>NC_060025.1:1370956-2741913 GCF_021134715.1 Daphnia pulex | reverse complement strand
ACGGAATACACGAAAAATGCTAAACCTTCACTACACACAGAACATTTCCCCCCAAAATAGTTGTTCATAAATCAATTAAACCCACCACAACCACCTTTTCTTTCATCTAAAACAGCCTACTATAATTTATAATTAACATTCAAGTTATATTTTCGATTTAGAATGCCGAAAGTATTGTCTGAGAATGAGTTTACTTCTTACCCGACCACGTTTTGTTAAAATCCAGCCACGACGATGAACCAATTTTTTCTTATTTAAGGAGCCGTCAATTGCAAAATGCCCCTGGCAGTTAAAGAGTCTCGCAAAGCAGTAAAAAGCTCCAATTGCAGTTCCGGTTTCAAAGAATAGATCTGTAAGAAAGAAAAAAATAAATTAACGATGCAATTCACATAGTTTGGCGATTTCATTAGAAATCTTACCTGCTGCAAAAGTTTTTGTGGCGAATCCATGCGGATGAAAGAAGAAATGTAAACGTTAACAAAAGTGGCCATCAGATATTGACAATCGAAGCGGTCCATAATGCCACCATGACCAGGGATGATATCACCAAAATCCTGACAATTTAAAGATACACCCCCATTAGTTAAAGTCAAGTTGTAGGCGGCATTTTGATCACCTTGATTTTGAAGGCGCGCTTAAATCCGCTTGCGAAAAAACCTCCAAAAGGTCCGATGACTGAACTGAAGACCGACATCGATAGAGAATGGAAAAGGAATGGAATAATCATAACGGTATTCTTGCCGGTGATCTAGAATAAAATTTAAAAAAAAATCAGATCACTCAATTCTTAATGGAGGGGGGAAGAAATGATTAGTAAAGGGGTCACACCATTCGGACGACAGGAGCTAAGGATGCAGGGACTGAGTATTCCTGAGGACGGTAAAGGGGTGAAGGCTCACAATCGAGAGTCATTCTACCGATTTCTTCATTGAATTCGATAGGACAAACAAAGAAAGGGTATTGGCACAAGACGTACGAAATCTATGAGCAACAATGCAAGGAGTTTTTGTTAATGAAAGAATAATCAAATTAAGCAACTTTGTGTTAGTCCACCATCAGTCCAAATAAAACGGTAGCAAAGCCGCCTCCGATGAAACCTTCCCAGGTCTTTTTAGGTGAGAGTTTGATGAGCGGAGTACGTCCAAAGAAGAAGCCAAACATGTACGCCATAACGTCATTGCAGACAATCATTGAAACGGGTACGATGAACCTGATTATGGTGCGTGACGTGTTACTAAAGACAAAATCTTGTAAACAATATATGGACTGTAACCTACCAGATTAGCCCTTGGAAAATATTGCGGATAATTAAGTAGCTTTGAGTAACAACTATCAAAAGAGCGACATGAGTCCAGGCAAAGAGCGAAAATTGCTTCATGTAGTAGCGTTTTACTAAAGACAAAACGAACCACACGAAACCTCCTATGTAAAGGGAGAACGATATGAAGCGATGGTATTTAACCAACGCTCGCAAAAATTCCTAAGAATGCGCAATACGGAATATAATGATGCCTTCTGTGAAATTTGATTTGTTAATTGTTTTTTACTGTTCGATTATCAACCACTCCAAAGTAATCAACCAGGCTCTCTCCATAGAAAAAGTAGTTGGAGGTGATCAGAAAGTACCAAGAAAGAGAGCGGAACCATGGCAAACCATGAATTTTGTAGACAGCATAACCAATGTTGATAATCTCAGCAAAACATTTCACTTGCACTGCCAATACCTATAAAAACAACTAAATCAAGTTTGGGAATTGATAATGAAATATTCGATTGAAAATTACCACTAGCATAAGGGCCAATGGTCCAGCATAGATCATAAGAGCAAATCCAAAGATCATAACCCAGGTGAATATACCTCGAATCACCCAATTTCTCCATCTAATTTTCAAATCACTTGGTTGTAGAACTAGACGTTTTGCATACTGTATTTCCTTACCTTGGTGGCAAAGCAGATAAGGTGGCATCCAACATTTCGGGGGCCTTATCAGTACCACTTGGGATAGTACTTGAAAGGTCTACCTTTTTTCCCAATGATTTGTCATCCTCAGAGTCCAAATCAAGATTCTGAGAAACATTTTTAAAGTTATTAATGAAATAAGATGTCAAAAATCAAACAACGTATACGACATACTGCATCGCTATCTTGATTGGCTCCTTCATTTTCTGTCTCCGTGTCCAAATCAGTACCTTTGTTTTGAACCCTTTTGCGTAAATCCGCCATGGTTAACACAAAGGAACGTCGTGTTATTATTAGATTGAAAGTTGTATATAGATTGTTACAAGAGGAGATAAAGGAAGAGATAAATAAAACTGCAAGAAGAACGTAGAACGACTGCCAACAACACAGACTTCACCGACCCGGGCAAGAAAACAAATCCTATTAACAAAAAATTGAGTCATCGATTGACACGTAAAGGTAGTTCTAAACAAGTTCTTGTTGTTGCGCCTCAGGCATTTCTTTAAATTGGACGGTAGTTTTTGAAAAAAAAAACTACGGCGCGTTTACAGTTTTTCTTTTCATCCGAAACATAAATATAACAGGAATTATGTTTTTCAGGTGATAGCTTATGGTGGGTTGTTATTATTTAACAGTATAAAAGAAAACCTTGGTACATGTTAACTTAAAGTCTGAAACCACCTTGCCGTTTTAATCGTAAATCAATTACTATATAAAGAACGGGATCGACTTTGTCCGACATCCGATCAAGACAAGAATTCGTCTTATTTTTTTTTTCCTTTTCTTTTCAAATTGGCGTAAACACAAGAATTTCCAATGACGTTCCGCGAAAAATATATATATAGATAGCAATGCATAGGCCACAGAGGCATTCAGGCGTCACCGCGTCAGCATAATCAGTCTATCTATGAGGGGGGGGGGGTAGCTTACTTTCTAACAATCTAGAAAAGGTTTTCGTTGGATAATGGAACAAAGGGACGAATGGGATAAAATAGGTACCCCTAACCCAAGTCAAAGAAGATAAAGTGATAAGAGATAAAGGGGCGTCTACTTTGTATACAGTACACAAGCTCCAGCGACACAAGTGTTTTTCAGTACATAATATATATATTTTTTAAAACTGTGCCGTTTCCGGGTTTCGTCATCCCTTTTATCGTTAGCTTGTAAATGTCGTTCAGTCAATTTTATTTTTTAAATCGTTGCTCTGTCGACGAGCTCTGTCTGTTTGTCGCCACATTCTGTCCCACAAAAATTCTGTGAACGTCAGCTGTGAACTTGTATTTAACGTGCATTAGAGCCACCACCCTTATCCTTAGTAATCATTTTTTGTGGAAGACAAGAAGGAAGGGAAGGTCCACTTTTGCCAACAAGGCTGGAATGAAACAAATATTCCGCCCTCTCTGATTGCACAAAAAACATCTGAGGCCGCATTCCAATTCGGTCTTCACACGGATCTTCGTGTGTTGTTTTAAACTAATTTAGGGTTTCAACGAAGGCAAAATGACGGAGACGAAACAGCCAGTAAACGAGCCTGAGATGAAGGGATGGCTTCACAAGTGGACTAATTATATTAAGGGCTATCAAAAAAGATGGTTTATTTTATCTAATGGAGTACTCTCATATTACAGGTAATGTCTATTCTTAAGTCACTGCTTGATGAATTGCACTGCAACTGACATGCAACTGTTTGATAGGAGTCAGGCTGAGATGGCACACACCTGCCGGGGATCCATTCGACTTCAAGGCGCCATGATTCATACAGAGGACACTTGCCACTTTGTCATCTCCAATGCAGGAACTAACACGTTCCATCTTAGAGCTGGAACTGAGGTGGAACGGCAGCGCTGGGTGACAGCCTTGGAACTTGCTAAAACCAAAGCAGTCAAAGCTAGCGATTCTGGTAATTTCTTGCTTTTTAGTCTATGATTACAATTATCCTTATAATTTCTTTATTGATCTTTTTACAGAGTACATGAGTAACACAGGTAAGTCAATTAGGGGTTCTTATTTGGTTGTATTTTTGTTTGTTTTCAGACATGTACTTATTTATGCAAATTTTCTCATCTCCTTTCTATTTTTTGCAGAAGATGAAGATGACTATGATGAATCTCCAGCCCCGGGAGGAGACAAGGCCGAATTACAATCCGTCTTGAAGACTCTGAGTGCCAAGCTAGAGGATTTACAGACGTGCAGCGACCTGATTGCCAAGCAATGTGCTGCCTTGCAGCGTTCGTTGGCCGAAGCTGAAGCCGTCGCCGCCGACAATCCACAGGAAGTTTTGACGAAGATGAAGGCAGTGAATGAGCGAGCTACATTGTTCCGCATCACCTCTAGTGCCATGGTTAATGTACGTGAATAACTATAAATTATCAGTTATAAGTATCGACAGACGGGAAGTAGGGGATGGGAAGAGTTCAAGGTTCCGTAGCTTTTGTTATCGACTTATCGATTGTGTCGTTGGTGTGGTTTAGGCCTGCGGTGAATACGCCCAGTTGGCTCAGACACAGGGTCGCAAATGGCAGCGAATGTTGTCGCACGAACACGAACAACGGCGCCGTCTGGAAGACATGGTGGAACAGCTGGCCAAACAACATTCTCATCTTGAGCAAGCTGCCCAGCAGCAAGCTCGAGCTACTCCCAGTGGACTCTCTGCCGGTAGTGGCCAACTCCTGGCTCATTCGATTCATTCGGAAGAGGACGATGAAAATGAATTCTACGACGCCGAAGAGGATGAAATTCAAACTGATTACATCGTACAGGTGCCTATCGGTCATCGACGCACTCCGTCAGGAGTAAGCACAAATTCTCAGGTAAAAAATTTTCATTTTGTTTATCTTTCTTTCAATCGTTATCTGTACTAACCTGTCCAAACCCGACTGCATTTAGGCTTCTGAAGGACGGAATGCTGGCGAGAATACACAGGACTCGGAAAGTGATGCAGAGAACGACACGACAATTAGTGTAATTACGCGAAGAAACACGTCCACTGTTGAGACTCTGAGTTCGTTGACAGTCTCTACTTTAAATGAAAACGGATCAACGATATCGCGAAAGCCTAGGCGAACTCGCGTGCCTGACAAACCCAATTATCCGCTTAACCTTTGGGGCGTCATGAAAAACTGCATCGGTAAGGACTTGAGCAAGATCCCCATGCCCGTCAATTTCTCCGAGCCGCTGTCTATGCTTCAGCGCTTGTCTGAGGATTTTGAGTACTCAGAATTGTTGGACAAGGCGGCTACATGCAGTGACGCCAGTGAACAACTGGCTTACGTTGCAGCTTTTACTGTTTCCTCGTACGCTACCACGAGCATCCGAACCGCCAAACCCTTTAACCCATTATTAGGGGAGACTTTTGAGTTTGACAGGACAGATGACAAGGGTTGGAAAGTAAGTCTAGAGAAATAATTGCAAAATTTGACAAGTTTGACTGAGCTGTGAACTGTTTCTATTTAAAGGTGATCTCTGAGCAAGTGTCGCATCATCCACCCATGGTGGCTCAACATTGCGAGGGTCGTGGCTGGCGATGCTGGCAAGAGTTTACCATGTCTTCGAAATTTCGTGGCAAATATTTGCAAGTAATACCCTTGGGCGAATATCATTTGGAATTCGATGGTTCAGGTCAGTCAATGAAATGTTACTTTCTTAATTTGTTGATTGTAATTTAGTTGGTATATTTCATTCTAGGTAACCACTACACTTGGCGTAAAGTGACGACGACGGTGCACAACATCATTGTCGGCAAGTTGTGGGTTGACCAGAGTGGCGAGATGGACATAACCAATCATGTAACTGGCGACAAGTGCCATTTGAAATTCATTCCCTACAGTTATTTCTCGCGAGAGACCCAGCGCAAGGTAATTTCTATTCTTTCAGTCACCTGCTACTAAATGCATTTTAATCATTTATGTTATTTAATTTTAAAAAAAAAATAGGTGACGGGTGCCGTTATGACTAGAGATGGTTCTGTCAAATGGGTGATGGGAGGAACATGGGACGATCACATTGAGGCCTCTCGAGTAATCAACACATTGAAAACAAACAAGGGCACTCCTGTATTTGAGACGGAACCGTTGAGCACGCTTTGGAAACGTCGGGTGCCACCGTAAGTAACACGACTCGCTGAAGAAATGCGTCATTCCAGCATGTAATCTGATATGTTTTGAATAGACCCGATGCTGAACGATATTACAACTTTACCGAACTGGCTTGTCAGCTGAATGAAATGGAAGAAGGTTTGGCGCCGACGGACTCTCGAAAACGACCCGATCAGCGTCTGATGGAGGAGGGTAAATGGGACGAGGCCAATGATGAAAAACTTCGTCTTGAAGAGAAGCAACGTTCCGCCCGAAGGCAACGTGAATTGGAAGCTGAATTGGCCATCCAAGAAGGTCTGTCAAATAATCTAGTTGATATTCCTATCAGGCGACTTATGAATGCATCTGTAGGTCGCCCTGTGCCTACCTATGAGCCCAACTGGTTCCGAAAGGAGAAGGATCGATATACCGGCAACATGCTCCACGTCTTTGGTGGACGATACTGGGAATGTAAACGGAAGCAGGACTGGGCCGTTTGTCCGGACATATTTTAGAAACGACAACTATCCCCCTTAATACCTACCCTAAAAAAACAATGAATTCTTTCTTTATTCTCGGAACTATTGTCTCCTGCCTCCATATCCCTCTTTGTCCTTATTTGCTCCTTTTTCGCTTCTGAAAAGAAGAGAAAAAATCAATTTGGTTGCAATATGCTTTAGTGCGATAAGTACGGTTATATATTTCATCAGTAACCTTTGTTCTGGATCATGTTTATTTTCAACTTTTTCCCCCTAATCTCTTTTTCTTTTCGGTTTCAAGCGCTTTCACGTACAGTATACGCTGCTCTAAAGGAAATGCCCTTGGTGAGTTGGAAAGGAGAAAAGGTTTAAACAGACTTTGGTATAGAGAATTTTTAAAAATAGATTCACTGCTATTTCAAGAGTTGAATCGGCTAGCGAAAGCAAACGGAAAGAAACAGATTATTAGTTAGTATCGTGGTTTATATTTTGTCCATCCCGTGTAAAAAAAAAAATAGGAAATAACCTCCCAAATTTCTTCCTTTTTAACGTTGAAATTCTTTCCGCTGGGATTGGATTGTAGAGTTTGATTTTCACAAGTTGCTGTAAAACAACTGAATTTATTTTCTTAATTTTGATTGATTTCTTGTCCCTGTGTGCTTCAATTTGGGAGGGTTGTGGTGATCCTGAAAATATTCTTTTTTTTTTTGAATGCAAAAATCAATGAAGCAAAGCAAAATAGAGATTGAAGCATTAAAAAGAGGAGATTGTAACTCATCAAAAAAAGAAATGATTTTTATTAATTGGCCAAAACATCCTTAAAATCTTCTTTGTCTGCGTTGTGCTTTTTCTGCCTGGGTGAATACACTCACACTCGTGATCTGCAATTGCCGTCTAGTAAAGTCTACAGTATCGCAATATAGAATCTGCCCAAGGTAATTTATGCTTACCTAATCACAATCTTTTTTTATTTGTACTGTTCAAATTCCCTGAAGTAGCAAGAAAAGCGTGCAGCTCTGAAATGTGCACAGCAGTTCGGCGAATAACTTGGTAAGATTAAAACAAATGCAATAGTCTTGGTTTTCTTTTTATTTATTTATTTTTTCTAGTTGCCCAAATGAAGAATACGTACTTGTTTTTCTTCATGTTTCCTTGCCCCAACAATCCATTCCTTATCTTCTACTCTGTTTATTCTTATAAGTCCCCCTTTTGCAGTTCTTTAATTCCCCTTCAGAACGGCAGGTTTTACTGGTTTTAGTGAGTCTGTACGAGCGCGTCTGGTTAGTATCCTCATTTGAAATTACTGACCTTTTTCGAAACGACTCGGAGCAATGGTTTTCCGTTATTTCGATATGTATAAACAATTTTTCTCACTTTGACTGTGTTTTTGAAGTTACCGTATAGTGAGTCGGTTGTTCCTGCTAGAAGATGTCACAAGCAAAAGAACTTGGTCTTGCTCTGGCTTCTTTGTTATCTTGGCTTCTTTTCAGCGATACACCAAGCGATCCAGAAGGATATGTCCGTGACCCATCGGCAAGTAGTCCATCTAATGCAATACTTTTCTGCTATTAACTTTTTTGTTTAAAAATAATTCCCATAAATATGTTAGTTGTTATTTCTGGTAATCAAAAGTGGTCGAAAGAGCATAAAATCAAACCCCCACTGTTATACAACCCTCGTTGTCGCTGCATGTCTTTCAGCGTGTTTGTTATTTCTATCCGGCATTTACTTAATGATATGAGATTCAAAGAAATCGTAACAGAAGCAAGCCGAGTGATTGTATCGTTTCATGCTGAAATGCTATATATTCTTAACTTCAGGTAATTAGTTTGCCACTGTTTAATGATTTACTTGTGTGTTGCTGACTTGCTGTAGACGATTCGAAGCTCTTACGATTTTATTATCATCGGAGCGGGTTCCGCTGGAGCCGTGATTGCCAATCGACTTTCAGAAGTGGCCGATTGGAATATTTTATTGCTAGAAGCGGGAGGTGACGAGAGTATATCTGGACAAATTCCAGCTAACGCGTTTGGCATGCACTTGACGAATGTAGACTGGCAGTACAAGACGCAACCTCAAGCCAATGCTTGCCAAAGTGCTTTAAATCGACAGTAAACAAAGATATTATTAATAAGGAAGACAATTAACAAGTTTCTGCTTTATAACTAGGTGCAACATTCCTAGGGGTAAAATGCTGGGTGGTAGTTCCTCTATCAACTCGATGTTATACGTCCGCGGAAACAAACGGGACTACGACAAATGGAGGGATGATGGAAATGTTGGCTGGGGGTACGACGATATTTTGCCATATTTCCTTAAATCAGAAGATAATCAAAATCCTTACCTGGCCGGAACCAAATACCACGGCAAAGGCGGTTATTTGACGGTTGGTGAATCTGGCTACCATACACCATTAGGTGCTGCATTCATCCAAGGCGGAGTTGAGATGGGATACGAGAATCGCGATTACAATGGCGAATTTCAGACAGGTGACAATTTTTGCCTACAATTTGACAAATGTCAGTAAATCTGAATCTATGTTTGCAGGTTTCATGATTCCCCAGGGTACTGTCCGCCATGGAAGTCGTTGTTCGACTTCGAAAGCTTTTCTCCGGCCAGTCCGCCATCGACCGAATCTTCACATTTCTAAAAATTCGCACGTCTTGAAAATTATCAACAATCCTGATACGAAAACAGCGACAGGGGTTCAATTCGAAAAACAAGGGAAAATTTACGTTGTTGATGCGACTAAAGAAGTTATTCTTTCCGCTGGTGCGATTGCATCACCGCAAATTCTCATGTTGAGTGGAGTTGGTCCAGCGGATCATTTGATAGAGAAAGGCATCACCCCAATATTGGATCAACCCTATGTTGGCGAAAATTTACAAGATCACGTTGGACTTATCGGAATGGTATTCCTTATTGGCAAGTTGCAATATATCTACTTGATCTTGTGTGCTATTATTGATTAAAATTGAATGTGTTTTTTAGACAAGCCTTATTCACTTCTCACAACCAGATTTGTGAATCTCCCGACACTATTAAATTACACCATTTTTAGAGGCACACCTTTTTCCATGATTAGTGGCATTGATGGAATTGCATTCGTCAATTCAAAATTTGCTAATCCTAGTGATGATTGGCCAGATATTCAGTTACATTTTGGACCCGCTAGTGACATAGCTGACGACGGAATCACATTTCGGCGTGCGCATGGTTATACTGATGAAATTTGGAATGAGTACTACAAGCCAATACTCAACCGGGATAGTTGGACGATATTCCCTACGTATTTGCGGCCAAAATCTCGTGGATACATCCGACTGAATTCCAACGATCCTTACGACAAACCCCTCTTCAATCCAAATTATTATAGCGATACTTACGATTTGGACGTCACTGTCGAGGCCGTCAAGTTTATTTTAGCACTCGACAAAACCGAAGCCTTTCAAGAAATGGGTTCCAGGTTGTACGACAAACCTTTCCCTGGATGCGAGGACCAACCACTGTGGACGGATGATTATTGGAAATGCTGGATCAAGAGTGCCACTTTCACTTTTGGGCACACAGTCAGCACTTGTAAAATGGGTCCTGACTCTGATCCGACGGCCGTAGTCACACCAGACTTGAAATTCCGAGGAATAAAAAACTTGCGCGTTGCCGACACATCAATAATGCCGTTCTTGCCCAGTGGCAATACAAATGCACCAACTGTAACTACATGTTTACTCTTTTTAATATCTCACCAATAAATAACTTTCTCTTTCTCAGATTATGGTTGGTGAAAAGGCGTCAGACTTGATCAAAAATACTTGGCTACAGACCTAAAGCCACATAACTTATTGACATTTATTTATTCATGGAGTCGTCTTAATAATTTTAATACAATTTTAAGTAAGGCATTTTTTTTTTCAGTTTACCTTAAGAATTTTATTAATTTACATTGATTTCAATTTTAATCTTCCTAATGTTGAAAGAAAAATTCAGGTGAGCAATAACGTTGATTTTAACATTTAAATCGTAGATTATTATTCTCTCAGCACTTCATGCGGTAACGTCTTCAACATATTAAACTTGAACCTTGGACAATGTTTACATATTCTGGATGCCATCCCCCGAAACCCTCTTATGTTCTCATTAGTAACACTTTGATCACAATTGTGCACAGATTTTTAAGGCAAAATAACGGGACGATCGTCACCTTCAGGTTTGTACGTTGAGGCTTTTGATGACGACGCAATTCAAATATTTGCGTTTTTTGCTTCGTTCACGGCTGATTTACACCTTCGCATTGTTTCCGTAAACCGCATCTTGCACCTTTTCCAATGACGTAAGCTTTTGAAAAGGTCAAACTGACCTTAGTCGAATTTGAAACCTGTTTAATTTTTCCCATTTGCATCGTATGAAGAAATGCATGGAGCCACCGCTGGATATTTTCAGCAGTCAATCCCTCAGGCCGTCTACTCTCTTGGGGGAACTTAGGCCATTGCTCTTCCCTTTTTGTCATTCGTGCTATCTTGTTTTACTGTAAGCAATAGCAAAAGAACACAAGCATCCGTCGAGTGCAGTCGAACCGAAGAAAATGCTGCCGGGAAGGGAGTTTGGATTGGCTCTAACGTCTCTGCTTTCTTGGTTGCTGTTTGGTGACAGTTCCAGCGATCCCGAAGGATTCGTCCGCGACGTGTCGGTAAGCCATTTACTCACTTTTTCATTAAATTTTATTTTATTTTAACTTGCAATTTTAAAGAGATGAAATTACCATTTGACAAATCCCATTTTAAAAAGAAAGTGATTTCACCTCTTCTATAACATTATATTGCAACTTTCTATGACAATGTCATGCAATTATTTTTATTGTGGCAGTTATCGCATAAGAAATTTGTTTATTACTATATTATTTTGTAAAAGCGGTTTATAGTTAGTCTTGGGATAATAGTAGAGACGTAGTTGTAAACCGCAATGTATATAACAATAATTTATAGCTATTATTACCTGAATTTATTGGTGTAATAAATTGAAGAGTAGAAACCGCTTTCTTGAACACAAATTGAAGCCTCTTTCTTTTTTTACAGACTATTCGGAGTGAATATGATTTTATTATAATCGGAGCTGGATCAGCCGGCGCTGTTATCGCTAATCGTCTAACTGAAGTGGAGGGTTGGAGCGTGTTGTTGCTGGAGGCTGGAGATGATGAAAGTATAACTGGACAAATACCACTGTTCGCTGGTAGCTTACAATTGACGAATTTGGACTGGCAGTACAAAACAGTCCCTCAGGACAACGGTTGCCAAGGATATGCTAATCGCAAGTATGTAGTATGCTAATTCATTTTAAAAGTTCAGGGAAAATGAAGAATCACTGTTTAATATTAGGTGCAACTGGCCTCGGGGTAAGATGTTAGGTGGAAGCTCCTCTCTCAATTACATGTTGTACGTTCGAGGAAACAAGCGAGACTACGACAAGTGGAGAGATGACGGAAATGTTGGTTGGGGATACGACGATGTTTTACCATATTTCCTTAAATCAGAAGATAATCAAAATCCTTTTCTCGCCGGAACGAAATACCACGGCAAAGGCGGGTATTTGACGGTTGGTGAAGCTGCTTTTCGTTCACCGTTAGGTGCCGCATTCATTCAAGGCGGGGTGGAAATGGGATACCAAAATCGGGACTGTAATGGCGAATTCCAAACAGGTTAACCAATACTGATAAGTGAAACAACCAAAATTTTTCCCAAGTTAAAAATCTATTGTTTACAGGTTTTATGTTTCCCCAGGGAACTGTGCGTCGTGGAAGGCGTTGTTCAACTTCGAAAGCTTTTCTACGGCCAGTCCGCAATCGACCGAATCTTCACATTTCTAAAAATTCGCACGTCTTGAAAATTATCATCGATCCTGATACGAAAACAGCGACGGGAGTTCAATTTGAAAAGCGTGGAAGGAAGTATGTTGTCAAGGCCAATAAAGAAGTTGTGTTATCTGCCGGAAGTATTGCTTCTCCGCAAATTCTCATGTTGAGCGGAGTTGGTCCAGCGGATCATTTGAAAGAGAAAGGCATTACTCCAATATTGGATCAACCCTTCGTTGGAGAAAACTTGCACGATCACGTTGGAATCATCGGAATGGTTTTCCTTATCGGTACGTTTGAAATTGAAGTAGTTAATTGAATATATTTCCATTGTAAATTTTGGTTTTCTTTAATAATAGATAAGCCGTATTCTGTTATTTCGACTACCAGAGTTATGAATTTACCAGTAATTCTCAATTATACTCTCTTCGGAGGAACCACCATGTCTCTGTTAGGCGGGGTGGAAGGACTTGGTTTTATCAAATCGAAATTTGCTGATGCTGCAGATGACTCGCCGGATATTCAATTGCACTTTGGTTCCGGCAGTGAAATATCTGACGACGGTACTGCCGTCCGATTCGCTCATGGCTTTTCCGATGAATTGTGGAATGAGTACTACAAACCAATAGTCAACAGGGATAGTTGGTCCGTCTTCCCTTTGTTTTTACATCCAAAATCGCGAGGAAATATTCGACTGAATTCGAACGATCCCTACGACAAACCCCTCATCAACCCGAACTACTTCTCAGATGCTCGTGATTTGGAAGTGACTGTCGAAGCGGTCAAATTCTGTTTAGCTCTCAGTAAAACGGAAGCGTTGCAGAAATTTAATTCCAAGTTGTACGACAAACCTTTCCCAGGATGCGAAGATCAACCACTGTGGACGGATGATTATTGGAAATGCTGGATCAAGAGATCCAGTTTCACTTTGGCACATACGGTAGGTACTTGTAAAATGGGTCCCGACTCCGACCCTGCAGCCGTTGTCGATCCTCAGTTGAGATTCAGAGGTATAAAGAACTTGCGCGTTGCTGACACATCCATCATGCCGATTGTGCCTAGTGGCAATACAAATGCACCAACGGTAATTACAACAAGTTATTTTCTCTTTTTTCATACATGACAACCGATTTTTTTTCTTAGATTATGGTGGGAGAAAAGGCGTCTGACTTGATTAAACAAACTTGGCTGTAATGTATATATGGAGAAAGAATTATACTTTTGAAGCTATCAGTGGTTAACTGCAATATCATTTTAAGAAAACAATTTTTCTTATTTTATGTTTGAATGTTCACCGAGAAATTGGGGAACCTCGTAAAAACGGGTAACATGAAACGATATATTTCTCTCTAACATCCCCTCTCTAATTTTCCACTGCGACAAGGAAATAAGTAGTTCTTCAACTTCCTTTCTATGCTTTCTCCGATTCAAGGTCGCGCGTTGTTCGCTGACGGTGCACGAAGATATCTTGGTCAAGGATACCTTCCGTCTGATAAATAAAACCGTTTTTTTATTAGTTCATTCTCAGGTCGTCGAGCGTCATAATCTCCCGCCTATATATCACTGTCAGTCATTAACTATGTCGAAACAGGTTCTTGCTGCTGCCATGGAAATTACTGATGTTTATTTTTAAAAATTCGCGCCCTTTTTCAATTCGATTCAGAGGATCGCAGACCTTATGGTCATTGCTGTTTTTTAAATTGATACTATTTTAGCGCCTGTCCAGTTTCCGTACCGATTCTTCAGATATAGATTGATCGAGGTAAGCTAACAATTACTTTGTTTTTGTATCGTTGTTATATTTATTACTCTGCCACTTAAAATAATCAACGAATAATAGTTTATTACTTTACTTAGTTCAGCTGCGATTTAGCTGATTATATCTGCCAAGCTGCCGGCAGTTGAATCTGGAACATCCAGCAATTCAAACTGAAGGCTGACACGGACGATGGGCATGGATTCCTTTACAACTCGGTAATGTATGTTTATTGTGTCCGCTATGCATGATGTGTACTTTCTTCGGGATAGATTTATGGGAGATAGTTTACTTAATGACCGTGTTGCCTGGGAATCCAAGCTGGGAATCCCCACGATTTCGACCAATCGGTAGCATTTGCAACACCATTGGTTCTAGAGTTTAAAAACGACTTATTAAACATATCGTAGGATTTAAGCAAGCGAAATTTCTTGTGCATTCCAGCCTAACGGTTATTTAACGATTAAATCTGACAGAGAATATCTCTGAATTGAAATTGATTTCATCTCAATGAAATTTTCTCGGTCATGTTATTCGATAAAATCTCTTTTTCTCCTAGTGAATATCTATCGCCAATTTGAACTTCAAAGTCTATAAATTGTTCGTTTAGCACATTCCACACAACTTTGTTGTTCCGTTATGTAGCCTTGGAAACTTTTCAACGCGTTGCTTATATAGTACGCCTTTTTTGGAGAAATTGCCATGACCGGATAAGGATTGTTGTTCTTCCAACCGAAATGTGTTGAAATGTTAACAAAATGTCTAATTTAAATCGTTTTTCCGTTACTAGTGACTCTAGTGGACACTGGCGATACCGTCTTGGGAAAGGACTGCAAGCCATAAACTTAACGAATCGCACCCTGAAGGTATACTGTAAAAATTTGAAATCTAGAGATACCTTCCTCTTAAGGTCATACTGTCGGCACTTAAAAAACTTTAATTTTGACAGACTACGTGAGAATGTAAGGTGAGTGGAACGCTTCTCAATGTAAAACATGAACTAGACGTGTGGCTGTTAGTCACTTAACAACCGTCGAACCCGTCAGTACCCATCCTCGGCTAGCAGTGATTTTTAATTCGCTTAAGCCTGAGTGTCGAAAAACGAAACAAAAACTACGGTAAGTGCAATGCCAGAATTGTTATTGCATCTTGGAATTTAAAGATGCGAATTGCATTCTGCCGTGAGATGGCTTTTATTTAACATTTTATTTTGGCTTTACTTGTCACTCACGGAAGATAATCCATCAGTCAAAGTGATTGAACTTGGAAAATTTTTTGGGTATAATAAAGGATTACATGACAAGGTTCAAGGTTGTCCATGTTCAAAAATCTGCCGTAAAAGTAACGGGAAATCAACGGGAGATGAGAAATCTTTCAAGCTAGTAAGGAGTGATAACATATTATTCAAAACTTCTTTGTTTTCCGATTCCCTTATATTTATTCTGTGTTATCTGCGATATTCATGGACTTATGAACGTATAAACGGCTGAGTACACGCGATACTCCTTTTGGCGTACGTAATGTATTGTTGGCAGAAGTGTTGTACTTTTTCGGTCATAGTAATCTTAAGATCCCAATATATGCATCCTTTCAGTTGGAACAGGTTTGATTTCGGCCTTTGGAAGAGTCCCCTCAAGAATACCTAAAGGATTTGTATTTGAATACATCACAAGGAAAATAGTGTCTGTTGACTACGGTTGGATCATCGCAAAAGACTACACAACAGAATGCTACCATTTAAAGAGTTAAGTATCGCCCTGACATCGCTGATTTCTTGGATTTTGTTCAACGATACACCTAGCGATCCTGAAGGATATGTACGCGACACATCGGTAAGCCATCCCTTGTTATCCTTCATTTTATTGAAATTTATTTTGTTGAATCAAAAATAGATGTAATTCCATATAAGCAAAATTTTTGGCTTGATCTGAACGTGTTAGGTCAAACTTTTTTTTCTCTTTATACGTGAGTAAATGGTTATTTGTATTATTTGTATATTTTAGGTCATTCGTGCCGAATATGATTTTATTATCATTGGCGCTGGAGCAGCCGGCGCTGTTATTGCTAATCGCCTAAGTGAAGTAGACGGTTGGAACGTGTTGTTGCTGGAAGCGGGAGACGAGGAAAGTATCAGTGGACAAATACCAGTCTTCGCCGCTACCTTGCAATTGACGAAAATGGATTGGCAGTATAAAACAGAGCCTCAGGACAATGCTTGCCAAGGATATGCTAACCGCAAGTATATTTTTGACATGCCATTCATTTCATGAGTTCTATTTACCAACTTTGTAATTATAGATGCAACTGGCCCCGGGGTAAGATGTTGGGCGGAAGCACCTCTCTCCACTACATGCTATACGTTCGAGGAAACAAACGGGACTACGACAACTGGAGGGACGTTTATGGATGTGACGGCTGGGGATACGATGATGTTTTACCATATTTCGTTAAATCGGAAGACAATCAAAATCCGTACCTGGCCGGAACTAAATATCACGGCAAAGGAGGATATTTGACAGTTGGCGAGGCGGGTTACACCTCACCATTAGGTGCCGCATTCATCCAAGGAGGAGTGGAAATGGGATACAAAAATCGGGACTGCAACGGCGAATTCCAGACGGGTAAATAAATCTGTCTCAATACCTAAAAACGTTAAAATTTTAAAACTTAACCCTTTAAACGAATGGCAGGTGTTATGATTCCACAGGGAACAATTCGTCGAGGAAGTCGTTGTTCCACTTCCAAAGCATTTTTGCGACCAGTCCGCAATCGAAAAAACCTTCACATTTCAATGAATTCGCGTGTGTTAAAGGTTGTCATCGATCCCGTTACGAAAGTGGCTACGGATGTGCAATTTGAAAAAGGTGGCCGAATGTACTTCGTCAGTGCCAAAAAAGAAATTGTGTTATCTGCCGGAAGTATTGCAACTCCGCAAATCCTCATGTTGAGCGGAGTTGGCCCAGCTGCTCATCTGACAGAGAAAGGAATAAGTCCGGTCATAGCTGATCTTCCTGTCGGAAAGAACTTGCATGACCATGTTGGAATAATTGGAATGGTTTTCCTGATTGGTAAGACATTTGCATTGACCGAAATTGTTTTTCTAACTTAAATTTTCTGAATTTCTACTTCTATTTTTAATTGATAGATAAACCATACTCCATTCTTGCCGCTAGACTGGTGTCACTTCCAGTACTTCTCAATTACACTCTCTTCGGTGGAACTGCCATGTCTCTGTTGGGTGGGGTGGAAGGACTTGGTTTTATCAATTCGAAATACGCGGACCCGGATGCTGATTATCCCGATATAGAGTTTAATTTCGCTTCCGGTAGTGAAATATCTGACGATGGTAGCAATTTGCGTTACACTCATGGATTTACCGATGAAATTTGGAATGCATACTACAAGCAAATAATGAAAAAGGATACTTGGACCATCTTCCCTTACAATTTGCGGCCAAAGTCACGTGGATACATTCGTCTCAATTCCAAAGATCCTTACGACAAACCCCTCATTAATCCAAACTACTTTTCAGATCCCGACAACGAAGATATCAAAGTGACTATTGAGGCTATCAAGTTCACTTTAGCTCTCAGCAAAACGGAAGCCTTCAAAAAAATGGGTTCCAGGTTTTACGACAAACCTTTCCCAGGATGCGAAGATAAGGCACTTTGGACGGACGAATATTGGGAGTGTTGGATCAAGAGCGCTAGTTTCACCTTGGCACATACAGTTGGCACTTGTAAAATGGGAACTGTCTCGGATGACACGGTCGTCGTCGATCCTCAACTGAAAGTCAAAGGTATAAAAAACCTTCGTGTCGCGGATACATCCGTCATGCCGGCTGTTCCCAGTGGAAATACAAACGCACCAACGGTAATATAATCTTTGCAAAAGTTGTGATGGGTCGAGTGAATATTATTTGTTTGCTTCGTAGATTATGATTGGAGAAAAGGCGTCGGACTTGATTAAGAAAGACTGGTTATAGTGGAGGGGAAATTCCCAGTGAATAATTAATAATTAAATGCTTATTTATGGCTGTTATTTATTTCGAGATTTATTTGATTCAATTTGATACATTTGTGTTTTGCCTAAACTTATATCTAATTCTCACTTAAAAGATAGGACGCAGAGAAAAACAGAGCGAAAATTATTCATTCTTGAATAGCCTTAGACTGAATTATCAATTTCGCTTAAGCATTGTTTTTGTGTTATAACTTAAGAGTTATTGTTAAGAGTTAATGGCAATTCCTAGTTGACACTATTGTGGTTCGTAAAATCTGTGAGGTGTGATTTCTAATGCTGGACTTTCAGAAATTGGCTGATTGGAATATATTTTGTCACTGGAGACGGTAGGAGATGAGAGCATGTTTGGAAAAATCCTATTTTTTGCAGCTGAATTCCAGTCGACGAGCAAAATAGGATAAGAAAATCGGATCGGCAATTCCGAACAGGTAAATTAGTAAATAAAAAGAAATTTTATCAATTTTGAATTTTCCCGAAGTAAAATTGATTTCTTCTCATGTTTGTGGTTCAGAAGTGTAATTTTTTTAAAGTTTTTTGAGTTTGATGGAAAACTGCACGCGTCATAAGTGTTTCACTTCTGAAGCCTTACTCGCAATGGACAGAATCTTCACATTCCTAAAAATTCCAGGTCTTGAAAATTATCACCGATCCTGATAAGAAAGTAGCGCTCGTATATCCAACGTCATTAAGGTAATGTAGTTATTATGTATTAAATTTATAAAGCGCACTTTCCAAGTCCAGGGACAGATCAAATGACGCTAGTTATTGTCTCTCTCTCTTTGTTTTACTTATAACGCCATAAGAACGAATTAGACTTCATTTAGCTGCGATTAAGCTGACTACCCGCAAGCTAGCTAGTCGAGATGCGTTAATTGATCCATTGGATTATAGTTAGAATATCTGTTTTAAGAAATCTGTTTGATTTAAGAAATTCACTCGCTAATTGGAGTTGAATTTGCGCATGCGTCGGCATACATTCGCTAGTCGGCATTTTAGAGTACTCGCTTGTATCGATTTTTCAAGTTAGACCCAAATCGATTCCATAGAAGTAATCCTAAGCAGTCTCGGAGTTAGTTTATTTGGCTTTTTACCGAGTGCACTCGCAATCCCTTTCCCAATTAACGAATAGGATCACTAATGGTTTTGTTGGGTTAGGTTAGGTTCCCGTAGCCGAGTGCACTCGCTAATGGTCTTTGGAATTGCTTTGGGTTCTCTATAACAAAACACGAATGGCGACCACTCTCGTAAATGGAATGCCTGGAATGTCGACAAGCAATTGACTTCGCTAACCAAAAAGAGGGATTCCCTAGTTAATTGACTTTAGCTAACTCAGAAAAGAAATCAAACCCACCTGGAGCAGGTAATTCATCTTGCTGAAGGCCAAAGCGGGAATAAGCATCGATGTTTTCTCAACTCTGCAATGTTTGTCTATTGTGCTCGCTCTGCATGACATGTACAGTTGAACTTGTTGCTTTGGGGAAAAGAGTGAAGGATTATTTCCACCTAGTAACCATCATGTGTGGTCGTGGGAATCCCCGCGATTTTTGTCCAAACGCCAGCTGCCGTTGGAAAACATTCTGCATAATAGCGTGCCTTTAGTATTTTTTTTTGTCTGAAAACGACGAAATACCTTGGGCGTTCCATATGAATAACGGTTATTCAACGTTTAACTCTGAGAGAGAAAGGGTTATCTCTGAATTAATATCGAAATTCGCCGAGTCACGCATTTGGGTTAAATATCCTCTGTTAATTAAATCCTAACGAAAATCTATTTTTGATTTGAACTTTCAGTCTATTTTATTTCCCAAACATCACCAAAAATCCGTGTTCCGTTAGGTTACCTTGGAATGTTATTTTTTTTTGTTAACACTTCCTTATCAACTTTTTTGGAAGGTTTCCATGACCAGTATTCAAGAATGGTTGTTTTCTTAGTTGAAGCAGGCGGAGTGTTATGTTTCTTGGGTCATTGTAGACTTAGAAATGCCAAATACAGTATAGTCTCCTTTTATCCAAGTTGGAACCTGTTATATTTTGACAGTTGGGAGAGTCCACTCCAAAAACATGAAGTAGATTGTTTGAAAGCATTCACACGAAAAAGAGCATCTGTCGACTACGGTACTACCAACATGCTTCCGCTAAGAGAGTTAAGCATCGCCCTGACGTCGCTGATTTCATGGATTATGTTCAACGATACACCTAGCGATCCTGTAGGATATGCCCGCGACACATCGGTTAGCGATCACTTGTTAATCTATATTTTGATTCAAATTTAGTGTTAGGATTCAAGTCGCTAAAGCTATTTCAGTCAAAAGTGACCTTAATTTGTGTTTCTGTGTAAGGTCAAAATATTGATCTGATAATGTGTTTATGTAATTATGTAGATCTAGAAGCAGTATTTTTGGCTACGTTTCTAAGTGTTCGCTAAAACTTGTGTTTCTGATTGTACGTGATTAACTAGTTATTTGCATATTTTAGGTCATACGTGCCGAATATGATTTTATTATCATTGGCGCTGGAGCTGCCGGCGCTGTAATTGCTAATCGCCTAAGTGAAGTGGCCGATTGGAATATTTTATTGCTGGAAGCGGGAGGAGATGAGACTATACTTGGACAAATACCACTCTTCGCTGCTAGCTTGCAATTGACGAATATGGATTGGCAGTACAAAACAGAGCCTCAGGACAATGCTTGCCAAGGATATGCTAATCGCAAGTATGTATTTTTTAATATGCAAAATTAATAGAAGAGTTTTTAATCGCCATCCTTGTAATAAAGGTGCAACTGGCCCCGGGGTAAGATGTTGGGCGGAAGCTCCTCCCTCAACTATATGCTTTACGTTCGAGGAAACAAACTAGACTACGACAACTGGAGGGATATTTACGGATGTGACGGCTGGGGATACGACGATGTTTTACCATATTTTGTCAAATCGGAAGACAATCAAAATCCTTTCCTCGCCGGAACCAAATATCACGGCAAAGGCGGTTATTTGTCGGTTGGCGAACCTGCCTTCCGTTCGCCATTAGGTGCCGCATTCATCCAAGGCGGAGTGGAAATGGGATACAAAAATCGGGACTGCAACGGCGAATTCCAGACTGGTAAATAAAACTGTCTACCTACATATCGGCTTAATAAAACTGAAATTAATAATAAAACGGATTTCACAGGTGTTATGTTTCCACAGGGAACAATCCGCCGTGGAACTCGTTGTTCCACCTCCAAAGCATTTTTACATCCAGCCCGCAAACGAAAGAATCTTCACATCTCACTGAATTCGCGTGTGTTAAAGGTTGTCATCGATCCCGTTACGAAAGTGGCTACGGATGTGCAGTTTGAAAAAGGTGGCCGAATGTACTTCGTCAGTTCCAAAAAAGAAATTGTGTTATCTGCCGGAAGTATTGCGTCTCCGCAAATTCTCATGTTGAGTGGAGTCGGCCCAAAAGATCATCTGGAAGAGAAAGGAATAAGTCCGGTCATTGCCG
This sequence comes from Daphnia pulex, assembly GCF_021134715.1. Lineage (NCBI taxonomy): Eukaryota > Metazoa > Arthropoda > Branchiopoda > Diplostraca > Daphniidae > Daphnia > Daphnia pulex. Next base: position 2,720,296 of record NC_060025.1, on the reverse strand, counting down.
ATCTTCCTGTCGGAGAGAACTTGCATGACCACGTCGGGATAATTGGAATGGTTTTCCTTATTAGTAAGGAACTTGCAATAAAATGGAAACCAATTTTGTTAACTTTATCTTAATTTAATTTCTTCTTACTCTAATTAAATCACCGGATAGACGAACCATACTCCGTTCTTACCTCTAGACTGCTGTCATTTCCAGTACTTCTCAATTACACTATCTTCGGTGGAACTGCCATGTCTCTGTTGGGTGGGGTGGAAGGACTTGGTTTTATCAATTCGAAATACGCGAAAGCGGAAGCTGATTATCCCGACATACAGTTGCATTTCGGTTCGGGTAGTGAAATATCTGACGATGGTAGCTCTTTGCGTTACGCCCATGGATTTACGGATGAAGTTTGGAATGCATACTACAAGCCAATAATGAAAAAGGATACTTGGACCATCTTCCCCTACAATTTGCGGCCAAAGTCTCGTGGATACATTCGTCTCAATTCCAAAGATCCTTACGACAAACCCCTCATTAATCCAAACTACTTTTCAGATCCCCTCAAAGAGGATATCAAAGTTACTGTCGAGGCTATTAAGTTCGCCTTAGCTCTCAGCAAAACGGAAGCCTTTCAAAAAATGGGTTCCAGGTTTTACGACAAACCTTTCCCAGGATGCGAAGATAAGGCACTTTGGACGGATGATTATTGGGAGTGTTGGATCAAGAGCGCTAGTTTCACCTTGGCACATACAGTTGGCACTTGCAAAATGGGTTCTGTCTTGGATGACACGGTCGTCGTCGATCCTCAACTGAAAGTCAAAGGAATAAAACACCTCCGAGTTGCTGATACATCCGTCATGCCGGCTGTGCCCAGTGGAAATACAAACGCACCAACGGTAATTAGAGCTATACTTTCTCTCCTGACATGTATCGTACCTTAACCGTTTCCTTTCTTAGATAATGGTAGGAGAAAAGGCCGCAGACTTGATAAAAAATGACTGGTTATAACGGAGAAGTTGCCTCCTCGAACTTATATTTGAATCACCAATGATTAATTATTTACTAGCTTCTGAATTTGTTACAAAATCATAAGTCCAATCAACTATTATTTACTTCGATTTCAATTGATACACTTATTGTGGTAAGGCCTAAACGAATTAATTGTTCTCACTTTACAAGGTAGGACGAAAGAAAAACAGAAGAAAATTTAAACATTTTTGTATTGACTTTGACTGAATTATCAATTACGCTTCATTTAATAATTTCTGTTTTTGAGCAGCGGTCAACTTATTGATAAGGGAAATGAAATTTCGTTTTTCCATAAGCGGATGAATTTATTCACCAGCATTGAATAAATTTCAAACACGTTATTGGAGTACCGGTACTGCATTTCATGTTTGTTGTTTGTTCTTTCGAAAAATGACCTGCAATTAGTAGTATGGTATTCTAGCTAGCGGTGAGAATACAGTACCGGTACTTAAGTTGATTTTTTAAATAATTCATAAAATGGTCATTGCACATTGTGTTACCGCTATCAACGAGGAATTCAATACCTCAATCAGTAATCGATCCTAATAGGAAAACAGCGACGGGAGTTCATCCCGTACTTTTTGCGGCCAAAGTCTCGAGGAAACATTCGGCTGGCTTCAAGCGATCCTTACGACAAAGCCCTCATCAATCCAAACTATTTTTCGGATGCCGACGACTACGATGTATAAAAGTGACCGTCGAATCCGTCTCTATATCTAAATCTCCTATTTTTATCTTTTATAGTATACCGTTACTAGTTAGGTAACGGTAACCGTATAGTGAAAACACGGAAAAGACTGCAAGCCATAAACTTAACGAATCGCCTAGGAATAAACCCTGAGGTATTCTGAGATTGAATCGATCATGATTTTGGATCTACATTCTTGTTTAGGTCATTTTATGCGCGCACTTGTAAAATTAGTCGAGAATTACCCTAAAGGTGTTTTTGATCCATGAAAAACGGCAAATGGGAAAACATTGCTTACTGCCTTTGCTTTAGGGTAACGTAATGATCCAACATCTTACGACAAAACAAATTTCTGTCTATGACTTTATAAAATTCATAGACTATTTGGGAATGTACCGTGAGTGCTCTTTAGTGTAAAAACGGGAATTCGCTTCAACCTGGTGGTGTCGGAAAAGAAAACAAGGACTGCAGTATAAGTAAAACAAAAGGAAATTTCATTGCATATCGGAAGATTGAAATTAAAAGATAGGTACGCATTGAATTCAGCCTATACCTTTGAGAGATGGACTTTAAATTAAAATTGTTTTTTCTTTATTTGTTTACTGGCAGGTAATAATTCAGCTGTCAAAAGTTTGAATGAATTATGAAAAAGTTGTTGTTTAGTGAAGGACTATACAAGAAAGAGTTCTTTTTTTTCCAAATCTGCAGAAAAGTAACGAGATATTATGAAGAAAAATGTAAGATTTTAATAACGAATGATGAAGACATTGTTTGAATCTTCTTGTTTTACTGTTTCCTTCTTGTTTGTCTGGATAACCTTCTATTTGGTTTTTTTATTCATCGACCTGGAAAATATTTAATCGCTTGACTGCATAGCAGTGGATGGACACGGACACACCTTTTGGCTTCCATGATGAATATTTGGCGCACGTGATGTATTTTTGGGTCATTGAAATCTTATAAGATGCCAAGTATAGAAATATAGGTAGCTGTTCTCTAAGAAGGAACAGGTTAGTTCAGCCGACGGGAGAGTCTACCCAAGAAAACTTGCAGGATTTTTATTTGAATACTTCACAAGGAAAAGAGTCTCTGTTGACTACGGTTGGATCATCGCAAAAGTCTGCCATCATCCTCTCCACCGCAGAATGTTACCATTTAAAGAGTTAAGCATCGCCCTGACGTCGCTGATTTCTTGGATTTTGTTCAACGATACACCCAGCGATCCTGAAGGATATGTACGCGATACATCGGTAAGCCATCCCTTGTTATCCTTCATTTTATTGAAATTTGTTGGGTTTACAATCACAAAAGTTAGTTTTTTTTTTACTGTACGTCTTTAATCGGGTCAGGATCTCGAATGGATAACTATATAGTATATTTTATATAATAATGCGAATAGTTTGATTTAATTACTGAATCAAAAATAGATGTTGATCTAGAAGCAGTATTTTTGGCTTCGTTCCAAAGTGTCAGCCTATAAACTTGTTTTTCTGGTTATATACGTGAGTAAATAGTTATTTCCATATTGTAGGTCATTCGTGGCGAGTATGATTTTATTATAATTGGCGCTGGAGCTGCCGGTGCCGTAATTGCTAATCGCCTAAGTGAAGTGGCCGATTGGAATATTTTATTGCTGGAAGCGGGAGACGATGAGACTATTACTGGGCAAGTACCGCTCCTGGCCGCTAGCTTGCAATTGACGAATATGGATTGGCAGTACAAAACAGAGCCCCAGGACAATGCTTGCAAAGGAATTACTAATGGACGGTATGAATTGTTTTATGTGCAAAATTAATTGAAGAGTATTTAATCACCATACGTTATAATAAAGGTGCAACTGGCCTCGGGGTAAGATGTTGGGCGGAAGCTCCTCCCTCAACTATATGCTATACGTTCGAGGAAATAAACTAGACTACGACAACTGGAGGGATATTTACGGATGTGACGGCTGGGGATACGACGATGTTTTGCCATATTTCATTAAATCGGAAGACAATCAAAATCCTTACCTGGCCGGAACCAAATATCACGGCAAAGGAGGATATTTGACGGTTGGTGAGGCGGGTTACACCTCACCATTAGGTGCTGCATTCATGCAAGGCGGAGTGGAAATGGGATACAAAAATCGGGACTGCAACGGCGAATTCCAGACGGGTAAATAAACCTGTCTCAATACCTAAAAATCGTTAAAATTTTAAAACTTAACCCCTAAAACGAATGGCAGGTGTTATGATTCCACAGGGAACAATTCGTCGAGGAAGTCGTTGTTCCACTTCCAAAGCATTTTTACGACCAGTCCGCAATCGAAAAAACCTTCACATTTCAATGAATTCGCGTGTGTTAAAGATTGTCATCGATCCCGATACGAAAGTGGCTACGGATGTGCAGTTTGAAAAAGGTGGCCGAATGTACTTCGTCAGTGCCAAAAAAGAAATTGTGTTATCTGCCGGAAGTATTGCAACTCCGCAAATCCTCATGTTGAGCGGAGTTGGCCCAGCTGCTCATCTGACGGAGAAAGGAATAAGTCCAGTCATTGCCGATCTTCCTGTTGGAAAGAACTTGCATGACCATGTTGGAATAATTGGAATGACTTTCCTAATTGGTAAGACATTTGCATTGAACGAAATTGTTTTTCTTACTTAAATTTTCTGAATTTCTTCTTCTACTTTTAATTGATAGATGAACCATACTCCATTCTTACCGCTAGACTGGTGTCACTTCCAATTATTGTTAATTACACACTCTTCGGGGGAACTCCCATGTCTCTGTTAGGCGGGGTGGAAGGACTTGGTTTTATCAAATCAAAATACGCGGATCCGGATGCTGATTATCCCGACCTCCAGTTGCATTTCGCTTCCGGTAGTGAAATGTCTGACGATGGCACCGCTATGCGTTACGCCCATGGATTTACCGACGAAATTTGGAATGAATATTACTTGCCAATAGCCAACAAAGATACTTGGACCATCTTCCCTTACAATTTGCGCCCAAAATCTCGCGGAGAAATTCGTCTCAATTCGAACGATCCTTACGACAAACCTGTCATCGATCCAAAATATTTTTCAGACCCCGATGATATCAAAGTAACGATCGAGGCTGTCAAGTTCGCCTTAGCCCTCAGCAAAACGGAAGCCTTTCAAAAAATGGGTTCCAGGTTTTATGACAAACCTTTCCCAGGATGCGAAGATAAACCACTTTGGACGGACGAATATTGGGAGTGTTGGATCAAGAGCGCTAGTTTCACCTTGGCACATACAGTTGGCACTTGTAAAATGGGTTCTGTCTTGGATGACACGGTCGTCGTCGATCCTCAACTGAAAGTCAAAGGAATAAAACACCTCCGAGTTGCTGATACATCCGTCATGCCGGCTGTGCCCAGTGGAAATACAAACGCACCAACGGTAATTAGAGCTATACTTTCTCTCCTGACATGTATCGTACCTTAACCGTTTCCTTTCTTAGATAATGGTGGGAGAAAAGGCGTCGGACTTGATTAAAAATGACTGGTTATAACGGAGAAGTTGCCTCGTCGATTTGAATCACCAATGATTAATAACATGTGAATTATGAATTTGTTACATATTAATCATGGTATTGTAACCCCAATCAACTAAATTATTTATTTCGATTCCATTGATATGCACTTGTATTTAGGGCTAAACGAATAAATAGTTCTTACTTTAAAAGGTATAGGACGAAAGAAAAACAGATGGAAATCGAATCCATTTTAAATTAACTTCAATTTTACTATCTTTTAAGTTATATATATTTTGTTCACCTGTGCTGATCTGTCAAGTTATTATTTTAAGGGGTAGCTAATGCGGTCAATACCCTTTCAGTGCCCAAAAGCGGACGAATTTTTTAAAAATCTATTCCCGGGTGAAAAACAAGTTATTGAAATGCGCCACTACTTTTTTTTTGCAAAAATGAGTTAGCGGTACGGCATATATAAGTAGTCTTTTTTTTTAATTTAATTTATTTTTAAATTATTAATGTTGTGGCTATTGCACATTTTATTCACGCCATCAAAGAGGAATTAAATATCTTATAAGTTATTGATCCCATTCGATGGTAACATTGTTATACCTAAGGAATTAAGTGTTTAGGTAAATGCGATCTCTCAATTTCAACAGGGAAATGATGATTATTTTTAAAGAATTTTGTCATTGTTTATAGGCTATTTTCATTCGTCCTTTCAATGTCAAGTTAACGAGTGCGTTATGCAACGAAGTTGTTAAACAGGTTTAAAAGTTGTTACGAAAAGCGGAGTTAATTATCCCTCAGGCCGCCCACTTGTTTCAACAACATTTCCCCTATGAAAATCACACATTCATATGGTGAGACTGGTCAATAGGAGAATACAGTCAACCGCAGACAACGGTCAGGACAAGAGAATGCTACAATTCAAGGAGTATGCTATTGCCGTCACGACGCTGTTAACTTCTCTCATATTCAGTGATACACCTGGTGATCCCGAAGGATACGTCCGAGATGCAACGGTAAGAAAAAAATTTGGGGAATTATTGTAGAACATTTAAAAATTGTTAATTGCGATATTTTCGCTCGAAACGGAACTTTTTAGACACGAATTTATTTGAATCGTCTTATTAAAAAACCAATTACGGCGTGTGATTAGACTCCACAAATATAGTTCTTATTTACTTTGAATAATTATGAAAACTGTTCAGTTGTATTTCAGCACTAATGATTTAATTGGGTTATTGTAGAACATAAAAACCTCGTATGATTTTATTATCATCGGAGCGGGTTCCGCTGGGGCCGTGATTGCCAATCGACTTTCAGAGGTGGCTGATTGGAATATTTTGCTACTGGAGGCGGGAGGTGATGAGAGCATGGCTGGGCAAATTCCACTCTTTGCAGCTGGCTTGCAGTTGACGAACAAAGATTGGCAGTACAAAACCACACCTCAGAAAAATGCTTGCCTGAAAAATCTTAATCAACAGTATTTTTATTAATTTTTTTTTTACGAATTGATGCCATGAGTCAATTTAATTCTATGATTGATAATAGGTGCAACTGGCCCCGGGGTAAGATGCTCGGTGGTAGTTCTTCCATCAATTACATGTTGTACGTTCGAGGAAACAAAAAGGACTACGACAACTGGAGGGACGTTTACGGGTGTGACGGCTGGGGATACGACGATGTTTTGCCATATTTCATTAAATCGGAAGACAATCAAAATCCTTTCCTCGCCGGAACCAAATATCACGGCAAAGGCGGCTATTTGTCGGTTGGCGAACCTGCCTTCCGTTCGCCATTAGGTGCCGCATTCATCGAAGGCGGAGTGGAAATGGGATACCAAAATCGCGATTACAATGGCGAATTCCAAACAGGTTATAATCAAACTAATAATTCTAAAAAAAAAAAAAAAAACAGAAAATAAAATAATTCAAATTGTACGAATTGTAGGTTTCATGTTTTCTCAGGGAACAATCCGCCGTGGAAGTCGTTGTTCAACTTCGAAAGCTTTTCTCCGGCCAGTCCGCAATCGACCGAATCTTCACATCTCAATGAATTCACAAGTCATTAAAATCATGATCGATCCTGATACGAAAACAGCGACGGGAGTTCAATTCGAAAAGAATGGCAGAATGTACTTTGTTGAGGCGACTAAAGAAGTTGTTCTTTCCGCTGGGGCGGTTGCATCACCACAAATTCTCATGTTGAGCGGAGTTGGTCCGGCGGATCATCTGGCAGAGAAAGGCATCCCCCTAATATTTGATCAACCCAAAGTTGGTGAAAACTTGCACGATCACGTTGGACTCATCGGAATGGTATTCCTTATTGGTAAATTGTATTATTCACACAAATTTTGTGCTGGGAAACCTTTTTGTCATTTCATAATTATCTCTTGAATAGATAAGCCATACTCCCAAATATCAGCTTCAAGAATTATGAAACTCCCGGTGCTTCTCAATTATACTCTATTTGGAGGAAGTGCCATGTCTACGTTGGGCGGGGTAGAAGGAGTTGCTTTCGTCAAATCGAAGCTAGAAACAGATACGGGCGATTATCCCGACATTCAGATGCATTTCGGCTCTGGTAGTGATATCTCTGATGATGGCGTAGACATCCGGTATGCTCACGGCACTACGGATGAAGTTTGGAACAAATACTACCAGCCAATAGTTAACCGAGACAGCTGGACCATCTTCCCGTACTTTTTGCGGCCAAAGTCTCGAGGAAACATTTTGCTGGCTTCAAACGATCCTTACGACAAACCCCTCATCAATCCAAATTATTTTTCGGATCCCGACGACTACGATATAAGAGTGACCGTCGAATCCGTCAAGTTCTCTATAGCCCTTAGCAAAACGGAAGCCTTTCAAAAAATGGGTTCCAGGCTCTACGATATGCCTTACCCCGGATGCGAAGATAAAAAACTCTGGACGGACGAATATTGGGCGTGCTGGATCAAATCGTCTAGTTTCACCTTGGCACATACAGCGGGCACTTGCCGAATGGGAGCCGCCACTGATAAGGAGGCCGTTGTCGATCCTGAATTGAAATTCATTGGCATCAAGAACCTCCGTGTCGCTGACACATCCATCATGCCGCAAGTGCCAAGTGGAAATTCAAACGCTGCAACGGTAATAATAATTTTTATACTGAGATCAATTTTATGGAATTATAATTACTTATTGTTTTAATTTCTAGATAATGGTCGGAGAAAAGGCTTCGGACCTTATCAAGAAAACTTGGTTGTAAAATTTGTCGGTGAATTATCAATTATTTATTTATTTCTATCGATTTCTATTTAAGTTGACTTATCTATATTGCAATAGTTCTTTGTAAAATTTTAATATTTAACTGCAATTTCATGAGAACTTGTTTGGTATTTCAAACTTTTCTGCGTCGTTCTATTCTGTTACCTAGTTTCTCCAGATTTCCCTACCGCCTAAATTTCACAGTTACCTTAGCTCATATATGGCACGTTAACCTCTGAATGTTGTATTTTCTAACCAGTTTTTCTGACATTACCACAAGAAATCATTCGTATTTAACTATTTATCCAGGGCGTGTTTGTTCAGTGTACGCCACTAGCATTCCAAATCTCATGGGTGTTATTGATCTGGTAGTCCTGGAACTGGATTTACTAGTTGGACAGTTAGTTCACCTTTTTATCTTTCTCTTCTGCAGCTCGCCAGACAACCTGTTTGACATTGAAATTAAAAGGCGGATGGCGATTCAAGTCTCCTCCTGTTTCAGGTTATTTTGACCTTTCGTCGATGAACTAATTCCTGGAATAAATAGACCCCAACAGCACTTGCTGTCAGACGAAAATCATCTGTGCATAATAATCCAATGCATTTCTTTCCGTCTGTCATGAACCATCAGAAAGAAATGAAAACAAAAATCGGTTCACTAAATTTGTTATTCTCATGCAAAAGCCAGTTTTTATCTCTCTTGGCACTGCGCTGGCACATCGTCATTATGGTCTGCTACCTCTACCTGGTAATCGGTGATCAATGTGACCTGTATACGGCACGAAAAATCAAGCGAAAAATAATGAATACCCTTTACGTACTGATATCAAATAACGGGGATTATACCATATGCGGATCGCGTGTCCACGGTGCTTAACTCGTATTCCTTTTCGAATAATTTTGAATGGTGCTGGCCTAATTACGTTTCGGGTTATTTCTTCCTTTTATACGTCAGCGAATTGTACGCCATGTATAGATTCTTTGACGTGATATCTCGTTATAAAGCCGATTGGATGTCCGTTTTATTTCGTAGAGTGAAAGCCGCATTCCCAGTTCCCACTTTCCCCGTCGGAAGAGTGACGATTGACGAAGATGACAAAACCAAAATAAAATTGAATGTCATTCTTCACGCTATCTGTATAATAGGCAACGTTGCAAAACTAAATGAGCAGTCCTTTTTGTTAACTCAAAAACTTTTGCATGTTCTGAACATCTTGTGGGTTGTGTCTCTCATTCTCACTTGTAGAACTTGACAGTGTTCATCCCATACAGCTGGACATTTTTTTAAAAAGAAGTGTAGTGTCATTCAATTGAACATCACCAGCAGCCATTCAATAGCCAACAACAACAATCAGCATTGTAAATCCATAATGTCCTTAGTAGTAAGTCGAGTATTTAAAAATGCTGTGCAAAGTAATAAGTAACTTGATGATATAACTCTTCTGGAATGCAATTTTCCTTATCTTGCTATTTTATCAAATTTTATCAGTTTGTCAATTGTCATCACGTCGATCTTAGCAGTGTAAACAAATCACGTTCATTCATGCGAGCTGAGCTGACTCTTAATTCGGTAAGTCCAATATTTTCATTTGTGTCCTCATTAGATCTCTATATTGTGTCCACGTCGTATCTGCTCAGAATGTTTCGACATTTAAATTTTGACACAAAGTTAGTTTTTCTTCCCGGAAACATTAGAATCAGCTGATCTAAAAAAACAGCTGTTAAGAAAACTGTCAAGTAATAAACATTAGAAAAGCATGTTCTAAAAAACAAAAAAAAGAGAACAGCAGCTGTCTAGAAAACTGTTGAGAAAGCATTAAAACAGCTGATGTTCTAACAAAATAAAAACAAGAAATGCTGTGGGAGGTGACACCGTCATCATTTGGAAAAACAAGTGACTAGCAAAAGTTTTTTCTGAATTGACTCTCGAAAAAGATTTTAGGATCTATAGGATTGCATTCTTGATGTGATTTAATTTGATTTCAAAATAAGAAAAACTGTCAAACTTATTTTACGAACTTTGCTATGATCATCTGTATATTAACGATAACTGATTCAATTCTGGTTCTGCCAATGAACTCCCGACCATACCAGATGATTTTGATCTCTCGTTCGTGATCACGTTTTCCTTTGGGAGTTGACTGACTTTTGTTTTATGCTTCTCGAATCTGTATATTCAATTTAAAGGGTGCGGTCGTCGATCGTAAATGTGATTCTAACGTTGTTATCACGCTAACTTCAAAATAATTCATTGTTTAGTTTTTACCTGAACTGCGAATATGTGTGCAAAAACGAGAAAGTTGAAACCCTGAGAAAATAACACAAAGACAATTGGATGAATAAACAAAGCAAGAAAGTCGTTGCGAATTTCAGGCTCTAAACTCACCTCGACCCTCGACTTTTGACTTCTTATAAAGCATATTCATTTGCCTAACGTATAACAATATTAGTAGCTTCCGCGCGGATAGAATTTCGAATGCTGGATGATGTGATCCGGAAATTTGTTTTTCCTCCAACCTAAAGAAAAAACACTTAACGGGATTAGAAAGTAGATATCGCACACTTGATTTATAGCCGTATAACCCGATTTCGGTCCCTATGTACAGGCGTAACGGTTTAAGAAGAAATAACTCTTCTTTTCCTTTTGGCAATATTCGACTTGCAAAGGCTTTCTCCTGGCGTGTCTCTCCTATTATACAATGAATCGCTATAGGCAATAGGCAAATAAACCTATAATTGGGACTATACCATACAGAAATCTAGAGCTGATTTTTTATACTTCTACAGTGTATGCCTCTAAGCGCCGATAAATAAATATACCGACCCAGTTTTTTTCCTGTGAGTTTTTTACCGCTCGTTTGATCCATTGAAAAGGGCTGCCGTAAAAAATTCGACTGTCGAAATCGCCGTTTGAAATATATCGAAATAGACTTTCATATTCATTTTCTAGCGTCAAAAATGATTTCTCCAACACGTCTGTCGCCTGGATTTTACCAGAAACTCTCAAAGGTAATAGTGTTTGCTTAAAAAAAAAACCTTTTATCCGCTTTTTTGACCTCACCAACAATTTTTGACCACCTTCAATGACTTTCACTCGAGTTTTTAACAAGACAAAGTGTCTGAAATGGTTGGACCACTTTTCTGCCGTTTCTGACAAGATCTGTCTGCCGATCTGTGAAGAACGAGACTTTCTCCTTGTGTAATTCCTTTTTTTTTTAAATCACGGTGGGATGGAGGCTGCGCTCTGTAACCCAGTTGTAGATTGAAATTGATTCGTCGCGACATAGCGCATTATTTAGCATTCATTTACGGTGTAATTGCAGCATGTGCATATATCTATCAAAGCTTTTTGTGAGCTGCTGTTCAGATTAGAAAGTATCAGACATCACCTGATTCTAACAGGATTGTGTTCATTAGAGAATTATATTTTTCCATTTAAACGAAATGTATTTAAGCAACTGTTTTTGTTACTTCCGCATAATCATGACAGCCGGTCATATTTTCATTTGACTATTTGTTAACTTTCTCTTCAGCTCTTCCCGTGTGTGTGTGTGTGTGTCTATAGTTCCAGCATATGCATAACAATGAATAAATTGACCGCCTTAGAAATTTTTTAATATCCCAGACAGGCAAAAAAGATGCGCGCAACGTAGGCTCCGTTCGGGAATATGAACGGCACGTAGTAGAAACTGAAATGGTGTATATAGGATCGGGTTAATGACAAATGACTGTGACCTTATACGTCTACCGCGGGAAATGTCCTGATGACCATTTTCGTTTGAAAGAAATTTCACTGATGCGCGGTCTCTCCGCATCTGTTACGTCACGTAGGCCACAATCTAGCGCGTTGCGCATGAATCACACTATAGAGAACTCGCAGTTGTGAAGACGACCCAAAGTCACGAAAGTGCAGAGTGAGAAAGTTTTTTTTGTTTGTGGGTGTGTTTAATTTTCTAGGTTGTGGCATCATTTCACGTTGGAAATTTTTTCACCTGCAAATAAGGTTAGGTACCCACTTCATACAGCGGACTGTTACTCATCATCCGCTTTGCTTTGCCATTCGTCATTTGTATATCCAGCACTGGCACTGTGCAGACTATTGTTTGCAGCGGCTTGTTCGGATGTTTCATTTCCCCCCAGTCCATGATATCGTTGCTTTGCCGACATCTTGTCCTATATGTACTACACCTCAGTTCAACTTTGAAACTGAGCCAAGAATTGTTCACGCATTCCTCTAGTCGTTCCCAGAAGATGCTGTACAATGACTCGTTATTTACTCGTGATTTTATCACTCTGTTGCTTTGTTATATCGTCGGAGACGTTACGCCCGTTTTCCTTCCACTCAAACGCCGATCCTTACACCGTAGAAAATTCAACGCGACTCATGACACTAAATAGCTCTCTCTATTTGCCCTTTTTTCTCTTGAAATAATAACACTCCACAGTGGCCACTTATTCTCGAAAAGAAAATACGGCCAGCCTATCTTGAGCGGAATGTTCTCCGATAGGATCTATAGGAGTGTCTTGTAATGTAAGGCTTTTTCATGTCGTAAAAATTCTTTCTCCGGTTTTTCCAGTCATCATATTTTTTTAAAAATGAACTTTTCTTGCCGTTATGTCCACACAACCGCTGCAATTATCGATGACCGTCCGGTATGCAAATGAGACTAGTATATGTACCTCGCTAGAAAACAGTCGTCATCAATGGGTGACTAACCAAGGCCGTTTATCAAAAGTTCCTTATTGCCAGTTTGTTCCGCCTGACCCTCGAGAAATAAAATAACGTATGCAAATACTGTCGGAGGGGGGACAATGTTCCTGTAGAGAGCGACCAACCCATTACGTCCGACTCGGAGTATACGTGGTCCGACTTTTTGAAAACAAAATTTATTTTGCCATTAAAATTCCCGGAACCCGAATAATTGCTTAACCGCAAATTATTTCATCTTTTTGAAATTATTTCTTGGCGAAAAAAAAACTGGAGAAACGATTGGATAAAAATGGATAGTGTTGGTCGACTCTACTTTGGATTTTCACCTGGCTTCAAAATTGTTTTTCTGATTTCTAAAAATTTTTTGCCGCTATTCGGACGACCGCCTTGTCTGTACAAAACAGGAAATGTTGGCTGGGTCAGTGTATAGTCTGCAAGGCTGTAACGTTTCGCCATGGGTTATCTTTCCAGTTATCACGAATACTACTCCGGTATAAAATTCTTTCAGATGATCTATAGCCATCCAGTTTTGGTGTCATCTGTAATTATCAGAATTTGTTCCATATTTCTTAAATGAAATTTTCGGCTGATCACGACGGCGGGAAACAAGTCCACCCCAAATTTTTTCTTACCTCTTTTTGTCGTGAAAATATTTAAATTTTTGCATTGTTTTTTTGGCGAAATCTATCATGTAGGTGTTACGATTTCTCAGAACTACTGACACGTTCATTATGATGCAACCGGTTATGTCGGCATCAGCACCACAAGGCGCTCAATGATTTTTTAATATTCACGTATAGAAACTCGAAATAGGTGAAGCAGAGAAATTCATGTGAGATTCAATGGCCATTTTTTTTTTTTTAATGAATGACGACGACTAGGAAGTGAAACGCAATTACAAGAAGCCAAATCACGTAGGCTACCAGCAGCCATTGAATTAATAAAAAGGTCGAAAACCTTAAGTCAAATTTTTTTGTTCGGCCAAGAGAGAAAATTCCGAAAGTCACCTGATGTTCAACACAACTCTTTTCTTTTCGATTTCCATCCTTTTTCTAGAATCATCGCTTTAGATCGCTATACCTATGACTGGCGACCGTATACGTGCGTGTAAATATACGGCCGACTCTCCGTGTCGGGAGCAACAGTGCGTTTCTATCCTCTGTACGGGACGGTCCTCCCAGCTCTTATCTCTTTTTTAGTCTCAAGAGTGTGGCCCTGATAAGGGGGTGACCTAAGTGTTTTTTTTTTTTTTTTTCACGAACACTATTTCTCGGGAGTTTTTATTTTAGTGGTCTTCCCACCAAAGGGACGAATTACTTGTAGCTTGGAATAGTTTAGAATTTCTTTAAAAAATAAAAATGTTGCTGGAACTTAGTATGACTTTGACGACCTTGCTGGGCAAGTATTTCTTTCTGCGTGATAGTTCCAACAATCCGGAAGGGGTGATTCGTGACTCTCGGGTAAGTTTTGATTTTCTCACCCGTGTAGTATAATTTAAACACGATAGTGCTATGTCTATTCCTTTTGGAATAATTAAGGTTTTATAACTGCTTGAAATTCTACGGGACTATGGGAGGGTTTAGGTGTTGAAGGAAATTGTTTGTTTTTATTTGCCTCATTAAAGAATTCGTGTTTTGCATTCGAGTCAAATTAAAATGCTAATTGCCACGCAACGTTTCTTATTTGGAAATCTAGTCAAAATGCTAATTATTAAGTCGTTAACATTCCGTTTCTTTATCGAGGACAGACGGGGCGTGATAAATAATTCGCCCAAGCGAAATGAAACGTTTAATTAAAAAACAAAGAAGTTAGCCATTATTCCACCAGGTTGTGGCCAGGTGTTTTGATTACGTAAGCCATTGTCGTCTGTAGTTTTCAATAGGCATCATTCAGTGAGTTTGTCTTTACTCGAGTTTATGATACTACAGGAAAACCGGGTTGTCGGGTGATTGGAGTTTTCCGTTAGTTCTTCTTCAGTATAATCTGTGACATTTAGGAATGAATGGGCCTTGTCTAGACTTTAATTTCAGGTACACGATAATTATAGAGAAACCCTGACATTGTGATTGAAATTGCTGGTTCACCGTCCTAACGGTTCAATGATCGGAATGTACCAGAGTCATATGCATATGCTCGTTCCGTATTAGGAAGTCAAAGACGTGTGTCACGCTCCCGCTGGCCGTCGTCGCCATGTATAAAAACTTGTTTGCGAACCGCAGTCAACATTTTTGATTTTTACGGGCTAGAGAGAAGAAGTAGACAAATCGCAAAGTTGGACGTTTTCTCTATCGTGACAAGCAGTCATTAGCGATGCATCGCCCATTGTTTATCCCAGTGATTGCCACTCCTAACGAGCTCTCTCCGCGCTGTGAAATTTTTCGTTTCCGTTATTACACTCTAGAATTGCAAATGTTGTGATGAGATTCCGTCGCCAAGAACCGTGTAACTCAAAGTGTCGCTGTATCTATATGTTTGTTATTACGGAACTTATTGAGAGAGAAAGTTGGGAACCAGCGAGAGAAATCCGACATTGAAAGGATGTACTAGCGCTATAGCGCTAGCCAATTTGCTTTGCTTGAAGACGTACGCGCAGATAGTGAGAAGCGAATATCAGAACAGCAGTAGGTCGGACAAAGTCGAAATTGGCTTTTAACTAGGGCCAATTTTCAGTCATGAAAATTTCTAATTTGAAAAGAGAAAAAAAAAATTTCCTCCGGTCAAAAACCAACCGTTCAGTCCTTCCTTCTTATATTGTTATGAGCTTCAAAATACATGAGAGCGGCAACCCAAAAAATGTTTGGCGCAACAGAAAAAAAAATCGGCCCAACATTTTTTTTTTGTGCTATAGAATCCCTGGCGGGAAATAAAACCAGCTCGAAAATAGGCGACTTTGAAAGTCTTGGATGTAATTTTTTTATTTTGGCAGCTAGAGATGAGGTGAATTAATCAATCAATCTTATCTTCATTTCCAATCGAATCAAATGATTGCATTCATGTATTAGAAAATGTCCGTATTTATCTCTGTGAGACCGAAGGAAGGATCGCCAATCATCGGTGCAGGTGCTTTTACTTTTGGGAGATTAATCTGATGCTGATCACACATGCAAATCAAATGCATATATATACTAGATTGTTCTGACAGTCGGAAGCCAGCGGCCGTCCAGATGCCGATTATATCCAAATGACTAACCTGGAAGTTTCAGGTTTCAGCTCAGGATATAATTTTATTCCAATAATAGCCAAACAAAAAAATGTTTCAGTATCTTTCGGCGATATCCCGATGTTTTCATATTTTTTTTTTTTTATTTAGGAATTTTTTTTTTACAATGAATATTTAAGTGTGTAATTTGACTTCGTAGACTTTCACGAATCTTCCCTTTTCTAGATTGTGTATCTAGGTTATTGGAGTTCCTTTTTAGGATTTTGGCATTAGAGATGAGTCAAAATCATTTTCCAACTTTTAAATGGATACATCATTAGCCGATTGACGATATGTAGGGAAGATGTGTTTCTAAACTTGGAAGAAAACGGAAGAAAATTGGGAAAGAAAGTCTCATGAAGAAAAAGAAACTCGAAAATGTGAAGAAGAGAAGCCGCGACCATTTTCGTCAAGTCACAAAAGATTTCCGCTTTTTGTCAACGGGGATTCCCCTGAAACCGCAACTTCCTCCCAAAATTTTACAAACGATACCTACTTGTATAGTCGACCTCGAGCTTGTAACTCGAGAAATTACAAAATTTTTTCCCGTAAGCCCTAAAGGGGGTAAACTGTATGTGCACTAATCTTTTGCATCAATGGAGAAGAAAATGCCAGTCTGGAGCGTGCAATTCAAAAAAAAATGAAACTAAGAAAGCGCTAGGGGTCCAATAGAACATTAACGTTATTTTTCCAAAATGGAATGTACCGTAGCAGAAATAATAGTCGGTTTCAAATGGAATTTTTCTTTTTACATATATGTATAAAATCTTTTTACCATGTTGATTACAATCTTTATTTTACTCTTTTTATGTATAGGGTTTGCGGACTGAATATGACTTCATTATCATCGGCGCTGGATCGGCCGGTGCTGTTATCGCTAATCGTCTTACCGAAATAGAAGAATGGAAAGTTTTGCTCCTCGAGGCCGGAGGTGACGAAAATCTTTGGGGTCAAGTGCCGGCCGCGGCGGCCGATATCCAACTCACCGAACGCGATTGGCAGTACCAGACGGAAGAAATGAGGGGTCAAGCTTGTCTCGGATTGGAGAACCAGAGGTTTGTAACACTTTAACGTTTCTTTTTTTTTCAAATACTTTAGACCTGAAATTATTACTCTTGTCTTTAATGAATAATCGTAGATGTCTCTGGCCGCGGGGTAAGATGATGGGCGGCACGTCGTCGATCAATTACATGTTGTACGTACGTGGAAACCGGCGCGATTACGATCAGTGGGCCCAACTTGGAAATTACGGTTGGTCTTACGACGACGTTTTGCCGTATTTTGTCAAGTCGGAAGACAATCAGAACCCGTACTTGGCCGGAACGAAATACCACGGCAAGGGTGGATACCTGACCGTGAGCGAGGCTGGTTACCAATCGCCATTAGGAGGGGCATTTATTCAGGGTGGCAAGGAAATGGGATACGAAAATCGTGACGGCAATGGCGAATATCAAACTGGTAAGTTATTCAAATTCAGACGAATTAAAAACAAATTACAGTTTTACTATTTTCCCCGAAAGGTTTCATGTTCGCCCAGGGGACAATCCGCAAAGGCCATCGCTGCTCCAGTTCCAAGGCGTTCATCCGACCCATCCGCAAGCGGAAGAATCTCCACATTTCCATGCATTCGCACGTGACAAAGATCCTGATTGATCCCAAAACCAAACAGGCCTACGGGGTTCAGTTCCAAAAGCGAGACAGAATCTACCACATCTTTGCACGGAAGGAAGTGATCCTGTCAGCCGGCGACACGGCCAGCCCCCACCTTCTGATGTTGAGCGGGATCGGACCAGCTCCCCATCTGCAGGAAAAGGGAATCTACCCGATCCACGCCAATTTGCCGGTCGGCAAAAATCTGCACGACCATGTCGCCTTGGGTGAAGTCATCTTCCTGATCGATCAGCCCTATTCCTTGAAGGAAGAACGAGTTAGAAACGTGCAGACGATCCTCAACTACACGGCCTGGGGAGGAACACCCTTGTCCATGTTGGGAGGTATATTTTGTTGATTCAAATTGTTTACGACTTCAATTAAGGACTTTCAAACGATTCGCAAAAGTTTAGGTGTTGAGGGACTCGCTTGGCTCAAGACCAAGTACGCGGATGCCAACGACGACTGGCCGGACGTCCAGTTTCATTTCATCGGGTCCTGCGTGACAGCCGATCGAGGCCGATCCGTTCGATACTCGCACGGCGTCTCGGATTCTGTTTGGGAGGAATACTACCTGCCGATTATTGACAGGGATTGCTGGAGCGTTATGCCCGTGACTCTGCGGCCCAGGTCGAGAGGTTACATCCGTCTCAACTCGGCCGACCCCTTCGACAAGCCCATCATCAATCCGAATTACTACAGCGATCCTTACGACTTGGCAGTGACGATTGAGGGCATCAAGCTGGCCTTGCAGCTCAGTCAAACGTCGGCTTTTAAGAAAATGAACAGCAAATTCTACGACAAGCCTTTCCCTGGCTGTGAAGGCTACCCTATGGGAACGGACGATTACTGGGCCTGTTGGGTTCGCAGTTACAGGTAATTTATTCATTTTGATGAAATTGTTTTGACTCTGGGTTCATGAATTATTTATCGAACATTGATCGGTTGATTTAGTGTTACATTGGCGCATACCGCGGGTACTTGTCAAATGGGTCCCGATAATGACCCGATGGCTGTTGTGGACCCTTTATTACGAGTGCGAGGAATCAGAAACTTGCGTGTGGCCGACACATCCATCATGCCACTCGTGCCCAGCGGCAACACGAACGCTGCCGCGGTAATAAACCAACACACCGCCATGAATAATATGTTTTGTAAAATGTGAATTAATTTCCTTTTTTCTTTGCTTTTGTTTCCCTGACAGATTATGATCGGAGAAAAGGCGTCGGATCTTATAAAAGACACATGGTATACTAAGTGACAAAAAGTACCTGCACCAAACACGATAATAGAGCGATAGTCCAAACAAATTTTGTTTTTTTATTTAACTGAATCGTCATGTAATGTAGTTAATTTTAGTAGTAGTCATTTAGTCTAATCTTTAATTTTAACTTTTAATGGATTGCTTGAGTTGTCGCTGGATTTCGTTCTCTTCTCGCTCCTGGCGCAGCTTGCGTTTGTTTGTCTTGTTGTCCATCTCTTCGCAGTGATCGGCAAACATCAACTTGAGAGCGGGGATGAAATAAGGCAAATGGTGGAAACGATTTGGACTAATTGTCATGTTGTCGAAAGCCACGCCTATCGTGTTGGAGGAGAAAGCTTTCTCGTTGAAGATGGGAATTTTGGAGTAGCGTTGACTGAAGTGTGTCAGCAACGTGAATTTGGCTCCCATCGAACGGCCAACTTCGATCGCCTAGTAAAAGAGCTCAAGATGATTTACGTCTAAATGAAAAACGACAGTGGAAGAATATTACCTGAGATATGGTGCTGTGAGTCTTCATTTTGGCTTCCTCTTCCATCCCGTCCTCCATTGTGGCCTCATGGATCAGCAGATCCGAGTCTCGACCGATATCAATCAAACCCAAGCATGGCATGGTGTCGCCGGAATAAGTCAACTTGAAGCCGTCGGCTGTAGTTAATGAGACGCCAAACGCGCTGGGGCAATGGCGAACGTAAGTGGTGACAATCGATTTCAAGTTGAGACCGGTGAGGAGCGCAGGATCAGGTTTTTCCTTCTCGAAGAGGTTGACACAGGAAAACAGTTTGTAATATTGCCTGATCCGCTCGAAGCTATGGTGATAGGTTTTAAGCCAAAAATTGATCTGATGTGGAGCAATCAGCCAGACGGGGCCAGCGTCGGATCTCGTCCGCTCAATCGCGTGTTGTCGGCCTTGAAGTAAACCAATCAATCCAATGTGGTGGTCAGCATGAAGATGCGAAATGTAGACGCCGACAAGATTGGACAAAACGTGGGCGGCTTTTTCGTGTCCAAAGAAACGGACAATCTGCCCGTATGTTCCTTCTCCACAATCCATCAGAATAAACCGATCCTTCCTGAAACAGTAATTAATGGTTATTAAAATTTAACTTATGAGAACTTGAATGCGAAAAGCGATTACTCTAATTCGACTAGAATGCCACTAGTGTTTCTGGTTTTGTTTGGAATGCACGATCCTGTTCCGAGGAAAGTTATTTTAGGGTAGACTCTGCTGCTAATGGGAACCGCATCGGCCAGGGAAGACTTCAAGGCTTCTAAGCTGGCCGGGAAACCTTCCTGAGCAAGACTCTCATTGACGTACTCTTTAGGATTCAGAACCGGTACAAGGGACGTGTTGAGTTTTAGCGGAGGTCTCAAATTAAATTTAGTTAGAGTTTGACACTCTAATTCTGCTGCCTCGGCTTCTTCGGTTTCTCCTTCCACTCGCATATCAAAAGGTAAATGAGGAAAAATTTCTGAATCGAGGAGATGCAGTTGATGTTGAATGCGATGGACGGCCACACTACCAAATCCTCGCCTTTCTTCGCCATCTTTGGGCGTTCCAAGCATCAAATGACATGTAGTCACCGAAAAACCGTCCATCCATTCTTGATATTTCGGATGTTTCGTCAACTAAAAGGGGGAAAAAAAATAAAGTCTTAATTGCACTGACAGAGAATGTTTTTTTCTGGAAACCTTACCTCAACCGGAGTGAAATGAACTATGATTTGGGGAGAGTCAAGTTCGCTGGCTCCGTTTCGTCTTTGCAATTGGCAGAGCTGTGGTTCTGATACAAAATTATCTAAGTAGGTTTCGTCCGGGCATTCGACGACTACGAATACTGGACCGGGATCATCCGGTGAACAGACGTCAGAAGCTAAAACAGTCTTGCCATTGGGAAGCGTGATATCTTGCCCAGCTTTCAATTGGCCGTAGAGTGGTCCGGGTGGGACCCCCAAATCGAAGCACTTTTTCGCAATAAGCGTACCCTGCTTCGCTTGTAAACGGCATACATAAGCTAGAACGGCTTTGGATTTCGGGTTCTCGTCACTTTCATCTTCAACACGAGTCCTTTTAGCAGCTGGAACGTCCTCTAAGAAAATTAATTTTGTTTACATTTCGATTCTAATAATTTGTAACCACTGATAACTCACCAGGATTTCCTTTTTCTCGACAATAATAATTGGTCACATCCTCCTCTTCGATAGGAGAACTAGAAGCTGAACGTGGTAATTTTGCATCATCATTGGGCATAATAGTTACATAATTTAATTTCATGGCAGCATCTTCATAAGATGATGCAGGTGAAGTAGCATCCACATGATTGACTTGTAAATTCTTTAATATGATGAATCTGGAGGCAGCAGTAAATAATTCACCCTATTAAAATTAGATTATGATATTATTGGATCTGCATTAAAATGTGTGCTTAGATGTTATTTGTTTACCAATCCAGGTGGTCCATGGAGTGTGATATTGGGAACACCAACATCTTGAATTGTTAATGAAATTCCAGGTAATCCACCCACATTTTGCCAAGATGTACGGGTGAAGAAAATGTTCTCAACTTTGGACAGCTTAAACTTGTGCTCATGGGCCAAGCGTTGAGATCCTTCTCCGGAATTGAAGAGATAACTAAAAGCAAACAGGAATTAGACTAAAATACTTTTGCTTTAATTTAAAATGTTACCATGATTGATCGGTGAACATATAGAGGGACCGTGGTGCACCACGGACACCAGAACCCAGAACTTGTAATGTTACGGTTCCTGGTGGGTATTTTGTTTTAGTAATCTTCTTTGCCTGTCTTTCTGATTGAAGACGTGCGACATGACTCGTATCTTTCGGCATGTTGGCGAGTAAATTTAACACACGATTTTTATTTTTTATATCGCCGAATACCTTTTGATTAGAATGAAAACTACGTACAGTAACAACTACAACATTTAACAATGCAAATCGCAAATTCATTAGATATTTCTTGATAATCGGGATATTATGGGGCCTAATTAAAATTTACAGGCACTAACTTTTAACTTTAAACACGTGTTGTCATCTAGAGGGTTGAAAAGCAGAATCAAAACACCGGGCTTGGCAACCACGTCGGTTAAAAACTTAATTTGAAACTAAACTGTTTTTTATTTGTAAAATTGAATCAAATAAATTTAAATTTATTATTTGAAAAATAAATCACTTAGAATAAAAGGAGTATTAAATTATTTATGTTTCTTGTTTTTGAAACTGGCAAACGGGCAATATGGGCGCCATTGAGAGTTTGCTTAGGCTCATATTCGTTAACTTGGCATAGAGATTGAGCGTGGCGTCATTGTCGTACCGTCCCTGTCACCATCATCCATTTGTTTCGTTCTTATTGAATCTTTCTTAAACTTGTGTTTCGTTTTTAAATTGATAGTCCTTAATTTTGTCAAGTCCTCCACAAACTTATTGTTATCAAAATGGGCGACAAAGTTGACATGAGCTTGGATGATATCATCAAAACTAGCCGTTCAGCCGGCCGGGGCCGTGGAGGACGCGGCGGTCGTGGTGGCAGTTCTCGTGGAGGCAACCGTAATGCCGGCTCAGGACCCGTTCGTAATCAAAGACAGGGAAATGCTGGGGGTCGTGCTGCACCTTACGCCAAGGTAAATATTTGTTAAGTTATTCTTCTTGTTTTTTTATGTTCTATCAGAAAGTATTGCATAATCCTTGGTTGACTTGTTCGTCTATTTCAAATCCAAGCTAGTCTGTATCTTACAGTCTTCGTGATGCAATAGTGCTGACTCTTTGTGTATGTTATTTTTAGGGCAACCCAGATGGTGACTGGTCTCATGACATGTATGAAGGTGGACCAAGGAAAAGCAATCCCAGGTTGGGTGCTGCACCGAATGCTGCTGGAGGCGGCTCTTCCAAGCTTGTTGTTTCTAACTTAGACTTTGGTGTGTCAGATGCAGACATTAAGGTATAACATATATTGCTTCTCTGTCATGATGAACATGTATTGAATAATTCTATTTATAGGAACTTTTTATGGAATTTGGACCATTGAAACATGCTTCTGTGCATTATGACAGATCAGGCAGATCTCTCGGTACAGCTGATGTTGTGTTTGAGCGCCGTCTTGATGCCGTCAAGGTAAACTTCATGAAACTTGTCAACTGTAGGACACACAGCATCAATATTTGTTTCTTTTCCATAGGCAATGAAACAGTACAACGGAGTCCCATTGGATGGTCGATCAATGGTCATTCAGATGGCTACTTCCGATTTGAACACAATCGCCAACCGACTAACCAGCCCTCGAGCTAACACTAACAACGGGCCGCAACAAAAGAGGACTGGTGCACCAGCTTCCAACAGAGGCCAGAGAGGAGGAGGAGGAGGAGGCCAGCGTGGTCAGCGAGGTGGTGCTGGTGGTGCTCGCCAACGCAATCCCAAACAGCCTGCACCGACAGCAGATGAGCTTGATGCCGAGTTGGAGTCATACAGGAGTGAATTGAAATAACGCAATCGTGTAATGTTCACCAAATTATTTGATTTCTTTGAGTCCACACGTGGTGGATCAGAGGTTGAATCACTGACGCAAACTCCTGATCACCTTTACTTATTCTCCTCACCACCACCACTTTTTCAATAATGTTTTTTCTTTCGTTCTTTTCATACAAATTCAGTGTTTTGAAAGACAAACCTGTCAGACCTGGTTTTAAGACAAAAAAAAATGAAGCTTTCAGCGAAAAACCATTGTTTTTTTATTTGTGATTCCCGAGATGTGTAGAAGCCAAAAGATCTAGTAACGTCCAATTGTATCAAATTGAGTGTATTGGAAAAACTACAAATTTTTTTTTTAACAAAGTCATGTTTATAAAGATTGTGAAGTGCTTATTATGAGCTGCGAAGTGTACGGCGGATTGCTTGACGTAGTTGCTGAGCTACTGCAGCCTCGTTGATGCTGTCGATGATTGGAATTGAACTTCCACGGTAAGGAATTCGTGATGGTTGAGCGAAGGCTGCGGCTTCGCTGTTAAACTTGGTTGGTTTAGAGAATTGGAAACCTGTTTTCGTTACAAATGTTTTGTTACTATTAATTCATAACTATATTTAATTTAATCAGGTATTACTGTGGAGTAGAATTCCGGCTCGGGGGTGAAGTATGAGGTTCATTTCGGCGTTGACTTCTTCCACTGTTGTAATTTCATTAGATGTCTGACCCTGGGACAAATTGGACTCGTGCTGGTCTGCGGCCACTGGTGCTGAACTACCTGGAGTTGCAGCACCTGACGGCAGACTAAGTTGTAGTGGTCCGGCCAGCATATTCACCTTGAGCATTGTCCGTCCGTTTGGAAGAGCCATGGATTGCACATCACCAGTTCGACGAAGGGTGCTTAGACCAGATAAACGACAGAATACGCGAACCGATGGTTGCGTTTCCCACTAGAGAAACAATTGTTTAAAATTTTGCTGGTAATGATAATAATTTGACAAGTTACCTGAGATGATTCTAGGGCTTCGTGACTCTTTCCATCGCGATTTTTCTCGTTGCTGGAATTTGACCTCATTGATCGCTGGCCGTGAAGACGTGACTGGGATAAGATTGCTGTTTCTTGGACGGATCTTCTTCTCAACATCAGCGGCATAGGATCGAGTCCTGACATTTTGATATCAGCCACTAAACGATCGCAAACTGTTTGGACCAATCCGTTGAATGACTGCGTTTGGGGCTGGCGCTTGTTGGCGAAAGGTTGGTAGTTTTGGTATCCCATCGGGGTGTACATCGGCATCATCATTTGTGATGGATACATTCCGGTTATAGATTTCATAGCTCCGCAACATCCACATCTGCCCGTCGGGTCCATGCTTGTCCATTCGTCGCCCATATCAGACTCTTCGTCGTGCCCGTCGTCTATAATTTCAAATTATCAAAATTAAGGTAATCATAAAATAATTAACTTTTAGTTTTAAAAAACTTACCACAAAGAATGTCTTCGAGAAGTTTCTTGGCGTCGACGGATGGACTGGGAGTCATCATGGCATCGCGGACGTCCCCTTGATCAGCCATCCAATCTAGGGTCCATTCTTTGACGTCATTGGTGACGGCAACTTGGTGTTGAGGACTTGAGGAAAGAAGATCCTCGGCCATTTGCGCGATGGATACATCTTTGTTAGTGTTTGCCGAAGAAATGGCGAAGAAGAAGCAAAGGAGAGTGGTGCACTGTACGACAAGAGACATTTTAAACTGAATCTTCAACAACTCAGGTGCTTCTTATTTATAGGTGAGCGGTCATTGCCGACCTTGAATTTTCGACCATATTTCGCAGGTCAATCATCTTTGCTTTATGTTCAAGTTGACCTGACTTGACCCCTTTGTTTTTATATTTCAGGTAAAACTTTTTGTGGAAATTCCGAAATAGTGCCATTTGGATTCTTAGTAAAGTGAAGGTAATGAGAGATAAATTAGTTCTTATTTAAAAAATTAAACTTTGGTTAGAGTTTCGATCAAGACCAGTGAAGCTAATTAATTTTATTTTGAATATTTCCATGCAGAGCAAATTCAAGTGATCCAACCTTCTGCTTATTAGATCATCGTTCGGTTCGCACGGTCTGTCAAACGCCTTGAATTCAAAATTTTATCACAACTTCTACGACCTTGTCATCGACGAACGTGGGGCGACATTTTGGCGTCAATTGCGGAGTTCAATAGGTAGGCCCACCATCGTCTGTCTACAAGAGTAGGTTGACCCTTCTTTGTTAATCTGGAATTACCTAGATTTTTGAACCCTGTTTGAGGACCCGAGTTCGATGTACTATGGTTCTTAACAGCGAACCCTTTTTTAAATCTTAGTATAGACCAATACGAGATTAGACTTTGAACGCCCCAAATATTTTTTTAAGCGTTTATATAATGAAACAAAAAAAAAGATAGTTAAGCAACAACACTCTTTCAAACTGAAATCAGTTTATTAGAACAAGCCAATTTTATAATCAAAATGAGTTAAGGATAGGGCCGATATTGTTCCGAATCGTAATCATAAGTTGGTCGATGAATGACCGTATTCGACTGAAATCGAAATGTCGGTCTATTGAGCCATCCTTCGCAAATCAGCCGACCAGATCCCATCGATCTGGGAACCAGAACTCGATAGTACTGACGATCGAGGGGGAAACGAAAGTGCATTGCGTAATGATTGAAGTGGCAGATAACGTCGAAATCAGATTGCCAAAAGGTTTTTGATTCGTGTGAATATTGTTTTTCTGGAGGACCATAATTTCTCTGGTCGTAGGTAAAAACGAGAGCGTATTCGTTGACGGACAACTTTTCCAGCTGTAAACCGATTCCGTCTTGCCAGTCTGACACGGTTTTCTGACAGAGTACGCCCCAAATTTTAGTTTCACGAGGCCAATTCCACCATGCTCGAGTTAGGCCCGTACTGACACCGTAACCGCTCCCGAATTCTTGGTAAGGCTGCCAGTTCAATGCTGTACTAGTGGAAACACCGGCCGTTTGGTTCACCCAGTTGAAAGTTACTGGCTGTTCACCACGATTTCTCAGTCCAATCCAAGAGTCGACGATGCTTTGGTTGTTAAAGAATCCGTAGACTTGCTCCAGGGCTATCCGCATGTTATGGGTCGGAGCAACAGCAAGATGGCCACCTTGTTTAATGCAGAATTGCTGTGCTCCGTCGGCGTCGACGGCCTCTTTTAGAGTGAAACGTCTATAACACATTCCAGCGTCCATAACGAGAAAATGCGTAATCCAACCTTGCCTGTGAAGCAATCAGGAATTTTAATTAGTTAGTAGAAGTTGCATAAATTATTTTCATGTTACGTACTCGCAGAAATATTCGCCCGTGTGATCAGGTTGACTGCTGATTATAGAGCTGATGTTTGGTGGTAAAGCAGGTCGACTACAAATCATTGGCAAATAATCTTGACAGGACCTGGTAACCATTCGGTTACGTGTCAGATCGTAAGCCGCGCAGAGTTCTTCACCATCCGAATTATATTCCGCTCGAATGTCCTGTTCACTGTCCTGGTGAACCCACCGGTTGCTTACTAGATCGTATAATTAAAATTTAAGAAACTATTTTTCTTAAAGAAAAGAATTCACGCTAATGTAACTTTACCTGCAATCCAACTCCAAGGGGGATTCATAAGAGGCGTGTCTTTACTGAAATGCCGAAAAGGAAGCCAAACGAATCCCGAAGCTGTTGACTGAATTTTGTAGATCCCATCGCGTGAATTTTGAAACCAATAAGACAAACTTTTTGGCTCCAAGATTTCAGGCTGGATAGGCCAACCGGCCCAGCATTTAGCGAACGCAGTAGCGAATGTCGAAGCTTCCGTTTTGAGGTAACATTGTCCATCGTTAGCATGCTCAAATCCATGGAAACATTTGGGTTCTTCTTTCCTGGGTTTCATGGCGGAGCATTCCTAAATAGTGTGAAACATTTAGTTATAGTTGTTTGACGATACTGAATTAAATTCTTTTAGATTTTAAACCTGGAAACGGATCGGACGTAAAACGGGTAGACCGCAGCTTCTGGTGATGATGGCTCCGCGGCTATCGAGGCAAATAGGCTCGCCAATGAAATTACCGGATGGTACCGTCTGTCCTAGATAGGCAGTCCATGTTATGTTGCCGCGATCCTGGGGTAAGGCCATGTTACACGGACTGATTATCTCGAGAACCAAATCTGAGCTTCCTTTGGGTAGGAAAAGTGAACGATCCTTTGCCCAGTGAGAAAGTTGAAAATGTTGGCCGAGCTTCTGAACCATCTTGAAGTCAAATTTGTCGATTTTCTAAAAAGATTTTTTATTATTAACCAGGAAAATGATTTCGGTACTTTCCAAACCCGAATACCTTATTCCTTGTGTGAATCACGAATGAAATGGTGTGGTAAGAGATAACAGGTGGTTCCGTAAAGAATTCAATTGAATTTCCAGATCCCCGAGCGATTTCCTCTTCAACATACTATCGATTACAACATTGGAATTGAGAGATATTGTTTGGGGTAATTTATGATTTGCTAATACCTGAGTCAATATAATTTTTGCCGAATCTAGTATACTTTTCAATCGACAGGTAAGGCAGGTGGAAACCAGACGTGCCGTCACCGTGTTCCACATGGATAGGTGAAATCCTCCACCACGAACAACTTCCCTTTCATTTCCGTAGACTGCTTCGCAACTGATGAACCCAATCCACGGAATGAGATCATCTTCCGAAGCAAAGCTGACCAATTCCTGAATGTCGTAATTGAATTGTTAATAAGGTAGAAAAATCGATTGTCGAATTTAACTTTCTCTGACCTGAGTAAAGTTGCCTGTGACGTAACCGCCATTTCGCATCCACCTAATGGTAATAGCTGATTTATCCAAATCACCAGTTGTTTTAACATCGCATCTCAACTTGAGCGACGTAACTTTAGGCGGAAAAATGTTCATGAATCCGTCCCTATTTTGTCCGATGGGTCCCCAATCGATATCGGCGCCCTCCGTCACGGCCGACACCGATAAGATTTGTCCCCTTGGCGTCGGAACTTGTGGGTTTGTAATAGATATTTTTAGTTTGATCAAAGTATTTCAATGCGGTAAATTAGTGAGAAAGTACTTGAGGTTTGACGAACAAGATATTTGACGTCCGAAACGCAAACGGCATTTGCTGAATCTTGACTGTGTTTCAATGTGAAAGTTTTCGACGGATTGCCACCGGTTTCGAAACAATACAGTTGGCCGTCGGCCACAAGAGGTAGATCAGGTAACAATGTATCAATAAATTGCAGATCTTTCTCTTCATCTGCGGTTTGGATAAAACAGTTAACTCAATTACAGGACTCATAAAAATAGGTAAATTTCATTACGGGAGTTTCTGATTCCCAGCCACTGCAGACGTCCTTTGCTGAAGCACAAATTAGTCCAAATAGAGCTGCTGCCGTGAATCGACAAACTATTGAGTTCATCCTGAAGATCAAAGAACTTGTAAGTTATTTTTACGCGCTTCAGAAATTGATACTGTAGTAAATTCGTTTCCTTACCAAGTGGTCGGCTCCTGGAAGATCACCTCCTATTCGAGCGCAATCAGTTCGGCTTTCATTCCACGATCGCTTGTTGGGAATTCGTTGGAAGCAAAATCTGTTGCCAGCAGGGCAAATCCAATCAGTGGCGAAGGCGAAAGAGACGAAAAAGAAGAAAATTAGCGCACAGGCGGACCAGCGCTCTTGACGAAGCATTGTTCACCGAGACACTGCGGAACAATTCCGTGAGTCTCCCGAAAAGAAATCTTAATATTGAGGTCGGGGAAGTGGTTTTATATTGTAACCAGAGATAAGAATATAAGGCGGAGTTAGACACACACACACCCTTGAATTGCGACGAAAAGATATGATTGATTGTCTTTTTTGTGGGTAATTCATGGTTTAACGCACTAGTAATAATCAATTGTGGCCATTTGGTAGGGATTTTATACTTGTGTAGAAAGTACATGCACGCGTAGAAAGCACTCGGCTCATGCTTAACCTATATAATTTCTCACTAGTCTGAGCTACATTCCGAAATGGGGCACGCCCCTTATTGTTTTAGAAATAAAAGCTGCATGGCCATAAAGAAGTGTTGAAAGATTCAAGCATCCGCATTGTTCATTTGGGAGAAAACTTACAGGCTTACAGCACATTTGAATGTGAAAAAAGGAAAGTAAAATAACGGAGCAAATTTTTATGTTTGTTCGAGTCAAAAAGAGAAGCGTGAATGCGCGTTCTTAGCGTGAAATGAATTCGGTGTAGAGCCCTTACAGTTAGCGAAAGGGATCTGAAATTCACGATAATTCATAATAGATTGCAATACAGCAGGTAGTGCAATTAATAGTGGTTGTTTGTCAATGTTGTTTACGTATAGGAATTCAATGTTGGTATCATTTTAAAATGCGTATGTGTGATTATTTCTATTGCGGTAAGAACCGGAAACGGTCTTTGTTGTTGGTGGGCAATCTAGCATGCTTCGTTGGTTTTATACTCCCCCCAAATGTATTTCTTGAAACAGGACCTCTCCAATGTTTTCTGAAGGTAAAATTTTTTACAGGAAGGTTGATCGAAGAAAAATTTAAATTCTTGAAAAGAACTGACGTCAAGGTTCTGTAAATTGAAATTGTCTATATCTGCAGGCTATTTTATGTATTAGATTATATTTCATTTTCTTTTGAAAACCCCATTTAAAGTCCCATTTCCAATAGGGAAGTGTGTTTTTCCCTTCGTAATCAAAAGGAAATCAAGTCATTGTCAAATTGTCAAATTGTTGCGGATTTTCACTTCAACCGTTTTACTATGGCGGATTTGACGACTCGTTTGAGTAATTTCGATTTTTGCCGCCTTGAAATGCCACCTAGTATCTGCTAATACAACTCAACAACGTTAACATTTGAACTGATAATTTTCGACTGCTTCCAAAACCATAATCAACAACACGATAGAGGAATGGTAAAAAGCAGTATTGTACCGCGTGCACAGTATCATTACGGGCACGTAGGGTGAAAGTCGTGTTTCCATTCATTGTAGGAAGCCACCTCTGTAAGTAATCGCCTTTTTTCAACGTTAAAAAAATGCATTTAAGAGTTTTGCCTAAAACTACTAATTACAAAACAATAGATTATGAAAACTTCGTCTGTGGGAAAAGCCTCCGAAACGACCACCACTACAGATGGCAATATACCACTGGGTAAGTGTCATTAACTTTTAATATCAGGCAAAACTATTAAGAGCAAGTTGTCAGCCACTAAATGTGCTCAATGACAGTTCTTACATGCAGTGTTATTAGTTACTAATTAGTTTATTCACACTTCACTTTCCGTGTCAAAAACCAATTGACAGTTCTTTTCCTGTCACTTAATGATTGCAAATTTAGCAACTATTATTTGAAACAAAACTTCTGTGAATGAATAATAATTAAGAAATAACTTATTTGTGTTGTTGTGAAGTAACTTAAATGTGTTATTTTTTTCTTGTTTTTATTTTAGGTTCATTAGAGTCACCCAGCAAAACTGGACCTGATGCACAGATTCTGAGGCTGCCATTTAAAGGCAATCTATTGCTGAATTGGGCCAAAAAATGGTTGAATTGTATTGCCTGTTTGCTTTTCTTACCATTAACAATAATAGGAAGATTGGTTGAAGCATTTTTCGCTATAAAGCAAAGAATTTCGAGACATGATTCCAGTCTCGAAGGTAAAGTTGTTCTCATCACGGGTGCCAGCTCTGGTCTCGGCGAAGCCCTGGCAAAGTGCTTGTACACAGAAGGATGCAAGTTGATTATCGCGTCCAGGCGATACACTGAACTTGATCGTGTGAAAGAACAGTTACTGGGTTCTGGCTTGAGAAAAGGCACCATCTATCCACCTGTAATCATTGAACTAGATCTTCAAGACCTAAACAATTTAGCGGACAAAGTAAGAACTATTCTCGGGGTCTACGGATATGTCGATATACTTGTGAACAACGCTGGAATCAGTTACAGAGGAGAAGTAACTGATACTTCCCTGGAAGTGGATGCCAAAGTAATGAACATTAACTACTTCGGAACAATTGGATTGACTAAAGGTAAATACCGTCAAATGTGATCTTTTAAAAATCGGGTTTCTGATTTAATTGTAACTTAGCTATTCTTCCTTCAATGATAATACGACAAAGTGGCCATATCGTGATGATTGGATCACTTCAATCAAAACTGGCAATTCCGTTTCGGTAAGTTTTATCATGTTTTTGAATACATTAATATTTAATTTTTATCGTCTATGTCGATTCCAGATCGGCCTATGCTGCTTCCAAACATGCACTTCAGGCATTTAGCGACAGTCTGCGAGCGGAAATCCATCGTCACAAGATTGATGTGACAGTCATTAACCCCGGATACATCCGCACAAGTTTGTCTCTGAACGCGCTGACGGGCCGAGGAGACA
Source organism: Daphnia pulex (assembly GCF_021134715.1). Lineage (NCBI taxonomy): Eukaryota > Metazoa > Arthropoda > Branchiopoda > Diplostraca > Daphniidae > Daphnia > Daphnia pulex. The sequence goes on along the minus strand of NC_060025.1, from coordinate 2,688,115 downwards.
AATATGGACAGACGGATGAAACTACGGAGTCGGGAGCGGATCCACTCCAAGCTGCATATGAAATTGTCATTGCAATTAAGGAAAAAACCCAAGAGCTGATGCTCTGCTCACTCTTTTATCGTTTAGCAGTATTTCTTCGTGCAATTCTACCCAACGTTTATTTCAAACTTATGGCGCGTCGAGCGGCCAAGAGCAAAAAAAGTCGTTAATTTCTAGTAGAGAATCTCTAATACATTCTGATATAATAAGGATGTATTGTTCAGTTTGTACATTTGGGAAGTTTTCTTTATAACAAGACTACTTGAAGGCAATAAAGTACAGCTTCCAAAGGGTAATGCTAGCTGCTGTAACACAGATGGTGCAATGAAGAGTCTTCCGTTTGTTATCATCTCTTCTTACGAGAACTATGGGACTGGAAGTGGTCAACCTATTAACTGGTAATTTGGCCAGTCTTTTTGTATCCATTTCAACCTGAAGCAAAACCGATATCTGCTATGACCTTTGCCAACTTAGTCAAGTGTATGTATTCTACCTGGTATTTACAGCAAGGATCAAATTGCCAAGATGCTGTGTACAGTCCTGTACACAGCAAGGAAAGGAGACCTAATGGAGTGTATATGTATGGACGATTATCACAGAAAAATCCTAAACAGGAAATTTAACAAAATTAGACTTATATAATGCAACAACTGAATACTAGCAACAATTTACCTGTTATGACCGAACCAAGTCCAGCAAGTACTGCTGTCTTGTGAAGACAATTTCCAACGGCGATCCATCGCGCCGTTTCATCGCCTAGTCGAACTGGCTCAATGACAATTACTGGAACAGCAGCTTCCAGAGCTCGTTCTAGTTCTAGCTCAAATCTTTCCTGGGCGTTTTCACCGTCATAGATTTCTCTTACGACCGCTATTTCCGCCGAATGTGGCCCGCTAAAATTTGAAACAGCATCATAATATTATTGTGACGACCGGAAGCTTATAATATTTTTAAACAGTCATGCAAGGGATTACCTGCTCTTTCTCCTGTCTGCCATTTCTTTTGCCACTTGGCCAGTGTTTTCAAGTGGTTGCTATACGTACTGACGGCCTTGTAGAGTTTCGGCAACAGCCCAAAAACAATCATTGCCGAAACATTTTTTCGTTGCCGTCGGCTGTCGTACAACTAGTTTAACATTTTAATAATAAAAAATTAAATAATCTTTGATTTAATCTTTAAAAAATTCACATAACTTGTTCCAATTAAAAAACTATAACTTTACATTCATAAAAATAAAAACGAGAATCTATTTAATACAGGCAACGTTGTGCAAGTGGCATTAAGCGTCTGTTTTTAACGCTCCTCCCCTTTATCAACTCGTATGTTTTTCAATAAAACTTTCTGAAAATGTGAGTAAATCGAGTTAAATCCTCAGCATCATTTAATAATTTAGTAAATTTTTACGATGAATCTAAATTAACAATATTTTAAATTTGTGTAAATCACTTAGGCCGGACAAAGAAACTGGCGATCGAAAAGACCGGAAAGCCGGCGAAGATTCCAGTAAATCAAAAGATGCTAGCAAAGACAAAAAGGATACCAAAGATTCTGGGAAGAAAAAAGGCAGAGCTTCAAGCAGTGATAGTTCTTCAAGCAGAAGGTAGTGTTAAACTTTGTTGTGTTTAATGAAACCTTCAGCTTAATGTGACATTTCAGTTCTAGATCGTCCAGCAGCAGCAGTAGCAGCAGCTCTAGTTCACGATCATCCAGCAGTTCTTCTTCAGACTCTAGATCATCATCTAGTTCATCTAGCTCTTCTGATTCATCAGGTTCCTCACGTTCCAGCGGTTCATTAAAGAAGCACCAGAAAAAGAGGTAATTATTCTAGTTGGATGACGGTAAACAAGTTTCTTGTGATAACAGCATTTTTGTTGACGTACAGAGCCCCAGCGAGTGATAAGCCAAAAGTTGATAGCAAACCTGATGAAGAGAAAACAAAACTGGATGGAGAAAAGAATGTTGACAAAGACAGAAACAAAGAAAACAAACGATCCCGCTCTACATCTCCCCGGAGGCGTCGTCGCGATCGTTCACCTACACCCAAGCCACTTCGAATCCACATCGGCCGACTGACGCGCAATGTCAACAAGGAACACATTAACGAAATTTTCTCCGTTTACGGAACCATCAAAGCTGTCGAGTTTCCCAACGAACGTGCTGGGTTAAGTCACCTCCACCGGGGCTTTGCTTACATCGAGTTCAGTACTGCCGACGAAGCAGAAAATGCAATGAAGCATATGGACGGAGGTAAAGTAACGTTTGTTGGTTACTGCTATAAATACGTTTTTAATCTCAAATAATCTCTAGGCCAAATTGATGGACAAGAAATCACAGCCGCCCCTGTGCTGATCCCTAAAAACCGTCCACCACCACCTCGACGGAATTCACCACCCAGAAATCGACCGGGCCGTTGGGGCATGGGTGGTGGTCGATCTCCACCAAGGTAATATACTACTAAAGTAAATCTTTATTCCGGTTATTTGCATCTGTTGTGTTCATTTCTACAGATTCCGAAGACGTTCTCCCCTACGTCGACGATCTCCTCCACGAAGGGACAGAGATAGGAGACCACCTCCACCTGCCCGTTCCAGGTCTCGTTCACCCAATCGCCGTTCAGGTGGCAACAATCGCCGTTACAGTCGCAGTTCATCATCTTCTTCGCGTTAAATAAGACAATCATGATTTATTTAACGTTGAAGAACGTCCACTCTTTTTTTTTTATCAACTCAACTTTGTGCTCGTGATTCAGATTTTGCTTTCGCCCGAGCTGTTGCTGATGAGTCAATAGCGTAAATGCCACACGTATTCCGTAAATTTTCCCTTTTTCGATGGAATCCTGCAAGACGATACAATATCACCTGACAATGGCATTTGTCCTTCAGTTGTTTCTACTACATTTCTTTTTCATTTGAAATGAAAAGTCTTATTATTATTTTATCTATCAATTTAAAAAGTTACCCAACCGCAAGTTTATGTTGCCATCTGACGTTTTCCAGTAATCCGAGTAGTAATGCTTTCTTTTTAAAGTCAATGGCTGCTGGAGGAGAAACCGGATAAGCCTTAAAAAAAAACTAGTTGGATCTGTTTGTTGGAAACTCAATAGAAGTGTGTGTAGCGGGACATGACAAGTCAGAACACTTTCATTCCGGTTTACAAGTGACATGTGAAAGGCGGGAGATACGGTTTCGCCTCGGTGTTATAAACACAAAGAAAGGAACAGCAAATTTTTATCAGGGGGAGGGTAGAAATTTCTCACAACCGGAATGTAGCTGTTTCTAACTGCTTTTTTCCTCCTATGAAAAAGTCGATTTGGTAAATTGTGTTGTCTTCCTACATCCGGCAACGGCGCGCCCAACAGTTGGAACAAATTTGTTTGCACAGCTGTACTCAATTACGGAAGTCTGTTTGGTTCTTATTATCCTCTTAGCAGTCAGCGAATCGCATTGGAAATGTTTTTGAGAATATTTTGTTTGTTTTTTTTTTCTTCGACCACAATCTCTTCCACGGCTGAATCAACTTGCACCTCGATCCCCAACCGGTTAAATCGTAGACATGAGCATCACGATAATTGTAATTTAATGGACTTTCAAGGCGGGATAAGTAACGCGGCTGAAATTATTTCGCCTAAGGTCAAAACTTGTTTAAGAGTTAAAAGAGTTTAGTCAGAACAAAATATCAATCTTTTATTATTTTCGTCCGGAACGGAAAAAAGTTCTCACGACCGTAACAAAGACGACATGCCCCTCTAATTTTTGTTTGTACTTTGTAAACTATCCGTGTAGTTGCACTGAAGTATAATAGGCCCGTACTATACTTATCTGCTGGTCCCGTTGAGAATAGAAATAAGAGCTTCCCTACCATAAACATGTTGTCCATAGAATAGAGCCCGTTAATGATGTTATTGATACGGTTTCTCCCTTCCCATCCCTTATTGCGGTTAGTCACTTCGCTTTCACGATCGAGTGGACTGTGGGATTGTCGAACTTTTTGTATACAAACGCCGGATTTCCCCCCCTTCAACACGACGGAGGGAAAAAACAAACAGAAAAAATATGTGAAGAGAAATTTCTGGATTTCAGAATTGGAAAATTTAAACAAAAGACAAATGTAGGACGTTTCTTAAAGGAAGATTCAATCTACAGTTCTGGTCTAATACCATATTTAGTTCCAGGTCCATGATAAAATTTACTAATTCAATACTTTCTAATGAAAATGTTGTAATTACACCACCACGGGGTCCACAGCAGCGAGCGAAACCGGTTATTAGACTTCATTTAAATAATCTTCCTGTTGGTACATCGAAGGAGAAGGTAAAATGCAATTGCAGTCGCGAAAAATTGCCATGGTTACGTAATCATTGAATTTTAGCTATCGTAACTCAGTTTTATAGAGTCGTCGAGCAGCAGCAGTCACGAACGATTGATTATTGATCAAATCGCTTCGAATAAACTGTAGCAAGCAGTAATAAGCACAGCATAGAAAAATCGATGGGCGTGTATGGAATGCAGCCGACGTTTGAAATTAGCTTTGGTATACTCACACTGGCATAGCAGCCGCCATAGTCAAAGAAAATGGGGAAAAGAAAAAGAAAAGAGTGAGTGTATTAAAAGGCACGTTGGCAGCCCGAAGTCGGTCAGTCTCCCGTCGAATGTTTTTAGCAGTAGCACGTCTTTCGACGATGGTCTCATCATCTTATCAACATTCTCTTATCACCGAGTGACTCTACACAACAAAAATTTGGCCACATTTCGAGAGGGGAGGATTTTCTGCACAGCACCAATTGATTTCGTGATGTTGTTGTTATTGTTGTTGTAGTCGAGCTATAAATCTCGTGCTGAGAGAGAAAAAATGTTCGTGAGCTGATCGCACCACCACAGCACACACACAAAGTTTAAGGTTAATAGTGAAAGTTGTGGTTATTTTTTCCCCTTGGTGAGTGACGGTCGAGAACGAAAAAACAACAAACTCCCAGACTCCCCATATTATAAATCAGGTTGAGGTAATGCTTTGTCTATCCATTATTCTCAGTGAAAGGGTTTTCCTTTCATTCTTTAACAATTGAATAACACCACAATTTGTTTTTGTTTTTTGTTCGGTTTCTTTCTGGGCCATTACCCAATAGTTTCCTTTTGAAAAGGGATGCCAAGACAATTACGATCGGACGCTGGGCCGCCGTCAATACCATCAACGAGATCAACAAGAGAATTGTAGTGATGAAGTGGAAGGAAAGAGTGGCTCTGGCTTTGGGCGTGAGTGTTGTCCTCCTCACATCCGTATTAGTGCTTGATATACGCTACGCCTCCAGTGGAGGACGAGCAGAGCAACCCGATGCCGGATTTATTCTTCCAGCGCTCAGGCACGGAACAGCCAGACAAAAAGAGGGGAAAGAGTTTCAACGACAATTTCTCGACAAACACAATCCTGCTGCTGTAGTGCCGTCTAATAATCTAGAACATCCAGTTCTTCCTACTGCACAGCAGCAGCAGCCCAATGCCAACAACAATGACGATATGGAGCTCGGGGTCGTTGCGAGCAACGCGACACTCAACGATGACGACCCAGCTGCCCAACAAAGGTAATTTTACATTGTGAAAAAAAGGAACTATCTTTTTTGGTGTTCAGCTAAAAGAAAAAGATAAGATTCGAGACACGAATGAAAAGCAAAAATTCAAAACGGGTTGGCTGGGGTGGAGAATTGAGGTTAACAACTATCACTTCTGTCACCAATTTTCTTTACCGGGATGAGATCTAGAAAGCAGAAAGCTGCATTATAACTAACCTACGTACGTACACGTTGTACTGATTTCCAACTTTGGATAACGGCGGAAACAAAGCCCCCGATTACTTTACGACTTGAAAGATATCTCTGAAGAAAAAAGAGGACGAAAGAGCTGAACGAAAACTATTTTAATGACACTTTTGATCAAATCGACGGGAAAAGGAACCGCTATCTTTTAACGATGGGGGGGTTTTTACGACTGTTATTTGTAGCGGGCAGATGAGCTTATAGACATATGTGTATACAATTGTGTGGGGACTTTCTCTCTTCGTTGCAACTGTGAATATAAATTTTGCCAGTCAGTCAACAAATAGCAAAAACCGGACTGGAGAAAGAAAGTACCGTACACAGCAATTCTTTTTAACACAATCGATCATAGCCGCTAGCTGGGCACGTTCCGCATGTCCACCTCCATTTTTTGGTACTTGGTATTGGTGGTCGCTGAGGCTAGAATTGCTATTATCTATGATTTTCATGCGTGGTGGCCTCGTTTATTAAAAATTTCGCCAGACCATTTTATTTTCATTTAATCAACCCCAATGTGTATTTTGTCCTTTAAAGCAACAATGAACAGGGTTCCAAGGCGGATGTGATGCGGGACCTTTTAAAGGGCAAAAGGTCTTCGCCATCGGATACAAATAAAACCTACAAGAATTCCGATGGCAGTGGTTTGGATCACCGTAAAAGTCAATTCAAAGATCTTATGAAATACATTGTGCCGGCAGAGCTGAGTCGGCCCGTTCAAGGTCACCTGCGTGAGTTGGACGTGACTGTTATGCGGCTGCGCAACGTTAGTCTTAGGTAAGTAAGGGGGGAAAAAACCCTGCATGTAATAATCTAACGGCATCTGTCATTAAAATGGATTTTTGTAATAAAAGTGAGGATGCCACTTCTTGGGAAAAGTTTCACGTCTCTATTTCGAAGGAAGAGTTATACCACGAGGATGACCCAATGATCGACGAACTCCTGCAAGACATGACTAGTCTAGAATTTTACAACATCAGTAAGTCTTTCGTCGGTTATAAACCGGTTTTTGTTTCTCACGAATGAATTCACGAATCATTTTGTTATTGTATTTTTTTCTTTCTGCGTGAAAATAGGTCAAAAAGAAGGTGGTACGCAGCTGAAACTAGTCATCGAGTTTGCCCCAGGGGGGATGGCGATGTTGAAACCCATGAGGTGAAGGGTTTTTTTTATTCTTTTTTTTGGTACTTGGGTTATTCAAAACATTCGTCCTAATTTTTTTGAAAAATTTATTTTGTTCACCTTTCAGATTCCCGCGTGAACAGGAAACTTTACCTAATCACTTTTACTTTACCGATTACGAACGTCACAACGCCGAGATAGCCGCCTTCCACCTTGATCGAATTATGGGCTTCCGGCGAGCTCCACCCGTTGTCGGTCGATTGGTCAACATGACCACCGAATTGTATGCCCTTGCCACTGGCGAGCTATTGCGAACTTTCTTTATTTCTCCCGCACAAAATCTCTGTTTCCATGGTAACCACGGTGACAGCCAATCTCTGGGTGACCAGACTCTGTGATTCACGATTTCTCTTCTGTGTATATGTGCAGGTAAATGCAGCTATTACTGTGATACCGGCCACGCTATTTGCGGTCATCCAGACCAAATGGAAGCATCACTGGCCGCTTTTTTGCCCGATAAAGAATTTGTGCCAAGAAAAACTTGGCGCCACCCATGGCGAAGATCCTACCACAAACGTAAAAAAGCCCAATGGGAAGAAGGTAAAGGATACAGAATGAAAAGTTATCACACGTTTTATAGCCGATTTATTGAATTTCACTGTTTTTCCTCCTCAAAAATAGATGATCAATACTGCGATCAAGTCCGCCAACTTCCTCCTTACAACGAAGGACGCCGATTGGTCGATTTAATCGATTTGGCCATCTTCGATTTCTTGGCCGGGAACATGGATCGTCATCATTATGAAACTCTGAGTTTGTTTGGCAATCAAACGTTCCCCATTCACTTGGATCAAGGTCGTGCGTTCGGTCGACCCAATCACGACGAAATGTCAATTTTGGCTCCACTATACCAATGTTGCCTTGTGAGGCGGACGACGCTCGCAACTCTTTTACGTTTTCATCACGGGCCATTTCGACTCAGTTCTCTCATGCGCAAGTCGTTGGCACGCGATCCACTTGATCCGATTTTAGCTGCGGGACATTTCGATGCCATGGACCGCCGCGTCGCCATTACATTACGTGTCATTCGCCATTGTTTGAGTAGACATGAAGCCGATCAAGTTATTGTCGGTCTCGCAGATTGGAAAGATAAGAATTCAAAAATGGGAAATTTATAATAATGACGAATGTCGTATTTTTTTTTTTAATATCACGTCTTCTTCAAAAACGTTTGACAACATGTTCATATTATATAAACTTGTTTATTGATTTAATTGGCGGAATTTCCACTTGATATTATACTAACATGATTGGATATTTTGTAGGTTTTTGACGTAAATTTTTCGTAAATATTGTGAAAAAAAAAGAATACAGCTCAAGTATTTTAACGAATAAAAAAAAAGTTTTAAATATAAACAATGTTTTGTTTTTATCGGTCAACGTTTGGCAACGTTGTTCGTCTATTATTAAAATTCAAGTTTTCTTTTCAATCGAGTCTTGGTCACCACATGTTTCACATGTGCTCTTTTCGTCTTCGAACTAATAAGTAAAGGAAAATGAAGCGCCAATACATAGATATGAAGAATGGATCAATTCGAGATCCAAGATTTAGGAATAATAACAACGAGAAACTTAGAAAGAATTTGAGCTTGATTGACATTGAAGAGTTCGACGGTATCAACACGATTCTTTGAAACATTTTTCTTTCTTGTGTATTTTATTTGTTCTTTGTTCTATTCTCCAGGGAATTTCCCAGAGTTTACGAGGCCCAAGAACGTGGGTTCGTTTTCATTAGATATCCACAGAAATTATGTGAATGATTACTCGGAACTTAGGTATCTATCGATGCCCCCAGAAGCTTCAACATCTGGGAGCTGCAAGGTCAATTTTGATTTGAAAAGAGGAGTATCAAGAGTTGTTGAAAAAGATGAAGAGTCCATCAGACAGAAGATGTTGGATGATCTGCTGAGATGGATCCTTCAAGAGCGAAAGGCAGAGCACAAGAATATCATTGATCATGAACATCCTCTCAGACCTTTGCTGGTTGAGTTTGTCTGTTATCGTGGACTACTCACTCTGCTGATTGCAACCCCATATGAATGCCAGGAGAATTGGACTATACTTGCTACCCGATTTCAAAACTCCATCTATTTATGGCAACTTAAGGAGAGTAAAAAGCAAAATGGCTCAATTGCCGTGCAGAAAGAAAAGTCCATCTGGGGATTCAAGTTTGAGCAATATCTCTGTGCCAGTATGTTTAGCTTGATATATTCTAAATCAAAATTCCTTGTACAACTTGCTTTATTACTTTATAGGTTCTCCAAACGGAAACCCGAATCCCAACGAGCAGGTCAATACCAATGCCGAATTTTGCTGCGTTCTCAAAACGAGAATCGGTGGCCTCCCTCTTCTTTATGGAGCGGAAGTTGATGCCGTCACAAAAGAAAGCCAACCACCTTTCCTTGATCTCCAGAACTTTGTTGAACTCAAGACCAATAAACACATTGGAAATGAAATGCAACAGGCTGCTTTCAATCGGTACCGAAACACCAAAAAAGAATCTTGTTGTCGCAATGCACTTATTTAATCCTTTTCCCTATAGGTTCAAATCAATGAAATGGTGGGCTCAATCCTTTATTGTCGGCATCCCTAAAATAGTCGTCGGCTACCGAGATGATGATGTAAATTACTTGTTAAAACCCATGGATTAATTTGTTATTATCAATTTAAACTTATCATTAATTTTTTAGGGGATAGTTTCACGCCTAGAGACCATGGATGTGAATCAGCTGCGAAAACAATCCACCGTGAGTAGATTTCCTTACACAAATTTCTGTGAGCGCCCGACAGCTTATTTGGAACGTTTTTTCTGTTTGTAGGACTGCTGGAAATCAAACATCTGTATGAACTTTTGCTTAAAGTTTTTGAAATTTGTCAAGGAGTGCATACCAAAGGATTCGACTTCCAACGATCACTTTCTATTCGAATTTGATGCGATGTCACGTGTCATCTCTTTCCGCAACGAACTGGGTGAAACCAGAAGTCGGAATTTGCTCCCTTCTTGGTATGTGGAATCCATGCAGAAATCTGCATGATTCATCACAACCATACGTCATTTAAGAAAGATTAATTTCCCTTTTTGTATTATTGAACGTTAACCGTGTGTCGGAAACGTAACATTTTAAAAGTTAAAACAGAATTTAAACCCAGAAAATCCGTCAATTCTCACCAAGAAAATGTTAAACCGTATAAATAAAGTGTAATTTTGTTTTTAAAATAATTGTATTTGTATATATTAAGTTAAATTTAAAAGCCACTTTTCCATTAAAACACAATTTACAGGGACATTTAATTAAACAGGTGAGCAAGTTGGCTCTGCACTAGTTGGGAAACGTTGGTGCCATTATCGCTTTGTAGAGTAGATCTAGTCCGGTGTTTAAAAGTTGAGCGTGAAGGCGTTTGAAGGAAATTTAACGTACGGCGGTAATTCTCGTAGATGGAGCCTGGATTTTTCGATTGGGTCGGTGACAACAGGGGCAAAGGTGACATATTTCCCATGTTCTGACTATTGTAACGGTTGCTTGACCGTTCACTTAGCGACAGCCTCGACACACTCCTTAATAGGTAGTAGCTGGCAACCCGCACGCTAGATGCACGTGATCAACACGTATCTGGATCGTCTGGAAAGTGACCTCCAGTCTGTACCCGCAAGGCACAGCCACGTCAGCAACCCACCACTACTTAAGCGGAGCCCACCTGAGACTCCGCAGAGACTATACGATGTACACTGTTACTGTATGTAACATCTAGACCTGTGTCTCGTCAATACAAGCTGTTCTCCCATACTTTGAGTTCGTCCATTTACTCATTGTAACTACCTGTTACATTTGGTGAACGTGCCTGCGCGAAGCTGACATCTTCAACATCTTTCAGCCCGAACCTTCCACCATCTCTTCCAGACCTTGCCATACGATACAACAAAATCTTCAAGATTATCTACATATCATCACACTCATCACTACCATCTACGATACACTCAAACTTTATCACCAAAAACAGTAAAATTTAAAAACATACCTTGAGTATTCAAAATTCAACATGTTGACAGCTGTATTTCAAGTCCTCAAATCAACGCTCAACCACAAAACTGATTTTGAAGTAATTTTCATATGTACTGAAAATTCACCAAATGATTCAAACTGGTTATTGAAGACCAAATCATTCAATCCACCAATATTTTTAAATAACAAATCACATTTCTAAAAATATTCCATCTTCGTAGTATATAAATGTAGATTCAACACCCCAACCCTTAACTAACCTTCTAATGCATCCCTTTCCATTTTTTCACACACATTTTTATTTTATACTTTACTACTGTCATTGAATTCTCTCATTTTTCCGACCCAATCGACCATCTTGTTTGAACTAACAAAGAAAACGCCACATATTGCGTTCTAACTTACTATTCCGTACGTCTTCCTGTATGGACGAAACTAATCAAGACAGACAATTCCACACTTCATCAAGAAGAAACAGCAGCAAATTAAGAATGTTATAACTCAGCACAACTATTTCACATTTTTCACCTGGAGAATGTTTTTACCCTTCTACAACAGGCCTATGTGTAAATATTAAAATGCCGATAAGTATCGTTTCTCAAAGGAAAAAGTGGGATTTTTAGGACATATCGTATCCTAAGGAGGAATCGAAGCTATTTAATCCGTAACCAACTACAGAAGATATTTACAAATTCACCAACAAGACCCATGGTTCCCAGCTTACAAAAAGCAAAGTACCATGGAAACGGGGAACTGAGGAGCAGACGTGCTTCGAACGCATCAAAGAAATATTGTGCTCCTCTCCTGTCCTCGCGTATCCCGACTTCACCAAGCCTTTTATCATACACACGGATGCATGCGGATATGGAGTCGACGGAATTCTTTCCCAGATGCCTCAACCTCAGGAAAACCAGGACGTCCATGAGGAGAATATTAAATTCTCAAGAGAAAACCCATGAGGAATCTGTTATTGATTCAAGAGAACATTCTGTTGCGTATGCCTCTATAAACACATGACCAAGTAAACTAGAACTGAGTGGAACCCTACTCAGCAACTAGATATATTTTGCAAGGAAATCTACATGGACGGCATGGCGCAAAGAAAGGAACTTGCCGACATTGAGCAAGACAGTAGTCCCGGTGAAACTACATAAGAGATACTTCTGTTTGTTGTCCAAGCATGTACACATATTGCAAACTGTTAATTTATGCTGAACAAACGCCATAACAAACGTGCACAGCCCTACTGCCATCCATACCGATTGACACACGTTTTCTTTACGGTTGGAAATATTTAGCAGCAGGGGCCCCGTTTTAAAACGCCTACTTGAAAATGGATGTATCTTGATGGATATAGAGTATGCGACACACTGTGTTCGCTATTCAAAAAAAAAATGTATCGGCCTAATCTTCAAAACAAAAGTTCACTGGCAAATAACACTGAACTAAGACGGTTTGACTGACAACACGATCAACTATCGAGATACACATTTTTTCAAACTTCAGTAATGACAGAAACGAGCTAAACCAAGCCATTTAAGCAATTACATGCCACCACCCACTATAAGACCACCGGATTATAATACTTCTGATGTATGTGTACAACTAACCCTATTATCACGGGACGGAACGTGATACAATTAATGGGGTGAACAACTAAATTTCGTAGAGTCAACGTCCACAAAACTTTACATTCCAGTACAAGAATTTAACCTTTCTTTCTTCTCAAGGCTTTACGACCTTAGAGCAAAAAAATGATGAAGGCCTCTTGTGAGGATTGTTAGTGATTGCCAACTAAACTTGTCCTCATAAAACCATGGTATGAGACAGTTTATTAGCAAAAACAAAAAAAAAAATACGCGATTGCACAAGCAAAACTGAACCACTATTACAATCGTTTACTGAAGAATTACTCTTCGAGTAACACGACGCCGTGCTTCTTAAAGTCTACATGTGCAGATCGGAAAATGAACTTGAGGTAAACGCTCATAGTAATTGAAAAATTTTCCGATCCCAAATTATTGATGTATCAAATCGACGAAGACTACGAAATGTTGCAGTACACTATGCAATCTCCTCAACCAAAGGAACTTTATTTAAACCGAATCTCACTAATAGATGCAAAATTAATAAAGGAGTTGAACGAACGATCCATTCAAATGATATATCAGACAACTACTGAGCATAGCTGATACAGAAAGTGAAACTGGACTTGAAAAAACTTTCTAAAATCCCCGAGGCTACAACAGTAAAGAAGCCTACGAAAAGGAAATCGTCTGATCAAAGAATTCAAAATACGGATTCGTCTTTTTCAAATAAGGGAGGAATGGGTGTAGACCTCTCCGCCATAACAAATTCACATACTAACTTCGGTAAAGGTTAAAAGGGTTTTCATTAAGAGAAATTAACATTATTCTTTAACTAACACGAAATATTCATTTCCTTCAAATAAGGGAGGAATGTAACGGTTGCTTGACCGTTCACTTAGCGACAGCCTCGACACACTCCTTAATAGGTAGTAGCTGGCAACCCGCACGCTAGATGCACGTGATCAACACGTATCTGGATCGTCTGGAAAGTGACCTCCAGTCTGTACCCGCAAGGCACAGCCACGTCAGCAACCCACCACTACTTAAGCGGAGCCCACCTGAGACTCCGCAGAGACTATACGATGTACACTGTTACTGTATGTAACATCTAGACCTGTGTCTCGTCAATACAAGCTGTTCTCCCATACTTTGAGTTCGTCCATTTACTCATTGTAACTACCTGTTACACTATCGTTGTCGAGGGAGAAAGGACTGTCTAATGCTAGAGACTTGGAGCGACGTTTTCGTGTTTTAACGGGTGTGGGTTTGTGAACGAGGAGTTTACGTTGAAGACTTTCAACGTGTTCCCTCTCGGCTCTAACTTTAAAAAACTCCGCCATAATCTCTCTCTCTCTCTTCTTTAAAGCTTCAATTTTAGGTGCGTGGATGGTGAATTGATTTGACAGGACTGGGATTCTCGATTTTTCTTTACGAAAAGTTGTCCCGGTGGACTTTGCTTGTACCTTGGAAGATCTCACCCCTGATTCCACTGAACGTACGGGTACTGGTAGGCGAGATCGGCTCTGCCCAGCTGATAAGTAAAACATAAAAGTTACTACACAATAGTCATGCAACATTAATGTGCTTACCTTTTTTAGGTTTGATCGGGAAAATTCCAGCAGCGTGACATGGTTTTCTCTTGGGCACGGCCTTAGATGGATGAACTGGTGTAAGCCCACATGGTCTCCTATCGTCTATACAGCAAATTGAAATGAAACATGCACGATAAGTAACAGATTCAGTGATATGTGTCAACTAGAGAATATCATAATAATCTTACACTGGTGCTCATCACGAAACACTTCGAGAAATCGGCGTACTGGTGTTCTGGTGTACTGGTGTTCAACAGCATAAGCCATTCTGCATAAGGTAAAAGATTCTTAAATTCTTTTAACAAAAAGTCACAGTCGAAAGCAGGCAAGAACACCTGCTTGCTGTCAAAACTTACTTTTCCAATTAGTAGTGCTTTTTTAAATATTGAAATCTATCGTTTATATATCTACTAGAACTTTGTTTCTGTCGTAAAAACTAAAATAATGCAGGTGAAGTTGTTCAGTGAACTAGCCAAGAGCTAGAGATCAACTGCCTTAGATAACCGGGCAATTGTGGAATTAATCATTAAAAAGGGGCGTTTTATCGATTAATGCCCTTAAGGTATAGAATCGTTTATCAAATGTTTCAAAAAGTTTTCGCGGAAGATTTAAACAAGTCGTTTGCGCAATAGTTTATTTCACAAAACACATGGCATGTTATCAACCTTTTAAATTTTTTTTTCTGTACATGGATCTGTTGACATTTATTGGATTATGTATTTTCTTTTTCTTATTGACTCTAGGTTGACGTTGGGTCGAATTCATTTCCACCATGGGTTTCGTTCGGACAAGTTTAGAATTGAACCAAACAATCTCGTATGCATTATATCCTTCCCAGTCGACGGCGACGTTCCATTCCAGCGACCAAGGGTTGTATTTGGAATCAAAGCGGACCATTCCATAATCTTCTAGCGCCTTGATGACCTTGATGCGTCTATGAAATTCATCGATTCCACCTTGTTCAGGAAGATGTATTTCAACTGACAGCTGCCTCACTAAATCCATCATACCGGAGGAGATGATTTGAGGTAAGACTATCCATTCAGAATGTTCAATGTCCATCTTAAGGTAGTCTATGTATCTGCCCTCGTGTTTAAGTAGTCTGTAGTAAATGGACTCTAGCGACCTCATCGTCCAGTTCATATTAGGATCCTTGTTCCATCGCTCGTCGCGATCGCCTAGCCCCAAATTGTAAAAGTGAATTTTAGGCGTATGATCGTGATCGTCCTGATTCATCGATGGATCAAAAGCGAAGACTCTGCATCCCAACTTTACAATCTCTTCGTCGAACGTCCAGTCGTTGCTGATTCCAAACGAATAGACTAAACACTCGCTGTATCTTTCCGGCCTGATTAGTGGATCCATGCAAACAGCTTTTTGCCCATCAACACCATCTTCATGGGTGTGTCCACCGAAATCGTGAGTGAGACGACACGCCGTACTGTTGGTCCATTCCACGTATTCGATCATTTGATCAACAGTCAAATCTCCTACTTGAGTGACACTCCAGTCTACAGGTGAATCACATTTTCGTCGCACTGATGGAGAGACATTTGAAGCCATCCCATTACTTCCACTTGCTTTGATTACATATAAAACTATTGTAATCATACCTAACATACTAGCAAATGTCCGAATTGCAAGCTGTTTCCTCAGCTCTAGTTCTCTTTTGCGACCCATTCTAAACGTGGATCATCACAAGGAAGAAAATCCACTTTTTGACTCACCTTAAGGATAGATAACCAAAGACTGGTATTGTTGGCAGGTAACCCAGTAGTTCAAGATTATTTTTCTATTCCACAGTTTCATTTTTTTGAATAAGTGCCCTTGAAAAACAACCCTAACGGCGCATGGAACTCTCCGGCAAAGAATGGAACACGCCCCTTTTACCCATCTTTACAATCCCCCTTTCGGCTACTCACCGTCATGCGAGTTTAATAACTTTCATAAGAATAGATTGTCGTTGGTTGCATTGGCTATTCGAAAACGCTTGATTACCCTGTCACTTGTGATAGATGCAATCAACCCTCTGTCTCTCAGCAGTCTTTTTTTTGAGTTGCCACGTACGGTTAAGATTGAAGTGAAAGTAGTAGACGAGCATTTGATTCTTTGGGCTAATAATTTATTTTTTTCTGTACTCGACTAATTTTTTTCTTGAATCAGGTCACCGTTGTACCTGGAAGAAAACATAACATTTAATTCCGAATGTAAACATTAATTCATTTGCGAGTTATATACCAAACGATGTCGTAATCCAAGTATCCCTCATACTCTAAAGGTTCATACCAGTCATGAGATGAAGGAATACCGTTGGAGGCGAAGCGGACCATTCCCAGCTCTTCCACAGCCTGCGTATATAGGATAATTTCAAGTGAGGGGGATAACGAGTAGATAATTATACTTTCTTTTAACCTGTAAGACTTCCACCATATCACGGAAATCTTCGATCTTTCCTTCAGGCTCAATGTGTACCTCCAAGGCCAACTGGCGAACGTTCGCCAGCATGCCTGTTTGAACAATGTCTGGCACAACCCGCAAATTTCCATCTTCCATGTCGTATTTGAGGTAGCTTATGGGCATCCGTCCGTGCACAGGCACCATCATCTTGTAGAGTTTCTTTAAAGGCATAACCGTCCAGTTTTGCACCGAAATTTCAGTTTTGAAGCTCAGCCCGTAGTTGTAAACGTGAATGTTATCTGATCGATTGTAACTTTGTTTGACCATGGGATCGAATGCGTAAACTTGACATCCGTAGCTAGCCATTGCTTCGTCAAACGTCCATTCGTGATTGACGCCAAATGAATAGACGAGGCAATTCCCGGGTTCTGGACGAACTTGCGGATCTAAGCAGACAGATTTCTTACCGTCAACGTTACCACCGAAATCTTGTTCCACTTTGCAACTGGTGGCGTTATTAGTCCATTGAATGTACTCAAGCATGTCAAGGTGTTTCATTGTTTCGACGTCAATTGTGTACCAGTTGACAACTGTAGGTGAACGCGCTAAATAAAGGACATAGCAACCGACACTCGCCACTAACAGCCAACAAAACACCACGGATGCAGATTTCATCATTGATTGAATTGTTTTTTTTTTACTGCGTTAAAAGATCATGATAAAAATGAAAGTACACCTTTAGTGTTCGTCTACACGGAATGAAACTGGGAACGGCAACCTCTTCAGCTTTTTCTTTGGCGGAGTTTTGATAGACTCACGGCTAAATCCCCCGAAGGGATTACCTGTCAGTTATGATGCATTCCCTTCGTATTTTTCTTGTAGAGGACCTATTTTTGTGTTTTACCTACCAGAAAAAATTCTACGTATGGCTATTTGCTATCATGTTAATTATTTATTATTAGAACTTTATTTGGCATATGAATTTTTAATTTGTAGTTTTGCCATTTGCCCAGCGAAATTAAATCAATTTTATTTTGTATTCCGCTTTGCATACTGCGTTAAATAAATGGGTGTGAAAGTAAAGTACGCCATCTACTTACATAAATACATAGGCAAAAAAATTTTAATATTATAGTTAATTGATCTTTTTAAGCTGTGCACTTCGTTTAATTGATTAGTTACGAATTTTATTCAACATTTCTTCTCAGATTTTTTGCCAAAGTTTACTTTAATTCGCGAAAAATAGACTAAGAAGTTTGGCCGATATGGGAAACAATCGCAAAAAAAAACTTTTGTAGTTTTCAGTAAGTTTTGTATTTAGAATTTTAGGATTTTTTGCCATTGTGGCGCATTGTGTTGTGAGCCATTATACTTCTTTGTATAATTCTCTTCTCACGACATCGACAATTCGTCCATTTCATTATATCACCTTGTAACCTTTTAACACTTTTTTTATCCCAATCGCAGAAGTAGAACTAAAAGTTAATAGGGTTGCCATTGAGTGATTTATGGCATGAACAATTGTACTCAACAACTGGGGATTATCAGGCGACTTTCCAGCGCGGATTTAGGTGTGTACTGATCAAACCTCTCTCCACTTTTGAAAAAGCCGCATTTTATTCATAATCTGTTTTCTTTTCTCAGAGGCACCTGGTAGAGAAATTTCATACTACTTCATGGAATCCCATTTCTCGTGCTTCATTCACGCGTGGATTTCTTGGTTGGTGACTTGCTGTGGTTGATCTAGAGCTGGTTGATCGTTCGATACGTGTTCCTTTTCCTTTGTGGATATCTTCATAAATTCAAGTATCAATTTTTCTTACTACATTCATTTTCAACATTTTGATGCTATATTTATGGATTTCCCATGAGTGTAGTGTAGCACTGTAGGACTGTAGAGTAGATTTTTCGTTACTGGGCAGGCGCCAAGCGAGCATTATGACAATTGCTGTCGTGTGAGTGTGGCTGATCATTTAGTTTGCATTGTGCGTTTTGAGCCATTATTCATTTCAATTAGTGCTACAGTTTATTTGATCGAAATAAAAGGTTCATGAAAAGCGTGAATCCTTAGGTTAACATGGTGTTGCATGCCAAGGTCTATGCCTGTCAGTCACTTGTATACCTTGTCAACATAGGCTGTGTCACAGTGTCACTGAGTTGTCTGAAAAAATAACCAATGATAACAAAACAAGGGAAATCCTAGTGAACAGCTTACTGTGTATACATATTTTTTTAAATAAAATTTGAAAATTTGATTTTATTAACATTGTTCATTTGAACAATCATTATTTTTCAACAGTAAACTTTAAAATCTCAACATCTCATTTTCAAGCTCATTGTGTTTGCATATTGTGAATCTGCAAATGTTGATATCTAAGCTTTAATAAACTCTAAAATTGTCACCCCATTAGTTATTTTTACATAGAATATAGAGAAATCATTATATTGAGTGCAGTTGTTTGATTATTATTATTTGTTTTCTTTTATTTAGATTTTGTGTATCACTGAAATAGAATCAGCATCATGGTTGTCCTTCCAGGAGGAAAATGACTTGACGGTCAATACAAGGGTAAAGAAAATGACAACAAATTCTATTATGGTGGTCATCACAGATAACATGCAAGTTATTTTTACATAGCATTTTGAGAATTCATCATGTAGGGTGCAATAGTTTTGATTATTTTTTGTTAATTGAGATTTTCTTTTAGATTTTGCATTTAGACTGAATTAGAGCCATCCGTCTGTCCTTTAAAGGAAAAAGAAAAGGCCAACACCACCAACACGGTCAACAAAGTTCTTTGTTTGTTAACCTGAATTGGCTTTTACCACTTCAATCCCCATTCCTATATCCTTGGAATGGGCCCACTCTTATTTTGAGGTATTGCTTGCTGTCGTTCTTACATGAAATTTCAAAAATCTGAAGTCACCTCCATTCTCGTTTCAGGTTAATCCTGCGCCGCTATTCCATGGACGGAATTCATTCGTGGAAACTGACGAAAGATCAGTGACGACTGACTAACGTGCTGACATTCAGCAATAAAGCTCACATGCGTGCCATCCTTCCGTCGCTTCGAGGCATGGTTGTGCCTGCTCCAGCGTAATTCGACTACCCAACTGACGGCTTGTCAACTCACCCCTCGCTGACTCCTACTACCCTTGTGCTCTCGTCTCTCAACACAGCACGGGGTTTGATCCTTAAATCGTTTAGATCTGTAACATAATTCAGTGTAAAAAAATTTATTAAATATTATAAGCAAAGTGACTTAATTTTTTATTGTATTTACAGGTTCAAATTACAGGTTTCTACATTTGTATGACAGATTTCATGAAAAGTCATGTCCTTTGAAGAAATATGACAATGACTATAAAGTATACAGTCAACAAGGTCCCTTGTTTGATAATTTGTTGGCTGCTAACTTAGAATCTCACCTGTTATTTCCTTAAACGGGCCCTCCTCATTTGAGGTATTGCTTTCTGTTGCTAAAATTTTGTTTAATATTATTGTCATCCAAAATAAATGTAAAATGTT
Organism: Daphnia pulex; assembly: GCF_021134715.1. NCBI lineage: Eukaryota > Metazoa > Arthropoda > Branchiopoda > Diplostraca > Daphniidae > Daphnia > Daphnia pulex. The sequence continues at coordinate 2,667,983 of NC_060025.1, read as the reverse complement.
CATTCTGCCTAGTGCCTACAGGCTAACTCCTTCGCTACTTATCGTGGACTTCATCCATTGCCGAAAACCGACGAGAGCATGCTGTCATTCAAGACTTATAAATTGTGTAGTTAGTTAAACTACAAGTGCATTTCTGGGCTCCCTTCTTTTCTGTGGCCCCGTTTCCCTAACTAACCACTAACCAACGCCCGCCGGTGGTCACTCACCCGCTGTGAAACCAGGAGGAGGGGAGGGCTCTGGTCGAACGGGGACTTGGAAGGCCCATGATCCGATGAAAACTTTTGGAGGGTCATGAGTCTAACCCGGAAGCCTAGTATGAGCATAGGATGATCTCCCCGGAAAAACTTGCCTCGTACTTCTCTCTTCTTCTCGGTCCAGATACTATCTCTGGGGGCCGTAGACAAAACCTATAACAGCATGTGCGAGTTTATAAGAAGCAGCCCACTACCCAATGAAAGAAAAAGCCGTGGATTAGTTTTGCGGACATCTGCATCAGTCACGCAGATTTCCGCACAAATAGATCATCGCTTTTTGTCTCATTGCCGCAGCGGTGGTGCCGGGTTTGCAATAAACTCGTACAGTAGAAAAATGTATTGAACCGGACGCTCTGTTTATTGAATTATTGAAAAGAAAAAGAAAAAAGCTGGTTTAAAATACAAATTTTTTATTCATTATTGACACTACATTGTTTGGGTTTAAAATTGGTTTGTGTGGTTTTAGGGTAGAAATTTAAGGATTAAAATGTGCATGTTTTTGGGGTTATTTGAAGAATTGGAAGGGGTTTGGAGATTAATTGGTAGGGATATGTTTGTAGGGTTATAGATTAACTAATTTTTTATCCAAACTTGAATTACCCCTCCCTCCAACATACTCCACTGTCCTTTCCCAATCCCCCAAAAATGTTTATTATTTGTTTGACATGAACATCCCATATTTCTTTTTGATGCTTCTTAACTTATAAACGATAACTACATAGACACAATGACAAATTAACAATGTAATGATGCAATTTTGGTACACAACACCACCACCAAGGAACAACCAGTTGAACTTGATGCAGAAAGATCTTTCACCAGACACCAGCTGCTCATAGGCTGCAACAACGTGCCACGCCCACATCGGACAGCAACTACGCGAACATAAACGCTAAACCTATAACCAAAATTAAATGAATTAATCTTCAGCATCAATGGAAATGCTGTCAATGAAAAGACAAATAAATGTCACTTTATGTTATTTACAGGAGTTAATTAAGCCTATCATAATTATACCATTAAGAAAATTGTGCACGTCAAATTCAACAGACTGGCTGAAAAAATCCATGTGTGAATTAGACTGGAACAAAGAAGAAGGTGAAGCTAAGACTTAAACTAGCTGTAAATCTACAGACATAATGCAAATTGAACAAAATACTGCCTGCAACTTCCGTAACAAGACACCAGCAACAAGGAACAGCCACAGGTTAACTTGATGCACAACAATCTTTCACCAGCCAAAGGGTAAACAAACAAAGAACCTTGTTGACCGTGTTGGTGGTGTTGGCCTTTTCCTTATCCTTGGATGGGCAACAAAATGGTTCTCATTCGGTCTAAATGCAAAATATAAAGCAAAATTTAAATTAGAAATAAAAATCATTAAAACTGTTGCACACAAAATGATGAATTCTCTCTCTCATCAGCAACAAAGAATTGGCGGATCTGATGGCGAAAGCATCAATATCTGAAGATTTACAACTTGAAAGGGAAAAGTAAATGTGAACATTATATTGTCTTAAAGAACACAGTAATTCAAAATATTTTTGGTAAAATAACTAACCTGCAACAGAAATAATTTTTCTTCAGAAGACATAGGTTGTGCCTGTGAGCTTGCTTTATTGGATTAGACCATTTCATTTCTATTGTCACAAGCACCTAGTTTGCAAGGTACATGAAAACTTCAGCTGAAATTATCTGAAAACATTTAGTCAAGAATGCAGTAAGAATTATTAGCTAAAGATTGTTTTATCTATTACTTAAAACAGTTCACTTGTTATCCGATCTCCGTTGTTAAACTTTTTTTAAGTAACTTGTGAAGTTACGCGTATTGTCTATTGACATGTCTGTCTGACGTCTGTGACTGACTGTGCAACCAACTTAAGTTCCAAAACTCGTTACTAGATGTCGCCAGGGTCGCCAATGTTGTTCATGGTGAAACCATGGCCTACTCTATGGTTAAGGCCTGTAGACTTGTATCCACTGCCATGAAGGCGAGAGGTGTGGCCAAATTCCCTAGCCCTGTCCCTGTGAGAGCCAATCAGGCGAAAAATGGAGGTTACAACTTCGCCATCTGGTGTTTTAAGATGTAAATTTCGTTGTAAACTAAATAACAAATTGTTTGATGCCACGAAATGCGTTTTTCCTACTAAGTTCAACAGCAGATGTTGAGGAAAACGACTAAATAGGGTAAAAAGGACATGTGTATAATTCCAGCAAAATTTTTGAATAAATTATTCCGTGAAACACAACCTTTGTTATAAACTGCAAATTAAAAAGATACCTTCCACCCGAGAATTGAACGCCGTGCCGTGGTGTGGTGGCTGACATCGCTATCCATACAGCTACAATTGCTTTGAAATGCCCGTAGAAAAATTTATTATATCAAGCTACCTAACCATTCTAACGAGATAGCAGTATTGAACGACAGGTGGCGAAGTTGTAACCTCCATTTTTCGTCTGATTGGCTCTTGCCCGGGGAAAGGATAGGGAATTTGGCAGATCCTCTCGCCTTCATGGGGCAGGATTCAAGTTTACAGGCCTTAACCATTAAGTAGGCCATGGGTGAAACGAGGCAAAATGAGCGAAACAAATTGATGGTAATTTATACTTATTCCTGTGATTTCAAATACCAAATTTAACTTCGTATCTTATGTAGGTTTATCTTTACATAGTTTTCTTATTTTTATACTATACTATCAACTTATTTCTTCAAATTCTAGATGCATACTGTCAGTCATTCCAACAAGTTGACTTAGTGCTCAGTCAATTTCCATCCATTAGATCCTCATGCTGTCAAAAGCCAAAAACCCATGTTTGAAGAGCACATATAGTGGAATATAAATGTGCCGAGATAAGGTATTTCCCCATTACTGCTACCAGACCATTACAATTCAGATTTTCATATAACATATGTATTCTTGCTTATGAACCATAGGATCTTTTCTGAAACTCGCAAATTTGGTGGCATACCCTGCAAGGCTGCAACAGCATGTTTGTTGTTACGGCTATTTTTACTTTGGAAAGGCAACCCAGCTAAAAGATAGGTAGAGTTTTATTTCTTATAGGTAAATTTGTGTAAATTTGCAAATAACATACAGAATTTCCTTGTCCCATTTCCACTTAGAGTTTCAGTGACATGAAGAGTGTAAAGTGAACCACCTATCACCACACTCCTGCAATACTTCATGACACTTTCTTTAGCATCAGGAAATTTATCTCAACATGTAGAGTAATGCTGTTGGTTGCTGTGAATTCCATTATTACGGCTTTGTCATCATGAACTTTTCAGTGTGCTTCTTAGAAAAGGTAAAGATTGATATGCTTTATTCATTTTTATATTTTCATTAATGTAAAACATTTTTTTTTTTACAGAGCACGCAGTTTCTTTGTGGAATCGTGTGGTCCTGGCACGGATATTCTTGAGCCAACGCTGGCTTTTGTCCATGACCAACGTTCTGCTCCGTCCTTATCTTCCCGACGTAAGCTCATCCAGCTCCTGCTTCATCGCTTCGTACACAAAAATACAACTTGTCTTATTTCACTGACTAGTTGGAACACTTCAGTGGTCGCTTCCTTGCCGCTGTTACACACCTGCAGTCACCTCACCACGGGATTTTGCCCAGGTACCCGACAATTTACTTATTTTCGTAGATTATCTATTCTAATAGGTAATAGTATACTTTACTTGTGTCACTTACTTGTGTCTGTAATAATTCCGAAATCAGGCCCTACTTGCGCGCAAACGTAGTGTTACTTAGAAGTTTTTTTCCTAACGCTAGATGGCTTTTCGATAATAGTCAGCTGTCAAAACAGTCAGTTTCAGTTACTTTAAAATCTCTTTAAACATTTATCGGCAGCTGTTGTGTGGAAATCTTTTAGTGAAAACTGACGATAACTATTCCACCAACAAAGCTCACTTGTTAGATTTTTAAATATTGTGTTTTTTTCTACTTCCGGTTTTCTCATTTCAGTCAGTAGTTCAGTAAATATTCATTTGACGCACCAAAGAACCACAAATTCGTGATCCTCGTCAAATTTGTGTTAAAGTTCATGTAGTTTTTTATACGTTTTCGTACTTCCGGTTTTGAGAATTTTCCTGAACTATAGTTTTGTCAGTTTGTTCCTGAGCTATAGATTTGTCAGATATCGCGTTGTCACTAAATAGTGAAATAAATATTCTATGCATCAGGAAAATTCTCGATTTTGGCCAAATTTTGGATTTCGTTTAAATCACACCTGTTCGACCCCAAATTTCATGGAGATCAAAAATATATAGTTTAATTTGACGACAGCTCAATGGTTAAGGTGCTGTGGTTACTTCCGGTATACTTCCGGAAAATATAAAAAAACTAGCAAGTGAGCTTTGTTCTGTGTTTACAGTTCTCAATATTACAAGCTTGATTTTAAGTTTAAAAAATCGAAACTTTCAATCTTTGAGCTTAAAACCTGATTATTCTTTCTATCTGTATTACGCTACTTTTATTGCCATGTCACTAAATAAGAATTGTTTTCTCATTATTCAAGTAATGCAGAGGAAACGTCGAGAAGATGGACACCAAAACATCTCCGTTATCTCCAAAATGTCAGCGCGGATCATCTTTTGTTGTTGGTAACATTTGTGTTTGTGATAGTTAACCCGTTGTCTGCCACGCCTTTGTTCTCCCCTAGCTCCTTAGCACGGGCCGCGCTGTTCGGTCTCGTGGTTTTCATGCCGCGGGGTCGGAAAGTCGCACCAGCCCAAAATTCGCCGCAAGGCGCCTGTTAGGCAATGCACCATAGGGACTTCCCCCCTGTCGATACGGTGATGGATTCTAGAGGTTGTGCATTCCATCTTCTCCTATCACCGTGTCAGCCCGGACTTGTCAGCAATGGCAAGTCCCACCTTGGTCATGGATCCTTCAGACATGGCGCGTAGAGAGTAGAAAACAACCTACGGGTTGTATGGCGTGGCAGCCAACGGGTTAAGTTAAGTGTATGTATGTAATGTATGTGATTGTAAAATGTGGTGGAATTGTGGGTGGAGGTGGGACAATACAGCAATTCCTTTTAAGTTTTTTGTTTGCTGTGTCTTTAACTTTTTATAACTTATAATAAAACATGTTTAGCACTTGACTTGTATATTTCTTACAAGTTACAACTTTGACGTTTTACATAAGTTATAGGCAGAAGTGGCTGATCATCTCAATACTCTTTAAATAAACTTCTATGAGGAACCAAACACTATCTGCAACTCCTGAGGCACAGCTACTTCAGTTCTTTTTCTTCAATCCTGTGTCAGCTACATAATCACATCTCTCAACTGGAAACAGGCTGCAAAACCACTGCACAGGCATAGTTTAAGTGTCACCAAGTCCTATAGGGAAAAAGGAATGTTATTTTCCATGATCAAACTTAATATGCAAAAGAAATCGTGTAAAACAAATGAAATCAGACATTTTTCCAAGTTTCTATTGGCAAATTCTGGAGAATTCTGTACATCTAATTTTTAAGTTTTAGAAAAAGTTTGCAATACAGAGTGGAAATTGTTGTTCTAGTTTGATCAAAAGAAAGTTAAAAAGTTAACTAAAAAGAAGCTGATCGCTATCTAATATCTTTCACGGAAACTATTATTTGGAAGCAAGAAATAGCACCACTTATTGTCTACATCAGATTAGATTTTACTTGTCAGTTGAATTGAAAAAAAAAAGACGCAAGACTTCCCAAGTTACAGCCAATAAATTCAATCAACTTACCATTTCAAAAACTTTTCCTGCAATGACACTTCAGGATAACACCAGCTCAATAAACTGCATGCAGCAGCTGCAGCACACCTTTCACCAGCTGGCTGGAGCTCAGAATTTGTCGAGTTCTCAAATTCTGCAACAGGATCTCCAACCTGAACACCAACTAATAAAATCTATAGCATCGTTGCAGGTAAATTTATCAACAAACTGACTCAACTACCTCTGTAGTGTTTCTGCGTGAGATGAGACGTACATCCGAACAGGTACAGCTAACAACGGACATTTAAGCAAAATGAAAAGTAGTTTCAGTCCACGTGATCGATTATTTGGCCAAGTGGAAATTATATGCCAGATTGCCTGTAAATTCACACAGCAACGTCTAGGATTAATTAAATTTGAGAAATCCAAACTAGAATTTACCATTAAATTTAAATGCTGAAAATGTAGATCGACACAGCAATTCCGTAACGAATTTGGAATACCTTTTCACTTGGCGTTTCGGAACAAAATGGCGAACTTTCGTTAAGTTAATCGCGTGATCGCGTCATCTGGCGGCTGGGGGACAACTTGATTTTAGCCACCTACTGACGGAGCCAATAGATTCCTCCACGATTACCACGTTTGACTGTACGGAACAAGGATGGATGGATTGTCGAACATTTGAGATATTTAAAATTCAATGTAGTTCTATTGTTGATCATGAAAATAATTAAAGAATTTATTGGAGTTCTATTGTTGCGTAGTGGAGTTCTACTGTCGTTCTGGAGTTCTTTTGTCGGGTATTTTTAATAATATTTTAAAAAAGTAGTTATAAATAATGTCTTTGGAGTTCTACTGTCGCATACAAAGAAATTTTTTTCAGTATTAAGTTTTGGGATAAAATTAGCTACCAAATCTTACACAAACAACGTTCAACGGTTCAAGAATATGGATTACATGTATTCCTTATCGACAAAATCAAAATGAACATCAGGGCTCGACCGGGATTTGAACCCGGGACCTCTCGCACCCTAAGCGAGAATCATACCCCTAGACCATCGAGCCGATATGTGAAATCGAATTACATTAAAATAAAAACGAATCATGAAGGTCTCCTGAAAAAAAAACTAGCAGATGTCTAACAGCTATTCAATTTGATATCCGTATTCCAACTTTTTAAATGCATGCCACGGACTCACGCTCTGACCGACGGCAAGTAGTTTTAGCGTATTTGGTACTACCTGGGCAATTCCCAATTCATTCAACATCATCTGCAGAGTGGAAAAGCATTCCATCTAATTTCTTTTTTAAATCTTGGACATGATAAATTATCAAACCTAAATTCAAAATACATGCCACAACTTCTATTAACAGCTGTTCGATTTCTTATCCATGATTCAAATGACGTATTTTCACTTACAGAGCAAGCAGCACTAATTGTGATCATCACAATTTGTATCACTGGAATATATTAAAAAAACTACAATTTCGTATCGCTAACACCATTGCGCTAACTAGATAGCTGTTTGAAAATCAAGTGGATGCGGATTGCGGAACTGTTGACTTCCGACCATTTATTCTTAGTTCTATTCCTTTATTGACCGCTGTCAAGAAAGTTTTTGAAATTAAAAAAATGTATATAGAGCCCGTATTTCAAGCAGCGTTATAAGTATTGCTGTGAATTTAACATAAAAAGTACATAACAATAGTTTTGTTATTTAAATAAATTACCCGAAGGGTTTCTGTACGAACGTACAAAACCCTTAGAAACGTTTTTTTTTTTTCACTGGTCACTGGGATGGATTAGTTGTTGATGGTCTCTCTTCGATTCCAGAATAAAGTGTAAACCTAGTTTCGAATTCAGGCTTACTAGGAATCCTCAGCTCTGTTGATAAAGGGCGTCCATAAAAAGAGCGTATCTTTTAATCCGGTGTCTCGAGTCTCAACTAGTTGGTATCACCTTCTGAAATTGACTTCTGAGATTCGTACTCAGATCGCCTATTATTATAAAGTTCACTCGATAATGATTAACACGATAATAATTAATAGAGATCAAGTTGAGGCCCAGTGCGCAGTCAACGAGGTGCGAGCGGGAGAGAGTACCCAGGTCGGATACAACTCCACAATACCTTCCTTCTTCCTTACTACAATAAATTCTCCTGTTTAACAAATTCAATAATTCTTGCGCTGTGCTGGCTGTGATCAACTAGCTGTGATCAATCCACACAACTAACAATTATTCGCTGCGAAATCTACATCAATCAATTAAGCCAGTTCGGCGAACCAACGTTTTCGATAAAAGACAACGAATTGATCAATTGGTCTAAACAATCAAAAGGAAGACTATGGAGAAAAGACGGGGGAAATTCCCGCAAGGATTCCTAAACCAGGATAAAAGAGAACGGCAATAATGTTGTGACAGTTTTGTAGGTCATTAACCAAATACAAATTCCTCTACAAGTCGAGCAACGGGTGCTTTCAAAATTCAACTTATGATTCAAATTGGTTACTAATCTGTTACCGGTCGCACAATGTTCATCTAACTTTTCCCTTCATTGATGGGCGGGGTGCATTTCTATTTTCTTTTACCTTGACTACTTATTATTTGCATAACCTCTACCAATTACTTTCGCTGAATACTTGACTTTTGATAAATGCCATATTTAAAAACGTATCAGTCGGGATATACTCTCCAATTTTGTATAAAAACGTGAACAGACTGGACTGAAATTATCAGTTTACCAACTGTTTTCAGCAAGTTGACTACTACTCCAACATGAAAGTAGGAAATCTTTAAACGTTGTCTCCTAAAACTCATTACCTTATTAAATGGTGTCAAATAATCCATATTTTATTAGTTCTTGATCCTCGCCGCCCTTTTCGCTGTCGCTGCCGCCGATTCTTACAGGTCAGCCGAATACGCTCCCAAGTATGAAGCTCCGGCATACAAATCTACATATGAAGCAAAATACGAGGTGAGTCTCATTTCATAAATGAATCAACGAAACACGGAAATTAACTTTCGAAATAAATATTTTATGAAGACTCCCCAACCTTACGACTTCAGCTGGGCCGTCAATGATTACTACAACGACTACGAACACTCTGAGAAGAGCGACGGCAATGTCGTAACCGGATCATACCGCGTCGTCCTTCCCGACGGCCGCACCCAAATTGTCACCTACAGGGCTGACAGCTACGGATATGTCGCCGACGTCAAGTACACCGGTGAAGCCAAGTATCCCGAATACGTCGAAAACAACTACAAAGCTACCACCTACTCCGCCCCAGCTTACAAGCCCACCGCTCCCACTTACACCGCTCCCACATACTCTGCCCCGGCCCCGGCTTACACCGCCACTCCGGTCTACAAAGCCCCCGCAGTCCAGCCCCAGTATTAAATTGCAAGTAATTGAAACCGCTGAAATGTGTGTATCTAAACTTATTATTTAATACAAAAATTCAATTCAATCAAAGTACTACCATAAATATTTTAATTATGGAAGCGCTAAAATATTCCTGGATTCTCGGTTCTGTTTTACAAGACAAAGGAATTCTTCTGTCTTGCGGAAATTGAATGGCCGGAACCGATTGGGATGGATTGGATCACCATAAGTTCAATACGCAGATAGAAATTGATAACTACATAGATACCCAAAAAGTTAAAAAAATCGATTACTTGGTTCACGGAAACACGACGACAATGGACAAAAACTGCATTCAGAATATGGATACACAATTCAGAAAAATGTGCTGGCCTTGAGCGTGAAGCGCTTCGTGGTCATCGATTCGGCATGAAAGTGCCTATGAAAGTGCTGTAAGAGCAAGAAAAGAATAATGACACCTTTAACGCAAATCACGTAAAACGCTACAAACTAAAGTTTCGTTCAGCTTCAGTTAACCAAGAAATGTAGAAAATTTCTTTAACATATACCATGCGCTGAGGTGACCCGAGGACCCATTATTTTGTTTTGCACCAGGTAGTGAGTAAAACGGGCAATGAAAGCAACACATGGACGACATGAAAGAGGATGTGGAGATGGGCATGGACGTCATGGAGAGTTGTAGACCTATATCTTCGGTGACGAAGACGAAGCGGTTAATAGTTGGCCCCACGTTCCGAAGTTCATTTCTGAGATTCTTACATAAGCCTACCGTTAAGAGACACTCGGTATAATTCAAATTTTATCAAATTCTTTTACTTTGACTGACAGTGATTTCATTTAATGGCGGGAAATCTACATGAATGGATTAAATCATTTTGTCGTAGCATAGTTTAAGACGGTTAAGAAAAAACAATCGCCCAATCAACCAGAGGGGGAATTCCCGTGAAGTTTTGAAACGAGGATAAAAGAGAACGTCAATTAAATAGGTCATTAACCAAGTCCAATTTCCCTAAAAGTCGAGCAACGGTATCTTTTTCATTTCAAATTCTGACTCCCTTAATTGTGTTTCAACCTGTTATCGGTTGCCCAATGTTCATCTAAGTTTTCTTTTCACGCGAGCAGACAGGTGGGGTCTATTTTGATTTTCGTCTACCTTGACCGCCAATTATTTGCATAACCTCTACCAATCACTTTTGCTGAATGCATAACTTTTGAAAAATTGCCATATTCAAACGTATCAGTCGGAATGTACTCTCGAATTTCGTATAAAAACGTGAACAGACTGAACTGAAATTATCAGTTCACCAACTGTTTTCAGCAATTTAACCACTACTACAAAATGAAAGTAAGAAATATTTTAAAAACGTTGTCTCCTTAAACGCATTACCTTATTAAATGGCGTCAAATGTTCCATATTTTATTAGTTCTTGATCCTCGCCGCCCTTTTCGCTGTCGCTGCCGCCGATTCTTACAGGTCAGCCGAATACGCTCCCAAGTACGAAGCTCCGGCATACAAATCTACATATGAAGCCAAATACGAGGTGAGTCTCATTTCATAAATGAATTGAAAGAAACATGGAAATTAACTTTTGCAAATGAATATTTTATGAAGACTCCCCAACCTTACGACTTCAGCTGGGCCGTCAATGATTACTACAACGACTATTCCCATTCCGAGAGCAGCGATGGCAAAGTGACCACCGGATCATACCGTGTCGTCCTTCCCGACGGCCGCACCCAAATTGTCACCTACAGGGCTGACAGCTACGGATATGTCGCCGACGTCAAGTACACCGGTGAAGCCAAGTATCCCGAATACGTCGAAAACAACTACAAAGCTACCACCTACTCCGCCCCAGCTTACAAGCCCACCGCTCCCACCTACTCCGCTCCTGCTTACAAGCCCACTGCTCCCACTTACACCGCTCCCACATACACTGCCCCGGTCAAAAATGGTCCCACCTACACCGTCACCGCTCCCACATACTCTGCCCCGGCCCCGGCTTACACCGCCACTCCGGTCTACAAAGCCCCCGCAGTCCAGCCCCAGTATTAAATTGCAAGTAATTGAAACCGCTGAAATGTGTGTATCTAAACTTATTATTTAATACAAAAATTCAATTCGATCAAAGTACTACCATAAATATTTTAATTATGGAAGCGCTAAAATATTACTGGATTCTCGGTTCTGTTTTACAAGACAAAGGAATTCTTCTGTCTTGCGGAAATTGAATGGCCGGAACCGATTGGGATGGATTGGATCACCATAAGTTCAATACGCAGATAGAAATCGATAACTACATAGATACCCAAAAAGTTAAAAAAATCGATTACTTGGTCCACGGAAACACGACGCCAACGGTCAAGAACTGCTTTCAGAATATGGAAATACGATTTAGAATGTGGTGGGTGAGTGAAGCGCTTCGTGGTCATCGACTTCGGAATGCCTATGGAAGTCCTATAAAAGCAAGAAAAGAAATAATGACACCGTTAATGCAATTCACGTACACGCAGCAAACAAAAGTTTCGTTCAGCTTTGGTTAACCAAGAAATGTGGCAAATTTCTTTAAAATATACAAATAGGGCTGAGGTGGCCAATGACCTTTTAATTTGTTTTGCACCAGGTAGTGAGCAAACCAGGCATTGAAAACTTGAGCACAAGTGATTAATAATCTCCAATTTTCTTGAATGCTGGAACATATGGGCAAAAACTTGGTTACCTGTCAACAGTCCCGCAGTCACTGACGTTGACAATCAACATCTTCACTCTGCCTTTTTCCTTATAGAGCAGTGACACTTTGTTGCCAGGTGAAGAACTACAGCAGTGTTGGTCTAAATGAGATTGGAAATTTAGTTTTAATAAATTACTTTTTGGGTGAAACAACATGTCCAGCAGTCCAGTTTCAGCTGTTAGGGTTGGTGTAGCTGACGCTGGATGCTCATTCCACGAACAAAATCAACTTCAACAATCACACTGTAACTTTTGAGATCTAGATGTTACCTTGTTGTTGTATTTGAGTCAGCATTTCTCATAGCACTCATAGTCAGCATGGAGAAATTAAGAAAACCAGCACGACTGCTTCTTGTACTGGAAGTTTGGAGGACATAGTGCACCTAGTTCCTGGACTGCTTCTTGCACAAATGTAATTTGGTAATCCTGTAAAGGTTAAAACATTTCCTTCACTTGACTGCTTTGTTTCAAGACAGGCAGCACCAGCAGATGAAACATTGACTTAGGCAAACGAGAAAAAATAAGAACTTTGCACGGTACAGATTTTTTGTCAAATGCTATTATACTCACGATTACAACGTTGGTAACTGTTGTTTGTACTGAGTCAGTGAATTGGAAGTTTGAAACTTCGAATATGGAAACCTAGCCAACGAAAATTCTACACTTCCGTGAGAACTGAGAACTCAATGATCTCCACGCCACCTACATGTTCGTGAAATATTTTTCCAAAAATGTCACTTTTTTTGCAATAATTCAAAGTAATTGAGAATAACTTTTCCTCTAGAGCCTACCTCCTTTAGATGTTTTAAAAACTATTTTTTTTTAATAATTTTAATTAAGGTTTGCATCCTGATTAAGGGATGAGGATTAAAAGAACTCATCTGTCGATTTCGAAACAAACAGAACGGAGAACGCAGACATTTGCAAAATTTTGAAGTAGTACAGTTAAATTAAGAAAATAACAATATACGCACACGCTACAAAAGTACGACAATACATCGACTCGTTTCGAATTCACTTCGTCTATAAGGAGTGCTGATGATAGAGGACGTCATAAAGTTGGAGATAAGATTCCAAACTGGGTACTCAGCTGTTTTGAGTAGAAGGATTCGACCCAATTTCAAAAGCAAGATCAAATGTATGAAACTGACGCTGAACAAGCGGATGGAACGGTCTAGCAACGGAAGAGTGGCAAGCACGTTTATAAGGAAACCTTTCAAGTGAGGAGCGGACCTCACGAGGAACACGAAAAGGCCGGCTTGTGACATTACAAGAAAGAAAAGCCATCCCCAAATGTTTGTCTTACATTTGGATTCAGGAGCAGGATCAAGACCTAAAAAGCACAATAGTCGATGAAGCCCAGCTGCGGAACTGTTGAACCGATTCTTAAGCTGTACCATAGCTGCATCGGAACTAGTAACCACAGCCATCAACTTATACTGTTCGAGAAATGCTATTAATTATAGTACCATGGCATCGTGCTGTTGATCGGGATGTATTCAATTAAGGTGAAACGTTCCGAACGAGTCGTTCATCGTCAATTTTTGGTCATTAGCAAAACGTCAATAAGAAAGAGCAGAAATCAATTAAAGGCCATTACATACGAGGATGGCAGCCGAGAGCAAAGAGCGAGCGTAAATATTCGGCATGCATAGCAGCATAAAACCGCATAATTTCCGGTGATTGGTAAGGAAACGAGGGAGCAAGAGTGGGAGATTGGGAGTAGCTCGGGAATAAATGACTGGAAAAACGAAGAAGATTTGGATCAATTGGCGGAATTGGAGTGATCAAGGGTGAAGCTTCAAACTGGATTGGCAGTTGTGGATTGATGGGTGCAGTTGACGGCGAACCGCTCGTCTGAAGAGATTGATACAGGATTGGAGAAGTAGTCGGATGAACGAGATCGCGACGGACAACAAGCTGTTGTTCCTGGGCGTTATTTTTCCAAGTCACCAAAGACAATGGTTCCGATTGCACTGGACTAGTCGATGGCTCACCCATCGTCGATGAGATCGGAGATTCTGGATCAGAAGACACGGATCTAGCAGATCCTTCTCCAGCAGAAGTTTTATTAGTTTCTAAAAAAATGAGAACATAATGAATGAAAATCTTTCAAAATTAAAGTTCAAATGCAAAGTGAGTACACACCTCTTCTTTCCGAACTTGAATTACTTGACGGAACGTGAAGTAACACCCGCTTGCGACGGATACGGTACATGGTGCTGCGAATATTCCAATAAGACGGAATCAGAGATTCCGGAACGCCGCGTTTGATGGCCTGACTGCGCAGCTCATCGTAGACTAGACGAACGGAAACAGGAGTAGCTGATTGAGGCGATCCTGATTTATTGGCTGTGACTCGATCGAACTGAGTGACCAACTGGCGACGGAATTCTTTCTCGATCAGATTGGGTGCGTTCGGCTCATGCTCATGTTGAATGGCCTGGTTGCGACGCGAAAACTCCATCCGACCGGATTCATGATTGACACGGCTGCTGATGAGACGGACTTTGCACCCCCGTTGAGCACAGCACCAGTAATCACCTCCCTGTTGCACAGAAAAATCATCAGATTAGACACGCAAATCACCACAGAATCAACTGAAACATTACCTTGTATTTGCGATTGTGGTGGAAATAATAATTCTGGTGAATGACAGCCATTTTGTCGCACTTGGTACGGCAGAAAATGACTTCGACAGCATTGGACGGAGAAGATGTTGGCCAAGGCATCTTGAAATTGAGACGAGATCACTGAGAAAAGGTTGTCAATCGACTGATGAACTTTTCTCACCTTCGCATTCCATTATAAAGGTTTGGCGTAACAGTTGAACAGCCATTGGGTGCAAGAAAATGCCCTTGATCCAGAGAGCGTCAGCCACATCCGATTTCCCGGAATACGGCCTACTCATCCTCTACAAATGAGGTGTCCTGGTAACAGGTCAATCGATAACGATTCCAAGTAATATCGTGAAGGAATGCGTGTAAAAATAATGGAACTTTAGGGTTGAGAAAATGGTTTATACCTGAGAGGGTTCAAGTTCAGGGACTAATCCTTCCGGACGATGACCATGGACCTTGAAATCAACACCTCATTTGCTCGGCGATGGCTGGGTTTATCAGAAATCGATCACATATAGATGATTAGTTACACATGTCAGCTAATGAAAATTGTGATTGAAAAAACAAAACAAAAGATTAAATGATTTCCAAAACTGTAACTTGACCTTGTTATTTGTAGATTGCACAATCTTTTGGAAAAGTTTAAAACAGAAAAGGTAAACAATAGCCTGAGGATATGTTGAAAAGAAAATAAACGCATGACAAAGAAATGAATTACTCTGTCTGATAAATCAGTTTTAAACTACCTGTTTCTTTTTGGACTAACGGGTGGCTTGAGGCACATCAGCGAACTAATACCCTTCGCAACGGCCACGGTGCGCATATAGCGGAGTTGCTGTTGGGTTCCAGCCGAGGAGGTTGTCGGAGGTGCATGCAAGTAAAAAAATATTTAGGACTGCATCATCTGTAAATTAACACACTGATGCTCCAAGGATGTATAAAATATACACACCCATTCTTTATTCAGTTTTAAATTAATCGCAGACGAATTGCACTAGACTGCACTGAGAAGTCGACTAAAAATTGAAAACAAGCTAGTCTTGAACCGAACATTCTTTTAATTGTTTTAGACTTTGACGCAGTGACAAGAAAGGCTAACATATGTGTTTGCACGACCGTGACCGGCAGTCCGTACAACCAACATGCCCATGAATTTCCAACTTGAAAAAATCTGAATATAGTTCAAATTATTTAAAACCAACAATTGGAACATTTTGAAACCTTAACTGTAATAAGACGAAGAAATATAAATAAGATAAAGATAAACAGAAGATACGTACGACTTGAAGGTCACTGCCATTTTCAGCAACAAACTGCATGCGTTAAATCGTTAAATTAAAGCAGACGACGGATAAAATGAGATTCCAATGAGCAGTCCGTACTTCCTCCACCAGGTAACGCGTATGATGGCGGCTGGATTAAAAAACAAAACCAAAACTTGTAAGGATCAGATCAGAAAACGAAAGCTTTGAGGTATGATGAGTTGTTATCCGATCGTCCAGCATAAGATAATGACGAACGAAACTGACGAAAAGAGTTGATTTAATTTCTTATCTTTAAAAATGTAATAAAAAGAAGATACCATCGACGAGGATGAGATTCGAACTCATGCGTGCAGAGCACAACAGATTAGCAGTCTGTCGCCTTAACCACTCGGCCACCACGTCTGATATGTTTGAACGAATATGACATAGAATATGACATATGGACGACATTTCACCCCACAAGTGAGGTTTATCGTGCTGCGTATGCCACGAAGTATTTACCGGGTAGGCCTACGGTATTTAGGTGTTGAATCGGTCATGACGCAAACAGAATTTAAACGAAAGTTGATATTTTTGTTTTTACCAAGTTTTTACCAAACGAACACGACCCTCACATTCAATAAGTCTTAAAAATATCAGAATATTAAGAATTTTCCTTAATTATAAGTGTTAGATCAATGCTTCTGATCCATTTTAGAAGCTGGTTGGAAATAATGCAAGAAATTGACAATGCACGCTTTATTATTATTAATATTTTCCCATTACTTTAACATTAACTTATCGCAAACGCTTATATTAATGGCGAAGAAATTTTCTCGAAGCGGTTTCCCGAAACAGCGTGGAAAGATCGACGTTAGAGGTGACATAAGTGGGATCATCATAGGGCGAAGAAAAGTCGAGGGTCTGACCGTAAGGCGGAGAAACGACGACGTGAGAAATGGGAGCCGGGTAAAATGGTGCAGATGTGATGGTAACGTATGGCCGTGGAGTTGTTGGAGGAGCTCGATAGGCTGGAGCAGGGTAAGAAGCTACGGGTCTATTTTCTTGGTATTTCCTCTCGCTCTCGTGTTTTGCATCAGTGACATAGCTGACGATTTGAATACGGCCGTCTGGGTGGAAAATACGGCGATAACCAGTAGAATACACGTCATCACTCGGAAACTTGAAGTTGGAGGGTTTAGCCGCCTAATGTAATACGGTACAGAATAGTTTAATTTCTTAATTTCCAATCGAAAATCACAATGAAATCTTTGACCAAAAATGTTGCTTACGTGTTCGTTGGGCTTATAAGTCGAAGCGGGAGAAATATTTCTAGCGGAAGCGACTGCGAGCAGTACCGCACTAGCCATCACTAACCAAGTAAATAATTGAATCCTCATGTTGAATAGTTTGCAATTGAGACAGATTTCAGTACTGGGGCAATCTGGATTTCGTGCGGGCTTTTATAGATGTCAGTTTCATCTGATTCAATATTCTTATTTGGCATGTTTAAATCGATACTGATTTGTCTACGTGAGGAATAAGGACGTTCAATGATGTCGACCTAGGTCGGACCCCAAAACAAGCAGCAAAGAGAATGGAAGCATTTTTTGAAAGGCCAAGTTCAGTGGACATGATAAACATATAATAGAGTATAAAAAGAAGGATATTATCAAGGGTATTACCCGTTTTGCAAAGTGAAAGGGGTCGCAAGGTGATCCAATTTAAACCTTCTGAATTGATAAGTTGAATCATCAGACAGTATCGCTTTGGGCATAATTTGCAACAGGTTTGATGAGATGTGTACATAGTTAGTTGAATGACTTGTATCGCAAAAGCAAAAGTGACCTAAATTTGAATTGAAAGGGGCGAGTTTGGCAAAGTGAATATATGTGGTCTTGTCTCGTCTTTAATACTAAATTTATTTACTATGAACTAACTAAAATTGGCATCAAAATCTATGTTGAACAGTGATATGCCAGTGATTCAGTTGTTTCTTTAAAGATTTTTCCCGATGCTAAATGTTGTTCGAGTTCGGCAAATGAAAACACATTCGATTATCAACTGATATTTCATGAATTAAATCATTATCGCATTGATCAAGGATATATTGGTCGCCAATAATTAAATGGGCATGTTTCCCATTGCTGCCGAAGGCACTCGACCAGGGTAGATGAAACAAGGCGTAACCTAAGCTCGGCTTGATTTCCTTGACATCTACTTCGTCGCTTAATTCCTTGTTAACTGAATTTCGAAATATGTTACCGTGAATGGAATTTAAGATGTAGCCTACTTGTTGACTTTGAATGTCTAATCAATTATGTTAAGGCTAACGCCAGTAGGTAAGTATTCAGTTATCATGTACTCAATAACTTTTTATTTTAAATTACTTGTTGGCTTTGAATGTCAGAATGTCTAGTCAATGATGTTAAGGCTAAAGCAAAAAATTTCATGGAATAAAAAAAATACCGCGAAATGTAAACGGTACTTGTTGGCTTTGATTGTTGTCTAATCAATGATGTTGAGGCTAACACCAGTATATTTGACGTACTCGATAACTTTTTAAAATGGGTTTGAAGCAACTTTTCCCGGAATTTTTTTATTGTTTAAATTAATTTGTTTTAAATATTATCTAGATTTTTTTCATAATCTACTTCCGAAACTATTTGCTATCATTGTTCTCCTGCAGAAAACCAGTGGAATTTTCCCATTCTAAAAAGAATATTCTTCGGTCGCCCCTAGTTATAGTACATGCTCTGCAGTACATGTCTTATTACGTTTGACGAACACCGATGTTCATTCAAAATAAACAGCGGAAAATTGTCGAGAAAAAGGTTACACAGCAAAAACTAGTTATGGAACCAGTTGAGCTTAATGGATTTTGCTTCCTAATCTAATTTAATTGTTGGTACCACAATCGAACATGTTAGCACAAAAATCCTTCGAGTGAACCTTGATCAAAATAGTACAGTGTGTCGAATAAACAAAATAATACGTCATAATCCGCCTTTTTTTGTTATTTGTTCATCAAGTTTAAAATGCAGAAATATTTAATTTTCTAAATTCATTTAACGGCTAGCCCATTTAACTATATTTCTTGAAACGAATGCTGTCTCTAATGGCATCGTTTCTTCACTTTTGAAGTATATTATGAGAATTAAAGATGATCTTAAATTCGGAATCAGCTATATAAGCTATTTTAGATTTGATGATAATTACATTTTGGCGAAAAGCTAATCCACGATTTTATAGTTGCTTTAGTAAATTTAATGTGGACATCATCAAGAAAAAATAAATAATTCATTAAACTGAAAACAACAAAAAAACGAAAAGACAACAGACAAAAACAGACAGAAATCAAATTTTCGCTTCCCGCTCTAATACCGGTTTCTCATTCGTCCGCTAGGCTTGAAAATCAAGGTTAAATGGCGTCTAGTGGTAACTGTCGATAAAATTCCTTCAAACTTTGACGTTTCTGTTTCAAGTTTTCAACCGCTGTTAAGTTATCGTTAATGTTCGTTGGTAGTTTAATCAGTATCTCACGATTTCACTATTTGAAATAACCAAAGAGTGCTCCTCATATTTATAACGAATGGATCTTTAGACCGATTGTGTAAATTTAAATGATTTTCGAATGCTAATTCAGATTTAATTCATTCGATGTGTTCTGGACCAAACTAATTAATTGAAGACAAATATGTTTCTTCTTGCCAAGTGACTAGAAAGAGTTAAGCAACAGGTGAGGGGAATAAGGTGGTTGAAGTCCAACGACAAACCTGATTGCAGCCTCAACATGTCACATTCTTACAAAGCCTTGGTATGTTTCATTAAAAATTTCTAAATTGCTAGCACGGTTAATAACAAGAAATTATTCTTTTAGACCAAAGATGAATCTCCTGTAGCACCAGATTCTACAACCGTTGATCGTGTAACATTTACTGAAGGTGAAGATGTACTTCTTCATGATGAAGATGGACTTTTCATTTTTGGCACAATTGTTCAGGTATTTTTGCTAGTGCATTCAACTTCCCCGAAAAGTATTATTATAAATTTATACTTGCAGGTTCTCACATTTCAAGAAAAGTGTCTTATTCAGTTTGGAGATGATACTGAAAGATGGGCTCACTTTTGTGATCTAAGAAAAATTAAAATTCAAGAGGAAACTGATATTTCATGCATTTTGTGCAAGAGTATACAGTCTACTTCTAGTAATAAAATATTATTGTGTCACTGCTGCAGAAGAGGATACCATCAACGCTGTCATGAGGTATTATTTTTAGTAATCAGTGTGTGAGCATTTTAGTAACCTTCTTTGACTTTTTTTCCAAAAAAGCCTGCATTACCAAGCCAGTTTGCCAATGGAGAAACAGATTGGCTTTGCATGAGATGCATGGAAAAGAGGCAAGCTAGGGAAAAAAATAAGATTGCCAACTCGCAACCAGATATACGGGGTAAAGTCAACAACAACAACAGCAGTTCTTCCAACACGATCCGCAAAAGACGTAGCTTTCCGTACGACGTAAGGGTGTATAAAACAACAATGTGGAATAACTCTTAATGCAACATTTCATCTTTCTCGCATCTAGTTGGCGAATCTTAGGTGGGATGCAAACCATTTCACAAATGCTGAGCAAAAGTATTGCTATTGTGGACAGTTGGGTGAATGGTTTAAACGAATGCTGCAGTGTTGTGGATGCTCGCAATGGTTTCACGGTGAATGCATATCTATCTTAAAGCAACCTTTGTTATACGGCGACAGGTAAAAATTTCCTTAAAATGTTGTAGGAACAAATCAGTTAACCTTTTGAGTTATTCAGGTTTTTTCTTTTCTTGTGCTCCGTGTGCAACAATGGCAACGAAGAACGCCTCATGAGATTAAGTGAAGAGCTAACCCTAGCGGATATGGCTCACATTGCACTTTTCAATTTGACTCTGGAAACGACAAAGAAATACCACGATCTAGATATGAGCATATTACCGTTCATAGAGAATAACTGGAAATATTTCCACCCTTCCGGCGAGGTACAATATTTCGTTACTGTTGTTGACTGTTATTCAAAAATTCAATGTTTCTTTCTTCTCGTCTAGCTATTACATTTGACAGACACTGAAAAACGAACCAGGATACTGGCCGCTTTCTGGCAGTTCAAAAACCGGTAAAATGTGTTTTGCTTACACTTTATGAAGAATTTTGCTTCAACATCTTTTATCTTATCAGATTTATGTGCGGACGAGAATTGAAAAAGAAGAAGACCATGTGGGGATTGCGTTTCCAATTGCCCTCTACATTTCCTTCTGTATTAGCCCCACAGTCCCGACACACACTACAGTTGTGGACAAAACGCAATTCGATTCCCCAAGGCACAGTTGTCGAGTAAGTACTTGCTATTTATTAACTTTTCAAAGTTAAAAATGTCATCAATCGAAATTGTTGTACAGGAAAATTTCTCCGACCCCACCGGTCATGAAGAAACAGACTGAAGGGTTTCGTAAAAACAAGAGAGCTCATTCGTCACTAGCAATGAGTGAAGAACGAGAAAAACCTTCCAAAAAGCGAGCAAGACCGTCTGATCCTGAACTTCACCGTACTTTGCGGGTTCGCCAGCAAAGAGCAACATCTGAGGAGAGCATCTGTGAAATAAGTTCTGACGAAGTCAAGTTGATGGTCTTATCGAGCAAAAAGACCAACAAGCGTAAACGGACCAACGGAGGAGAAGAGAATTCAAGCAGTGTCTCATCCTTTTCAGCTTCGTTGACCACTCCGGTAGAAACCAGTTGCGACGAAACGTCTTCGAAGGGAACTTTAGACATGTTCATACCACCGCCCCAAAACTTTGACGGCTTAAACAATCCGTTCTGCAATTTATCTACCCAAAATCAGAATCTTCCGCGCAGCTCTGGTTATCTCTTCGTTCGTCCACTGAAGACGCGTTTAAGTGAAAAGGATATTCGAATTACCAAGACTGGCGAAGTCAAGCGTAAGAGATTCGTGCGGAAATGGAAGCGATCTTCTCAACCAGATTTGGCTAGTGCACTATTTAGCGCAGACACTTCATTTCGATTCACGAGTCCCCAAACCAATCCCTATCAACCAACTCCCAAAGAATCTATTCTAAGCTATTTTGGCATAGAAGAGCGTGTATCGCGGGGTGAGAAGTACACCGTGCACGCTCGTAGGGTACTGTCTAAAGGGCACGCGCAGTATTTAATACACTGGGACACTGAAAATGTAACATGACCATAGTCGTCGCGCGGAGCTCAAGGCAGTGTAACGGGACAGCAAACTTTAAGACTGTTTTGTTGACAGAAAAAAAAAATATATATTAACTATTTTCTCCCCCATTTAATGATACCAGAGTTTCTGTGCTTTTTAAAAAGCTTTGGAATCTTCCTATCGGTGGTTGAGGCAATGTCAAACGGAGAGAATACGCGAGATCACAAATTTGTTATCGAAGATAATCTCGATCTCGAAAGGCAATCTTGGTATGATTTTCTGCCAGGACTAGGACGGTTTTAATGCACAACACCACTTGTTTTCACTGCCTCTTTTTATTATCAAGTCTTTATAATCGTCTTGCCCGTGATTGCTTTTAATCTGTAGTCGTGTTCATGTTTTTTTAATTACAATTTTTTTTTTTCGAATTTTTCTCTTTGGTTTTCACTTGTTCTCAAGGAAGCCTTCGTCGGGTATTTTGCTTTGTAATAATTACCCTGTATGTCTCTATTGTTAGCTAAGAAAATACATGGTTTCCATTGAACAATTTTCAACAGATTTGTTTAAACAAGTTTATGAAAAAAAAAATATCATTACATTAGGGGAAAAACCGCTTCATTTTTTTTCGAACATGATCACAACAATTTTTTTAAAATTAGCCAGTTTTCGCGGTATTTCGATATAAATATTTTGTTTTGAGAAAACATTGCGCGGAATATATACGTCAAAAAAATTGGGAAGGGAAGCAGTAGACACCCGAATAGTTGCCTGGCAACCACTTTCAATACATTAGATGTTTGTAGAAATAAAAGAGCCGTGGTTCACGTCTATCTCAACTTTTTAAACTAAAGTTGATTAAGAAAGCGTAACCTTTTAAGCTGCCGAATGTGCGACTCGGATAATGCTCAATATCTCAAAAGGTAAATCAATAATATTTTTGTAGTTTTAATGAGCCGTAATTTCAATAACGTTCATTTTTATTGGGCATGTAAAGGCGAATTAAATTCGATTCTGTCGATGTACACCCAATCGAAAAGGCTCTTATCGTTTTCTATCGAATAGAAGCTATCCTTCTTTCCACCGATGGAGAACCAATGGCTGGTGAAAAAAGAGTAAGATGAATACTGCAAAACTAGAAACTTGTCACAACAATAACATTCAAAAAATAAAAGCTAGAAAAATTTATGATAACAAAGTCAAGTTTCAACTTTAACGTTTAATCTTCTGCTCTTTTTTTAGGAGGCACAGAAGATGATTAAAGTCCAAAGCTTGAATGCCACAACAGACATCAATGGGCTTGCCAAAGAAGTGATCCATCAATGTAAACTAATACCTAGTTCAAGACTCAATGAAGTCCAGCAACTGCTGAGTTACCTACAACAAAGACCAGACAACAAGCCTGCAAATATGAGTGATAAGATGAGACCCATGACAAGTAGCCAGCTGATGCGGAATGATGACATGGTTGACATAATCAACCATCAAATGGATGAACAAGCCTCCATGGGAAAACTGGACTCCTACATTGAATTGCTGTATGAAGAGCTGGAAGGGAAAATACGAGGAACTTCTCTCATTTTGCAGCTGGCAAAACAAAATGAAAATTTACAAGATCTGAGCCTCAATGAATCTTTGATTGGCGCTCTATATCGTGTACTACGCGAGGACGGACGGAAGCATTACGCCCTAGCTGTAAACATTGCCTTCACTTTTTTCTATTTTGCCTCTTACTCTTCATTCCACCCTATGCTCACACGGTTCAAAGTTGGCTCCTTATTGATGGAAATTGTTCGTGGAGAATTTGTAAGGTTTGAGCAGTGGGAAAGCGAACTGAATTTAGGACATTTCGAGCAAGGTAAAGTAAATTGCATTCAATGTTTCAATCGTTCTCTACTTATGTGTAATCTTTGATTATTAGACGGTCTACATCGGAAATTTCAAACGGCGCTCCTGCAACAAACTTTACTCATAAGAACTTGTTTCTACGTGTTACTTCATTTGTCGGAAGACCCCGGTGTCGAGGATAAGATGCGGAAAAAAGGGATAGTTTCTTTGCTCATCCGAACCCTTCAGCGTAAACATATCCATTCCAGTGTTAACGGTAACGAATAATTCACCTGCACTGCAGTTGCTCGCCTTCTAAACGCCTTGAAATGAATCTACAGAGCTTAATTATTTGGTGCTGACGTTTCTGCAAAAGTTATCTATCTTTGGCGAGAACAAAGACGAAATGGCTCAACTAGGAGTGATTGAGAAAGCTGCTATTCTAGTGGATTCACCACACCGCCTAGTGCAGGACTCTGCTGCCCGTGTCTTGTATAACCTTTCCTTCGATCCCGCTTTACGGTATGGCTTATTGACGGACTAGTGACGCCCCATGGAAACAAATTAACCGGCTGTTTGATTTAAAGGCTTCGTATAGGGAGACTGGGATTGTTGCCTTCATTAATTCGAATGATGCTGACCGATTCTCAAGGGGGTAATATCGCCTGGGCCTTGGTCTACCAGATTAGTCTTGATGACAGAGGGCGTATCCTAATCAGCCGCTCAGAATGCTTCTCCTTCGTTTTGGAATACCTTTTACGTTGCAAAGAAATTCCCCTACCGTCCATTCCACTCGCCCTGGCTGTTAATCTAGCTCATGTTCCAAAGCTTGCTACCGAATTATCTCAAGTACAAATGCTATTTCGCTATTCCATTTCAATTCTAGCAATTAAACGTCGCTTCTTTTGAATTTTCAGAGCAAATACTTTGTCCTGTTCTTGGATTTGGCGATCGCAAATCAAGACGCAGTACTAATAAAGTTACTTCGCAATGCTGCCGGTCACGCTCTGTCATCTCAGTCGAGCAATCCTGTCGTTATGGAGAAGATAGTCGATGCCATCTTGAAATGTTCTGGCGATTATTTCAATGTGAGAGAAGAAGACACTTTTCTAAGGAAACTATCTTTCGAACACTAAAGTTATCAATCGGCCTGTTTCAGGTTGAAGCTCTAGGATTGCTGGCCAACCTTGGGGAATTCTCTTTATCTACTGGATGGGAAACGATTATCAGCGATAAGCGTTTCTTAAACTGGATAGACAAGCATCTCCAACCAGGTAATTCACGAATAAACAAAACGATATGCAATACTTCATCACATATTGTAATATTAAGGTACCAGTCCGTTCGATGTTCAACTCTCTGCTGTTTTGGTACTACGATCAATCGCTGCAGCTACCGAGGCAAGCCTTCACCTGATCGATTCAGGATTAATCTCTACCTTATTGAATTTACTAAGAACGCAACAAGAAGATGACGAATTTGTTCTACAAGTAAAATTATTTTATATCGCAATGATTTTTCGTTCATGATAATTTTGGCTTTTTTTGATTTGCAGATTCTTCATGTTTTCTATCGCCTTCTACGACATGATGAAATACGCTTCATCATCGTGAACAAAGTCAGTATAAACAGTTCTCAGATTAAGATTGAAAAAAAAAGAACAAGGTCAATAAAGCGACGTGATTTGATTAGTTTGAAGACATCCCGGCCTCTTTTCTAGACCTCATGACCGACCAAAACCTAGAAGTTCGAAAAGTGTGCGAGAGAGGACTGATGCTGATTGCCGAGTCGGATACCAAATGGGAAGAGCGGATTAAAAATGAACGTTTCTGCTGGCACAATGCTCAGTGGCTCGAGGCCATCGCCAAAACGAACCTCTTATCGTCGCCTGGTAATAATCTTATTTCAACAAGTACCCAATCGTACCCAAACATAATCCGATTGTTGTGTTTTCATCAGGAACTGAAGATGAACACAGTATCGCTGGCAGTGTTTTAGATTTGTGCGTACGACACGCCGACCTCCTCGATCGTGCAAGTAATTCTGCATCCAGTTTCGGATCACCCGAATCCCGCATAGGATCGCCTGTCGAATCTATTGATGCTTGGGATGCGCAAATATAATAATGGGTCGCCCACCACGAGAAGAAGAAAAATAAAAACAAGAGTTTCTAGTCGTCAATCTTTTTGTTTCAATGTGCTGTGCTTTCCCCCCTCATTCTGTTCCCAAGTTCTGTGATCTACTCCTATTCAAGCTGCGTTCAACATAACGATTCCGACTACATTTTCGTGTCATTTTACTTGTATTTTTGGCTGACGAGGTGCTAATCATTTGCTTTGAATGATCTTTCAAACAAACTGCTATTTAAGAAATAGTTTTCACGCATTTTTTTTTCCATTGCTTTTTGTGTGTTTTTCGTTAGGGGGAAATGACCCAATAAAAACGATAAAAAAAATGTTGGCTTCTCGTTAAAGTTCCTCGGTTTCTGAGCACGCGACCTCCGCAACTAATCTAGATGACCCTATGGATAAGACATCCGTCGCCCTCAAATGAGATTGACGCCTTGAGGGTTTACAGCATTCGGTCGACTTTGGTTTCAATATTATCAGCCTCCGAAACTGTAGCTCAAAGCACGTAGTCCCCAGTGCCCTGTCAAAAACAGTACAGCTATGTTCATCGCGATGACTTCAAAAACAGCTTCCAATCGCGCTCGCTCTCATATCATTCCGTGAAACCCAGACCGAAGAGTTTGAGTGCAAGAGGGGAAACTGCTTAACGACTTGAAATTTCAAAAATTCAACATGCTGGTCCACTACATATTGACTGCAATATTGGTGGTCTTTCTGGAGGCTCGGCCTGGACGAGCAGAGTGTCCTCGCGGCTACAAAGTTGGTACACATATGGAAAATCTCCGCTATTGTTCTAAGCACCTACCTGTCATTCTCCCAGGCGAGTTCATCCGGTCAAAGAGATCCGTCGACAAAGTCGGAGAGCCAGAGGATCTTGGAGAATTTTCTCAACGAAAGGGATGAGGCCACGATCCGCTCCACATGGAATACTGCCAAAAAGAATGGTAACATCG
Organism: Daphnia pulex; assembly: GCF_021134715.1. Classification (NCBI taxonomy): domain Eukaryota; kingdom Metazoa; phylum Arthropoda; class Branchiopoda; order Diplostraca; family Daphniidae; genus Daphnia; species Daphnia pulex. The sequence goes on along the minus strand of NC_060025.1, from coordinate 2,640,925 downwards.
GTCCCAAGACATTCCTACGGTAAGTGAAAGAAACAAATGCGATTAGTGTAAGATTGATAAAATATTTTCTGTAATCTAGTTACTTTGAATTGAAGCCTGAGGCACAGAAAATGTTTCCAGCTTTTGCGGAAGTAGACCACATGAAGCTTCCGACGAATGAAGACTTTCTCGCTCAAGCTCAGAATTGCGTATCTGGGCTCAATTCATACGTTGAACACCTTGGGAAAAACCCTAAAAATTGTCCGTTCATCGCTAAGGCAAAAGGAAAATATCATCATGAAGATCTTAAGGTATAATGTGATAATTTTGGTATACCTACTTTGGTGAACAGGAAAATTAACACTGTCTTGATAAACAGCTTCTGGGAGTGACCCTAATGGGAGTGTTGGAAGAAGAACTGGGGAAAGGATTCACTGATGAAACAAAGGAGGCGTGGAAGAAGGGACTTCGAGCGATGAATGAAGCCGTCACGAAAAGACCAAATCCGTCGAGACGTTGATCTAATATATAGATATATGTCCCAAAAAATTTAAAGTTTAATCAACCAGAGTTCCTTCGTCATAATGCATGCATATTAAGAAGAAGTATTTTGTGTTGGTAATGGTTAAGTAGAGGGCAGGAAGTGCAATTTGACATTATTATAAATAAATGTATGTATAAAATGGGGAATATTGGCAACTTACAAGGTATTGAAACATAACAAACTCGCCAAACATATAAGCACTTATTTTCAATTCATACTTTAGCGAGGAAATCAAGAGAACCAATTGCAGCAAGTGCAAACTGATTTAGAATTATTAAGTTACTAGACTACCATTTCCATGTGTTCAACAAACATCACAGCACGATTATAGGCAAGTGCTGCTGAAGTATCTGTTTTCCACTGTATACTATTGTACTTGTTGAAGCATCCTTCGTGTTCAACCTCTTTAGTTCAAATGCCAAGACTTTGTAAACAATAAATATGATATGCAAAATAAGCCAGCAAATAAATAAACTCACACATATTCACAGAGTTCCTCACAGCATGTTGCACATCCACTCACATGTTCAACCACACCACAGCACTGACGCATTTTGTATTCGGAATTTCCCCGAAATTTAAGAACGTTTTGTTTGGTATTTTAGATTTAAAATATTAAAAATCCAACCAATATTGCAGTTATCTCACTTCTCTTCTACCATGGAAACGGAACGAACTATAATATTATGTAACAAACCTTTCAAAATTTTCACGAAAATAATATCAGAGAAGCAGACGTTGTTGTCAAGTGAATTTAATTAGAATTCAATCAATCACATCATAATTAAATTAAATTAATTCACAATCCACACAAATAAAAGAAAAACAACATTTCTTTACTGTTTATTCATTGGGATAAAGTTAAAAAGGAATATGTAATACAATTTCGTCAGACTAATTTTGTATTGTGCATTTGCGCTTAATCCTGCAGGATCACAAGATCATAATCTAAAAATCTCCGTTGAGTGATCGGCCTGCCTCGCCAATTAAAAATGCAATAACAGAAAGATGGTGGCGAATTTTGCTCCATATCTCTGGATCGTTTGATTCTGTCTTGTTTTCCACCTGAACGATAAGATCAACCAACCCAGCAAATGTGTTAAAGTTGTGGGAGTCGCTGCTGCTTGTCGAAAATACGACGTGACTAAAAATATTAAATTAACACACAATGTCATGAAATTTTCTTCATCTTAAATTTTTAACGCTCTCACTTAGTTTCAGGATGATCCGGAAGTCCTTTGGAGTCAATGAAGAAACGTTCCAAATACATGAGTTTATCATTAACTCGTCGCACGGCAAAAATGTTAGATTGATCGACGTTCTTAAGCTCATTTTCGCTGAAATGTTTTACGGAGAATATGAAATGATCAACCGACACTCGCACATGTTCTTTATAAAGAGTAAAAATTAAAACGTGAAAGGCAATCATAATTATACTTTATAATCAATACTTAGTGAAACACCGTTCTGTTGTAGTATCGGTCCATATTTCGTTTTAAGCAAACTTAGTGAATGATTCAGATAGGATGCATAAGCTAGAACGTCAAACGGAAGGATGACAGAATCTGAAAGAGTAACAGCCGCCACAGCCCACATTCGTGCAACAGCTTGGTGATGAACAAATCCGCGATCGACAATATTACTTGCCAAATGGTAACTATCATACAGAGAATATTGCGTTGGATAAACGCCATTTTTCTATACGAAAAAAAAATTAGATCATTAGTTTTGAGCATAGTATGTTTATCAAACTATTTTTTGTACCATGTAACCAAAATCTGCTGCGGGAATGCCAATGACATAAGAAAATCCTTCAAAGTCACTGCCGCCACCTAGATGCCCCACCCTAACATCAAAAGTGAATGATAGTACTACATCAAATATACTATTAATATTTAAAATGTATACTATACATTGGTTGGTCAACATGATCCTGATCTCGAGATTGGGCCAGCCAGGTATCAAAGACCGTTTTATGGCCGGATTCTATTTCAAGCACACTCGGATTAGGTATAAGCTTGGCCGTGTCGATTAGGAGCTGTTTCAGAGTAGGAAAAGCGTTGCCAAAGAGAGTACGATTACCTGTTTTAATCAAAGCCGGGTAAAACTAGAGTTTGTTAGATTTTTTGTTCACTTTGACTCACCACTGACGGCGGTATCTACATTAAGATACGCTACGGCTCGTTGGCCCAGAACGGTTGCATGTTGTTGGGTCCATTCGTAGGACCCTACAAGTCCGTATTCATGAGCGCCCCAACTGCAAAAGACAATTGTTCGCCTAGGTCGCCAATCTGTATTGTTCAAAAATGAAAATTATAAAATTCAAAACGATTTTTATTTGGTACTACTATCGCAATACTTTGGTCGCGTTTCATTTTTCCGAATACTCGGGCAATCTCGATCATAGAAGCAGTGCCACTAGACGGATCCAGGGCCCCAAAAGTCCAGGCATCTCGATGATTTCCCAAAAGAACATACCGATCTAATTAAGTAAATAAATGAGCATACGTTTTAAAATGTGTACCAGGATTTCAATACCATCTTCGACTGATCCTCGTAAAATGCCGATTGTGTTGAATGTAGTCCTCCTTTCGTTGACTGTGCTGACATCCAGCCTTACTCTCCAACCAGGATTACGCAGACTAGGACCAAGAGAATACGGCGCATCCATTTTGCCAATCCATTTAGTAGGAGCGCTGTTTTCCGGTGAAATGTTTCGGAGAATGACTTCAGCCTCTTCATAACCTATCGCCTGTACAGGAATCTTAGGCAAGCCAGGGTGATTTTCTTCTTTGATCCTGAAAGCGCTCTCTGCCATACGAATAGAGGTGTATAAGTAAAATACTTTTGTTAAATTAGTTGGACTGCATTGTTACCTATAGCAGGATAGAAAGGGGTCAACAAGTCTCCGCCCCTCAAGCGTCCGACGTGACCATATTCAGCTCCTGTTCCTGGCATCCACCAGCTATCGGGATAAGTATTATTGCGATTCTGACTGGTCTTCTCTAGGCGATCCGAAAACAGAATTACTCCGATAGCGCCGTATCTTTCAGCTAAATCCACCTAAACATATTAAATAAAAGAAAATTTAACATTTTGACATCATGCATTTCAAATTTCTTATTACCTTTGATCCTCGAAAGATCGCTCCTAGTCGGATAAGGGCAATATGACCAGAGACATTAATACCTCTTGATAGCAAGTATTCATAGTCCTTCTTGCGTCCGTAATGGACGTAGACAACATTTCCCTAATAATCCAAAGTAAACGCAATCAAAATTATGAATCAAAGATAAATTAATCCAAAGCAGTTCGTTAGGCACCTCAACGACTCCATTAGCCGAGAAAGCATTAAAATTATGCAAAATGTCATCGGAAAATTCTTCTGGTGAACCAAGGGGCGGTTGACGACCTGCTGTTGTGTAATTAATTCTGCCTTGTTCGTCGATTAGCGACACCTTATTCATCACTCCAACACGCGGGTAAGAGAGCAACACGTCGTAAGGAATAGTTTTAGCTTCGTCCAATCCTGCTTCCAGGAAACGATCTCTCATCCATTCGGCTTGCAATAAATCCTGGACTGTTCCAGCCACATGAGGCGTGCTGGTCAAATATCTGTTAGGAATAGAAAAGCATTGTCATGCACCTCAACTTGGTTGTTAAAAGTATTCGCTCATATAGTACATACCTCAGATTGGAGTCGATTTCATCTGCAGAGATTTCGTCAATTACCAAATTCCTAACGTCGAAATTGTGGTAGTCAGCCACTGAGGTTGTTCCATACCGGCCAATCAAAATTCCTTTTTCAGACGTATTGGGATCGAGTTAAAGGGGAATTCAGTCAATACGGTGTAATTTGGCAACAAAAAGAGCGAGCATTAATAAACTTACCTGTAGCGAAGCACAAGATGATGGCAACGGCCACAATCCAATATCCCGATTTTTTGTTTTTATCCAGCATTGTTTTAGTTTCCGACACGTCTTGAGTCGACCACATCTTGAACGGTTCTGTAGTACGACACTGAACTAGGTTAAAACACTTTACCTCCCATCACGCTTTTTTTATATTTGTCCACTTAAACAGATAGTTTTCCAATGCGCGATCACGTTCGTGTCACCAACGGGAGTCGTGCGTGCTCTCCTTTCTAATAAGTATTTACGTTGTTTTCAAAAAGTTCCCAATTAAGAAATGTGAAGTTGATGTCCGATTGGCCAGAGACGTGGTTCAGAATGAGACGCCATCGATGATTCGACAAAAATAAGAAAACAAAGTTGTGGCAAAACCCAAGGTATTTCGTCAAGCTTACATCGTTAATAAGCTATAGGAAGTATCACGAGTCAAATTTTCCAGGCCCCAAGGTTAAACAACTTTCACCTTGGAAACACGGGTTACTGTGAACGAATCAAAGAATTCTCAAAGCGTACTGTGACAGTATTTGCAATTCAAATTTAAAATACCGGAAGTCACTTTCGTAAAATAATCGATCGTTCAAGAAAGATTAATTCAACCAAGCTCAACCAATTATACACCGTGTTTCACCCTGTCAAAACGAGCTAATACCGCACTAGCGAGGACAATGTCAAGAAAAATTCAAAATAAACAAAAATAATGTAACCAATGACGGAAAAAAAAAGAGTTCAAAGGTAAATTTAAACATGCATGCAATTACACGATTATCAGGAGTTGGGAATTTTAGTCGAATTGGAGAAATAAAACAAGTTACCACAAGTTTTCGCTTAGCGAACGAGCAGCTTCACCAATCAAGAATGCGATAACTGACAAATGTTGGCGAATCTTGTTCCAGGTAACTGGGTCCTGACTTTCCGTTTTGTTGCCCACTTCGAGGAGCAAATCGACTAGTCCGGCGAACGTGTCAGATCCGTAAGCGTTGTTAGCGCTTACCGAGAAAACGATGTGACTAAGGTAACGGAAATCATAAAAAATTCAAGTTCTTATTTAAAATTTAAATCTATTAGAATGTAGCAAACTTTGTTTCGGGACGATCTGGTAATCCTTTTGGATCGATGAAGAAACGCTCCAGTTGGGTGAGTCTGTCATTAACCTGCCTGACTGTTAAAATGTCATCCATATTTATATTTTTCAGGGTTGTTTCCGTGAAATTCTTAGTTGATTCACTGAAATAGTCGACGGAAGCACGGAAGTATTCTATAAACCAAATTTTTTAAAAGTTTTACGTGAAACTAAAACAAAAAAAAAAAATAAAAAATAGAAAGTTCTCAACTGAAAGTGGCTTGATTTTGCTGTAGCTGTTGGTCGTATTTCTTTTCTAAAGATGTCAGCGAGTCGTTTAGAAAGCTGGCATAAGAATTGATATCAAAAGGTATTACAACAGCGTCGGCTAGTTCGGTGGCTGCAATTGCCCACATTCTCGCCACAGCCTGGTGGTGGACAAAGCCACGATCTACAATCTCACTGGCCAACTGATAGTTATCATACATTGTATGGTAAGTTGGATAACTATTGGGAGCCTAATAGAAAGAAAAAGGTCAAGAACAGAAACATATTAACGTTTGGGTCATTAAAATATGTATTACCGTGTAACCGAAATCTGTGGTTGGAGTTCCAACGACATAAGCGAACGGCGCAAAATCACTACCACCGCCCATGTTACCAACTCTGTCGAAAAGTTACCTCATTATTAGTTATTTAAAAAAAAACGAAATCTAAAAAGAAAATTAGAGATCAATTCAATTTTCTTACGAAGGATTTCCAGGGTTGTTTGCATCTGGCTGATATTTTACCCAGGTTTGAAAAACAGTTTCTCTGCCATCTGCCACTTCAGCTGGATTAGGATTAGGGACGAGCTTGGAAGAATCAATGAGAAGTTGTTTCAACATGGGATAAGCTGAACCTCGAAACGTTTGATTTCCTGAAAATTGAAAATTTAAGTATTTATAAGTATTCTTATCCGGTAAAATTTTTGTTTGCGTTTTCTTCCTTACCACCGACAGCGACATCCACATTCAGGTAAGCCACCGCTCGCTGGCTCAATACTTTGGCAAATTGTTGCGTCCACTCGTAGGATCCAATCAAACCATATTCCTCGGCACCCCAACTGCAAAACACCATAGTCCTTCTTGGTCGCCATTCTACACAAACCAGTAAGAAATTGAATTTAAAGAAATCGACGTTTCTGTTACAGGGATAATGCATACCTTTATTCTTCTTAATTTGCCCTAAAGCTCGGACCACTTCGATCATGGAAGCCGTTCCGCTCGATGGATCCAAGGCACCAAATGTCCAGGCATCTCGATGATTGCCCAAAAGGACATAACGATCTACAAATATCCAACATTATTAATGATATCCTTTCATTCCATTTCGATTCCGTGATTTACCGTCTTCCACAGATCCGCGCAAGATTCCTATAGTGTTATAAGTTCTCCTCATCTCGTTATCGGTGCTGACGTTAATCCTGACGTTCCAACCGGGGTTGAGCGGTGTTGGACCAAGGTTGTATGGCGCATCTAATTTACCAACCCACGCGGCTGGAGGTGGATTCTCAGGAGAAATGCTACGAAGAAATATCTCGGCTTCGTCATAGCCGATCGGTTGGACTGGAATCCTGGGCAGGTTTGCCTGGTCTTCTTCTTTCAAACGAAATGCACTCTCTGCGTTTGAATGAGACAAAGGTTAGCATATTAGCCTTTTAATCTTCAATGGGAGTTTTCCTACCAATGGCAGGGTAGGCAGGAGTCAAAGGATCGCCGTCAACAACATAAAGAGAGCCGCTTTCCACTCCCATGCCTGGCAGCCACCAACTATCTGGAAAGGTGAAATTACGACCTTCTACGGCTTTATCTATAGGGTCGCTAAATAGGATCACTCCAATTGCACCCCACCTTGCAGCAATCGCCACCTAATAACCATAAAAATTGTTATCGCATCAAATTTTTGAAAAAAGTTATTCCAAATACTGACCTTTGATCCGCGGAAAATTGCTCCGTAACGCACTAGGACGATGTGTCCAGTTACGTTTACCCCTCGACTTTGTAGTTCTTCATAATCGGCATCTCGCCCAAAGTAAGCATAAACTATATTTCCCTTTTAACAAATAAACCAAACATTAATAACAGCAGTCTATACTTAATAATAAAAACGTTTGAATCGAATAGATAAACTTACTTGGGCAACGCCCTTTCCTGAGTACGCATTGAAATTCGCAAAGACTTCGCCGTAGGAATTTTGTGGTGTACCAAGTGCTGGTTGCCGACCAGCTGTGGTGAAATTAACTTGATTCTTGTCATCGATTAACTCGACTGTATTGATCACTCCAGGTCGTGGATAGGAGAGTAACACGTCGTAAGGAACCGTTTCAGCTTCATCCAATCCTGCTTCGAGGAAACTATCTCTAACCCATTCAGCTTGCAATAAATCCTGGGCTGTTCCAGCCACATGCGGAACGCTAGTCAAATGTCTGTTAAGATGACCAGTTAGATAATTTACATTACTGATAATTAAAATCCAAATGTTGTCATGTAATACTTGAGGTTTTCACTGATTTTATCAGCCGAAATTTCATCAATCAGTAAAGATTTGACGTCCAGCACAGCGGGAACTTTATTATTTTCTTCGATAACATAGAATCCGATGAGAGCACCTGTAAAATAAATAAAACAATTTTACTACAATTTTTTCCTTTTAAGATAACAATTTAAATCAGTCCAGTATTACCGAAAACGAAAAATATAGCTGCCGTTGAAATCAACAACAAGGCGATTGCTTTGTTATTCATTTTGAAACAATAGCCGCCTTGCTACAGCTGGCACTCAACAGCAACTTTTGAACAACTGAATAACAACAGATCTGGGAAGGAACTAATGTTCAAGCCGTAGCTCTCATTTCCTCACAGCAAATAAAACTGAAATAGTTTGCAGACAACTGCGTATCTCTATCAGGCATAGGTCTATTCTATTGGCCCCGTACTCCCACCGATTTTTTTATCTTTTTTTTTTGTGATATGAAACGTTTTATCTAAATTTTTATGGATGTGCAGCAGTGTGCATATATTTATGAACTTAACGTGGAATTATACACCAGCCACTATTGTATGCTAACAGCATTTTGACTTGTCCTAAAAAACAATTCCGGACCTCAAAGTATTTTTGGAGGTGCTAACTAAATAATCTTTTGGGATCACACTAAACTGTTACAAATTTTACTAAAAAGTTTTTTCAAAAAACCTGGATCAATTAAATAAGATGACAACAACTAAAAAATAACTAAATTGCTTACGCTAACTAAGTTTTTAGTTCATTCAACATGAGTACGTATGCCGCAGTAGTCTCCATCACCTTTTAAAAGTTTCGTGATTAATAAAGTTCAAAATGCGTCCAATTTTTTCGTTACTTTCACCTGGAGCAATAGTTCCTTGGACAAAGTGACTAGTCCATATAATCTGAATTTAGGCAGGGTTCCTGCTATTTCCACAATAGAAAGCGTCACCTAATATTGAATCAATCATGTGACAAAGTTAAAGAAAACAATTAAATATTTATTCAACCTGATTGCGCTGATACGTCTGGGTAATATCTCTTGAAGGATAGTCTCTCAGCTTTCTCAAGCTGTATATGGATTGTTTAGCCTATACAGGGAAAACGAGTTAAATCACCAATCTTTAAAACCAAGTGAAATTCTGATTACCGCATTGGAGATGTTGTCTACGGTGTGGCAAATCAACCATAAGCGGACTAGGCCATCAATCAAAACTACAGAAGTCCAGAAGGAAGTAATTCTTTGATCAGGAGCGGCAATTTCAGACATCAGCGCGTCAGTGAAAAACAGGAGACAGGAGAACGAGTGAATGCAGTTAATCAACAAGATGAGAGCGAACTGACTGCACAGAAAAGTGACAGCGGACGACAATCGGGTTGCGATGGAAGAATAAAAAAATAGTTTTGTTAAAGAAGCATCAGCATTAGTTTTCTGAACCAATTGCTGATAAAAGGTGACCAAAAGTTGGCCGCTAGCAGAGAAGATGACAACAGAGACATCTAGAATCATATAACTCTCGATCCGGATGAACTGCTGGATAGTTTCAAGGAACGGGAAAAAAGATTCCTTCCTTCTTTCAAATGACTCTACGTACATGGAGAAAATAGTTTGGCTATTGCACTAAATAATAAAACATTTTTATTAATAATGATTCGACATAAATTTTTACTTATAAATTATAAATCTAACGTACCACAAAGAGGGTCCAAATTACTCCAGCGATGGAAACTTTACGAACTTTTGAGAGATTAGGTCGGTGTAATTCCAAATCCACCGAATTGAGTTGACGACACATGGAGTCCAGAATTCCACCCAATTTCAAAAGCAAGATCAAATGTATGAAACTGACGCTGAACAAGCGGATGGAACGGTCAAATAACGGAAGAGTGGCAGGCAGGTTTATGAGGAATCCTTTCAAGTGAGGAGCGGACCTCACGATGAACACGAAAAGGCCGGCTTGTGACATTACCAGAAAGCAAAGCCATCCCCAAATGTTTGTCTTACATTTAGGTCCAGGAGGAGGATCGAGACCTAAAAAGTACAATAGCCGATGAAGCCAAGCGGCGGAACCGTTGAACCGATTCCTAAGCTGTACCATAGCTGCGACGGTACTAGTAATCACAACCATTAACTTATACTGTTCGAGAAATGCCATAGTACCATGGCAACGTGCTGTTGATCGGGATGTATTCAATTAGGCTGAAACGTTCCGAACGAGTCGTTCATCGTCAATTTTTGGTCATTAGCAAAACGTCAATAAGAAAGAGCAGAAATCAATTAAGGGCCATTACATACGAGGATGGCAGCCGAGAGCAAAGAGCGAGCGTAAATATTCGGCATGCATGGCAGCATAAAACCGCATAATTTCCGGTGATTGGTAAGGAAACGAGGGAGCAAGAGTGGGAGATTGGGAGTAGCTCGGGAATAAATGACTGGAAAAACGTAGAAGATCTGGATCAATTGGCGGAATTGGAGTGATCATGGGTGAAGCTTCAAACTGGGTTGGCAGTTGCGGATTGATGGGTGCAGTTGACGGCGAACCGCTCGACTGAAGAGATTGATACAGGATTGGAGAAGTAGTCGGATGAACGAGATCGCGACGGACAACAAGCTGTTGTTCCTGGGCGTTATTTTTCCAAGTCACCAGAGACAATGGTTCCGATTGCACTGGACTAGTCGATGGCTCACCCATCGTCGATGAGATCGGAGATTCTGGATCAGAAGTCCCGGATCTAGCAGATCCTTCTCCAGCAGAAGTTTCATTAGTTTCTAAAAAATGAGAACATTATGAATGAAAATTTTTCAAAATTAAAGTTCAAATGCAAAGTGAGTACACACCTCTTCTTTCCGAACCCGAATTACTTGACGGAACGTGAAGTAACACCCGCTTGCGACGGATACGGTACATGGTGCTGCGAATATTCCAATAAGACGGAATCAGAGATTCCGGAACGCCGCGTTTGATGGCCTGACTGCGCAGCTCATCGTAGACTAGACGAACGGAAACAGGAGTAGCTGATTGAGGCGATCCTGATTTATTGGCTGTGACTCTATCGAACTGAGTGACCAACTGGCGACGGAATTCTTTCTCGATCAGATTGGGTGCGTTCGGCTCATGCTCATGTTGGATGGCCTGATTGCGACGCGAAAACTCCATCCGACCGGATTCATGATTGACACGGCTGCTGATGAGACGGACTTTGCACCCACGTTGAGCACAGCACCAGTAATCACCTCCCTGTTGCAAAGAAAAATCAATCAGATTAGACACGCAAATCACCACAGAATCAGCTGAAACATTACCTTGTATTTGCGATTGTGGTGGAAATAATAATTCTGGTGAATGACGGCCATTTTGTCGCACTTGGTACGGCAGAAAATGACTTCGACAGCATTGGACGGAGAAGATGTTGGCCAAGGCATCTTGAAATTGAGACGAGATCACTGAGAAAAGGTTGTCAATCGACTGATGAACTTTTCTCACCTTCGCATTCCATTATAAAGGGTTGGCGTAACAGTTGAACAGCCATTGGGTGCAAGAAAATGCCCTTGATCCAGAGAGCGTCAGCCACATCCGATTTCTCGGAATACGGAATACTCATCCTCTACAAATGAGGTGTCCTGGTAACAGGTCAATCGATAACGATTCCAAGTAATATCGTGAAGGAATGCGTGCAAAAATAATGGAACTTTAGGGATGAGAAAAGGGTTTATACCTGAGAGGGTTCAAGTTCAGGGACTAATCCTTCCGGACGATGACCATGGACCTTGAAATCAACACCTCATTTGCTCGGCGATGGCTGGGTTTATCAGAAATCGATCACATATAGATTATTAGTTACACATGTCAGCTAATGAAAATTGTGATTGAAAAAACAAAACAAAAGATTAAATTATTTCCAAAACTGTAACTTGACCTTGTTATTTGTAGATTGCACAATCTTTTGGAAAAGTTTACGCAGTACTAAAACAAAAAAGGTAAACAATAGCCTGAGGATATGTTGGGAAATACACACATGACTAGGAAATGAAATGCCTGGCAAATATTTATCTGTCTGGTAAATCAGTTTTAAACTACCTGTTTCTTTTTGGACTAATGGTTGGCTTGAGGCATATCGGCGAACGACTTTCTCTTCGCAACGGCCACAGTGTATAGCAACAAGTGAAAAAGTCAACGAGTTCGTCCTCAAGTTTCGAAACAACAAAAACATTTGACCATATACGCAGAACAGAGTTATGTGCAGATATATTGTTACCTTGTTTCATTCCTGGTGTCGTTGTCGGGGGGAAGCAAAAGCCGAGAACTTCAGAACGAGGTTAGACAGTCGATTGGAACGACGTGATACGGCCCAGGTCGAGATAAATAATACAGCCGAAACATGAGGATCATCGCCGATCACCAGGTAATTCACACATTCGTAATTATGCTTGTAGTTTTTTTTTTTTTTTATCAGACAGAGCATTTAACAAGCTAGAACAAATTTTACAATGTGGTTGAATTGATTGGCGCATGGCAAAACAGTAGCAAGGGGGCGTCAGCTAAATTGGCTACACGTTGCCAAGGCCAAGGAATTCAATTTTTTAAATTCTCAATAAAAAAAATGTTTTAATTATCTGAGACGATTTGGCAATTTTTTAAATATTAGTATGATCAATTTTGTGTCATTATTACTTTTCTAGCTAAACGATTTTTAAGCTGTTTTTTTGGAATTTGCCAATTAGGCGGCATAGGCGCCATCTTAAGAGGCTGGGTATCTCTTGAGGGAAGAAACTGAGCATAAGAGATAAGAGTAAAAACCCAACAAATCTTTTAAAAAGTAGCAGATGTTGATTGATTTTCAGTTTTTTAATGAAAAAAGTGTTCCTTTAATTTATTTTATCTGTCACCGAACTTTGAACTCAACCTCTACTTCATCTCTATCAGCTACAAAAAAATAGATATTTTAAAATTTTCTTTCGGGGTCAAATATCGGTCAAATTTTAAAGCTATGCTGATTATTTTATACTAACTCGAGAAAAATCCAAGTGGACCGTTGGCGGCCGAGCGACTTTCTCTCACAGCCAAAATAAAATCACTGATTATATTTATAAAACTTTCTACTACTTTCTTGGCCGCGTGACATTTCCAAAAATTTTATTGATGCCTGTATTTGTATACCAGGTGGAATGCACGGACCCTTCGAGAATGGTTCGACCCGAGCCGATTTTCGCCAACAAGCCCATCGAAGCATTCCGGCAATACGAAGGCAACAGCGGCATTCACGAACGCGTTTTTCGCACTTACAAATTGATGCACACGCACCAGACGACGGAATTCGCTCAGCGCAAAGTATGAATTTACTTAGTGTAACATTTTGATTTGATTCAACATTTTTAATGAATATATTTGTTTAGCTGAATGAGTGGTGCAAATTTGAACGTTTTTCGGCAACAATCATGGAAGCTTTGGAACGTCTGAACGACTTGGTGGATGAATCTGACCCCGACACAGACCTGCCGAACATCGTTCACGCTTTCCAGACGGCCGAACGCATCCGCCATGCGCATCCGGATCGCGATTGGTTTCATTTGACAGGTCTTATTCACGACCTTGGAAAGGTGACACCCAATTTGACACAATTTTTATTCCATGTTTCAAGTGAATTTAACGTCTTGTCTTCTTTCAATCATTTAAAAGGTGATGGCATTTTACGAGCCTCAATGGGCAGTCGTCGGCGACACTTTTGTGTGCGGAGCGGCTTTTGCTCCATCTATTGTCTACCGTTCGAATACGTTTGAGGAAAATCCGGATTTAAACGACGCTCGTTACAACACCCAATACGGCATTTACTCTGCCAACTGTGGGCTGGATCAAGTGACCATGTCCTGGGGACACGACGAATACCTGTACCGCGTGTTGCGCAATCACGGCGCTACCCTTCCGGACGAGGCTCTCTACATGATCAGGTGCGCATACTGATTTTGATTGAATAAGAATTGTCGCCAAAAAATGTATTGAAAAAAGAGAAGCAGCTATAAAGTGAAAAGTAATGATTACGCTCAGCGTGAATGCGTTTACAAATCGGTAATGAGATTTGGCAGGAAGTTGAAGAATGAGCTCATCATGGTGCGCAGAGCGGCAAAGCTCGGGAGCACCGGCGGAGTGAAAATTGCCGAGGCCAAGTTGGATGGAATGGCAGCGATGGTGCTGAACGTCTGACCGATGCTCTCGAATTGCCTTTCCTCGGCGGGAGCGGCTTGGTTCAGAGCCAACATGAATCCAAATACCAAAACGGCGGAGAAGAATTTCATTCTGTCATCAAATTTGAAATTCATTTATTAAGTTCAAAGCTTTTATTTTAAATTGTGTTTAAAGAAGATTGCGGATGAGCGGACTTACTTTGTTTCGTTGGTCGGGGACTTCTGGGATGTGATTGATAACTTATTGCTTCACGTTGGGCCTTTAAATACCAACCGGAAGTTTGGAAAGTTCCGCATCTCTCCGGCGGATGAAATGGAACTGCGTGTGTATTTGACTTTTCTAGTTATATGACGGAGAAAATTGATCGCAATAGAATTATTATTATTATTGCTTTTCTCACACAACTTCGTTTATATCTTTTTATATTGGTATGGTGTGGTCTGTTGTGTATAGGTATCACTCGTTCTACCCGTGGCATTCCGGAGGCGATTATATGCACCTGAGTTCCGAACGTGACTTGCAAATGCTCCCGTGGGTCCGCGAGTTCAAGTAATAATCCAAATATTGACCTACTTTGACGCTTTACAGTCACAAATGGATTGTAAATGTTTTCTTCTCTCTTTTACAGTGAATTTGATTTGTATACCAAAAGCGACTCGTTGCCCGACTTGGAGGCCCTCACTCCTTATTACCAATCATTGATTGACAAGTATATTCCCGGCACGGTTCGTTGGTGAAGTTTTCAATACATTTTTAAACAATTGCAAACATTTTTGCAACCGATGCGCGGTGTTGCGTAATTTTGCACGGACATTTTTACTTGAAAATTTATTTTGCAAAAAGAGAAAACGAAGAGCTCCCGGAATTGCGGTTGGCGACTTGCATTTGTTTGTTTGGTTTGTTGGCACAGTGAGTGGCGTGATCAGATTCATCAAAATTTTGGTGTTTGATAATTTTGTGCATTCGTATTTGGTAATAGCTGTTGTAAAACGATAAGAAAAAATTTGAACGTAATAGTAGGCCTAAATAAATAGTAAATTTGGCCGACCACTTATATTTTGCGATTTTTTTTATTTTCAATTTTTGCCTGTTGTAAACGGCGCACCATACTTAACTAATCGCGGTGTGCTGCCATAGTATCCTTTTCAAACATTAACAATTAACAAACAATCAAACATTAAATGAATTTTTTTTTAAAAATAATTTTTTTAATTTTTTCGCTCGATTGGCCATCTAGTGAGACAATCGACAACTAATCTATCTATTCCACACAGTAAAAGGAAGTAAAAAATACACGGTCAATCAAGCTATTTTGAATGGCCAGTAGCTTTTCGCCAAGACAATTAATCAGACAAACATTATTCCTCACTCTAAAACATTGGTATTTGTGATGATTTTTTTTCGTTAGTCAACTTCTACCGGTACATCATTATGTAGTCCACTTGGGGTTAATTACCCTATATTATTGTCATCCTCACGACCTTCGGACCTTGTCGTTCTACTAACGTACACTTCCCATGGGAAGTTTCTCCACCTAAAATCAGGACTATAAAAGTTGTTTTCTCTTTCAGTACTCGATTTTCCTTTGATGCACTTCTTGTCGCGCTGTGTTCCTCAGTATCTACGAATCCTAATCATTCTTATGATTGATTGAAATTTATTCTCTGGGAATTTAAAACCCCTAAAATTCAGTATAGGATATTAGGATGCCCAAAGTTAAAACTGTCATCTCACTTTATTCACAGTGTATTAACCGTGTTAAGAGCCATTTAAAAGTTTTCGATATTCCCGTTGATGATAAGCTTCTAACAACATGGAGGGGCAGTCCATGGGACCGAAAAAGGACCGAAAGCGAGTCCGACATGAATCCTTTTGAAACTTTGCGTAAGTTGCGACGATACAAAGTGGTATTTGTTTCCGTTTTTTAAGACCTAATTAAGTTTGATTTTTACAAATTATGAAATATCTCTAGCCGCGGTCCTGTTGGATGCTATCATCCAGTCTTTTTGTGGTAGCCAAACTGAGAATACGATCGTGAAGCATCATATCAACATCAGGAATTTCATTACAACCAAACTTCAAAAGTTAATTGTTCCTAGTTGTCCCTATGACTATGAACAATTCTCAAATTTCTTACCCAAACTTGAAAAACTGCAAGTGTTAGCCTTGTGTTATTCGAATATTGACGATTCTTGTTTAAAACTCATAGCGACATGCTGTAAAAATTTGAGGTAATTAAAATTCATTCTTATTTAGATTATTCTGTGCATATAATTATTGCTGTTTTTTTTTCTAAATAGGATATTGGATATTAGCAAATGCAAAAAATTGACGGATACTGGCATTGAATGGTTAGTTCCCAAAACAGCCGAACTGAGCAAGACCCTTCTTGAATTAATGGTGGGCTGCGATGCTGTAACCAAAAGAGGAATAATATTTGTTGTACAGAATTGTCCATCCTTGGAGGTCGTCGAGAACATCAACGTGTTCGATGCGTTAGTGGAATTGGCTCGGTCATCGGCGTTAGCTCAATCAAACATTTTAAATACTAATATCACTCGTCTAATCCTTCGCCCTGCTGAAGTTTATTTAAGCGGTCAACTTGAGTTAGTTGTACGTTTTTGCCCTTCGGTATTCCATATGATCATTTTTGTTAAAGAAGGGTTAACAGATACTGATCTGTTTTGCTTAACGAGTTTGAAGAACCTACAGATACTCAAAATCATACGTCACAGCAGCTCAACTCTTAACGAAATAACCTTTGACAAGAGCTTGGCTCCAGTACTGAAGGTAATCGGAAGTTTGTTAGAAGTCCTTTACATCGCATACTTTGAATTGGTTGATATTTGGACCGTTGTCAAGTTCTGCCCCAATTTAATGTCCCTGAGCTTGAGAAATCACTGCCAAAGTTTAAGTGTCTTGTCTGAAAACGAAATCATTCAATTGCGTAACGAAAAAGGGCGTGGTTATTTTCAAGATCTGAAGATTCTGGGGGGCGGCTTTAACCTTTCAAATGACATTCTGTTTGGTTTGTTATCTTGTCCTTTACTAGAGAGCGTTTGGATAACACACTGTGACGCGCTCACTGACGAATTGTTACAAGAAGTTATTGCAAATGGCTCAGTAAAAAATCTGAAGATACTCAGTCTAAATTTCTGTCATTTAGTGACTAAGCAGGGATTAGATGCACTGGTGATGAATGACAATCGCCTTGAACAACTAAGCTTCCGTCATTGTCTGAACATAACCCAACAAAATGTTTGCGATTGGAACGAATATGCTCGTTGTCGAAATTGGGAATTGCGAATAAATAGGGTTTGAGAATTTTTACATGGGAATTAATTTTATTACTTACTAGCACAAATCAGGGATGATTTCGACAAGATTTCGAGGGTGCCGATACTGAAATTATATAGCTCATATAAAGCGTAATAAATTTATACCCTATAAAAAAAAGGCACATATAACACATATTTGATTTCCTGTGTATGTAAATGTATCGAGCTCCTGTTGCTATTTTTCCATCGAATTGTTTGTTGATTTCCGGAGAAATATTATAAAGATGACATGAAAACATTTCCTATACATGTTGTTCTCTCGAGTGTCTTGGATTCCCTTTAGCGGAAGGCATCCCTAATTTTGGTTAGCATATGTGCAGACCCCAGCAGGGTCGGTCATATCTTTTCCGCAGAGCTCATGTAATGGCTTCCCTTAGAAAAAACTCACAGGGTTTATCACTTTCGCCTCTTTAGAATTAATTCATCGGGCTGTTAAAAACACTTGGTTTCCATCCATTCAATTCACGCTTACGCACGCAATTATCTTCGTTGTTTTGTCCCGTCCTTATAAGAAATTTATAAAATACTACAAACCGCAAAACTAAATGAACTAAAGCTGAAACGTTATAGATAATCCCTTAATTAAGAAAAAGAAGCGCGGTAAGAAAGCGGTAAGAAAGTTTAGCAGCGAAAAAAAAAATTGCCCGTCACCTCAAACGTAAAGTGCGCATCAAATTATTACAGCGGAAAGATCCGAATAAATCAGTGACAGTCTGATTACGATATCTATTTTTTTTTAAATCTGATACTATGTTAATGTTTTTTATTTGTAAAAATTGAACAAAATCCCTTTTTAAATCACTTGTAAATAACACAAAGAAAAAATGCATCACCTTCGTGTTTGTCGAAAGAATAATGCGATTAATCTTATTGGCCAGTTTTACCTGAACTATAACTGGTGTAGCGAATCGGGAATAGGACTGTGCAAAGAGATAAGGGATAAATACTCGGAATCGATGACGTCTAGTTTATCGGACGCTGAAGCCTGAAGAGTATGAAACAATAATGAAGTAATAAGGAGTCCAAGTATGGCCTAAGGCCTTGGACGAGCAACAAGAGGGAGGTCAAAGAAAGGGGTCCGCAAAGGATTGATGCGGCCACGAATTGATTCATTTGTTTTTGCGCTTCACTTCAGTTACGACTTGTGCTGAGGTGTCTATGAATCTCTGAATTAAAACAAAAACATATCAGTGTGAAAGATGCCTAAAGTGAAGCCTGTCATCTCACTTTTTTCGCAGTGTATTAACTTTATTTGCAGTTATAAAATTCGTGAAGTTCCAGTTAATGCTGATGAGCTTTCCAAATCTCGGACGGGTAACCCACGTTCGATCCAGCAAAGAACTGACAGCGAGTCTGACATCAGCAGTCCTTTACCACAAATACGTAAGTTGCGATGATACCAATGACACTTATTTTCATTATTCAATTCTAATTGCATTTTTATCTTCATGAATTTTGTATGTAAAATAATTGAATATCTCTATAGCCACGGTTGTGTTAAATGCTGTCATCCAGTCTTTTTCTAATCACGAATCCTACCTGACGAAGACCAACATGAAACATTTCAACTACGAGTTTCTCGTTACAGCCGAACAAAAATTAATTATGCCCAGTTGGTACCACTATAACAAAGACCAATTCTTGAATTTATGTCCCAAACTTGAAAAACTGAAAGTGTTAGTCTTGCAATATTCTGATATTGATAATTCTTGTTTAAAAACCATTGGGACTTGGTGTAAAAACTTAAGGTATTTTAAATTTATCCTTATTTAAACATTTCTTAAGAATGTGTTTAATTCATAATTTTTTTAAAAATAGGGTGTTGAATGTTCATGATTGCAATCGATTGACGGACACTGGCATTGAATGGTTAGTTCTCAAACCAAACGAGCTGTGCAAGACCCTTCAAGAATTGTTGGTGAGCTGCCCCGCTGTCGCAAAAAGAGGAATCAAAATGGCTTTACAGAATTGTCCAGCCTTGCGGATCGTCGAGAACGATCACACATTTGATGTCTTAGTGGAAGAGGCTCAGTCAGCGGCGCAAGCTCAACCACACAAATTTACCTCTTTCGCTCATCTTTACATTCGCCCTGCTGGGGTTTATACAAGCGGCCAACTCGGGTCAGTGGTGCGATATTGCCCATCGCTTGTCGATATCTACATTGAGATTAAAACGGGATTAACAGATACTGATCTGTTTTGCCTAACGAGTTTGAAGAATCTACACACACTCAAATTCATTAGGCACCAAAGTGGTTCTAATAGGAAAGGAATAACTTTTGACAAGGGCCTTGCTCCAGTGCTGAAGGTAATCGGAAATTCGTTAAAGGTTCTTTACCTTGTCTACTTTGAGTTCATTGACATTTGGACCGTCGTCAAATTTTGTCCCAATTTAATGTCCTTGACCTTCGACAATCACTGCCAAAGTTTAAGTGCCTTGTCTGAAAACGAAATCATTCAATTGCGTCATGAAAAAGGGCGTGGTTATTTTCAAGATCTGAAGATTCTGGGGGGCGGCTTCAACCTCTCAAATGACGTTCTGTTTGGTTTGTTATCTTGTCCTTTAGTAGAAAACATTTACATAGCATTTTGTGACGCGCTCACTGACGATTTGTTACGAGAAGTCGTGGCAAATGGCTTCCTAAAAAATCTGCAAATAGTATGTTTAGAATCCTGTCATTCACTGACAAAGCAGGGATTAGATGCACTGGTGATGAATGACAATCTTCTTAAACAAATCCGCTTCCTATTTTGTGAAAAGGTAACCAAAAATAATGTTCATGATTGGCATGAAATTGCTAAAAATAAAAATTGGGAATTGTTTATAGACTTTAAGAATTTTGGGATTGCAAATATTACCCTTGACGCATGAATTTTGTGTTCTATATTACTGAGTTGCTGTTTGTTTTTCGAAGAAATCGTGAGAAATAAAGATGACATACGAAAATGTATTTCAGCGTTTTTCTCTCTAATTCCCTTAATTTATACGTTTTGTGCCCCTATTTTTACGAAAACCGGTTTTATGTAATAGACTAATAGTTAATTCATTCTGCTAAATAAGCATCCTAATTTATTAGCATATGTCCTGGCCCTGGGGCCAGAGTGCTGGGCATTTTTTCTACAAAGTTGAACCAATTCTACAGACACAACCGTCATGTGTCTGTAGATTAACTAGTTTTAGACATTTGTTGGAAATGATTTAAAGCGTAACATTTAAAAAAAAGCTGGAACTTATGATACGTTTAACTAAAAAAAATTGTGAAATAAGGAAATAACAGATGAAGTGAACTTGAAATTTATTTGATTCATTTCGATCGTCATACATTAAAATCCAGACAATAGTAACATTTGTTGATGATATACGAGACATACGGATCTCAATTGATGGTATAGATGTTCTGAACTCGTTTAATACCGTATGACCGAGGCCCCGGAACTATTGGGGGATTTTCCTATTTCGGCGGCAGATTCGGGTAAATGGTCGCATTTGTTGTCGCTGGAGGTTCGTGTTGCGAAGGTGTCGGGTTGGTAGAGGTGGGGCCTTTTCCCGAGCCTTTTCCAGGTTTGACTTTTTTGTCCGGCACGTCATTCCAATGACGTGGAAGTTTTGGATCTTCAATTTCACTCTGACGACTCCAATAATGCTCCCCCACTAGCCAAATCCAAGCCAGCATAAAGCTCTTGATGTAGCCGGAAACGACAATGTTGAAACTTGCATCGTTGCATGTGGTGATCATGCATCCGGTGGCCAAGGTAAACGCTACACTGAGGCCTAGCGGGATCAGGCCCAGGACTAGGCCTATCGCCGTTTTATCCATCACCCACAACACCCACAACACGTGTACCATCTTGACGAACGATATCACCATCAGGTAAGCTGTTATTGCCGCTGATGTGGGCAGCGAATCGGATAGGGCAGGCATCCATATTTCAGCAGGTGTTGTACACTCCACCCGAACAATACTGTCGGGACTGCAAGACAGATCAAGTGGTCGGCAGGCGGCCAAGAAGTTTGGAGCCAATCTTGTTTCGGAATAAAAACGATTGCTACCCCACAACCAGGCGAGAACGACTCCAGTCAGTAACGATAATATCCAAAGCAGAGAACGATAGAAAAACTTCCACTTGGAAAAATTCGTATTTTTTGTTCTTCCGGCGGCGGCGATTCCGTGGAGAATAGCAATGATGACAAAGCTGAGACAGGTAAAAATTGGTCCCAAGATAAGCATGGCTTTCTTCGATGTTATCTTTTCCTTTGATGCCATCGGGTGGTTTATGTAACTTTTGTCGTTACAAATTATTTGAACTTGGCTCTCCATGCCTGATTGATGGTCAGGTGTATTGAACAAAAACAGCAAACACGTCCAAACAAGCATCAGCATCAGGGTTAAGATCGAATCTCTTTTGGACGACAAGAATCTGATCGAATTTGAAACTGCATTTTTCACTTGTTCGAATTTCGTCATTTTGAAATCTGAATTGAGACTTTTAGTTTGATGATTATCCGCTTCGTCTAGCGGTCGCTTATATATCATTCCATGGACGGAAACTTGCTCCGCAGTTGGTTAACTGGTAATTTATTGCAAATTTTGGAATAATCAACTTGATGAAATTATTTACAAATTTAATTGTTCGTTAATTTACAATTTAACGAATAATGTACAAAAGAAATTACTACCTTGCAGCAATCCCTTAACTCGTAATTTACGGTAATTTACATCGACATAAGTCCATTTGGCTTGAATTTTTGCCAGCCTATAGAAATTTTTTTAATATTTGAACACGCTTAACTTTACTGTTGCTACTAGGTAATCTTTTACATTTCAAGAGAAGAAAAGAGAGAAAAGAAAATAGATAGAAAATCCTTTCACGTCACGAAATCATTTATATCTTTATGATCTTATGTAATAATGAATTAAATCTAAAGAATACATAAAATATTTAGGAAAAAGAATTTTATTATATATACGGTGCATTAATATTTATGTACACCCATTTATGCACTAAAAAAGGAAGAATAATTTAAAAATTCAATTATTGCAAAAATTTTCATTTTCACTGTTACTACAATAATAGGGAGCTATTATAGTCGACACTGTTATAGACTACCTTTGACAAATTCCAATCAAGACAGGAGGAGACACTGCCTTGATTGACTGTACCCAGCAGGGAGATTACCTGGTGGACAAGGAAGATGAGAGAAGAGAGTACGAAGCCAGTTTTGCCAGGGAACGATTAGTAGTAGTAGGATTCCTGGTTAGAATCATTTCCCTCCAAAAGTTTTCCCCATGTCACGAACTTTCTAAGTCCCCGTTCGACAAGAGTCTACCTCATCCTCTGGTTATCACAACGGATGAGTGACCACCAGCTAGCGTTGGTTAGTTAGGGAAACAGACCCACAGAAAAGGATGGAGCCCACACAGATTATGCAATTGTCTACATCTACATCATAGACTACTTCAATCGCGGCCAATAATCTCGGTTATGGTATGGAAACATTCAAAGATCCCAACCTAACCAGGTGGGGCAAAGAAGGATAAGGAGATAAGTGCCCGTGTTGAAGTAGGATATAATCAACAGCTACATTCTACATTATTTTTCTTCAATTTAAGATTGAATTTCGGGGCACAAACAGGCATTGCAGTATTGGTAAAGAAGATAAACACATTTCAGGATAACACCAGCATGCACCACAGACTGCATGCAGCGGCTCACCAACACCACAGGCTGCACGCTCAATACACCATTCACCAGCTGGCTGCAACAATACCATGAACAAGTTAAACGGCACTGCAGAAGCTCAGACTTCACCTGGCTATTAAACCTGTTTAAAAAATTAAATTACTATACATAAACAGGTATCTCTTGTGTGAAATAACACCATGACTGTAGTAAAGACAATAACTGTGCAGTCCACTATGTAAAATATTTGCCGATCAGCATATAAGATTTCAATTTTCAAATGAACTGGCACCTAAACAATAAAAGTTTGGCTTTTACATATTAACTGGATTGCAGCAAAAACATGAAACGGAAATACAATTCTACAAACCGGGACGATCCATTGTTCTCGGGAATCTGCAGTTGTTGTTGTCGATTCTCGTCGAATGCCAGCAGTCGACTGTCAGAGGTCAGAGTGTTGACAGAAATTGTTATTTTCGTCTGCTACAGAAAATATTGTGTTCGTGAAAAAGGTGGTTAACGTTGAAATTTAACGGTTCGTGAACGTTGGATATTAAGTTGGACGAGTAAAATAATATCCCACTAATTATCACAAGTTTTGTAGCAATACAAATATATCTTAGAGCAATAAAAAAACAACAACAAATACCCCCTCGTTAAAATGGTAATGTTCAGTATCGAATGTGTTGGCGAAGAGGTTATTCTCGGCACACTCGCTTTTGGGATTGCCCTCGTTCTTTTTGGATACTACACGATAAGGTTTGTTGATTAAAAGTAACAGAGTTTTTCTTGTGGTGTTTAATGTGTTGGCATTTTGGTTACCAAGGTCTAAGAGACGAGAACAAACTGAAATTAACCAACCGAGAAGAAGGTACAGTCAACAGAATGAATGCCCTGTCTGCCGCAATGACATTAAGTATGAAGTGGAGACCAACTGTGGCCATATCTTCTGCTGTAAGTGTGAAACCTTCTACATGTCAAGTCAAAATATTCCTCTTTTTGGTTACAATTATAAAATAGGCCTGTTCTATTTCCAGGTCGTTGTTGGCTTGCCTACATGGCCCACATGGCCCGTGGCAGTTTTGTAGGAGCAGTCCTTTGCCCTGTTTGCAGACAGCAGGTGAATATAATCACAGATGCTGCCAGATGGGATGCAGTTGATTAACAGATGTCTTTCATTTCAGGTTACGAGCCTCTTCCAAGCTTTCAGCAAGAATAAATTGAATCCCGTCAGTGCGTCAGATGAAGAGCCAGATTTAGCCAATTTCATCCGTGAAATCAATAGCTACAATCGTCGCTACAGTGGCGAACCCAAACCGGTATTCACTTTGAAATAGTTATTTTTTAGAAATGCATCTAATAATGTCATCATTTCCAACAGTTCTGGGAGAATATTCGCGAGCTTCCTATTCTATTCCGTCGCATTTTAAGCCAAGTTTTTTCAGAAGGAGGCTTCTTTTACTTGTATCGCCTTCGTGCCATCCTTTCCGCGATTCGATGTGTGATGACCCTCCTTTCACTGCTTGATATCATACCGGTAGCAGCCTTCGGTCTGATAGGCCTTGTCAATGATCTTTTAGCCCTTCTGATGGTCGCCGTGATGTTCAACACCAATGTTATCCGCACTAATATCGCCAATATTTTCGCCAATTTTAATAATCAACCCCCAGAAGCATATGTAATGTTTGGAATGCTATCTCAAGTGCTAGCTGATTTTATTGCTCTAGTTGCCAGGGCTTTTTTCTTTTTACTCGATTCAATCCCCTGGACAATCATCATTCCTTAATCGCTTGTTTGTTTCTTCATCCATCTAAGAGCAAGGAATTTGGTATTTGTAAAAATCTGATACGATGTTAATGTTTTTTTGTCCAAATTGAACAAAATCCCTTTTTTAACAGTTGTATCAATAACACAAAGAAAAAATGCATCACCTTCGTGTTTGTCGAAAGAATAATGCGATCAATTTTATTGGCCAGTTTAACCTGAACTATATAACTGATGTACTAGCGAATCAAGGATAGGACGATGCAAAGAGATAAGGGATAAATACTCTGAATCGATGACGTCTAGTTTATCGGACGCTGAAGAGTATGAAACGATAATGCAGTAATAAGGCTATAGGGAAACAAGTATGGCCTTGGACGAGCAGCGAGAGGGAGGTCGAAGAAAGGGGTCCGCAAAGGATTGATGCGGCCACGAATTGATTCATTTGTTTTTGCGCTTCACTTCAGTTACGACTTGTGCTGAGGTGTCTGTGAGTTTGGTTTCTTAATTAAAAGGAAAACTAATTTGTGTAGGATGCCTAAAGTGAAGCCTGTCATCTCACCTTTTTTCGCGGTGTATTAACTGTATTCATATTTTCATTCTTCACAACTGAGTTGTTATTTGTTTTCCGTAGAAATGGGGAGAAACAAATATGACATCCGAAAATGTATTTCTGCATCGAATTCCCTTTCGTCTTGTGCTTTGGCGAAAACCGGTTATGTATAGATGTATAGTTAATTCAATCTGCTATAAGGCATCCTAATTGATTAGCATATTTCGTGGCCTCAGGGCCAGAAGTGCTGTTACGTCTTTTCCGCACAACACAACATAGTAGCCAAATGCTTTATTCCCTTATAGTGAAAACTCACTTCACTTTCGCCACGTTATATCTCGTAAAGACTGTTTGCATGTGGCATGTTTCACTTGCAACAACTCTCCTTTAACAGTACATATTATAAACTCGCCGTTGCTGCTTTGGACGTTGTAAATTTCGTTTCTGTTCACGCACACGCATAAATCTTCGCCGTTTTGTCCCCCCCCCCCTTCTCCCATTGCGAAGTTTAGGCAAAAGTAAATGAACTAGACAAAAAGAGAAGTGGTTAGAAAGTTCAGCAGCGGAAAAATGAATTGGCTATGGATATATCAGCTGTTGAACCTGATAAATGTCAATGCGTGTATAAACAATAGCGGAACGATGCCGAACAAATCAGCGGTAGTCCGATTATTTGAATAAAAAATAAGGTGTTATTGTGTATCCTCGAAAAAATAACAAAACTCCTCTTTTGCACACTCTAAAAACCTCTGTAATAAATGTGTTACATAACAACAACCCAAAAAAGTGCAGCATCATCTACTAGTCGCCGATTGTCGAAAGAGAAATCCGATTGGCGCCACTTTCACTATTTCAGTTTCAAATAACCGCAGCAGCAGTATGCACAGTAGTCGTCGTCAGGCTGGACGGAATAAAAAGGCTCGTCGATATGTCGTGTGCCGTTTAGACATTTCGCCAAATCGAGAAAAAACAAACAAATAAAATATTGAAACATTTCGCTTGATCTTGTCACATTCACCATGGCCGACTGGTTTTTATTTTATAATATCGGACTATGTTGTTATCTCTCTTATATTATTTTCTATGGTCATGTATATGTATCGTGAACCGGTCTTATTTTTGAAACGAATCAGAAATAAACAAGACTAGGGAAGTGTTTGATTATACGTCGAACTCGAAGTGAAAACGAAAGTGGTTCCGTTTTCCCCCCGTCGTCCAGCACACGAGCGGACGGACGAAGGTTGAAAAGAAAGTGCTCTGGCCGCCATTTCCATCACTATAGCTCGGCAGCAGCTAGAGTCTACCTCTTTTTTTTTAAATATGTGGGTCAAGGACTTCCAGATAGATGTATACAGCCGGCCCATCTTCAGGAGATTTCCCCTCCACAGTTTCTCTCTCTCTCTTTCTTTTCACTGGATAAAAGGTCAAAAACAATCGGGGCAATAATTATTTAAAAATTTCAATGATTTTTCACCGATTTCCAACGAGATCGTATACGAAAATGATAATTCAACGGACTGTATGCCCCCCCGCAAGAAAGTCAAAAATAAATATGCAGAATTTTTAAATTTTCTTCTTAATTTTGAAAAGAAAACGATCAAAAGTTGACCGCTGTGGCACCACAGCTCCGAGGGACAAAAGGAGAGTGAACTTTCTCTTTCTCGAGACTTTCGATGTGTGTATGTATGTATGTATATATACAAGCATGTGTGCGGGTTCTTGGGGCAGAATAAGAAAGAAACGGAATAATAATATAACATTCGATATAGAAAACTAAACTATACCTGCACTCTCTATTCTCTCTTTCTTTCTACGTTGTTTTTCCTGTATTTATATGTACACGGCTCCGCTATATACATATCGTCCAGTTCGTATTGGGCCAGTGAAATTCGTAAAGTTATTAGTTGCGATATTAAAAAACCATCGCCCATATCGTACGAGCGTGTTCCAACTGGCGTGAAGAGTGAAAATGTGCTGTGCGCAATTAAATCGTTTCCGATTCACTGCCAAGCGAGAGCGAAAGCAACTGGAAGAATTTCCTCATCGCAGATGAAATATTCCCATACCTATAATCATAGGCTAGTTTTCTATTATATTTTAAACTACACCCTTAAAAAAAACGAGAGAGAGAGAGAGAGAGAGAGACTATTGGATGGCGCAAACGGGGGGGTCGGACCCCGGCCCGATCTATAAAAGAGGCCAGCACCGTCGAGTCGACACAACAGTCTCAGGTGTCCAACGCTCCCAGCTGCTTCACTTTGTTGCTTTCCCCTTTCCAATCGAGAGCTGTACTACACCCCTGGTACGTTTAAAAAAAAAATTTAAATTAATAATAATCATCATTTAATTTTTTTAAATTTGAATTTTAGGTCCAATATGTTTGCCGTTTACCTTATCGCTGCAGTTTTGATCGCTCAGACGCAATCGGCCGCCATTCCCGAATCGGAGACGGTCCCAATCGAAACAGTGGTGAGTCGAAATCAAATTCCAAATCATTTTTAAATCTGAATTCAATTCATTTTTGAAATAATTGTTTGAATTATCAGATCATCGAGACGAAAGAGAACAAGGAAGCCAAATCGTCGGTGGACACGGTCGATTTCGCACTGCTCGAGTACACGGAGAAAGATCACGCCAAGGATATCGACTCTTATCTCGACACGGCTGTCCAGGCGGACAAATTCGGATGCGGATCGAGGTGCGTTATTATAACTCAATTCAACTTATCCTTCAACTGAAACCAAATGACAAATGATTCGAATAATGTCCAGGCTCATCTGCGAACTGCACCGACGAGCTGAAAGCGAATTGTTGCCGGAAGAAGTTCTCCTGCGATCCATGTTCGAGTAAGTTGATGAATTTTATTAAATTTTAATTCATAATAATAATTGAATGTGGTTTTTATCAGTGGCAAGCCTTTGGCCGTCTCGTCCGACGGACCCAAAGTCGCCAAGGGTCGCGGAGTCTTCCAGTACGCGGCCTTCATCGGCTCGACGGCCAAGAACTCTGAGACGTGCAGCCGGGCCTTCTCCCGCTGCCCGTTCGACTCTGACACGATCCTCATCGTCTTCCGGGCCATCGGCAGCTCACCGGCCCTCAAATCTCTCCAGCATCCTTTCCCCAGTCACAAACTCCAGCCACCCAAGGAAGTTACCTCAGCTTAATCATCGCCCAGCATAATATTAATCGACTGCTGGGCCGCCAGTATTTTCCCAGCAGTCCATTTTGACTCATATCAATTCACACGAAATAGAGTTTTATATTTACATTTCACTTATCCCCCTCCCCCCACTCCTCCTCCACCCATATCGTCCGTGCAATATGTTGCTGATCTGAATATAAATTTTTATAATTTTAAACAAATTGATTTGAGTTTAAAATTTTATTTTTTGGGAAATTTATAATTTAATTTTGTTAACATAATAGCCAGTCTTTGTGATTAAGTGGTCGACACTCGTAGGGACAGGTGACGATGTGATCGGCGATGTCTTTGCGGACGAGATCCAGCCCGGTGAAATTGTGGCCGATCCGGCGGGTCGGAAATGGAAAACTGGGAGTCACTTGACCCACTTTCATCACCCAGTTGTTGCAAAAATAAGAGTCGTGGGCCATCTAAAAAAAAAAAACCAGCAAATTAAAAATTAAACAAATGATCCAATCAAGTCAAAAAAATTTGAATATTCAAATTTGAATTTATTACCACGTCGAAAGTGGCGAATGGCCAGACGAATAAATCCAATCGATTCTGATCGGTTTGGTAGTCGTCGTTCTGGCTGGTCCAGATCATGGCCTGGCCCAGTCTACGGATGAGATCCCTCCGCTGGACGCTCTTGGCCCCCCACAGTCCGGCCAGCATGAATCCGCCGTGACTGGGATGGTCCCTCATGACGTGGAATGTGAAATTGGACTGGAGCCACTGGCGGACGGCGGCCACTTCCCTCGGAATGATGTCGCTGTCCACGTCCCTGGACATGAAGCGATCGACCAACGGATCCAGCATCACCAGGAACCTCCACATGCGCGGATTCAGCCGCTGGATCAAGGCGCTGTTGATGAAATCCGTCCGGATGCTGTCGACGTGGCAGAGATCGACGTTGGTCTCAATCAGCTCCTGATGCTGGCCTCCCCCTGGGCAGCGCAATGGGCACAGGTATTTGAGTTCATCGACGGCCGAGAGATTGTGGTAGACCCTCATGATCCAGCCGGGGTAGTAGCGGCGGATGCGGGCCGCCCTGGCCTCGATGGATGAGAAATAACGCTTGAGGACTTGATCGTTTTCATCCGGATGGCCGAACAGCGAATAACTGACCACCGATTGATTGGATCCGCGTCGATCCGCTTCTCGACTGCAGCTGGATCGACCGACGACCGATGTTGGACTCCTGTCGCAGCGACACTCGACGGGCGGATCGTCACTTTCCAATGGGATTTGAATAAGCTGGTGTCCAGCAGTCGCCAGGTGTTCAGATTGGAATTCCAGCAACACCTGACGCGATCCGTGGTAAATGACTAGAGCCGATACAAAGAGGAACGATCCTGCCACTGTCCAGTAATAACGTCCATTTCTGCTGGTCACTCTCATTTTATTCGCCCGGCTACAAATTGAAATAGAAACTCAAAGACAAAATTGATTACGGCGGAATCGAATTCTTTTGCGTCATCGCCGCTCGGTTACCGGAACCTGAACTGAAATGAAATGAAAAGTTCCAGGCAGCAGTACTTTGAACCCCCTTTTTTTTCTTTCCAGTGAATAGACAATAAAACTGAGCCCAAGGAGGAAGAACCTCGAGCAAATATAATGGCCAGTTGCTTCCAAGGAATAGCCGCCGGCGGCGTATCGTCTGTTGCGCACTGGCAAACACGCCGCCCGCATTTGTTATTTATTGTTTCGGGTCTTACCTTCGCAGGGATCTGATTACGCTGGTAGCAATCAATGCATATACCACCTGTTACATAGGCTGGACTAGGAAAGTTTTTCATTTTCTGATCGACAGATGGCGTAATAGAGTTCGTGAGCGGCTCCCGCGTTCGGTTACATAATTGCAGCGTCATCTTTCCCGTCTAAATGATTTTTGGTTGTACGCGTACATTCCCATAGACAAAAGACCGAGGCCTTTTGTTGTTTCCCCACCTTCTTCTGCTGGTCGTACACAACAGCGCAGACAACATCCGGCAACCAATGGAGCCGTGAAGCGCTACTAATGTCACAATTTCACGCACCTGCGGTTTTTTGTTTTATTTCATTTCATTTTATTTTTACTTTGGCAAAATGGGAGGGTTGGGGGAAATGGTTTGGAAGATGAATTAAATATTATTCGCTTTGTTATGTACTACTTGTGTATAATCGTATTGTTATTATCCATTTACTCCTCCCACACCGGAATAATAATAAAGGGAAAGGTTTGGGGGGACTAGTTTTGAATTGCGCCATCTAGAAGCTTTTATAGTTATTGCGCAATTAGTTAATGGCGATGGGCGGGGCTCTATTTCTTTTTATTTTATTTGTGTGTGTTTGGCAACGCGTCTTTTGCATCATCACGCCGATCTGCTCTCGTTATTGTCTCTTGTCCCTTTTCATTTTCAAAATTTTAACCTTGAAACGACCGACTGTGTTTAAAATAATCATATTGTTTTAGTAGTTCAACATCATCTATTCATCTCCCGAAAACTGCGTTCATTATTGGCTAATGAATAAGAAAAAATTGAATAAGAAAAAACCTTCGGGACACCTGCGGAGCAGTGGAGAGGGCGAGCTGTTGAATAGAACATTAGTCAAGGCCTAGCCTATCAAATTTGAATGATTGCATATCATCGGGAATATCCACCTGTGTGCGAAATTCGAAAAAAAAAATAATAATAATTTTCATATTCAAATTTATTTTCCCGCCCAAAAACGAATCGATCATTCCGGTATCTACTACGTAACTACGTTCTTTTCTCTTCGTGAATCTATAAACAAATAATATCGACACGAGTATACATATTTGTTAGACGAATAAATTTTTCTGTAAATAGAAAAAAAAATCTATTAGATTACACGGTTGTTTGTATATTTTAGTCGTGCTGGCAGTGATGATTTAGTTATATATACGCAGGCGAATATATAATCTAGGTTAATGTTATATGATTTATTCCACTTGAATTGATATAATACCCGCTGACTAAAAAACCTTTTTGGGTGTCTACACCCAAAGAGAAGATTATAGTTATAGCCAGAGTCTCTCGGTTATATTATTTGTGACCATTTATGCATATCGTATGATGGCGTCTATTATAAAAAGTCGCTAGCTGGCCATATAAACTTGGAGGGCTTCGCCGCGGGATTTCCCAAAGTCCATGATCGTAATCGTAAAAAAATATAAATTACACCAACAAACAAACAAGACACCAAATGTTAATCCAATTTGTGTAGATAAAAAGAAGAAAGAAAAATAAGAAAGTTGAAAATTATTAGGTGCGGATAATTGTTTCCGGAATACAATCTAATCTGCGGTGAACTGTAGAGAATAATTTAGGCGCTATACATATACATCAATTAACCTGTCAAATAGGAATGTCATTTGAGGTTTCCAGATTTCCGGGTTAAAATTTATAAATTCACGAGGTAAAAAATAATCAACCGCATATTTCCGATTGAATTTTTTCGTTGAATTTTAATGAGAATGTTGAGCTCTAAATAAAATTTAAAAAAAAGAAAAGAAATTCAAATGGAATAAATAAGATCTCTCCATATGTAGCTGAGCTGTGTCACACCGCATCGTATAATATAATCATCTGTTATTACGCCAGATTATTTGCGGCTGCTGCTGCTGGGCGACGAAAAGGAAATCAAACGACCGCAATACGGTGTAGTAGTATAGGTAGGTACTCCAAGTGATCCGGACCTTATATAGCTCTACATGCATGTATATTAGATGTGTGTATTATTACATTCAGGAAGTGAAAATATATATAAGACGGCGATACATTTACAAACCAGCCAGCATATTCCTGCATGCGTAGACTATATAACGTGACATGTGGCGTCATCCCACATCGCCGGCGGAACGGATTAGGACACAAAATTATCCGGGAAACTTGCGGGCAGCACGTTGGAAACCCCAAGAAAACACTGTCGCAATGTGTGTGCTGTGCCTAGTCTAGCAGCAGTGTGGGTTGCTGCTTTCGATATCACGAACGAAAAAGGAGAAAAATTGGTTGGCTTATTTTAACTATCGGTGAAATATGCCGGTAATTTACAACAACCCAAAAAAACAGCTGTTAAAAAAAAATATCCTCAGATTTTTCTTTTATTTTTACGCGAAAAACTTTCAGAAAAATAAAATAAAAAATAAAATGCTGGACAAAAATTCTCCTGTGTATATACGGCGGAGAGTTATTGTGTATGTATATAGCCGAGCGGATATGTATTATATGATTGGGCAGAGCACCTTGAGGATGTGTGTGTGTGTTTAGACGTTTGTAATAACTCGGGGATATAAGGAATGGGAACGGGAGCTGGGCATTGTTTTGGCCCAGCAGCCAGAAACATTTAATATCTTTATCTCTTTTTTCTTTGTCTATTTCATTTCGTCCAGTAAAAATACCAGCGGAGAAATAATAAAGACAAAATAGATCATTTTGTTTCCCCCCTTTCAGCCCAAAAACAACTTGTGTGTGTGTGTACATGTTATTTGCTATATAGTAATTCTGGAGTATTTTTTTAATAGAGCTTATCCACTGTAAAAAGAAGCCAGTCGTGACGATTTCTGTATACCATAAGCCATAAACAATGGGGGTATTACCCATTATTAGAGTCTTGGTGTAGTATCATGTGTGTACATATACGGTTGGATTCGATTGATCCCCTTCGGCCGGATGTTTTTACTTTAATGGCGTGAATGTGTGGTAGTGGTGGTGGTATTCTATTATTCGTGTCGTTATTTGGCGACGCATTCCGCATAGTTTTCTAATTTTTCAACCGCAGGTATATGTACATGTATATAGTGACAGTCTCAGCAGACTCTCTCCGAAAAATCTGTTCATCTAGATTGTGTGGGCTGTCTATATACTCATATACTGGACGCGTCAAGACTTTCTCTTTTGGCAAATATACATGTCCAGGTACTATTACTACACCAGGCAACAGGTGTGTATCTAGATATCTACTCACCCGTAAAGGGGAGAAGAATAAAGGCCAACGAACCAATGAAATTCGGACCTTCTAACCCTCAATCGCCAATGTCACCTTCACATTGACAGTTGACATTTCAGATAGTACCTAGGTCGGATAAATATAAACTTTCTAAAATTCTGTCAACCATCAGTTTAGTAGGAGCTCAGACCTTTTAGAAGTTGACAAATTCAATTCAGTTGACAATTGATTTCATCCCCAACGGAGTTGACAAGACAAAAAGGTAAATCGTCTATACTACAAAACGATTCAATCAATATTTATAGGATTCAAGTGATGGGTGGAAAAATGTGTCTAACAAAAAGCTTTGATGAATAACCGAGACAATCTAAGTGAAAGAAAGGGGGGCGGTCGATGGATATTCATCATCTGGTCGGCGTGAGTGTGTCGTGATCAAGTGAGGCGAAATTTAATTGCAAAAACCCGCACAGTTGTTCTCATTCTTTGAATGTTATCTATCTATCTCTCTCTCTCTCTCAGATTGGCTTGCGTAATAATCAAGGCATGTATACTGATGTAGATAGTCATAATAATGTGCTAGGCCATAAACTAGTAGATCAAGGCTTTTTTCTAGCACAGGATGGAATTGCTGGCCAACGAGTTTATATCATTTAGACTCGTCGTTTAATCTCATCCAACGAATAAAATCTTTTTTTGTTTTTGTTTTTATGTTTTAAATTTGTTCATTGGCATATAAACGATGTCCATTTGGCGGTCGACCAGCAGACTGTATAGAACTAGAACTACTAGCTCTTATTGTGCATGTTATATTATTCTGGCTGGCCAGTCAAAATATATTTGTGTCGTTTTCTCTGCTGTAGATTGGAACCGAGAAGAATAAGCGTGACTGATTATCTCAAAGAGAGAGGTAAAAAAATAAGAGAAAAAGGAACATTTGGCTGGCCAGCATAGTGATTGGAGAATATACAAGTATCTAGCTAGCTAGTCGGGATGTTGATACCCTTGACCTTGCTCCAGATGTGCCTTCCACTCCCCTGCTGCTCCCATCACTTTTGATGGACATTGAAATATTTTTTTAAGAATCGAGACTAAATCTCACGATTTTTATTTTTTCAAATATTTCAACTTTTTGGCTATCGATCTCATTTAATTTCGGGGCGTGGCAATCGTTAACCGCAAAGAATCAAATGTTGTGTACCAATCGATCCGGAAAACCATTTCCTATATTACAAGATCTGACAAAGAACTTGAGAAAAAACCCACCACCACACCAACAAACAATTCCGGAGGCCTATAAAAATCACGATAAAACTCTTTGGAACGAAGGTTTCGTAGCTCGTATAGAATTGCGTTGGCGGAAGTCTCGATGCTGCTATTCTTCCATCAGCAACGTATAAAAACAAAAGACAAATCTCCCCGACAAGAATTTTTTGGGTTTTTTCAAGGGCGTTTTGGGCACAGCACACAAAAACATCACGAAGAAAAAAGAGAGAGAGACAATCACAAAACTATCTGGTTGAGTTATAATGTTTTTTTTTTTGGTTACGCTCGACTATACATAAGACTGCAGCGCAAGAAATTTGTTGAAAGAAATTTTTTAGTTTTTCTTCTCCCTTTTGTCACGACCGAAAAGTTGACACTCTCTCCGGCCTCATTAAATATGGACCACTTTTTTTGTTGTTTTAACCTCCGATGAGAATAAGCTGATTAGATTTTTTCTTAACTAAAATTCATTTAAAGAAAAAATAACGCGGTCAAGTAAACGCGCAAAATTTTTACTTTTTTTTTCAAATTTCCCGCCGAATGAAAAATAAAATAAAAAATAGAAATTCCGGGGGAGAAATGTGGACGACGTTCTTATTAAGTCAACGCAGGTGCTATCTACTTATAGCTGGTGAGTGGTGACTCCACACAAAAAGATTCCTTGACTCTTCTCTTCTCTCTCGAGAGAGCGACATACCGTAAAAGGCTAAGGAAATTCATTTGGAATGTGTCCCGCCGTTCTTCACGCGCTCCATTGTGCGGTGGTAGTGGTGGTGGCCGAGCCCGTCGCTCCGAGAGGATTATGACATCCATCCATCCATCCATCCTTTTTAATAAAATAAAGGGGGATGAATAGCGCCTGTCGTGACTGAGTGAAAATGAAAATGATTTCACCAACCGGCGGCTGTTTGAATTTTTCGTGCGTCAAACAGCCATTGACGTCACGGCGAAATGACCAGGAAGAAATAAAAAAAAACCCATCAAATCATATCTAATCCTAAATCATTAAAAAATAATTAGACGAATAACTTTGTAGTTTGGGATGACGCAATCGGTTTTTTTTATTTCCCCAAGTTCACGGAAAACTGTTGAGGAGCAGCCGGCGGAGCCATTGGTCGCTCAAGGGCGAGCGTGATTCCCTCCTTGTAAAAAATAAAAAATTAATTTTCAGTTTGAAAAAAGAAAAAAAAGATTTTGAAAAATCTAAAAAAGGGCGTTGGTATTTTTTTCTTCTTTCTGGTCTTTCACGCACGGGAGCACTATCAAGAGACTCGACATTTTCTCGGTTGCCTCACACAGAAAATAATCATATTTCTCAGGGTTTCCCTTTTTTTTCTTTCCTTTTTTCTTTCCTTTTTTTTCACGCTCTCGCCATCTCCTAGAGAGAGACTCTCCCGCAGGGCAACTCTGCTCACGCTCGCACACCAACAACAGCAGCAGCAGCAGCGGCAGCGGTAGTGGTTCTATTTGGCTATTTTATTTATTTTTTTTCTTTTCTAGGCGGTTGGCGTTTGTTCAAAGGTGGAGGGACCGTCGTGGAAGTCGTTAGTCGACCGGTGAAACTAGATCGTGACACATCGTGAACAAACGCGCTCCGCTCCTCCACACCAAGCTCCTCCCTTGTTTTGTTTTTCACTCCCAGTGCTGCTGGGCGTTCCAATAGGCCTGGGCTCAAGGGGCTGATTTTTTGTTTTCCCAGTGGCCATAACTTTTGATTCCATCGGCACTCGACGCACTTTCCCGACCAAGAGTGGATCAAACTTTCTCGTGAGAATTGTCGTCATGGCCGGCAAATTCAATTACGGCGGAGTGGATAATCCGGCCTGGATTAACGACGAGGACGAAACTAATAAACAGCGGGAACAGCAACAACAACATCATCGCCATCACGGAAAAGTGGGTCCGACTTTGAGTTCGCCCAGGCCTTTGAGGATCGTCGATCGGGCCGGATCCTTGTCCAGGATCGTCCAGCACAAAAAGTTGTCACCGACCAGCTCGTCGTCGGTGGCCAGCAGCGGTGGGGTGACCCTGGATGACGATGGGGATGATCCAGTGGTGGATTTCGACGACATGTTGCCGTACGTTGGCGAATTCGGACCCTACCAGATCGCCCTCTTCTTCCTGACGGCTCCTTTTTGCTTCTTCCTGGCCTTCTCCTATTTCAGCCAAGTCTTCATCACACTCGTCGACGTCCACACCTGTCACATCCCGCAGCTCAATCGCTCCGGACTCAACATCACTCAAAAGTAAATTCAAGTGAACCAAAAAATTTTTCAAACTTTTTCTTCCTGGAATTTTCAATTTTTTGGGGATAATTTATTTTTATTGGGGGGGTTCAAAATGTCGTCACGGAATTTTCCATTTCAAACGACATCCTGCTGGTGCATCTTAATTGAATTTAATTGACTAATCGTGTGTGCGGATTATTTTTTTTCAAAAAAGAGAAAGCATATAATCCAGCGAGCTACGCGCATCCAGGTGGAAAAATGGTCGGGTTATAACAAAATTTAGATTGATAATCTTCCAACCAGCAGTACCACCAGTACCCACTTTGATACGTATAACGTTACATCATCGTGACGAGTCGAAAAAATAGACAACAATTCCGGGCAGCCAAAAGGAGAGATAGAAAAACCGCATAATACATAATAATGATGCGGAGGTTTGCGGATGTGTTTATTTTATTTATTTTTTAATTTTGTATTTGGCGCGTGCTCTTATGAGTTCAAGACACTTTCTTTCTGCTGGCATCTGTGCGCGAATTTTTCGACTGTACATATATACGAGCGCAAATTGTTATCATCATCAGATGGATGGGGAGGAGGTGAAAATCACATCCGCCCAAGAGCGGCAAGGCTGACGTGGATGGATATGATTCCGCCGACTCATCGCATCCAATCAACCGTGTACATAAGGTCGAGAGGGGTGTCCTTTAACCAGGCGTTGCCATGGCAATTTTGGGGGTTTTCTTTTCTTTTTTCTCTAGTGATTATGCAAATAATAACCTGTCGGAGGGGATAGACAGCAGCGAATTCCTAATTTGGGTTGACCATAGTTCGTTCAGATGCCCTCGGGCCAATCACGTCAATGAGCTAAGAAAATTACATCGAAATTCCGTGTCGATTCAGTTCCAGTTTTTGCTATGCAATTGGAGTGTGGTGAACCCGGACGTCATCATCTACTTTAGAAAACAAAAAATTTGCATACGATTCCTGAATTATCGTGTGGGAAAATCCTAGAGGGGAACACCTGGAAATACCCGAGTTCAACCAATGTTTCTCAAATTCTAGGTGGTGTCTGAATCGGGTTGATGATTCTAATTGAATTATTTTTATTTATTTTATTAATAGGAGGGAAATCAGCATTCCGCTGGTGACGAATTCGGTGCTGGGTGGGCCGGCCACCTACGACAGTTGCACGGCCTACGACGTCGACTACGAGTCGGTCCTGCGCGACGGACTGCGGCCCAACGCGACCTGGCCGACCCGCCCGTGTCGCGACGGATGGGATTACGACCTGGAACAAATCCGCTACCATTCCGCCGTCACCGAAGTCAGTCAAAACATTTTTGACCCTTTCAAATTAATTTTTTTCAAAACTCCCGCCATCAGAATTTTGAAATTCTTCCGCCAAAATTTAAAAAAAAAATTTCCATCACCTTGACGCTGCTGGCGTATTTATTATATTTACCTTTCACGTCCGCGCGGGCGCTTTCACGGCGTTTAACACAATTTTCGTCCTGTCACGCGAAAGAAATTTCCAGTTTAAAAATTTTTAAAAATTCGGCGGCGGCGACCTTCTCACATCTTTTTTTTGGGGGGGAGGGGGGGAAACAAATTTGCGCAGTTGTTTTGATTCGGCGCGTGAAACGAAAAATCATTCACGAGGTTGTCGGGTAGAAATGGTTCTAATCGGCGATCGTGCTGCGGTTGGCATTCACGTTCCTGGAGTTCACGATCCTAATAATAATAATAACGTACAGGC
Source organism: Daphnia pulex (assembly GCF_021134715.1). NCBI lineage: Eukaryota > Metazoa > Arthropoda > Branchiopoda > Diplostraca > Daphniidae > Daphnia > Daphnia pulex. Next base: position 2,601,987 of record NC_060025.1, on the reverse strand, counting down.
AGGTGGAAACGCAAAAGATCAGAGCGTCGTGATGAGGTGATATGCAGCCTGGCAAAATATTTGAAAAAATGTTTTTTTGTTTTATTTCGTTCGTTCGTTCGCGGGAAATTATAATAATAAGACCGTTGCTGCTGTTGCTGCTGGGAAGTTGATTTATTTATGTGTCTATCTAATTTGCATTTGATTGCGGCCAATCGATTCTAATTGGACGCTGTCTATAGAATGATGGACCCTTGCGCTCACAATGGGCAATTCCTTATCGATTGTGATGTAACCATTTTTGAACAGGATATGCAATTAAGCAATTATATTTCTAATTATCGCGGTATGTGGAAACATAGCTAGATTTCAATGTTATGCAAAAATCCAAACCCATTCAGAATAATTGGGTGTGCGATGAGGCCGGTAAGGCTCCGCTGGCTCAGGCCCTCTTCTTTTGCGGGAGCATCATCGGCGGGATCGTCCTGGGCTACATCGCCGACCGATTCGGCCGCATTCCGGCCCTGATCCTCTGCAATTTGACGGGCGCCCTGGCCGGAATCATCACGACCTTTTCGACAACGTTCGGCCTCTTCGCCTTTTCCCGATTCCTCATGGGCATCGCCTTCGATAATTCCTTCACCCTCATGTACATCCTCGGTAAAGACAAATTGGAATTCAATTAGTCTCAAATTAATTTTGAAATCATTTCAATTTTAAAAATAATCATCAATTTGAATTTTGAATTGAATTTCACAATTTCATTTTAAATAGAGAAATTAATAAAATTTCTATTTCTAATTCAATTTTGATTATACATCAATAAATAAAAATTTAATTTATCAATTTAATCTAAAATGAATGAATGAATTACATTTTAATTTCTTAATTCTATTTCAAAAAAAAGAAAGAAAGAAAATTTAATAGCTCAATTCAATTTGAAAAAAAAATGGTAACTCTAAATGAATGTAATTATATAGTACTGGAATACGTGGGACCGACGTACCGGACTTTGGTGGCCAATTTGTCGATCGCCTTGTTCTACACGGCCGGAACGACGGTGTTGCCGTGGATCGCCTGGGGCATCAGCGACTGGCGCATGTTCAGTTTGGCCACGTCCATTCCCATGGCCTCGGTCATCCTCGCCTACTGGATCGTTCCCGAAAGCGCTCGGTAATGCAATACCTTATTATTATAAATTTGACTTCTATTTATAGCAGGACAACACACAATATTTAGCCATCAGGACACTCACACACATTATTTCATATTTTTATGATTTTTTAAAAAACAAGAAAAACAGATTTGCTTTTTTATTTTTTCCCGCGGGTTCTCTCCCTACCGTAAATCAAACGACACGCTCCCGTTAGATTTTGTGTGGGGGCCCACCGCCATCATAGAGTTGCGCGTTATCATTTTCACTTGTGTTTGAGCATTAAGTGAAAATGGTTTCGTTCTCTCTCTCTCTCTCACTAGCTCAAAAAGAGAAAAAATATGAAGTTGACCTACTTTTATTTTTGTTTCTGCTCGCCAACTTTCTTCGCTTACACGTGTGTGTATAGCCTACACACATTGTCCGGATGATCAAATATTGATACGGCCTACCGCCGTCTTCTGGAGCGTGTTCAAAACAAATACAGGTCCAGCAGCAGCAGCAGAGAGAGAGAATGAATTGATATATTTGATGATTTCATTTGACGTATTATTGGGTTGACTCTGATGAATCTATAACGTCGCCAAGGTCCGTGCTGGTTCCGCTCTGATGGGCATCGATTTCCCTTTTTTTCATTTTAGTTTTTTTAGTTTAAAATAAATATAAGAAAAATGTTTTTTTTAGAAAATATTATTGGAAGAAATAATCTGAAAAATCGAAACATTTTTTCAAACGTCCGTCCAATTCGACAGGTGGCTGCTGTCTCAAGGGCAAACGGAGCGGGCCATTTCCATCTTGAAGACTTTCGCTCGCATCAACAAGAAGCAGGTCGACGAGAGTGTCTACAAGAAACTCAAGGTGATTGATTAGCTTTTATACAATTTGATCCATCCATCCATCCGTCCGTCCGTCCGTTCGGCGTGTGGTCCATTTTTCTCGTTTGGCCATCAAAGTTCTAACACGCAAAAATTGGCTGATATTATTCTATCGATTGTTATCAAAAAAAGAGAAACGTCATCCTGGGGAATATAATAACAAATAGTCATGTGACCAAAACGGTTGACACTGGGCAAATTGCCATTTCCAGTTGGTGTGGGAATAGAATCATCTTGTTTTTATGACGAGTAAGGGGGGACCCTGGACAAAAGGAGAGTAATGAATCTGTCCAGGCTTTTATTAATATTTTTCTTTTTCTTTTTATATGTAAATTGATGGCGTGATTTGCATATTGTATGTCAATGACTTTATATAGACTGCCACTGAGGAGGCGATGGAGGCCAGCTCCAAGGAGCCGCAACAAACGGTGCTGGACCTGCTGCGGACGCCCAGGATGAGGAGGAACACGATCCTGCTGACTTTGCTGTGGGTTCTGGTGGCCGTCGTCTACGACGGCCACGCCCGCAACACGGCCAATTTGGGTCTCTCCGTTTTCCTGACGTTCAGCGTGGCGTCCGTCACCGAACTGCCGGCCGATTTGGTCCTGGTTTTCTTCCTGGACAAATGGGGTAGACGCATCTTGGCCTTCGGCTCACTCCTGGGCGCCTCCGTCTTCAGTCTGGCCACTCTGGCCGTCCCCAATGGTAATAAGTGACCGATATTTTTAAAAATCAATTTCTCTCTCGTGACTGGACCCGAACTGTTTTCCCGCGTAGATCAAGCCGTTCTGACGGCCGTGCTGGCCATCATTGGCCGTTTCTGCGTCAACATCACGTTCAACATCGGTCTGCAGTACGGAGCCGAACTGATCCCCACGTCCGTCCGTGCCCAGGGCATTGTGAGTATCGCCGTCCACTTTCTCTTTTTTTCTCTTTTTCTTCTTTGGCCGTCCTTGATTAAATCGACCGGACTGATTAATGATTCGTGACCTTATATATCAAATGTAACAGGCCTACGTCCATATCGCTGGTTACGTGGCCGCTATCGTCTCGCCCTACATCGTCGATCTCGTAATACTAAATTTGAATTTCAAATTTGGCGGGAAAATTCAAACATTTAAAAAATGGAATTTTTTAAAATGATAGGCTCGTTTTAGTCAATTTTTGCCACTGACCATTCTGGGAATCCTGGCCCTGATTGGTGCCATCGTCGGACTCATGTTGCCAGAGACGCTGGGCGCCATTCTGCCGGAGACGATCGAGGACGGAGAGAATTTCGGCAAAGATCAAAGTTTCTGGGATTTCCCGTGCTGCCAACGACAGAAAGAGTAAACGATTCAATAGCTCTAATTAGTTGATTGATTTCCCCGAAATTAATTAAAAATTTCATTTTGGAATTGGGCAGAATTGAGCCGGACACGGTGACGGCCTCCAGCGGCGATTCGATGCCGGTCGTTGCCGCCAAGGATTCGAATTTCATCCGGGCGCCGTCCAATCGGGCCAATGCCCTGCGGACATCTATCCGCGGAGAGGCCTTCCGCTCCAGCCTGCTGGCCCGCCAGCGTCAGCAGCGCCAGCTGGACCCCAACGACAAGAGCCACAAAACTAACAACCCGGAAACAATTATCAGTTCCTCATCAGCTCCTCCTCCCCGTCCGCCAATCGATTGAGAAATTGTTCCATAAAAATGTTTTTCCAACTTTTTAAAATTTTCACGGACGGACCTTGAAAAGAAAAGAAAAAAAATGTCGTTCCTTTCTCTTATTTTCCTCTCTCTCAATGGTTGAATTGTTTATTTTGTCTTCTCAAATTCCGACATCGGCAGAGATTTTCGATGCAAAAATCCAATGATGAAATTTGTAAATCGTTATTGTGCAATCAAAGTGGGGGGAATTTAAAACAAAAAATTGGGGGTGAAAAAAAAAATTCATTTTATTTGTACACACACAAACGGGCCCCGAAAAACAAACAATTGAAGCGCGCGCTCACGAATATATCGCATTAGAAAATAATAATCACGGCCTTCGGGAATTTTTTTTTTCAAAAATGATGATAATGTCAAACAAATTGATTTTTGTTCATATCAAAAAATGCTGTGCGCCTATTTGATTCTCCATTTGCTGGAGAAAAGGGGAAGAGGGGGGGGGGTTTGGGAGGTGATTAAAAATAATTGTGTTTTCTCATATTTCATTGTATAGTATACAGTATATATATATATATAAATGTTTACGTGTGTGTGTGTGTGTTTATATGTGAATGTGTGTCAAATGATTATCAAACCAGGGTTATCTTGATGGATCCAGATGTGCTGGCTATCCGTCCGTTGTTATTGAGAGCTTTCATCGGAGTCGATTCCGAGTCTTCCTCTTCTTCTTCTTCTACCGGAAATGGTTCCGCCGCCACCGCTTCTACTCCCCCCGCGCCTATGATGGCTGCCGGCCCACTACCGCTGCCGCTGCCCGTCTGGATGTTTTTAATGTCGTCGCTGCTGCTGCTGCTGCTCCTGTTGTGATTTTGATTTGTCTTATTTTGGGCCGGTCGGTAATACACGGAGAAGACAATCAAAACGGCCATGACTAGAATGACCAAGAGGCCGGCCGAGAGCAGGAGCGTCGAGGCCAGGACGGCCGACGGCTGAGGCTCGTCGTCAGAGCCGCCGTTGGGGCTGTTGCTCGCCTTGCCGCTTTTAGTGTGGCCGGACGGCGGCCAGTCCAGCGGCAGGAAGCGCATGTTGGTGCCTCGACGGGCCTTCAGTTGGCTTCCGGATTCCTGGCGCTTCCAGCGGAACATGGACCCGCTTCCAATCACCGGCTGAACGGAATAGGAGACCTAAAAATTTGATTTTTTTGAATTTGGCGCCAAAATTAAATTTGAATTTAATAAATAAAAATGGAAATAGAAAAAACAAATGTTTCGATCAGATTGTGGAGGAGGGGAAAGGCCGGACGTAACCGGGTCAGGGAGAACGAGATTGAGATCAAACTGGGCCAGTCTCCGTTCCGACCCCTCCCCGCATTGCTGGACTGGATAAGGAGCGTGACCATCATCATCATCATCAGTTATCCTAGATGTGTCCAGGCATCAATTGTACTATGTGGGAGGGGTGGAAGATAAAATACCTGGAGAAACCAGCGAATTCCAGGCTCCAGCTGGAACAATGGATCGACGCTGAACACGAACCCGTCCATGCTGGGCAAATGGGCCATGCCGGTGCGTAGCTGGTCGACTTGACTGGCGAATTTGGCGTCCAGGGACAGACCCTGGACGTCCTTGTCACTTCCGTACGGGTCCTCACGATCCTATCGATAATAAAAAAAAAATGTTTTTAAAATTGTTCCAGGGAAATGTGAAATAATAAAAGAGGCCGGACGACTGGACGGACCAATAAAAGTAGTCGGTATTTCAATCGCTGCGAGTTCTCCAGGCATCCGAACTGGGGCCGTTCGGCATTGGGCTCGAACAGCGGGACGTAGCCGTCACGGCCGGCGCACAGGTACAATTTCTCGATGGAGAGGCGGTAGCCGGGCGAGAGCTCGTTGCTGGGATGCCAAAGGACGCGCCCGTAAACCCGTTCTCCGTTGTGGAACGAACCTTCGAATTCAGCATCCTTTCACATCCATCAGGACGGACAAGAATTTTCACATCAATTGCAATTCATTTGGAAATTTCGTTTTTTTTTTTAAATTAATTACTTTAATGTCGTCGATGCTGCGTGGTTTTCTCAGGAAGGCCCGCACGTCGTTCGTCAACTGGAACGTCGTCCTAAATGAGACAAGAAATGTAACTTTAATTGTCCAGCAACGCAACAACCGCAACAACAATTTTACAAGCCCTGGCCGGCCTTGAGATAATCGGCAAAATGTTCAACTGTTGACCACTGCAACGATTTGTTTTGTGAAGGTGAACAAATATTTAATGTAGGGCCGGCCACACACACTTACTCTAGGGAATAGTGGACGGGTTCCGGCCGGAATGGCTGCTGGTAATGGATGGGCAGAGTGACGTTGAACGGGTCGGCCGCTTGGCAATCTTCTTTTTTATTGTTCATTAGCCGACCGAATTTGTTGGCCGGCTGCTGGGCATCGGACGAGGCCGGGCAAGGGGCCAGCACCAGGGTGTAGTTGCCCGTGTAGTCCTGTAGCGTGTAATTGGAGACGGCCCTCCACTTTTGGAAAGTGGCTCCCGTCGGGTAGATCTGACTCCACATCAGCTCCAGGTCGAAGCCCAGCCACTGGCCGGCCACAAAGTGGTGGTGCGGAGGACTTAGTAGTCGACTTCCGCCTTCCAGGTAGCGTCCGGCGAAGCGGGTTTCCGTTTGGAATTCAATCACCAGGCGGCCGTTGTTGGGATCGGTCCGGATTCGCGTCACATGGGGCTGGACGGCCAAGGCCAGCTTGGTTTCGGCCACTCCGCGCTGGCCCAGCAGGACCGATGCGTAGGAGAAGGAGAATTCCATTTCCGTCTGATGCTCGACACTGGTCCAGCTCTGGTGGCCGCCCGTCGAAGCGCTGATCAACGTCACGTACAGCGGCACCCGGACCGTCACTTGAACTTGCCCGCGGTTCATCGCCTTCCAGAAATGGACGGACAAAATATTTCAATTTCAATTCAATTAATTTTAAATTTGATTATAAAATTACCTGGAAATTGGAGGTGACTTGGCCGCCGCAGAGCTGGACCAGTTCCGTCATGGTGTACCAGGCTTCGAAATGCCAGAGGCATCCGGTGGAATCCAGGTGGCGGTAGAGCCGGACGGCCGATTCTTGCCGGATGCTTTTGGAGAATTCAAACGGCAATTTGGGCGCCAAATTCGGATCGTCTCGATCGCTTCCGTCCAGGAATCCCATGGCCGGGTGGAGATTGGAGCAGCGGTGGTGGGAGCGGTAGGCCGGCTCGCTCATGACATGCCGGATGCCGTGCAGCGGCTGGGTCGACAGGATGGGCATCAGTCCGTCCGAGTGGGGCACGACGACTTGGATGCGCATCGTGTCCGGATGCTGCGGATCGCTGGCGTTGACGTAGGACAGGGAGGCCGAGAAGGGTTGCTGGCCGGCCACCATCACCTGGTCGTCGGACGGATCGTCGGAGGCCAGGCTGTTGGGAGCGAAAGGCGGGCAGAGTCCCGACTGACCCGAAACCATCACGGGTCGACTCTTGGAGGCCGGCCCGACCATCATGGCCGGATCCAATCGTACCGGCTGGGCCACGCAGCGGATTTTGAAGTCACGGCCGAAGAAGACGGCGTCCAGCACCCGATCTTCGACTCCGCTGAAGGCCGTCGGTTCGCTCAATCGATAAAACGGGCCGGCCGTACTGTCACCTGCTCATAAATCGATCAAATATTTCAAAATGATAAATCGATTTTCTTTTTCCAAAAATATCAAACATTTCCACGTGAGGTTATTTTTAGTCCGTCTCTAGTGAGTGTGTGCTGGGCATGAAATGTGTGGTGACCCACTTATTTTTGGTATTTTGCCCGTCTGTACTACGTGCAGGGATTTCCCATCGTAAACAAAATGTTACAGTCATCGCATAGATGACTCTGCACGTTTATCATTTAACAACCGAGTCATCCGGGCCGGAATTGTTCATCGTCGGTTAAACCCAACAACAACAACAACCCCAAAATTGCCCGGCACGGGATGTCTTAACAATTTCTTTTTCCAGTATTCATCCAACCGAATAATTGTAATACAAAGTTCTAAATTGTTTCAATAAAAATTGAACGGAACTGACTTAACGGCTCCTGGCTACTGCTGCTACTGCTTCCGCTGGATGGAGGTGAAATGTCCCAGGAGAAGCGGATCTTGGAGACGTCGATGGCCATGTTGCGGCAGAGCCTCTGGGTGCTGATGTTGTACAGCGGATATTTCGGGTCGCAGGGCGTGACGCAAACGACCGGATATCCAGCCGGAACTGATATCGGTCGCTTGTCAAGATCCGCGCCCAGTCGATCTGTAATTTATGGGTCCAGTTAAAAATTAAAATTGATTTCAAAATTAAGATTATGTAAAAATTAACTATTACATCATTATTACATAATTATTAGATAAACACAATTAATTATTATTATTTTAAAAATGATTAGATTACAAAATGTACTTTAAATAAACCAAAAAGATGATGACTGACTCATACCGTAGTCCATTAGAGAGACGACGATGGGCTCGGCCGGCAATAGAGCCGGCCCGGAAGTGACTGTCGGCGGGATCAGGATGGTGGCAGACGATTTACCGGCCCCCAACTGGGCATTGATGCTGTCCTCGGGACTGAGAGCGATCTGGAAACTCTTTGGCCAGGTATTTTTGTGATTGGCGTTGAGAAACGCCACGCTGAACGACGTCCACTTCTCTCCAGGGCCAAATTCCAGGCTCTGACGGCCTTTCAGGACATAGTCCTTGCCTTCCTTGGCGCTCCCGTCCAAACTGGACACGAAAATCTTGGAGGCGAATCGCAAATCGCCCGTCCTCTCCACGTGCAGAGTGACGGAATCGGCGTCCTGTTGAGTCCCTGGACGGTAGACGGACTGGTTGAACTGGACCCGGGTAATGTCTTCCTCGTCCTGGATGCGGACGGCCAATGTACTCCGCGATCCGATCACAGCCGATGACGACGACGAGCCCTGGGCCACTTTGGGCTGATCGGCCGTCTGCTGGCCGCCGCCCGTTTCCAGCTGTTCCACTTGGGGGTGACTCAGCCTGGCCAGGAAAGTCTCGTCGCCTTCGTAGAAACTGTCGTCTTTAATTTGAACTGGGCAGTAAATGACGGTGACTCCGCGCAGGAAAAAGACCCTGGACGATTCGGCCACTGGGCGGGAGTCGAAATCTTTGGAATCGTCGGCCGATTGGGCCTCGGTGGAACAGATGACCGAGCAGGTGATGGACAAATCGCCGGTGCGGACCACCGTCACGGCGGCTACTCCGGAATTCTCGCCGGATTTCCATTCGGTCGTGTTGAATTCCATCAGGCAGGGCGTTGTGCCCCCGCTGCGGCCGAAAAGCTCCTCGTCCTGCTGCTTGTTGACGTAGCGGAGCGTCACTTCCTGGCCGGCTGACGAGTCACCGTCCGTCACCCGGAAGACGATCTGGGCCTCCTCGGCGGATGAGATGAAGGCGATGTTGCCGTCCAGGAGCTCCTGGTAGTCAAAAGTTTCACCATTTTGCAACGTCCGGTCGCTGTTGGTCAGCGGGTCGAATCGCTGGAGCCGGCCGTTGGTCGGCTGGGCCACCAAGGTGATCTGCAAATCAGAGGGTTCGCTATCCTGATCCTGGACGTCGAAATGGTCGCCAGTCAGGATCACTCGATCCTGGCCCATCGACAGGAGCAACGGACGCGTCGTGATTTGCGGCGACTCGTCGTTGACGTTCTGTAAAAATTTGAGTTGATTAGAAGATTAAAAATGGCCGATTTGATTGGATTAAGTTATACCTCGATGACGATGTCCAGTTGGGAGGGTGGCGACCGATTGTCTGACGTGTCTCGTACGTAGAATCGAAAAGAATCTTGGCGAGGCTCGCTGCCTTTGTGATCTGTTTGCCGAAATGGCAATCCATCCATCCAGCAGGTTTCAAGACGATCAGCCCCGCCGGTCATAGGTTGTCAGTTGAGTAAACAAAGGGAAAACACACCAGACATATAATAGACGTGCCAAATACAATGGAGAATCTCATCAGTTAAAAGATAGATAGCCCAAAGCTAAAGCTAAACTTCTAAGGTTATATAATAGATGTTTGTTTCAAAAAATGTTTTTATCAAGAGAAGAAAAGAGAGAGACGCCTACCGTTTTGGACGTAACTAAGTTGTTCCTCCAGTAGAGCTGACAATGGAAATTCAGTCACCACCTTCCTTTGTCCTTTTGGTTGAAGAGAAAATCGTTTTTGTGTGTGTTAATATATTCAGCTAGTTTCTATTTTCTTTGTTTAAATAAATAATAATAACGTGTGAGTGGATAAAAAAACAATGGCTGCTGGAGCAGATGATTTTCCAGAAAAGCAATTTGGCAACTTCATCATGGCCGAAAATCTCTTAATTGAAAGTGTAGAAATCTGACACATGATATGTTATTTGGGCGCCTATTTTTATAATCGCTTCTCTCCTCGTGCGCTGGAATCAAGAAAAACAACTTGAAATATGCCCTGAAACCCTTTTTTTTTCTTTCTTCCCTTTTATAATACTTGATGATGATGTAAAACTTATTGCGAGCAACCGCGTGGTCTCTGGTCTATAATTTATCTCGTTTTCGATCACGTGAGAATCTCATCATCATCATCATCGAGAGCTGCAAGCATCACAGATCACAGCAGCATCAGCTTCACGGTATATTTTTCGTGAGATGGTTGAACGACCGGATGAAATCCGCCAGTCATTCATTACCAAATTCTCTGTTGATGTGTGTGTGTGTATTATTTGTTACAGAATTCGAGAGAGGGTTGGGCCCACGTCTGCCCATTCATCATGCCATGCCACGAAGGAAAGCATCACTGAGCTGCAGAGTCTCCACACAGCAGGGGGAAAAGACAAAAGCGTTGAGCCTGATTTATCCCTGTGGATACACTTGCACCGTGTAATTACTGCACAGTCAGTGCTGCTGCTGCTGCTGAAGCGAGCCAACCCCCCCATACCTCAAGGCTCTGCGATGGCATGGGAGGTGGCTGAATTGTCTCCACACACACTCCGTTATGAAGAGACACCCCCCTAGCTGTCAAAAGAAACACTCCCTCTTGGCATTCAGCTCGCAACAACAACAACAACAACAATTGACCTTCCTTCCTTGTACTCTTTTTTGTACAGTCCATCCTCCCTTTCAGAAAAAAAGTAGCAGCTCAGCAGCAGCAGCCAGTCATGTGTGTGTGTGTTTTATCGTGTGTAGGTTTTCCACACACACAATGATTTAACACTTGGCGAAAAACAAAGAAATAAAGGAATGAACATTTTCTCTCACCTGATCGATCCCTAACCTCCAGGTAGCCGTGCTTGGGTCCGTCGACGATGACGACGACCAGGTTGTCGGGTTTTGTATCGCTGTCGTTGACGCTCAGGATGTCCGGCGACAGGATTTCGGTGGCCCCTTCTTCGACCGTCACTTCTCCGTGGACGACGACCTCCGGCAGCTGATTGTCGCGGGGCTCGATGGCGATCATGAGGGCCTCGGGTCGAAGTGGAACCCTGGGCAGCGGAGCCAGTCCGTTGGCTCCGTTTTCGTCTCTGGCCCGTTTGATGGTGTCCTCGGTCCGTCTGAGAACTTTGCCGCTGGAATCCAACACCCGGCCGTTCAACAGGACGTTGCGACCTCTGCCATTTTTCTCTTCGCTGTCGTCGCTCTTGGCTGCCGAAACGTTCCAGTATAATCGATCCTCGGCCGGCAACCAGCCCACTTCCTTATCTGCTCTGAAGGTCAGTTTCCCTTGAATCACGTCCTGATGGTTATCAAGACGGAAAATAATTAAATCCTTTAGGCGAAATTTGTTTTTTCTTTGTTTTTGTTAGTTTTTTACAGCTCGAGTGATGACGTCGCCGATCTGCAGGACTTTGCCGGATAACAGGACGGACCCCATGGTAGTTGGACGGGCTAGAATGTACTCGACTGTTTCCTTGTCGACGGCCGTATCGAGGACGACAAAGTAACGCTCCGATATCGTTACAGCATCACCTTTTTATTTTTGATTAAAATGAAAATCCAAACATTTTTCAAAATTTGATTTTTATCACGACAGAAAAATCTAATCAAAAATAAACCTTCGACGACCGATGGTATCGACATGAGTGGACCGTCTTGCTGGACCTCCTGCTGACTACACTTTGGCCGGCCTTTAACTACACACACACACAACAACAAAAAAGTAACAGTTTATATAATGCTTGTTTTTGTGTTTGTGTCCGCTCGGATTCATTTTCGTGACTCGCCAAAAGGAATTCAAATGGGCACAGCACACACAGACATGTTAAGATGTGTACACTAGATTATAGCGGTGTGCATAGTACATACCTGTTGTTGACTGGCGGTATCCTGGACGACAGCGTCGACATTCCAGCTTATTACTGGGCAAACCACCACCACCACCACCGGTGCAGATACATCCTTCTGGACAACTGCTCGAATCTTTTTGTTTGGGGATTAAATCCGCACAAGTCAAACAGACAAGAAAGAATTAAAAGCTGTGGGAGGGGTTTTTTTAGACTATATTTATATACATGTTGCAAGTCACCATCTGTGTACAAACAGAGTGGGAAACGAAAAGGAAAACGAAAAAAGAATTTGGGGTGGAAAATTTATTTGAAGAGTTTTCTTCTTTGTGGACGAGCGATTGTCCTTTTTTTGTTTTGAGACCAAGTGAGACACCAGAACGAGTTGTCTCTGTTGTGAGTAGGTGTGAAACACGACATCACATGTCAGGTTCCGAGGCTTTTTTACGAGAGCAGCTAGCTAGACTCTAGATGCGTGTTGTCGTGTGTGGATGTTGGCATCGTTAGAAAAAGCACGGGATATATAGAAGGAGGGGCGGGAGGAACTGAAACACTTTTGCGTAATGAAGTCGGACGTAAATCACACGGGGGGGACCCAGCAGGCAGGGATCCGAGTTAGTCGCCCGCTGCTGAGTCAACATTCCCGGTAGTGGCAACAATCTATATACATGCCACACACACACACGTACTCCTAACACATATGGGGTTGAGTGTGTGGGGTGGGCGTCTAGCTATTTTGTTCCAAACGGGAGAGTTGAGAGTTGATGGTCTCAGCACCAAAACCAAAAAAATAAGTTTCACTCAATTTGATGGACATTTTCTTTTCAAAGCTCTTGCGCAAAAAAACTCTTTTTGATTTCTAAAATAAAATTCGAACCATTTTCTTCTTCTGCTCTGCTCTTCTTTGCTTGTTTCAGATTCCCTGGATTCCCGACATTTTCGACATCGTGCAAACTGGATGTCTTCCAAAATTGTTACGGGACTCGAGGGGGGATGTTCCGCCTTTGCCACATAAAACCCGCGTCATCGTTTCAAGTTATTTTTCTTTTTTTAAAAAACCAACAACAAAAACTTTTTCGGAACTTTTTGTTTTATTTAAAAAGAAAATTTCTTTTTGTTCCAGGGTTTTTTGTTCCAGGAGCGAGTTGGCTTTTGGAACGACGTTGGCTTCCGTGATTTTGTTCTACTGCCCGGCTATTAAGTCTGGCGGTGACGTCACAGCCGGAAGTCGGGAGGAATGAAAGATAAAAAGAAAAAGGTGCTGAGAGACCAGGAAGTTGGACGGAAGGAAAATGTGGGCACGGTAAAAAAACCAAAACTTCTTCTTTTTCTTCATTTTGATGACAAGTTACGTCCTCGAGAACCTCTTATTGTGCGCGCGCGTTATTTTTAAATATGATGATCGATTCGGGTTGCTGGTTGCATGCCTTTTTTATTTATTTTTAGAGGTCGTTTAAGGTTAAAATGTGAAATCTAGCGGACTGAAAACTCGTTAAAAATCTAAACGGAAGGCAGACGACATCTTTTTTTATTTTTGAAAATTTCCCAAAAAAAAGTTTGTTGTGTACGGCTGTTTGGTGTTTTATTCACACGATTGGAATATTCAAATGAGCATCCTCCGTCGAAATGTCCGTTCATTCATGCCAAACATTTTACCAACTTTTTTTTTCTTTTTTTGCCAACTTTTTTTGTACCCGTTTGGTGAGTGGGGGCGCCCAGCTGCACGTTCAAACATTCGCATATTCATTGATCCAGGGCCCAGGTATTATATTATTATATTCATATGTACGCGCTCGCACACACACAAAGGTTATGATGGGATACGTATATAGCTAGAGGCCGGGCCATCTTTTTTCGTTTCTTGTTGTCGAAAACATGGAAACATCAGAGGAGAGAGAGTAGCGCCCCCTCCGGCCGTTCCATCATCAAACATGGGCTCTAAGAGATGATGACGATAGCGGCGTCGGTCAACATATACATCTCGGCGTCGCTTCTCTTTGTCAAGGTCGGGAAACAAACAAGAAAACATTTCTCTCCACTCCCATTTCGATTGATATTGGCCACCATTCTACTTTTTTTGAATTTCGCGCGATTATTTTTTAAAAAATTCCAGAAATTTTGGGGGGAAAAATAATACGCGCCGCTCCCGAAAAAACATCGGGAAAGTGTAAGGAATTCCCATCATCGTATCCTATGATGACGGATGGGTTTTTCTAATCTCTTGGTGCGTGTGGCAAAAAACAGAAATAAAAATAAAACAAACCGAAATTGTTTCTACCAAAAATTAAAAAAAAAACTGATAATGAACCGAAATTTTATCTTTTTCTTTTTTTTAGAAATGAAATCAACAAGTTAACGAGCCGACAAAGCGACGTGACGCATCCTTGTCCTTGTGCCGAGTTGAATATTAAACCAGAAAAAACCCTTTTGATGGTGGTGCTGGGGCCCCTTAATGGCACACACTACTAGTCTAGTAGTCATCTGGTGTAGTTGTGTAGTAAGTAGTAGTAGTATATTTCCAGCATCCTTAATTTTTTAATGACCAACAGTTTCAACTGTAGCCGGCCCAGCCTATATACGACGTGTTACACAGTTCCACTGCTTCTGCTGGCCTGGCCTGGCCCGAATGAAAACGGTTTTTTTTTTTTTTTTTGGCTCTGGACGTCGTGACCTTCTTGGCAAATCCCGCCGGTTGTTGTTGTTGTTGGGCCTTATAGCACACACACACAGAAAAAAAAGAGGCGAAACTTTTCATTGACCCATTCATCACCACGACCGAAAAGGGGCTGGGCGAATATATATTAAGAGAGAAACACTAGATGTGTGCGCTGTTGTTCTTTTTTTCCTTCTTCTTCTTCTTTCACTCGCCGGGAAAAAAAAGTTACACAACATTTCACGGGAAATTGGTTTTTCGTGTTTTTCGGTTTTTTCTGGGGGGAAGTGTCGGTTCGGTGGAAGGGTTGGTGGTGGTGGTGTTAATGTCGGGAGTCTTACTCTTTCTTTCTCTTGGTTCTTCCATTAGCGGTCAAATGTCTCTAGTCAGAAAAATATTCAAATGTACATAATCCCCGGGCTGTTATTTTTCCAAGAGGAGGAGGAGGATCTAACAGCTTCATCTGTCGCCGCCTGTTATTCTCTTTCGGGAATCTTGTCGCCTCGTCTCTCTCTCTCTCTCTTTCCTTACTGGCTAAAATTAGACATTTTTTAGGTGGGGAGGAGGGGGGGGGAAATCAAATGAGCAACTCACGAGACACACCGCTGCTTATATAGTTTAGCTAGAGCGGGAATTTCAAAAAGAAAGAAAAAAACCTTTTTGTTTTATTTTTTACTTTCGGGATTCCAATTCCGCAGCCGCACGTCCGTTTCGATACATCAAATTGGTGAATGGGGAGGTGAGGGGGGAGATGTTGTATAGCTAAAGAAAGCTCTCTATCTCTATTTCTCTCCTTTTTGGCCAACCTCCCACCTCCCCCTAAAAATAAGTGGAGGTGCGGCCGAACCCGCCGCTTATTTTTTTCTTTCTTTCTACCAACCGAAAAGGAAAATACTTACACGACGTTCACGGCCTCCTCACTTTCTTATATGTCTGCCCGTTGTGCATTACGTGACTGATTTTTTTTAAAATTTTTTAAAATTTTCAAATAACCCCTACGATTTTGATTTGAACAATTAGCGATTGAGATAAATGGTGATTGATTTTTACCTGCTGTGCAATGTGCGACGATAATCAACAGGAAGGAGAAGACGACAACGAAACGAGACACGACCACTGTACAACGCATTTTGCGCTAATTATTTCGTTTGTCTTTTTGTGATGAATTTGATTCAATTGTTTTTTTGCGGGAAATTTGAAATGGGCGAAAAATGAGACACTGGTCACACTCATCCGCCACTTTTCTTTCTTTCTTTTTTGGGTTTTACAGAATCACCTCTGCTGTAGTAGTAGTAGTAGTAGTAGCGGCAGAAGAAGACGAATTGGATGTTGATGATGATGAAGGAGAAGTCGTGGAGTCAAGGTAACGAGCGGCCATTCTGACCGACAACAAACAACAGACTGACTGGGCCCCAAAAGAAGAAGAAGAAGAAGAACCCGCGCGGTGTATAGTAAGTAGTAGTAGTATATGTATAGTTGTGTGTGTGTGTGTGTACAGCATCCGCTCACTTCTTTCTCTCCAGTCAAATTTTCTTTCCAAGCCGGGCGGGAGCATCGAGGATATATCTCTCCCCCCACCGTCTTCTCTGTGTGTAAGGAAGAATAAATAAATAAAGAAAGAGAGGGGGGGGGGAATATAGGAGGCAAAACACGCCTCCTCCTTCTTTCATATATATTGTTGCCTCCTCCTACCTCCAGGGCTCCGAACTCTTTTTCCGCCGCCAATGTAATTTCCCTCCCCTCATCTTCTTCGAGTTGTTGGACGTGATTCAAGAAAATCAAAAATTCAACTTTTTCTTTTTTTTTTCTTTTTTAGAGCTGTGGGGGGAAATGTTTTTGGTTTATTTATTTATTTGTGTAGTGTACAAAGTCGTTCTCTTAATCGTTCCAACATTTGCATTGATTTTTTTTTTGTTATTTTTATTTTTTGACTGGGCAGGTTTAGCAGCAGCGACGCTCTGGTGCGCCGTCGTGAAGGAACTTTGGCCGATTTAAAACTGCCGCTGTGGGCCGGGCCCCCACCACCACCACGGCCGCCGTCAGCAATCAAATTTTGTCTTAACGCTCAGCGCACGATCGTCGGCTTGTACAACAAGGAAAAGAAATGAAGCCAACACGGATGAAGAAGGAAAGAAGAAAACGAGATGACAAACGGTTAAAACACTCGAATCGTACCGGGGTCGTGGGAATAGAACAAAAGAAAAGACGGCCGGCCGTGCTGGGTGGGCAAGACCATCCCTAGTTTTTCGTCTTTCTTCAATGGAGAGAGAGAGAGGCTCAAACGGCCTCTAAAAATACGACGGTAGCTTCTCCCTTTCTTTTGGCCATCCAGGTGGATATTTTTTTCAATGCCGATTTTTAAATTTTTACTTTTTTTTTTTTTTTTTACTTTTGCAAAGTTGGATGACATCTCCGAGTGTTTGGACAATGGATCGACCAGTTGGGGGTGTCGAATAATAAACCGGTCCATCCCCACCTGGAAAAAAAGAACCTGGGCCTGGGATGGATGGATGGAGACCTTGTCCCAAGTTGAAATGGTCCACGGCTCATTTTTTGACGTTGATGATCAATTCCCAAAACGTGATGATGGGCTCCCGCGGGAGAGGTGCGGCCGTGACCCGGGCGTTCCAAGGCGATGCGGCGGAAACCTGTCGGACAGTAGGAGCGGGATAGGCCACCACTTCACCACCGGGTCCATCTTCCCCAAAGGAGAAGGAAGGATCGGATATCCATCAAATGTCCACGGCTGTGGCCCATCTCCATTCTTGACCCGTTTTTCTGGTAGCGCGCCAATCGGTGCGCACACACACAGACATTTTCGCGTGAATAATTGGTCTCTGGTATGTATCCTTAACTGCGCAGCCTGACGGGGGCTGTATACGGGATACCTGCCGTGTGCCAGCCAGTCAGAGCCACAGCCAGGGCCATATGGTAGCGGAATTCAAAGTTCGCGGGCGTTGTCTGCATTTGATGATGATGACGTGATTTTTTGGTTTTTATTTTACTTTTAACTTTTTCAGGGTTCCAGTCGAATTCCAGCCGCTTCTTTTTCTTTTCGTTTTGGGAATCGTCGACACGCTCCGACACGTGGACAAATTGACGACCGAGACTCGTCGCATTTGGCATTTTGTTTAGGAAAATTCGCCCCCCGTGATTGACTCTAATCCGCCGAGACCGGAACCAAAAACCAAAGAGAATGTCTCCTTTGTAAATGTTGATGGTATTTATGTGTACACGTACCTACTTAATCCTCTCTGCAGCTGTTATCTCGAATCTCTTTTCTACAACAGACGCGAGCGATGATTAGTGACGTCAGCGTCGGTGTGTTAGGTGCCGTTTCCCCCCACCAAAAGATGAAAGGTTCTCCGTGAGAGCTCTCGCCCTTGGATGATTCATTTCCGACGATAAAACAAGCCCTAATCCAAATTTATCGACACTGTGCTGTGCGCACACACGTGGCTGTTTTTTTTTTATTTTGGCCAGTTCATGGGAAAGGACCGGGTCGTAAAAAATGATCGTCGCCCCGAATAAGGCCATCGAAATACGACGTACATTTTCATCCCATCGACAAGACAAACTTTATGAATGAAACGAACAATGACTGCGACTGGGTGGGATTTTTTTTTCTTAAAAAAAGAATGGCGCATTGCGAAATCAAACGATAGTTTATTTTATTTATTTCTTGTCTACATTTACATGGAAATTTTTTTGGCGTGAATAAAAGAATCGCCGTGAAGCGTTTTTTCTTCTTTTTCACAATCGAGAAAAGTACTCGTTGATGATGGGTGCTACTCGTTCTGGATGATGCATGTGAAAGTGATGGGTGCCGTCGACCGATTCGTCATATTCGTAAGAGGCGCATTGTCGCTGGTAAATGGCTTTGAATTCTTCCAGGTATTTGACTGGCTCGTACAGAGGACCCTGCTTGGCTTTGACAATTTTCAAATGACACCTAATTCCTTTGATTATTTGACGTTGCTCCTCTATCCCAAAACGCATAATAGAAGGCAGCATCTGTTGAGAAATTCAGACAATAAATTTTTGATTTACTTGTGAGTTTGGTGGTTGAAATTAGGGGAAATGTTGTTTTACCATTCTGGGATCGTGGGAGAAGACAAATCCACTACCAGATGCTTTGGAACCTCTCTTCATCAGAACACGGACAGCTTCTGGGTAGATTGTCCCACCCATGGCTTCCACATAACGATTGACCAACTGTTCCTGAGTGTAACTCTTTTGATTCTTGGGATCCTGAGATTTCCTTTCCATTTCGAGATGCAGATCTATGGCTTCAGTGATGTCCTGAGTGTGCCATGCTAAGGGGACAGTGACTGGTTTGATAATATCTAGTGTGAGTAAGCGATCAACCAAATCTGGATATAGAGAAGCGACAAGGAACCCTGTTGAACCTCCCATGCTGTGACCGATAATGGAAAATTTTTGTAGCTTGAAATGGTCAACCACTCTTTTGATATAAATCACTTTTTCCCAATAATTCATGGGTGATCCTGGGGGGACGTGAGTAGTAAGTCCATGGCCAAATGCATCCACAGCTATGTAACGAAATTTTTCTGAGAGTAAAGGAGCAAGCGGTGCAAATGAATCACAGTTATCTGCTAATCCATGAAGACACAATATTGGATACCCTCCTACACTGCCCCATTCTTTGCCTACAATATAAAGAGAAAGTGAGCTCATTCAAAATACTTAATATTCACAAATTCGTTTCTCTTCAAACCAGCTATTATCCCATGCGGCAGAGGCACTTGAATTTCGCGAGCATCTTGGGCCTTGATAATGTGATTCCATCTCTTTTGAAGAAAGGAAGATTGGCAGTATTTCGCCTGGATTGCTATTTCTTGTGTTATTTTGCAAAATCTTCCCAACATTTTCCGAACCTAGCAGACAACAATAACACACCTAAACAAACAAAAATGGAAATTAATGACATCTGTTGACTGACTGAGAAATGTTTTAGAATCGCCATTTTAGTAAGAAGTTTCCTGATATTTAATACAAAAATAAAAATTCTGAATCAATTAATGGAGAGAATAATTAAAATATTACAAATTTAAAATGTCATAAATTCATAACTGAAAATAAAATAATTTGTGTACTGGTAAGAAACTCTTCGGAAACGCATAGTTTGATTCCTCTGCGGTAGCCAATCAGACGCGAAATTCATGGCGTTGAAAACGTCGGCTGAAAATTGAAGTTTACTAAAACAGAACTCGTTGCATTGCAACAATCTAGTATCTACTCAACACTCGCCAACTGTCAGATTTCAATCTGCCACTCTATTTTAAACGTAAGTTTTCGTTTTAGTAATAGAATAACTATAAAATCAACGAGTCTTTGTGTGAGTAAAATTTGTATATTTGCTTTTATCTTACCTCTAACTTGTGGTGGAAATCTGATGCTTGTCAATCTTACCTGTTGAATTCTTTTTCAGTATTTTTAGAAAAGATTCGGTACCAGTGAGTACGCTTTTAACCTCATTGTTTAAACTAAAGCTTCATCATTTCTACCATGGGCCGAAACTCCAGAGGCAAAGATAAAGAAGTATCGGATGAACCCAGCACAGACGCAGCTGATGGTGGTGAAGGAGAGTTCTCTGTTGAGAAAGTCATTGATCGAAGGTTTGTTCAATTTGATAAAGCACCATCTATCTTTCAGCTAAATTTCTTCTCATGAATAAACCTAGGGAAAAGAATGGCAAAGTGGAGTATTTCTTAAAATGGAAAGGCTTTGGTGATGAAGAAAATACATGGGAACCAGAAGAAAATTTAGATTGTCCAGCCTTGATTGCCGAATTTGAAAATCAGAGAAAAGAAAGAGAAAAAGAAAAAGGCAAGAAGAAAGAAAATGAAAAGAAAGACAAGAAACGTGCTCAAGCGAGTGAAGAAAGCGATAGCAATCCGGCTAAGAAAAAAAACACCGAGGTTCATATTACATCTATACCATTCTCGAGTATTACGACTCTTAACTAACGGTCATTATGTTGCCCACACAGAATGCTGATCGCCCGAAAGGATTTGATCGCAAGTTGGAACCTGAGATGATTATTGGAGCATCTAATGACACTGGTGAACTTTGTTTCCTCATGAAGTGGTAAGTTTCGTTGTTTTCATTACTCCTTTCTATTTACCATTATTAAGGCTCAACTTGCTGCTTTATGATAAGTAACATATTTTGCAAATGGAAATGGTTCTTAATATGTGTGTTGGTTTTTTAGGAAATCCAGTGACGAAGCTGATCTAGTTCCGGCAAGCCAAGCCAACAAGCTTTGCCCGCAGATCGTTATCCAGTTTTATGAAGAGCGTCTAACATGGCACAATAATGCAAATGGTGACGACGGTAAGACCAAAGAGAAAAGCAGAACGGACTAGAAGTGCTAAGATTGCAAACCTCAACCTGTAAGTCTTCTGATGAACAGGCTGTTGTTGTATTATAGCCTCCTTTTACACGCAATTGAAGCCGTGAAGCTTCCGTTTTCATTTCCTTTTTCGTACTCCTCCTCCAATCCGCTCGTTCTTTTCTCGTCAACTTACTATTTTTATGTCATCCAATATAATGCTTGATTATATTTGTCTCTGACAAAATAAATTTTCTTTGCTGAAAATCATGCTGGCGAAAAAACAACGATAAAATACAACGTAAGATTTTTTAAATGGCTCTCAATACTTAGGCATTTAATGTGTGATGTAGATTGCCTTTAATCTTTGAATGTAACTTATTCTCCAACAATTCTTGTTTCGGACAAAGTTATTTTTAACCGATGCCAAATTAACTGCGGGACGGAGTGTTCAAAGTATATGATTATCGAGTTTTGATTTCCCTTGTTTTGGGGGCTATGCTGCCATTAATTAAGTTGAACTCGATTCTTTCTCTAGAACAGCATTTACACAAAACAGGTTTCGAATTTGATCACACAGTTCGCTTTACTTGTTTTGTTGTCCCTATTCGTGTTCCCCCCAGTTCGGTTATTTGAGACTAGGATATTGGTACAGTCACGTGCAGTCAGCTGTCAAATATAGGGTAGCAACCAAACGAAAGACCATCTCAGATCTTAGAGTTTTGATTGTTATAATTAAGCAACATTCTATTTAAGGACGCGTATGTAAAAAACGTGTTTCGCTATTTTTACTGTTAGTTAACCAACAAATCCCTAAAACGTAGAAGATCTTCATAGTTACCCCGTGCTAAATCAGGGTGTTGCCCTGCGTCGGCAACAGGTTATACTGTCAGAAAGTTTATTTATAAAAGATTAATCTCGGATCAGGTTTTTCAAAGCTGTTGTATTGCATTTAGGGATGTCGAAAGAATCCGTGTCAGCTGATACCGTTACTCTCTTAAGCACGCCAAATCTGAATCTTCTTCCATTTGGTATGCTGCTAGTTTTTATTGGGAATTTATAGACTATAGATGGCGAAGGGTGCGAACTAGGATTGGTATAAAACCCGTTCGCGATGGCTCCTATAGTCATTGTTATTTAGATATATGAGGAACGAAACCTTGAAGCGAACACTAGTTTAAAGCTGGATCTGTGCGCGAGGTAAAATTATTCGTTTTCTGACCAACCGAAAAAGTGCGATGTTTTCCGCGTCCCATTTCTTATTTCGTAAGGGATTTTACACTGTCAGATATGCATCTCTGTTATCTGGACACACCATTTATTCGATGCAACAAAGCCATCAGGTAAGATGGATGCATTTTTCACTTGTGAGAATAGAAACTAAATTTTGTCACGATGTACTCACGCAGATGCAAACCCGAGTCCCGCATATGACTACTCCAACTAATGACAGGCTTAACTACGAGCTTCTGGTGAGAAAGGACGTGGCGGATGTTTACGAAAACATAAGAAAGGTTTGAATAAAGAATAACTTTTAAAAGAGTGCCATTAATTTCATCCAAAATTCTGATCTTATTTACAGAATTTTAAACGAGTGCAGGTTGAATCAGTTTTACCATTAGCTTCTTATCATTTAGACGGAGACGGAAAATGTTTAAGACCATTGGTCATTTTGTGTTTGGCTAAAGCAATCAACAGTATTCTAAAGGAGACATCACCGTTTGTTATTCGATATTTGTTAAATGTCCCACTGGATGACATACGTATTAATTAAAACTTGTTTTTATTTTTAATGTTGAAAATAGAAAAGTGATTGAAAATCAAAAGAAAGTCGCACAAGTTGCCGAAATGATTCACGGAACCTGTTTGTATCATGACGACGTGATTGACGATGCCATCAAGCGAAGAGCAAAACCAACCATCAATTTTCTTTGTGGACAAAAAAAGGTATATTTTATATTATAAAGCAAAATGTTTCATGTGACATTGTGGTTGACAGTTTTCTTCGTCATAAGTCAATATGGGCTGGTGGTTTTGTACTGGGACGTGCTTTGGAAACTATTTCGCAAATTCCGAACAACGAAGTTTGTATCTTATTAACCAGAGTACGTATAGATTCTTATTCTTCTTTAATTCCAATAAAGTAGTTATTAAAAAATAACTCTTAATTTAGATGATACAAAATGTTGTTACCGGAGAATTAATGCAACTTGATGCTGGCGCAACTGAAGAAGAGAGATACTCGCAATACATTGATAAAACATTTAAGAAAACTGCAAGTGTATTTGCTTATTCTTGTCAGGCGGTATGTTTCGTATTAATTTCTACGTTATTAACAAAATTAAAAATTGTTCTCAAAGGTGTTAGTGCTTGCCGGAGCTGATGCTACCTTACAAACGACCGCTTTTGAATTTGGCCGACAGTTGGGAATAGCTTATCAATTGGTAGATGACATAATAGATTTCTCCGCCATAGCATCCACTGAATACGGCAAGGCGCTAGCAGTTGATTTGAACCAAGGACTAGCAAATATGCCTGTTTTATTTGCTGCGCAACAGGTGCTGGCAGTTCGAATTTTACAAATTTTTTTAAAATTCATAATTATTATCTCCGACCATTAGTTTCCTGAATTGAATCCAATGATTTTGCGCCGCTTCAAAGAACCAGGGGACGTTGCAACTGCGTATAGTTTAATTTTGAAATCGGACGGCTTGCAGCGGACTAAAGAATTGGCGACCCAGTACTACGGCGACGCTATGGATAAAATAGCTCAACTGTCACAGTCGCCCTACCAGGAAATGTTATTCACGGTAACTCATCAGTTATTGAACAAAATTAAATAATGCCCAGACTGGTTACTTTTATTGTCTGTGCATGCTCACATGGGAAAACATTTTTAAATTTGTGCATTGATATTAAATTTATTATCCAGTTATGCGCAAAGCGCACATTTTGCCATCGTTATTTAAGCTGTAAAATTGCCAAAACTACAATTACTTCTAAAATGTAAAAGAACGTGAACAGTTTTGGCTGTTTGGCTGCTTGCAATTGAAAGTGGCATGACTTAATGTGACTTTGGTGCAGGCTAGCGATAAAGAAATATACATGTAATGTTATAATACTGTAATTAGCTATTTTCTAGTGACCTTGATGACTGCGAAATGGTTGTGGATTTGTCCTGTCGTTAATATTGGTCTCACCGGACACTTTGCATTACATGGGCCGTAATTCGTCGTACATAATTGTTGTCATAGTAGACTTATTTTCTAAAAACAAATGCGCTTCACCTGGGGAATAATGATCTAATTCTTCTTTTATTATTTAACCAATTTAGAATGTTATTGTACTATGGATTCAACACATTACTGCTTGTCTTCTTTCTGAAAGATAAAAAGGAAAAGTTTTTCTACTCTTATTTTTAAATTACGAAAATTATTGGAACTGGGAACTAGGAAATTCACGGAATGTATTGATTGTTTTTAAAGTGCGAGTGGTTGAGTGGCTTCAACAGAAACTTGGTTACCTTGCTGACGGCACTACTATGAAAAAAGTTGTTGGAAAAAAACCGGTTTTTGAATTCACATTTTCCGTTGAATGTTGTTTCACGTTCTGTTTCCGGATACGCCCAAATATGGGAAAAACAACAACAAAAACGAAATTTTGGTTAGATGGTAACATCGTCACAAAAACTAAATCTAGTTTATGTGATAAATAATTAAATACCGACTATTCAAAACCCCATTGAACAATACGAAAATTATCTCTCTCTAACAAAAACATTTAATTTTCCGATTGAACGATAGAAAACGAAAAATTCGCAACACTGTCTTTTTTCGTACAAGCTGTCTGCTCAGAAAAACAATACACATAACACGACTACACGAGAACCAAAACCGATTGTGTTATTCGGTTTCTCCAGTTTCACAGTTTTTCCCGCCGTATACACTTTCATACCTGTCTTAATCGCCTGGTTTCGGTCACTTCTTCGTGTAACAACTAGCAACTAGCAATTATTGAAAAGCTTATTGTGTGCTCGCCATTCTCGCCTTTGGAAAAAAAACATCAAGCCTGCATGTAAATAACATTTTACTTTTGAAGTGGCAAGTAAACTTAATCATAAAATTAGGCATACTTGAAGTAGATTAAATTTAACAAACATTAACAAACAATTCAAAAAGTCCCAATGGGCATTTCTTTTGTATAATTATTACAATTTCCGGTACTCACTGCTACCATTTGGATTTGAACAGTAATTATAAAGCATGTGAACTATTTGAGAGAAACGTGAATCTACAATCACGGAATCACCATATTTGATCGTGGATTACATCGATTAGATGAACGAGTATTAAACAGAGAGAAAATCAAGTGCCGGGTGCCCATCATATAGATTTACCATTTGGCTTTTTGCTGCACATTTATGTTCTCTCAAAATTATTTCTTGTGTTTAAAGACTGACTGTAACTTTTTATAGTAAATATTTCAATAATTTAAAAAAATACTTTGGGTGACTATGACTTGGTAGGGGCATCTCGTGGCGACATTTTTCAAGCATAGGTGAAGCATAGGTAAAATCCGTCTGCTTCATCTTAATCTTTTCCGTGACCCCAACTTGGCAACTTCACCTTCACAGCACATCCACATGTTCAAATTTGTAACAGTTGGTGAGTTTTACTCTATAAAATACATAGTTTATTTATTTTAATGGGACTGGGAGTATGCATATTTCATATGCTTAGTACTTAATTTTCTTAGGCTTCAATTCTTAACTTTTCCTTCTCATTAAACTACTCCATATCATACCTCTGCTGAACCATAGGTTATACCATGTTACCATTTAGATTTTACTACATCAATCAATTCCAGTACCAGATCATATCTGATATTCTTTAAATTACTTTCTTTCAGGAAAACTTAATAGCACTTTCTTCATGCTTTTATGAACTACAAGTTTGACGATTGTCACAATGGGAAAAACTACAAAACTCAAAGAGAGACAGGTTTCAGAAGAACCTACTCCTCCAGCTTCTTCAGACAGCGAGGAAGAAGAGTTCATTGTTGAAAAAATACTGGATCGTAGGTATGTTTGTTGTCATTTTTTAAAATGACCAATGGTTTAACTAATATGTAATTATTTTAGAGAAAGAAAAGGTGTAGTTGAATATCTCTTGAAATGGAAAGGTTATGATGATAAAGACAATTCCTGGGAACCTGAGGAAAACTTGGATTGTCCTGCCTTAATTTCACTATTTTTAAATAAGAGGAAGGAAGAGGAAAAGGAAAGAAAAAAAGAAGTTGAGAAGTTGTTATTTACTTCTTACAGTAGCAAGGAGAGAAAACGTCTTGATGTGGTTGAAACTGAATCTAGTAACAAGGAAAAACAAAAAAAGAAAGATAATGAAAGACTCGACAAAATCACTTCTAAGAACGCTGAACGTTTTGCTAACTATCTTCTCAAGAACAAGCATGCACGAGAGAAAGAAAATCGCAATATTGAGCCTAGAGAAGAAAAGAAAACCACAAAGAAAAAAGAGAAAACTGTTGAGGTTTGGATGTCATTGAAAGTTCTTCATCTCAAATGAATGATTTGAATTAAATCCTGTTTTATGTCTTCAATGTTCAGAGTAACGATGAACCTTATGGATTCGATCGAAATCTGGAACCAGAGAAGATTGTAGGTGCTACTGACTCTACGGGGGAACTTTGGTTTCTCATCAAATGGTTCATTTTTTAAATACATTTCACTAGAGATTCGAATCATATCAACATTTTCTATTTTCTAGGAAATCCAGACATACACCTGAATTAGTTCCGGCTTGCGAAGCTAACATAAAATGCCCGCAAATCGTAATCAAATTCTATGAAGAGCGCCTGCAGATCCGAACCGGAATGGGCGAAGAAGATTCAAGTTAAAGACACAGGTCAAGTCAAGAATCTCGATTGGGCACATGAAGCTGGATTGATGCTATTTGTCCATGTTGCCCTCTCCCCTCTGTTCTTTAGGAACTTTAATATTTTCTGTGCGGTTATTTCGTTATTACCTTAATCAAGATATTTTCCTTATTTGAATTTTCTGCCGTCTAGCAAAAACAAAGAACTGACTTGTGTAAATTTGCATGTATCTTCTTTTTTTTTCTGGCACACAGTTTGATTGCTGATCACAATCAGTAAATTTTTTAAAAACCGAAACTACATTGTAAAAAAATTATCAAGAAAACAATTAAATGACATCCAATTAAAAAAAGGTAAATTTGTTATGTTTGGTTGAAGCGATCAGAATGCTTGTAAGATATGGGCTTAAGGCTTACTCTATAATGGATTTTGCAACTGTTCTATTTTAAAAGTTTACAGATGTTGACTTTTTCCATTGCCATTTTCAATTGCTGCCATCAACAGTGCTACTCATTAAACTTCATTTTGATAGTCTTAATCACAAGGTAGGACAAGCAACTAAAACATGATAAAAATTGAATAATTCAAACAAAATCTATATTTGATCATATGTTCTCTCAAGTCTCAACCATTGTTTTTAACATCCATGTATCCTGAAGCTAAAAGCTAGACTACATTTGAATATTGCTTATCTTAGCGGGAATTCCGCCTAGTACACTTCTGAGAAACAATTTAGCTATACTTATTACCTTGATCTACGTGTTTATTAGGGGCTATTTCTAGGTATCGTGTACTAGTTAAAATTAGCACTCGATGTACTGGGATAAAAATGTGCGTTTCAGAATATGGTTAGAATACTTATCCCTTAAATTTTCTATTTAGCCTTTATAAAAAGAAATATGACTAGTAAGCATTATTATTAGTTTATGTTAAAAAATTGATTGTATTTCTTAATGCATCATCACTTGTTGCGCATAGGATCAGGCGCACACACAGGCCTATTTGTTTGCGGCGTGCACTACTAAATACGGATTTATGTTTCGCGCACAAAAAAAAGTTCCGCGCAAATTATAGTACGCGCATTTTAGGCTTCTCCGAGCGTACTCTTACAATTAATGTCTGCTAGACTGTTTGAGGTGTCACACTTCACATTCAAAATTTTATGAAAATCTCATTGTTGTTTTATAAAAAATAATGTCACATATTATGCAAAAAAGTTGCAGTCTGCAGCGTATGCTCTTTTTGTTTTGTATATTCCTGTTGGGCCTTTCGTACTGTCAAGCTGCTGTGAATAAATATTCAAAAGAGGCGAATCAACCAGAACCTGTTGAAGGCGTTGACAAGGATTCTTGGAAAACTATTGACAAACCTTTTCGCCTCGCTAAAATTAACTTGATTTGGGCTAAAGCTCAGAAGGTACTTACAATCAAATTTTAAAGAATTGTTCATCTACTTAAACTTCTATATTTCTTTAGAGGCTGACAGAGTTTAAGCTGAAAAGTCTTTACAGTGAACTTAAAGTGCAAGATAAGGAAGAATTGCAGCTCAAGCGGTTGAAGGCTGATAACTTGGATAAGGATGGTCTCAAAGAAGCTGAAATAAGACAGAAGTTTGGCAATGTCATTGAACGTTATGGGTTGGCTGATCACTTTGAGAAAGATACCGAATCAAACCAAGCTGACAGTACGACCAACAGCCATAGCATTTTCAAAGATAAAAAGCTGAATAAACTGTGGTTAAAAGCTGAAAGTGCTGGATTTACAGGTACAACAAGTTTCTCATTTATTCATCGATCAATTTGAGAAATTAATGTATCTTATTTTTTTGTATCAAAGAACCTGAATTGAAAATGCTCAAGGATGAATTTGCTCACCACCAGGAAAAGGTGCTACAGTATTATAGCCTCTTGGAAGAGCACAACAGCAGGAAACTAAGAGAAGACAGTAAGGAATCTTAAATTTCTCCTGTAAATTTGTACCAATTCACCACATTCTTCCATCTCCAGATGCCTTTGTGAATGAAGCCTTTATGGACACACTTCAGGATTTGGGAGATAAAATTGAGCCAAATTTGGAAAATTCGGCTGTTGAAGGAGTGAGGTAATTATTCTGGTCATGTCTAAATGGTCAGCAATTTTCCCTTAAACTTTCTTTTGTGTCGCTTTCAAGGAGTACTCATCGCGAGCTAAAATATGGCTACGACCGCCTTGAACGCATGACCCTTTTGGGACCTAAAAGCCGTGATTTTGAAGAGCCCAAAGTTCAGGGACTGTGGAAAATCGCTCTCAACGGCGACTTTACCTCTGAGGAATTGGAATCTCTCCGCACGGAGCTGCGCCACTACGAGCAGAGATTGCAAAAGCTGCGCTTTATCCAGGCCCAGCACTCTCTCCAACAAGCCAAGACCGAATTAGGCAACAAAAGTGAATTTCAAGACGCAAATGAGCTTCGCCAGAGGATTAAATTGCAGTCGCGCAAAGTGGAAAAGTTGCACGCCGACCTAGAAGCTCGAATCACGCAACGGCACCTCGAGCTGTGAAGAAATCTCGACCAGCTGGGCCGGTCAGCAGCAGCAGCAGCAGCTTATTTTGGTTTTCATCTCGATAAGTTATTATCATTCTAACGGCTGTTGTAATAATCATTTGGCATTTTTTCTACTTTATTATTCTAAATAAAAAACAGTTTTCTTTTTTGTTTTTCCTTTGACCAGTTCTAGACGCTTATAGGCTTCTCTCTACAAGGAACAAGCGCCATCCAATAACGAATAGAAATGTATTTACATTGATGATATATCCCGCAAATAATACGTTTTTTGTTTTGTTGTTTTGGAACACACAACGAGCGCGCGCGCTCACGCACACATATACATACTACACGCACGCACGTAAAGAATGTAAGGAAGGTAGATATATAGAAGAGGCTCTTTTTTTTTGTTTTTCCAGCATTCCAGAGGGAGGGTGGGAGGGGGTGGGGAGGGAAATGATGACCGTTTTTCCATAGGCGGGCGCGGTCATAACCTCCTGAAACGGTAAGTTATTATACTCTCTTACCTTTGCCCGTATACGAAACAAAACAAAACGTGTTAAAAAAACCAAATTAATGTTTTTGAGTTGATTATTGTGTGTGTGGTGCTCATCCGGAATGGAGTTTTGAGAGGTTAGTTTCTTTTTTGCAGTTTTCTCCGAATGTTACGCCATCGGAATTCCTGGTTTATTTTTAATGGGTCTTCTCATCTTCGTGGTGGTGTCCGACATATCCATTTTTGCGCCTCTTGTTCAACAGTAGAAGATCGTCCAGTCGGTACCGTTCGGTGCGGTAATCGACCTCGTAGGATGACCCAGTCGTTTCTTCGATCCTGCTGGGATCTTTCAACCAAAATCCTGATGCCAACCCCAAATTTTAAATTCTGAATTAATTGATTTTAATTTTGTTTAGATTTCGATACCTGGCAATGTCTCTATGTCAACAGTGGCCTGTTGAGTTGAAGGCTCGGTCGTCGTGGTCGTCGTAATTATTTTGCCCACTTTATCGAAAGTGCCGCCATTCTTAGTGTTGACCGGACCTTGGACGTGAAAAGAATTACGTAAGTTATGATTTTAAAAAGAAGAAGAGAAAAGTTTGAATTTCTTTTACCTGCATGATTGCCATTTGTTGATTGTGACGTTTGGGGTAGGCTTCGAGTCCTGCTGAGCGGTTGGGTGTCCAGTACGGAAACTTTACTGCTGGACGGCTTGGTGTTCCATCCAGCGAATGGGTTCGGCAAGGCGACAGGTTGAGCGGCTACCAACTGGACCAGCAGGAGAACAACAACCGGGTTCATCTAAATTGTATAGAGAAAAGAAAAATGTTGTCGTCATTCGTCAGGAGCCCATCAGCAGTCGGACCAAAGTTGGTGTTAATCCACTTGTCAAAGTCTTTCAACAACAAAAGCCATTAAGGTAAGGTAAGATCTCTTCTCTCTCCTGGAAAATATAAGAGAAACCCATTCAAAAACACACACGGTGGGGGGGAAACCGGACTTTTGTGTCAGACTGCTCAAGACCGGTAGCTCCGTCCAATGATGGGCGACCACCATTAAACGGTTTGACCGGATCCCTCTGCTTTTTTTTTTTTAAATTCAGAAACAAGTATTTATTCCGTTACAAAAAAAAAGAAAAAAGGAAAAAAATTCCAGAGAAACAGGTGCCCCGCGGATGGCTCGCGCGAAACTCACGACAGTCAGAAATTCCCAACATTCCATCGTCATGAAATAGAATTTCCCCCCCGAAAAAAAAATTCCCCCCTTCCGATTTTTATGGTGGGTGCTGGGTATAATATACATTTTCTCGCGGTCGGTTAGAGAGGGGAGGTAGGCAAAAGAAAGGGCAAGGGAAAGTCCCATTCTAATTACCATGGAAAAGAGAGAGAGAAAGAAAGAAAGAACTAGAGAGGGGCTATAAGATTTTTATCTTCAATAACTCCGAAAGGTGAACGGCTGGTGGAGAGAAGGCTCGTGCTCAATTAGGTGAGGAATGCAGCCAGGTATTTGATGTACACACTCTCACTGCAGGCCCGGCTGTGTGTGTGAAGTAAAAAAAAAAAGAAAAAAAAAATGCTTGGCGTGTTTGGAATAACTTTGAATATTGCTCTGCTCTCTATCGCTGTTTTTTTTTCTCTCTCTCTTGTCCGTGAAATTGCGCCCCCAGCTGGGCGCAGCTCTCGCAAGAGACAAAAATCTCTCCCTCGAGACAGAAAAAGAAAAATCTATAATTCAGAAGCGAAAACGACGAAATTGTACAATCAAATTCAAATCACGCCGCACGAGGTGAGCTGGTTAATGGCGGGCCCGACATCCGCACGCGCGCTCCACCTCTTTCGCGCATACGTAGCGCTACCGGGGCGGAATCCGAATGGCTTCGAGGAATCGTGAGTTTTGTTTCTTTTCTTTCTTTTATTTTTGGGGTTTAAATTAAGATTCTTTACAAAATGACGTGGGGGGGGGGGGAAATTTAGAACTTTGGGTGCTCACCCTATATAGGCAAAAGAAGAATGTCGCGTGGTTTATACTGTAGGAGGATAGACGAATAGGAATAGAGGAGATTTTGTTTTGTTTTTTTCTTGTTCTTGTTCAAGTCATCAATTACGACATCAAGTTGATAACCCTACAAGTCCATTGGCGCGCTGGACCGCCGCTGGGCGAGATGAGCGGGGGATAAAATAAGGCAAGGCGCCCAGCAGCAGCGCGTAACTGAGGTAGCCTCTCTCTCTCCTGGCCCTTCATGTCATTCTCATATATAAATTGGGAAAAAAAGAAACATTGGAGCGGGGGGGATAGTCAAATATGTCTAGTGGCGATTCTTCTCGTTCGTGTCGTTTCTCTTGTTTGCTGGTTCCTTTCGACTCTCGTCGAATCGCTCGTGTCTTTAGTTGCGCAACAAAATCATTCACACATTTTGTCGCAAATGTTTGCCGATCCATTTTCCAGATGGATTCACTACACACTACGTGACTTGAATGAATGAATGAAAGTTCGACTAGAAGAAGAAAAACCAAAATTTCATATTTACCTTTTTTGTTGTTTTAAATTTTCCTTTTTTTGAATTTGGTGCTCGAATTTCTTTCAGGATTTTTATTTTCTGCGTTGACGAAAAAGCTCCGGAATGAATGGAATAAAACGTGTGTGATGTGTGAACGAACGCAACGCTATAATCTCGGAGTCGTCGTCGTCTTAGTCAATGGCGCACTATTAACTTCTCCGGGGGAGGTCAACAAAGTGTGAAGCTCTACTATGCGGTACATGGAGTCGATTGTCCACTCTGAAGACTTTGCAGCTTGTAATATATATAGCTGAGCTGAGCTGAGCAGAGCTGAGAGAGAGAAGAGGAAGATGGGGGGAGGCCATCCAACTTCCCCAACACTCCTCCTTCTTCCTCCCCTCCCTCCTCGGATGGATGTACAGCAGCAGCAACACACACAACAGTCGACGGAGAGCACACGAAAAGGCCTGTACCCTATTGGCCCCTTTTGAACCCAGTACACTATACACTCAACACACAGTAGAGTACCTCTCCGCACTGGTCGATTGGTCCAAATCAAAAAGGGATTCCTGACCCGGACTTGTGATAAATAATAGCGCGCGGATATCATCTACGATTGGCTTATAGACTTGAAGCAGCAAGATCCGTGCAAAAACAAAAGAAATGGCGTGTGGTATTTGGAGCAGCGGCGATCCGTTTTTCTTCTTCTTTTCTCCACCATCGACGACGACGACGACTAGACGAGTCTAATGGCTTTCTTGCCGCCACACGCTGTTGCTATATAATTACAGATTTTTTCTTTCTGTTTTGGCAGAGATGCAAAGCAGTCCCTCCATTCTGTTGCTGCACACACGTCGTTAGATAACATCCATGTTATATTATAGACTTTTTTTTTTTCTTCTTTAGCTCCAGCATTTTGAGTTCCAGGGCGAGGAGGAGCAGCAATAAGGCGGTCGTTGGCATTCCGCTGGGGCTGGCTCACAACATATATATCCTTTCTTATTCATTTTCTCTTCTTCAAATTACTCTTTCGCCCATTCATATTCACGCGCGCGGTGTGTGTGTGTGTGTGTATTCGTTGGAATTCCAACGTCGGAAAACAAAAATTCTCTTCTTCGCGGGAATTTTAAACGCTCCCGAATTAAGTGGTTTGAAACCCCCCTAAAAAAAATAAAATAATTTTTCTTTCTGTATGCAAAGTGGGTCACACGTCAAGCGTCGATCGATTTAAAATAAAAAAAGGAAAAAAGTTAACCGGACGATCTATGATATAAAATGTCCTGAACGAAGGACATTTTATCCGCAATCGCGCGCCGTTGTATCGTCGTGTTGTCCGTATCGGAGACAAATGACTCTCGATGGTGAATCGTGAAGTTTGAAAAGTGCGGTCATCTCGTCGATTGTTTGACAGAACGGCGATGATGGGCCACCAACCACCACACCACTCGTCATATCCCCCTTTTTGTATTTGTGGGCAGCCAAAGGGATCTGAATTTGGTCGTCTGCTCGGTTGACGACGTGGACAAATGGCCAAGATGAATAGCAGTAGCTGTTGAATAGAATATGTATATGATATCTTCTTGCCTTATAGCTCACACACAAGTATTTGGGAGATATCAGTCTCGGCGCAGATCCGTCTTTGGGGACATTATTCAAAAGAGACTTGGGGGGGGGGGCAACTTTAAGGACGAAACTGGCCATCAGTCACCGAGAAAAATGGCTCCCAAACGACGAATGACAACTCGTCAACAACAACGCGCTAGGAGCTGCCGGACAGCCTGCAGAGAAGAGCTGGAGAGAAATCGTCGTTGATGAATGAACGGCCATAGATCGCAGAGTCTCTCTCCCCCCAGCTCTGTGGGTCAACGCGGACGAGGAATCCGCAGAGTGAACGATGATGGGGGGGACCCACCATCTTGCTCCTAGATCCTGTTGCGTCTCTATAAATAATACGACGATCCGAGAAGAAGGAGCATTTTGGGCGGCTGTAACAATTCGAGAGCTTTTTAACAATTCAGAAAATGACAAGAAGAAGAAGCTAAGAAGAACAAAAAGGTATAAGAAAAAGAAAAGAGGCCCATTAGGTTTCTATTATATCGTGACGACTGGTCGACTCCTGGCGACCAAGTCCAACCCCGCGCGACTCTCAACCGGATCTGACTGATGGGATGATAATGGATCGATGTGTTTTCCTCCGCTTGCTTGATGGCGAGGAGGCGCTTCTGTGCTTAATACTTAACTGCAGCTGAGAGATGCCTGTCCGGCTTCTAGATTTTTTCCCATTTTGTCCATTCATGGGGTAAAATATATAGGAGAGAAATGCTGGCGACGAGAACGTCCAGCGCCCATCAAGAAGATAACAAATTGATGGTGGAGATTCTCGGGACCCGTCGACTGAATTTCAGGAATTGGAAAACGCTACACGCGTCCTGCCCGCTCGTCCTGGTTCTCTCACGTTGTAGCAAATACATATGACAGCCAGCCAGCCAGCAGCAGCAGCAGGTTTCCCCCCCATCACCATCTATAGAGGTTGGGCTGTCGAGTGCGTAATTCCGGATGTTGTCATCTCCTCCAGCCTGTGATGGATAGCTGGCGAAATAACCAAACCCTTTTTTTCTATTATTATTATTATTATTTAATTTGTTTTTTTTTCCCTATTCCCATTGTATCTTTGGTGGTCTCGGCTGCCACACGACAACTTGATATTCAATGTCAAACAAAGTATCTCTTCTCCACTGGTTTTTTATTTTTATTTTTATTTTTTTTTTTTGTCTTTCAAAGAAAAATGTTATACATTTCCAATTTAATGGAACGTTGAGGAATTCGAGCAACCGGCGGATAGAGGCTATCTTTTATGGAACTCTCTCGGCTGTAATATAAACTCGTCTTTTTTTTTTCTTCTTTCCAGCTATATAGAAGCATCCCTTTTTATTTGATATTATATTGTCTAGATAGTAGTAGTAGGAGGTTTGGAAAGACAACATTTTTATGGGCCTAATATCTTCGTCCTTTTTGAACCCGGTTGCTATTTATTCGTATGGCTACATTCTATAGCTGGTGGCAGTAACCGGAATATTTTTATATTTACACACGTCAATATCAAAAGAAACAAAAATAAGAAATTCGAATTTCTTTCTCGTAGGTTGAATTTTGTAACTTGAGGAAAAACCGAAATAACAGCTATAGCACACACACACACACACACACATACAAAGATGTATGGCTTGATCTGTTTGGACGTTGGAACCCCACTCTCCCATTTTATATAATATATATATGAATACACAAAATGTGTCATCCATCAGTCAGCCATCTCTTTACCTGATCGATGTGGACGAATCGTGATTTGTGTGTGTACACCTAGGTATGCTGTGTGTGTGTGTGTGAGCCCTTTTGTGTTTTTGTAATGTCCGCTTGCGGTTCTTCTCTGATGACAGGTGGAATGGAAGAACCTCCCAGTTCCGGGAGCGGACAAATTGTAGTGCGCCGTCATGACAGAAATTATGTCTCACTATAGGGATGAGAGAGAAAGAGATGACATCAATCCATTTTACGAATGAAAATTGGGCATTCGCCTTTCTTTTTCAGACAGATTGGCAAAAGTTCTAAGTTCTAACGTCTGAAATTTTTTATCCGCCATTTTTTAGAAGTTTATTTGGATTTTAAAAAAATTTTTAAGAAAAATGAATTGATATTCTACTATTTTTAATGGTTTAAATGCGGGATATAATCAATTTGTTGAATTTCGATCGTGAAAAATGAGACATCTTGTGGTCATTTTGAGCAGCTGGTTGTGGCTGCAGTGTTTGTTTGTTGTGAATTCGCATTGCGGATAGGGCAGCGTTTACATTGATTCGTCGATCAATTGGATTAAATATTGAATGGCAAACGAAACCATTTTTGGCACAACTTCAAGTTCTTCGTATTCTCGGTACTACTTCGCTGTCATTACAAAGCGATGATACGCGCATATTGCTTCTAGTCAAGTTTGGACTTTCAGTTCAGCGTCAGTGACAGTTCAGTATCAGAGTTGTAGTCATTACAACTGTATTTATTCATTCCAGCTGAGCATTCTTAACGAAAAATCGACATTTTGAGTTCTTCTTGAAAAAGGCTGCTCCCAAAATGAAAGTCACGTTGATTCTAGTCATCATAAGTTTGAGTCTGATCATCTGCAGCACAGGTGTCATTAGTCACAGTTTTCCTGTTGTATCATAATATTTACAATTCATTTATAAATTTCAGATGCAAAGGGTTTTGGATACAAACGAATGAAATCACCAGGTCGCAGCATGAAGGTGCCAAAATCCAGAAAAGGTCTGGGCATGGGCATGGGGATGGGCATGGGAGCAGGAATGGGAATGGGTTTAGGCATGGGCATGGGTGCCGCCCTTTTGATTCCTGTCGTCATCCCAATGAGACATGGCTACGGCAGACACAGAAACTCTTATCGATATGGTAACATTTTAAATTTAGTCCAAGTGTCGAAAAAATCTAGATATTAATATCTTTTGACAGGTACTCAATGCTATACCTGTGAAGGCATGGACAATGATGTTTGTGTAGTTAGCCCGGCCACCATCTCAAGACGAGTCTCTTGCCCACACAACCAGTATTGCAGTGTTCTTAGGAGGGAAATTTCCTTTCAATCCAGTACATAGATTTAATTTCCTCTCTTTATCAAGTGCTAACAAGAGTTTTTTATCAGACGGTCCTGTAAGCCAACGACTTACCGAGTCTTCTGCCAGTGCCAACATGAGCGCTTTGTCGAACGAAGCTGCAGTTTCTGTTGCATTAAACACTACCAAGATGATCGGACAGCCAACAAGCGAAAGTGTGTACAATTCTTGATTTCCTTCCTCGTTATTTGTATTTATTCGAAAATGTCATTCAAAGGTACCCGAGTGCTGATTTCGCGTGGATGTAAATCACCAGACGTTCTTCAAAGCCATTCGATGACGTCAACTAGGATAAATGGGGATTCCACCAAGACATATATTCAGTTTTGTCTAACGGATTTGTGTAACGTTGGTGACGGCCGTAAGTGGATTGTAAATTACTTGTACCCTGGGCTTGTTCACCATCTGGTCACCACACTTTCTTCTTATAGGATTAAAATGCTACGATTGTGAAGGAGCGGGGCCCAATCACGTTTGTATGGTAAATCCAGCCGAAGTGGCAGAAGTCGTAACGTGCGAACCCAACGAATATTGCAACATTTTGCGGATGACAACGATCAATATGTCTGTGTCCTCGAATAACACTGTTGGTAAGTTGATGATTCCAAATTAATTTCATTTGACATCTCAAATTATTAATGCATCGTTTTTTGGGGGGAATTCCCAGTCGAATCAACTACGGTGTCGATCTCAAGAGGCTGTAAAGCAGCCGGAGTTACTGATGATGATTACGACGCTGAAGAAGGAACTAGGTACATCGCACGCATATCACAAGTGATTCAATTATTTTATCGCTAATTTGTGGTATTGTTTATTTGAAATTCAGTATACTGTCTCTGTCGTGTTCGTCGGATTTGTGCAACTACGTTGATGGCGCTGATTTGGCTGTAATCAGCTCGGCTGCTGGTGAGTCGAATAACACTTTTATTCAGGGCCATTATTATTAATTCGCTGTTATTTTCAGGTTTGAATTTTGACCGATTTTGTTTAATCGTCACGTCGTCTTTACTCATTTTGTTGCTTTGGCAATAACGCTACCTGCTTTAGTCATTCTGGATTTATTCTGCGATCTCAAAATTAAATTTCCCGCTCTAAAAATTTAACGTTTTCTCGATTAGACTAGCT
Source organism: Daphnia pulex (assembly GCF_021134715.1). Taxonomy (NCBI): domain Eukaryota; kingdom Metazoa; phylum Arthropoda; class Branchiopoda; order Diplostraca; family Daphniidae; genus Daphnia; species Daphnia pulex. The sequence goes on along the minus strand of NC_060025.1, from coordinate 2,563,798 downwards.
ACAAAGACCAAATTCTAATGCATCTCTCATCTAGTCACAAAAGCTACATATATTTTCTCTTTTGCGGTTACAAACATATAAGAACGGCCATTTAACCTTTTTCCCGCGTACATTAAATTTTCAACGTGAATGTTTATCCGTTTTGCGTCGTGATTTTAAATCTTCGATGTTTATTATTATATCAATACAAAATTATCTGTTCAAATGGGTTTACCTTGACAATTCTGCCGATGCCTTTTCGTGCAAGTCTCAGTCAAATTTATTTGAAAGGAAAGATTTTATCTTGATTTTATCTGGATCAACGGACATCCGCCTCTGCGTTTGCGGTTCAATTTGTTGTTTAACGTGACATGGAGCTGCAAACGTTTATTCATATAGAATACGCAACCGCATTCAAAAGAAATACTAGCTAGTTTTCCTTTTTATTCACGCCATATTCGAACTATCAGTAAGTTGATGTCTCAAGAATGCGAACGAATTTTTTGTTTCTGCTCTTTGTAATCGCGTCCATTATCGAATCTTCAGGTAAAAATTTTGTATTGTTAAAATTGGTGACAAGATTTAGGAAATTGTCGTTTTTCAGCTGCCCGAAAAGGTGGAGGACGTACTAAATTTCCTCCTATATTCAGAACTACAACTGTTCGTTCTACCGGTTCCAGAAAAACAAGTAAATTCTCTATGATTAAAGTGACTACCATCTAAAATTGTTTGGTAATCGTTTAGTACCGGTATTGAAGTGCTACTCGTGCGATGACGCCCATTTGTGTGCAATTAATCCGGTAGTTTATGCCAGGCAAATAATTTGTCCAAAAGGGGAACTATGCAGTGTACAACGCAAAGAATTGCCTGGTAAGAATATCAACCCATTTAATTAATTTTCTCTGTAATCAAATTTGCTTTGGCTAGCCACTACTGATTTCAATGAATCCGGCGGAGTCAAATCTTCTAATACAAAAACGACGGAATTTATTTCCGCACCGAATAAGTATACATCTACACATAGTTTGAATTCATAAGTATTTAAAGTTTCGATAACGATAGTATGTCGTTGGCACGAGTGTCCATTTGGCGAGGCTGCAAATCACCTGTTTCCGTAAACCATACTTCATCTTATTTGACGACACATTTCTGTGCAACTGATTTGTGCAATCAAGGCGACGGACGTAAGAAAACTTTGAATTCAATGTTAACATTTTATTTGAATTTTTTAAATATTTCAGGTCTCAAATGTTACAAGTGTAATGGAACGGGTATTCACGACAAGTGCATGGTGAATCCATTAGCCGTAGCGAAACAAGTCATCTGTCAGCCGAATGAAGCTTGTTATGTGAAACGATTTACGATGGCAGATAATTCCACGTCACGGGAACTGGAGAACCAATGGGTTTCTAGAGGTTGTATCCAGTCTGATGTCGTTAATGTAAAGAAATACAGGTAAGGCAATCATTTACTAAATACCAAAGTCTTGACACTAGGTCTGGTTTATTTTAAATCTTAATTTATTCCATTTTTCTTCCTAGATCAAATCATTCCATCACAGCGATTTGTCGTATTGGCGATTTTTGCAACTGGATGAACGCCTTAACCGTCGATTCTACTTCAGGTAGTGACATGTACACGTTAACTAGATTGCTGGCCATCAGTCATCTGGCAATAATTCAATTTTCCTATTTTAGAGTTGCGCGTATCGCTAACAATTGTCGGCCTGGCCTTCCTGTTTACTCTTATCTTTTGACACTTTTCGCAACAACGTCGGTCTGAAATCAATTTACTGTTATTCGTAAAAATTCGTGTTTAAAGATGGGATTTCTGGCGCTGTTGGTAATACCACTTTGGTTAACTTTTCATTGTCGCGTCTATTATTCTTTCGCGTTGCGTCATAATCAAATGCGCACTTGGTACGTTTCAAAACAATGGACTCTTCTCATAGGGATTGCAAGGTCAACTAGCTTACTATGCTTACCTTACTAGTACACCTTGACAATTTGAATATTTGGGTTAGTGTTTGAAGGTTATTCATTGTAGTTTTAAATTCCCCTTTCATTTTTCTCTATCAATGAATTATTATTCAAAATTGTTATGCCAGATATTTTACAGTGTGTTTTCAAGTATTTCCCCGCACGCTCCTTTCGTGGTCAATGGTATTCCGTATCCTGTGCTCAATTTGATTTAGTAGCCGCCTTTTTTTTCAGGAAGGAAATCTGAAGATAGAAAGGTTCACAGGCCCCAGCATTGCAACATAACGGGAATTTTACAACCAGGAGATCATTTTCTTTTGCCGCATTCGCCAGCAATGCTCAAACGTCAATTGTTTTTACATAGTAAAATCCTTGGAGTAGCTTAAAAGGCTATGGAGGTGTTCGTGACGTTAATAGGAAAAGGGGTTTTTCCCAGGTTTTTTTCAATTGTAGCCTGGGGCAATGTATACGCAGGGTGTAGCCGGGCAATGGAATCGGTACCAACTGTCAGACACGTATAAGTTTCAGAAAGTTTCATTCTTTAGCAGTGAGTGGTCTTGTGAAGATTTCTCTTGTTTATGCTGGTGTGTATTTGGATTGCAACAGACGTGCAGACGTGAACTTTTTGACAAACATTTTACATTGTACTGTGACTTTGCGACTGCTGAATTCGAACACCGTATGTATATTTTTAGTTTTACTACTTGTAGCTGCTATACAACGTACTTATTTTTGTCTTTTCTATACTAGAGTTGTTGCTGTGATCGTGTTGTAGGCCGCCCTCAATTTTAAAACAGGAATCTAGGTCGAGTGATTCAACATTATTAAAAACATCATTTCAAAATGAAAACAATAGCTTTCAATGTTTTACTTACAATCGGCGTGTTGGTGATGTACAGCTGCCATACGGGTGAGTCATGAGTTTGAAACGTCATACCAACAAAATGGCAAAAGTTATTACACCTTTAAAAAAATCTCTCCAGATGCCAAAGGAATTAAAATTGGTGGCTTCAAGGCACCAAAACCAATCAAGGTTTCCGTACCAAGACCTAGTATACCAAAACCCAGTATACCGTTCATTGTCCCCGTGCCTATTATTCTTCCCGTTGGTGGCTTCGGCAGAAACTACTATGTCAACAAAAATAGCAGTAAGTTTTGCACATTTTTATTTGTGTCAGGGCTTCACCTAATTTTTTTTTTTATTAATCAAGGACTGCAGTGCTATTCATGCGAAGGTGCGGACAACGAACTTTGTGCAATCAGTCCAGCTACGAGTTCAAGAAAAGTGACTTGTGCAGAGAAAAACATGTTCTGCAGCGTCGTCAGGAAAGAAGTACAAATAGGTATAACATTTTAGTGGTTTCAACTTTCGCGATATTCTACTAATAACATTGGATTTCTTGGCAATAATTAGATTCAACCGCAGGAAGTTCTAATGTTACCAAGTCCGTCGATAAAACGAACGGAACGGATATTGTAATTGCGAGCACGCAAAATTCTACCTTGACGTCATCGTCCACCACTGATCCGCTTTCATTCAGCACATCCACTGAATTTATTATTTCATCTTCTACTGAGAATCCCATGACAACGGATGCGTCGCCTTTGTCCATCGATAGCAGCACTCCTGCATCATTAACGAGAGTGACTAGAGAAATCACTACACGTGTCGTCATTCAACGCGGTTGCAAATCGCTCGATTTCATCGAAGGAATTTCGCTGGCGTCAATCAGCAGGAAGAGTGGCGCAAACGAATCGGAATATGTTTATGCTCAACTTTGCACAAAGGATTTGTGCAATTCCGGCGATGGACGTAAGTGTAGAATTTATTCTGACGACTAATCGTTGTGTGATCGACATTTACATTTAATTTCTTCGACAGGATTGAGGTGCTATGAATGCAAGGGAACGGGTCAAAAGGACGACTGCATGGTGAACCCATCAAAAGTGGCTAATGTGTTGATGTGCCAACCGAAGGAATCTTGCTACGTGGAAAGAAAGACCGTCAGGACTCATAATTCAACATCTAACTCGACAGGTACTGAATTTTAAACCGAGAAATTAATTATAAGAAGCCAATTAAATTTTGTATTCGTATTTCATCTACACAGAGACCAAAATAATGGTGACGAGGGGCTGTAGAGCGGCTTCGTCGTCTGACGATCAAAACGTGATTTCAAGGTATTTACGCTTTATTTACGTGTTGTTGTTTTTTTACTGTCTAAAACTGATGTTTTCATCAACAGAACAAACGGCACACTGGGGTTGTCCTGCCGATTGACTGATTTTTGTAATTCATTTGACGCCAACAGACTGGTACAACGTTCCAACTCCGCTTCAGGTATGACCTTTATTTACATAACTATAATTGCGATTTCCCGTGTTTCAATTTGCTTTTGTTTCTTTATAGGAAATTATGCGACATTTTCATCCTTGGTTCTAACACTTGTTGTTAGTCATCTTCTCCTTCAAAAATAAATATTTCCCCCTCAAGCTCTCTAGAAGCGAACAGAGTAAAGAAATTGATTTGCGACAAGTCAACAGTTTCCAATTAAGATTTTGGATTGTCTTAGCAATATTTCCCGTTTCATATTTGTATTTATTAAAAAAAAGCGATTTTACATGATAATGCTCATGAGTTCCAGAATTCTAGCGATTTTAGTTACACATGAAACATGCTGATATCCGTCTCAATTTTTCGTGTTGGACGAGAGTACGTAACAAACAAAATATTATTTCTTCTACCGAGGCAGACAATTACACTCAAATACGTCCAAATTGTTCTGTAAATTAATTTAATTTTTAATAATGATTGGTGAATAACGACTGCTCAGTGCTCAAACAAGCTTATTGTAACGAAAACTTCAAAAAATTATTGTTTATACGTTCGTACTGTATACGTACGTATTTACAATGTATTATATTCTTTTCACTATTATTAAATTAACCGCTCTTCATTTTTAAAAAGAAAAACCAATTCCGTTTATATTAGTAAAGGTAGCAATAACTGATGATAGGTGTCGCTGACTAGATGTAAACAGAGTGATAGCCATGGGATAGATCGCACGATTTCGAACAAAATCAATCTGAAATTAGGCTTTCTGAAATGGATTTCACTGAAAGCTATCCAGATTCGTCTTCATCAGTAGCTCTAGCTGCACGTACAGGTGATTTAGTAACACTGAAACGACTTGTTGGCCAAGGAAAATCCATTGAATCACAAGATAATCGTGGGTGGAGACCTATTCACGAAGCTGCCTGTTGGGGTCATGTCGAATGTCTCAAATTTCTTGTGACTCATAGTAATACAGCCCAGTGAATTAACATGTTTTAAAACTGTAGCTAATATAGAGTTCTGCTAGGTAACACCCACATAAATGCCTACACCTTTGAGGGCCAAACTGCCCTGTGGATTGCTACAGATAACAATTCTCTTGAGGCAGCTGAAATACTGTTAGATGCAGGTGGTCTTGTCAACCTTCCAAATAATGAAGATGTTTCACCTCTTCATCGTGGTTAGAATTTTTTAAAAACATTAGTTCCTTATTTACTTGAACGTTAATAATTTATATACTTTCAGCTGCATCTAAAGGATTCAAAGAAATGACTAACCTTTTGATTACAAATGGAGCCAATGTAAATCTCACAGACTATGGAGATTACACCCCACTTCACGAAGCTGCCATACAGGTAAAATATGTTCAAATGAATTTCTATTGTTCACCTTTTAAAGTCTCCATTATAGGGACATTTCTCAGTTGTTGAAGTACTGCTTGATAATGAAGCTGACAAAACTGTACAAGATTCTCATGGAAGAACTCCTTTATTTTGTGGTGCCCAAAGTCACAGCTGTCAAGTGGTGAAACTCCTTTTACAAAATACTCCACCATCATTAATTAATTTGAGGTAAAAATAGTTTTTTTTAATGAGAAAACACTTCATCCAATTTTTTAAATGGTGTAATATTTCAAAGGGCACATGACGGTGCCACAACTATTATGCTAGCAGCCCAGTCAGGCTGTTTGGAATGTGTTAAACAACTTGCTGACCATGGTGCAAACCCAAATTTGAAAGCCAATGATGGTGTAATGGCAGTCCATTTGGCTGTCATTGGAAATCACAACATGTGAGTTATTTTAATTAATCAGAAAACAACAAAATAAGAATCTTTTTAAAATCTTTTAGGGTACTGAGATATCTGCTTGGGATAACAGATTACACCTTGATTGAGCAATCGTGTGCTTTTAATCAGCATGGTCACACTCACCGCACACTGTCGGGGTTGAGTTGGAGTTCTAGAGACATTGAATCGGTTAACATTTTTGTTCTGGCTGTCACCTACGGGCGGTATGTTTTCTTTCTAATGCTTAGATTTTTAGTCTTCTATTAATTAATGATTTTTTGGAAAAGCAGATGGGACCTTATTGAAGTTCTGATGGAAGAAGGACTAAAACCGGATTTTTTCTCATTTCCAATGAATTTCAACAACGTCGGTGGAAATGAGCTTCGTGGCCTCGGTTACAAATGGCTTACTCCTCTAAGTTTCGTGCTTTCGTATTCGCCATTTAATGACGTATCTCTTGAAACCGTAAAGCTTCTTGTCAGAAAAGGTTAGAAAATTCAAGATTAGCTAGATTTTAGTTTTCTAATTGTTTGGGGTTTTTGTTTTTTATGATTGAAGGTTCCTCTAATGCGAACGCTATTCAAACTGGGTTTGTGCCGCCATTGTTCGCGCTATTAGCTTTAGCTAATTGGGAAGAATTTCCAGAAAAAGTTCTTGATGCACTACATTTCCTCGTTCAAGATTGCAATGTTCTTCGAGTGACGTAACGATTACATTTACTGAGCAATTTGAAATAAAGATAATTTTTTTTGTTAATGTTAATTTTAGGCCAGAGGAATTATCGAAAGTGATGCGGCTTGCACTGCGAATTAATCCCTGTGCGTTTCAACATTTACTACACCTCGGATATGTTGTAGACTACGACGTCGTTATGAAAGAAACATGTCGTATTGTCGTAGATACCGAAGTGGTTCACCCTTTTCACGCTAAAGCTTTTGTTGCATTAAACGAGGCTGGATTTTCTGTAGCAGGAAATGTAAAAACTCTCAAACAGCTGTGCCGTAAATCGATCCATTCCGGGTTGAAATTCCGTCAAACCTCATTTCCTATTCCAGAATTAAATTTGCCTCTTCCTAATTCCCTTGTTAATTATCTTTGTTTTAACGACGTGAATTTCTAAACAAAAATAAATCTGAAAACTGTATTCGTCTGGGTGACTATCTGGCAACTCTGGCCACTTCGCGCCAAAACCCATCCTCCTAAAAGATACGTTTGTCTGAGGCTCAGAGAGGGACCAAGGGACCCACAGTCTCGTGTTGCAAATTGCTTCCCAATCATTCTTTAAACAGCTCAGAGCCTAGTGTTCCCATTAAGGATAAAATTTCCAAGAAAACAATCACAAACGGCTACGTATTCTCAAGGACAACCATGAATACTCCAAGCCCAGAATTTAGACGTACTCATCTCAGTCGACTAACAACACCCAAAAGTGTAGCATGCAGGAAGATTATGAATTCACCTGCTTTCTTGGTTAACAGGCCGACCGATATCAGTGAATTGTCTATGTCTCCTCTTCAGCTATTAGATTCACCAGTTCAAGCAGCCATGATGACACCTATTACATCTTCTGGAGAGTCACCTTGCAGACAGTCACCTCGTTGTATGAAACAGACATCTACCCCATCACAAGGAATTATGCAAGATACACCAAGCAATAGTAACAAAGCCTTTATTATTGCAAGCAATGCTTATGCAGGTATTAAAGCCAAGAGACGTTTGATTGAAGATGAGGTTGATGCAAGCCCAAATACTAAGAGTGGGAAATCGGAAAAGGAGCCTTCAGTTCCAGCCAATGCTGCAAAAAGACAGAAAACATCACCAAAAAGATCGTTTATTACAATGTCAAAGTCAGCAAGAACCAAAAAAAAAATTGCTGGACAGATTAACTCAGGAGTTTCCCATAGAATCCGTTGGCCAGAGAAGAGAGTCAAACCAAGCTTGTCCATTTCCTTTAGTGAATTGAAAAAAGCCAAAGCTGAAGGCATCACCAGAAACCCTCTTGATCCTTTGAATAGAACTTTACCATCTAGTGAAGAATTATGTATTGCATCTTCTGTCCAGAACACTCCTATCGCTGAGAGAATTGAAGAGTTAAAGCTGTCTGTACCAGTAAAACCCCTCTTGGCTCAACAAGTTTCATCGCCTAAATCCGTTGGTCCATCTTTACGTTTGGCTAAAGAGATGAAACAAATCGCCATATCTCCTAAAGTTATCACTCGAAACTGGAATCAGCGTTATCGAAAAGAGACACGAGAAAGGAAATTTTTCAAATCACGGGGTACTGAAGAAGAGACGTCTTGTCGTATAGTAACCGTTTCCGTCAACGACAACTTAAAGTAATTTTAGTAAATGTTATTTCATCAATTATTCATGCTAACCTTTCACAATTTTAGATTGCAAATTCATGATAAACCAGCTACTCCGATTCGCAAATCACCGCGTAAATCCCCTTGCAAGTCTCAATCTATTAAGATAACAACTGAAGTTACCACAGTAGAAGATAAAATTAGCACGCTGAACCAAGATTGGGATGATGACACTGCAGAATCAATGGATATTTCCTCTAATATCCAGGAAATATTGAATGGATTGTCTGAAGATGAATCAAATGAGAAAGATATGGAGACACCAGAACCACAGGTGGAAGAAAAAGAAAATGCTGTATCAAACAAACTCTTCCCATTATTTTGCAAGAATACAGCCAATTCTTCGCAGCCAGCGTGAGTTTTAAAAGAAAGATTTTGGCACAAACCATGTATTTATAATCATTTTGCATTATTTCAGAACTGAAAATCGTGTTGTCAAAAAAGTGAACCCCAAGTCACAGTGGATGCGTGCACTAAACGACGGCGAGAATCAGATGATACTAGATGCCGGTCAGAAGAAATATGGCGCTGTTCAATGTTCGGAATGTCTTATGGTGTATCACGTAAAAGATCCCGAGGACGAGTTGATTCACGCCAAAATGCACGATATAGTCAATGACACACTCAAATTCTCTGTAAGGATATGGATTTCTACATTTTATCGTCATAGATTTCTTTATTCTTTTTTTCTCTTAGGGCTGGAAAAAGGAAAGAGTAGTTCGTCGTTTTAATTCGGAGGGTTACGTAATAGCTGTCCATCACGGTGACGCAGCTCATTCTTGGAAGAAGATTGAGAGCGTTCTTTCTAAAGTCGTGGATAATGAACTTGGCTTTTCTGAGATCGGAATTCGCAACCCTGAAGCTACCAAAGTATTTAATTTGGTTGTGTTAACATTTTTAAATATTTCGTTTAATTGATGGAATTCATTTAGGTATACTTATACATTGCCGAGAAAAAAATTGTTGGTGTTCTCGTCGCCCATAGTGTATCTCAGGGATATCGTATGATACCGAGTAGTACAACTTCATCCGGGAAATGCTGCTCATCGGATCCTATTCCAGCGCTTTGTGGTGTCAGTCGCATTTGGACACTTCCAACTTTTCGTCGTCGTAAAACAGCTTCTCGACTACTGGACGCCATGAGGACAGAATTCATTTACGGTAAAATTATATCCATTGATGAGCTTGCCTTTTCAGACCCTACTGAAAATGGATTGGCGTTTGCTAAAAATTATACCAAGCGGCAAGACTTTCTTGTTTATAACATGTAATACTCGACTGGCGCTTTGATTTTACTATAATTTCCAAATTTTTTCAGCGATTTTCACACAGTCCAAATTTTTGTGTAATTTTCTAGCGTCTGTTTTTACTTCCGCGTTTACATTCGTACTGTCATCGCACATCCCGGCTTTTACTCTGTGTCTGAATTCCAAGCAATGTGACTAGTAGTATTTTTAAAAGGTGTGATTCGTACGAACAAAATAAAATAATTTCAATTAATGAGGATTCACTGAAATTCTCTCTTGCTGTGTTGTGCCCATGCCATCGCAATTTGTCAGTTTGCCTGTATAATTAAATTTGAAACTTAATCAGCACACTGGATCCTCGATATATTATTTAGACTCTAATAAAGCTGTTTACAACGTGCAGTATAGAGTAGTTCAGATACGTTTTCAAGAAAACATCACGCGTGCTTGTTCGGTCGTTAATTTAGTCTCAAAGAATGGCCATAATAGATAGTTTTAAAAAATTTTTCGGAGGATCAGCAATAAGCAAGAACAAGCATTGTGCCTCCCCCCTCCCATCCGCTGTAGTCTTCTCTCGTTTTCAATTGTCAACTTGAAAAAACAGGGCATCCACCATTCCACCTTTGTCATCGGCATTAAGTCAAGCAAATGTGTTGTTAGATTCGACCCATCTACCATTCTACAGGGGCCCTGAAGCCATTAATGCCTTAAAAATGCGACATTCAAGTCCGATTTTACACTAGCCCGGTCAGATATTACCTACGTGACGTTAAAAGTCAAAGCCCAAATCCCAAACAACTTATATTTTATCCTGTCTCTTGGTTTTTTATTCTTCTTTCTGCATAAAAAGTCTACAAAAAGAGAGTTTACCGAAACCGGAGCATCAATGAAGCTAAGAAGGTGTGCTAAAGAAGTGGCGTGATTTATGAATCGTAGACATTATATATCCTTTTAAGGATTAAGGAGCATTTATTAAGGTTGGTAAAATTCGTAAGCACTTTATTTTCAAACCGATTTTTTAACACTTGTATTGGAGTTGTAAAGAAAGTTTCAGAAATCCCCCACCAGATGCCACTTTACGACTTTAGTCTAATAATAACAACAATGACTGCCATTCCTCACATTGGTTAGTGCTTCGTGGAATGTCTTTCACGTTTTTTGCTATAGCTGATCTTTCATAAACTCCTAAATTGTCACCTCATTAGTTATTTTGATTGACATAGAATATAGAGAATTCATCATGTTGATGTAATGCCCCGCGGCAGCCTGGGCACATCTTACATTTATGAGTGCAGTAGTTTTTACTGTTTTGATTTGTTTCTTTTTTAGATTTTGTGTATCACTGAAAGAGAACCAGCATTTTGGTTGTCGTTTCAGGAGGAAAATGACTTGACAGTCAATGCCAGGGTGACAATAAATTCAATTACAGCAGTCATCACAGATCACATGCAAGTTATGTTTACATAACGTTTTGAGAATTCATCATGTAGGGTGCAATAGTTTTGATTTTTTTTTCCTTTAGATTTTCCTTTAGATTTCGCGTTTAGACTGAATGAGAGCCATCTGTTCTTTCAAGGTAAAAGGTCAACACCACCAACACGGTCAACAAAGTTCTTTGTTTGTTACCCTGTTGGCTGCTGCCACTTCGATCCCCAGCCCTATATCCTTGGAATGGGCCCACTCTTATTTTGAGGTATTGCATAATGTCGTTACAATCTTAAATGAAATTTTAAAATCTGAAGTCACCTCCATTCTCTTTTCAGGATAATCCTGTGCCGGTATTCCATGGACGGAATTCAGTGGTGGAAACTGACGACAGATCAGTGACGACTGACTAACGTGCTGACATTCAGCAATAAAGCTCACATGCGTGCCATCCTTCCGTCGCTTCGAGGCATGGTTGTGCCTGCTCCAGCGTAATTCAACTACCCAACCGGCGGCTTGTCCACTCACCCCTCGCTGACACCTACTACCCTTCCTGTCGTCTCTCAACAAAGCACGGGGTTTGATCCTTAAATCGTCTAGATCTGTTTGTGATCTGTGATGGCGGTATCTTGAGGACGACGATGATGTGAGTGTTGAGCTGTTTTTGCCTTTTTTTTTTATTGTTTGCTATTTAAATTTAGTTGAGTGTCAATGAGCTTGAGCAGGGACGTTTTTGTTTTAGACATTTCTTGTTGTTGACGCTAGATAACACACGCATGGCCATAGATCGTTTTTCTGCTGTCAGAAGCACCAGCTTCAGTTACTTTTATTTTGCACATTTCTAAAGACAGTTATGGGAGTTACTGTAAGATTATTTGGGTGATATTAGACCGTAAGTGATCTAACAACAAAGCTCACTTGTTAGATTTTTGATAATTTGCGTCCTTATCTACTTCCGGTTACTAAATCAGCTAATAGTACAGCAAGTATTATGTGACACACAAAACGACCAGATACTCGTGATCCTCGTCGAATTTGGGGTCGATTTCATGGTTAAGTACAAAATATTGGAAAATGTGCCAAAATCGCAGCTAGCTATCGATTTCGATCAAATTTTGGATTTCGTTTGAATCACATCGAATCAAGCCCAAATCTTACGGAGCTCACGAATATCTGGGTTGGTTTGAAGACAGCTCAGTAGTTGGGTAGCTATCGCTTACTTTCGGTCCATTTCCGGAAACTTTGCATTGATCTAGCAAGTGAGCTTTGTTCTGTGTACATTTCTTAACGTGTAAGTCGATGTTAAAGCTAATTAAAGTGTGCTGCTCAAGTTTTGTGAGTATTCAAAGTATTGATCTGCACTTACGTCTATCTTATGTACGATGATTTCGAGTGTATATACTTAAAACTGTTTAATTATTATTTTATTTATTTAAGTTTTTTTTTTTTCATTTCCAGGTTCTAACCTACAGGTTCCTAAATTTGCATGCCGGACTTTATGATAAGTAATGTCCTTTCAAGAAAGTCAACAAGATCCCTTGTTTGCTAACTCAATGGCTGCTACCCTTGAATCTCCCTATTTAGCTCCTTACAGAGTCCCTCTTGATTTGAGGTATTCCTTTTTGTCGCTACAATCTTATTGAAAATTATTGTTATCCAAATCAATGTTAATTCTGCTTACAGGGTAATCCTTCGCTACTGGTCATGGACTCCATTGGTGAAACTGAAAACCGACGACAGAATGCTGTAATCCAAGACTGATAAATTGTGTAGTTAGATTAAATTACAAGTGCATTTCTGGGCTCCCTTCTTTTCTGTGGCCCCGTTTCCCTATCTAACCATTAACCAACGCCCGCCGGTGGTCACTCACCCGCTGTGATAACCAGGAGGAGGGGAGGGCTCTGGTCGAACGGGGACTTGGAAGGCGCATGATCCGATGAAAACTTTTGGAGGGTCATGAGTCTAACCCGGAAGCCAAGTATGACTACATCTCCCCGGAAAAACTTGCCTCGTACTTCTCTCTTCTTCTCGGTCCAGATACTATCTCTGGGGGCCGTAGACAAATCCTATAACAGCATGTGCGAGTTTAAACAAAGCAACCCACTACCCAATGAAACAAAAAGCCATGGTTTATTTTTTGCTGAAATCTCCGTCAGTCATGTTAAAAAATTTTCTAATTCAACAACTCGCGTAGAATTTTGCATCTAGTCTTTGTTAGTGCAAATCGCGATTCCATGTGTATTGTATTTAATAAAATGGTTGTTTAAAAAACAAACAATAGGGTGTTCTGAGTAGCAAAAAAAAAACTCACCATTGTTTGTTTTTTAAACAACCATCATCTTAACTACCAAAACATAGGATCGCTATTTGCACTAATAGACTAGATGCAAAATTCGATAGAAAATGTTGAGTTAGAAAAATTTGTAACTCGACTGACGCAGATTTCCGCAAAACTAAACCATCGCTTTTTGTCTCATTGCCGCAGCGGTGGTGGCGGGTTGCGTTTAACTCGTACAGAAGAAATACCGTCTTGAACCGGACGCTCTGTTTATTGAATTTTTTTAACCTTTTAAAAACAAAATAAAATAGGTTCATATAATATATTTATTTTTTATTTATTACATGGTCTAACAACATTGGTTTATAGGGTAAGGGTATAAATTTAAGGGTTGGTAGGTGTATGTTTTCGGGGTTTAAAGGATTGGAAGGTTTATGTTTGTGGAGTTTGATTGGTAGGGATACATTTGTAGGGTTATAGATTAACTGAATTTTTATCCAAACTTTAAATATCCTCCCCCCTCCAACATCCTCCACTTTCCTTTCCCAATCCCGGAAACATGTTTATTATTTGTTGATAAACATCCCATATTTGTTTTTTATGCTTCTGAACTTATAAACGGTAAACTGCATGTCACGATGACAATTTAACAAAAATAATGATGCAACTTCGGTAACACGACACCAGCACCAAGGAACGGCCAATTGAACTTGATGTAGAAAGATCTTTCACCAGCGTAGGCTGCAACAACGTGCCACATCGGACAGCAACTACGCGAACATAAACGCTAAACCTATAACCAAAAATGAAATGAATTAATCTTCAGCATAAGTGGAAATGCTGTCAATGAAAAGACGAATAAATGTCACTTAATGTTATTTACAAGAGTTAACCCAAATCATAAGTTTACCATTAAGGAAATTGTACATGTCAATTTCAACAGACTGGTTGAAAAAATCCATGTGTGAATTAGACTGGAACCAAGAAGAAAGTGAAGCTAAGACTTCAACTAGCTTTATAACAAAAATTATACAAGTATAGCTAAACTATGCAATCTCTTAAGAATTATCATTATAAATGTTCCAAAGGAATCTACGGTTGGCACTTGGCACGCTTTTCCAATGAGCCATACCATTAGAAAGTTAATTGAAATAATTACTTCAATTGTAGCTAAGTGTTTCTCTTCATGTGATGAAACACACAACAGTACAGGTAGCAAGAGGAACACCCTTTATGAGATGGCTGCTTCAAATCCATTGGGCAGCAACGGAAAGCTCAACTCCACCAGCATGTTATTCCTATTCAAAAAAAAAAAGAAAACTCATGAAGCAACAATATCCCAAACAACAAAACAAAAATGATCGAAGTTAAGTCAAACTACAAAATCCTTGAGAATAAATGTTGCAAAGGAATGTACAGTTGGCAAGCTTTTCCAAGGTTCAATTTCCACAACTGAAATAGGTTGAAGAGATAGGCACTAACTAAATCTGTAGTCTCACAGTTAGAAAGTTGAACATTATATTTACCCGAGTTGTTCTGAAGTGTTTCTGGCAAACGTGGAGCTGGTACCGGAAAAAGAGGACATTTTGACAAAAAGTGCTGCTCAGGCCACATGATCAGAAGAAATTGCCATGTAGAAATTATAGGCTGTTACCAGATAAATACCTTAATTCACACACAAATAATTAACAGTCACATCCAAGAATCTGAAGAGCAATTACCATTTTTACGAATAAAAATTTCAAAACAGAAAAGTACGCCGTATTATCCAATTCCAATCCAACGATACGTTTTCAACATGGTTTCCAATCAGTGTTTTAAGAAATGGCGGAATTTCGTCTTGAGAGTGGTCCAGGCATGTCTTGAGTAACGAAGACACTCGCGCCATCTAGCAGACATAATTTTAGCCGCCTAGTGATATCCAACATATTCCTTAGGCACCCGAAAGACTGGACGGAACGGAAGGAAATTTTTTTTTTTCAAAACTACTTTAAAATCAATTTAGCAAATGATAACCTAATTGTGGAAAAATTACAGAATTATTAATCCCTAAGTCCTCTAAGGTGAATGAGTAGCAGTACTAGAGCCACCAATTTCTTTTCCAGTTCTTCTACATTATCTACAATCTGTACAGTCTGTGAATTTATATCAAATGTAGTTAGCTCACATCTGCAAAGAATATGCTGTGCTGGAACTCTGTGGCTGGAATGTTTTCAATTGTGGTGATGCAAAGTAGCAGTCCTTTCAGGACGCTGTTGGGTGTTGGACAAAGGGGTGACAACAGCCCCAAGACATCTTCAAGGATTTCATTTCGTCTTTAGAAAGAAGAGTACTGAGTAGGCTAACTGCAAACTCTTGATTACCCTGTGTGATGCACAGATCTATTTCAATAACATGTGTAGTTAGTTGTAGTCTGTGGTTGCATTGACTTAAACCATACCTGTTGTGGTATCCTGAAATGATAAATTGCTGATGATGTTTCTTCTTACATTGTTTTCTGGCTTTTTGCCAGAACTAGAAACTATTGCTGGTGAACTAACTGGTTCACTGGAATTTCAAATACTCACGTCAAAGTGTGTCGTAGTATCATTTTGCAGCTTCTTGTCGTAAAATTATTCATGAACGTTTTCGCCTTTCTAAGCAAATCTTGCTTTAACTGAAAGAAACACCGAGAAACACAGCACGACTTCTTCATTCCAGTCGTCGCTGATCAACAAGTCAATTCTCGAGCGAATCTGTAATAGGAACAAATAAAAAAATTAACAAACAGGGCTCAACCGGGAGTTGAACCCGGGACCTCTCGCACCCAAAGCGAGAATCATACCCCTAGACCATTGAGCCGATATAACTAAAAGTTCTTAGTTAAAAGTTATTAGTATTAACAAACATAGTGATTGTTAAGTTAAAATCAAAGATGCTGCCATCTTCAAATAATTATCTTTCATGTGCTAATAAATAAGTGACAACTTTAAGATTCTGCTATCTGTAAAAACCTCCATCCCCTTTCATTTCTTAATCGAAATGAAAATTTGCTGAATGCCAGGTGCTTATATACGACAATACTATTGCATCATAGTATTAAGTTTTGGGATGAAATTAGCTACCAGATATTACACAAACAACGTTCAAGAATATGGATAGGTGTTCCTTATCAACAAAATCAAAATGAACGTCAGGGCTCGACCGGGATTTGAACCCGGGACCTCTCGCACCCTAAGCGAGAATCATACCCCTAGACCATCGAGCCGATATACGACCCCAAATTACATTTAAATAAGTCAGAATGATGAAGGTTTCCTGCAAAATCACTAGCAGTATAACTTGTAGCTCGATTCAAGTTGATATCCGTATCCCAACTTTTTAAATGCATGCCGCGGACTCAGCGTTCTGACCGACGGCAAGTAATTTTTGCGTATTTGGTGCTATACCTGGGCGTACCTGGGCAAGTCATTCAACGTCATCTGCAGAGTGGAAAAGCATTCCACCTAATTTTTTGTTAAATCATGGACATGAAAATATCAAACTTAAATTCAAAATACATGCCACAAGTCCCCACAACTCACATTAAACAACAAAGGATCCCTTGTTTGACGACTGTTCGATTGCTTATCCATGATTCAAATTTCAAATGACCAGTGCTAACGTATTTTCACTTACAGAACAGAACTAATTGTGATCATCAAAATTTGTATCACTGGAATGAATTTAAAATAAAAACTACAATTCGCATTGCTAACACTACCGCGCTAACTGGCTTGCTATTTAAAAATCAAGTGGATACGGAACTGCTGACTTCCGACCATTCTTAGTTCTATTCCTATATTGACCGCCGTCAGGAAAGTTTTTGAAATTCAAAAAATGTTGAGCCCGTATTTCGGGCAGCGTTTACATCACACGTAGTTTAGATCGATTAACACGGAATTGGCTGATACGGATCAGTATTTACGCGAGCGGTCATGAGTTTGAAAAACTTAACTTACTTAGATAACGTTTTTTTTATACCAAGAATGACGTAATTAAAATTGATTTTTGAAAAGCCCTACCTTGTTTTAAAAAATTGTGGCTCCTCTAGTCGTGGTAGAACCGATAACGCCAAAGAAGTGGGAATAATTCATCACACATAATAGTCGATAAGATGAATCATCGACAGAAGAGTATCCTCCTAATAAAAGTGGACAACAAGAAAAGTCAAGTGTCACTTTGATGAGTTACCGATAAAAAAAAAATGAAACTCATAACATAACCGAACATAACATCTGTTAAAAGAAGGAAAGAATACAACTGTGACATATGTCAATGCTCATAAATAGTAGTGTTGAAACAATAAAAAGGCCTAGCTGTCAAGCAATACCCCGAGCACAACCTTTCGTCAATTCGGCGCACTCCACTCGGTTTTATTTTCGTCAAACATTCTATCTAAACTGCTATAAACCCGTATAAACCTTCGAAAGTGCTATAAAATTTCTGGATTCTAGAAACCTTTTTTGCACGAAACTTCTATTGAAATGTTTGCATAAATTAGCATCCAATGTCACATGCTACTAGCAGTTTGGATAATGTTGTTGGACCTTGACTGACAAATTTGTTTCAACTTGATAAGAGATCACTAAGGGGAAAAGCAGTCGGGATGTGGTGACTGTGGTGTGGATACCCAAGCGCAATTATTGGGAAATTCTTAAAAAAACAAAGAGAGAACGGAAAGGAATCTAAATACAGGAAATCCCTAAAGCCAAAGTAACAATAGGACGCAACAATTTTAGTGAACAGTAAAAGATCCGTCCATTAGTGCGCTCGTACTTCGGCTGTCCGTCAAATTTAAAATCTAGAAGGTAGGGGGTTTCAATCTCTAATACGTACATTAATTGTGTTGTTAAAGAAACGGGAAAATCTCACTTTCAGGACATTCTCCCAACCACCGATTGCAGGAGAACAGAACATGAATCTGTTGATTAAATTAATCAAAATAGTAACACTGCTTCAACTTTCGTCACTCCCTATTATACTCCATGGCGAACCAGGCAAACGAATTGTTTGCTCGTTTCCCAACTGGGCATTTTATCGCACAAGTATAAAACTATAAAAGACAAAATGTTCAAATCAAAAATGCATTTAAAACAAATTACCAATGCTCGACTTTTAGAATCTGGCGGGGCTGCGCAATACACCGTTGATAACATCGATCCGACAATGTGCACCCATGTGTTGTATTCATTCGCTCTTCTCGATAAATCAACCTTCAAGATTGCAATCAAAGATCAGCTAGTCGACATCGACAACCAAGGCTACAGCAAATCTGTAGCCCTGAAAACCCAAAACCCTCAACTGAAGGTGATGATTTCACTAGGAGGTTGGACGGACGCTAACGACGGCTCTAAAAAGTACGCTGCGCTGATTGCAAACGACTCCAACATCGACACATTCGTCAGCTCAGTCGTGGATTTCCTCCAACTTCATCATTTCGATGGCTTGGATTTAGATTATGATTATATACCTAATGCAGTCGTCAAGACGAGCTTCGCCCGTTTGCTCGTCGCACTGAGTACCGCTTTCAGTCCAAAAGGATATCTACTGAGTCTAGCTCTTCCGGCAGCTCCGTCGGATTATTCGTCATCCATCGGCGGAGGTACCTCAAATATTTAAAAAGAATAAAAACAAATTAGACATCATGAATTAATAAAATTATTTTTTTTTTAGACTATGACGTGTCAAGTTTGAATGAAAATGTAAATTTTACTAACCTGAGAGCATTTCACTTACACGGTTCATGGGAACCGACAGTAGCCGATCATCATTCTCCCCTTCTGAAACGTCCGTGGGAGACTAACAATCTAAACGCCAATTTTGCCGTAACCTATTGGACTAATTTAGGTTTGTTAGCGTCCAAAATCAATCTGGGTATACCGCTTTTTGGACTCAGTTGGACCCTACCGCGATCGCTGTCGTCGGATAGCTTTATCCCGCCAGCAACAGCTGAGAAAGCTGGACCGAGCGAAGCAAAAATGGCTTTCTTTGAAATTTGCTCCTCTGTTCGCAAAAAGGGTTGGGAGGTATTCCCAGATCCCTTTCAAAGGATCGGTCCCTACGCCGTGTCTCCAACTGATCCAAAGACGTGGGTTGGTTACGACGATCCTGCCATGGCAATTGTCAAATCCCAATTCATTCTATCGAAAGGATTGGGTGGAGCCTTCCTCTGGGACATTAGCAACGACGACTTTAAGGATATTTGTGGTCTTGGAGTCAATCCCATTACAACGGCCATCTACCACACCCTGAACGGTCTTAATACCACATGCGACTGCGTATGCTATGACAATTAAATTAGGTGTAACGATGTAACTTATGTCTAACCAATCCCGGAACAAGTAAAATAAAATAAGAAATAATACCGAATCCAATATTCAAGGTGTTAGTAGCTCAATTCAGATTCGTTACATGTTTTATTATTAAGAACAGTTTCTCTTACTTGTCTCTTATTGTTACCTAGTTTCAATAAAACAACTCAAAAGTGCTTTTTAAAAAGATCTTTTCATTTAAGGCAGCGTCTTTGCTTCGATGGAGTAGTAAGTACCAAACGATGTAATAAAAATTTAATTTTGGAAAATGCCCTACCTTTTTTGTTTTAAAGATGGCAGCTCACTTAGACGTGGTATAAACGGGAACGCCAGAAAGCAGGAATAACTCATCACACATAGTAGATGAATTACCTATCGACAGTAGAGTACGGTAGAGTATCCTCCTAAAAATGGACAAAAACAAAAGTTAAGTGTCAATCCGACGAATAATCGATTCGTAAAATTGAAACTCATAACATCTTTCATTGTTAGGAAGAAGGAAAACATAAAAGTGTTAAAATTTAAATAGCAAATCATATAAGTAGCAGTGTTGAAACAATAAAAAAAAGGCCTAGCTGTGTCAAGCAATACAATCTATCATCTGTTCAATGCACTCCATTCCATTTCACTTTTGGTTTTATTTCCGTCTAACATTCTATCAACTTCAGCTGCTATAAACCTTCGGACGCGCTATAAAATTTCTGGATTCTAGAAATCGTTTTTGCAAAACTGAAGAGTAGAATAAAAGCAACATTATGACACCTTGCGAAACAAATTTGAAAGAAAAAAAATACGAAAGATGAATGAAAAAGCGGAAAACACAACGCAAAAACCCAAAACAAACCAGAAAAGAAATTCGTTCAATAATTCGTCCACTTAATTAATTTGCTCAAGTTTGAGCTTCTTCCTTTAGCTGACCGCCAAATTATCGAAGAATCAGTAACAGTATTGGTATGGATGCATCCATTAAAGAATCACAGAGAATATGAAGTAAACGAGGAATAAGTCCTTGTGAATGTGAATGAGGATGGAGGAATAGCCATTGTATACGTAGCTATTGTTACTGTGTTGGAGCATGTTAATAAAATAATAAGGTTAGTATTGGATAAGAATTTATATTTGATAGTACATACATTTAATTCATAAAATATGTATTATGAAACTAGGCTAAATTTCTGTCAATGCATTAAAGCCCACCAAAAAGTCAAAAAGTTCCCTATTTAAACCTAATAGTTTTAAAGCCCGCCATAAGTCTATAACCCACCAAGAAGTTTTCAGGATCGATTCCTAGCATATCGATGGAATGACATCTATATCCACGCATTATTTCCACCTTAGTTCATATGATTTTATCAATAAACGCTACAATAACACAATCTACTCGTCTCAAATCCCTTTCTAAACTCATATCCAGGCTTACTCCATGAGGTACGAGCGTGTACCCAAAGTCGGATACGACTACACAATACCTTTCTTCTTGCTTATTTCAATAAGTTCTCTTGTTCAACAAATTCAATTATTCTTGGACTGTGCTGATGGCTGTGATCAACAACGAACAACTAACTGTTGTAGGGTACGAAATCTACATCAATCGATTAAACCAGTTTGGTGTACAGTTTTCGACCGACAATCGCCCAATTGATCTGAATAATGAAAAGGTATGAAAAAAAAAAAAGAAAGGGGAAATTCCCGCAGGGATTTCTAAACCAGGATAAAAAAGAACGTCAATAAAGGTGTGACTGTTTTGTAGGTCATTAACCAAATCCAAATTCCTCTACAAGTTGAGCAACGGTTTCTTTTCAAATCAAGTTATGATCCAAATTGGGTACTCAACTGTTACCGGTTGTCAAATGTTCATCTAACTTTTCCCTTGATATGAGTAGATGGGTGGGGTGTGCATTTAAATTTTCTTTTGCCTTGACTACTTATTATTTGCACAACCTCTACCAATCACTTTTGCTGAATGCATGACTTTGGCAAATTGCCATATTTAAACGTATCAGTCGGAATATACTCCCCAATTTTGTATAAAAACGGGAACACATCAGACTGAAATTATCAGTTTACCAACTGTTTTCAGCAAGTTAACCACTACTCCAACATGAAAGTAGGAAATATTTTAAAAACTCTATTTTATAAAACGCATTACCTTGTACATGGCCTCAAATGTTTCATATTTCATACAGTTCATCATCCTCGCCGCCCTTTTCGCTGTCGCTGCCGCCGATTCTTACAGGTCAGCCGAATACGCTCCCAAGTACGAAGCTCCGGCATACAAATCTACATATGAAGCCAAATACGAGGTGAGTCACATTTCATAAATTAATTAAAGAAACATGGAAATTAACTTTCGTGAATGAATATTTTTTGAAGACTCCCCAACCTTACGACTTCAGCTGGGCCGTCAATGATTACTACAACGACTACGAACACTCTGAGAAGAGTGTCGACGGCAATGTCGTAACCGGATCATACCGCGTCGTCCTTCCCGACGGCCGCACCCAAATTGTCACCTACAAGGCCGACAGCTACGGATATGTCGCCGACGTCAAGTACACCGGTGAAGCCAAGTATCCCGAATACGTCGCATCCAACTACAAAGCTACCACCTACTCCGCCCCAGCTTACAAACCCACCGCTCCCACCTACTCCGCCCCAACTTACAAGCCCACTGCTCCCACTTACACCGCTCCCACATACTCTGCCCCGGCCCCGGCTTACACCGCCACTCCGGTCTACAAAGCCCCCGCAGTCCAGCCCCAGTACTAAATTGAAAGTTGATTCAAACCACTGAAATGTCTGTATCTAAACTTATTATTTAATAAAAAAAATTCAGTTAGATGAAAGAAAGTAGTACGTCTATAATTAAATTCTCTCGAAAACACCAAAATAAAAATATTTCTGGGTTCCAGAATTTTTGCGTGCTACCGTCAGTTTGGATAATTTTAAATTAGCCACTAACAAAAAAGGAGATAATCATAAATGGGAAAAGAAACCTAGTTGTGACTGTGGTGTGACTAAGCGCAATAATTGAGAAACTGTTGGAAAAACAAAGAATAAGGCAATCCAAAGAAGGGAAAACCTTAGGGCCAAAACAATAACAG
Source organism: Daphnia pulex (assembly GCF_021134715.1). NCBI lineage: Eukaryota > Metazoa > Arthropoda > Branchiopoda > Diplostraca > Daphniidae > Daphnia > Daphnia pulex. Next base: position 2,540,965 of record NC_060025.1, on the reverse strand, counting down.
TAAGACGAAACATTTTCAGTGAAAAAAAAAAAAAAAAAGCATTCGACCATCAGCGCGCTTGATCGCGCGATTTCAGTTATCTGTCAAATTTATGTTAGTTGTGTTTGTTTACGAAAAATCTCACTTTCTTCAAACCCTCATTGCTAAAGAACATATTATGAATATTAGGTCAATATAGTGGCCGATCTGCCGATCTGCCGATCACTACTCTTCCCTTTGCAAAACGTTCGTGGGAGACTCACAATTTAAATGTCGAATTTGTCGTTACCTATTGCATAGATTTAGGTTTGTTTCCTTTCAAATTCAAAACACTTTTTGGACTCGGTTGGACCCTATCGCAAACGCTATCGTCCATTTCTTTTAAGGTCCCTGTTCTATGGGCCATGCAGATACAATCAAACAACTCAAAAAGGTTTTCCAGACTTATCTTTTGATCCTGACTCAAAGAAAAACAAAATGCATTATCTTAATTCTTACCGCAGACTATGATGGAGTTCTTGTTAATAGTTAAACCGCGGGGATGATCCCAAATCTTCGATGATGTAGAGCGGACCCACCCCGTTAGCCACAATATTATAGTAGCAACCGGAACATCCACAGGGAACGGTACTAGTCGACAAAGGTAAAAGATTAAAATATTACAATATTCAATGACAAAAAAAAATTAAACTAACCTGAAATTAAACCTCTTAACTCGTATGTTTAGATTTCTTCCGTACTATGGAAGCTGAATATCTGGAACCACAAGGGATGCTATTACAAGTTCAACATTCTTGGTCCACTAGAACTCACCTAAGAATTTGGAAGAACACGAAATAATAAAACATCAGCAGTGGAAAAAAGGCCATACAAAAATTTAACAGGCTTTTAAAACAAAAGGGGGAATTAAGGCTTCAAAAAGGAAAAGCGGCCATCAAGAAATTTCGTTCAACCCCTATGACCCCAGCATCTTAGAGCTTGTAAATAAAGGGATGGCCTTTACTTTAATGCTCTTCGGTGGTCAGCGTGTTTGTGAAAGTGCTAGAAAAGAAGAAAAGCAATAAAGTAGTTGTGAAAGCGAATCACGTACACGGTTGCAAAAAAATAACAGCTTCGTTCAGCTACAGTTAACCAATAAAAATAAAATGTTAAATTATTACAGATAAGAATGGGAAACATAGCGGGGAAAAAAAAGAATTTCAAAACTAATCGAGGCTCGCTTAAATTTTTAAAAAATATTAAAACTGATCTTGTAAAAATTAAAATAAAAGAGTCGTTACCAAGGCCGGATTTGCTAGTCGAAAATTTTTGCACGTCTTCATGTGAAGGTAAGATTGAAATGTATCCGGAAGAGTGGATCTAGATTGAAGCTAACGAGGCATCAGAAGGGAAAAACTGTCGATTTTGATTATTAATAGCCAATTCACGTCTACGACCGCCGACTTCACCACTAGAAATTACAAGATTGATTAGAATACAGAATGTTTCAAAGGTTCAATAGAAATAAGAATGATTCTATGCTGTATGTTAAGAAAAATCACAAACACTCAACTTTGATCAATTACGTTAAACAAATTTAGTACCTAAGTACACTGTGTTATGCTGCACACCACAGATGTCATCCAATGTTTTTCATTTCAATCAAACAAATGTTTAGCACAGTTCAGCCAATAGGTTAACCAATAGGTTATAAAAGAAATCAATAAAAACATTTTTGTTGATTGCCGCCAGCATTTTAGAGACCCCCATGACAGGAAAAAGCAATCAAGGGCTGCCAAACTAGAATCTTTTACAACCGAATTAGTCAACAACAAAAAATAAAATCTTCTGTAGACACTAAAAAATAATCTCCCATAACCCTATAACTGACCAGGCCAAGGATTGCCCGAGTCGACAAAGGAAACGATAAATCTTTCACCGACGACCTACGAGCTCCCAACAATTGCTGAGTAAAGTGTAAACTGTACAAGTCAACTGCTGATTATTTGGCTGAGAATTTCATTTCTGGAGTGAAAAGAAAATCGGCGAGTTAATGCATGGTTAATGTGATGACAGATAATAACAACAACGAAGTTTTGAGATGAGAAAGATACTAAACAGCATTCGGCCTCTCACTTAGTCACTTTCAAGTTTCATCTTGCGTAAATCCAGCTAATTAAAAAATCAACGTGAAAAAGCTAATTATCTTTTTAAAAAAGTGTTGAATCGACCGAAATGTCAAGTTAAAAATTATGCGTTCGTAGACAATGCACAGCTGGGCAACTCAGGAAACTTTTGGAAGATTTCGTGACAACTCAAACATTAGCTATACCATTAAGTCCATTAATGATTTATAATTCGTTCTTTGTCTTCTATAGTTGCATTGTTTTGTGTTTTTTGAGATGTGAGTAATATGCGACTATTAAAGTAGCCGCTCGGTATTATTTATTGTAATAGACTCGCCCATCATCAGAGCTCTTTGAATATAAAACTCGCCTCAAACTAGTTGTTGTCGATATCGTAGATGTGTTTTCGGCATCACGACACGAGCGGGTCAGCGGGTTCGTCCCGGCCCCTTTTCGAGTGCTGCTGCTGGAAGCCACAGGTAATATAGGAAACGGTCACGTTCCTCGTAAAAAAATCAAAGCATGTAATAGTATCTCTTGACGGTTGATAGCCCGTTGTATACATGTATTTAGAACTGGATATTAATATAATATAGTTATTCAACGGCCCCCATCAACTCGTTGATTCGGCCGTCCCGCTCACAGATTACGTCGAGCCTTTAGGCGGGTCCATATTATAACCCAACCACACACATGCAATAAAAGAGAGCTTTTTGATCTTGTTAAATGTGTGTGTGTCTTATAAAAGAAAAAGAGGATTGGATAACGAACAGGAATATTGTCGGTGGTTTTTATAGAGTTCTGGGAAAAGTCGAAATTCGACGAATGAGGTAATTGGGTTCCGAGAAACTTTGATGAGATGCGACAAACAAAAAATAAAAAGAACGGACGGGATGGATGTATAATCCATCAAGTCAATAAACGTCAAGATGTGTCGTCTTCATGTGATGGAATCTCGAGGTTTTTTGAAACCATCCGCCGCATACATCAACCCCCCCCCCCCCCTCCGTAGCCCCAAGAAAAAGAAACGAGAAATGCAGGAGAAATGTGAACGCGTTCTAGTTGACGGGAGGCTGTTGACCCAGCCGGGTAATAAGTGCACGGACAACATTTTTCAGAGTAATACAATTCACTTTTTGTTTTTTGGATGGATGAATTATTATTTTCTTTTAAAAATAATGTTTATGTAATAATCCTGTTATATTCACTCTCGGATGATGTCTGCGGTAAGTTTGTATTAGCTAATAAATGGGGATATCGTTTAGGCCTATAATTGGAGCTCAGAGGCTTTGAGGGGTGCAGCTTATAGTCAACAAATAGAAATTTCCGAGAATTTCCTGACAGGTCCATGAGAAAGAAGAAGATGAATGGTAATGGATCGCAATGAAGAAAGGGCCGTGTGTTGGTTTGTGTTCTGGCATGGCGTTTAAGAAGTATTTACATGAAATACCGTCTTGGCCTAGGTCGTAGACATTTTCCGAGAAACTCTATAAGGGTCGCTTCACTACAAGAACTTAAAGAAAATTAGTGTATAGGTCGCGACAAACAAAACGGCTGTGACATGCTATACATTTCCGCCCAGTAGTTTCTAATTGCGTCCGCCACCGTCGTTTACTTTTTACTATACGCACTCAAGATTTCGATGACATGTATATCCGGACGGAGTGGTTGGGTTTCTCACGTCCGCTCTTCCTATTACTGCAACGTATACATTTTATTGGTTATAGTATGGTTATTTTAAAATCATTTTTGATTCTTCTTTCATTCATAATAATGGCTATACGATATTTTAAATTTTGATTGTGCGGGTGAATATAATTTGTATATGTGTAGTAGCCTACGACGTGTGGTTATAGGACCACACACGGCCAAGCTTATTTGATTGATTGCGATTGAATTCGTCTCGGCTTTCTCTTCCAGCCCAAAAATTTCATATTGACGTTATGTAACTCAACAAAATTAACATTCTTTTATTTTTATTCTGTTTTGATCGAATCATTCATTTGTTTCTTCGGTGTACTATTCATTATTTTGTTTGCCAGCATCTTATTTCAGTTATCAGCGCCAACCAATAATTTCTGAGGAATTCGTTATTAACCAAAAAATAATTCAATCGATGTTTATATAATATCGACGGTGGAATTCCAAGAAAAGTTGGAATTCCAGACGATTTTATTTAACCAAGCGTCAATTGCGTCATGTTGTGCATACATTTACAAGTCGTGAACATCGTGAAAATGGGTGTGCCGCTCTGGCAAAAGTTTTTCACGAAGCGTGTCGATGCAATTCAAAGGCGATAGATAATATTATAACGAACGAACGAACGAACGAACGAACGCGTGATTGATCCATTGTCATAGTCCAGCAGCATCTCAATTATTATTATCATCGCAAGATTTATAGACTCGGTGATGCTGCTGCTGGGTGGGGATGAGTCTGCTGGTGGGCGTTTCCCGGATGAAGTCCCAGTCACGTTTATTTTTCTTTTCCCGAAACATTTTCTTTTTTGGCAGACGCCAATGGCGCATTACGTCACGCCCTCTTCAACACGATATACTTGAAATCATTACAGAATGTGTGCATAGTATATAGCGAACCAGTCAAAACAACTTGATTGTGCACGTCTACTATATTATTCTATTTTGAAATCGTTGAAAATCTCCCAGCGCACCCAATGCGAGCTGACATTCAGTTGCATTTCTATATTTATTACTCTGTGCTGAATGTCTTCAAACAACCGCCAACTGCTCTAAACATCTCCAAGCAAAATAAGAGAAAAAGAAATCAAAGCCCATTGTGCATGTTTGTGATAATAATAGGTCAACGACATCAGCAGAACAGCTCGTATATTTCTTAGACTAGAGTTATATCCTATATAGACATCAGCAGTTTTATTTTTCAAAATAGATTGTTATGTCAGGCAGTCCATATACTATAGTATATTTCCAACTGATTGTTAGCCGGGACTGTGCTGGGCTGGAGGTTGTTGGGTACGCAGCACATTCATCACCGCGCGGATGAATGGTATTAGACACACGGCGACCACAGCAGCTCAAAGGGGCATTATGGAAGGCAGCAGCAAGCACGTGTATTTGGTTATAGGCTAACAGTATATACACAGGTCCACCACCGTGTGCGAGGGAAAAAGATGCTAATGAAGCGAGTCTATACACAGTTATACACATGCACACACGCCCGGAAGAGCTGCAGTCGGCGGCCTGCCAGCAGCTAGCGCCTATATACACTACACCGCACAGCTATATTTAACCGCAGCAACTTTTTTACAATGTATTACACTGCTGTTTTAAACAGGTTTAAAAACAGCCTTCATTCATATACATAATGGTTCATGCTGTATTATATATACCTTTTGTATTGCGGACTTAGTGTCCGGTTTAATCCAAAGAGTTTTTTTCTTTGTGTATGTTCACATGCACAATGTTTAAATATAACGTGAGTTGTGTATGCGATGTGTAGCCTAATAAAAAGCCCCCATCAGTGAAAGGTTATTCCATCAATGTCACATATAAGGCGATCGCATGAGGAATAGACACACACAAGTGCAATTCTTACTTTTACGTAACATTGCGCCATATTGTTGTGTCCAACTGGACTATGCGGACGACCGATATATGTTATAAATATAGAACATTGGTTTGTTTCCACCCGCACAGCGGGGACTATATCTGTGCGTTCCGTGCTGCTTATTATACTATATCATCTAAAGTTGCTCGTCTGCTCTGGTGTGTTATTTGGTTGTTACGTATAGGTTTATAGATAGAAAATTCCCCGCGCTCGGAGGGAAAAGAAACAAAAGAAACAAAAGTGAGATATAATGTCGACTACAGCGGGTTCACCGGGTCCGTTTGTGGCGAACGCGACAAATCCATCAACCTCCAAAGTCCAAACATAAAATGTCGTCCATACTTTTTATTTTCTATTTCCATCTCGGCTCGATTGATCACTCTCGATTGACTCGGCAACATAAAAATTTTGAAATAAAAAAAGTTAAATGGAAAATTGAATGACATTATTCTCTCATTGCACTTGCGAGTTAAATAAGTCCACGTTGTTTGTGTATATATCTTTAGGAAAGTGGGTGTGTGTGTTTTGTGTATTGACGTGCTGCTGCCAGCACCCCCTATACACACGCCCCTCTGCGGATGTTCCACGCAGTTTTACACCGCGAGGATGTAGTAGAGAAGAGAACAATTGAGCCGGAGGGCTGTTAGAAGCGAAAGAAAATGGGGAAACATAACACGTGCTCCCCGCAAGCCCCCCAAAGTCAGTCTTCTGCCGACCGCCGTTGCGTTCACTTGTCTTTTAGATTTCTTCCACCACAATTTTTTAAGTGACTTACGTCATCATTGCCACAGATTATTAGTCACAAACGGAAATTGTGTCTGATTCATTTTCTGATTATTAAAATTCCATCAGTTTGAATCGGAAAAGTGTTGGATCGCCATGAAGAATCGAATCGTTTCGACAACGCTGCTACTCATTTCCCTGTCGTCATTCTTGACAGGTACATAATTGAACCAAACAGCTGACAGGGTGAGGGGGGAACAAAAAACTAGGCCACCGGCACATGTGTGTGTGTGTGTGTATTACGTGTAATGGTATAGACATCCATCATTTCCTTCCGTTACAAGAGCCCATTGTTTGGACAGGCCTTGAAGGCTTTTTCTGAAGGGTCTTTTTTTCTCTATGGGGGGGAGATAGGCTTCTGCAAATAGATTTTTTCAACGGGAGACTTTTTGTATTGTTTTGTGTGTGTGTGTTGGTAAAACAATTCTAGTGTGTGTGTGTGTGTGTGTGTGTATAAGAGCTATAATCTCTCTCGGCGTTGACAGACGAGTCTGAAAAAAGTTGTCGTCAAAATATAGTAGAAATAATAGAGAAATAGAGAAGCTTAATATTTCTTGTTTGGTTATAGGTCCGGGACTGATGGCAATGGCCACCAGCCCCAGCGAGACGGCAGCCGGGACCTGCACTTTCACGTCGAGGAATTACGCGGTCGGTGACGTCTGGTACCCGCGGCTCGGACAGCGTGAAGCTCTCCACTGCGTCGCCTGCATCTGCCAAGAGGTATGACAAAAATGATCAATTCGATAATCGGTTGATTATTGAAATTATTGAAATTAATTTTTAAATTTCAATTCCATTTTTGGTTCATTATTTAAATTATTAAAATTATTATTTTTAAATTAAAGATATAATGAATAGATATTAGATAATTAATATTATAAAAAGATATAATTAATCATTTAAAAATAATAATCATTATTATTTTTTAAATTGCAGGGCGGGAAAATCAATTGCACGATCCACGAGTGCGGCGGACAGGAGTGCAGTTCTCCCGAATTGGCGGCCAACAACAAATGCTGCGCCCACTGTTCCAGTAAGTTCAAAATTCAGATCTCAATTGGAACGAAACTTGTATCATCACCCCGCGGCTATTTCACGCTGTCAACGACGTGAGGCGGCCCCTGACGTGATGAAACCCCAAAAAACATAACAGAATATCGAGGATCTGGCATGTGTTAACAATATTGACTTCAACTCTTTCTCTCCGACTATATAACACCTTGTCGAACAAAATGGCGGACAATGTTTCACAAGTTGTTTATATTTCAACCTTATACATATTTGATTCTCTGGAAATGTGTGTATAGAAGAGACGACATTTTCCACTCGGGCCTTCCATCCGGAGAGCGTGATTCCGGTGTCGTCGTTCTCCCTGTCGGATCTGAGCGGCGGCGGTGGCAGTTCGACGTCGTCGGGCGTCACCTGCTTGCACAACGGCAACGTCTACCGCCACAAGGAGCGATTCACTTCGGCCAACGTCGGTCTCAAACCGGAGCACGCCGACCAGTGCGTCCAGTGCTCTTGCGAGGTCAGTTGAAATTTTTGTAAATTTTTTTGGGTTTAATTGAAATCTCTAAAACGATCAATTGTCCGAGGAATGTTATATCACATCAAACAGAGTATTATAGACGCGTTGACTGGGAGCTAGGGCAAAACAAATTGATTTGGAATTTTTCGGTTTTGTTTCCCCTTTTGGGTTTTGTCCGGTTGCTGGAATGTCGTCTATCGGCGTGTGTGTGTGTGTCCGTCTTATTCCGTCACACTCTTTTCTTCTCTCTCGGACCCTTTAGATCTCTAATAATATTAGCATATTATTATTGGATGCTGCTGCGCCGATCTGTATAGCAGCAGCAGCAGCCGCCGCAGCGTTCAACTTGGCGGGACAAACGTGAATCGAATTCCTAATGATTTGTTTCTCTTCTTTTTCTTTCGCCTTTGCCTTTGCCTTTCTTCTTGTCTAAATGAGATGCTATAGAGTATAGCTCTCGGAATTGTTTTTTGTCTGAAATTTCTCCGGGGGTCGACAAGACATCAGCCTCTTGCTCGTTTATTTTCTTTTGTAAAAATAAGAAAATAAGAAAAAAAAAGGGAAATTCTCTTTTTTTACACGCGCGTCTCGCGATATTATTATGACCGCCAGTTGACCGCCCGACGTTGCCGATGCTTTCACAATAGCCCAAGCGCTTTTATAATATTCTTCTTCTCCCTTTTCCATAAATAGAAAGAAAGGATAGCTGGGCATGCAAGTGTCTGGAACGAAACGAAACGAAACGAAAGACACACACATCGAGCCTTATTAGATTTCTTTCCAGCGGGAAATGTACTATATACTATGTAGGGGCCGGCCTTATAGTCAGTTGCTATGACGTCCCAGTCGTATAGTATAGTCGTAGTATATAGCAGACATTAAACTGCCAACCCATGTGTGCGTAGGAAAAACAAAAGTATAACAGAGGCTCACGTCTATAAAAGAAGAAGAAGAAGAAAAGAAATAAAATATAAAACGAGGCTCACGCGCGCGCGCTAAACACGAAAAGAGAAATCGGGAAAAAAAAATGTTTGGAACCGTTTTTGTTTTGATATTATTCGGAGAAAACAAACACTTGCATGACATCTCCATAATTTTCAATTCCAAACCAACAGACACACACACACACACTCGGCGTCTAATATAATATCCCTATGGGTCAGCCAACCTATAAGACGTGCTGCTGTGCTGTGTGTTCATCTCTATACGTATTATAATACTTGGGTAAAAACATCACGCCCTGTTGTTGTTTGTTGTTGTTGTTGGCCTTGTGCTGTCTATAGCTTCTCGCCCGCGACTCGCTTGAATATTTTTCAGATTGTTTTTGATTGTTACGATCGAAGCAGCGAATGGCGATGCTCTCAAAAGTCCCTCGTCGTGTTTATTTTGGGATTATTTATACTGAAATCGTTCCAGCGCCAATTGATGAACCAACCTATTGCCAATATTGAAAAATCGAAATGTACATGTACTACCGACTGAGCTTTTTGGTTGAAATCGACATCATCCAGCGGATGTGTGTGCAAAAAGAAACCAGCTGCGCAAGTCTTTTCGACTAATTTGACGTGTGGCCGGCCAATGTAGAGGCGGCGGCTCTGTCTTTACGTATATGACATCATGAATAATCATGAAGCCAAAGAAAAGCAACAAAAGATCAAATAAAAATAAACAAACAAACGGCTTCCATTCTAATATTGAGTGCTGGGAGAACCCCCTCCCAATAGACTGGCGCGTTTGGATAAATCACACACGAAACGAAACAAAGAACTCTCTCTCTCTCCGCACAGCAAACGGACGACAGAAAATAAAATAAAAAGGGGGTGGAGGGGAGGGTATATAACATGTTACATACTATATCTGTTTGGCGTCGATGAACGCCAAACATATTTATAGCGAACGACGGACGGGTTTTTCTTTTCTTTTCTTGGAACTCTGGCGCCCGTTGAATATAATCATCGACTGACGCAAACTGTTAACTAACGACCAAACCGAATTCTTTTATCTTTTGCCCTTTTTGGCCTTCTATATTATTTATGCATCGGAAATTCCACCGCTCCGGCCCGGCTCTCACGTCATCATTCTGCGTGTTGGCCGTTTTTGTTTTGCGTCTTATTCTGCGCCCATCATCAAACCCACTGCGCATCTACCCAATCCCGGATCCGCGCTGATTGGACTGTTTTCGGTTGGGAAATACCCACAACTTGTTGTTGCACACAGGGAGGAATGGTCATGTGCCAACTGAAAGATTGCCCAAAAGTGGACTGCGACAATCCCATCCGCACCAAAGACGATTGCTGCCCAGTCTGTCCAGGTATAGTATACGAATAAAATTGAATGATTTGTTCAACTGAAATTGTGTCAATGTCAAATTAGATCCAGCTGGAAGGGTGGACGAAATGGATAATTCGCCCGTCATTATCCAACAGCAGCCGGAAGGGACCGGCAACAGCAAATTGGAGGATTGCATCTCCGGCGGACGGTATTTAATACTATTTCAATATAATTTGGGTTCTAAAACATTCCGGCACGCTGATTTGGCTGTCAATTATGAAGAGATGTGACATTTTAAAACTTGATGACGTTATCTTTAGATATTACCTGCACGGGACGACTTGGCACCCGGTGATGGGCCCGTTCGGGCCGATGGACTGCGTCAATTGCAAATGCAAATCTGGCAAGATCGAATGCCAACGGCTGGAATGTCCCAGTCGGCCGGCGCTCAACTGCGACAGGCCCGTCAAAGTCACCGGCCGCTGCTGCCCAGTCTGTCCGCTCGAGGGTGGCATTCAAGGTACATAAAAATCTGGCCGTCTTATGTGATCTCTGATGGCCGTCTCGTTTTTAATTTTTTTTAATTATTTCTCCTACGCTGATGAACAGAAGGTCCCATGACTCCGCTGTTGTCAACTTCGCCCGTCTCTGCCGCCGGGACGCGGTCCAACATTCAGAGGACGTCGGCAATGGCCGGCAGTGGCGGCCGGACGAATAAATCGCCGTCAGGGCGGCCCAGTCTATCGCCGCCATCTTCTTCTGCGCTCATCAAATCGTCGACTCATCACGGCAACTTCAGTTTGTGTTTGCCCAGGGATTATGACGTCATCGTCCACCGCGCCCAGGGCGGTGGCAGCACCTCCGAATTCATCCAGGTAATAAAATAAATCGAAAGACACACACAACATTTATTTTTTCGGTGGGGGGGGGGGAGCCTAAATTTTTTTGTCAAATATTCCCGGCACGTTTGGTAAAAGCTTTTGGTGTAGTAACGCGTGTGTCGCATGATAATTATGATGATTTCACTCATTTCTAAGAAAAAATCGCCGGGCCAGATCAACGCCAAAGGGCCTTTTGGCCGGCACTTTCTAGATATAGTTATATCCTATTACTTCTCTTCTCGGGAGAGAGTGTCGACAGTGCGATTAAACCGAAATTGCGCAACGCTAAAAAGAAAATGGCGGATGCTAATGGATGGACTGTTTGTTGAGATTGATTGGCATGTATATTTTTCTTTTTATCTTTTCTTAACAGTACATTTTCCAGCAAGTAGTGGACGGACAGGCCATCGAACACCACATGTGGATGCTGCAACCGACCGTGACAACCTACAAAGTCCAGGATCTGACCAGGGACCAGTCGGAGGCGTTACGTCAACGCTTTCGCTTCGTCCTTCTCGGCGCCACCGCCACCAGTAAAATTGAATTGAATTTAATTGATTTAGTAATGAATGTAAATTTTAAAAAATTATTAAATTTGAATAGAATACGTCAAGCGGTTCTCCAAACGTGAAAAGAAATTAAAGGCGAAATGTCTGCCCGATTCCGGATGTCCGAAGAAGATCCGCCGGCTGGAGCGCAATTTGGCCTTGAAAGAAGTCACCAGCCGCAGGGGCTGTTTAGCCATAGAAGTGGAAGCCAACACTCATTGAGTGAATGTGCTGGATTCATTTCATTTCAAAAAACAAATTTGGACATTTTCTATCACCAGAAGCGGCCGGCCGGCCGGCCAGAAGTTGTTGCACATCTGACGCCTGGCCCGAAAATTCTACACAGCAACCGGATTGCGTCTAATCGTATCGGACTACGATATGCTAATTATACTACACACGCATGGCGGGATATGCTCTAATCCCGCATTCAAAGTATTCGGATACCTCATCTACCAAAATAAAACACCCGGAACATCCCCGCGTGAACGTCTACGCGCCGTTTTATGGCGTCCTATTAAAAATTCAAAAAAGAAAAAAGAAAAAAAGGAGATTTTGCGGATAAAGTTGTTTTGAAAAACTATAATGTTTGTACATTTCCGTGAGTATAATAATAATATTAGATTCTCGTGCGAATTTGAGAATCGGATATTTTAGGAGTCTATTATATTATACCGGCTGGCAATTAATTATGTAAAACGAGGATGAAATTATGTATAGATCTCCGTATGAAATCCCTTTCAATATATAAAATCAACCCCGAAATTGAAAACAAAAAATAAATAATAAAAAGTTCCATTCGTTGCGAATCAAATAATCCATGCCCTTCGTGAATTTGAGACCTGACCTGACCACATTAACATGATCAATTTTTTAAAAAATAAACCGTTTCTCTTGTCTCGTCTACAGCAATTATATTGACCTTGATTTTTCCATCTTCTTTTTCTTTAAAACTGGAAATGCTAGTCATTCGGGAATCAAATAAATCAATATCAATCAAACCAAATATTTTGCAGTTGTAAATGTTTAATCTATTTGTGTCATCTATGTATATTCATATGTCTCTGGGCAGGTATGCAAATGATTGATTTAATCAATTTTCCGTTCAATTTTCAATGGATGTAAGAATTAAAATTTCTGTTACGCCACCACAATGCGTGAAATGGTCGTCAGCAATGGATTGACTCCGGCGCCGCAGGAGCCGCGGAAATCGTCCAAACTGATTTCCCACACCATGGCCCCGCCCAGTCCCCTGGAGAGGATGAAATTGCTTTTGGTGGTTACCATGGCAACGTCGTCAAAGCCAATCCAGTTGACGACGTTGGTGTTGGACAGAGCGTAGGGTCCGGTGAGCTGGTCGGGGTCTTGGACAACCTGCCAACCTTCGTTCTGGACGGCAAGACAGATTTCGAAATAGCCCATGTAACCCTCGACGTTGGTAAAGGGTCCAGGAGTTCCGGCGCCGGCCGCCGGAGCAGGTGGAACGGCGACATCGGACGAGAGCTTCCAGCTGTGCCCGTAAAGTGGCAGGCCGAGGTTGATTTTATTGGCGGAGAGTCCGTTGGCGATCCAGTAATCGACGCTGTACTCGACGTTGTTGTCGGCCGTTTCCCAGGATCGCTTCCGCAGCGGAGCGTGGTGATCCGCCGTCTCCGGTTCCCACGGTCCGTGCAAGTCGTAAGTCATCAAATTGATAAAATCGACTGAGGCTTCGATGGCTGGAATGTCGTAACCTGTAAACTAATCCAATAAGTATACCCAAATTTTATGAAACTATTATCTCTGACGTTTTACCGAGATCAGCCGGAAGAGCCGGAACGGCAGCGCTAAGGATATAATTGTAAGGAGCGAAAGCTTCTTTCAATGCAGCCAGAAGGTTGCTGAACCCGATTTTGTCGGCCTCAGTCCTAGGGAACTCCCAGTCTACATCGAGCCCGTCAAATCCGTAGTCGCCTAGCATCCGGAGAGCGGAGTCGACGAATGTCTGGATGTTTTCGCTGGTGGACACCATCCGCGAATATTTGTCGTTGATGTTGGAATCGCCCCACCCGCCGAAGGCCAACATGGTCTTGAGACTTGGATTTGGCTTTTCAATCCGGTGAATTTGCGATATCCTTTTTGGACGATATCTACCACCGGTTTACTGGATTTGATCTGCAGTGTGGAATCGTCGAGATCGGCGAAAGAGTAAACGAGATGAGTGCACAATTTAGTGTCGATATTTTCCACTCCAAACTGCCAAGGATCTGTTGCATCAATAATATATTCGGGTTTATAAATTATGCAGAAACATAACAGTTAAATTGATTATACCTTGACGTTGAATGGCCCAGTTTGGGAAGTAACAAACAAAACGGCCTGCCGCTGCGTACGGCACTACTCCGCAAACGAACAGAGTCGCTAGTAAAAGCAGTCTCATTCTAAAATGGAAATTTAGATTTACTTGGATAGTGTATATTTCAAACCGCTCAACAATTGCTGATGATTTCCTATACCGAACTGATTTGTAACTAATTACCGCAGGGCATTTTATATTCGTCTGCTGAGTTGCTTGACTTCTATGGGCAATGACGAAACAATTATGGAATCAGTTGTAATGTTTGCTCTAGAACCTCTGTTGTTTTACTGATTGCTGTATTCCACATTCCAACATCCAAAGTATGAAAAACATCACGTAGTTCAGATGAACGATAATTGTGATTAATCCCGTAAAAGTGTAATTACAGATTATACTCGGTTGTCATTCTTTCAGTTCGATCCAGTACAAAGCGGAAAAGCCTTATCATCGTATGTTTCTTGATTGTTTTGTCTGTAGACTGTATTAGACTCTGCATAAACTTTGAATCTGTGTTGTAATAGTTTAAGACTCGTAAAAAGTATAACTGCGTCAATTGGCTGACATTCTTTGGCGAGATTAGAAAAATATCAACGGCCGTTGCTTCTGGCACTTCTGGTTTCACAATGAAGGTCGATCAGGCTTCTAATTTTGGTTTTTCCTTCTTTTTGTTTGACTTTTTGTTTGATTGTTTTTTCTTTGTTTGCAGACGACTTTGTTGTGTTTGGCAGAAATCTTACGAGACATTAATTGACAGCTGCCAGCCATCAGTTTTGGAGTGATGGAAGGATAATAATCTTTGCTCTTGATAAGGTTGGGTATTTAATTAATTAATTCTCCCTTTACATTGAATGCTGAAAAAGGGAAGTTATGGTTCTACAAATTATTTATTTTAATTCATTAAGAGTTTTTTTTTAAACCAATTACTCAGAGTTGCTTATTGTTGTTTCGTTGTTAAATAATCCAAAATTGATTACTTAAGTGATCAGCACTCAATCAGACCACCAGGACTTGCTAATACCTTCTTATTAAGTTTTCATTCTTTTGTTTTCATACTCAGCAGAAGAAAACTGGTAAACAGTTAAATCTTGATGTGGTTACAGAATTGCCAACCTGACAGGTGAAGCGTACATCATGAAAACGAAGGTTTATACTTTAAAAGATATTTATTTCATGACATAAATGTATGAGATAAGCAAGAAACACTTCTGCAGGCTTGTCGAATTAAACAGAAACTCATTTTTATTTGAGAAAAGAGTCAATCAGCACTTGTAAAGAGCTCATCAACTTCCCGGTCCAGAATAATAGCGAATCTCTCATTAACGGCAACTTAAAAGTCCAGAAATGAAAATCAAGAATATCACGTTTGATAGGCTCAACTGTTTGCTTTCAGAGGCTGACGACTTTGCACGAGGTATCCCTAGCGTTCGGGAGATGGCCGCCGTGAGCTGATAAGATCCCTCGCCGCAAACGTTACGGAAATCGTCCTGACTCAGGTCCCACACTGTCGCCCCGCCCAGACCTCTGACGTAGCGGATGTATTGGCTCTTTACCGTGACCATGTGGACATCGTCGTAACCCACCCAAACTCGAGATCCCGAAGGATCAGCGGGCGAAATAGCGTACGGCCCGGTGGAATTGCTCTTTTCTTCGAAGACTTTCCAGCCACTTGATTTGACGCTGGAGCAAATATCGTAGTAGGGCGTTTGGCCGATTAGATTGACGTGTTTGTTGAGCGGACCCCATGTCGCCGATGCAGGTGGTTCCGTTTTGCCATCAGCTGGAATGGTCCAGCTGCTGCCGTACAAAGGAATGCCCAGATTCAATTTAGCAGCCGGAGTGTCGTGCTCCAGCCAGTAAAGGATCAACGAGTCGATAGTTCTTCCGTCACTACTGTTGCTGTACAACGGAGCTGGATGATTAGCCTCCCAGAAAGCTTGGGTGGATCTCCAGAGATCGTAGGCCAGAACACTGATGAAATCCACCGTGTTGACGAAATCCATAAAATACATGACTGTACATATTTTAAAAAATAAAATAAGAAATATGAATTTTCAATTCTGAAAAATCATTGAATATTATTTTATTACCATCATTATTCGTCTCGGTGAAAACTGCCAGGCTGAAGATCAAATTGTGTCTGTCAAATGCGTTTCTCATTGCCGTGAAGAAATTGACGATTGGATAATTGCCGGAACTCATGTTCCAGTAGATATCCAGCCCATCGAAACGATACTTTTTCAGATAGTCGACTGTCTTGTTCACCTTGTTTTCGATTCCCGTTGAACTGTCCCATTTTAAATCTTCAGCTGTTTTTGTTTGCATAAGAAAATAGTTGATAACATTAATGAGGAATAAGTATTTTATATTATCCTTACACTTAATGCTGGCCATGATTTTGAGTTTGGGATTCTTGACTCTGGGTGCCAGCAATTTGTCGTAAGGTATTTGGGTGGGGCCGAAGGAGGTGCTGTTTAACGCGATGTCGGAAGTAAATGCGTAGATGAGATGAGTGCACAGATAAGGATCGATATTGTCTAAACTAAACGCGCCCTCACCTGAATTCAAATATTTGGCAATCAAAAATCAATGAGATAGAAATCCTGTTCCACCTGTATACCTGTGCGATTAGTTGCTTGGACATTGAGGTAACAGACAAGCCGTTGAGATGTCCCTCCTGTTTCAGTTATGCAATCAGCAACCGCCAATAACAGGGCCAGAAAAATAATTTTCATTTTGGTTATACGTGTACCAAAAATTGTGTTTGTTCTTCACCAGTGTCGATCAACGTCTAAACAGATTTTATTATTTATTTTAGGAGATTGAATTTTCATTCACGACCGGAAAATATGTTGAAATTTGAAAGCGGATGTGGCCGACAGCTGACTCACGGGAGCACCGGTGGTTTCCTTTGATTGATCAAGATATTAGGATCGTCGCAGGATTGTGTGGTCGGTAATATCCAACCAACTTCAAGGTCTCGCAAGAAAAAGGTAAGAAAACTAGAATTCAATTTCTCTAAAAAACTTCAACTTATCACGCCAAACTTAAAACGAATATTTTAATTCCCATGTGTAAGGCCAAGAATATTTTTAAAAAATTATTATTCATAGGAAATTTATGTAGCAAATAAGTATATTTTTATTGAATTCCAGTTTTAAATAATTTACAGACGTGCAGTCCATTTAAAATAGATTGAACAACTTCTGACTCTTATTACGGCGGCGACGTTCTTTAGTGTAAGCTGGCTCGGTGTAGGCCGGAGCTGGGTAAGCGGCCGCTTCCTCGGCGTAGGATTCCGTAGCGGAATAACTGGGAGTCGAGTAGGCCTGGGGTTGGTAGTCGGGGTACTTGGCTTCACCGATGTATTTCACATCGGCGACGTAACCGTAAGCGTCGGCCCTGTAGGTGACGACTTGAGTGCGGCCGTCGGGTAAGGCGACGCTGTAAGATCCGGTGACCACATTACCATCGTCTCTGGTCTCCGTGTGCGAATAGTCGTTGTAGGAAGCTTCGTCCTTGACAGCATAGCCATAGCTGTAGGGTTGAGGGGCCTGTCGATTACAATTTTTTTAATATTTTAAAAGAGACAATCGAGTTATTAGTTTAAACAATTTAGACTGACGTAATCGTATGATGATTTCTCGTAGGCTGGTTGTTCGTAGGCAGGTTGTTCGTAAGCTGGTGTTTCGTAGGCTGGTGTTTCGTAAGCTGGATAAGCCGGATAAGTAGCTGCTGGGTAGGGCGCAGGGTAGGCGGACTCGGCGACAGCCACGGCGATCAAAGCGGCGAAAACGAACAACTATAAAACACATAAATAAACCTTTTAGAATTAAGTTTCTCAATTTTCCAGGCTATACTACTCAAATCACCTTCATGATTGCTATAGTAGGAATGAGTTTCTGTTGCTGGTTCAATGGAGAACAAGTGACTGATGTCGATTCTTGTAAAGTCCCTCGCTATTTATACGGTCAGCAATTCTTTGGGTCCAAATCCTTGCAATCGAAAGGTAACTATTAAGGTGAATTGAAGGAAGTTCTTTTTTCGGTTTTCCCACCGCAATCGTTAATTTCCCACCGCTTTACCTCACAAACCCTTTCTAAATACAAACAATTAGTATAGAAGATTTCAGTCGAACTGACCCCGGCCGCATTCGGATCACGTTTCATCAATAAAAATCGACCAAGAATAGGCCCAGACGATTACTACAAGGATCTCAGGGATCACGCCCTAGCCTCCAGCGTCGTGTCCCGTCAGGGAACCCTTGCATTCTTTCCAAAAAGTTTCTGTGTGAAAATTTCGTACAGTTTTATAGCTTTTTGGCAGTCCAGAAATTGGCCAATTCATTTCTTTACAGAGAAATCCGATCTATTATTATTTTGAATCATCAATTGTCGTTAATTGCTTTCCATTCAGTGTGGCCAGTATTTTTTTTTTTCAGGCCGAGACCCGTTAGACTTTCATTGGCTTTCGTGAAGGTCCGAGATTATTTTTCCACGATAGCCATAAAATTGGGGCGTGTATCTTTGACGGAATTATTAAAAATCCGTTTACCGTACAGCAGCAGCAGCAGCCGATCGAAAGAGAAAGTCTTAATTGTTTCACGATTTTCTGCACGTATATATACGGCCAAAGAAAATGTGACGTGGACTTTTATTGTTGCATGTCGGGAGCCAACAGGAGAATGCGAAAAACTCCTCCCGGCTGTCTAGACCATATAGATAAAAATGCTGATAGAATTTGATTACTTTATGGACACAGGATATTCTTACCACTTGGTTATCATTCGCGAATTTTTGTTTGCACTATTTTGTTGTTTGCTTTGCGTTGTGCTGTTTTATTATTAATGAATAAAATTACTTTTCAGTTGAAAAAGAAAAGTATTTTAAAGATAATCGCTTTCCACTCAAGTGTTTTCGATCAGTTAATAAAAAAGGGGATTCAAAAATTTAGTTTTGAAATTTCAGTATCTTTGTATTATAATTTAACTCTGTTGCCAATTAAAATCCATTTTCATTTCAAAAACAAACAAAAAAACAATGTGCAATTTTAATTTAATAAGGGGCCTTGTAAGCTGGGGCCGAGTAGTAAGCGGCAGGTTTGTATTCGGGGTACTTGGCCACGCCCTCGTACTTGACATCGGCGACGTATCCGTAGCTGTCGGCCTTGTAGGTGACAATTTGGGTGCGGCCGTCGGGTAGGGCGACGCGGTAAGATCCGGTGGTCACTTTGCCATCGCTCTTCTCAGAGTGGCCGTAGTTGTTATAAGATGGGGCATCGTTGACTTCCCAGTCGAAACTGTACGGCTGAGGAGCCTGTTTATTACAATCAAGTATTTTTAGCTTTTATTTTTTTTAAATCATAAGCCAAGAAATTTTTAAATACTTACGTAATCGTAGCTCTTGCCGTAAGCCGGAGCTGGGTAAGCTGGGTAAGCCTTGGGTGGGTAGGCATTGGAGGCAGCAGCCACGGCGATCAAAGCGGCGAGAATGATGACCTAATATGCGGAGGAATATAAGTTATTTCTAAATATTTAATAATTATTGGATTAAATTTGATCAAGTTACCTGCATGGTTGTAGTAGGGTTGTTTGGGACGGTTGAGACAGTTGTGGAAGAACTGATGATTTTGTCAGTGGCCAGCTAGTCTTTTTATACCAGTCGGGTGTGTCCTACTGCATTGGGATATTCCCAATAAATCCACGATGTGGAAGATAAGAAAAAGTTTGAAACGCTTGACCAATGTGGGGCGTTTTCTAAGGTCACGCCTTTCGAGTTTCAATCTCTCCGTTTAAACTCTCTGCTGGGCTGCTGAAGTGCTGATGCTCTTGAAGAGAAAGAGAGCTATATAGTGAAAGTGCAAGGCAGTGTCGGGAATGACGAGATCCTGTGCGTGTAGTATGTACATTGTTTGGTGTTATGTCATTTATGGAGTATGGCCAGGTACTTAAAAAAACAACCGCCACACACGAACCAGCAGCAGCATTTTTTTTTTCGGGCGTCAGCTCGATAAATTTGGAAGGTAAAAGTTATGAGATTCTTTTCTAACAAACGATGCAATGTAGAGACATGCCACCGTTAGCCTACTTGCTCTCCTTTCTATTTCGTTTTATTATTGTTTGAAGTATGATCAATAAATTAACCGGTAATAAATCTTTACATTATTATTCTTTATATTATTATAAGGTCGGCAATTCGATTAGAAAGTTTCAGGATTGATAATCGAAATTCAAATCAGCCTATCGTTCGCATGGTGACATTGAAAATGTGAACACCAGATGGAGGTTCCTGTGCGTACAGCACTTATATTTAGCTGGCAGAGTCGCTGAGATATTATGATGGAACTCACGTCGGTCTGCCATGTCCAATTCAAAACTCAGCATGTAGTGTTTTACAAAAGTGTAAATATAAATCGCTATTTGAAACCAGCATTTGTCATCAAAGTCTCTTTCCACGTAAAGATTTCTTTTGTTTCTCAAAAATCGTCAATGTGTTAAAAACCGGTGTGTTATTCCCTCTTACACGTGGCTGAAACAAAAACAAGTCGAGGAAATGAAAAAAATAAACACCCCTGGATTCCCAGATAAAACTGGTTTAAGCAATATGGATTGTTTCGCCTAACTTGAGCTTCTCTTTCGCTGATAGCGGTGGGTGCTAACATTTTCCATGTAGTATCTTTGATGGGCCACTGTTGCATCATCGTTTAACTGAAGTAAAGTAACAACAATATCTTTACATGCCCTACAGGTACAGTTTGACTGTCGAAGTTGCCTCTGCTACTGATGGAGAAGCACCTGACAGTGAATTCAAACATCGGTGATTTGGTGTCAACCACACCCTTAAGCTGAACTAGTGTAGGCTGAAGCTGTTTTGCCTGAGCAGAAATTCTAATCTCTATCCTACACATGGACCAAGCTAAACACAGTTCCCCATCAGGTAAGACATAATGATTGGGTGCATGTTTGAAGTACAAATAGCATTTTCTGTACTTCTTAACGTAATCTTATATTTCCCTTTTCAGCATCTGTTTTAATTTGTTTGTACCTACAGGCTCATTTGAGTGGGTGATTAATAATGTAAATGATGTGTAATCAGTGTAAGAGTTTCCCTTTGGTCCCACTGATTTACATGTAAATTGCTTTCTTTGTTAACAAACTTTTTTGTATTTCACAGAATAAGCTTTCGACACAGGACACACCCAGAGATGTGTAGCGGAATTGGGGCCGTGCAACCTTTTCTCCTCCGATCCCATCCATTCTTCCCTTTTAAGCTTAATTCCTCCGTCCTCGTATACACATTCGTGTGATTGTAAATTCACGGCGATATCGCTTCCTCGTATACTCCTTCCTGTGATGCTTTAATGGATACATCCGTACCAAGACTGTCTACGGGGAATTTGCCGTCAACTGAAGGTAACGGCTAAAAATTGCGCAAGTGGACGAGGTATTGAGCCCGTTTTGTTGTTTGCCGTTAGGTGTTTTTTTCTTTTTGAATTTTTTTGCTGATATTGAACTACTGGGAAAATAGAACAGCGGAATAATTCAATTAGGTCGAACTTCTTTAAGCTTCCGCGATCTTCTTAGATCCGTGACTTCTTTTTCTTTCTATTTGTAGTGTACGTTTATTGTAAAGTTTATACTAATTCCTGTTATTTTTCCTTTTAATAGGTCATGATCAGATCTATGGAAAATATTCTAGAGGAATGACGCCTCAAAAGAAAGAACTGCGGTTGCAATCTTCAACAATCTTGCGTAACAATCTTGCGTGAGTGTCAAGTTTTTTTTAGTTTTTTTTCTGCTGGTTTTTTTTGTTTCTAATTTTAGTAAGTCTCGATAAGCTAGAGCAGGGATCCTTTTCAATTCATTTTACTGTTTCTAATTTAAGACTATTGTTGTTTACAACGCTACGATGGCTTTTAGATTGTTTTCAGCGGTAAAAACATTAATTTCACTGTTACAGTTACTTTAACTATACACTTTTCTTTTTGTTTGCAATACTAAAAAAATCATCGAAGAATTCTTCGTCGACGTAAATTTTGTTATGCCAAAAACAGTGCAGGAAGAATTCATCCCGTTAACGCTATTTCGTGTGCCCTGACACGGAGGATACGAATTACTTGTAATCTAAAATTGAGCGAAGATGGTGGACAAGAGTAGCATAGAAAATTGTTATTGTTGTTGGCACCATGTTGTTGGCTGAGACACTGAAGATGACATCTTGTGGCCAGGTTTGTCTTCAGTTGTTGGGCGTAGGCTACCCTTTTAAGGCCCCCTACCTTCTTGGTTCATTGTTAGTTGAATCATGAGTTTCTGACTTCTGAGAGAAAGAGTCGCCATTTTTAGACCTTCGAATTTTTTGAGGTTTTGAATTTTGATGTTGGCTTAATTAGCTGGATTGTCACTTGTGAGGCATTTCTTAGAATGTGATGGGTTTAAGCTGGTTTGGGGGGCTGGCGGTTCGTGAGCTTGCTATTATTCTTGGTTTCGATTAAATTCTATTGCATGTGCAGTGAAAGTGGCCTGAAAGTGTTTAATTTCAATTTTTTATTTGTAGACGAATTTTGATGCTGAAAGACTTGGAAACCATGCTGTCGACCACGTCGAGAAGCTGAGTAACATTCTGCTTTTACAATAAACAATTAAACTGATTGAAATATATGTGGATCATAACATTTATAATGTTTGATTGCAGGCACCGTTTTAATAAAAGGAACTCAAGCCATCACAATCTAGGGCTTCCATCAAATCATGCAGGCTGCATGGAAGTCGCATTTACCGTTGCCGTGAACACCATGAAGACATACACTATTTGAAGGTGACAATCTTATCCAGTTATAGATTTTACAATTAAAATGTGATTAAGCTTTGCATTCATTGGTTAGTTTTAACATTTTGGGATTTCGTCAAGTCAACAGCTATTTCCTTCAGGGTTTTGTTGTATGCAAGAAAGGCAGATTCTGAAAGAAGTTTTGTTTATTTGTTCCACTGTAGAGTATCCTTTAAAGTTTAAATGAATTTGTATTTAAATCTTAAATGAGTCATCTAGTTTCATGTAAATTTATTAATTTAAGTTTCCACGATAGGTATAAGATAATGTTGCCATATAATATTTGGGTTGAATATTTGAAGTTATATGTAGCATAATATTTTTTAAAATTTCATATAGCATTTCCAATGAAGCTGAAGATTAATTATACTTCAGTTATAGGTTCATGTTTACGTAGCAGTGGTGTTGCTGTCCAATGTGGTGTGTTGTTGCAGCCTATGGTGGTGAAAGATATCTGCATCAAGTTGCTGTTCCTTGTGCATCCAAGGTGCTGGTTTTGTGCTACAGAAGTGACATCCAATATTGTGTTTAATTGCTATTTGTGTCTTTGCAGTTTACCTTTATATATTGAGAAGGAACAAAAAAAAATAATAATACGGGGAGGTTTATGTCAAACAAATAATAAACATGTCCAGGATGGGGGAATGAGGAGGAAGTTGGGGTTGGGTATTTGGTTATGATTTACTAAAAGAAGTGAGGTATATTTTTAATGAATATGCAGTACTTGGTGATAGAATCCGTTGTTAACCTATATCTTCCTGTCAACCTATACCTTCCCCACTTATACATCCATTCCTCAAACCCCATAAGCACCAACATCAAATCCCACACCCACTCACATCCATTCCTAAAACCCCACAATCTCCAACATCAAATTCACACAATTGTTGTATATCAATAATCATATTTATATTTAAATAAATAAAAGGCCATTGTAAATAAAATGTATAAACTATATTTATTCTGGAACACATGCAAAATAAACAATTCATTAAACAGAGCGTCCGGTTCAAGACAATTTTTTTTGTGCGAGGCTTTTTAGAAAGCAATCAGTCACCCAATTTGACAAAAAGTGATAGTTTGTTTTCACGGAAATTGCGTCAGACGGTAAAAAAATTTCTAGTTCAAAAATCTCATGTAAAAATTAGCATCTAGTCTACTGGTGCAAATTCCGATTCTTTAAGCTTGATTAATTTAGGTGATATGTTGAAAGCTATTGTGGGTAGCTAAAATATTGAACTAATCCACTTTTTCTGAATATTTTGGTTTTAGATCACTTTGTTGTTTTTGGATTTTCTTGTGATCTCTCTTCAAAATGAAAAGCGAATTAGTTCAATTTTTTAGCTACCCACAATAGCTTTTAACACATCACCTAAATTAATCAAGCTTAAAGAATCGCAATTTGCACCAGTAGACTAGATGCTAATTTCTACATGAGATTGTTGAACTAGAAATTTTTCAACCGTCTGACGCAATTTCCGTGAAAACAAACTATCACTTTTTGTCAAATTGGGTGGCGGATTGCTTGCTAAAACTCGCACATGCAGTGTCGGCGTAGATCCAGGGAGATTACCTGGAAATGGAAGAGGAGAGAAGAGTGCGAGGCAAGTTTTACTGGGGAGCGATTAGTCACTACTAGGCTTCCTGGTTAGACTCATGACGCTCAGATCATGCGCCTTCCAAGTTCCCGTTCGACCAGAGCCCTCCCCTCCTCCTGGGTTCACAGCGGGTGAGTGACCAGTGACCACCGGCGGGCGTTGGTTAGTGGTTAGATAGGGAAACGGGGCCACAGAAAAGAAGGGAGCCCAGAAATGCACATGTAATTTAATCTAACTACACAATTTTTCAGTCTTGGATTACAGCATTCTCTCGTCAGTTTTCAGTTTCACCAATGGAGTCCATGATCAGTAGCGAAGGATTACCCTGTAAGCAGAATGAACATTTATTTGGATGACAATAATTTTCAATAAGATTGAAGTCATGTAGTGACAAAAAGCAATACCTCAAATCAAGAGGGACTGTGTAAGGAGCTTAATAGGGAGATTCAAGAATAGCAGCCATTGGGTTAGCAAACTAGGGACCTTGTTCACTTTCTTGAAAGAACATTACTTTTCATAAAGTCTGTCATGCAAATTTAGGAACCTGAAGGTTAGAACCTGTAAAGTAAATTGTAAAAAATATTTTAAAAATAAGTAAAGGAATAATTAAACAGTTTTAAGTATATACTCACGCAATATTTTTCTCGCCAAAATCATCATATCGTCCAAGGAAACGCCATCACACATCGCGAACAGCCAAAAATCTAAAGGGTAAAACTCCGTGATATGTTGAGAGCAGGGTAGTAGAAGCCGGTTGGGTAGTCAAATGATGTTGGCCGCCTAAATGATGTTCATGTAGGCCGCATCTTCTCGGTCATTACCTAAATGCTTAAATCAAGAAACAAAATGTAAAAAAATTTTTAATTCAGTGAAATGACAATGAAGTTACACAGGTAACACCAATCAGCTTTCCTAAGCAATCCAGAAGATGGAATGAGTCAAGTTCGATGACAGAACGAATGATCCGCGTTCAACGTGTGGCCATTGCCATATTTTGGAGGGATAACCAGATGCCCCATATCTGGTGTTATAGGCAACATTTAATTAAGAAACCAAACAATCGTTAAAATTGCTATTAGTATGACAACTTCTCTAAATTCAATGTAAACACAACTTACAATGATGAAAGCATGATCACAATATTTAACCTCTTTTTTTGTTGTTGACAAATAGGGAGATTCAAGGGTAGCAGCCAATAACGGGTTAGCAAACAAGGAATTTTGTTGACTGTAAGTCCTTTTTCTTGAAAGGAAATAACTTCTCATAAAGTCAGTCATGCCAATTTAGAAACCTGTAAATAAAACAAACATTCATATTAGACTGCAATTAATAAAGTTCAGTAACATCACAAGTGAACTTACACATGAAACCATCAATCAGTTATCAAAGATTCTCTAGAAGATGGAATGAGAGTCCATGTTGTATGGCATGCCGTGGGGACAATCTGTTTCCTTAAAATTGGAAGCTTAAATTTTAAAAAATACTTATTTAAATATTAAAGTAAATGCTTAATTACATTCAATTCTCTTATCTTTCTATTAACTTTTAATGTGTTTAAGTCTTAAATTTAAAAATAAAATTTTCAATGTTGAACGCTAAACGGCTAAAGTAGAAGTCTATCGCTGAAATTTGAAGTCTCAAGTATGTGAATTCGGTGTCTACAAGCGCCACCTATCAGTGAAAATACATACTCAAAAGGGCAATAGCTGTATTTAGGTATTGTTCACTATTCTGCGGAATGTCGCGGGAGCACAAATCGAACAAGTCCTTCAAACTTTGATTTCGTTTACCGTCGTAAAATTACGAGTTCTAATTCGCCAGCCAGTTCGAAACGAGCACCCAACGTGTGACCTATTAACATGGGAACGTATTTCAAATGGTAAATTGCACATCAGATTGAAGATAAAGATACGACGAAAAATAGTCGGGAATTGAAAGTGTATTCCGTTTGTCACGTCTCCATTGAAGATACAAGTAGTCACACACAATCGGCATCAGGCGGAACGCCATCAACTTCAAAATATATACAACATTTCGGCATTTGCCGCTAAGTTTGATTTTCTCTTCAAAAGTGGCACGGAACGATCCTTCCGGACTGCCGATGGCTTTTTAAAATCTGACCGCGAATGCCGGAAACTCTGCGGATGAATGCTACATCGAATTTGTCCATTTCCAGGGTCGACGAGAACATGCCCTAGATGAAGGCCGTTTTGCGTTAAATCTGTAACGGCGTGTCGACTAATTTGAGTTTCTTGACAATCTGAGTCGACTTGTCCAAATCGAAATCCAGCCTAAATCCAGACTATGCCAAAGCAAGAAACAAATCACAATGAAAATTACTTTGAAGACAAATTTCAATCACACATTTAGGGAATTGTACCTGAACTTGAGAGATGGACTGAATGGCCAGCAGACCTTTGTCTCGAGGTGTCAATGGATTCCAAAACAAAGATGTACAGTGCATATGCTCTGGCGTGTATTTGAGCTGTCTGTGACGTCCGTTGTGATCGTGGATCGAGTAGAGCGGAATTTTTTGAAATCGGCGCCAGCCCAATGACAGGATCAGCGGATCTCTCGTTTATAGGATACGTCGCCGTCATCGTCTAGTAGTTCCTCGTCCTCGTCATGCGCCTGCGTCAGAGTAGGTCCTTCTCCTCTCGATTCACACATCTGCGCATCCAGCGTCCTTTGCAACTTCATCAGCGACGAAATCATCTCTGATTTAGGATTCGTAGGGTCTTCCTGCTTGGAGTGCGAGTGACTGCTGCCAAGCTCAATGTAGATGGAATCCTTGTCGTAGATGATACCGCCCACTCCAGACATGGGGGCATAGATAAGCTTCTCCTTTTCGACCAGCGAACGTTTCTTCAATTTATCCGGTAAAGGGAAGGATCAGGAAGAAATGAAACGTATTTAAGGCGGAAATCACCACAGCCTGGGATGTGGACGGGACATTGATTTCTCAAGTGGACACCACGGACAAAACCGTAAAGGAAAATGTCCCGATTGCATTTCAGATTCTCGTGCAATCGACTGGGAGGTGTCATGTTTTCCAACCGATCCACCAAAACGTAAGGAAGAGTCAATCTCCACAGCAGAGGTCGGAATTTCATGACCGAGATGAAGCGACCGAGGTTCTTGATCTCGTTTTTAGGGTAGGTTCCGTGGAGTTAGGTAAAACAATTTTGCTCCCTGGTACACTTCTTTAAAAAATCTGTGCTTCAGAACTTGTTTCGTTTTTTCAGCTACTTGTTATTCTTGAACATGTCCAATGAGTCAGAACGCCCATTACTCGGTGAAATCCATGCACCTGTTAGTCGTTCGAGATCATTAATTTTGAACATGAGGAGTATGCTTCAGTAGACCTTACCTGACAGATGTTGAGAAATTCAAAATTGCCATTTCGAAGCCAAACGAAGCATCAGTCAAAACTCAAAAGCAAGCAAGAACAAGGTCAGCCACTTTAGCGATGTCTATCGAGTTGATGTCGTTATTGCATTCCATATAAGTCATCCTTCGTTTCTTTCCCTACATTTTTTCAGAGAAATAAATTTATTTGATATTCATTTTAGTAATAATGAACGGATAACGCATTACCCGTGACGATGGTAACGAGCCCCTGTATGGATGTGATATTCTTTCGTGTAGAGTTTTTTATTAGAGCTTGGAGAAGAGTATTTTTTCCAACTTGAGGTTGGCCAACAATGGCTACCATGATTGGTGTGGGTTCTAGGGGAGTCCTGTCTAGTAATGGAATATGCTGCTTTTTCATTTACGGGCCCTGAAAAAAAAAGAAAAGAATAAGAAATTGCTAACCAACGTGGGAAATAAATTTTGGTCAGCTATGAAAGACATGTCATGCAAGATTTGATTGATCTGGGCTGAACCAAACCGATTTACCTGTGAAAATGTTTCCGAGCCTTGGCTAATGACTGGATAGCAAAAGCTTTTCTCATCCATTTCTTGGATGTGTGGATCCTTGAATTTTTCTTGTCCGCTTTGCGCCCTAATAATTTTTCAACCATCGTTAAATGCTATAGTCTTCAAATACTGTGTGCTGCAAAATAGTTTACCAGCACGGCGTTCCCGGTGAGCCTTTTTCTTGTCTTCATCAACATGGTCCTCCATTCTTCCTTCCTTTTTCACTTGAAAATACTTTAAAAATCTGTAATAACTTTGACTTCAAGTAAAAAAGTTTTACTGAAAACACGAAGAAGAAAAAGACATGTGGATAAATGACAAACCACGAAAAGCAGACGACTACAATCGTCAAAAAGCTCTATCTAGTGCTGCTTTTGGAAGTGAATTTACAACGCCGTCTGGGATCCAGAGATGACACTATCCTCTTGTCTGCACCGCAATAAGAGAAACTTCATAAATTAGAAAAAAAATTCAAAATTTCTCAAAATGAAATTAGAATTAAGGTTTTGATCCCTTTTTTTGAGTTTTGTTCTTGGTTAAAAGTAACATGTTTTGGGTGAGATGAAAAGCGCATTAGTCGTCAAACCCAACGCACCTGTCGATGATCGTTCAGAACCATAAACATTTTATACAATAGACGGGCAGCATCCACGCTTCAGTGAATGTTTACATAACATGTGTATGTGTTGAGAAATTTCGATATTCTATATTCTATACGCTGCGTGGCAAAAGTAACAAAGCTTCTTCATAATACACTCGTATTATATAACATTAAAGTCATCTTTCAGTTTTTAATCTTACACATATTTTTCAGAACAAAGAAAAACGTATTTTTAAAAAATAATTAAGAACCAGTGACGTAATATTTTGGGGGAGCAACTCTTTCTTTAGGCGTGATAATGTGTTCACAGCTCGAAGCACTAAGTAATTTTTCCCTTCTGTTTCTTGGCCAGCAATATCGGCAGGGGGGTCTATTGTTGGTGTTGGTCTCCTGTAACGGAATACGCTGCTTTATTTGAAAATTCTGAGTTTGTAAACGATTGTAAACCAAATGAAATTATACTGAAGAAAAGACAATGCGCTGCTGATGTAATCTTCGGTAAAGGAGAGCTCGTCAGTGCGTGTTGACATTTCTTCTCCCTACCCATCTTATTGTAGAACGGTTAACCACGCCTATTATTGCCCTAATCCATCTAAGCATTCACTTTCACACCTTACAATCACTCGGTCTTTTTCAGAAAAAAGTAATTTATATTACCTACCTTTAAAGAATACTTTACTTCTGTCGTCGTGTTGCGGCGCTGGAGCTCATCTTCACCTAGGGCACAATCGTTGACCCCATCGCATCGGTACTTGGCGGGAATACAACTGGTTCGACATTTAAACCATTCAACACCAACGCAGTCGGCTTTAGTACATGCGTGTTTATCTTCTCCCAATACTTTACCCAATGGACATAGGCAAGTGACTCCATCAGGTGTTGGTGCGCAAATGTCGCTACAACCTCCAGTATCCCCCAAGCAATGATGATCGTGACTGTTGAAATCGATCGGACATCAAACGATACTGAACGTTTATGTCGTCGGAAGCGTCGATAACGAAGCCGCGCATAGTTTTCGTCTCTTATTGCTTGTTCAACCAGCTGATGCGAGTGGAGGATTGAGTCAGCCAAAAGACGGAATCTGCACTGACGTCCATGGCAACCGGAGTGCCCAGATGAGAGCGAAGGATGGTTCGATTTTCACCGTTGACTTCGATCCGTTCAATTGTACCTCGCAGGGAGGCGCTGAAGTAGATGTTTGCCGTCGTAAGCCATCGCCGATACAATTCTACGAACTTTGACCAACTCCTGTCGGTTAGTTCCATCCATATGCCAAACGCTGATGACGTGACTGATGCGGCCCTCGACGATGAACATCCTGCCGGATTGGGATCCAATGGTAACACCTTGGGGGCTGTTAAGATTTCGGGCCAATACTAGACGGTCGTAACTACCATCGTGTTTCTTTTGGCCAACTACAACAGTTTCCCGAGTAACTTCCGTCCAGTAAATGTTCTCCGTGAAGGGATCCACGTCCAATCCCTCGACCATGTCGACGTTTTCGAAGAGAACCGTCTGTCGATAAGTATCCAGGTGGATCGAGTAGATCGTCCTCTGAATCATGTCGCTGTAGACGATTGAGTGGCCTAAGGGGCTGTACGCCAATGCACCGATGTATTCCACGTTACGCGTAGGCAGACGAAAGACGGAATCCTTGCCAATCTGGTGATGAGTCATGCGATAGATGTCGGTGTAAGTTGCGATGACGATGGAAGATTCATGAGCGGAAATAGACTCGCAGGTACGACCGTCTTTGTTCAAAGTCATTCCGACAGGGCAAGCGCACTTATAACCTTGTAGGGGTTGGTGAAAGAAGACAGAGATGGCTGCAAATCACGTTTCGACAGGGGTTGGTGAGATGGCTTTGCTTGTAAGGATGATGAACGTGGATGCCAGTTGGAGTTATCGAAGCTTCCTTGATCAAAATCTGGAAAAGTTGGATTTTCAGAATTTACTTGCCATCATTGACTCGCAAATCTGAAGATAAATAATACCTTATAATCCTTGCCGGTAAACTTGTTGACGGAAAGAACTTCGTGCTCCAGAGGATCGCACCAAAAGATTGTGTTTTCAAATATATCGAGAGCGTACGGATGGGTCACTTTAACGGGAAGGATTTTACGATCGGATCCATCAATCCGCGAACTTTCAATGCGATTGAGTTTGGCGTCTACCCAATAAATACGTTGAATGGTTTCGTCCACAGCCAATCCATTAGGCCAAATAATGTCTGCCGTGATTACGTTTGTCCGCTGCGATCCATCCATGCCAGCAGAACCAATGTGTGAACTAGAACTCCAGTCAGACCAGAAAAGCAAACCCTCTTCAGGATAGACGGCCACGGCACGAGATTTGTCTAGTTGTCCACTAATGACAACACTGCAAATGGCAGCATAAAAATCGCAAACGACGATGTGCTTCCGGCCGGAGTCCGCGAAATAAATGTGTCTGCCAACCCAGTCGATCACCAAGTCTTCAACAATCTCCACACCAACCGAAACAACGTACTGGAAAGCTGATCCATCCAACATGGATTTGGAAATACCAGCCTTGCCCTCGCTCTTTTCATTCCAGTAGACGACCCCATCTTCATAATCAGCTGCGACGCCGTGCGTTTGTGAAATGCCTGATACAACGAGTCCATACTCTTTGAGAAGAAGCGAATATCTCGATCAGTTGTAATTAGCAGCATTGGATCTGGCCCTACACACATAAAAAAAGGAAGAAATATATATATCAGCAGCGCATTGTCTTTACTTTTCTTCAGTATGATTTCATTTGATTTACAATCGTTTAAAAAACTCAGAATTTTCAAATAAAGCAGCGTATTCCGTTACAGGAGACCAACACCAACAATAGACCCCCATCCGATATTGCTGGCCAAGAAACAGAAGGGAAAAATTGCTCTGCTTTGAGCTGTGAACACATTTTCACGCCTAAAGAGTTGCTCCCCCCAAAATATTACGTCAGTCGTCAACTTGTTGCCGTTGAGCCACAATTCTTTTAACGAGACGACAGGGTCGAACAGGCCCGGCGGAAGCTGGACCAGTTGGTTGGACGACAGGTCTAAAAGGCGCAATTTGCGTAACGATTGGAAAGCGTCGACGCTCAAGCGGCGGAGTTGACAGTTTTTCAAGTCGAGATGTTGAAGTCGTCGGTTGGCCTTGAACGTGTCGGCGTCGATCGATACGATCCGCCCGCGTAGATGCAACTCGGAAATGGAAAGCAAATCTTTAAAGTAGTTTGAATCGAGGCTTTTATTTCCTTCAAGGGGGGCCCTGACTGATCCAGAGCTCCTGCAATTTCACCAATCCGTTGAAACTGTCAGGTTCAAACTCCATGGAAACGACCTGCATGCCTTCCAAGGGCTCTCGGTTGACGACGATTTCGCCTTCCTTCCAGCGATAAGATCCGAGTAAAAGGCGGCGGATGGACGAGACGTTGGCGAAAGTGTTTGGGTAGAGAGTCGAAAGCGGATTGTCGCTCAAATCCAGCGATTCCAAATCGGGCAGGAAAGGGAAAGAGTTTTCGGTGAGGTGAGTCAACTGATTACCGGACAGATCGAGCTGCTGGAGTGCGCCCATTCCTTGCAGCTCGCCCGGCTTGATCTCCAGCAACTCGTTGTCCGCTAGCGAAAGGGATTCCAATTCCATTAAATCGCCCGGTTCCATTTCCAGCCGCACTCGCAGTTGACTCGTGCGGATGGTCAACTCTTTCAGATGACTCAGACTCGTGAACGCACCAGAGTGACCCGTGCTAAAAGCTTCCGGCAACTGGCAACCGACGATCAGCAAATACTCGAGTTGGGTCAACATTGAAAAGCCATTCCACGGAACGCTTAGTTCCGTTTGTTGGTGCAACTTTTTGAACTCTTCGTAAGGCAGGATTTCTTCGGGAACGTCATACGTCAACCGTTGTGAAGGGGCTGATTGTTCGTCGTCGGCTATTTCGACCACCGTGACCGGTTCCGGCGAAGGCTGATCCAGCAATTCCATGTTGACAAGACTCAAATATTGAAGTTGAATCAAAGATTTGAGGCTATCCGAATGTAAAATGATTGATGGCGCACTACTAGACTCCTGTTGTTGAGATCCTTCGAGACCCAGAGCTCTCAAGTTGACAAATTTCGACAAATGAGTGGCCGTCAAGCGGATTTCCGGTGCGTCGGATGCTTGGATAATCTTCATGGCCTATTAAAAATTCATTTGAAATTCATTAGACACGGTTATTGAAGGATATTTATAGGTATTCCAACGAACCTCGGTTTGAGACGGCAAGCGGGCCAATAGGGTTTCAATTTCCATGTCGTGTTGTTGGACACAAATTACGGCACGGAATAATAGGTCATTAAGGGCGCTGCTATTGGGGCTGGTGGATGAATCCGGCTGCATTTTATTGAGTAGATGCCATTCGTCGACTATGCTGGCCAAGTAGGATTCGTGACACCAGCATTCGTGAGGACAAGACGAAGACCATGGCGCTGATTGAATACCCTTGTTGGATTTCAAGGATTTCAATTCACATTTTTGACGAGAGACAAAATATAATAATAATCAATCGATTTTTACCTGAAGGAAGAGAAGAAGACTAACGACTAGGATTTTCATGATTTGGGAAATTTTACTTTCACCCACGGTGGAATGCATCCATAAAACTACTAAAGAATTTTTCCAAAGGGTTCGCTATAGACTGTAGTAGAAGCATCATTATCTCTTGGAAGAGGAAGCAAATTCAACATTAAAACAAAAAAGACAAGGGATATCCTCTGGCGATATTGTCTTATAAAATGTTCTTTTTAAAACGAGACACGAGTAACATTGTTTTGACTAACAACGTTACTTACAACGCCTGCATCAAATTTCAATTCAAATTCTCGTAAAAATCGTCAAAGAACTCGTAATTTTACGACGGTAAACGAAATCAAAGTTTGAAGTGACTTGTTCGATTTGTGCTCCCGCGACATTCCGCAGAATAGTGAACAATACCTAAATACAGCTATTGCCCTTTTGAGTATGTATTTTAACTGATAGGTGGCGCTAGTAGACACAGAATTCACATACTTGAGACTTCAAATTTCAGCGATAGACTTCTACTTTAGCCGTTAAGCGTTCAACATTGAAAATTTTATTTTTAAATTTAAGACTTAAACACATTAAAAGTTAATAGAAAGATAAGAGAATTGAATGTAATTAAGCATTTACTTTAATATTTAAATAAGTATTTTTTAAAATTCAAGCTTCCAATTTTAAGGAAACAGATTGTCCCCACGGCATGCCATACATGTTGGGGTCGGTGATCTATCAAGTTCAATAGAAACAACCAATAATTAAGATTAATCCTAATGAAACATGAGAAGAATACATGTTTTAGCATGAAATAAAGCTAGTGTTGGTTTTTACCTGTATCATTACGATGACAAATTCAGTAGAATACAATGAGTTTCTACAAAATAGTTGACGGTACACGACTTTCACGTTTCCTCTGACTGTAAGTTGATGAAAACATTAAGGTTATCCAACATGTGCACGGAATAGAACACATCACCGACAAGTTACAGACGAAATCACTCGAGTTTATGAATTCATTGGTAATTTTCGAAGCTAGCTGCTTAACGTTGACTGTTGACTCAGATGAAATGATGAAAAGGGAAAGAAAAGGGAATTTTGCATGTAGTTCTATATTTGACCGCTAGATGGCATTGTGGCGACCTTTTTTTGAAAACCCTTTTGGCGTGCCATAGACCGGTTCTATTTTGATTGATGAGCCGATTAACCAGATTTCTCAATACTTCAATCTGATTTTTACAGTTTTACTCCAGATGTTTACCTCCAGATCCTAGAGTCTCAAATAGTGTGCCCTTCATTCGAGAAAGATGAGGTGGGAACGAACAGCAATAACAAGCGAAGACCTAAAAAAGCCGATACTCACGCAATATTTTCCTTACGAAAATCATTATAATCTTCTTTTTCAACAAGAAACCACCATGGGATCATCCAGCCAAACAATTTGAAGATCAAAATTTTGTGCTGTGTTCGAGAGCAGGGGTAGTAGGAGGCACGGTTTGCTGACAGTAGAACTCAAAAGACATAAGAACTCCTTTTTAAAATATTATTGAAAATACCCGACAATAGAACTCTTCTACGCGACTTTAGAACTCCAATAATTGTTTTAATTATTTTCATGTCCGACAAAAGAACTCCAACGATTTTAAAATTATTTTCATGCCCGACAGTAGAACTCCATTGAATTTTAAATATTTTAAATGTCCGTCCGTGAAGTTGGAAACATTGTCGTTGGTGCAGATAAGTATTTTAGATATACTTACAAAATTAGAACGGTGAATTTTTATTTGCTTAAATCTGGGTTGAAACTTTAACCAGCTGGGGTAGTACAAGTCGGCTATGTAGTCGAATGATGCTGGTTGTGTAGCTGGAGCAGGCTCAACCCCCCCTCCCCCCCATTCCTCAAGGATACGAAAGGATGCATTGCTGAACGACAGCCAAGTGAGCCAACAGACACGTCAGTCGTCACTGATCAACAAGTCAAATCTCGAGCAAATCTGTAATAGGAACACAATAAAAAATTTAACCAACAGGGCTCAACCGGGATTTGAACCCGGGACCTCTCGCACCCAAAGCGAGAATCATACCCCTAGACCATTGAGCCGATAATTTTCAAATAATCTATAAGTAATAAAAATCATAGTAATTGTGAATAGGAAAATCTGTAAGCTAAAATCAAAGATTCTTCTATCTTCAAATAATTATCTTTCATGTGCTAATAAATAAGTGAAAACTTTAATGCTAATAAATAAGTGAAAACTCTGTAAAATAATTACCTTTCATTTCTTAATCAATGAAAACTTGCTGAATGCCAGGTGCTTATTATATACGACCATCGTATGAGTGATACATCTATGACGAGAGCATCATAGTGTTGAGTTTTGGGTTAAAATTAGCTGTCAAATCTTACATAAACAACGGTTCAAGAATATGGATTACATGTATTCCTTATCGACAAAATCAAAATGAACGTCAGGGCTCGACCGGGATTTGAACCCGGGACCTCTCGCACCCTAAGCGAGAATCATACCCCTAGACCATCGAGCCGATATGTAAATCCAAATTACATTAAAATAATACCGAATGATGAAAGTCTCCTGCAAAACGAAACTAGCAGATGTCTTACAGCTGTTCAATTTGATATTCGTATCCCAACTTTTTAAATGCATGCCGTGGACTCAGCGCTCTGACCGACGGCAAGTAGTTTTTGCGTATTTGGTGCTACCTGGGCAAGTCATTCAACATCATCTGCAGAGTGGAAAAGCATTCCACCTAATTTCTTTTTTTAAATCTTGAAACACATGGAATGAAAATGGTACATGAAAATTATCAAACCTCAAAAACACCTTAAATTCAAAATACATGCCACAAATCCTATTAAACAGCTGTTCGATTTCTTATCCATGATTCAAATGACGTATTTTCAGCACTAATTGTGATCATCAAAATTTGTAACACTGGAATGTATAAAAACAACTTCAGTTCCGTATTGCTTACACCACCGCGCTAACTAGTTTGCTATTTGAAAATCAAGTGGATGCGGATTGCGGAACTGTTGACTTCCGACCATTCTTAGTTCTATTCCTATATTGACCGCTGCCAAGAAAGTTTTTGAAATTCAAAAAATGTTGAGTCCGTATTTCAGGCAGTTATTTCTATGAATTATAAAAAAATAAATAACAATACTTTAGTTATTTAAATAAATTACCCGAAAGGTTTCTGTACGGTTTTTTTTCACTGGTCACTGGGATGGATTAGTTGTTGATGGTCTCTCAAGATAATTATATACGATTATGTAGTATCGATTCCAGAATAAAGTGTAAACCTAGTTTCGAATTCAGGCTTACTAGGAATCCTCAGCTCTGTTGATAAAGAGCGTCCATAAACAGAGCGTATCTTTTAATCCGGTGTCTCGAATCTCAACTAGTTGGTATCACCTTCTGAAATTGACTTCTGAGATTCGTACGCAGATCGTCTATTATTATACAGTTCACTCGATAATGATTAACACGATAATAATTAATAGAGATCAAGTTGAGGCCCAGTGCGTAGTCAGTGCGGTGCGGAAGAGTGTACCCAGGTCGGATACAACTCCACAATACCTTCCTTCTTGCTTACTACAATAAATTCTCCTGTTTAACAAATTCAATAATTCTTGCGCTGTGCTGGCTGTGATCAACTAGCTGTGATCAATCCACACAACTAACAATTATTCGTTGCGAAATCTACATCAATCAATTAAACCAGTTCGGTGAACCAACGTTTTCGATTATAAGACGAAGAATTTGGTCAATTGGTCTGAACAATCAAAAGGAAGCCTATGGAGAAAAAGACGGGGGGAATTCCCGCGAGGCTTTCTAAACGAGGATAAAAGAGAACGTCAATAAAGTTATGACAGTTTTGTAGGTCATTAACCAAATACAAATTCATCAACAAGTCGAGCAACGGGTGCTTTCAAAATTCAAGTTATGATCCAAATTGGGTACTAATCTGTTCCCAATGTTCATCTAACTTTTCCCTTCATTGATGGGCGGGGTGTATTTAAATTTTCTTTTACCTTGACTACTTATTATTTGCATAACCTCTACCAATTACTTTCGCTGAATACTTGACTTGGTCAAATTGCCATACGTATTTAAACGTATCAGTCGGGATATACTCCCCAATTTTGTATAAAAACGGGAACACATCAGACTGAAATTATCAGTTTCCCAACTGTTTTCAGCAAGTTTACTACTACTCCAAAATGAAAGTAGGAAATCTTTTTTAAAAACGTTGTTTCGTAAAACGCATTACCTTATACATGGCGTCTAACTTTCCATATTTTATTAGTTTTTGATCCTCGCCGCCCTTTTCGCTGTCGCTGCCGCCGATTCTTACAGGTCAGCCGAATACGCTCCCAAGTACGAAGCTCCGGCATACAAATCTACATATGAAGCCAAATACGAGGTGAGTTTGATTCTATAATAATTAAATTAGCGAAACATAAAAGTTTACTTTCACGAATGAATATTTTTTGAAGACTCCCCAACCTTACGACTTCAGCTGGGCCGTCAATGATTACTACAACGACTACGAACACTCTGAGAAGAGTGTCGACGGCAATGTCGTAACCGGATCATACCGCGTCGTCCTTCCCGACGGCCGCACCCAAATTGTCACCTACAAGGCCGACAGCTACGGATATGTCGCCGACGTCAAGTACACCGGTGAAGCCAAGTATCCCGAATACGTCGAAAACAACTACAAAGCTACCACCTACTCCGCCCCAGCTTACAAGCCCACCGCTCCCACCTACTCCGCTCCTGCTTACAAGCCCACTGCTCCCACTTACACCGCTCCCACATACACTGCCCCGGCCAAAAAGGGTCCCACCTACACCGTCACCGCTCCCACATACTCTGCCCCGGCCCCGGCTTACACCGCCACTCCGGTCTACAAAGCCCCCGCAGTCCAGCCCCAGTACTAAATTGATTGATTGAAACCGCTGAAATGTGTGTATCTAAACTTATTATTTAATACAAAAATTCAATTCGATCAAAGTACTACCATAAATATTTTAATTATGGAAGCGCTAAAATATTCCTGGATTCTCGGTTCTGTTTTACAAGAGCAAGGAATTCTTCTTCCTTGCGGAAATTGAATGGCCGGAACCGTTTGGGATGGATTGGATCACCATAAGTTTAATACCCAGATAGAAATCGATAACTACGTCTACCCAAGAAGTAAAAAAAATGCGATTACTTGATCTTCAGAAACACGACGCACAAGAACTGAATTCAGAATACGGAAACACGAATTAGAAAAATGTGGTGGCCTTGAGTGAAGCGCTTCGTGGTCAGCGACTTCGGCATGAAAGTGTCTATGGAAGTCCTATAAGAGGAAGAAAACAAAATTATGACACCGTTAAAGCAAATTACGTACACGCAGCAAACAAAAGTTTCGTTCTGCTTCGGTCAACCAAAAAATTTTGAAAATTTCTTTAACATAAACCAAGTGCTGAGATGACCGAGGATCTATTATTTTGTTTTGCACCAGGTAGTGAGAAAAGCAGGCATTGAAAACTTAAGCACAAGTCATTAATCTCCAATTTTCTCGAATGCTGGAACATATGGTCAAAAACTGTGTTACTTGCCAACAGTCCCACAGTCATCGTCACTAACGTCGACAATTGACATCTTCTCACTGGTTCCCGGTTTTCTTATAGAGCAGTGACACTTTGTTGCCAGATGAAGGACTACAGTCAGTGTTGGTCTATATGAGATTGGAAATTTACTCTTAATAACTATTTGGGTGAAACAATATGTACAGCAGTCCAGCTTCAGCTGTTAGTGTTGGCGTAGATGACAATGAATGTTCGATTTCACTCTCAGGGGTGCTACAAGAACAAAGTCAACTTCAACAATCACATTGTAACTTTTGAGATCCAGACGTTACCTTGTTTTTGTATTTGAGTCAGCATTTCTCATAGCACTCATAGTCAGCATGGAGAAAATAGAAATCCAGCACAACTGCTCCTTGTACTGGAATTTTGGAGGACCTAGTGCACCTATAGTTCCTGGACTGCTTCTTGCACAAATGTAATTTGGTAATCCTGTAAAGGTTAAAACATTTCCTTCACTTGACTGCTTTGTTTCAAGACAGGCAGCACCAGCAGATGAAACATTGACTAAGGCAAACGAGAAAAAACAAGAACACAGACTTTTTGTCAAATGCTATTACACTCACGATTACAACGTTGAAAACTCTTATTTATACTGAGTCAGTGAATTGGAAGTTTGGAACTTGGAATATGGAAATCTAGCCAACAAAATTGGCAACAATTCAAAGTATTTGAGAATAACTTTTCCTTTAGGACCTATCCCCTTTTAATGTTTTAAAACAAATTTTTTACAAATAATTTTAAAATTTACAGTTTCCTGATTAAGGGAGGATCGGAGGAGGTTTAAGGGAACTCGATACAAACAGAACGCAGACATACGTATGAAATTATGAAGTATAGGCCTAAACTAAGTATACAGTTAATTAAAAGTCTCAATATATGCATACACTACAATCGTACAACAACAACAACTCGACTCGTTTCGAATTCACTTATTCTATAAGGAGAGCTAGTGATAAAGGACGTCATAGTGAGTTGAATACCTATAATTCCAGTGACTCGGATACTTGGCCCCACGTTCCCAAGTTCATTTCTGAGATTTGTACAAATATAGCTAATGCGGATCGACTACCGTAAAGGGACACTCGGTATAACTCAAATGTAATCTAATTCTTTTACTTTGACTGGAAGTGATATAATTGAACGTTGCGCGATCTACATGCATCGATAAAAACATTTCGGCGTAGCACATAGGTTACAATTTGGTTAAGAGACGACAATTGCCCAATCAACAAGAAATAAGATGAACCATGAACCAATCGACAGTTCATCTCGCCTACTATTATACCGCGTTATAACGTACACCCGATAAAGAGCGAAAAAATTCGAAAAGAGCGTGTACCCAGATTGATCGGTAAATTCTCTTGTTTAACTAATTAAATTAGGTTTTTATTCTTGGGCTTTCCTGGCTGTGATCGACAACGCACAACTAACTGTTATGGGGTACGAAATCTACATAACAAATTAAACCGGTTCGGTGTACCATAGTTTTCGATCAAAAGAAGACAATCGCCCAGTTGGTCTAATTAATCAAAAGGTATGAAAAAAAAAAAAAATGGTCTAAACGAGAATAAAAGAGAACGTATCAATGAAGTTGTGACAGTTTTAGGTCATTAACTAAATCCAAATTCCTCTACCAGCCGAGCGACGGGTTCTTTCCAAATTCAAGCTATGATTCCAAATTGGGTACTCAACTGTTTACCGGTTGTCCAATGTTCATCTAAGTTTTCTTTTCACACGAGTTGACGGGTGGGGTCTATTTTGATTTTCGTTTACCTTGACCACTAATTCTTTGCATAACCTCTACCAATCACTTTCGCTGAATGCATAACTTTGGCAAATTGCCATAGTCAAACGTAATCAGTCGGAATGTACTCCCCAATTTCGTATAAAAACGTGAACAGACTGGACTGAAATTATCAGTTCACCAACTGTTTTCAGCAAGTTAACCAATACTCCAAAATGAAAGTAGGAAATATTTTAAAAACGTTGTTTCATAAAACGCATTACCTTATTAAATGGTGTCAAATGTTCCATATTTTATTAGTTCTTGATCCTCGCCGCCCTTTTCGCTGTCGCTGCCGCCGATTCTTACAGGTCAGCCGAATACGCTCCCAAGTACGAAGCTCCGGCATACAAATCTACATATGAAGCAAAATACGAGGTGAGTCTCATTTCATAAATGAATTGAAAGAAACATGGAAATTAACTTTTGCAAATGAATAATTTATGAAGACTCCCCAACCTTACGACTTCAGCTGGGCCGTCAATGATTACTACAACGACTATTCCCATTCCGAGAGCAGCGATGGCAAAGTGACCACCGGATCATACCGTGTCGTCCTTCCCGACGGCCGCACCCAAATTGTCACCTACAAGGCTGACAGCTACGGATATGTCGCCGACGTCAAGTACACCGGTGAAGCCAAGTATCCCGAATACGTCGCAAACAACTACAAAGCTACCACCTACTCCGCCCCAGCTTACAAGCCCACTG
This sequence comes from Daphnia pulex, assembly GCF_021134715.1. NCBI lineage: Eukaryota > Metazoa > Arthropoda > Branchiopoda > Diplostraca > Daphniidae > Daphnia > Daphnia pulex. The sequence goes on along the minus strand of NC_060025.1, from coordinate 2,499,284 downwards.
CACCCACTTACACCGCTCCCACATACACTGCCCCGGTCAAAAATGGTCCCACCTACACCGTCACCGCTCCCACATACTCTGCCCAGGCCCCGGCCTACACCGCCACTCCGGTCTACAAAGCCCCCGCAGTCCAACCCCAGTACTAATTTGCAAGTTAATTCAAACCACCGAAATGTCTGTATCTAAACTTATTATTTAATACAAAAATTAAATTCGATCAATGAAAGTAGCCTAGTACGTCTATAATCAAATTCTCACGAAATCACATAATTATTTCTGGGTTCCAGAATTTTTTGCCGAAACTTACATTCAAATGTTTAGAAATTTACATCGAAATGTCACGTGAGTACGGATAATTTTGATTAGCCGATAAAAAAAGAAAATGATCATGAATGGGAAAAGCAACCAAGATGTGACTGGGGTGCGGCTTGCGAAATAATGTGAGAAAATGTAAGAAAAACAAAAAAGATGAACCGTAAAGGAATTCAAAGAAAGGAAAATCTTAGGTCCAAAACAATAGTAAGACGGAACATTTTCAGTGAAAAAAAACAAACAAACAAACATTCGACCATCAGTGCGCTTGAATTTCAGCTATCTGTCAAATTTACGTTAGTTGTGTTTGTTTACGAAAAATCTCACTTTCTTCCAACCCTCATTTCTAAAGAACAAAAATATCAATCCGTTGATTAGTTCAATCGAAAGGGTAACTCAAAACAGCTCTTTTCTCCACCCAATACATATTTTCCATTGGAATAACGTCCCATCCCATCTAAACCCATACGAATTATTAGTGATTGGTAACCGCGAAAACAGCCGATCTGCCGATCACTACTCTTCCCTTTGCAAAACGTTCGTGGGAGACTCACAATTTAAATTTCGAATGTGTCGTTTACCTATTGGCCAGATTTAGGTTTGTTTGCTTTCAAAATCAAAAAAGCATATTACAATTTTTTGGACTCAGTTGAACACTATACCACACAGAAGGTATCTTCCATTTCTTTTAGGTGCCTGTTCTATAGCCACAAAGATACAATCAAACGACTCAAAATTTCTATTCAGACTTATCTTTAAATATTTTAATTCTTACCGCAGACTCTGCAGTTCCTAAATCGTTTACCCGCGATGATGATCCCAAATCTTTGATGATGCAGAACGGGCTCACCAAGTTAGCTCCAAAATCAGGTACAATAGAAACATACACAGGAAACGATACTATAGTCAACATAGGAAAGATTAAAACATTTCAATATTCAATGACAAAAACAACCATATCTAACCTGAATTTAAACCACCGAACGTGGATGTTTTTGAACAGCAAGGAATTCTTTTGTCCTGCGGAAACTGAAGGGCCAGAACCACTCGGAATGGATAGGATTACCACAAGTTCAAAACGCAGATACAATTCAATAACTAAATCACCCAAAAATAAAAAAATGCGATTTCTTAATCCACAGAAACACGACGAACAATAACTGCATTCAGAATACGGAAACAAAAATGAGAAAAATGTCAGTTAAGTGGAAACGCCCTACAAAATTATGAAACGTACAAGAATAGAGAAAAGGCTTCAAATGTAAAAACTGCCATCATGAAATTTATTCATCCAACTGAGCCTTCTTGAGTTGTAAATGAAGAAAGAATAGATGACCTTTAGCATGAAGCGTTTCAGTGGTCATCGACTTCAGCGTGGCTTTGAAAGTGCTATAAGAGCAAGAAAAGAAATAATGACACCGTTAAAGCAAATCACGTTCACGGCATGTACGGCTGCAAACAGAAGTTTCGTTCAGCTTCGGTTAACCGAGAAATGTGGAAAATTTTATTCACATATACCATGCGCTGAGGTGACCGAGGATCTATTATTTGATTTTGCACCAGTTAGTGAGTAAAACAGGCAATGAAAACACATGGACGTCATGGAGAGCTGGAGCGAGTTGGAGACCTATCATTTCGGTGACTCGGTTAATAATTAGTCCCATGTTCCGAAGTTAATTTATGAGATTCGTACATAAGCCTAGCGTTAAGAGACACTCGGTATAATCAAAATTTTATCAAATTCTTTTACTTTGACTGGCAGTGATTTGATTGAAATGCACGAAATCTACATGAATCGATTAAATCATTTCGTCTTAGCACTAAGAAAAAACAATCGCCCAATCAACAAGAGGGGGAATTCCCGTGAAGTTTTTGAAACCAGGATAAAAGAGAACGTCAAAAATGTTCTTACAGTTTAAAAGGACATTCATCAAATCCAATTTCCCTATAAGTCGAGCAACGGTATCTTTTTCATTTCAAGTTCTGACCCCAAATTGGGTTTCAACCTGTTATCGGTTGTCCAATGTTCATCAAAGTTTTCTTTTCACACGAGTCGACAGGTGGGGACTATTTTGATTTTCGTTTACCTTGACCACTAAATATTTGCAAAACCTTTACCGATCACTTTTGCTGAATGCATGACTTTGGCAAACTGCCATATTTAAACGTATCAGTGGGAATGTAGGCTACTCTCGAATTTCGTATAAAAACGTGAACATATCAGACTGAAATTATCAGTTCACCAACTGTTTTCAGCAAGTTTACTCCTACTCCAAAATGAAAGTAGGAAATATTTAAAAAACGTTGTTTCATAAACGCATTACCTTTTACATGGCGTCAAATGTTCCATATTTTATTAGTTCTTCATCCTCGCCGCCCTTTTCGCTGTCGCTGCCGCCGATTCTTACAGGTCAGCCGAATACGCTCCCAAGTACGAAGCTCCGGCATACAAATCTACATATGAAGCAAAATACGAGGTGAGTTTGATTCTATAATAATTAAATTAGCGAAACATAAAAGTTTACTTTCACGAATGAATATTTTATGAAGACTCCCCAACCTTACGACTTCAGCTGGGCCGTCAATGATTACTACAACGACTACGATCACTCTGAGAAGAGCGACGGCAATGTCGTAACCGGATCATACCGCGTCGTCCTTCCCGACGGCCGCACCCAAATTGTCACCTACAGAGCCGACAGCTACGGATATGTCGCCGACGTCAAGTACACCGGTGAAGCCAAGTATCCCGAATACGTCGCAAACAACTACAAAGCTACCACCTACTCCGCCCCAGCTTACAAGCCCACCGCTCCAACCTACTCCGCTCCTGCTTACAAGCCCACCGCTCCCACATACTCTGCCCCGGCCCCGGCTTACACCGCCACTCCGGTCTACAAAGCCCCCGCAGTCCAGCCCCAGTATTAAATTGCAAGTAATTGAAACCGCTGAAATGTGTGTATCTAAACTTATTATTTAATACAAAAATTCAATTCGATCAAAGTACTACCATAAATATTTTAATTATGGAAGCGCTAAAATATTCCTGGATTCTCGGTTCTGTTTTAAAATAAAAAGGAATTCTTCTTCCTTGCGAAAATTGGATGGCCGGAACCGATTGGGATGGATTGGATCACCATAAGTTCAATACGCAGATAGAAATCGATAACTACATAGATACCCAAAAAGTTAAAAAAAAATCGATTACTTGGTTCACGGAAAAACGACGACAATGGAAAAAAACTGCATTCAGAATATGGATACACAATTCAGAAAAATGTGCTGGCCTTTAGCGTGAAGCGCTTCGTGGTCATCGATTCGGCATGGAAGTGCCTATGAAAGTGCTATAAGAGCAAGAAAAGAAATAATGACACCGTTAAAGCAAATCACGTTCACGGCTGCAAACTAAAGTTTCGTTCAGCTTCAGTTAACCAAGAAATGTAGAAAATTTCTTTAACATATACCATGTGCTGAGGTGACCCGAGGACCCATTATTTTGTTTTGCACCAGGTAGTGAGTAAAACGGGCAATGAAAGCAACACATGGACGACATGAAAGAGTTGGATGTGGAGATGGGCATGGACGTCATGGAGAGTTGTAGACCTATATCTTCGGTGACGAAGACGAAGCGGTTAATAGTTGGCCCCACGTTCCGCCCTTACGGAAAAATCTCATCAAACTATATGAGAAATCATATGTTTATTAATGACATCAATGATTTTTTAATAATTTTTGATGATCTCATATATTTCTCATTAAATTGATGAGAATTTTCACCCTCATATTTATCATTAAAAGTGTTTAAAATATTTTTGTCTCATTTTATATGAGATATAACCCAATCCGTAGTAAGAAATCAGAAAGAAATCATATAAATTTCATGATTTTACCACAGACTTTTCGCATGAGAAATATGCAAGAAACTGGTGATAATTAACCATAAATATCATGATATTTTCTTAAAATGAATCAGTAATATATCATGTATTCTCAGTTTTTAATCATTAATTTCTATTGGTATTTTGTAATGAGATACTTGTATAAAATCATGTGGAAATCAATAAAATGTCATGATTTTCCCGCAGTTTTTTTCGCATGAAAAATCTGCAAAAAATCAGTGATTATTAAGCGGGAATATCATGATATATTCTTATAATCAATAAGTAATTTGTCATAAATTCTGAGTTATTAATCATTAATTTCTATTGATGTTTTGTCAAGAGATTCTTGTATAAATTTATGTGAAAATCAATAAAATCTCATGATTTTTCCGCAGTTTTTTCGCATGAAAAATCTGCAAAAAATCAGTGATTATTAAGCAGGAATATCATGATATTTTCTTATAATCAATAAGTAATTTGACATAAATTCTGAGTTATTAATCATTAATTTCTATTGATGTTTTGTCAAGAGATTCTTGTATAAATTCATGTGAAAATCAATAAAATCTCATGATTTTTCCGCAGTTTTTTCGCATGAAAAATCTGCAAAAAAACAGTGATTATTAAGCGGGAATATCATGATATATTCTTATAACAAATAAATATTTTATCATATATTCTGAGTTATCAATCATTAATTTCTATTGATGTTTTGTATTGAGATACTTGTATAAAATCATGTGAAAATCAATTTTACCTATGACATTATACGATTTTTTTGGTTTTCTTTTATACAGTTTTTTGGCTTAAAAATCATGAAATTTATTATTAAATGTCTATCAGAAATCAGGTAGATTTAGGTGTGAGATCATGATATTTAATTATAATTATTTTGTATATTATCATTTATTAAGAGCTTTTTATCAATAATTTCTCTAATGCTTTATAGTGAGATTTTTCATTAAAATCATGTGAAAATCAGTTCCCACTAAGGAATCAAAAGATTTTTTGGTATTATTTTCACCCAATTTTGGGCTTTAAAATCTTCAAATTCATAACAAAAAGTCAGTAATAATCAGCTACAATTCAACAGATCAGATGTGAAATTATAACTATTTAATCGTCAATATTTTCTTATGTTTTGTAATGATGTGTGAAAAATCAAGGGAAAATTTCTACATATATGACATCAAAATATTTTCTTGTATTCTTTTAATACAATCCTAAAAATATCCGTTAAAATCAGCAAATAAGTATATAGGCCTACCTGGAATGAAATATTCTGACTTTAAATTCTTTTTGGACTTTTACATTTTTTATTTTTTACCTTTCGTAAATATATGGTAGCTATCTAATTCTCACAAAAATTACACGATGTTTTTATAATCACAAGATAGGCTGGGATAACTATTTTTTTTAACGCGCTAAGTAAATTTGAGTGAAAGTTCTATTTTACTCTGGTGTGTTTTTTTTTGTGTGAATTATTCTAAGTCCCGAAATCTGGCTTTTATCTAACTAAACTAACCAATTGATTATATGGTATGTCAAAACGCATCATAGAAATTTTTACTAAGTTTTTTCACGCGCTAAGTAAATTTGAGTGCAATTTCTATTTGACTCTGGTATGTGTTTTTTGTGTAAATTATTCTAAGTCCCATAACCCTGTTGTTATATCACTAAACTAACCAATTTATTAATATCCACGTTAAAAAGCTTCAGTTATAATATCAATTGGTGGTGTAGTGGTTAGCAGATTAGCAAGCCACCCTGGAAGTCGAGGTTCGATTCCTGGTCAGGGCAATTCTTTTTTCAATTTATATAATTAAAATCTCATTTAAAAGCGCTCAAATTCTCATTCAAATTTTAGTGAGAAAATCATTAACATTTTTGTGGAAAAAGAGAAATTAAGCGAGATTACAGTAAACCCTCAGTCAGAAATCATTATATTTACGCGACTAATCATTTATATTTAGATGAGAAATAACATAATTCTCACTTTGTTCACATGAAATTAATGATTAACGGCTGATTTTAAACTTGAAAATGTCCCAAATTCTCATCAAAAGTCATCAAATAAATGATATTTTGCTGTTAATCTCACCAAAATATCACGACAAAATGAATGAGAATTAAGGTTATTCTCATGTATTTCTTTATGAGTTTTAATGAGATTTTTCCGTAAGGGCGAAGTTCATTTCTGAGATTCTTACATAAGCCTACCGTTAAGAGACACTCGGTATAATTCAAATTTTATCAAATTCTTTTACTTTGACTGACAGTAATTTAATTTAACGGCGCGAGATCTACATGAATGGATTAAATCATTTTGCCGTAGCATAGTTTAAGACGGTTAAGAAAAAACAATCGCCCAATCAACAAGAGGGGGAATTCCCGTGAAGTTTTTAAAACCAGGATAAAAGAGAACGTCAATAATGTCCTTACAGTTAAAAAGGTCATTAACCAAGTCTAATTTCCCTAAAAGTCGAGCAACGGTATCTTTTTTATTTCAAATTCCGACTCCCCAAATTGTGTTTCAACCTGTTATCGGTTGTCCAATGTTCATCTAAGTTTTCTTTTCACGCGAGCAGACAGGTGGGGTCTATTTTGATTTTGGTCTACCTTGACCGCCAATTATTTGCATAACCTCTACCAATCACTTTTGCTGAATGCATAACTTTGGCAAATTGCCATATTTAAACGTATCAGTGGGAATGTACTCTCGAATTTCGTATAAAAACGTGAACAGACTGGACTGAAATTATCAGTTCACCAACTGTTTTCAGCAAGTTAACCACTACTCCAAAATGAAAGTAGGAAATATTTTAAAAACATTTCTCCTAAAACGCATTACCTTTTACATGGCGTCAAATGTTCCTATTTTATTAGTTCATCATCCTCGCCGCCCTTTTCGCTGTCGCTGCCGCCGATTCTTACAGGTCAGCCGAATACGCTCCCAAGTACGAAGCTCCGGCATACAAATCTACATATGAAGCAAAATACGAGGTGAGTCACATTTAAAAAATTAATTAAAGAAACATGGAAATTAACTTTTGCAAATTTATATTTTATGAAGACTCCCCAACCTTACGACTTCAGCTGGGCCGTCAATGATTACTACAACGACTATTCCCATTCCGAGAGCAGCGATGGCAAAGTGACCACCGGATCATACCGTGTCGTCCTTCCCGACGGCCGCACCCAAATTGTCACCTACAAGGCTGACAGCTACGGATATGTCGCCGACGTCAAGTACACCGGTGAAGCCAAGTATCCCGAATACGTCGCAAACAACTACAAAGCTACCACCTACTCCGCCCCAGCTTACAAGCCCACTGCACCCACTTACACCGCTCCCACATACACTGCCCCGGTCAAAAATGGTCCCACCTACACCGTCACCGCTCCCACATACTCTGCCCAGGCCCCGGCCTACACCGCCACTCCGGTCTACAAAGCCCCCGCAGTCCAACCCCAGTACTAATTTGCAAGTTAATTCAAACCACCGAAATGTCTGTATCTAAACTTATTATTTAATACAAAAATTAAATTCGATCAATGAAAGTAGCCTAGTACGTCTATAATCAAATTCTCACGAAATCACATAATTATTTCTGGGTTCCAGAATTTTTTGCCGAAACTTACATTCAAATGTTTAGAAATTTACATCGAAATGTCACGTGAGTACGGATAATTTTGATTAGCCGATAAAAAAAGAAAATGATCATGAATGGGAAAAGCAACCAAGATGTGACTGGGGTGCGGCTTGCGAAATAATGTGAGAAAATGTAAGAAAAACAAAAAAGATGAACCGTAAAGGAATTCAAAGAAAGGAAAATCTTAGGTCCAAAACAATAGTAAGACGGAACATTTTCAGTGAAAAAAAAAAACAAACAAACATTCGACCATCAGTGCGCTTGAATTTCAGCTATCTGTCAAATTTACGTTAGTTGTGTTTGTTTACGAAAAATCTCACTTTCTTCCAACCCTCATTTCTAAAGAACAAAAATATCAATCCGTTGATTAGTTCAATCGAAAGGGTAACTCAAAACAGCTCTTTTCTCCACCCAATACATATTTTCCATTGGAATAACGTCCCATCCCATCTAAACCCATACGAATTATTAGTGATTGGTAACCGCGAAAACAGCCGATCTGCCGATCACTACTCTTCCCTTTGCAAAACGTTCGTGGGAGACTCACAATTTAAATTTCGAATGTGTCGTTTACCTATTGGCCAGATTTAGGTTTGTTTGCTTTCAAAATCAAAAAAGCATATTACAATTTTTTGGACTCAGTTGAACACTATACCACACAGAAGGTATCTTCCATTTCTTTTAGGTGCCTGTTCTATAGCCACAAAGATACAATCAAACGACTCAAAATTTCTATTCAGACTTATCTTTAAATATTTTAATTCTTACCGCAGACTCTGCAGTTCCTAAATCGTTTACCCGCGATGATGATCCCAAATCTTTGATGATGCAGAACGGGCTCACCAAGTTAGCTCCAAAATCAGGTACAATAGAAACATACACAGGAAACGATACTATAGTCAACATAGGAAAGATTAAAACATTTCAATATTCAATGACAAAAACAACCATATCTAACCTGAATTTAAACCACCGAACGTGGATGTTTTTGAACAGCAAGGAATTCTTTTGTCCTGCGGAAACTGAAGGGCCAGAACCACTCGGAATGGATAGGATTACCACAAGTTCAAAACGCAGATACAATTCAATAACTAAATCACCCAAAAATAAAAAAATGCGATTTCTTAATCCACAGAAACACGACGAACAATAACTGCATTCAGAATACGGAAACAAAAATGAGAAAAATGTCAGTTAAGTGGAAACGCCCTACAAAATTATGAAACGTACAAGAATAGAGAAAAGGCTTCAAATGTAAAAACTGCCATCATGAAATTTATTCATCCAACTGAGCCTTCTTGAGTTGTAAATGAAGAAAGAATAGATGACCTTTAGCATGAAGCGTTTCAGTGGTCATCGACTTCAGCGTGGCTTTGAAAGTGCTATAAGAGCAAGAAAAGAAATAATGACACCGTTAAAGCAAATCACGTTCACGGCATGTACGGCTGCAAACAGAAGTTTCGTTCAGCTTCGGTTAACCGAGAAATGTGGAAAATTTTATTCACATATACCATGCGCTGAGGTGACCGAGGATCTATTATTTGATTTTGCACCAGTTAGTGAGTAAAACAGGCAATGAAAACACATGGACGTCATGGAGAGCTGGAGCGAGTTGGAGACCTATCATTTCGGTGACTCGGTTAATAATTAGTCCCATGTTCCGAAGTTAATTTATGAGATTCGTACATAAGCCTAGCGTTAAGAGACACTCGGTATAATCAAAATTTTATCAAATTCTTTTACTTTGACTGGCAGTGATTTGATTGAAATGCACGAAATCTACATGAATCGATTAAATCATTTCGTCTTAGCACTAAGAAAAAACAATCGCCCAATCAACAAGAGGGGGAATTCCCGTGAAGTTTTTGAAACCAGGATAAAAGAGAACGTCAAAAATGTTCTTACAGTTTAAAAGGACATTCATCAAATCCAATTTCCCTATAAGTCGAGCAACGGTATCTTTTTCATTTCAAGTTCTGACCCCAAATTGGGTTTCAACCTGTTATCGGTTGTCCAATGTTCATCAAAGTTTTCTTTTCACACGAGTCGACAGGTGGGGACTATTTTGATTTTCGTTTACCTTGACCACTAAATATTTGCAAAACCTTTACCGATCACTTTTGCTGAATGCATGACTTTGGCAAACTGCCATATTTAAACGTATCAGTGGGAATGTAGGCTACTCTCGAATTTCGTATAAAAACGTGAACATATCAGACTGAAATTATCAGTTCACCAACTGTTTTCAGCAAGTTTACTCCTACTCCAAAATGAAAGTAGGAAATATTTAAAAAACGTTGTTTCATAAACGCATTACCTTTTACATGGCGTCAAATGTTCCATATTTTATTAGTTCTTCATCCTCGCCGCCCTTTTCGCTGTCGCTGCCGCCGATTCTTACAGGTCAGCCGAATACGCTCCCAAGTACGAAGCTCCGGCATACAAATCTACATATGAAGCAAAATACGAGGTGAGTTTGATTCTATAATAATTAAATTAGCGAAACATAAAGTTTACTTTCACGAATGAATATTTTATGAAGACTCCCCAACCTTACGACTTCAGCTGGGCCGTCAATGATTACTACAACGACTACGATCACTCTGAGAAGAGCGACGGCAATGTCGTAACCGGATCATACCGCGTCGTCCTTCCCGACGGCCGCACCCAAATTGTCACCTACAGAGCCGACAGCTACGGATATGTCGCCGACGTCAAGTACACCGGTGAAGCCAAGTATCCCGAATACGTCGCAAACAACTACAAAGCTACCACCTACTCCGCCCCAGCTTACAAGCCCACCGCTCCAACCTACTCCGCTCCTGCTTACAAGCCCACCGCTCCCACATACTCTGCCCCGGCCCCGGCTTACACCGCCACTCCGGTCTACAAAGCCCCCGCAGTCCAGCCCCAGTATTAAATTGCAAGTAATTGAAACCGCTGAAATGTGTGTATCTAAACTTATTATTTAATACAAAAATTCAATTCGATCAAAGTACTACCATAAATATTTTAATTATGGAAGCGCTAAAATATTCCTGGATTCTCGGTTCTGTTTTAAAATAAAAAGGAATTCTTCTTCCTTGCGAAAATTGGATGGCCGGAACCGATTGGGATGGATTGGATCACCATAAGTTCAATACGCAGATAGAAATCGATAACTACATAGATACCCAAAAAGTTAAAAAAAAATCGATTACTTGGTTCACGGAAAAACGACGACAATGGAAAAAAACTGCATTCAGAATATGGATACACAATTCAGAAAAATGTGCTGGCCTTTAGCGTGAAGCGCTTCGTGGTCATCGATTCGGCATGGAAGTGCCTATGAAAGTGCTATAAGAGCAAGAAAAGAAATAATGACACCGTTAAAGCAAATCACGTTCACGGCTGCAAACTAAAGTTTCGTTCAGCTTCAGTTAACCAAGAAATGTAGAAAATTTCTTTAACATATACCATGTGCTGAGGTGACCCGAGGACCCATTATTTTGTTTTGCACCAGGTAGTGAGTAAAACGGGCAATGAAAGCAACACATGGACGACATGAAAGAGTTGGATGTGGAGATGGGCATGGACGTCATGGAGAGTTGTAGACCTATATCTTCGGTGACGAAGACGAAGCGGTTAATAGTTGGCCCCACGTTCCGAAGTTCATTTCTGAGATTCTTACATAAGCCTACCGTTAAGAGACACTCGGTATAATTCAAATTTTATCAAATTCTTTTACTTTGACTGACAGTAATTTAATTTAACGGCGCGAGATCTACATGAATGGATTAAATCATTTTGCCGTAGCATAGTTTAAGACGGTTAAGAAAAAACAATCGCCCAATCAACAAGAGGGGGAATTCCCGTGAAGTTTTTAAAACCACCCTTACGGAAAAATCTCATTAAAACTCATAAAGAAATACATGAGAATAACCTTAATTCTCATTCATTTTGTCGTGATATTTTGGTGAGATTAACAGCAAAATATCATTTATTTGATGACTTTTGATGAGAATTTGGGACATTTTCAAGTTTAAAATCAGCCGTTAATCATTAATTTCATGTGAACAAAGTGAGAATTCTGTTATTTCTCATCTAAATATAAATGATTAGTCGCGTAAATATAATGATTTCTGACTGAGGGTTTACTGTAATCTCGCTTAATTTCTCTTTTTCCACAAAAATGTTAATGATTTTCTCACTAAAATTTGAATGAGAATTTGAGCGCTTTTAAATGAGATTTTAATTATATAAATTGAAAAAAGAATTGCCCTGGCCAGGAATCGAACCTCGTCTTCCAGGGTGGCTTGCCAATCTGCTAACCACTACACCACCAATTGATGTTATAATTGAAGCTTTTTAACGTGGAAATTAATAAATTGGTTAGTTTAGTGATATAACAACAGGGTTATGGGACTTAGAATAATTTACACAAAAAACACATACCAGAGTCAAATAGAAATTGCACTCAAATTTACTTAGCGCGTGAAAAAACTTAGTAAAAATTTCTATGATGCGTTTTGACATACCATATAATCAATTGGTTAGTTTAGTTAGATAAAAGCCAGATTTCGGGACTTAGAATAATTCACACACAAAAAAACACACCAGAGTAAAATAGAACTTTCACTCAAATTTACTTAGCGCGTTAAAAAAAATAGTTATCCCAGCCTATCTTGTGATTATAAAAACATCGTGTAATTTTTGTGAGAATTAGATAGCTACCATATATTTACGAAAGGTAAAAAATAAAAAATGTAAAAGTCCAAAAAGAATTTAAAGTCAGAATATTTCATTCCAGGTAGGCCTATATACTTATTTGCTGATTTTAACGGATATTTTTAGGATTGTATTAAAAGAATACAAGAAAATATTTTGATGTCATATATGTAGAAATTTTCCCTTGATTTTTCACACATCATTACAAAACATAAGAAAATATTGACGATTAAATAGTTATAATTTCACATCTGATCTGTTGAATTGTAGCTGATTATTACTGACTTTTTGTTATGAATTTGAAGATTTTAAAGCCCAAAATTGGGTGAAAATAATACCAAAAAATCTTTTGATTCCTTAGTGGGAACTGATTTTCACATGATTTTAATGAAAAATCTCACTATAAAGCATTAGAGAAATTATTGATAAAAAGCTCTTAATAAATGATAATATACAAAATAATTATAATTAAATATCATGATCTCACACCTAAATCTACCTGATTTCTGATAGACATTTAATAATAAATTTCATGATTTTTAAGCCAAAAAACTGTATAAAAGAAAACCAAAAAAATCGTATAATGTCATAGGTAAAATTGATTTTCACATGATTTTATACAAGTATCTCAATACAAAACATCAATAGAAATTAATGATTGATAACTCAGAATATATGATAAAATATTTATTTGTTATAAGAATATATCATGATATTCCCGCTTAATAATCACTGTTTTTTTGCAGATTTTTCATGCGAAAAAATTGCGGAAAAATCATGAGATTTTATTGATTTTCACATGAATTTATACAAGAATCTCTTGACAAAACATCAATAGAAATTAATGATTAATAACTCAGAATTTATGACAAATTACTTATTGATTATAAGAAAATATCATGATATTCCTGCTTAATAATCACTGATTTTTTGCAGATTTTTCATGCGAAAAAACTGCGGAAAAATCATGAGATTTTATTGATTTTCACATGAATTTATACAAGAATCTCTTGACAAAACATCAATAGAAATTAATGATTAATAACTCAGAATTTATGACAAATTACTTATTGATTATAAGAATATATCATGATATTCCCGCTTAATAATCACTGATTTTTTGCAGATTTTTCATGCGAAAAAAACTGCGGGAAAATCATGACATTTTATTGATTTCCACATGATTTTATACAAGTATCTCATTACAAAATACCAATAGAAATTAATGATTAAAAACTGAGAATACATGATATATTACTGATTTATTTTAAGAAAATATCATGATATTTATGGTTAATTATCACCAGTTTCTTGCATATTTCTCATGCGAAAAGTCTGTGGTAAAATCATGAAATTTATATGATTTCTTTCTGATTTCTTACTACGGATTGGGTTATATCTCATATAAAATGAGACAAAAATATTTTAAACACTTTTAATGATAAATATGAGGGTGAAAATTCTCATCAATTTAATGAGAAATATATGAGATCATCAAAAATTATTAAAAAATCATTGATGTCATTAATAAACATATGATTTCTCATATAGTTTGATGAGATTTTTCCGTAAGGGCAGGATAAAAGAGAACGTCAATAATGTCCTTACAGTTAAATAGGTCATTAACCAAGTCTAATTTCCCTAAAAGTCGAGCAACGGTATCTTTTTTATTTCAAATTCCGACTCCCCAAATTGTGTTTCAACCTGTTATCGGTTGTCCAATGTTCATCTAAGTTTTCTTTTCACGCGAGCAGACAGGTGGGGTCTATTTTGATTTTGGTCTACCTTGACCGCCAATTATTTGCATAACCTCTACCAATCACTTTTGCTGAATGCATAACTTTGGCAAATTGCCATATTTAAACGTATCAGTGGGAATGTACTCTCGAATTTCGTATAAAAACGTGAACAGACTGGACTGAAATTATCAGTTCACCAACTGTTTTCAGCAAGTTAACCACTACTCCAAAATGAAAGTAGGAAATATTTTAAAAACATTTCTCCTAAAACGCATTACCTTTTACATGGCGTCAAATGTTCCTATTTTATTAGTTCATCATCCTCGCCGCCCTTTTCGCTGTCGCTGCCGCCGATTCTTACAGGTCAGCCGAATACGCTCCCAAGTACGAAGCTCCGGCATACAAATCTACATATGAAGCAAAATACGAGGTGAGTCACATTTAAAAAATTAATTAAAGAAACATGGAAATTAACTTTTGCAAATTTATATTTTATGAAGACTCCCCAACCTTACGACTTCAGCTGGGCCGTCAATGATTACTACAACGACTATTCCCATTCCGAGAGCAGCGATGGCAAAGTGACCACCGGATCATACCGTGTCGTCCTTCCCGACGGCCGCACCCAAATTGTCACCTACAAGGCTGACAGCTACGGATATGTCGCCGACGTCAAGTACACCGGTGAAGCCAAGTATCCCGAATACGTCGCAAACAACTACAAAGCTACCACCTACTCCGCCCCAGCTTACAAGCCTACCGCTCCCACCTACTCCGCTCCTGCTTACAAGCCCACTGCACCCACTTACACCGCTCCCACATACACTGCCCCGGTCAAAAATGGTCCCACCTACACCGTCACCGCTCCCACATACTCTGCCCAGGCCCCGGCCTACACCGCCACTCCGGTCTACAAAGCCCCCGCAGTCCAACCCCAGTACTAATTTGCAAGTTAATTCAAACCACCGAAATGTCTGTATCTAAACTTATTATTTAATACAAAAATTAAATTCGATCAATGAAAGTAGCCTAGTACGTCTATAATCAAATTCTCACGAAATCACATAATTATTTCTGGGTTCCAGAATTTTTTGCCGAAACTTACATTCAAATGTTTAGAAATTTACATCGAAATGTCACGTGAGTACGGATAATTTTGATTAGCCGATAAAAAAAGAAAATGATCATGAATGGGAAAAGCAACCAAGATGTGACTGGGGTGCGGCTTGCGAAATAATGTGAGAAAATGTAAGAAAAACAAAAAAGATGAACCGTAAAGGAATTCAAAGAAAGGAAAATCTTAGGTCCAAAACAATAGTAAGACGGAACATTTTCAGTGAAAAAAAAAAACAAACAAACATTCGACCATCAGTGCGCTTGAATTTCAGCTATCTGTCAAATTTACGTTAGTTGTGTTTGTTTACGAAAAATCTCACTTTCTTCCAACCCTCATTTCTAAAGAACAAAAATATCAATCCGTTGATTAGTTCAATCGAAAGGGTAACTCAAAACAGCTCTTTTCTCCACCCAATACATATTTTCCATTGGAATAACGTCCCATCCCATCTAAACCCATACGAATTATTAGTGATTGGTAACCGCGAAAACAGCCGATCTGCCGATCACTACTCTTCCCTTTGCAAAACGTTCGTGGGAGACTCACAATTTAAATTTCGAATGTGTCGTTTACCTATTGGCCAGATTTAGGTTTGTTTGCTTTCAAAATCAAAAAAGCATATTACAATTTTTTGGACTCAGTTGAACACTATACCACACAGAAGGTATCTTCCATTTCTTTTAGGTGCCTGTTCTATAGCCACAAAGATACAATCAAACGACTCAAAATTTCTATTCAGACTTATCTTTAAATATTTTAATTCTTACCGCAGACTCTGCAGTTCCTAAATCGTTTACCCGCGATGATGATCCCAAATCTTTGATGATGCAGAACGGGCTCACCAAGTTAGCTCCAAAATCAGGTACAATAGAAACATACACAGGAAACGATACTATAGTCAACATAGGAAAGATTAAAACATTTCAATATTCAATGACAAAAACAACCATATCTAACCTGAATTTAAACCACCGAACGTGGATGTTTTTGAACAGCAAGGAATTCTTTTGTCCTGCGGAAACTGAAGGGCCAGAACCACTCGGAATGGATAGGATTACCACAAGTTCAAAACGCAGATACAATTCAATAACTAAATCACCCAAAAATAAAAAAATGCGATTTCTTAATCCACAGAAACACGACGAACAATAACTGCATTCAGAATACGGAAACAAAAATGAGAAAAATGTCAGTTAAGTGGAAACGCCCTACAAAATTATGAAACGTACAAGAATAGAGAAAAGGCTTCAAATGTAAAAACTGCCATCATGAAATTTATTCATCCAACTGAGCCTTCTTGAGTTGTAAATGAAGAAAGAATAGATGACCTTTAGCATGAAGCGTTTCAGTGGTCATCGACTTCAGCGTGGCTTTGAAAGTGCTATAAGAGCAAGAAAAGAAATAATGACACCGTTAAAGCAAATCACGTTCACGGCATGTACGGCTGCAAACAGAAGTTTCGTTCAGCTTCGGTTAACCGAGAAATGTGGAAAATTTTATTCACATATACCATGCGCTGAGGTGACCGAGGATCTATTATTTGATTTTGCACCAGTTAGTGAGTAAAACAGGCAATGAAAACACATGGACGTCATGGAGAGCTGGAGCGAGTTGGAGACCTATCATTTCGGTGACTCGGTTAATAATTAGTCCCATGTTCCGAAGTTAATTTATGAGATTCGTACATAAGCCTAGCGTTAAGAGACACTCGGTATAATCAAAATTTTATCAAATTCTTTTACTTTGACTGGCAGTGATTTGATTGAAATGCACGAAATCTACATGAATCGATTAAATCATTTCGTCTTAGCACTAAGAAAAAACAATCGCCCAATCAACAAGAGGGGGAATTCCCGTGAAGTTTTTGAAACCAGGATAAAAGAGAACGTCAAAAATGTTCTTACAGTTTAAAAGGACATTCATCAAATCCAATTTCCCTATAAGTCGAGCAACGGTATCTTTTTCATTTCAAGTTCTGACCCCAAATTGGGTTTCAACCTGTTATCGGTTGTCCAATGTTCATCAAAGTTTTCTTTTCACACGAGTCGACAGGTGGGGACTATTTTGATTTTCGTTTACCTTGACCACTAAATATTTGCAAAACCTTTACCGATCACTTTTGCTGAATGCATGACTTTGGCAAACTGCCATATTTAAACGTATCAGTGGGAATGTAGGCTACTCTCGAATTTCGTATAAAAACGTGAACATATCAGACTGAAATTATCAGTTCACCAACTGTTTTCAGCAAGTTTACTCCTACTCCAAAATGAAAGTAGGAAATATTTAAAAAACGTTGTTTCATAAACGCATTACCTTTTACATGGCGTCAAATGTTCCATATTTTATTAGTTCTTCATCCTCGCCGCCCTTTTCGCTGTCGCTGCCGCCGATTCTTACAGGTCAGCCGAATACGCTCCCAAGTACGAAGCTCCGGCATACAAATCTACATATGAAGCAAAATACGAGGTGAGTTTGATTCTATAATAATTAAATTAGCGAAACATAAAGTTTACTTTCACGAATGAATATTTTATGAAGACTCCCCAACCTTACGACTTCAGCTGGGCCGTCAATGATTACTACAACGACTACGATCACTCTGAGAAGAGCGACGGCAATGTCGTAACCGGATCATACCGCGTCGTCCTTCCCGACGGCCGCACCCAAATTGTCACCTACAGAGCCGACAGCTACGGATATGTCGCCGACGTCAAGTACACCGGTGAAGCCAAGTATCCCGAATACGTCGCAAACAACTACAAAGCTACCACCTACTCCGCCCCAGCTTACAAGCCCACCGCTCCAACCTACTCCGCTCCTGCTTACAAGCCCACCGCTCCCACATACTCTGCCCCGGCCCCGGCTTACACCGCCACTCCGGTCTACAAAGCCCCCGCAGTCCAGCCCCAGTATTAAATTGCAAGTAATTGAAACCGCTGAAATGTGTGTATCTAAACTTATTATTTAATACAAAAATTCAATTCGATCAAAGTACTACCATAAATATTTTAATTATGGAAGCGCTAAAATATTCCTGGATTCTCGGTTCTGTTTTAAAATAAAAAGGAATTCTTCTTCCTTGCGAAAATTGGATGGCCGGAACCGATTGGGATGGATTGGATCACCATAAGTTCAATACGCAGATAGAAATCGATAACTACATAGATACCCAAAAAGTTAAAAAAAAATCGATTACTTGGTTCACGGAAAAACGACGACAATGGAAAAAAACTGCATTCAGAATATGGATACACAATTCAGAAAAATGTGCTGGCCTTTAGCGTGAAGCGCTTCGTGGTCATCGATTCGGCATGGAAGTGCCTATGAAAGTGCTATAAGAGCAAGAAAAGAAATAATGACACCGTTAAAGCAAATCACGTTCACGGCTGCAAACTAAAGTTTCGTTCAGCTTCAGTTAACCAAGAAATGTAGAAAATTTCTTTAACATATACCATGTGCTGAGGTGACCCGAGGACCCATTATTTTGTTTTGCACCAGGTAGTGAGTAAAACGGGCAATGAAAGCAACACATGGACGACATGAAAGAGTTGGATGTGGAGATGGGCATGGACGTCATGGAGAGTTGTAGACCTATATCTTCGGTGACGAAGACGAAGCGGTTAATAGTTGGCCCCACGTTCCGAAGTTCATTTCTGAGATTCTTACATAAGCCTACCGTTAAGAGACACTCGGTATAATTCAAATTTTATCAAATTCTTTTACTTTGACTGACAGTAATTTAATTTAACGGCGCGAGATCTACATGAATGGATTAAATCATTTTGCCGTAGCATAGTTTAAGACGGTTAAGAAAAAACAATCGCCCAATCAACAAGAGGGGGAATTCCCGTGAAGTTTTTAAAACCAGGATAAAAGAGAACGTCAATAATGTCCTTACAGTTAAAAAGGTCATTAACCAAGTCTAATTTCCCTAAAAGTCGAGCAACGGTATCTTTTTTATTTCAAATTCCGACTCCCCAAATTGTGTTTCAACCTGTTATCGGTTGTCCAATGTTCATCTAAGTTTTCTTTTCACGCGAGCAGACAGGTGGGGTCTATTTTGATTTTGGTCTACCTTGACCGCCAATTATTTGCATAACCTCTACCAATCACTTTTGCTGAATGCATAACTTTGGCAAATTGCCATATTTAAACGTATCAGTGGGAATGTACTCTCGAATTTCGTATAAAAACGTGAACAGACTGGACTGAAATTATCAGTTCACCAACTGTTTTCAGCAAGTTAACCACTACTCCAAAATGAAAGTAGGAAATATTTTAAAAACATTTCTCCTAAAACGCATTACCTTTTACATGGCGTCAAATGTTCCTATTTTATTAGTTCATCATCCTCGCCGCCCTTTTCGCTGTCGCTGCCGCCGATTCTTACAGGTCAGCCGAATACGCTCCCAAGTACGAAGCTCCGGCATACAAATCTACATATGAAGCAAAATACGAGGTGAGTCACATTTAAAAAATTAATTAAAGAAACATGGAAATTAACTTTTGCAAATTTATATTTTATGAAGACTCCCCAACCTTACGACTTCAGCTGGGCCGTCAATGATTACTACAACGACTATTCCCATTCCGAGAGCAGCGATGGCAAAGTGACCACCGGATCATACCGTGTCGTCCTTCCCGACGGCCGCACCCAAATTGTCACCTACAAGGCTGACAGCTACGGATATGTCGCCGACGTCAAGTACACCGGTGAAGCCAAGTACCCCGAATACGTCGCAAACAACTACAAAGCTACCACCTACTCCGCCCCAGCTTACAAGCCCACCGCTCCCACCTACTCCGCTCCTGCTTTCAAGCCCACTGCACCCACTTACACCGCTCCCACATACACTGCCCCGGCCAAAAAGGGTCCCACCTACACCGTCACCGCTCCCACATACTCTGCCCCGGCCCCGGCTTACACCGCCACTCCGGTCTACAAAGCCCCCGCAGTCCAGCCCCAGTACTAAATTGATTGATTGAAACCGCTGAAATGTCTGTATCTAAACTTATTATTTAATAAAAAAAATTCAGTTAGATGAAAGAAATTAATAATTAATTAGTACATTAACCCTGTGAAAACTACAATATATCTGGATTCTAAAAATTATTTCTTGTTCAAGACTGCCATTAAAATGTTAAGAAATTTGCATTTGCATTAGTCCAGGATATCTACCGACTGACAGCACTAAAAATTATACTACAGCTGATTAATCCGTTTCACTGTTCGCAACAAGGATTGGATAGTATTCAAAGGATTGGTATCTACACTGTGCCTCGAGCTAATTCAAAGACGTTACGGTACTGCCCTGGCAACGGTCAAATCTCAACCTATTTTTTCGCAAGGATTAGGTGGAGCCTTCCTCTGGGACATAATCTAGGACGACTTAAAGAATACTTGTGGTATGGATTCAAGCCCACTACAACGGCCATCTACAACATTCTGATAAATGATACTAATCGTTCTTAGACGATAAGGAATCCTTTAGCGAATAAGTTTTAAAATAAATTAAAGTAGGTGTAAGTAATATTTGTAAAATTCCTACCACATACTTAGCAGTTCGTGCAAAGTTAAACCATGGAGATGATTCCCAATCTTTGGTGATGCAGAGCGGGCCCACTACGTTTGTCATATGAACACAGTATCATGAGTTCATGACAGTATGGCCGAAACATCCATAGGGTACCAGTCAGAATAGGAAAGATTCAAAGACAAAAGACAGCGGGGGAAATAAAGGAACAATTTCAAAACTATTGGGGACTCAATTAAATTAAAATAAATATTGAAACTGACCTGATGAAATAAAATTATACGCCGAGTCTTTCGAGGGTGTCGTTACCAAGGCCGAGTTTGCTAGGCAAAGGTTGTCAGTACTGCGAATAAGAAAAATTCCGCTTGCCGTCTCTTTGTGCTAATAAAATAAACTACAAAAAAAAAGAAAAGTGTATATTAATAAATGCAAAAAAAGATTTTGGTTTTGCACTTATAATTAAAATACAAACAATCAATCATGTCTTACCCAATAATGTTGTGCTCTTGAGGATTGTAGATTTTTGTATTCCATCTGTTGATTGAAAAAGATCCGAGTCACCTACATCCAATTTCCTTTCGAACACAACTTGGTGCATGTAGGCAACAGCTGGGTTGTCTGAAAATATGAAATCCTACTATTAATGGGAAACATTTTAGTGTAGCTTCTGCAGTTCGTTCAGTGATGTTGACAATGAGTGCTCAAGTTCCCTCAACAAAATGTGTTCTTCATTCTTCATTTAAAGCGGTCAACTTCAGCACTCAGCATTCAATCTTATCGAAGATCCTAGTTACATTTGAGCTAAGTGTTGAACATTGATCTGGTAAAGGTACCCTTTGAAAAACTCTTTCCTAGTTGTTTATGTCTGATCATGATGATCTCCTTGATCTGATGTAAAAAGGAAATATTACCTTAGTTAAAGCCACGTGTTAAGGGTATCCATCGCCGTGGATAACACAGGAATATTTGGGCAATCGTGAAACAACATCAGCATTTAGTTGCAATTGACTCTTTTTGAATTATTATTGAAACCAGACATTGCAATTAGTCAAACTATTATCTAAAGCCACCATACGATGGACTAAGAAAAGTAAGAATTGTCTGAATGAATTGAACTAAAAATGCTCGAGCAGATGATGATGACTGGCAGACAGACTGACGGCTGCTGTTTGTCCGAACTTTCGTGAAAACTGGGCATTAAAAATCTGTGCACTGATGCCAGTTTATGAATTGAAGATGTCGATTTGATTGAAACGCCGCATTTATTACATTTTGCGAAAAAAAAACACCTGGATGACTTTTTGAGAAATAGAAAAAGCGGGAAAATTTGAATATCTGAACTGATCTACAAATAAGGCTACCTCCCTTCCGGAGTAGAAAGCTCAGATCCGAAAAGCTAATTAACTTTGTTAGAAATTAAAATGCTAGAGATTTTTTTTTTTTTTTCAAAATTGAATGTATTTTATTACGTCACATTCGGCGATTATTATAAATGTTGAACTATGGAAGGATTGATTTTATAAACGGTTATATCATATAAATCTAGTACTGAAAATCAGGCGCAATCAGAAGTTCATGGCTCAATGGAAGAATATTGTATAGACACACATTGGTTAAATATGGAGTTATGGACGTTGGCTCGTTGATAGGGAAGAAAATTTTTGATCACAATATAATAATAGTCAATCGACGTAACTAACCAATGTATAACACAGACGTTGACAAATAAATTGTCGGCGGGAAATTTGAAACACGCTTTGAAATAAAGTTTAAAAAAAGAACGCAACATGCAAAACTACAGGACAATCTTCAAATGAATTGATTATGAGACTCGACTAAAAATAAAAGAACGAATGGCCGTATAAGTTAGTAAAATAAGATTATTATACTAATTAGTATAGATCCTTTTGTTGTTTTAGAACTTTAAAAAATCACTTTGTAAAAGTGAATGGCGCCATAATATGTCGGGCGACTACAATGCCAGACATCACATGAGGTTAGATTAAATGGTTTCCCCTTTTTCATTTGTTGTTGTTGCCCATGCTGGCCTGCCCGTCCATATCGACGATGGCCGCTGTAGAGGGTGAGGGACGACCAGATTGGAAAGAATGTCCATCAATCTTGACGATTTTCTTGACGCATTTCGGGATCCACCAGGCCCACGATTGGTGTTCAGAGTAGTCCTCTTGCTTGAAAAGAATCCATTGGGACCGGATTTTGGGGTCCTGCGGTCCCCAGTTCTCCGTGGGTGTCACACTAGCCTTTAGCCGCTATAGAAATTCAAAAATTCCAATTTGATACAAGTCGATTGACTATTTAGTAGCAAATACAACTTACATCCAAGAGAGATCCTTTCCGTTTGTAGATGGCAATTCCGGCCCAGATTGGCACTTGGATAAGAGCCAAAGCGGCGAGTACCCACCCGGAGCCAGTCAAAGAAGCTGGATAGACGTAGCCATCGGTGACAAAAGTGCGGAAGTTGGCCAGAGAGTAAATAAAGATGCCCATCAAAGAGAGCGGAATGAAAAATCCCCAAGTGAATTTCCAGTAGATGCCCAGGCGGATGCCCAACATGAATTCCGTGTCGCGCAAGAAATTCTTCAATCCTTTCAAATCAAAATCCGTTCATTTTTCTGTTTTTAAAAATTTGTAAAATTGATTTTTTAAAATTATATTCACCATAAATCCAACAGATGGCGGTGACTTCGACGACGGCGATGACGAAGATGATGAAACCGCCGCCGAAAAAGTCGACGACGTCGAGAACGTGCTGCCCGCCGGGCGTGACGTAGACGAGACCTAATAGAAATCCGGCGGAGCAAATGACGAGCGTCACCATCCATCGCTTCCAGTTGGGGAAGGCGTCGCAGATGATGGTGATGATGCATCCGCACAGGGAGACGGCGCTGCCCACGCCGAGGGTGAAGAGCATGAGGAAGAAGAGGACGGCGAAGAGTTGAGGGACAACGTCAAACTTGGAAATGGCTTCCGGATAGGAAATGAAAGCCAATCCGGTGCCACCCTGGACGACCGTCTCGATCGATTTGCCCGACTCGTGAGCCAAGTTGCCCAGAATGGAGAAGATGGTCACGCCGGCCAGCAAACTCGTGAAAGTGTCCATGAAACTCACGATCGTGGCGTCCCTGTAGATTTCAAGTTATGAATAAGTTGAATGAATAAATAAATAAAAAGAATTCCATTCAATATTACATACCGATAGATCCTGTGGCGGAATCCGTTGTAACTGGCGTTCATAATGATTGGCCCAAATCCGACCGAGAGGGAAAAGAAGCATTGCGTCACAGCTGCATACCACACCTGTGAATCATTGAAATAGATCATCAAATCAGGGACAAGGACGCGTGTCGTTTTAAAACATTTAAATCCATTTTTCTCGCATGGGTGAAAGGGGATTTGGATTAGAAATGAATAAAAGAAATAAGACACAAAATGTCATACCTGAGGAGTGAGGATTTTATCCCACTGGGGAGTGATGAAGAAGAGGATTCCGTCGACTGCGCCGTCCAGCGTCACTCCGCGGACGAGCAAAGTGAGGAGGACGACGTAAGGGAAGATGGCCGTGAAATAAGCGGCTTTGCCGGATGAGGCCACACCTTTCATCAAGATGAGAGCGATAATGATCCAGGAGAAAAGCAGACACAAGGTCAATCGCCATTCCGGAATTCCGACGCCATCGTCGATGTTGACGATCTTCTGCAGCACGTTGTAGCTATGGAATTTATGCAAATTAATAATTCTAAAAATTCTGTAAAAATAAATTTTAAAATTTTCGTTTGGTAGTACTTGAAAAATTCTTCAGCGCTCGACGTCCGGCCAGTTAAATTGCCAATTCCGGTCAAATTGCTGGCGGCGCTGCTGTTGTAGCAGGTCGAAGTGGCCCAGGCCGGATCGCAAACCGTCCACGGCAGGACGGATTGAAAGGACGAGAAGAAATAGAAAACGGTCAGGGCCATTAAACAGCAGTAATACGTCACGACGAACCACGTCGCAAGTGCGCCACCGTAGCCCACGCCTATTTATACAACATATAAAAGTTGCCATTCATTATTTCGCCATCCGGATTTTTAAAAGCTATCGATCGATAAGAGAGATTCAGCAAGCTCGTTCAATGAATCAGTGATTTATTCTTTCGTGTACCGTACCTTTGGCCAGGGGCACGACAGCCCAGACCTTGACAGATCCGTAGCTGGAGAACTGGCCCAAGATCATCTCCAAGAAGTAGAGCGGTTTGCCGATCAGAAGTAGAACGACTAGATACGGAATCAAAAAAGCTCCTCCGCCATTTTCGTACTGCATCATAAATCACGCCAGATAATAAATAAATAAGAAAATCGAGTTTGGATGTTGATGATGGGGGTATAATCTTACGGCTGTGAACGGGAACCGCCAGATGTTGCCCAGGCCGACCGAGAGTGAAATGCACGACATGAGAAATTCAACCGGATTGCCCCAGGTATCACGCTGCTGGCCTTCATCGTTCTGCTGAAAAAGGTGATGAATGAATCGTTGAATTTCTTGGCTTGTCAGAATCTGGGTATACAGGTGAATAATTAATGATATTTTATACCGAGACTTCTGCCGAGCTGAAGACGTCGGGACTGCCGGCCGTGATAGCGGGCGGTTGTTTATTCTGTTGAACGGCAAGGGCTGCCGGGCTTTTGCCAGAGATGTCGTCGTCGTCCAGCACGAACGCCGCATTGGGTATGCCGCTTCCGTCTTTCTTGCCCATGTTCTGTTAATTGTATGTGAAATGAATTAATTTAAGATGGTAAAAATACTACACGATCACTTCAAACTCGGAAAGTGGAATGAACGTCGAAAATGAATCCCGGGCCTTTTATATGTCAACCCCACAACCAATCAAATTCGGTATCCGCAATCCGGATTCTACTTCCGCTTCGTACTGCGTCAAACGGAAGCTCCTTCCGTATTGCGATAAGAAATAACCAACAATTCAAACCGCAAAATCGTGTCACGATGATTAGGTATTACGTGAGTGACACTTTACGCATTTCCTGGTGAGGGGACGAATACAAGGAAAAACTGAGTAAAAACCCCAGCAGCACATTACCGCACTTTTTTAACAACTAAAAACCGCGCAATAGAAATGTTTTTTTCCGGACGGTAAAACCAATTTTCGGGAGGTTTTTTTACCTTTAAGATTTTCCAAATCACGTAAATGGTGGCCATTTGAGAATGACGTGCGGTTGGACCCAACCCAAAACGAGTTGAGTAACAAAAGGGAGAAACTTGGACGGATTCAATAAATAAACTAATGAAATTGATTTCAATTCAATCGGATTAACAAGTTATTTACATGATTGGACACACGTTAGTTTCATCACAATAAACCGTCCCGATGAACGACGGGCCTAATACTAACCCAAAAAACCACAACATTTTCTCTGTCCACCCCTCCTCATCATAGCGGCTTTCTCCCGCGATCACGATCTATCCCGGTATTTCCGTTTTTATTTTTTTTTTCCTAATTTTAATTATGATCACGACCGAACGGCGGGAAGGAAATAGAACTTACCATTGACGTTTTTTTTCTTTATTATTTTAAAAACATTTTTCCGTGTAATGAATGTCAATGAGCGCGTCGGACATGGTCTGACTCACTAAAATGACAAAACGGGGTTCTTCCTATAGCGTGATTGTGTAATCCAAACACGTCCGATTCAAATGAAAAATATTCATGCAATCCCAATATGACATTTCCATTTCCAATGTCAAGTGCAGACCAAAATAAAAAGCTGATTCTTAAAAAAGTAAATTGAAAATGATAATTACCTGCGATGATTTTTTGTTGTTGGGGGGAAAAAGTTGCACTGTTACACACGTACGAGTTGACCAACAATAAGTGACGAAAGGAGACAGGTGGTGGTGATGCGTGGAAGGTTTGGGAGTGAGTGGCACTGCTGCTCGAATATCTGCGACGACCAAGTGAAACTGTTTCTCTCTCTCCTTTGTGCGGTTTCAATCAACAACAACCAACAAAAAAAGCTGGTCTCCCCTCCTATTGGGAAGTGTGTGTGCGCACACCTGTGTTGTTGTCTCCTATATACTCCTCCCACCGGCAAGCTCCTCCCTGTTTTCTCGTCGGTATAGCCCAGCCACATTGGTTTGTGTATTCACTTTGTCGATCTCACCTGGAATCTAATAAAAGCTTACAAAAAATATGGAAAACAAAAGTTTCCCCTTAAAGTGGCTCGAATAATGTCAAGGTTGTCGGGTGGGTTCAAAACTTTTAAGAAAACAAAACAAAATCGGGTTAATTGATATATAGACTTTTGTTTTATTGGTGGGTGGTAGGTAGTACCATTTATTTGTTTTTACAAACTGTGTCGCAAGTTGATGGGATAAAAGACAAAAAAGGGAAAACAGAAGGAAATGGCTTACCGGTTGTTGGCCGTGGCACATTTAATTCCTTTCCAGGGGGTTGGTTTTAGTTATACTATTATTTCGTTTGTCAATAGATAGTCCAAAATGAGAGAATGTATCGAAATCGAACGGGAAACCCAATAAGCCATTACGAATACATTTGGATGTAGTTTTGTGGGGCGTGTTAGTCAATTGTCGATTGTTGTTGCACACCTGTTTACACATGCTGGTCGTGGTTTTATTCTCTCTCGTTATTACAGTCACACGGGACGCCGAGTCAATGTTTATCGAGTTGATATGTCAAAACTTGTATTGCGCGTGAAAATGATTAATTAATAATTACGCAACCTCTTAGTTCACCGGAAATGGGTTCTCGATGAATAATTCAAGAGTGGCGCGAGCGTTTTCTCCTGAAATATCCTGAAAATTAATGAAAATACCAGATAGATTGCGGGTGGGACTCATTTAAAAACGAACATAATTTCTGGGAAAAGGTCAATTCAGCTGATCGAGCGGAACGCGTGAAATTTCGTCGACTGATTTGACTCGGCACGGAATCGTAACACCCGCCACTATTTTGTGAGTTATTTTTCTATACTCCCCAGTCGAAAACAAATTTCCACGTTTTTCCTCGTTTATTATTTCCATTTGCAGACAATAGCGTGAAAGCTTGTCCGATCCGTCAACTCTCGTCAAAGACTCACGCTGCTGATCTCACACGCGAGACATGACCCCGCTGGCCCATTCTCTATTGTTCTTGAATGGATAGCGGACCCTTAACGATGTTGATTCGATTCGCCGCCGTTCCTATATTTTTTTTATTTTTTCATTATCAAAACGCGCAGGTAGGAAACAAAAAATTAAAAAGTTGTGTCAAGGGCAATACTATTAAAGACAAATAAATAATTGTTTTGTTTATTTTTCTTTGTAAATGTACTACACAGTACAGTAGAGAGTCGATATCTAATCAATTTCACATGATGGTGTTGGCTTCTCCTTCCGGTCTTTAACCTCAGCTCCGTCCAGTTCCGCGACGCCACTGCACAGCCAACCAGCAGCCCATTAGTACACGGTAGAAAAAGTCAAACGCGCAAATCAATTATTACGTCAACTACTACGTAGTCTACTACTATATAGTACGACTGTCAAGACAGGCAGCCAAAGCAGCTCTCTACTATGATGATCGACTTGAAAGGTTTTCATTATTATTGATGTGTGTGTATAGTATAGTATAGTATAGTACGTCGCATTCAACTATAGCTCGGCAGAGAGAGAGAACCCTGTCGGACTCCATGGCGACCTAAATGTTGCCGGGCGACGGGCCGCCTAGCATCGGGAAAAAAGATTTTTTCGTAGTAACTGGA
This sequence comes from Daphnia pulex, assembly GCF_021134715.1. NCBI lineage: Eukaryota > Metazoa > Arthropoda > Branchiopoda > Diplostraca > Daphniidae > Daphnia > Daphnia pulex. The sequence goes on along the minus strand of NC_060025.1, from coordinate 2,470,569 downwards.
AAAAAGGAAAAGATAACGCAGACTGCGCAAGTAGACTGTACATCAGCACCGCATTTCGTGGATCGTTTCTCCTCTTTCCCAAGCGGAACGATGAATACATAAAGTCCGCAATATTATATCAATTGGCTTTTCACATGCGTACATTGACTGGTTCTCTAATCACACCAACTGTTTGATAATGATTTCTTTGGCATTTTAGATGTACACGCAACAATTGACTTGTTTGCATAGCCACTCAGAATTCATCTGGTGAACCTTTCACAGGATCCAATTGATCCTACCACTAGAGAAATATAGTCGACTGCGTATCCCACGATCATGTCTGTCACAGAATTTTTGTTTGTCGACTTGATTAAAGGGGGAGGGGGCGACTGTATATTAGATATATATAACCGCCAGGTATTATTAGATTCACGACCAAATGTGTGATTAGAATCAGTTGGATATTCTCCGGTTCTGAGCGCTCGGGGCCATTCAACCGCTTTAATTCTTTCTAACGAATTCGGTGATTGTAATCGGAATTTAAAATTGATAGTTTCTCAATGACGCACACTCCGTGCCGGGTATAAAAATAACGTCGTGAGAATTGAGAAAGTGGTTTTTTTAATCTTTTTTCTTTCTAACTGATTTGTTTTTTTAATTTGATTGTATTTTTCGAAATAATCCGGTTTTTGCGGGTGATGCGATGCGACATTAAGGGGGACGACAATTCGATTTGATTGTCACGAATGTTGAAGATGGGTGAAAAAAATAACGCGGGATTAACGATAAACACGCACATTCAAAATTCAAATCGACACAACTGACATAATCACAATCATTATTATATATTCGCCGTCTTATTTAAATATAGTAAATATATAACGAATGAAACAGCCAAAACGATTTAGGGAGAGAGGAATGATGATCAAATAATAATAAATAATAGGATTTCCGGTATAAAATAGGTTATAATTTATATCATAAATAAATAACAATATCGAGGGGCTGACTAATTTTTAGTAAACTACGCGTATTTGAATTCTTTGGTTTAGTCGTGCAGGTTTCGTGCGAAAGATGAGGGGGATTAAAACGCAGACAGGATCGATTTAGAGTCGACGAGATCAAGTGAAAGGGATTTTTCAAGGAAATACGAGAAATGTGTTAAAAATCAATCGATAGGATCGCGACTGGTAAATATCGTCTGGTTTAATTTTAATTTTTGCATATCCGTTTGTTTAGGTTTCGCCAGACTCTGGAACGTTGCAAAAGGAATTGCGTCTCGAGAGTTTCATGAGGACAGACTCGACGGTGGGCGAATGTGAGACGGACGTCTGCTGCTGGGCGTGAGCCGAGGCTTGATTGTGATGCTGCTGCTGGGCGCCGCCGTTCTTGGTTCCGTATCGCTTGAGCCAAGTGTACGAGTCCAGTGAGATTTCCTTCTTGAGCAGACGGCGTGTGGGCGGGGCTTTTTTCAGGTGGACTGTGGACAAAAGTCGAAATTTTTTTTAAATTGTTGATTGGAGAGAATTGAAATGTCGATCGATGGAATTGAATTTACCTGGCGAAGCTGGGCGAGAAGCCACTTCTGTCTTGACGTGGACAGCCGGTGTGTGTCTCAGTTCCAAAATAGCCGGAATCGGTTTCTGGGCCATTCTAATCCACATTCTGGAAGCGTCCGGTGACATGACAATCTAATGACAAATCAATTTATAATCAATTCAAGATATCGGGTGTTGGTTAAAATGGTTACTACCTGATAAACGGGACAATCTAAGGCAAAAGATGATAGGCTAGTGCCCAGTCTCATATTCCACACGCGAACCGTTCCGTCTTCCGATCCTATTTTGGGATCAAATTAATTGTAATCAATTGAGTTATTTTTTAAATCAAATTAGAGTGTATTACCGGACACGACGACAGAGCCGTCAGAGGTGACTTTGAGGCAAGTGATGGCCGACACGTGTCGCCTCATCGAATGGATCTCGCTGCCGTGCTGGGCATCCCAAATGATGAGCTGGCCGTCGCGGGATCCCGACACCACCAGCAAATGCTTGCTGTTGGCCGTGTTGGCCAGAACCGGGACATTGGCGACGTGCGACGCCACGACGGCCGTGACGTGATCACCGTGTCCGGCCATAATTTGCACCAATTTGCCGCCTTTATCTGACGGTCCGGCCAGAACGTCCCACATCTTCAACGACGAGTCTTTAGAGCCGGTGATGATGTAGCGGCTGTCCGGCGTAGGCGCCAGACACAGGACCTCTTCGGCGTGACTCACGGCCACCACCTCCTTGTTCTCCTCGTTAGAATCCAGCGACCACAATCGAACGCTAAAAAATGAAGGATCAGATCAAAAATTTGTTAAATTGTTTTCAAAATAAAAATGAAAAACCTGTTGGATCTAGTCGATCCGGCCATCCAGCGGGTGTTGTTGGCCACGACCAGGAGCTTGGAAGCGGCGAGGTTCCACTGGCGGACAATTTCTCCGGTTCCCAGTTTCCACTGGACGACCGTTTCGTTGGAATCGCAGGAAACGGCGTAGCCGTTCCAGTCGGCCATGATGGCCAGTTGGTTGATCCTGCAGCCGATGGGGTGGATCTGAGTTGGCGGAAGCGTTTGGCCGGCATCCAAGTGCCAGACGGCGACCGTTCCGTCTTCGGCGGCCGAGGCGACGTAGAGTCCGGCCGCGTCGAAGTTTACGACACTCACCGGCGCCGACGGATGACCCCATTGGGCGATTTTCGACAAATTGGACGTCCGCCACAATTGCACTTGGCCCGAGCGGTCGCCTGCCGCCACTACGGCGCCGTCTAGCGGCGACATGGCCAGGTAGGTCATGGGACTGGTCACCGCCACCACTGGCCGCTTCTCCTCGTAGCGCAGCAGCCACATCTTGACTTTGTTGCCCACTAAAATAAATGCAATAAAAACACAAACACGTCAAATCAAATCAAAACGGCCCACTCGACCGGAAGAGGGTGAAATCAAAAGCCAACCGGAATGAAAGAGGAGTCGAGGATCGTTGGCCCGGGTACAGCAGACGGACGTTGACGAGGCCGCATTTTTGCCCGGGTAATCGATCGAGAGCGTGTGGACGAGCTGTCCGCTGTGGCAGTCGTAACACATCAACCGGCCATCTCCGGCCATCATGGCGGCGTAAGAGTGTCCGTTACCGCCGACAATCATGGCCCCGGCGACCTGATTTCAACCGAAATTTGGGGATCAATAAACTTTGAATCATGTTTGAATGCCATTTAATCTAATAAGAAATTTACTTTGATGGGCAAATCAGTCCACGTCCTGAGGGGCGATCCGGTCGTGAGCGAAAAGAGCCGAGGCTGTCCGTCTTCCAGTCCGACGGCCAGTAGAAAGACGTCGTCCCTTGATAAAGTGACGTGTCCAACTGGCTGTCCGACTTCGATCAAATTGAGGAGCGTCCAGTTGTCCAGTGACCATAGACAAAGCGATCCGTCGTGAGAGGCCGACACCAGGACGTCCTCCCTGTGATTAATGGCCAGGCCCGTGATGGGTCCGCGATGGTGATCGATGCGGGCCAGCCTCGACTCTTTCGACTCACTGGGTCCTCCCTGTCCTTGTCCTTTGCCCGGCTGCCACTGGAACGACATGACGATGCTGTCCTCGCCTCCGCTAATGATCATCCGGCTGGCCAGGACGGACGACACGCAAGAGACGGAAGCAATGTGCTCCCTGATCCGCAAGATGGCGTTGCCGCTGTGCAACTCCCAGACGATGACGCTGAGATCCTCCGAGCCGCTGATGACGTGACATCCGTCGCCCGTGACGTGGACGCAAGTCACACGGCCGCTGTGCCCTTTGTAAACGGCCATCCGGCGTCCGGTTGCCGCCGACAGGCTGAAGAAAGGATCAATAGAATCGGCCGTGACCAGGACCAGACACTGGCCGTCCGGACTGGCCGTCATTAATTGGATGGGCTCCCTCTGAAAGGCGTTGTCCACTGTTGTTGTTGTTGTTGTACCGAAACCAGAGAAATGCGTAAGTCATTGTAGTCGAGTGCACATTAAAAATCCTTCCGCCAAACCACATCCAAATAACAACAACAACAACATTAAGTTTAAACTACAATTTAGGTTATAAAAGGGGAGAGACCTTTTCTTTCTAGTGGCTTCCCGGAGTGATTCCAATTCCATCCGGATGGCATGGCCATGAGAACGGGTCCGCCAAATTGATCGCATTCCGCCTGGGCATCGCAATACAATCGCCACAGGTGTTGGCTGCTATTCTCTTTATCTATTTTGGTTTGTTTTAAATAGATTCAGTTGATTGCAATTCATTTCAACACAATGCAATGTAATATATATAATACCGGCGTAAGGTTTGAGGGCCACCGTCAGCTGGGCGGCCAATTGTTGAGATGAAATGACGCTCAAGTCGTTGGCCACGTAATCGGCCTGGTTGATCCACGGCAAGGATCGCTCGAGCAGCCAAAGATGCGAGTCCACCCACCTGGTGGCCGACTGTTGAACGGCGGCCGAGATGAGGCTCAAACCCATCCGTCCAGCCTGGGCGGCCAGTCTCCACGTTCTCCAGTCGAATAGCGTTTCCTCGAATTGATCTCTTTCCAGGTACAACGACGTCTCGGCTGAAGTGGATCACCAACGTAACGGATCAAAAGAAGAAGAAGAAGATTATTATATTTGTTGGCCCGCGTCTTAAATGGCCGGGCAACCGGGGGCTCAGCGATTCTTCCTTACCGACAATGGAGAAGAACCTGGCCACCCAGCGAAGTGCAGCCACAGATGAATCGACGGCCGCATTGACGACGTTGTTGTTCTCCTTGATTTCCTTGAAAGCCGACGGGATGGATGCGAAGGCGGCCAGCAAGCCCGGATTTCCGCACTGGCTCTTGTAGCGTCGACGGGCAAAAGACAAGGCCGGCTGGCTCCAGCTGTAGTAGTAAGAAAGGTCGCCAGTTTGATTTTCCGATTGCGTTTCATCCTCCGTTTCCGCCAGTTCCATTGCGCCGGAAGGAAGCGGAGCAGCAGCGGCGGCCACCCGGATCAGAAGGGGATCTAACAAGTGGATCGATAATCCAATGCAAATAGACTTTGAGTGTCTGAAGTAGAAAGAGAGTTCCTTTTAGAGTGCAGATGGCGCTCACGGACGGCGGAACACACAAAAGTCAACACACAAACGGCCCTGGAAATCAATCAAATATCCATCGAACGGAAAGAGAGTTCAGCCCTTGTACCGTCGATATTAACTTTTCCTCGCCTCTATTGTTGACTCGAATGATTTCCATTTGAACCTCTACAGTCTGCCCCCGAGGTATTTGCAATCAAAATATTTGAAATGCCAACAAATAAATAAAAGGCGGAGTGGTTTGTATACCTAATGACTGGATCAACTGCCTCAGGGTTTGTTGGAGGCTGCTGTTGTCGTCTGCTGCTGCTGGATTGGGGTCGAGACATTGACGCCATTCGTCTTCCGCCAGTCCGGAAGAATTGCATCCGGCCAGACCCGAGGCTAGCGTTAGGATGGCGCATGATTTGTGGACGAAATCCGCCGGATATTGGCGTTCGACCTCATCAAAAAACGCCGTCAAAATGGCGTCGATTTTGTCATTGACGCCCGCCGGGGAGGCGATCAAAGGACCCAGGATCGGATCCGACGACCAAACCTTTGGCGGCTGTGCGGGACCTTCGGGACGGGTCATCTGAACGCAAGTCCATCCGCGAACATCTTTGACGAGGCTGGTGGAACAAGTGACAATCAGACGGACGTTTTCCGGAAGCTTGTCGACCGATATGAGTCCCCAAGAGTCGAGTCGATCGATCCCGGCCAGCAAAATGCTCAACCGGCTATCTTTGGGCAGTTGGCAACCGAGTCGCTGGGTCCAGTGGCCGTCGGCCGTCGTCGTCGGATCCTTGGTGGACCCGACACCAAATAATTCACGCCGGATACTCTGGTACAAATCATCCGCCAGCAAAGCGTCCGGTGTTGTCCCAACGATTCTCACCGCCACCAAGGATCGGTTCCACTTGGAATCCTAATGACAAAGTTTCCAACAATTCCATCGTCATAGAATATAACAGTTGAAACTTTGATACCGTCGGTAGGTTCTCCAGCCAACTGTTGATGTGCAATGCCAAGCTGCGGTAGTCGTAGGTGGTGGTGGTGGCAAGAGTTGTGGCGTCGTCCGCCTGCGGCTGGCCCGTCCAGATCAATAGCCCCGATGAGCGGTGCTGCTGGGAAGAACTGGGCGCCAACGTGACGGGATTGGCCCAAGGGTCGACAAGTTGAAGCTGATTGAAACTGGCGGCCAGGCAGGAACTTTGGCGAGAAGCGATTTCCGCCAGTCGGACATGATCAGCCGTCCTTGTCCAGCAGAATTCGGCGCTCATCGTCGACACTGTGTGTGAGAGGCCCTTTGATATGACGTTCTTGATTCGATTGCTGGACGATACACACAAAATGGGATAGTCTGAAAATATAAGAAAAATAGACAATCAAGACCGAAATTTCCAGGAGATTTTCCGTCTGATGATAATTGAGTTACAAGGAAAAAAAAAGGAAATAAAATCCTGAATGTTATTTTTCCCCGGCTTTCTTTTGATACACCCCCTTACATACATTGGCTGGACATGTCATAATCCGAGCTGGGCAACGCGGCGGCCAAGAGATATATATAATATATAATATCTAAACGAAGCTCTAAGCTCTCGCACGACATCAAGACATCAAATAAATCAATAGCCAAGTATACATCCAGCGCGCACACACATACACACATTTTCCTTATTCTTTTAAGCACCAAAAATATCTAACGTCCCATATCAAATGTTATACGTGGTGAGACTGTGTGTCTATGCGAACAAGAGTCGTAACTAAAGAGCTCAAATATTACAATACACACATTCTTCTTCTTTTAAAAAATAAGAATAAGGTTTGTTTATTCTTTCCACCAGCACGGGATTCGTAGTAGTCAGAGGCGGCCGTAGAAAAATGTGTGCACGCTCCGGTAAGCCGGCCGTCATCACGGTCGGTCCGTTTGTTATCCAAACATCACGGTTTTTTTTTTCCCGCAAGGAAATACTATATAGAGGTATATAAATATATTTCTACAAAAAGAAGCACTATCCCACTATCCCCCACTAACTTGGTGAAAAAGAAAGAAGAATGGAATCCTTTTGAAGAGGGTCTCTTTAGGGACTGAAGAAAAATTATTTTTCTTTTACATTTTCTTTTTTCTTTTTGGAGAGAGAGCCGCTTTCTGTTGTTGCGCTTTCATCTTCTTTTTTATAGCTTGAGCAATCTATTATCATCCGAAGAAGAGCGCTGGGGAAGGGATGGTATAGCCCTTTTTCTCCGTGTCTATTTCTACAGAAAAGCGAATCAAGACGCACGCTCTGCTAGTAGTACAGTCATCGGGAAATACGTACCCCCCCCAAAAAAAGTCTAGCGCATTTCTTATTTAGGTTCCAGTTTTTTCTTTTTATTTTCGAGAAATTCTCTCCCCTGAATTTGTTATTCAATCCAATCAGATGATATCACATTGGCAAGTTGACAATATACTGTGAAATCATCCATGTTTCAAGCAAAAATTCCAGGATCAATCCTTTCAAAATCTTGTTTAGACGGTCGATATTTTGGTGTATAGAGAAACTACCGCATCAATCTTCATTCTTTGATTATTATTTTCATTCTTTGACCCACTTTTAATAGACCCTACATGTATAAGGGCCCAAAAAGCCTATTAGGCATATTAAGTAAAGCCCCGCCCTTATTCTATACATGAGCTCAACAATACGTGTGTGTGTGCATATAGGCTTTGCGTGTGTGTAGGACTTTGCAGTCGATATTTCTGGATCAGGCATCCAGAATTTGAAAAATAAAAATCGGATGCCTACCATCTGTGTGCACAACCTTCTCCTGCATATTGGTTTTGTTGTCATTGTTGTTTGTTATTGGAATAAGGGGGAGGGGCGCCTGTGTACAAGATCCTCCGGCCACACCGTCTTCGTGAGCTATATCAGCAATTTATAAACATTTCCAGCGAAGCTAGCAAAGGCTGGAAGAATAATAATAACTTTGGTTCTGTATATATGTGCGTGTGTGTGTGCGGATCTAGGCTGGCAATATCGTGCAGACGCACACACACACTGTGTGTGGTTTTCGGTTTTCCCGTGGCAGACGGGATGTATATAAACAGATTTGAAAATAAATGGCGGGACCCAACGTTTTATCGATTAGACTTCCCGTCAACTTTAACCAAAAAATTTCACCCAAAAGTTTTTCTTTTTTAAAAAATTCGTAGAGATCGTTTGACCTTTTGTATGTGCATTTACAGTTGGCGTGATCGAACGTCCAAGTTGGGGACACACAGAAAAGTTGTGGGGGATCACGCCATCGCTCAAACTTGTGTTACGTTCGTTCCTAACCGAATTGATGCAAAGACTTCCAATCACATCTGCAAATTCGGGATAATCGCCGTAGGCAAAATGCAACTGTTCCCGAAACAAAAGTTTTCAGAGCAATAGACAAGTTTCACGTCGATACACAAAATCCCGACTGCACACACACACAATACAATTTCATAAATAATCCCCGGGAATATTTGAAAAAACTTTTCCCGGCGCTACGACATTTTTGAAAATTCCCTCCCACAGGACAACTCTAAAACATTACGACCGAAGCTCGAGCCTTTTTTTATAGTCGGACATCAAACGTGATACTTTACTCCCGCAAAAGAAAAAGAAGAAAAAAGGCTTACCCCAAAAAGCCCATCATTAAAAGTCACGCAACAAACTGAGCGAAAAAAGATTTTTGTTTTCTTTCTTTTTCTTTTTTCTACTTTGGGATTGTTTGTGTTAACCAAAGTAACTGTACTCCCGAACTCCATGTCGACATGCAACATAACTCTTTGACAATGCATCATCAGGTTCCTTGATTGTCAGCGCGGGAGCAAAAAGGGCGTGGCGTTATTTATAGACACACACACACAAGTAGTTGGTTTGTGTAGAAATAAAAGTTTCACGGGAATTTTTTTGCGTCACTCGACAGAATTGTTGTTCTCCCCCCCACCACCACCACCACCCTTTCACGCACCAACGGGATTGGCGGTATGGCGGGAGTTTTAAAATAAAAAATAAATTTCACGTTCCGCGCGCCATAATAGAAACAGTTTAATCGATCGGCAATCATTTGTCAAGGTGATGAATCGTCTGCTGACGTAAAGTAGACACACACTTTCTTTTTGCTCTTCTTCACAAAATCCTTCCGGCGATGCCTTCCGGGCAACTGCGGAGTTTGTCGGAAGTAAAAATAACTTTTTTTATTTTGATTTTATTTTCAAGATTTTCTGATTTAGCGAATAAAACGGGCGGGATTTTTGAAAGATAAGCAAAGTCGGCGATTGACGATTAGTCACGATCCCGAGAAAAGTTTGCACGCCGCAAAAATTTTAAAGCTGCACGCGTGTGTGTGTGTGTGTGATCTACTACGTCCTTTCTTCACAAAAGTTTTTCTTTTATTCAACTTTCAACGGGGAAAATCAAACTTTCGTGCAGACCCAATGGCAGCGTTGCGTGACGTATCAATATTCTCGGAATGATAAAATATTTCAGAGTAAACTCATTTGAGATTTATTTAAAAATAATAAAATAAAAATAAAAAAGAGTTGGGTCGAATGTTGGGAGGATTAAATGAATCCGGGCAAAGTGCGTTTCAATGTCCAACTACAAAATGGCCCACGCCTAATAAAAAAGAGAAATCAATAAACCCCCTTCTCCTTCTCCTGCTGCTCCGCATTTGTTTTTGTTTAAAGCCGGGAATAAAAAAGGCCGGCCGGGACACCTAGTGAATTCATAAAACAAGCGTCTGTTGCTGGCCAAAGTAAAATAAAAAAAGACGCCATTAATTTTAATCTCGGTGTAAAATGTTGCGATCCCCAACGACCTCCACAAAACTTATTAAAAAAATTATTTGAACGCGGGATATTAGCTGCTGCTGACGGCAACAGGTATACATATAAACTACGTGTACATGATGCGGGAAGTAAAAAAACGATTTAGACCCGCTTCTTTTTTATTATTATCAACGGAAGATGTTTCTCATCATTTCCGTTTCCTATTCGGTCCCCAGTGAGTGGAGAGGAGGTGGGAAATGAATAAAACAGTATATAGGGTGCCATATCGATCGCCATATTTTTCAAGTTATACAACCACCTGGGCTGGGCTCCAAGAACTACGAAAAAGTCGAGTCGGTTACATTTTCAATTTCACCAAAAAGTCTGGGTGAAGGCGATAGCGACGACAACGTCAGACTCAAATTCAATCGTCTTATTTGGAGATTTTTTGGGGGGTTATATCAACGGGAATGGGTTGTGTAAGGATTACGACGGGATTGCATCTTTGGGGCTAACGAAACTGTTTGCTCGCTTGTCGCTGCTGGGCTGTACACGAAGCAACCGACTGGCGGATAATGAGCGACAATCACGCGGCTAAAAGCCTCTGATGCTCATTTCCGTTGCACACGCCATTATTAGACAGGACATCAGAACAAAGCACAAAATGGGTGGAAAAAGATCACTCAACTCGTCGTCAGTAAACTATAATCCCGGAGCACCCCCTTTGGCATGTTCTCTTCATAATTATTCATCAGTAAAAATGGGCGACATGGTTCCATTTGCGAACGGGGGAAATCATTCACTGACTTAAAATCGATCGACTGTTTTCAAGTTTTGAATAACGACCCAACCCACAAAACCATTTCTTTTAACGAAACATTTTTATTTTAACGTTTATAATGAAAAAAGGAGGGGGAATTTTTTAATTAAATTATCGATCCAATCTGAACGGCCTGTTGCTGAATAATTCATGTCCGAACAAAGTAATTTTTCAGTCATCAAAAAGGACAGCGCCATCTAACGATCAGAAAGTTTGAACGTCAATCTGATGTTTCACGAGAAACATACGGGCCCAAGGTTTAAACTTACGACGATCTCAATACAAATTTTACATTCAAACGCAATTAAATGAGAGCGGAAATGTTGACGTTCAATTTCCATTCAAAATGCAGCACTTAAAAATCCCACGGACGTCCCAAAATAAACCCTAAACGTTGTACACACACTCGAAGCAAAGTGGAATAACATCTTTAATTCGGTCGAAAGAAAAAGCCCTAAAATGTAATCCAGGTGAGTGCACCAGCTGATGGATTACATATTCCCATTCAATATGGGTTCTCTTAACAACAACTCGACACACCAAAAAATCAATTCTGATAAATGGGTCTTACCTTGTTTGCTCCACGTGGTTCAAAAAATGTCCCAGAAATAATTGTCCACTTAAAAAATATTTTTTTCTAATTAAATGCAATCAAATAATCGTACAGTGTAAGAGACTCGACGGAAAACACGTCCGACCAGGACGACTAGAACGACGCGACTGAATAAAGAGCACGCGGGTTTTCTACCTTAAAGGAGGAAGGGGTAGCCAAAAGAGCCACCAACCAATGACTTGCGCGGAAACTCTCTAACCATACTTTTGTGTGTGTGTCATCATTATTCAACTGCCGATCGACTTTTTCTCGCAACTTGCACAATTTTACTGACACATTTCGTGCTGCTTTTGACACGTAGAAAACGACAAATTACAATTTTTTCAATCTCACAACTTTTGTATTGATTTCTCGACATGGCATTTTACAAACATGATTAAAAAATGGTGGGATAATTGAATTTTTCGTAGTTTATTCAACGAGACATTCGCCTCGAACCGTACAGTGCAATGAAGTCTTGATGCCACAAAGCAACTGGTCGGCTCGAAGTCAGTGTCGTTCGTTTCTCTAATCTTTGGGGAATTTTCCAGCAGCAGCAACGTCACCGCAACATTTTGTTGGCCGTGGGAAAAACGTTGATACGTGGCGCCCCTGGGCAGGCCAGTGCAAAGATCCTTATCATCGACTCTGCAATTGGCTGCTCAAGGTCGTCACATAACATTTAAACATGATTTAAAAAAGATGAAATTAAAAAGATGATGTAGCATCACCACTGCGTCCCACTACCGGTTAGTGCAACTGTTACATGTAATACGAGTCACCACTAACCAGCAGAAGTCGTCGAAATGAGCACAAAATAAATAAATTAAAGTTGATTGCAGCACAATTAAAACTTAACATTTCTACAAAATGATCGACTGCATTGATGAGCACAATTAAAACTTAGAATTTTTACAAGATGAGCACAATTAAATTTTAAAAAATTTAACAAATTGAATTAAAAAAAAAGAAGAGACCAAAAGTTGGAATGTTACTTGGAGAAGATGCCAGAGACAACTGTTGATCTGTCCAAACGAGGTCGTCTCATTTATAGGGTCACCCGGTGGTTGGGGGGGTGACCCCTTCCCCTCTCACTAGCGCCACCACTATATTGCAGATTTATTCCGGGAATCACACACACCACCCACCGACCCATCAATATCGAACACGTCGATAATAAAATTGTTTGGTGGGCTGATCAAGTCACCCACTTGCCACGTTGTTGGTACCGAGAAAAATCTCCCAACCTTTTTCTGTGGGTGGGTGGGGGGGATGGAAAAACATCCTGATTGTCCTCGACCACGTAATCAATCAAAAAATCAATTGATTTTAATCCGATATTTTTGCAAATAGATTCAAAAATAACGGGCTTGTTTGGCTGATTGAAATGGTGTAAGTTGATTAGTAATCCAACGTCGGTAACGTGACCCAACAGTTCGTTGAAAAACGTTCAAGGTTACACGCACAGACCGACCCTGCACGCACCCACCCACCCACCGGCAGGTCAATTAGAGGGAGGGTCGTCACCCAATTTTACCTGGAATCGAACCTTTCCGTCAGCTGATTGTGTCATTTAATTCAATAACAATTAAGAGTACTATGACTCAAGAGATTCATGGCCAAACATTCCACCATTTATTTTTCCATGGAAAAATGTTAGCTCATATTTTTTCCCCCTCAAACATCAAAAATGTGGTGGGGGGGCCCATTTTTGTTTTTCTAATGAAACAAAATGGCCGCTCTCGGCTCGAGGAAATGTTTTGGTTGCTATAGGCCCAGGAATATGTCAGACTGACGGTTTTTTTGGGGGGCCTAGCTGCTGCAACTACCACAAGGGAAATCAGTCGGCCATATTTTTTTCTTTTCTTTTGGAATAATCGCCAGGGCCCCGCCGACGTCGATGAACGACACGGTCCAAGATTTTTCTGTGTTTGTGTGTGTGTGTGGTCTATATATCGGTTATGTCGTCATCATTTCCAATCGGATTATCATCGATCGTGTATCTGCTCCCGAAATAATCCCGCCAACGCGGCACACACACACACAAATCCCAACGGTTCTCCCCACATAATAATAACTGCTCAGCGTTATATTATAAATAATACTTTAACTCTTATCAATTCTTCATCATCGTTTTGGTGTGTTTCTCGGAAATACCCCGCGAAAATTTGAAATTAAATTCCGGCAGATGGCATAAATATCGATAGGAAATCAATACACACTTCGATCGAATAAAACAAGAACCAAGAAAGTTGTCAATAATTCTTTTCGTTTATTAGATATATGGCCTGATAAATTTACGATGAACCAACAAAAGATTGCCACTTGTACTTGTGAAGCTCGGGGTTCACGGGATTGGATATCAGACGGGATATTGTATGTAGTAGAACATGACAAAAGTAGCGGGATCGTTTGACACACGAAAAACTTTTTCTTTTTCTTTCTCTCCCCGGTTGATCTATTCAACAAACGGCAAATTCGTGTGATCTCATCGTATAACACGCATTCACTATTCACGAAACACTTGACGACTTTTTTCGTTCTGTTTATTCGATCCGACACACTCGACCCCCATTCACGATTGATTTGAAGAGCGTGTGACAGCAGCGACGTCAAACTTTTTCTTCTCACAAAAGGAACTCTCACGCGTTTGCTCGCCGGGATCGAAAAATGTCAATAGGGAACGAATTTTTAAAAAATAAATAAATAATAAATCGGGAGGATATATTGAATTGTCGAAGCATTAAATTGATGACCTTATATTATAGCAGCTAAAGAAAGAAAAACAAAAAGGATCGATCCTGAAAAGAAAAAAAGAAAATTTAGTAAATGATAAATGTGAGTGTTTAGCGAATATAACGTTTTTCGCCTCGTGGAAGCTTCCGTACAGGAAATTGATTAAAACAAGAGAAACATATATAAATCGATAGGATTCTTTTTTTCGGGAACCCAATAATAATCATAATAATATCTACATTTTTTCCACACAGCAACAGAAGAGAGAAAGTTTTGTGTGAAAATAAGAAAGTGTGTGGGATGTTATGTTTGCTGTTATATGATTACACAAACAGCAGCGATTCAATTTGTAATAGCCGAAAGGTAGAAAATGATAGACAAAAACTTGTGTGTGTGTGTGTGATATCACACATACTATAACAAAGGCAAATAAGACGATATACCTGACTAATTGGATCGTTGTTATCATTATATATCTTTTCACATATATCTACACACAGCAGCAGCAGCTGTGTGATGTGTGCGTCGACTATATTATTATTATTTTGTAAAATTATGTAAATGTCATCGACCTACTGGGAATCCTTCCAAAATGTTTTTTTGACGATCCAACAGTCGTCGAGAGAGGATATGATATGACTTAAATAAATCACATTTGCCCCTTTTTTTATTTGTAACATGTCGTTACACCACTTTATTTTGGAGGGTGGCTGGGCAAGTGGCCAAACTTTCGTTCAAGTTCTCAATGTCGCCATATCCTCTCTATACGATCGAACATTTGATAGCTGCTGGAGAGGATAGCGAATCTATCTGCAGAGGATGTAGATGTATAGATAGGAGCTTGGTTTTGCATTCAACAACGACGTTTGCCGGAATCGATCGATCGATCCGCGGCGCGGATTGGTCGCTGTGTGTGTGTGGGGACCGAGGAATAAAAAGGGACTCCCCGGGAACACGACGGAATAATATGGAAAGGGGATCATATAAAACGTGAGGCGGAAGCCTCAATTTGCTTTCAAACACTGGCAGAGAGAGTTTCGGGTGCTGTGCCATTCTCTATTATAAGATGGCGGGTATATAGTCCCGCCAGTGAAAATACATAAACACACGCACGAGAGTGTCTAAGCAGAGTTAAGGGGATAGATGTATGAAAGGAGGAGCTATATATCCATCGTCACTGGTTTTCCCTTCCATTTCATCAGCTCGGACGAGTCCCATCCGCACACAAAGAGCGTCAAGTGACAACGTAAATTATTATTTGACATGTCTGACCTTCTGGCCGTTGTTATCGATTATTGGTGTGATTATATAATCCCACAGTTGATCTCTCTCTCTTGTTGTTCTGACCATCTGCTCTTATAAAATCTATGCAGCGCACACTCCGAAAAAGCCGATTGGATATTCTCATGTGCAGCAGGGAAAATGATTGAATGTCGCGTGCTGCGTGTTGGATCGGTTCATTTCCTTAACACGACGGGCTGACTCTCACCTTTTTTATCCCGTCCAATGTTTGACGTTGACAAAATCGTAATGGAAGAAAAAATAACCCAAAACGATCCGGCAAGCGTCTCGGTCATTTCGTTTCCGTCCGTCGCTGTATAGCTGTGCTGGGCACGAAAAAAAGTATAGAACGTATTATATAAACAGGTTGTCGCTCTTTTCTTCCACCCCCCATCTGCAAACATGACGTTATCGATTTTTCTATGGTATACACACCCGTATACCCGTGAACTTATACTTTTTTTCTCCACACACACACAAGAGCCCGGAGCGGATATAGCAGGTAATAGAAACGCTGTCTGAACATCCGGCTGGCTGGATCAAATGCAAGTCCAAATATTTCGCCAATGTGTGTGTGTAATAGTATACATTACGTACGACGTTGCCTTATTTTTACTCGGGTGATTTTATAGCAGCAGTCGACGAGTATCCGGTTTTGTTTGATGGATCCCTTTCGCAATTCCGGGCGACCTGCTGATGGAAACGCCACCACCCCTTCTCCTGGTATGCGGTGATGCAAACGAAATTAATTCCGGTTTAATATTTAGATGAAAGGTATACACATATACAGCGGTGCTTTGCTGGCCTTTTTTCATGGAGACTATCTGTATAGCGGGTCTAGTAGATCTAACGATCCGGCAGACATCCGGTGGGCCGGAATGTTGTCTCATCTTGTCGGGTGAAATGACGTGGAAACTTCATCCATCCAACGCGGCTTTATCAAAGTTTTAGTAGTGCTGGGGGGGAAGGCGCGCATATTATCAGAGCCGGGCCTATATATTTCACATGTGGCCCAGCACGGAATGTGTTGCTTCTGGATATTAGAGTTTGCCCGGCTAATTGATTTAAAATAGACTTTGAGAATATATAATAAACTAGAGACGGCCGGCACAAATTGATTTCTAATTAGGTGCGCTCTCTCGCCGTCTATAGTACACTCTGCGCCGCTGTTATAATTGGCCGACTTTATATTTCTAGAGTTTTAAATTTAAATAGTTTTTTTTTTTACCGCGGAGAAAAATACAAACCTGTTTGGATATTATACCCGTTGCTACGTGACAACCACCACGTACGCCCAACAGGTATTACTATATCGTTTTATATTTTTATGCTGTCTGGCCCAGAAAGTAGGCTACTACCGGCCTTACCACATTCTTCAAGGAAATGTTGTTATTTTCTACTTGAATGATTACAAAAAAAAGATAATTGATGCCCAAATAACCGGCTGCTAATAGCCTCGAGCAAATTGTTCTATTATATAACCCTGCGGGCCTATTTCTATTGGAATGATATGGACTATTATCGGGTCTTATACTTGCATTTATTTATTTTTGGTAGGTGGGGTGGGGTGTTACAGCATTGCATTTTCAACAAGTTGAAATATGCAAAATTTAGTTTCAGTCTGATATTACGCAACATAGCATTTGTGGTCTTTTCTATACCCTTTTTTCCGTTTTCTTTGTCGACGACATTGATGTCACATGTAAAACGCGCTATGACAGATATCAGTTCATCACTGTCTGTCCACTAGTGACTACAGATTATATCTGTGTCTCATTCTCAATAGCAATTAGCAATTAAATTTAAGAGATAGGGTAATTCTTTTAAGTCCCCTATTATTATTCATATCCCCAAATCATTAATTACATTTGATTTGTTTATTTTTATGTGTATATTTATTTTTTAAATGAAATAAAAACTGTTTTGTCAATATAGCCATTTATTGTATCATCTTTTTTCAGATCCTTATCCATCCATGGCTTCCAAACAAACACAAGACCGGGAGGAGATGACTCTAGACAATCCTGAGACAATTTATACCATTATGCAAGCTGCCGACAAAATCGACGAAGCGGCTTCTTCCTTAATAAAAGCAGCGGCGGATATCCGTAAAGTATTCGAGCATCTCATAGTTCCAATCCCACCTATTGCTGAATTGGAACCACCGTCATCTCCGCCTCAGCAGCCGAATCTAGATCTGGCCTTAGCTGAGATGTCATTGGGAACTAACAATTGACGGCATCGTGAACCAAAGGTAAGCCAGCACATCTTTTCAAATTGAATTGTTTTCAGCCTTATAATTGTTTGTAATTTAACCTGATAGTTGTATTTTCAATTTTTTTCCAGATTAAGGAGAGAGTAAAAATGAGGAGGCCATCATCCCATCAATAAGGAATGCAGCTCATTGAGAAAAAAATTAATTTTTCGTTCAAATGATTTTTACTTGTTTTTCTCTTTAAGTCTGAGTTAATTAAAAAATACAAGAATTACAAATGAAATATTGACTTTTTGTTGTTTTTGTCTTCCATTCGTATTCTTTACGAGTTTTGCGCTGGGATGGTTTGCGCTCTAGGGTATTATTAACCTTCGCCATATAATTCAATAACATACCTGCGGTAATATAGCTACATTAAATTCCTTCTTCATTGGAAACGGATTAACGCGCAGTTGTGTAAATAAAAAGGATCAACTTATTTGGTCTTTTCTCGTTTCAATCTTTGTCATTTTCTTCTCGACCAGCATTGTGTAACATGCTGTCTCGAGTTGTCTCCGAATCTTTTTAAAAATTGTCGCTATTTTTCAGTTATTAAAAGATGCCTTCAGTGAACAGTGTAAGTTCTCTCTTACAACTCAGCGTAGCCCACATTGTTACTAGAATTGAAAATTTTGATTTACAAACTCATTCAACGACGAATAGTGTTATGGGAGAATTAGGGAACCTTTTCCACCAATTGCGTAAGTTGGAAAAAATCTTCTATTATATTTTGGTATTTATTTGTTATTCTCTCTATAGCTTCAAGTCTTTGGGAGCAAGTAATCCTCAACGCCACAAACGGTATCGATCGTCCAGAAGCATTTGTTCTTGAATATCTGATAAGCACACATCTCAAATTCGCAAGATTTCATGTTTACAGCGAGGGATACTTGACTGTTTTCCCCCGGTTCGAAAATTTGATTTCTTTAGTCTTGCGATATACTGCAGCGGATAGCAATTGCTTACGTGAATTGGGGATTCATTGCAAAAATTTAAGGTATGTAAAATCCATTTATCTGATGCATACAATAATAAATTCCTTTCGTTTTCTAATTGTTTTATTATGGACAGGATATTGGATGTTTTCAATTGTCGGTATGTCACAGACACAGGAGTTCAATTATTGTGTTTCAATTCATACGATAATCTTGTTTTGAAACCCACCGCGTTGTGTAACACCCTCCATCATTTGCTGATGTACTTTACTAGTGTTACAAAACGAGGAGCTCTATTGGCCATAGAAAATCTAACAGCGTTAAAACACCTTCATCACGAAAGTACCTTTGAAGTCTTGGTAGAATTAATGAAGACGGGGTGGGATCGAAATTTATTGAAAATTTCCGATTCATTTTCTGAATTCCATCTCTCATTAGGCTATTTCACTCCATACATACAAGGTAGTCTGGGACAAGTGGTGCAGCTCATTCCATCGCTTACCGGTGTCGTCATTTGTGTCACGAAGGGGTTAAATGACACTGATCTTTTAAGCTTGTTGTCGTTAACAAACCTAAAAAAATTTCATTTGAAACATCCTTCAGAAGCTGAAGACCAAAATCAAGAATTTGAAATCACTTTCAAGGGTGGTGTGGTTCCCCTATTGAGAAAGTTTGGACATTGTTTAGAGTCTCTTAACATTACTTTTTTTACTGTCATCGATATCTGGACCGTCTTTAAGTTTTGTCCTAATTTAATTTTTTTCTTTTTTGAAAGTCATTGCGATAGCGTTACGGTCTTACCTGAGAGCGAGATAGCCCTGTACCGCAATAATAAAGAAAAGCGGTTGATTTTGAAGAATCTTGCTGTGCTAGTTTTTGGTTACGATACTTCGCCCAAAATCCTTCATTTTCTATTTTCTTTTCCTGCATTAATAGAAATTGAAATTAACTCCTGTGAAGCGCTCACTGACGAAGTTTTACAGAGTGCCGTAAGCAGAAACGAATTTAAGAACGTAATGATTTTTAATTTATTATTTTGCCATCATGTCACCAAACGAGGTATAGATGCATTGATGACGAATCGCAATTGTGTCGAAAAACTCCGTATAAAATCCTGCGATAATTTGACGCACGAAAATGTTTACGAGTGGCATTTGCAAGCAATAAAATTAAATTGGAATTTAAACATACATTACAGAACATATTATTTAAACAAGTATTATTGCTCCAATAAAATAGACTGTTTGAAGTATGTTTAGTCAAAACACATGTATGCCTCTATCGATTTAATATACTCATTCTTATATTCATCCAGCATCATATTATATACATTCGTCTTAATTTCTGATCTGCAGTTGCCTATCGACTACCAAAATTCTTTTTGTTATTACGAGTTTTTCTCTTGCTTGCGCTTTAGGGCATTAACCTTCGCCATATAGTTCCATAACATACCTAAGAGAATATAACTATTGTACATTTAATTCCTCCTTCATTGGAAACGGATTAACGGTTGTGCAAATAAATAAAAAGGATCAACTTCAAGGATCAATTTGGTCTTTTCTCGTTTCAATCTTGTCATTTGCTTCTCGACCAGCATTGTGTAACATGCTGTTTCCGAGTTGTCTCCTAATCTTTTTTAAAATTGTCGCTATTTTTCAGTTATTAAAAGATGCCTTCAGTGAACAGTGTAAGTTCTCTCCTACAACTCAGCGTAGCCCACATTGTTACTAGAATCGTAAATTTGGATACCCAAGCAAATTCAACGGCGAATATTTGTGTTATGGGAGAATTAGGGAACCTTTTCCATCAATTGCGTAAGTTGAATAAAAAAGATAACGTTTTTGATAACATCAAATCTCATCCTGATTACATTTAAGTATTATTTCGTTATTCTCTCGATAGCTTCAAGTCTTTTGGAGCAAGTGATAATCGCCTATGCCGCAAACGGTATCGATCGTCCAGAAGCATTTATTCTTGAATATCTAATAAGCAAACATCTCAGATTCGCAAGATTTCATGTTTACAGCGAGGGATACTTGACTGTTTTCCCCCGGTTCGAAAAGTTGATTTCTTTAATTTTGCGATTTTCTGAAGCGGGGAACAATTGCTTACGTGAATTGGGGATTCATTGCAAAAACTTGAGGTATGCAAAATTCACTCGTGTTTTTACAAATTCTGATCGCGTTTTCTAATTGTTTTGATTTAACAGGATATTGGATGTTTACCGATGTCGGTCTATCACAGATAGAGGAGTTCAATTACTGTGTTACAATTTTTTGAAACCCAACGCCTTATGTAACACACTACAGCATTTGATGATGTACTCTACTAGTGTTACCAAACGAGGAACTCGATTCGCCATAAACAATCTAACCGCGTTAAAAAATCTGTATCATGAAAGTACCTTTGAAGTTGTGGTAGAAATAATTCAGACGGGTAGGTCTCTTATGCAGGATTCATTTTCTTATGTTCATCTCTCGTTAGGTAACTTCACTCCGTACATACAAGGTATTCTGGGACAAGTGGTGCAGCTCATTCCATCGCTTACTTGTGTCGTCCTTTGCGTCACGAAGGGGTTAAATGACACGGAACTTTTAAGCTTGTTGTCTTTAAAAAATCTAAGAACCTTTCGATTAGTTCCTTATTCAGAAGTTGAAGAACAAAATCAAGAATTTGAAATCACTTTCAAGGGTGGTGTGGTTCCCCTATTGAGAAAGTTTGGACATTTTTTAGAGTCTCTTGACATTTCTTTTTTTACTGTCATCGATATTTGGACCGTCTTCAAATTTTGTCCTAATTTAATTCGTTTCTGGTTTAATAGTCACTGCGATAGCGTTACGGTCTTATCTGAGAGCGAGATAGCCCTGTACCTCAATAATGAAGAAAAGCGGTTAATTTTGAAGAATCTTGATGGGCTCTTTTGTGGTTACAATACTTCGCCCGAAATCCTTCATTTTCTATTGTCTTTTCCTGCATTAAATGAAATTCACATTAATTCCTGTGATGCGCTTACCGACGAATTTTTACAGAGTGCCATAAGCTGTCACAAATTTAAGAACGTAAAGAAATTTGATTTATCATTTTGTAATTATGTCACTAAACGAGGTATAGATGCATTGATGACGAATCGCAATTGTGTCGAAGAAATTCGTATAAAATCCTGCGATAATTTGACGCACGAAAATGTTTACGAGTGGCACTTGCAAGCCAAAAAAAATAATTGGAAATTTAATATACTTTACAAAGATTCTGATTTTGACAAGTACTATTGCTCCAATAAAAAAGACTACTGTTTGAAGTATGTTTAGTCAAAATACATGTGGCTCTCTGTTCTCTGTCGATTTAATGTCCATTCTTATATTTATCCATATTTTGTGTTCGTTCTTACCCTACTCGGGTACATTTAAATAGCTGACAAGGACTCCATTTGAAAATTAGAATGGACCAACACTTTTTCGCTTCGCGGCAGCGATTCGTAGGTTGTAACCATCATCAAGGTAATAAATATCTGATAAATCGACAGCCAAAATTCATTTAGAATGATACATCAGACTATTATAATATCGCTTAGATGTTGTCTGCTGGCCCAAAAAGTACTACCGGTCTTACCACATTCTTCAAAGAATTTTTGTTATTTGTTTACTTGAATGAATTTTTTTTTTGTACAGATAATTGATGCCCAAAAAACCGGCTGCTGGCTATAGCCTCGAGCAAACTATTCTATTATATACCCTGGACCTATATATTCCTACTGAAATGATGTGGAGTCGGAAGTCTATAAGGCATCCATTGACTAAACTTCATTCTCGAGAGTGAAGACGGAACTTCAATTTCAATAGTGCACCCTTCCCCCCGTTGTTGTTGTCGAGTTGTTGTGGTGTTTGGATGATAGAGAAGAGACGACGGGCCTTTAATCAATTGTTTGGGCAGCATCAAATATGTGAGGACTTGATTTCATCACTATATATAGGGCGTGGTCACGCGTTTTGGATAATGATCACTTCTCCTCTTTGTGTTCGTCACTTGCATATTCCAGATCCACCCGGTTTCTTGTTCGATTATCCCGACGAGTTTATTCTTATCAAAGTCTAAAAAAACAAAAAAAATTGTATTCCGGTTTTGATTCCTTCTTAACCAGTTGTCTGTCGAAATCTTTTGTTTCTCCCAATTTTTTCCAGTTGACCAAATGTCCATGTAGTTTGTTCGACATTCGTTGTCTGACGACGACGACTAATACCAAAAATTCATTTAGAATTATACAGGCAGTAGGAATGTCGCCGAACATCGTCCATAATGATTCCTATACAACGGACCGCACCAACTCGTTTGGTCACGACATATCACCTGCCAGAGTTGAAGCAATTCGAGCGCCCAAATTGAAAATGAAAATCGTTGCATCGCCGATAGCGTCAAATGAAATTGTTAGCCTCTCCGACCAAAAACCTCTTGATCCACCCCACGAATACATTAACCTGTAGGGTTTTACCTTTTTAAATTGCCTGTTTTATTTAGACCTTTTGAGCTGCACAGCTGTCTGTGAAAGGAAAACAAAAAAAGGCAACTCTATAGTATAGTCGACGAAAAATATAAAACAAGATGGATATTCCAGCCAGTTATTTCAGCAATCTGGTTCTTCCAGCAGCAACAGCAGCAGAGAAACGCCTCCATTCATCCCATGTTTCCACCTCTTTTTCCACCGAAAACAAGTAGTACTGGAAACCCCCCTCATCACTACAACACAAAAGTTTTGATTTGATATAAAAGGTCATCGTCTGTGATGGCCAGTTGCAGTTGCTGGTTGCCAGTCAGACAGAGTGGACGTATCCAGTTTCTATTAAGTTGTTCAACACAAACTCTTTTATGTGTCAGTGCATCCGTGGTGTCGATGAGTGACTAGAACCAACAATCGATTGGATTTGAATTTTCGAACCGCCAACATTTCGCGCCAATGATTCAAAAATCGGAAAGCAAACGGCGGACAACTTTATTAGAAGAAGGAATTTTACTACAATAGACACATTTGTCCGAAATCAACAATAATTTCGCCATGATAACTTTAGCGCAAATGTTCGGGCCTCTAAGTCTGTGGGCTTCGTTACCTTCGTTCCTTCTCTATTACCTATTTTACAGCACGTTTGATCACAACGACCCGGAGGGACCAGTCAAAGACACAAAGGTACGTACATGTCTGTGATGTTTCATGTTCATTTTTTATTTTTGCGCGCACGATACCGATTCATTCGACATGGTTATTATATTAAGCAAAACCCAACTACTGCTGCTGCTGCAACAAGACGAAAAAAAAACTGGTTATTCTCATTTGAATTTCAAAGTAAAGAAATCCCGTTAATTTTTGCTATCGACCTTCTTTTTTTCTTTTTTTACCTCCCAGGGGTGAGACTTGATTTTGGGTAAAATATTTGGCTCATTTCCAGCAGTGTTAGATCAAGGGAGGGAAGACAAAAAAAAATCTGATGTACATTTGCACGTCCTGCAGCTAAATATTTAACCTCATTCCTCATCACGTATACGGTTTTTTTTCCTTTCTGCATTTAACTCATTTACCTGTTGGGAGGCGTTCATATAGAAGATATATAATTATGCGCTTTCAATTATAGAGGCAAAAAAAAGTTAAGACTTCGTTATCAAATGTAAATTATTGAAGCTATCTTATAAGTTATAACGGTCATTCACGGCTGTTCCGTGTTACTATTGGGTCGATTGTGCTCACGTCGAGAGTTATTTTGATATCATCCACCGCAGGTGTTCCAGACGGAATACGATTTCATCATCATCGGTGCCGGTTCGGCTGGTGCCGTTGTGGCCAATAGGCTTTCGGAGATATCCAACTGGAGAGTGTTGATACTGGAAGCGGGCGGAGATGAAACCTTCTTCTCCGACATCCCAGGCGCCGTCCAGTTTCTCCAGCGCACCGACATCGACTGGCAGTACAGAACGGTGACTCAATCGGGAGCCTGTCTGGCTTTCAACGATAACAAGTAAAATTCCCACACAGAGAAAACAAACAAAACAATTAAATTCATTGATAAAAGTAAATGACATTAAACCCTTTCTTGGTATACAGGTGCAACTGGCCGAGAGGGAAAATCCTGGGCGGATCGTCCGTCCTAAATTACATGTTGTACGTCAGAGGGAACAAACGAGACTACGACTCCTGGGCTGTGGATAACCCCGGATGGTCCTACGACGATGTTCTGCCTTATTTCATCAAGTCGGAAGACAACCGAAATCCTTACATTGCCGCCAACAAGAAATATCACGGAACTGGCGGCTATCTGACCGTCCAGGAGCCGTCGTACACTACGCCAATGCTCAACGCTTTCATCGAAGGCGGTGTCGAAATGGGTTACGAAAACAACGACGGCAATGCGGAAATACAGACAGGTACTATTACATGTTCCCATCTATATAAAATTCAATTATGCAATTAAAGATTCATTATTATGGGAATTAAAGGTTTCATGAAAGCTCAGGCGACAGTCCGACGAGGATCGAGATGCTCGACGAGCAAAGCTTTCATCCGCCCGGTCCGCAACCGGCGGAATTTCTTCATTTCGAAACATTCGCATGTCCACAAGATCGTCATCGATCCGAACACCAAACAGGCCACCGCCGTCCGTTTCGAGAAGAAGGGGCGAGTTTACGAAGTGAAAGCCAACAAGGAGATTATCTTGTCGGCCGGATCGGTCAACAGCCCTCAAATATTGATGTTGAGCGGAGTCGGCCCTGCGGATCACCTCAAATCGCTGGGCATTCCGTTGATGGCTGATCTGTCAGTGGGAGATAATCTTCAGGATCACATCGCCCTTGGTGGCATGGTGTTTACTATCGACAAAGTAAGTCTCTGTAGGAAATCAATTAAAATTTAAACTTATGCGGAAACTTACGGATTTTATTTCCAGCCTTTCGGTTTCCTGGATTTCCGTTATTTCACGTTTCCGACGTTACTTAATTGGACCATCAACAAATCGGGGCCTTTGTCGTCGCTGGGCGGATGCGAGGGCCTGGCTTGGGTCAACACAAGATACGCCGATGCGGCCGGCGATTTTCCCGACATTGAATTTCACTTTGTCGCCGGAGCACCGCCGTCCGACGGCGGAAATGTCATCCGCTACAATCAGGGCGTCAGAGATGATATTTGGGACGAGTATTACAAGCCGCTGGAGAACAAGGACGCCTGGCAATTGATCCCCATGTTATTACGCCCGCAATCGACGGGAACTATCCGGCTGGCCTCCAACGATCCGTACGCGGCTCCGCTTATCGATCCGCAGTATTTCAGCAATGAACAGGACCTCAACGTTCTCATCGAGGGCACTAAAATCGCCTTGGCGCTGAGCAAAACCAACGCCTTCCAGAAAATGGGGACGAGATTTTACAATAAAATCTTCCCCGGATGTAAAAGCCACACTCCGTGGACGGACGCCTATTGGGGCTGTTTCATCCGCCACTATTCTTCGACCATTTATCATCCGGCTGGAACTTGCAAGATGGGCAAGGCTGGGGATCCATCAGCCGTCGTTGATGCTCGATTGAGAGTCTACGGAATCAAAGGATTGCGGGTGGTCGACTGTTCCATCATGCCAAACGTCGTATCCGGCAATACCAACGCTCCAGCGGTAAATAACTAAACAAACATTTTGAAAATACTACATATCCTTTAAATATATTTATTTATTGCTGGTATAGATAATGATTGGAGAGAAAGCGTCTGACTTGATCAAAGAAGATTGGCTTGTGCAAAGGAGTGACGAAACGGTTTCCCAGCAGCTCAACGGCTCACTACCAATTGATGTCAACAAATTCAGTGCCAAAAAGAAGAAAGAGTTGTTGGAAAAAGAGACTCTGACATTTTCCACACAGTCCGATTCATTGAGTTGAATTCCTAGCTCATCCATCATGTCAAATTCTCAATTATTTATTGAAAATAAACTTTGTTGTATATTTCTATGCTGTCGGGATGATGATAAACTTGCTGATGTTGGTCATCGGCGTTCGAATTCCGCTTCACTGATCCTGATGAATATGTAAATGCATGCAGTATACTATTTTATATGATTTAAAAAATAGACTGAAATCTGAAAAAAAAAGTTTGCTGATTTTAACTCGATTGATTCCGGATTGATTTTTATTCTTTCGCCCTTGCCCTAAATAAAAGGACCGACAAGATCAAATCGATCAACTATAATTGAAACTAGGCCTATATATATTTATCAAATGCCGCTCTAAATAATTTTATATGCCAATAAAATTTTGTCAAGCTAAATTTGGTGTTGAATTTTGACTTTTCTTCTGTGTATGGGATTTGATCAGGTTGAAATGCCGGAAGACTCTGTGCTGCGTCTTGATATGTGGACAAGTTTGGATGGGAAGGTCACACTGCTAAAGTTCCTGTTTTAGTGCTGACGACCATTTTGTTTTCTCTATCTGGACACTTTCAGCAGAGTTTCAGGTCTTGTTCACCACGCTTTATTGGACACTGTCCAGAAACGAAAATGTTTATGGGTCAATTTTCTTCATCCGTGGATTTCAAGATTTCTCCCGCATGACCCTCGTCATGGTTATTTCCTGATTACATCCATCCAGAAATAGAAATCATTTGAATATATGGTTGGCCAAACTTTGAACGGATGACGTTAATACGTGCTGAAAAGCACGTCCGATTTATATTCGGAGAAGAAAAGAAAACAAGTCCGAACAAGCCCTCTCGTCCGCTTCTTTCAGTTCAAAAAATTTCGTAATCAAATGAACAAATCAGCATTTCCAATTAACCGAGAGTCACGGTTCTTGTTTTTTGCAGAGATACCGCAGGCCATTAGGTAGCCCTTATAGACGAATAACTAATTCTGTTGAAATAATTTGAAATATTGCGTGTTTTATTTCTAAATATAAACGAAACCCTTTCGGGTTTTATAACGGACTCTTCAAAAGACAATCTAACAATTTCATGTGCTGCTGGTTACCTTTGACGTTAGATAAGCGGCTTTAGGTACATGTCAGATGGATTTTTTCAACAGCAGTCACAGTCTATTCCGCATTCCGATTCGCCCGGATTCGCCATTTCCATTTCTACAACAGCCAGCATATATTATCCTCGGACGCAACGGCCCTACTCCATTCTATATATATATAGTCTAAAGAGATTAATGTTTCAAATTATAAAAAGCTGGACGCATCAGGATGAATTTAGTTCCAACAGACTTATAGGAAACCCTATATAGAGGATAAAATTATCTCTACTTCCATTTACACGAGCTAGGCTAATGAGATAATTTTAAGGCGATGAAATTAAATGATGAGACTGAATTTAATCCTTTAATTCGATTTTTTGTTGAAACCGTTAAGTAGCTTATGCCATTCGACTGAACCTTCGAAAGGATTTATATATAACATTCTCGCGAAACAAATCCTTGACACTTTTACTACTAAGTTTAAGATTACTTAATATAGTTGAAAAGTATAATTCATAAAACATTCGGAATAAGGAGCTTATTAAAGTTTTGCTGTCGAATCTCAACTTTTCAAAACTATTCGACAGCCGCGTAGTGTGTGCGGAAATTCTGAGATTTGCGAAGTGCGCGGAGTGCGTCACTTTTTTAAAATCGATTCATTTCGTTTGGACTATAGCAGCTCGGAAAATGTTTCAATTGAGAAATTCCAACATTGTATTAAGCCACCTGTGTGTATATATAGTATATAGCGTCTATAAACTTCACCACAAAACCCTTATACACTACGAGCTGCATTGTTGAATTCTGCGTAATAACTGCGGGGTATATACACTTTCTGCAGCATTACAAAAGGCCTTTGTCATGTGAAGTTTGATAAACAACATGTCTTTCAAAAACCAGTTTAGACGCTCACGTACGCCACCCAGCAGTTTCTGGGTTATGGCGCATAACAAGTGCTGTGCTGCAAGAAATTTTCGCTGAGGGGAATAATTAATAACAACCGACCCGACAGCAACCCAGAAATGATATAATCCCCCCTATATACTTGATTCATTTTGGTTTCCAGCACCTGATCTCGTCCATCTATTCAAGAAATTTTTACTGATTTTTGTAGCTCCCTTAATTCTTATGAGACGTGAAAAGGTCAATGTAAAAACTGAAAGAAACCAGTTGTTGGTTCGAAGTCGGACCGATCGGACGTGATTATACTTTGTCCATCTCATTCCCTTGAGCGTTCAGAACTTTTAAAAACAAAAGAAGATGTCGTTGCTATTTCAGCAAATGTCACATCTCTTGGGAACCGCAAATCTTTGGGCGTCGTTAACGCCTGTCGTCCTCACCTATTTGTTCTACAGTACGTTTGACAGCAGTAATCCGGAGGGACGTGTGACCGACACTACCGTAATGACTGCTATTATTCATTTCTTTGATAAATTAGTTGACTTTTTAATAACCGTCTGTGATTCCCCCCTTTTGTTTTGCCTGTGTTATTCGTGAATTTAAATCTTGTTGATTATACTGTAATTCGGCTGTAATGGCAACAGCGAAATGTTTACACGGATGCGTACTGGAAGGAAATGTTTCGCCATGATGTATACGTCATGCTAAAAATTTGGAAAAATAATTTTAGAAACAGGTTTGATTCAAACAGGTTGAGTTAGATACCGTTATAATTTATAGTCAGCGTGTTGTTCGAGAAGATGTAAGAAATTTGTGAGGTTGACTGGCTCTATTCTAAGAAGTTCTGAAACATCGCTTGTCATTTACCCCCCAAAAAATTCGCACAGCTGAGATCATTTCCTTTGATCATGAGTTGGTGATTATTTAGAATAATCCTATGATGGTTTTTTTAAAGGAACTAAAATAGACACTGTGCGTTTCTCGTTTATACCTACCCTCACCTTTCGATGCCCAAAATAATTTACCGTTACAATTAAACCCTGTTTGACCAGTTGGAATCATAGTCTTCCGCTACGAAAGATAGCCCTATGCAATGAAACTTGAAATTTCTTCACATGTTTATTTTAGGAATTTTTAACCGAGTACGACTTCATCATCATTGGGGCCGGATCGTCCGGTTCCGTTGTGGCTAATAGGCTCACGGAAGTTTCCGAATGGAGTGTGTTGCTGCTGGAAGCTGGAGGAGACGAAACGATAGTGTCCGATATTCCGGCCACCGCATTTTACCTCCAGCGCACCGACATCGACTGGCAATACAAAACAGTGACACAAACTGGATCGTGCCTTGCATTTTATGACAACAAGTACAAATCAATTTTTAAAAATCAAAAAGGAATCTAATACTCAATTGAATTTTTTTTCTTTTCCGGAACAGATGCAACTGGCCAAGGGGGAAAATCCTGGGTGGATCATCCGTCCTTAATTACATGTTGTACGTCAGAGGAAACAAACGAGACTACGACTCTTGGGCTGTGGATAACCCCGGATGGTCCTACGACGATGTTCTGCCTTATTTCATCAAGTCGGAAGACAACCGGAATCCTTACATTGCTGCCAATACGAAATATCACGGAACGGGTGGCTATCAAACCGTCCAGGAACCTCCGTTTACCACCCCACTCGCCACCGCCTTTATTGAGGCTGGTGTGGAATTGGGCTACGAAAATCGCGACTGTAATGGTGAAAAGCAGACAGGTAACGAATAAAATACAAACTTGTCATTCCGAAATATTTTTGACGTTGTTGCAAAGGTTTTATGAAGTCTCAGGGAACGATCAGGAGGGGAAGCCGATGCTCGACGGCGAAAGCATTTCTCCGGCCCGTCCGCGATCGAACGAATTTGAAAATATCTATGAACTCACTAGTCCACAAAATTGTCATCGATCCGGATACTAAACAAGCCACAGCCGTTCGCTTTGAGAAAAACGGACAAGTATACGAAGTGCGAGCTAAAAAAGAAATTATTCTATCGGCGGGAGCAGTCAACAGCCCGCAAATATTGATGCTGAGCGGAGTCGGTCATGCGGAACACCTCAATTCGTTGAAAATCCCAGTGATAGCCGATCTACCAGTAGGAGATAATCTGCAAGATCACATTTCTCTGGGCGGCATGGTTTTCACCATTGATAAAGTAATTCTGACATTGTGGCATTTTGGGGTAAAACATTAAACCCAGGATAATTTAAGTTTATCTGGTAGACGTTTAGCATCATAGACTCGCGATACTTCACTATTCCGTCGATACTGAATTGGACTATCAACAGATCTGGACCATTAACGACGCTGGGTGGGGTCGAAGCCTTGGCGTGGGTTAATACAAGATACGCGGAAGCTTCCGGTGATTATCCAGACATCCAGTTTATGTTTGTCGGGGGTTCACCACCTTCTGATTACGGCACTATAATCAAGGAAAACAATGGAGTTAGAGATGACGTCTGGGAGCAGTATTATAAACCTCTTGAGGGCTTAGATACTTGGCAAGTCATTCCAAAGTTACTCCGTCCGCAATCGACGGGAACCATCCGGCTGGCCGCCAACGATCCATACGCCGCTCCCTTAATCGACCCGAAGTATTTCAGCGTGGAACAGGACCTCAACGTTCTCATTGAAGGATCTAAAATCGTCTTAGCTCTGAGCAAAACAAAAGCTTTCCAGGAAATGGGAACGAAGTTTTACGACAAGATTTTTCCAGGTTGTGAAGATAAAACTCCGTGGACGGATGATTATTGGGGCTGCTTCATCCGTCATTACTCTTCCACCATTTATCACGCGTCGTGCACCTGTAAAATGGGCAAAGAAGGAGATTCAACGGCCGTCGTCGATCCTACGCTTAAAGTGTATGGAATCAAAGGATTGCGGGTGGTCGACGCCTCCATCATGCCCAACATAGTATCTGGCAACACCAACGCTCCAGCGGTGGGTTTAATGTCGCAATCTCTTTGATCATTTTTAATGGCAAGGATTAATTATTATTCTCTCGAATACAGATTATGATTGGAGAGAAAGCCTCGGATTTGATTAAAGAGTCTTGGCCACGAAAAAAAAAGTATGATGACAAAACGGCTTTTAAGAAAAATAAAAAGGACGCATAACATACATTGCATAAAACGCCAAAAACCTTGAATCTTATGTAAAATTTCATGTTCCCTCCCCAGTCATCAGTAATAGAACGTCATTCACGAATCACTTTTAAAATACACTAATTAAGATTTTCCATTGATTTTCATTTCAAACATGGACTAATCGAGCCTTTTGCTTTAGGCAGGGGTATGGAGAGATACATTTGGTCTCCGGGCGGGGAAACGGCAGCATTGCATTTGCAAGAAGTTCGAAAGTACAAAAATGTTATCGAAACAAATTTTAATTTCAGTTCAGAATTGCGCAACACAGCTTTTGCACTTGTGATCTTTTGACATGCCCTTTATTTCACTTTTTTTTGTTGACATCAATGTCAGAAAAAGTATGACAAGTTGACAACAAATATGATTCTATCAACGGCTCTAGCGCTTATAGTGTTCATAATGGTATAATAGGTTAAGAGGTATAGGGGAGACGGGACCCACTTGGGACACCGGGCCATGTTGGACAGGGTCGGTAAAAATAGTAAACATGATTTAAAAAATCCAATTTTTTTATAGTTTATTCTTTGTAGTGTAATCATTAACTATAATAAATTTCATGAAAATCTCATGGTTATTTCCTGAGATATTCAAGAAATAAAAACACCCGGAAAAAAATCTAAAATTTTTCCCCCACTTACGGTGCCATTGTGCCTAAGTGTGACGGGTGAAATAAAATCTGCTCACATAAAAACATAGACTAGTCATTTGCCTACATTATTCACCCACATTTTTATTTGCAGTATGATAGTTTAGACGATATTCATATTAGTGGAGGACGGTCTCTGGGGCCATTTGGGACAGGGAAATTGTCCTATCTTAACGAGAGACTTCAGCGCCATCTACATTTTTTCCCATCTAAAAGTTGCAATTCTTTTTCTATAAGAAATCTTTTTCAGTTTTAAATATATCATTTCCAAATTTTTTTGGTGGGTTTAACTACATTAAGTTCTACATTTCCTTATTTTTTCATAGTTTTTATTTATCCTATCCCTCTTTTAATACCCTGTCTAGGCGTCTGTCCAATATTACTCCGGTCTGGTAAAAAAACACGAAAAAATTAAAATCTCAATAAGATACATATTTGAAAAAAATCATGGGTGTGTGGAAATTATTTCCGCGTGTTTTTGCAAAAAAATTTCTCTTTTGAGTAAGGGGATGGGAGATATGGGGGGAAAATCGGAGGTGTCCCAAGTGGGCCCGTTCTCCCCTACCTCCACTGGGCCCTTCCCGAATGGGCCCTATTACAGGACGTATGGCGCTAGTTGAAAGAGCAGTGAGACTAAAATTGGGAGAGATAGGAAATATTATCAATTCCGTTAAGTAGGAAATTAAATTTTTACAATAATTGTTTTTTTTATTGTTAGTAATAATTGTAGCAACACATTTCACTTTTTCATGTAATGATGTGTTAAATACCGTATTTAAAAAATGGAAATGTTGCGGTTTTCCAGCAACAGCTGGTTTGCTAGAGTTCGCGGAGGGTATAAAAAGGAAAAAGGGGAAAAAAATTCTGTGAACGAGCAGTTTAGCGAACGAGCATGTTTTAATGTTATTGATTCTCGATTCTGTCTTATTAAACAAATTTTAGTATTTTTTTAAAGATCTATCCCTTACTATCACTTGCTACTCCATTGGCCAATCCCAGATCCCCAGGAATACACAACCCAAATGATGACCATCTAGCGAACCGTGAAATGGTGGTCGCTATGAAGAATGCGGCATCCGAAATCGAAGCAGCAGCAACTTCTTTGAACAGAGCAGCGGCCTCCGCGTAGCATTCGGCCCGTGGGTTCGAGTACCGTTGGTGCCGACCAGACCAATTGCTCGACAGCCGTTGCCTCTGCTTCCACAAGAACAGGATCCCGTGGTCCCTCTCGAGGCCTTAACTGCGATGGTTGAGGCCATGTAAGAACCAATTGGATCGTGAACCGCAAGTTCGAATAAGGCTAATGTTATTTCTTTATTGATTTTTCTTTTTTAAAAACGAATTCTATTATTTTTGTGTTTTTCTAGATTAAGGAAGATTGTTTTCCCATCATCGAGGAATGCTGCTTGTAAGAAAAAAATGCATTTTTTTACAATGTTTCATACTATTTCTCCTGTTCTTCTATTCCTTCCCCCTATGTATCATTCAAATATAAAAGGAAAATAAACTGTCAGTACCAATGGAAAATGCGGTAGTGAAGTTGGCAAATGCGTTAGTAATTGAAGTCGTGGGCGAGAAGAAGTAAACGTATGGATGTAAAACGTATTCTAACGTTTTTTGTTTTTCCAGATAAAGGATGATAGTTATCCCGTTATGCATTTGAAGAAAACAATTTTTTGTTGTTACAATGCTTGATACTGTTTCTCCTATGCTATTCCTTTCTCCTATGTATTATCCAAAAATAAAAGAAGAGTTCAAAAATAATCTGACCAGACCAAAGAGCCGAGTGCTGGACGAAAACAGCTAGTTTTAACACCTTCTAAAGTCTTATTACACTATCTTCCGCCATCAACCTTCGTGGAGTAAGAGTATCGGTCATCATACTTTACATTTAGTTTTTGGGTGGAGAACGGAACAGCATTGACATTCGCAAGAAGTTGGAATACACAAATATGTTATCTTGATAAATTTTACATTCAGCGAAGAATTTAAGCGGAAAATTCGAGATTCTAGAGATATTCTAGAGATTCTGTAAGATTCCATGAGAGAGGAGATGCCAGGGCGGGTCAGGGTGTACGAAGATTCTGGAGATGTCAACCCCTCCACTTTCAGTCTAAAATTGCGCAACGAAGCTTTAGTATTTGCGATCTCTTCTTATACCCTTTTTTCGTTTTCTTTGTCGACATTTATGTCAGTGCTAAACGCACACCATACACCACATTCTTCAAAGAAATTTTCTTATTACCTTCTTGATTGAATGAATTTATTTTAAAGCTAATTGATGCCCAAATAACCAGCTGCTGGCTGTAGCCTCGTGCAAACTATTGTATGATATACCCTGGGGCCTGGACCTTGAAATGATAATGACTAGTATCGGGCCTTATGCTTGTATTAATTTTTTTGGAGTGCGGGGAAGGGGGTGTTACAGCATTGCATTTCCAAGAAGTTGGAAACATGTAAAACACAAAATTGTTTGGTCTGATATTACGCAACATAGGATTTGTGATGCTGTCTTTCCCATACCCTTTTTTTTTCTTTTTGTCGACTTTGATGTCAGATGTAAAACGCGCAATGACAGATATCAGTTCAGTAGCGTCTGTCAACTATTGAATACAGATTAGGCCTATCTGTGTCTCATGCTTAAGCTTAATAGCGTTAAATACAATTTAGCTTTTAAGTTTATGAGATATTATCAAGGCTTCTTATATACAAATTTATTAAGTAAAAATTTTGTTTTTTTAATTGTATTTATTTATTTTTAACGAGATTTTTAAAATCAAATGTATTTTTTATTTTAATTTTTCAGATCCTTTACGCCATGGCTGCCAGACAAGACCCGGAGGACATCCCTCTACTCAACCTGAGAGAGCGGGCAAGATGATGCAAGCTGCCAACGAATTCGACGAAATGGCTAATTCTACGAGAAGAGCAGCGGAGCTCATCCGGGGAGCATTCCAGCATCCCACAGTTCCAGTACGACCGATTGCTGGATTTCAACCAGCGAATCCACCTCAACACCAGGGGGATCTTGTGGCCATTGAAGGGATGGTTAATTCATTGCAAAATAACTAACGTTGACGACTGCAGCATGGCAAACCGATGTAAGCCACATTTAGTATAGCTGAATTGTTTTTAACTTAATTTTGTTTTGTATTTCAACTGTTAGTTTGTTTTTAATGTTTCTCAGATTAAGGAGGGGGGATAATGAGGATAACATCCCATCAAGCAGGAATTAAGATAAAGCAACCACCGGCTCCACCTCAACAGGAGAATCTTGTGGCCTTATCTGCGATGACTATGTCATTGGGAACTAACGGTCGAGAAATAACGGATCTGTTTCAGTCTTTGTATTATAAAGACGGAATACAGATTGAATTACGTTTGAGAGAATTAAATGGGAAATAATAATAAAGAGAAAGCGAGAGACAGCGTCCTGTCGATGGGAGAGCGGGACGTTTTCTGCCGTTTCTAGAACAAAGAAAAGGGGGTGTTGAAATTGGGGGTGAGAAAGGGGTGCAACATTGCAACATAAATTTGGGAGGGAAACAATATTTCTGACACTAACCAGCCAATGACGACTTCAGCATCGTGAACAACAGTAAGCCACATCTCCAAGTTAATTGTTTTCAACCTTATAATTTTATGTATTTTATCCTGAGTTATAGTTGTCATATTTAAAAAAAAAATTCCAGATTAAGGAGGGGGGAAATGAGGACACTATCATCCATTAAGAAGGAATGCAGCTCATTCAATAAAAAATTAATTTGTTTCGTTTAAGTGATGTTTTTTCTCCTTAATTCTGTATTATTTAAAAATAGAAAATAATAGAGTTGTTGGACATCCTACGTTGCCACTTCTCAAAATCCCATTTGTGTCCAAAATGGCCAAGCAGCGTACAGCGTTTTAGAGAGGCTGTACGCTGATTGGCCATTTCTGTCGATTCAATATTAATTTATAATATTCATCCATATATTATATTCGTCTTTACGCTTAGCGGGTACATTTAAATTAGCCGAAAGGGACTCAATTTGCAAAGTAGAATAGACCAACACTTTTTCGCTGTGCGACCAATCTATGTTCAAGTTTAGTCGTCTCAAAATTCTTGTATGGAGAAGTTGGTCTCCTGCTGGACTCCAGTTGTTTGTTCAAAGTGAAAAGGGTGGAGGTCGTTACTGGCGTTACACCAAGTGTTCTCTGAATGATCAGCTTGGCGGAGAGTCGTGTCATTTCCTTTTGGGAATTTTCAGTTTGTGGGTGTCCGTCTTTCATCCTCAATCGTGCCATATTTGATTAGTTAAGCAGATTGGATTTTGTCACACACCACGTGTCCATGGTACGGAATTTTTGTTGGTTTTTACCGTCTTCTCCCCTCTTTACACAAAAAGTATCTTCCCATTTTACCGCCATGTTTTTCAGCCCCCCCCCCATTTAATATGTTCATCAATTTGCATAGTTTCCTTGGAAATTTCCACCTATTTTTAAAAATATTTTCCCGTTTTTGATGTTCAATTTATTAGACCCCCTCCCACCGCCCACCATCTTCAACTGTATAGCTATCGGCTACCCCCTCCTCACGAAAAAGCGCTCTTTAGAAGAATTTTTTTTATTCAAAGAGTCCGTAAGCTTAATCCTTGCAAAAAGCGAATTTAAACTGTTCCCGCTCATTCGTTTCCAGAATCGATACTGCTATAGAGTTCCCTCAACGTGTTTCTATTCCAAGAATTTCCCTTGTATTCATCTTCAGTCAATGTTTCATTCTAGGAATCGGCAACCTAGAAATATTTCCTTTCGAGAATCCTTTCGAGAGACGCCATGTTTTTTCTTGAGATTCCCAAGGCGAAATAATAGAGCAGACGCCAACGGCCCAACGTTAAGAAAGCCCAACACTGCTAGTCTGCTATAGGAAAAAATGCGGTGGGATATTCAAATGTTTTTTGTGTGAAGACTGCTGTCGAAATAAGGGAATGAAAACCGGATTGCGTTTGTTACTGTCCAGTCATCCCAGGAAGAAGAAAAACAGGCTAGTAAGTTTTACCTGACGATTGTTTTCAGTTATTTATTAGCCGGCATTGAGTGATATCATGTCTCTAGAACAGATTTTTGGTAATCTTAGTTTGTGGGCTTCTTTGCCGGGCTTTCTTCTCTACTATTTATTTGTTAGTTCCTTCGAGCACAACGATCCTGAAGGGCATGTCACCGATACGACGGTAATTATTTAAGAAAGTTTCATCTTTTTTTTTTTTTCTCGTAAACATCACCTTGTTAAAAGTTACTAACTGGATAGATACTTCGTAATATTTTGCTACTCATTCCCGGATTAGATTACAATTTCCCATTATTTGGAAAGTTCTGTGTTTGAGGAATTAATTAACAAAGTATCTTTCGCTAAACAACCAGGAAACTTGATATTTTATACAAAAACAATACGGGATAACTTCGTCACCTCAGGCAGCAACATTCATTAGTCACGTTGTCAATCTTGCTTTTATAAACCTCCATCGATTATTCTGATCTTTCTCTGAATAAGATTTTCTTTAAAGACGGAAAGTTTTTTTGAGTTCAAGTGTGATTTCGTTTGTTGAATTAGTTTAGCCGAGATGGTTCGAGTAGTTCAACGTATAGAGTCAACGGGTATACTGCTGCCTTGCCTGATCCGATTCCCCCGTTGTTTGACCACGCCCATATGAACTTCGGTCGACGTGTTTTTCCTTGCAGCTTCACGAACGACGGAAAACTTGCTTCCCTTTTCATTGTCTACATTTCTCGGGGGTCCATGTTAGCCTCTTGTCACAATCCAACACACACAATAAAGATGGGATAGAAATTGTCGCAAATGTCATCACATAAATCGCACGGAATAGGAAGTTACAAAAATCCATTGGGAATTGACGTCAAACGCCACTTTGAAAAGTTCACGGTAGTTTAGAAGTTTTCTGATATTTCTGACGTAAATATCCATTTTCAGACAAAGTTTTATTTATTTATTTTTTTTAAGTTGATTTGACGTGTTGGTGCGATTATTGCTTGAGGTAACAAAACACCACACGATGGAAACCGGTTTGGAATCGGCTGTTTTAATCACGATTGGGTACCATAGAATAATTTATTCATCTCCTTCGGTATTTAGAGATGGCGCTTGAAATCCTTTATTAGCATGAGAATTTGATTTTCATTCAATTTTACCATGTGGATACATTGCTTTACAGACTTTCTTAAGTGAATATGATTTCATTGTCATTGGAGCCGGATCGGCTGGAGCCGTTGTAGCTAACCGACTTACTGAGGTATCGGACTGGAACGTTCTGTTATTAGAGGCCGGCGGAGACGAGGGGTTCATGACGGACATTCCAGGTGCAGTCCAACTCCTTCAACGCACCAGCATCGATTGGCAGTACAAAACAGTGGCACAGACCAAATCGTGCCTTGGATTTAATGATAACAAGTAAAGAATCTACATACAACAACAATCCATCTGAATTAACAACTCCTTTTCTTTTTTTTTTAAATCGCATAGGTCCAATTGGCCTCGCGGAAAAATCTTAGGGGGTTCATCCGTCCTAAATTACATGTTGTACGTTAGAGGAAACAAACTTGACTACGACTCCTGGGCTGTGGATAACCCCGGATGGTCCTACGACGATGTTCTGCCTTATTTCATCAAGTCGGAAGACAACCGGAATCCTTACATCGCCGCCAATACAAAATATCACGGAACGGGCGGCTATCTGACCGTTCAGGAACCAGTATGGACAACACCACTTGCAGCGGCTTTTGTGGAAGCCGGAGTAGAATTGGGTTACGAGAATAACGACGGCAATGCTGCCCAGCAAACCGGTACGTTTCCAAAATTAATATTTCACTAATTACTCGCATGAGATGTGACCACAAATTTTTCCGGGTTCCAGGTTTTATGTTGGCCCAAGCCACGAATCGGAGAGGACACAGATGTTCGACAGCAAAGGCCTTCCTGCGGCCCGTCCGTCACCGCTCTAACCTTTTCATATCCATGCACTCACGAGTACTGAAGATCATCATCGATCCAATAACTAAACAGGCCACAGCTGTCCGTTTTGAGAAAAACGGACAAGTTTACCAAATTCAAGCGACAAAGGAGATCATCCTTTCCGCCGGATCGGTCAACAGCCCTCAATTGTTAATGTTGAGCGGAATTGGTCCAGAAGATCACCTCAAATCTCTTAACATTCCAGTGATCAAAAGTCTACCAGTAGGAGATAACCTTCAGGACCACATTGCTCTGGGTGGCATGGTGTTTACTATAGATAAGGTAATACTTATATTTTACGTTAATAAGATCGCAGAGTAAAAAAAAAACTAATTTCCAATTAAATGTTTAGCCGTTTGGTACGGTGGAGTCACGTTATTATACGTTACCGGTATTACTGAACTATGCAATCAACTCAGCCGGACCCATGGCGTCATTGGGTGGCTGTGAGGGCCTGGCTTGGGTCAAAACAAAATACGCAGACAAGACAATTGATTTCCCCGACATTGAATTCCATTTTGTTTCTGGAACACCAGCATCTGACAGCGGAACTACCATCCACTTAAATAACGGCGTCCGTCCAGATATTTGGGAAAGTTATTACAAGCCGGTGTTGGACAAGGACATGTGGCAAGTGATTCCCATGTTACTTCGCCCGAAATCAAGAGGAACAATACGACTGGCCTCCAGCGATCCTTATGCTCCTCCTGTGATCGACCCACAATATTTCACTGACGAAGATGATTTGGACCTCAAAACTATCATAGAAGGAACCAAAATCGGATTGGCTCTTAGCAAAACGGAAGCCTTCACGAAGGTGGGAGCAAAATTCTACGACAAAATCTTCCCCGGATGTGAAGACTTCACTCCATGGACGGACGATTATTGGGGCTGTTTCATCCGCCACTATTCCTCCACCATTTACCATCCAGCTGGCACCTGCAAAATGGGCAAGGAAGATGATCCAACCGCCGTCGTCGATTCTCAGTTGAGAGTCTACGGAATAAAAGGATTGCGAGTTGTAGACTGTTCCATCATGCCTAATGTCGTATCCGGCAATACCAACGCCCCCACGGTAAGTTATCTTTCAAGTTAATCAAATCATTTTTCTACATTCTCTTTTAATTATCGTCTAGATTATGATCGGAGAGAAAGCATCAGACATGATCAAAGCAGACTGGCTGGTGAGGAATTAAGTCGCCGGAAGCGCGCGGAATGGAAACCAGTCCAACTTGAAAGGGAAAAGGCCCTCCCGTTCATATAATGAATCAATTATTGAACACGGCGTACTACTGCGTATGTCACTGCCGTGAATTTCCTTGCCGATTCCTCTATGTTTACTGTAAATTATTTATTTATTGATGTTTAACAATTCATTATGATTTTTAAACCCTTTTACTGCGTTCACGACGGGAATTTTATAACTTTCCGTTGCAGTATACTCATTTCACCACAGATGTTTTACCAATCAGGGCACGACGTAATGTGCGACTCACGAACAAGAATGGTGGGATTCCCCCTATAAAGTGTTGACCTAGAAAATGTTGTTTCGGTCACTATAAACAGCTATTTTCAATATACATTTTGAACCGAAGAGAATTTCGTGGGCGTGCCCATCACAATTACTTTATCGTTCTTCTAAACTTGAATTGAGAACGAGTTTTTTCTTGGTTATCTGGAAAATTGGTTTCTCAGAATCCTCTTGTTTTTTTAAAGTTTTTACTTTACGGTGAAAAGGAAATTCCTACCGCACCCTCCTACACCTTTCCCTTTAATAGTTTGTCTTTTTAACAGCCGTCTATTATCATATGCAAATGTGGTTGATCGTTCTCGAAATGTCTTCAATGTTGTATTTCGCTGAGTCACGGTTGCATTGCACCTTTTAAAAAGTAAAATTGCGCAACTCAAATAATCCATCCGCCGTGAATTTTATTTCAAAGGTTCACGACCTACATTTGATATTGAAAAATTCGTGATGACATTTGTACAGAAAAGGGGTTCTTTTGTTTTTCTATGCCTTTTATCTTTTTCTGTTCACGTTTTTACCCCGACAGTTATTTATAATGAGAATTTTCTCCTGGTCTATAGTTTCGTTGGTATTCTGATCACCCCAACAGGACCACAGGTTAGATAACTCTGAAATGCCGGAAGGCGAGAAAAAGGGACGGACGAATTAGGAAAAAGAAGACACACACACAGCACAACAGCGCCCAACAAAACCATGGAGGGAGAAGGTCATTGCCAGCCCCACTTATATTGCATCCAAACCCGTTGCAGGCACACACAGCACACACACGCGTTCAGGTTTTCTCACGTTTCAGTGGTCGTTGAAACTCGTTCGTTACTGCAAGTCCAGAAACGTCGTCTGGACGGGTTTTTTTTATACTTTTTTTTTATTTTCACACCAGTGAACCATTTGTAGAGATTGTTTGTCTAAATTAGTGACCATTATGCCATTAGCGCAGATTTTTGGTAACCTGAGCTTGTGGGCTTCATTGCCGGCCTTCCTCGTCTACTACCTGTTCTACAGTTCGTTTGAATACGACGATCCTGAAGGTCGTGTCAGCGACACCAAGGTACTACATTGATTTATGCAGAATAGTACTTCCGTTATTGTAATTTAATAAATTCGACAGAAATTCGAATCACAGAATCAGAAATTCACGATCCATATTTAATCGAAAATTTATCCCATTAATACCGTTACTCAATTTCTTATTAGAGAGCATTACCGCGAGCAAATTGGTAATTATTCGAGCAAAAGATGCGTGCCGGGAATCACGAATACCACCGCATTATTCATTCAGGATGAGGGCGTACATCATATAACGGCTAATATCTAAAGTTTCAATGACCTATTTATTGGCACGAGTCGGAATAACATTTTTTTCCAGCACTTCCGTTGGTTATTATTTCCCTCTATTTTGGAATAAATCACGTCCGCCGTTTTAACTCTATTCGATGTAGATTTTCACGTTCAGTTAACTGCGTAGAAGGGTCTCTATATACCTGTACATGGTTCTTCTTCCTGGTCACCAGTCTGTGCCAGGCTGCTGAGAGCACTAAGCCATAAAATAACAGATTTTATAGCGTGAATACAGCAAGCTAATACCCCGTTAGAAAAAAGGGCTATGGGAAGTTTGTCCAGATGCGGTCACGGACGTATTCCTAATATGCCGCCTCTGTTTGCCATACGCTACCTGAAAAGAATCTGATAATTCTATAATGACTAAAGAAAAAGAAGAGACGAGTATTGACATATTTATGGACAGGAGATTGGGCAATGCTTTTTCCATGTTTGAATGGGTTGGACCTATACTTGGTTATTCATCAATGTCATGAGGTACACAACGGAATAATGCAAAGCCTCAATAGGGTGGATCTACTGAGCTGCACCATGTCTTTATTTCATTTTTTTTTTTTTTTTTTTGCTGAGTCACGGTGACTAGGCGATTCACACAACCCACATTTGGAATTACGTATTTATTTTTACCGTTTCTTTGCTTTTTTTTAAATTTTAAACAGACTTTTCTAAACGAATATGATTTCATTGTGATTGGAGCCGGATCGGCTGGAGCCGTTGTAGCTAACCGACTTACTGAGGTATCGAGCTGGAAAGTGCTTTTGCTGGAAGCCGGAGGAGATGAGACCCTAGTTTCTGATGTGCCTGGTACCGTCCAGTACCTCCAGCGTACCAACATCGACTGGCAATACAGAACGGTGGCCCAAACTGGGTCGTGTCTGGCTTTCAACGACAATAAGTAAGTCATCCATCTGTCCGAACTTATAAAAAGATAGATTTTAAAAACATCCGTCGGTTTTTTTTTTCACTCCGTTCTACAGGTGCAACTGGCCTCGAGGCAAAGTATTGGGCGGATCATCCGTCCTTAATTACATGTTGTACGTCAGAGGAAACAAACGAGACTACGACTCTTGGGCTGTGGATAACCCCGGATGGTCCTACGACGATGTTCTGCCTTATTTCATCAAGTCGGAAGACAACCGGAATCCTTACATCGCCGCCAATACGAAATATCACGGAACGGGCGGCTATCTGACCGTTCAGGAACCGGCGTATACTACTCCACTTGCGACAACTTTTGTGGAAGCCGGAGTAGAATTGGGTTACGAGAATAACGACGGCAATGCTGCCCAGCAAACCGGTACGTTCCCTAAATTAATATTTCACTAATTATTCACATGAAATGTAAAACCACAAAATTTTTATGGGTTCCAGGTTTTATGTTAGTCCAAGCTACGAATCGGAGAGGACACAGATGTTCGACTGCAAAGGCCTTCCTGCGGCCGATCCGGCACCGCCCGAACCTCTTTGTGTCCATGCATTCACGAGTGCTGAAGATCGTGATCGATTCGACAACTAAACAGGCCACCGCTGTCCGTTTTGAGAAGAATGGGAAAGTCTATGAAGTTAAAGCAACAAAGGAAATTATATTATCAGCCGGATCGGTCAACAGCCCTCAAATATTGATGCTGAGCGGAGTCGGCCGGGCAGACCATCTGAATTCGCTGGGCATTCCGGTATTGTCGGATCTTAAAGTGGGTGACAACCTCCAAGATCACATTGCATTGGGTGGCATGGTGTTTACTGTTAACAAGGTAATTCTTTAATTATAATTTCCCCCTGAACTGTAATTAATTATTATTGTTTAATTGATTTTAGCCATTCGGGTCGCTTGAAGGACGATACATTACTTTGGCCACTTTTTTGAACTATACCATCAACTCAGCCGGACCCATGGCTTCGCTGGGTGGCTGCGAGGGCCTGGCTTGGGTCAAAACAAAATACGCAGACCAGACAATTGATTTCCCCGACATTGAATTCCATTTTGTTTCTGGAACACCAGCGTCTGACAGCGGATATAACATCTACAAAAATCAGGGCGTCACGGATGCCATCTGGGAAAGTTATTACAAGCCAGTAGTCAACACGGACATGTGGCAAGTGATTCCCATGTTACTCCGTCCAAAATCGACTGGAACAATCCGGCTAGCTTCGACAGATCCGTACACGGCTCCTCTGATCGACCCGCAATATTTCACCGACACCAATGGCGAAGATCTCAAAGTTCTCATTGAGGGGACGAAAATCGGATTGGCCCTGAGTAAAACGGAAGCCTTTCAGAAATTGGGATCGAAATTTTACGATAAAGTATTTCCCGGATGTGAAGGCTACACTCCATGGACGGACGCCTATTGGGGTTGTTTCATCCGCCACTATTCTTCGACCATTTATCATCCGGCTGGAACCTGCAAGATGGGCAAGGCTACTGATACATCGGCCGTCGTCGATGCTCGATTGAGAGTCTACGGAATCAAAGGATTGCGAGTGATTGACTGTTCCATCATGCCAAATGTCGTATCCGGCAATACCAACGCCCCTACGGTACTTCATTTTTCAAGTTCAATTCATTTTTATTTTATTAATTTTATATCAAACTTTTATTTCATAATAAAAATAATAGATAATGATTGGAGAGAGAGGGTCGGACTTGATCAAAGAAGATTGGCCACACAATAAGGAAGACGTGATAATCAAACCGCTCACCCCAAAGAAAAATTCTTCTAAAAAGAAAATGAAAGTAAAGAACATTTAAGCGGAAATTGT
Source organism: Daphnia pulex (assembly GCF_021134715.1). Classification (NCBI taxonomy): domain Eukaryota; kingdom Metazoa; phylum Arthropoda; class Branchiopoda; order Diplostraca; family Daphniidae; genus Daphnia; species Daphnia pulex. The sequence continues at coordinate 2,425,754 of NC_060025.1, read as the reverse complement.
CAAATGATTGCGTCGAGGGGGACCTTTATTGGTCAATTTCGAAAATCTCAATTGCGCCAGTTGTAGCGCGCCGATTCGAACGACCTTAAAAATTGTCAGTTTTCTTAATAACCGCAAATTTTTAAAAATTCAGTCAATTCTCTGTGCATCATTGATCGCTTATCTTCTCATTTATTTATCGTCGTCATCGATTCAGTATGCTGTTTTTATTTATTTATGATTGTCATCGTAGTACGTCACGCGATTTTTTAATTTTGTTTGGTCTACCCTCCCCTGACAACCCCAACATGTCGGGGAAAATACAAGTTAAAGAAACAATTTCGCCCGTATAGAGGGCAGTGGCGAATGTCAAAAAGGACCCCCTTCCTCCCCCCATGTAGTTTAGTTTGAACGCCCCCACACCACACGACATTTGATTTCTTTCACGTGCTCTCGTCGTCTGTAATTGTGTCTCCCATCATATTACTTTTTACATTGTGCTGTTTGATTAAGATTGAGAATACTTTGCTGCTGCTTATTCGACAATGTGAAATGGCAATTGAATATTACGGAATATTATCAGACCGACTGGCATATGTACCGACAGAAAGTGTTTGACTCGTTACAATCCTCCTGGATTATTATGTAAGGCGTGAAAAGTTTTCCCGACATTTTCATCTGGTGTTACGCGCGTGTCAAAATGCTTCGAACGAGATTACAGCGGAGACGTCACTAATGTCAAGTAATGTGTCATTTTTATATTTTTCGGTGAAATCCCTGCCAACTATTGTGAAATTGAAAATTTGTCGCTGTCTATTTACAATCGGATTAGAGCCGTGGCGCATGCATGACGTGGCATAATGAGAGCAATCACGACAATCAAAGTGACTAACTAGCGTACAATCAGTCAGGACCTTTGACAGCACTTGAATAGATCAAAGTCCCTTGCACATCTCCGCTCACTTCTGTCAAAGTTCGTGAATTTTCCCATTGATCAAAACGGCCTCGTTAGTCCGACGTCCTGTATTTTCATGACCACCACCACCCACCAGCAGCAGCCGAAATAATTTATTACTTTTTATCTGATTATCTGATGGTTTTTCTCTCATTTATGGCTTTTACGAGGCTGCTGTTATTCTTTTTTCGTCCCAAAGAAAACGAGCAAACAATATCCAGCTGTAGATAAAAAGGCCTGTCTCTCCCCTCATCAGCTGCCCATGTTATCGCCAACGAGTCAACATTTTTTTTAAATATTTTCGACAGAGATGAGAGGTGGATTATTATCGAATGAGTCCTTGGTTGGAAGAAAGGTGATGTTCCTGTTTCTAAATCAACGAACCGCGTTCTCTCTTCCATATAGTCTATACGGCGGTGACGTCCGTGCGGCGATAGAGAATGTTCGTGACACGAGAGTGAAGTGCTGCCCTGTGCTTTAGAGATTATTGGATCCGCTCGTGAAAGCAGCAGATAACAATGTCTCGACATTTCATCCGTCCATTCGGAGCATTTGGGTCAATTAAAAATGTATTACAACTCACGAATTGTTAGAACCTTTTTCCGCGTTCGATATGGAGTGCTGCAGCCGGACCGATGCGCATTTCCTCTGCTCTATTCGGAACGAAGACGAATGGAGTCTAGACTGCTGGACGAGTTTATTAATCCGGAAACCGATGATTTTGTCAACTTGAAATCCAGGATAGTCTTATCATAATAGCATTGGCCAGACGAGAAGTATTTTTATATCCTCAATCGCGTCTAATTTTACAATGGGGACATTCGATACGTGACTGATGCGCTGTTATATCCATGTGACAAATCCATAAGTTATGCAATCTTATCGTTCCATCTCTTATCTTTTTTTGTTATTCTTTCTTTTTTTTTGGGCTTCGATCGATGGTCCAGAGCTGCTGTTGCAGTTGCTGTCCAAACTGCGGCAAGGGACTGTCGTTTCTGTCACATGGCCGATACGTTGGATCCGCAGCGGAAAAATATGGCGAGTGCGTTCGTGACCGCGGCCGGTGAGACACGGGAGGACGACGAGCGGCAGATTCGCCAACTTCAAGTTGAATTTGCGCTCGTGCCCGGCACGACTGGCGATCAATTTCAGAAAGATTTTCCAGCCTACGCCGACGGACTGGTCTACTCATCTCCCGGTGGCTATGTCGCCCTGCCGGAATACCCCAAGAAAGCCGAAACCGTTTACAACTTGAAGCCCAGAGCAGACGACGTCTACGTTCTCACGTTCCCGAAATGCGGTAATTATATAATAAGACAAATAGTTTTCACTTTTCTACGGTTTTTTTTTTAATAAAACGATGTGGTTATACATGTCTCATAGGAACAACTTGGATGCAAGAACTTGTCTGGCTGGTTGTCAACGATTGCAACTTTGAAAAGGCTAAAGCGCCTCTCAACATCCGATCGCCCTTTTTAGAGTATAATTTCAGATTATAAATTATTAGATAATTATGGGTGTTAATCGGTAAGCAATCTTGTGTTTTTTTAGAATGAATTACATGCTACCAAAAGTCTTGACGGATAAATATGAGAGAGACGCGATTGTTTTGTGAGTTTTTCATTTTAGTTTGAGTGTCGCCGCAGTGGCTCATTGATTTTTTCATTTCTAGTCAGACGGGCATCCCGGGCATCTCGAAATTCCTGGAAATTCTTGATTACTGGAATTTGAGGGACGTCCTGAGACCCCACGTCAAGAAACTAGTCAACAGGATCTGCGGCCACGTAATGCGCGACGTTGAGGAAATGGAAGAAATGACTGAGCCTCGCATCATCAAGAGCCACCTGCCTCTCTACCTGCTCAATCCAAAGCTACTGGACACCAGTAAGGTAAGAATTTTTAAAACATAATTTCCTCAACGAAAAAAAAAATACAACTGCTGGAATTCTTTTAAAATTCATTCATTGCCCAGTTGGCGATAGAATCCTGCTAGTACCTTGTTGTTTGTCTGTTTTTTTTCTTCTCTCTCTCTATAGGGGAACATTTTGACTTTCTAATATATCCTTGAATTGTATTATACAATCGTCAGGTGGTCTACGTTGCACGAAATCCCAAAGACGTCCTCGTCTCATACTTTCACTATCACAGGTTGATTCACTTTCACCAGTTCACTGGCGACCTAGAGTCTTTTGCCGACTATTTCATGTCCGACAAAGGTATGGCTCTCCTTTTGTGCCCAGTGTGGTGCTGCTATTTTGGGCATTCGCCGCTGATGCCTAGAGCCAAAGCTGAACGATCATTTATTACTAGTATGCTTTTTTTAAAAAATGAGAATGAATTTTGTTTTTTGACAGTTTACGCTTCGCCGTTTTTTCCCCACTTGCTGGACGCCTGGAGCAAACGCCATCACCCAAATTTGCTTTTCGTTTTCTACGAAGATTTGAAACAGGTAGATAGTCTTGTACGGTTATTTTGGTTTTGGCCTTATATCTTTTATGTCTTATGTAAAACCGAATTCATAATTGTCTCTGGCAGAATTTACGAGGAGAAATCGAAAAGGTTGTCAGTTTTCTTGGCAAATCTCTGACTGAAGAGCAACTCACCAGGCTGACCCAACATTTACGCGTCGATCAGTTCGCCAAGAATGAAGCCGTCAACTATGAAATTTGTAAGGAGTTGGGCTTCATGAACAACACCGGAAATTTCATCCGTAAAGGTAAAAAAAAAAAAAAAATTATAATGGTTTTATGTCGTGATATTAATTGATTATTTAATTTCCACTCGTGTGCCGATTGCTTAGGGAAAACTGGCGACTGGAAGAATCACTTTTCTCCCGAATTGAACGCTCGAATTGATCTGTGGATTGAATCGAATTTGAAAGGCAGCGACCTGACGTTCATCACTGAATTAGACCAACAAGATTGATTGATTCCATTTTTAATTCAGTATACACACCTATCACATTTCTGCTCATCTCAGCCCATCAATTGGCTTTTTTTTTAGGTCCTTATTCCCTTGATTGAGCGGGAAATCAAGTCATAACCACACACCAAACCAATACACTCATAATCATTATATAACCCAAAGTATTTTGACTTTGAACTTTTATGACTAACATTTCAGGTTGACACGATGAAGCTTGGTTAATTCTCAGGTGACTCATAGATAAGATTTGATGGCGATCGATAACACATCACCAGCCCCGGTTTTTGCGCTCCCACCTATAAAGCCTTTCCTTATGGATTAGAAACGGACTGCTGTGTCGGCTATAGATGGGAAGCGATAACTTTGGTTATGGATTTAACCCCAAATTGTATATTGTACCATTCGGTACCATCGCTTCAGCTCGCTCGCGGCTGTAGGTGACTCTAGAGAAAACGTCCAAACGCCACATATGTGTAGAACAAGTTGTAGCTTCGAGGAAGGTCAGTTATACGAGAGAGAAACTGTTGGCCATAATATAATAGCACCGAGAGACGGCCGCATATGTACTTATTGCGGCAAACTGTTTTAAACGCCGCCAGTATACTTGTGTCGTTTTTCTTTTAATAGCCACAGCAGATCCATCATTTTCAATTGCCTACGCGTCGTTAACCGTCGCGGGACTCGTCGTCGTCGTCGTGTAGACTCGTCTTTTTTCGTTTATGATGTCCCTTTTTCACATGGCAGTTGAGACGAACGGAACGACGTGTAATGCGTAACCAGGTGCGGTCGACCAATTTCTTTGCCCAACATGGCCCCATCAACCTGTTATGGGACGTTTTTGCGGAGATGATGAGAGCCTCAATTTTGTCGGGAATAATTCCACGCTACCAGCACCCCCCATTCATAAAAAAAAAGACGTTCGTTAAGCTTTTCCTTGACAAGTCGTCAAATGATTTCATTCCCAATTTTTACGAGACGGTTGACGGGCGCGACCGAGCTGGACCGGTTTCTACGGCTCATTCATCTCCGCCATTTGACGGAGTTTCTCTTCTGCTGTCTGCAGATGAAATCTCTCAAAGCAGAGGACACCTACGTAACGTATTTTTGAAAATTCTCTTGAAACATTCCTAGAACTTTGTTCAGGTGAATTTAACGACATAGTTCCAAAAAGTTTCCCATAAGCATTTCCATTGTACCCGTTAAATAGCAATTATTTCTGTTGTTTCCCACGAATTTAGCACAAATGACTTCAATGAACTATTAAAGGACGTCGCTGGGTATGTACGTACTTGCGAAGAAGTCCATTCATTAAAAACAAAACCAACTTTATTTTGATTCTTACAATAAATTATAAGCCACACCCTCGGAAAAGCCCCAAAGGTGAAAGCAAATGAAAGCTCTTCACCATCCACCAGCAGTCCCGTATACACACGTAGAAGAAGAGAGAAAACCTTGAAACGTCCATATAGACCTCCCCTTTCGCCCGTTTTTTTTCTGCCCACCTTCTCTTCGGTTCCAGCAGCAGCTTCCGCAGGAGTTGCAAGCTGAAAAAAAAGCAAAGGGCATAAAAGTGACCAGCTCTTCGGCAGTCCGGGTTACTTTTCGTTTGGGAGCCTTCCATGAACAACAGTCGGCAATGCCTTCCAACGAGAGCAGCGGCCGTCATCCGCTCAATGTAAAGTTCGTCCCCATTCCCGAAACACTCCCGGAGGATGGCCAATTCCGCCAGGATTTCCCTTCGTACACGGACGGACTGGTGGAAGCCTCGCCGGGCGGATACATCACCACCACTCAAGTGTTTGCCGAGAATGCCGAAAATATTTTCAATCTGAAACCGAGACCGGACGATGTCTTCGTTCTCACCTTCCCCAAATCAGGTAAACGAAAAAAACGCCAATTAATTAATTTTAAATGATGAAATAATTAAATTTAAATCTAAACTAGGGACGACATGGACTCAAGATCTTGTTTGGCTGCTGATGAACAACTGCGACTTTGAAAGGTCCAAAATACCATTAGTGATTCGCTCACCTTTTCTAGAGTAAGTCCCCACTTCATTATATAATTCTCATAATGATTGCAAAGTGGCGGAGAGAGGAAACTGTGTCGATTCATATTCTCTCTCTCTTTCAATCGACAGGATGAATTATTACGTGCCGAAAGCCCTGCAAGAGAAATACGAGCGCGACGCTATTATTAGGTTGGTTATTGATTTTTTAAAAACGATCATATCTGATCCATGGTGGAGTCGATCGATATGTTAAAACTGACATGGTCCATTTCTGTGTGTGTTGCAGCAAAATGAGATTGCCAGCTTTCCTGGTCGACCTGATGTACCGATTCAACATCATGGACATTGTGCGGCCGGCAGTGATGAAAATTATGAATCTGGTGGTGGGCGAGGCAGTGCGTGATTTGAATCAACTGGAGCGCATGAAATCACCCAGGGTTTTCAAAACTCACTTGCCACTTTACCTACTTCACCCCGAATTACTAGAAACCAGCAAGGTATATAATTTAAAATTCTATTTTTAGATTGAAAAGATTTGATACAAGCCCATTAGAGACAGTATAGTATCTAGGCTACACTTTCACATTCTTGGTAACTCTTGAAATCGATTGAATAATAATAATACCAGGTCGTCTACGTTGCTCGCAACCCAAAAGATGTCATCGTCTCCTACTTCCACTTTCACAAATTGATGAATCAACACAAATTCACCGGCGATCTCGAGTCGTTCGCCGACTACTTTATGAAAGACAGACGTAAAAATAATAATGTCACACCTTATTTCAAGTTTGCTGTCAAAGTTGATCTAACACATTTGCTTTGTCTATACTTTTAACAGTTTACTCTTCTCCCTATTTTCCGCATTTGCTCGACGCCTGGACAAAGAGACATCATCCCAATTTACTGTTCATCTTTTACGAGGATCTTAAAACAGTAACTTTCACTTGATTATGCAATTCTTTTGTTTTGGGTGTTTTTATACTCAACTTTTTTATTTCCCGCCCAGGATTTGAGAGGTGAAATCCAAAAGATTGGCCGTTTCCTGGGCAGATATCCCAACGAATACCAGCTCAACAAAATGGTCGAACATTTGCGCATCGACAAATTTGCCACCAACAAGTCCGTCAACTTTGAGCACTATAGGTGGCTGAATTTCATGAGCCCTGACGGTCGATTCATCCGCAATGGTGAGGTTTTGTTTTTGTTTCATTGGAATTTTTTCGGGAAAACCTGAAATTTTCATTATCATTTTTTAATAAACTCGTTTTGATTATATAACTTGTATGTTCGGTGATCATAGGTAAAACTGGCGACTGGAAGAACCACTTTTCACCGGAGCTCAACGCGCGGATAGAAGAATGGATGAAAGAGAATTTGAAAGACACTGATTTGAATTTCATCACAGAGCTGGAGCAGCAAGATTAAACAGCACCCATCTCTCACTATATATACAAAAGATATTTACATTTATACATAAATTACATTATTCTAAAACTATTTACATATTTTCTATGTAACGTGAATCATTATTATCGCGAATAAATATAGATCTCTTATTGACTCATAAATTATAATTTGTCGTTGTTTGCGTGAAGTGATGAGAGATTTGCATTATGCATCATCGAAGCTTTCACTTTGTTTGCTTTTGAAACTGTCACAATCTATTTTTGCAGCGTTCACATTATCGCGTTTTTGAATTTATTTGAAAGTGTTTCTTTCATGGAACAAACATTTGCGAATGATTTGGCTCAGCTTTAAAAAATGCAAGGTCATGCTGCCATATGGAATGACGTCAGTTAGTTTTGGGCCAGACATTGTGCAAATCTCTTACGTAGACTAAAAGGCATGCGGCTAGTAGAGCTACTCCAGATTCCTAGACGACTATCTTCACGTGGCCCTAGACACGTATAATAATTGTGAAGGCGTGGCTGTTCCAGATTACTTTATTTTTCCATTCATCTGTCTATGGCCGAGAGATGGCGCTGTGGCACGACCTGAATGTGTGTCATTCTTTTAGCCTTTTGTGGAGTTCATCGATCTCGAGTTTCTACTAGAAGTTGAGAAAAATATTTTTAACGTCTGCACCTCTCACCATCGTTCAAAAAAAGCACGGAGGAGCAAATACAAAGCAAAGTTTCGTCCATTCATACCAAAAACAGGTTAGTAGTATACTTATTGTAGAAACGATACCTTGTGCATCTATATGTTCGTCTAGGACAATAACCAAAAAAAGTATATGATCCTATATGCACTGGTGTTTATGACTGTTATTTACTGAAAGAGAAAATGAGCCTATGGCCATTGAAGCTACTTTTTTTGTTGCGTGAATTCCGTGTTTAGTTTCGTGACAGTATTATCTAACTTTTGGCTTTACTACAGTAAAATCACAGCCGATGATGACTTCCCGTGTAAATGCAACAACAACCTAGAGTTCACTCTAGGCTATATATGACGCCATAAAATGACTAGAATGGCATCACTTGCATTTGTGGTCTAAATACAATACTGAGAAAGGGAAACATGGATCGGCGGATAAACACGGAATTTAGGACAGAAGACGGGCGTGAAAATTTTCTTTTTTATGCCTCCGGCCTGACAACATCATATGATGGGAGAAAAACAAAACGAAAGGTAAGCACGAACTTTCCATTTCTTGTTTTAACTTGTAGATTCAGCCAAACAAACCCACACACGTAGTTGGTCACTTATGCAGTACAATGACAAGCTCACCACATATATAACATGATGCATTAAAGAAGCAAATATGTTCATTATATCGCCATTCCCTTTCACGAATTTTTACGGTGAACGAAAGACTAAAACTTAAAACGAAGCAGACAATTCTTCCATTATAGCTTGAGATCCACATGCGTTTTTAAAAAGTTATCCTATTGAAAAAAATGTAGATTTTTATCGACTTTTTTCCTGATCATTTCCTTGCCAATAATTTTGAAACGGCTCATTGAACTGACACATTCACGACCATAAATTCTCGCGTGTTTTTATTTCACAGCTCTTCGTGACTCGGAGGTGCTATTTTATTGTTTATAGAGCCGAGATCATCGAGCTGGGTTTTTCCAATAATGAAACAATAGTCAATGATGTTACGTGTAAGCTGTAAGCTACAATAAAATGTTTGCGGGCTGGTTCTAAAGAGATAGACGTAGCATAGATTCATTGAATCAGAACTATTGACGTTGGACTACTGAAAATTTGTGTTTGGCAGGAACATTTTGTTTTTTTTACAAAAGCTTATTTGTTTTCTAATATTTTGAGTTAAAGGGTTATTTAGTGTACATCTGCATGAGTGCCTAAATCATTGCCAGTCTTTGAAACTGTAATAGTTGTTCTTTTCGTAAACATTTGCTGCGTTTGCGCATTTATTGCATTGATTTCCCTTCCAAAGAGAGATTCATTTCCAAGGAAATGGCTGGCCAAACGACTAGTACCGGTATATATTTTCAAACTATTTTTGGCGCCCTAAACTAGCTGTTTATGATGAGTAATAAGGAAAGTGAATAGAGAGGTTGACGAATGTGTGAAAAGAAGAAAAAATGACACGCAATGTGTAACCATTACCATATGAATTTTCGAAATTTTACGATTGAAAATTCGACCATCAATTCTAGCCCTTATATAATACCGATACTATGGATAATATAGGTCTAGCTTTTCCAAATGCTGCCCATTATCTTCAGATGTCACTGCATCCTACTTTCACTATCGCAGATTAATGCACTTTCAGAAATTCGTCTTGACGTTCTGGATACTTTTGCCAAATGCATTATGGTCATCCAAGGTTCTTTAGATTTGATTTTCACTCTCCTTGGTCTACTTGAACATAGTTTACCGTATTTTCTCGACTCAGCAGTTTGACAGTGGACATTGTTCCCATTGCGTAGTGCATTTGTGTAGCAACACAATAGCCCACATAAAGCTAGATATTATGAAATGCTTAATCAAGTTTAAATCAAAGCGCTGTGTGTTCAGATGTGTATGCAACATGTAAACCCCTATGCATTGTACAGGTGTAGAGAAATCTCTAATGGAAAGTTCGACACTTTTATGTCGAGCCTAGAGCTGATGACGGTGTCCTCGAACTGAGGTTGTATGTACTGCGTTTCTATAAGGCTTTCATCACACACCGTATAATTAATTTGAAACACAGGAAACATAGAAACAAGAAATTGAGCAAGTCCTGACTGATGTCAGCGCCGTGCTAATCATCTTGCGGTATGATCAATACATGCGAACAAGCAAGACGACTCTAATTATATGGCTTGGTTGCCATTGGGTGTAGAGTGATTGGCTGTAGTATCGTACGGAACGTCAAGTGTTTCGAATCAACACTATATACCCTTGATTTATCCTACCAGGTTCGACAATGAACAATGTAGAGAGGTTTATTTCTTATTTTTTCAAGAAGTATTTGTAACGAAAACTGCTGGATGTTTTATTTAACATTTTCATTAGGTTTCATTCTTGTTCACTGTGTTAAATCGAACTTGTTAAGAAATGACTGAATTGCCAGTTTCTTCTCGATTATCTAAACATTTTCAGGAATGGGATTTCCTGCTGCGCATATTTTCCGTAAAGTCTATCGGAAAAATAGTTCTTGAACACGTTTTCATCCCTTTTTCACTATCGATTTTCACATCTTTCTCTTTATATAAAAACTGGGCTGTCTATGGCCCCATGTTTACTGTATTTTTCCTAATATTTTATTCCAGAAGGAAAGAAAAATACGAAATGCGGAAGACATTAGGAATTTCTGTCTGCTCGTCTCCATCACCGACTATTAGAGTTTCACGTCAAGAAAACTGTGACGAGAAAGCGACTACATGGTCGAACTAATAGCAAAATAATTTTACAAGCGTTTCTATTGTACTTTTAGTGTGACACGTCAATGACGTGAACAATTTCAAAGTAAAGCTTCGATTCGAATTATAACCCTAAAGTTTTGATTATCAATCATTATGAGCAATAAGAAAATTTTTTTGGTAAAAGTCAAAAATTGTACTTTGATTTATAAAGGTTTAAAATAATTTTGACAGGTAATTTTAATCTAAGGAACTAAGGAAGTCCTTTTGGGCTTTCGTTTGTGCTGTTTGTGCTGGGTAGGGTCTCGTTGGTTTCTATCATTTACCGTTAGATGGTGTTTGTTTATCATCGGTCTAGCAGACGATCTTTTCGTTTTTTTTTACGGCAGTTGACGTTATTGTCAATTTTTGATACAGATGCATTCAATCATTTCTTATATTGAATCATTTGTTCTGGCATTGTAACTTAGCCTGTTCCATATTCAGCAAGGTGAATTGTTAAAATTCCTGTGTGGTGCTAGTATAAAAATGTCCGTCTCACTTGATATCCGCCTCAAGAAACCGAGCAAGATATACAGAGAAGGAGTATGTACGAACATTAGAAACAGGACATAAATTGTTCCGTGTCATTAATTTGTTTATACAAAACAATAGGAATCTGTCAGTGGCGTCGTAGTTATTTCTTGCTCAACGGAAACGCGTCACGAGGGCGTAAATCTAACAGTTGAAGGAATTGTCAACCTTGAACTGAGCTCTAAATGTATTGGTCAGTATGAGTCTTTCTACAATTCTGTTAAGGTGTGTGTTTCACTTGTTTTTTTTTTTTTTTTTTTGTATGTGGCCTGAATGAGAAAAACTTAATTTCTGTGTTTTATGTTTTTAGCCAATGCAGCTCTTGCTGAATTCTTTCCCAATTTGCAAAGGTTCTGGTAAATTTCCCCATGGAACGACTGAGATTCCTTTTGTATTCAATCTTCAGGGAGGTCAGACAAGAGTATTGCATGAGACATATCATGGTGTCTTCATTAATATCCAATACTTTATGAAAGTGGACATGAAGCGTGGATTGTTGGCCAAGGATCTTGATAAATCATGTGAATTTATTGTTGAATCTTTGGTGAGTGTTTTGTGTGTTAGATATATTGTAATTCCATTAGTTTATGTTCTTTCATTTTTATTTTTCAGGCCAGAAGTGCTGAAAAAGCCATACTAAAACCTATTGACTTTGTGATAGTTCCAGAATCTGTGCAAAAGTTAAAAAGGAAATATAATGTTCCTAATTTTAAAATAACTGGGAAACTAGACTCATTAGTTTGCAGTATTTCTAACCCTTTCACAGGAGAGGTATGATCATTGTTTCTGAAATTTGACATCTCTTTAACATGTGCATTTTTTTTCTAGATAACTATTGAATCCTGCGATGAGAAAATTAAATCCATAGAAATTCAGCTAGTCAGAGTAGAGACGTGTGGCTGTGCAGATGGTTATTCAAAAGATGGTAATTTTTCCAAAGATATGAGTTTAGGTTGATTGATTGACTTAATTATGGTATTTGTTAATAGCCACCGAGATACAAAACATTCAAATTGGTAAGGTATTGAATTATGAATCTTTTATGGTCGTTAAATGTTCTGTTCTCTATTCAATATTAGGTGACGGCGATGTCGTTCGGAAAGTGCCGATACCTATTTACATGGTTTTCCCTCGTCTCTTTACTTGCCCCACATTGAGCACTGCTAACTTTAAACTCGGTAATCCTTTATTGCTTCATTTTCGAAAAATTTCTGGAATGTCCTGAAAGTTTTTGCCCATACAGAATTCGAAGTCAACATTTCGGTTGTGTTTGAAGACAACCATCTCGTTTCCGAAAACTTCCCAATATACATCACTCGGTTTTGAACAAAGTATGTAATCATATACCAAGTTGGAAGAAAAAGCGCAGAAAAGCTGTCGTGCCTCATCATTCCTTTCTTTTGCGTCGTTCGCGTTGATGCCTCACAAGTATATATGTTTTTATCATTCTCTCCAAAAGAAGTTAATATGAATATTAAAACAAGAAAAGAAAGACATTGACGGATATTTAAGATCGTTTTACTCAACCTGTCTCGGTGTAAGCAGTAATACGCGTAATTCAAACTAATTTCATTTGTTTTTACCAAAGGCGAATCTCATGTCGCGTTGGTGTTGTCATTTAAGTTTGCTCGTCTCATCGTTTCATTGAGCTCATCAAATGTAACGTGATAAATGAGAGGGAACTCTATGCGTTTCTTCAAGTTCTTGAGCTCGGTTTAGGTAATTAATTATTTGGGGTAATATCGTGGGTCTGGGTAATGACAAGTATGCGAAAGAAACATTTTCGTCAAACAGTGGAACAACGGCTGTGGCCTTTACCATTATATTTCTAGACAACAGAGCGTGGGGGTATATATCAAGACAACGATTCAGGCCTATAAGAGAACAATGATTTAATATAATTATAATGGCCTGCCAGCCTCGAGAACGGTAATGGACTTATGCTAGGAAATCTGCAGTGGGTAATCGTACGCCTTTTCACACTTCAGAGGTGAACTACTGAACCAAAGTCGAGAACCGCAGTAAAGCGCTATGCCACTATCCCTATCCCAAAAAAGATTTTTTTGCACTTGGTTAAAGAAATTTATTTAATGGAAGTTTCCTTTGAAAAATGTGAAAAATCTTCAACTATTAGATATTACTGAAGCGATGGAACGATGAAACCCGACATTCCGTGAATTTGCCATATACTTGGTTTTTAAGTCATTATGCACACTATTTTTATTGCCAACGACATTTCTATTTTTTATTTGCTGTCAGCTGTGACAGCACACAGCTAATACAAATTTCTCAAGTGAAAGTTGGTAGACTGCAATCTTCGTTTTTTTTTATTGTTGCATGTGTTTACCAACGAGGACTCTTTGGTAATAATAAAAAAGTTATAGCAGTCATTTCGTTATAAATTATTTTTGCCATTTATACGGGGATTCCGTGCATCTATGGGAGAAATTAGACTTCCTGCCAGCATGTGGTCGAAAGGCTTTCTTAACTCTTACCGCTTAAGATTGGACGTTTCTAACTTCCAGGCTTGTCTAGTCTTTTGCTTTTTTTTGTATTTGGCTGTCCATTACCATTTTCATGCATCTCTTTGTTATTTCAATTAAGCTTTGGTTGACTATTTATAAAAAAATAAAATTCCGTAAATCTGTTATAATCAATAAATATGACGTGGTGGCCGAGTGGTTAAGGCGACAGACTGCTAATCTGTTGTGCTCTGCACGCATGAGTTCGAGTCTCATCCACGTCGTATAAAGTCTAGTTCCAAACAAATTTTTACATTTTTGTAGAAATAATTTAAGAAATTGATTCTTTTCGTAATTTTTGTTCGTTTACTTGCCTTTGGTTGGTTGTGTTAGAGAATCGGTTATAACCACTTAACAACAATCAACATTCATTGACTATTAAGGTGACTCAATTGTTTCTTTGATGCTTGAAAAATTAACTAGTTTCTTTACCTCAATGCATATACATTCTCTCTCTGGTCTATGTGTATTAAAAAAAGTTATAATAAATGATAAATCCCAATATCCCAATATTATCGATGAGTCGACGTGGACATATCTAGACAACGAAGGGGGGAATCGGGAATGCTTGAACAACGGTCATAGAAATATTACATAGGAATAATCCATTGTCTTTGATCAGAGATTTTTCGTTTGCTACCCACTTTTAATAAGTGAATTTTTCTTTTTGAATCCAGCCGCCATTAATTATACGAATTTCCTGGTGGAGGAATTACGAACTGCTCATTCCATTCCAATCTCATTTCATCCGTCGTCTGCTCTAATATATTCACGCGTCACGCGTGTTTGTTGTTTGAGAAATATTCTTCAGTCGCTCAGTGTCAGCCTCAGCCTTGTAGTCTATGGCCATACGCTTCACAACCCCACACACACCCAATTAAACTGTGTGACAGTATATTTTGCCTGAAATAGCATGAATTCTAATCTCCAGTCTACATGGGAATTCAATCTCAAAAGTTCCGTTTCATACCGAGCAAATTATGTTTCAGAAATCCTGGAACTCCTTGGTCCCAGACTTCATTTCCAGTCCGATCTGACTTCAACCCTAATAGAAATTCTTCATATTTAGCCATAATTGCTGGTCAAGGTACTGCAAATTAATTCGTTTTCCACATATAAAAGCTGCTGTATTATTTAATTTTTTACACTAGGGGTTCCATGTTCTAGCAGTCAGGCAACATTTACTAATGGTTGCTCAGTAAGCAGTCTAGGAGAATCGGACAGCTCTTCCACAATTTCGTTGGATAGATCTACAGTTCGTGAATCACCTGAAAGTGAAAAAGGTGCTCAAGGACCTCCTAGGGAGTCTAATGACACTGAAAAAACGGACAAAGACAAAATAAAAACTCACTCAAGGTATTTAGTATTCGGTTCTTCTTAAAATCTTTATGTAAAAATGTTTTAAACATTTTTCTCTTGTTTAGAAATGCCAGCCTTATAATTTATAACACACCAGTTATACGTTACACCAAGTTACAACCGGACGAAGTAAAGGAAGTAGGCCTACTTTTGTGCCTGATGTACGTCCTGACACACGCCGACGAGGGAGCATTAATTGCATGGTACAAGCATTAATTGGTGGCACAATGCCTCGCAGCATTACCTTATTTGCTTCTTCCATGTATTAGAACTGAGTTTGAGACAGTTCAAATGGGAAGAAAGCGTTTTGGGATTATGGGTGACGGAAATTCATCTATATCCTCAACTCTTCCGCCTCGCGTTCCTTCACCTGTGTTTGGATACAGACCATCAACATGCTACGAACATGCTACGAACCCGACGTAGGTAATATTACTTATACAGTATAATGAATGCTTTTCTTTCAGCATTTTTAATGTAGTTATTTTAAAATCCAGGTTCTTGTTCGCAATTTCGGATGGCGACAGCACTTACCGATCTTTATTAGAATCAAATTTGACAATCGAGGTTGGCCTGATAGTTCTTGATGCAGTAGGTCTCTTCTGCCTTCATTTCAAGGAGGCGTTACTGAGTGAAGATGGGGATAGCCCCTTAAATGAGAAAAGTTTTAGACATCTACCTGTCGTTCCTTCAAATCGGTCTGAAAGTCTTTCGAAGCACGTGTTCACAGCTCTGCTGGCAATCATCAATAGTTTTCCTCTAGCACTTTACCAAGGTATCGTCTTTATTTTATTTGACCAATTTCACACATTATTTACCATTTTCTGTTATGACTATAGGTAATGCTTGGCTTTGCGGTCGCTTATGAGCTGTTACGGTGCTGTGCTAGTAAATTGTCATTGGTGCGACAAGAAGCTTGCGCCGTCCTTTACTTGCTAATGCGTAGCAACTTCGAGTGCAGTGGGCAAAAAGCCTTAACAGGAGTTCACCTGCAGGTGATCATTTCTGTTTCCCAGTTGCTTGGAGAAATTGGTGGTTTGAATAGCAGTCGCTTTGGAGAGAGTCTCAATGTCATAAACGGATTCGCAAGCAGCGATAAAGCCATGCAATCTACTGGTAGGTTTCAAACTTGTATCGTCATCTTGAAGTAATGTACTCATATAATAATTTATTCGTTGCAGTTTTCCCCGGGGAAGTTCGTGACTTGACAAAGAGGGCACAGACGGTACTTAGAGCAACTTTACAGATGCGCCAACAAGCCCAAGACCCCGAACTGCTTATTGATCTGCAGCATACTCACTCTTGCTAATTCATATTCTGCCACGCCTGAACTAAGAAAAACTTGGTTGGAAACAATTGCTCGTCATCATACTCGCTTGGGGAATTGGTCCGAAGTAGCCCAGTGCCGAATTCATGTAACAGCTCTCATAACCGAGTACCTGTACCGGAGAGGTCTCCGACAACAGGGATGCAAAACCTTTAGTTCCTTGTCACCTAATATTGTTCAAGATGAGAGCAACCTTCGTTTAGTCACAGGTTTAAATCTAAGGCGCATATTAATTCAAATATTAAAATTATTTAATGATGAATTAACTCTTTTTTTTTTCAGGAATCCATGATACTCAGTATGACGAAGCCATGCTACTCGAACAGTTGGAAGAAATGTAGCCGTGCGGTAGAAAAAGCTGAACGCTACGAAATGCAACTCGAAATTTACCGACTTATTGTACCAACTTATGAAAAACAGAGGGACTGCGTTGCATTAGCTGAGTGTTTTGGTGTCCTTTCCCAGGCGTGTTCTCGAGCCAATGAAGTAAATCGAACTGGGAAACGGTTGCTTGCTGGTATTTAGGCCTACTACCGAGTTGTACTGTATGGAAAAGTATTTCATTGGCTCCGTCAGTAGGTGGCTAAAATCAAGTTGTCCCCCAGCCGCCAGATGACGCGAGTGTCTTTGAGAAGTCATTGTTAGTCTTAGTTGAATCATGAGGTTCTGAGAGAAAGAGTCGCCATTTTTAAACCTTTTTATTTTAGTGAGGTTTTGAATTTTGATGTTGGCTTAATTAGCTGGATTGCCACTTGTGAGGCGTGGCGTTAGAATGTGATGGTTTTAGTTGGTAAGGGTTGGCGGTTCGTGAGCTTGCTATTATTCTTGGTATAATTGATGCGATTAAATTGCATTGCATGTGCAGTGAAAGTGGCCTGAAAGCATGCTGAAAGTGTTTAATTTCATTTTTATTTGTGGACGAATTTTGATGCTGAAAGACTTGGAAACCATGCTGTCGACCACATCGAGAAGCTGAGTAACATTCTGCTTTTACAATGGTAAAATTAACAATTAAACTGATTGAAATATATGTGGATCATAACATTTGCAATGTTTGATTGCAGGCACCTCTTAATAAAGGAACTTAAGCCATCCAATATAGGACTTCCATCAAATCGTGCAGGCTGCATGGAAGTCGCATTTACCTTTGCTGTGAACATCATGAACACATACACTATTTGAAGGTGACAATCTTATCCAGTTATAGATTTTACAATTAAAATGTGATTAAGCTTTGCATTCATTGGTTAGTTTTAACATTTTGGGATTTTGTCAAGTCAACAGCTATTTCCTTCAGGGTTGTGTTCTGTTATGGATTATTTAAGGGGAGATTGTTGTATGCAAGAAAGGCATATTCTGAAAGAAGTTTTGTTTATTTGTTCCACTGTAGAGTATCCTTTAAAGTTTAAATGAATTTGTATTTAAACCTTAAATGAGTCATCTAGTTTCATGTAAATTTATTAATTTAAGTTTCCACGATAGGTATAAGATAATGTTGCCATATAATATTTGGGTTGAATATTTGAAGTGATATGTAGCATATTTTTTTAAAAATCATATAGCATTTCCAATGGAGCTGAAGATTAATTTTACTTCGGTTATAGGTTCATGTTTACGTAGCAGTGGTGTTGCTGTCCAATGTGGTGTGTTGTTGCAGCCTATGGTGGTGAAAGATATCTGCATCAAGTTGCTGTTCCTTGTGCATCTAAGGTGCTGGTTTTGTGCTACAGAAGTGACATCCAATATTGTTTTTAATTGCTATTTGTGTCTTTGCAGTTTACCTTTATATATTGAGAAGGAACAAAAAAAAATAGTAATATGGGGAGGTTTATGTCAAACAAATAATAAACATGTCCAGGATGGGGGAATGTGGAGGAAGTTGGGGTTGGGTATATGGTTATGATTTACTAAAAGAAGTGAGGTATATTTTTAATGAATATGCAGTACTTGGTGATAAAATCTGTTGTTAACCTATACCTTCCTGTCAACCTATACCTTCCCCACTTATACATCCATTCCTCAAACCCCATAAGCACCAACATCAAATCCCACACCCACTCACATCCATTCCTAAAACCCCACAATCTCCAACATCGAATTCAAACAATTGTTGTATATCTATAATCATATTTATATTTAAATAAATAAAACGCCATTGTAAATAAATAGTATAAACTATATTTATTCTGGAACACATGCAAAATAAACAATTCATTAAACAGAGCGTCCGGTTCAAGACAATTTTTTTTGTGCGAGGCTTTTTAGAAAGCAATCCGTCACCCAATTTGACAAAAAGTGATAGTTTGTTTTCACGGAAATTGCGTCAGATGGTAAAGAAATTTCTAGTTCAAAAATCTCATGTAGAATTAGTATCTAGTCTACTGGTGCAAATTGCGATTCTTTAAGCTTGATTAATTTAGGTGATGTGTTGAAAGCTATTGTGGGTAGCTAAAATATTGAACTAATCCACTTTTTCTGAATATTTTGGTTTTAGATCACTTTGTTGTTTTTGGATTTTCTTGTGATCTCTCTTCAAAATGAAAAGCGAATTAGTTCAATTTTTTAGCTACCCCACAATAGCTTTGAACACATCATCTAAATTAATCAAGCTTAAAGAATCGCAATTTGCACCAGTAGACTAGATGCTAATTCTACATGAGATTGTTGAACTAGAAATTTTTCAACCGTCTGACGCAATTTCCGTGAAAACAAACTATCACTTTTTGTCAAATTGGGTGGCGGATTGCTTTCTAAAACTCGCACATGCAGTGTCGGCGTAGATCCAGGGAGATTACCTGGAAATGGAAGAGGAGAGAAGAGTGCGAGGCAAGTTTTTCTGGGGAGCGATTAGTCATACTAGGCTTCCGGGTTAGACTCATGACCCTCAGATCATGCGCCTTCCAAGTCCCCGTTCGACCAGAGCCCTCCCCTCCTCCTGGTTTCACAGCGGGTGAGTGACCACCGGCGGGCGTTGGTTAGTGGTTAGATAGGGAAACGGGGCCACAGAAAAGAAGGGAGCCCAGATATGCACTTGTAATTTAACTAACAATACAATTTATCAGTCTTGAATGACAGCATGCTCTCGTCGGTGTTCAGCAATTGATGAAGTCAACGATAAGTAGCAAAGGATTACCCCCCTTTACCCTGTAAGCAGAAAGAACATTTATTTTGGATGACAATAATTTTCAATAAATTTTAGCGACAGAAAACAATACCTCAAATCAAGAGGGCCCGTTTAAGGAAGTATAACGGGAGATTCAAGGGTAGTCTCAGCCATTGAGTTAGCAAACAAGGGACCTTGTTGACTTTCTTGAAAGGATATTACTTCTCATAAAGTCTGTCATGCAATTTTAGGAACCTGTAGGTTAGAACCTGTAAATGAAAAAAAAACTTCAATAAGTAAAAGAATAATCAAACAGATTCAAGTATACACTCGAAATCGTCGTACATAAGATAGACGTAAGTGCAGATCAATACTTTAAATACTCACAAAACTTGAGCAGCGCAATTTAATTAGCTTAAACATTGACTGACACGTTAAGAAATGTATACAGAATAAAGCTCACTTGCTAGATCAATGCAAAGTTTCCGGAAATGGACCGAAAGTAAGCGATAGCTACCTTACTACTGAGCTGTCTTCAAATCAACCAAGATATTCGTGAGCTCCGTAAGATTTGGGCTTGCGGTTCCATGTGATTCAAACGAAATCCAAAATTTGATCGAAATCGAGAATTTCCTTAACTATTGGCCCATTTTCAGATATTTTATACTGAACCATGAAACGACCCTCAATTCGACGAGGATCACGGATATCTGGTTGTTTTGTGCGTCACATGAATACTTGCTGTACTATTAGCTGATTTAGTAACCGGAAGTAGATAAAGACGCAAATTATCAAAAATCTAACAAGTGATCTTTGTTGTTAGATCACTTACGGTCAAATATCACCCAAATAATCTTAACAGTAACTCCGATAAATGTCTTTAGAAATGTGCAAAATAAAAGTAACTGAAGCTGGTGCTTCTGAGCTAAAAAACGATCTGAGGCCATACATGTGTCATCTTGTCAAAAAGAAGAAATGTCAAAAACAAAAACGTCTTGCCTCTAGCTCATCGACACTCAACTGAATTAAAATATTAAAACATTAACAAAAAACAGTTCAATACTCACATCATCGTCGTCCTCAAGAAATCACCATCACAGATCACAAACAGCCAAACAATCTAAAGATCAAAACCCCGTTCTGTGTTGAGAGATGAGAGCGAGTAAGAGGGGTGAGTTGACAAGCCGTCGGTTGGGTAGTTTAGTAGTGGTGTAGCTTCGTAATCCGCTGGCTTCGACAGCGGCCTCTACTGCGAGTCCTTTGCGCATTTAAAATTGTGGGTGCCGTCCGAATATGCGTCTTGTCTGACTGTCTTATCTTCAAAAACACTGGAAGAGTAAGGACTGTATTCTCCATTCCATCCACCTTTAAAGAAAAAATTATGTCATAAAAATAAAATATTTTTCTTCATTATCCAATATAAGGCATACCAGGGAATATTTGGCTGATTCAGTAAAATTTGCATACATTTTTTTGTAAGCTAGATCTTGAAAACTTGCTTAGCTAGACCGTTTTTGGATCTCTTTGTTTTGTGATTGTTGTCAGTTGATCCATTTCATAGGTTGGATGAAATGGGACGAAACCTTTATGGGGATTGGTTTATGTGATTGCGAACACTCAGAGGTAAAAAAGGGGTTTGATTTACACTTTATCAAAAGCCAAAAGAGCATGGCATGAGTTTCTTGTTCTCACCACAAACTGCATCAGGGTAGACCCTCCCTAGGAGCGAATTCAATTAGATCCTTGGTGGGCCCGATATTACCATCTGTCAAACAAGAGTGGGAAGAGAAGACATTAATTGCTATCCTTCACGACATAGTTAAAGAACATAATCTAACAAAAACAAGAGAAGATATTACCAGCATATGGGTGTAGTTTTACAAACTCTTGAGTCAGTGAAATTAAATTTAGACTAATAGCATAGACTGAACAGGAACCATGAAGTACAGACTACAGACTTAGTAAGTTACCCACTTTGGGACTTACTAGTTACTACTTTACAGTAACCATAAGTAACCGACTCTATACAGAGAAGAAATTAAATAAATTTATAAAATGAATTCCAATTAGCATTTCAAATCAATGAAATATGAAAGACAGAACATAAATAACATGAAAGGGAGCGGCCATTGTTGTTTTCTTGTTCAGCGGCACCTAGTGAGAAATTTCGGGACCTTCATTGCTTCTATGTCAGCTAAGGTTGAAAAAACGTAGCACCTCAAATATCAGTCAAGACGCAACAAGGCATCGCAGTTGCACTAAGGAGAAACCATAAATGTGTTAGAAAAGGTTAATAAAAATGCATGGTCGCAAACTTATTTCACTCTTAACATCGATTGAAAAAACGGTTGTGACGGCCCCAATTGTCCATCTTAAAGAGAAATAATAATCGGAGAAGGAAGAATTAGAATAGAAGAACAGTCAGACACATCTCTGCAAAATGCCGCGTCTGACACAACATTCGATGGAAATGCTCTGAGATTTTAAGAATAACAGATGGCAGATTAAAAAGGGTACGAGATTTAAAAAACACGTCGTGGCTCACTTGCAAGATAAAACTGCGTGCAAATAAAAATCTTTTTCCGTCTTCCAAGATGATAACTTTTAGACGCCATATGGTATTTTCCTTCTAATTTCATGTCACACTCAGCGACCCGCACACTAGGGTACCGTTCAATGGTCTGTTGAAGAACACAGTATTTTACTCTTGCTTTTCTTTTTTCACGTTAAAAAAAAGAGGAAATTGTGAAACACTTTGAGAAAAGTAATCGACGGGAACAGGAAATAATGATTAGGAAACAATAGCTGACCTTCACTCGCCTTCACTGCTCTGACTCGATTGGAAATCCATCCCATACCTGTGGGGAAAAAAACGAAAATCTGTACAGAAACCCTTCGGATAATTCCAGTTACCCAGAAGCACAAAAAGCAAAAATAAACAACAATCGTTTCGTTGGAGCTTGTTTAAATCTAACGTATTTGTATTATTTCAAACCAAACTTTATAGGTTGTTGACAATGCCACCAAGTAATAATGCACATCTTGACCAGCAAGACGAGTTCAAAAGTATTGAATTTTAGCCTCTATAAGCGAGTGGGGTAGGCCCAATGGGGGTAAAGCCGTAGGTAGGAGGAGCTGGGGATCGATATGGAGGTGGAGAAGGAGCTCTATAGGTTGGTGGAGGAGACCTGTAGGCAGGAGCCTTGTATGCAGGAGCTTGATATGGTGTTGCGGCAGAAGCCTGGTAAGACGGAGGATTGTATGCTGGTGGAGAAGGAGCCTGGTAAGCTGGAGCAGCAGGCTGGCTGTATGCTGGTGGGGAAGGGGGATTGTAAGCAGGTGGAGAAGGAGGATTGTAAGCAGGTGGAGAAGGAGGATTGTAAGCAGGTGGAGAAGGAGGACTGTAAGTTGTAACAGAATCCTTGTAGGACGGCGTGGAGGATTCTTTGTAGGAAGGAGCATCACGAGTTTTGAGAGCCGAAGCGGTAGGCTCCTTGTTGGCAGGTGCATCCTGAGTCTTGGGGGCAGGTGGGGCTGGTTCCTTTGCGACCGGCGCTGCTGAAGATGAAGCTTCGTTGTAGGAAGGAGCTTCACGTACTTTGGTGTTTGATGCAGCAGGAGCAGAGTACGGAAGTGCGGCTGGTGCCTGGAATGACGGTGTAGCAGGTGCAACGTATCCATCAGGATGATGGGCCTCACCTTCGTACTCGACGTTAGCAGTAAAGCCATTCTCGTCGGCTTTGTAGGTAACGAACTGGGTGCGCCCATCGGGAAGTGAGACCCGGTAAGAGCCAGTGGTCACTTTGCCATCGGTTTTCTCAGAATGGATAAAATCGTTGTTTGATTCTTCGTCTAGTACATTGTAGGAATAGCTATACGGTTGAGGAGGCTGCACATAAAATTATAGAGATTATTTAACTACAATAAAATTGAAAATCTTTGAGAAAAACTTACATAGTTGACTTGAGAATCCGCGGCTTGGTTGGTGCTGTCACCGGCAGCGATGACAAGCAAAGCGGCGAAGAGAATAAACTATTACAAAGATCAATGTGTTTACAGTCAACATTTTTAAAAAGTAAAAATTATTCAATTAAAAAAAATGCTTACCTTCATCATGATTGTTAAGAGGAGAGAAGTAGTTGTGTAACTGATACTTTTTTCCTTCCGATTCAAACCTTTATATACCCGCTCATACTTCAATGATGACAGCTTCAAGTGAACAGAATCTTCTTGATCGTGATAATGTCAGTTGATGAGCAGCAAAACGGGGGAAAGTTCTGAATAAAACCAGTTACTTTCTATCTAAGATGATCTTCAAGTTCTTATCCATCATCTTCTTTGTTTCCTGGAGTCGTTGGATTGACGGGTTTTTGACGTATCGTATAATGAGAATTGCGATGTCAAGAGGAGTAAAACAAACTAGGCGAAAATGGATGTATGCCCCAATTGTCCCACATATTTCTACATTGGCGGATGTACAAATATTTTCCATTATGTGGAGGCGTATCGCCTAGAATATGCGACAGGACAAATAGGGCTCCGTGATGCTGCATCGATTGCACATCATAGACAAATACAGATAATAAGATAAAGTAACTACAAACTATAAATATCACAACATTTGGTATTACGATATCAGCGATAAGCATAGATATATAGGACTATGGGTTGTCGATTTGGAAAAACGACGCAACGAATGGCTGACATGTAGGACATTGTTGCTTTTTGCCCACATCCGGTTATTGTTTGTTGGATTCTGGATTGTTCATCACATAAACCGGTTGAAGATATAATCATTTTTTAGGTTGGTGCATAAAGGAGGTGACGATACGACGCATTTCCAGTCAAACAAGTTACCAATGAATCCTCATAAGTTTTTTATTGCTCAACAACTTCCTAGAATGCCAACCGATAGTTGAGATGGACTAATTAATTTGGACTTTCTCCAACCTTCCCCCCCACCGGATTATACGGAAAGCTCACTCTTTCGTGAATTCAATTGTTTTGTGTGCTTCAATTAATATCACGAATATTTGGTCAAGAACAATGAGAATCATCTAAGTAAACTGCGATTTTATGAATGTAACATAATCAAATCTAAGTATATGTGGAATTTAAAAAAAAATCTTTGCCCTATTTCAAGTTGAGCGAAACATTTTTATCCGAATTAACTTGGTGGCAGGTTGATGGACAATATTCTTTGCGCGAAAATAACGAGAAATCTAAATGGATTCTAGTAATAAGAGAATACATAATTGAGAGAAATGAAAGAGAAAACTTTGAAACAGTTACACTCTCAGCATAGCTGAACAATTTTTTCTACGTGATATATTCACATTATCAAGTAATATTTTAATGGCTCCTGGTTTACAACTGAAAATCCATTCGAATTAAAACAATACGTCGTTGTGTACGATGATAAGAGCGAATTCCACACATGAACTAGATCTAGATTCTTTAACTTACAAACAGTGACTAGGTTATATTGCACGAAGTGTTGATAAAAAGCAATAAAATCTAAACTAGGCAGATACAAATATTTGCTTGAATAACATCGCCAATCGAATATGGGTAGATGTGTAAGCACACCATAAACCTTAAATTTGTGACATAGATGAAGGGTGGTAAAATGTTGTCCAAAGAAATTAAGAAAATTACCGCTGATGCGACAAGAACTGCATTTTTGCCAGTCAAAACACACACACCAGTAACACCACATCAAACTCTACTAGCAGACATGCAGACTCTTCTGTCTATGTTCTCAGTCTCAGTCAGAATCTCTGCCAACAGTCACACTGTTGCCGATCCTGCTGTCATAATTCAAAAGTCATTAAATGCAATTCATTCAAAATGCTATTGCATCAATAAAAATGGAACGAAGAAAGACGTCAAATTTACAGAAAATATTGGAAAACCTTGGTTGGTTAGTTGTCACGACACGAATTCAAACAAGCGATATAATGAAACTGTATTACTTCCTCCACCTAGAAAATTTATTTCAGTTAACGAAAAATACAAGTGCAAAGTTGAATGGCAGCGCATTATATATTTCTTTTGGCAGTATACTGATTTTAGCATTAGCGTTATTCAATTAAAAATCTTCAGCTTCTACGCAACCACAAAAATCTTTCCATTTTTCTTGTACTCTCCTATCAACTTGTTTTGTTTGAAAAAAAAAACCTGCCTGCATCAGAGAAAACTATCCAACGGCAACTATAGTTATTAGTTAACGGGTCAAGCCACCGTAAAACAAGTTCCAGTCATTCATTAACGAGTTGTAACTCGAACTCGGCTGCTTCCGTATCATAGAACTATTTGGCACACAACGTGAAGAGCCCGTGAGAATATCGCTAATCACAAAGCGCATGCCCTGACGGCAAGGACCACGAGTTTGCGACTTGTAGCAGCCCGGTCTTCCGAACTGTCCGCTCCAATAAATGTGACGGCCGTCAGCCTTTGACGGGCATGGACAGATTTGGCAGGTGGATAAGCCTTGATTTCCGTAAGGAACCATCCATTGGCCGGTAGTACAGGTGCCCTATTTAAAAAAAAAAATAATGTGTCATGGGAGGATCATCATGGGATAAGTTGGTTAATCATTTCATCATGCCAGGTCTTATCTGTACCTTGGTGTACGCTGGGTAGCAGCGGTTGGTTTTTTGACACCTGACATAGTTGGGCCGACTGCAACGGCAAAAGCCGTAAGAAAGATCCACGGCGGTGAAAAACTGATCAGCCGGACATGGGCTCGGAACGACCAACTTACTTCTAATTTCAAAATCCAATTAAACGACTTTAATATTTCAAATGTAACTGAGACATGTGTTCTACGAGTGTACCGTGAGATAATTGGTGTGGGAGAAGTCGGATAGCACAGCTTTGTATTCTGGCAATAGCGAAATGTCCTGGAATTGGATACTTGAAAAATAAATTTGATTTCAAATTCGATTTGACTCGTAGTCACTTACGATGGATAGCCGTAGCACGGTTTTTGTGTGTAGCGAATGGCGCAATATCCGGGATTGCTTGAGACCGATTTGACAGACAACGGATTTTTAGATGAGATGCAACCTGTTGAAATAATCCCAATCGAAGGACATGTGGGTTGGATAGGTCGTGCAATGGCAATGGGATTCGGAGTAAAGATTTCATTTCTGTTACAAGGTCCTTGGTAACCTTTGCGACAGTAATAGGATTTTCCACACCTACACAGAAACACAAAAAGTTGTACATGGGTTATCATTGTTTTATGAACTCTATACGGTTCACATAGTTATTTTTTAAGCCACGTCTCTACTACATTGTACAAATAAGGCATATAACATTTAATCAACGTAGGGCAATTTGAACAGAAGTATCTGTCATAACAAAACACAAATGTATATCTTGTTGTAATCTTTTACCCATTTAAAACGCGATAAAAGAAAAAGTGAACCAATATTTGAGGTCGAACGATGGGCTGTCAAACCGATGATTGACGGGACGTGATTAGGATCACCGTCTAACTCTCAGCTCTCTACAAATATGTTACAATTGAAAATAACTTACACAACCGTAGGACTGAATGCCGGCGGTATAATGGGTGCAGGTGACTGGCATAGACGTTTGGTTTGACATGGACGTTTAGTTTGACAGGTGCGTTTCGAATAACACGGACGCCTGGCCGTTTGGCAACGTCGACCGGTTTGGCATGGCGGAGGTTTGACCGACGGGCAGGGTTTACTGGTTTTGCATGGCGTCGGTTTCGCCTGTGTGCAGGTCCTTCCGGATTGGCATGGTTGAGGTTTCGCCTGTGAACAAGGTCTGCCAGATTGGCAAGGCTTGGGAGGATTCGCAGATTGCGGAGGATTCGCATTTTGGCAAGGTCTGCCGGCTTGGCAAGGCGGACGATTCACAGATTGGCAAGGTTTACCGGCTTGGCCGCAAGGAGGTTTAACTGTTGCTGGTGGCCGGTAGGGGGGTCTCCGTGTTGGTATCACCTCATCTATTTCTCCTTCGGGTAAGAGCTCGTTAAGGTCCGGTAACCCGTCAACCGAAAAATCAGGGTCGAGCTCGTCAATCGATTCATTGTCATCTGGACCGTCGCCACTCTGATCAGCGAACATGAGTTCGTCATCGTCGGAGAAGGAATATTTGTTGCCAGTTTTTTCCGGAACTGATTTCTTCTTCAACGGTTTTCCGCCCGTCGAAGCTTCGGTGGAAAGGGCGAAAATGCCCAGCAACAGCACAAAGACAAAAACGTTGAACAACTTACCGGCCATTTCTGTTGGCTGAGCGAGCAGTTCAACTCGTCGAAGGATTGAAAATCAGCCTCACTGGTGGGCTGCTCGACTGTCAAGTTTTGGGAGCCCTTTTATATTGTTACTATTTCATTTGATAGTTGAAAACGCCCAAACCGAATATAGATAAGATGAAGCTCAACTGTAAAAGAGATAAACGTGTTGAAAAGGTTTCGTGACATCGTGCCAAACCCACAGGAATATTGCGCCACGGCATTTTATAGCTTAGGCTAAAACCCAGCTGTTTCTCTCGTATCACTCCGATCCTGTCAACTCCACTTTTTAGGTGGGAGTCGGAAAATGCCATCAAACGGAAACAGCATGAGTCGAAAATTCATCGAGAAACTTATGAGAAATCATATTTCCCATGGAAAGATTTTTTCTTATTTTTTCAGTGATATTGTCGATAGCTGTTTGAACGGTGAAATAAAATCGTTCGATTGTTCGTCACGTCTACGATGCGATAACACTACTACTCAACCATACGAGGTGTAAGGCGATTTCAAAGCGCAGCTGAACAACATTTTTAAATTTCAAATCTAAAACCCAAGTTAAATTCGCTTATCGCACGATCGTGATAACGGCGCAAATAAACTAAAAACCAACGTAGAATTTTTTCCAAACGTAAAAAAAAAATACAAATAAAATCATACTAAATAAATCGAATGAAACGGAAACGAAATATTTTTTTTTTGTTGTAACACGGCGTCACTTTACAAGGGCATTTATATAAGAGGAGATTACAATAGTACAGAATTCGGGAGGTCTTTTGAGTGTATACTGTAGGGTGTATAGTGGGTGTATATAAGGTGTCATATCGTCTGTTCATTTTTCATTGAATAAGGTGTGTATAATAAGGTATTGCTATCAACTCGAATACAATCCTCCCGAAAAATTTTCAATTTCTTGTAAACGGCATAACAAACTATCATGAAAACAATTATATATATTCCCCCAAAAAACCGTATCCGCTCCTTTTGGTTAGGTTCATTTTACACTAGAGAAATAGATGAGAGAATTGAAAAATAAAAAACAAAAAAACAATTTGAAGAAGAAATAACTTTTCCCATTTTCCCCGCTGACGACGAAATCGCTGCTCTCTACGCACACATAGTCACGGTATAGTTACGGTGAGACGGTCAGGTGTGATCATGAGTGTGAGACTGAACTTTTTCGTTTCGTAATTGGCCCAAAAATAAAAAGCAAGAAATTCGAGGGAATAAGAAAAAATCAAAAGTTGGTGGTCTTGGATGGAAGGAGCTGCAGGTGCAGGAGGACATGTGGATCATTACACAGAGGAATGAGAAGGCGCTCAAGTGCTTTCCGATATTGTTAACGAAAAGATGACGACGATGACCTAATAAACCCGATCATCTTTTGGTTTTCTTTTCAAGTAGAGATTGACGTAAAAAAAAAGGGAGGGTCTTGGCTCTCGCAGTTTCTCAGTGGGCGACACCAAACAAAAAACAAACGAACCAATACACATTTTTCAGACTACAAGGGAAGAAAAAGGTGGTGACTCTATTCCTATGCTCGATACCTGCTGCATTTCAAAACAGGTACGCGGCAGAATATGTAGTTTCAATTTTTAAGACGCAAATCGCCCCGATTCGTCAATGTGGGGGGCGACGATTTTAAAAAAATTCTAAAAATCCACGAGTCGATTTTCACAAGAAAAGACTCGCGGATATCCTTTATGGTATCATATCATTTGAATAGTAACTATGGGACGAGAGAAAAGAATAAAAAAAATTCACGTAACTTTCTAAATTTGGAGGGGGAGTTTTCGATGAGAGCAGGGGGGGTGAGGGAGCTCTCTGCTACTGCGGCAATGATCCAACCGTGTGAGTCAGTTCCAGTTCTTCCATCTCGTCGTTGACTTTCCTCGTCTCGTCGTCGGCGGTCGGCAGCGGTGCAAACTCTTCCGCCAGTTGCATCTCCATCTCCATGTCGTCTTCCATCTGTCGCGTCCATACATGTAGGAGAAGAGAAGAGAAATACATCCATCAATTTCAATTCAACCAAGATAACAGGGATCACACGAAAGGGGGTGTCGGGGGCTCTTTTTTTTATTCTGTGGGGTTTCTTTGAAACATACTATCAGCAGTCTCCTGGGTGGATCTACCAGGCAATGTTTAGTTTCCGATCGACTCTCTCTATAGATTTTTGCGGTTGTCATTCCAATCCCAAACATGCACAAATGGAACAGCCACATCAGCAGGATAACACTCTTTTTGTAAAATCTGAATTTCTTTTTGGTGTTCGGTCGGGGTTGTTATTGAGGCTCGGGGAAATCAAATATCAAATGCCGAAAAAGAGAGAAAAAAAAAGGTAAAAAAATAATCCAGTTATTAAAAAGTAATAAAACTATATCATGTAAAAAGAAGGGTGTTGTTATCAAACGTGATGGTTAAATTGTAAGAGAATTATATTAGAGAGTCTAACAAAAAAAAAGTGTGTGATCGAACTGCGGTTGGTGCTGCCTTGCCAAATCGATTGCTTACGCTCTAGACTTGTGGGTTTCAAGCGAAACTTGTTTCCTTCGAGGGGGGTTATATCCATCGATTTTTCCTGGTTGCATTTGGACTCATGTGATGATTGATATCATAACCGAGCGTGAGGTCGTCGAGTTATTTTTTTTTTTGTTTTTTTTTGTTTTGTTTTCCCCCAAAAAGAGACTTTTCCAGCACACAATGGCGGTCGTTTCTTTCCCTCCTACCCCCACCGCCGTCAAGGACTGCAGACTGAAGATGCCGTTGTTGGATTTTCCTCTTCTTTGACATCTTCTTCTTCTCTGACTTCAGCCTCCGTCTCACTGTCCACACTCAACGTTATCATCGGATAGGCATTGGTTTCTCGCACCTCTTCCACCAAAGCATCATCGTCCGTATCGCCCTCCGTATCGCCCTCCGTCTCGGTTGTCGGCGTCTGAATCTTTTCTTCCGCCGTCTGAACACACACACACACACACACACACACGTAGGGAACTTATTGCACGATCCGTCTAATAATAAATTCATCCCTCTTGCAAGTTCTCAAATTTGGTTACCTCCTCTAACTGACATTCTTACAATGGTAATTTGTTTTAAATATTTGTTTTGATTTTGGTTAACTTTTTTTTATCAATATTAGATTAATGGATACGATTTTTGGGGTTTCATTTAATAGCTGGTTTGAGATTTGGGTGATGAGTCGGTAAATCGGTGGAAGGATTCAGGGATCAATTAAGTGAATGGGGTATTTTCCATTTAGGAGTGAGCGGGGTAAAGGTTGCGTTACCTGTTTGTGCGATTCCTCTAGGTGTTTCATGAGAACGGCGACGACGACGTTGACCAGGACGAACTGGGCCATCAGGACGAAGATGACGAAAAAGATGGGAGCGATGATGCGGGACACGCAGCAGTTCTTGATGCAATCGGCCGAGTGATCGCAGTTCTCCCGCAGCGTGTCCTTCATGATGCCGTTCCAATTGTCGCCCGTGGCCACCCGGAACAGCGTCAAGAAAGCAATTCCAAAGTTGGCAAAGTGAGCGTGCTCGCCCAGTCCCTGGCACGGATGGTCGTCGTCGCACTCTTGACAGGCGGAACATGGCGATAAAACACACGAAACATTTCATTCCGGTTGGCCGGGGGGCTCGTTAATTTTTTGTTCTGCTTGTAATATTTACCCAGTCGACCAAACAATTCGACTCCGAGGGCGGCGAATATGAAGAAGAGCAAGTAGAATAAGAGACCGAGATTGCCAACTTGCGGCAGGGCTTGCATCACCGTGTCCAGCAAAGAACGGATTCCTTTGGCCATCTTCAGCAATTTCAAAACTAAAGTAAGAACGGAGAGACAATGTTAATCGTATTTAAATGAAATTATAATTTGTTTTTTGTTTAGTTCACCTCTGGCTATCCGAAGGACTCGCATGACGCGAATGATGGTGGGATTGATTGGAATTAAATCGGATTTCATTTCCTCTAAAACGATGCCACCAATGGACAGGATGACGATGGAAACGTCCAGCTGATTCCAGCGGTCCTTGATGTACCGTCTCACTCCCAGGGCCACCACTTTGCAACCGGATTCGATGATGAAGACGGCCGTGAAGAAATAATTGAAAATGCGCAAAGCAGACTCCAGTTCCTACGGCATTCCAAATCGTCGTGTACAATTTCAACAACTTCGTTTGTTACTTATTAAAAAATAATAATAAAATAAGGGAAGATCAACTTAC
The DNA here is from genome assembly GCF_021134715.1 of Daphnia pulex. Taxonomy (NCBI): domain Eukaryota; kingdom Metazoa; phylum Arthropoda; class Branchiopoda; order Diplostraca; family Daphniidae; genus Daphnia; species Daphnia pulex. The sequence continues at coordinate 2,393,680 of NC_060025.1, read as the reverse complement.
AGGCGGCATCAGGTAAAATTCCATGGCCATGGTGACGACATTGAGACCGATGACGGCGGCGATGGCCAAGTCAAAATATTTAGATGTCACCACGTTGTGAATCAGCAGCCGAGAACGTGAATAATTGGTGTAATACGGTGGCCGTCGCATCTCTGGAAGGATTATTACGTCGAGCGAAGAAAAGAAAAGAAAATCAAATGACTGAACTAAATAGTTAACATTCGTCGTGAATGGAATCATCAATCGAAACCACACAGACAAACACAAACTGCACGCAAAAAAATTGTCAAACATGTGCCTAATAATAATGTAGTATATAATAAAGCTCGCAGACTCCCCAATCGCCGCTTGGAAATCAGGGCCAAAAAGTTGAAAATCACACGAAAACTGATTGTGGTGAGATACATTTGTAAAAAGAAAAAAAAATGGAATTGTGTGTGGCATTCAGAATACATGACGTCTACTACTAATAAAGAAGTGACGACGTGCCGTTAATGTCAAATCTCTGATAGCGTCATTAAAGAAAAGTCATGCCGCAGCTCGTCGACTATACGTAACTAGAATTACAAAAATTCGAATTCATTCTGATGGTAATGAGATAAAAGGCAATCCACATAATAGTAAGGGAAGTATCTATATATGTAGCTACTAGATACAGTCGCAAGGGTGCGAACAAACAAGTCGGCGATGTTTGTTTCCTGGAATGGATTTATCAGTGATCCCGACAGTCACAGTTGGATCAATAAAAAAATAAATAAATAAATAAATAAATGTTGGGGGGTGTGTTTTGAGGGGTGGCTGTGTGAAGTAATAATCTTGATAAGCCAGCGAAAAATAAAAATCACACCAGTGCAAATATTTTTTATGATTGGGGGATGTGGGTTTTGTGTATGTTGCTGATTTGTTTTGTTTTTTTGTTTTATGTTGTTGCTATCTCTAGACTAGTATGTGGCTAGAAGAGGTAAAGAAAAAAAAAACAACAGTGAGTGGGTCAGGAATGGCTAATTTCCTACCCGTTTTCACGGCTCTGGGCTTAGGTCCGCGTTCAGTGCCATCGATGACGTCATTGAGTGCGACTACAATACCAACTTGAACAAAAATGGCATTTCAATAATATAATACAGGAAAAAAGAAAAAAGGAGAAAAAACATATTCGGTTCCTTTCGCCACCTGAACGAAGATAAACCCAAATGAAAACCAACCAGACTAAAAAAAATAGAGAACAGAAAGAATTCTACGGTGAGATGAAATGAAAAGACACGAAAACGCTGCAGTCGATAGATTAAGTCAGTAAAGATAAGAGGAAAGAAGTGGAACGGAAACAAGGTCCTATGGAACGAAGAAGCTAAACACCGATAAGAAATTCAACAGTACGATAATGCGAAAGTGTCTAAGTGTTGGCCGCTAACGAGAGTAGGCGTAGGCCGTAATAAATAACGAGAAGGATTAGAGCGGACTAGGCTATGTATAAAAATAAAGTGTGAAGTCGGCTTTTGGTCACACTTCTTAGAGATATGAAAATCAACTCGGAAGATAAATAATGAAGTGGATCGTACGGGGTCGCTGGGAGGGAATCACTCAAGTAAAAAAAAAAAAAAAAAAAAACTTAATTAAACGAAGTGTCATATATGAACAGCTCCCGCGAATTAATTTCAAAAGTCTAAAGCGCCACATCTTTTCCAGCTTAATTATCTAATAAATAAAAATGATGGCGGGGAAAGTTGGGCGGCCTAGAGAAAAATGTGGCAAGATAACGTTATCGATTTACTTCGTCGCTTCTTCTCCATTTTGCGCGCCCGCTTGGCCATACGTCGAGCCCGCTCCTCCTTCTCCTGCTCCTCACGGCAACGGTGAAAGTTCTCGACGACGACACCGACGAACATGTTGAGCACGAAGAAGCCGACCAGCAGCAGAAACGAGATGAAGTAGATCAAGCGCCACTCGCTGTAATTCTCGATCGGCTGGCCATTCAGACGCAAAAGTGTGTCAATCGATTTTCTCAATTTTTGATTTTCAAATTTTTTGAGTAGACAGAACCTGTTGGTCGACCCCAACGGCGTCCAGCCCAGTGTACATGATGTTGACCCAGCCGTCTTTGGATGAGAGGACAAAGAGGGCCATCAAGGCCTGTCCCAGGTCGTCGAAATTGTAGGCGCGGTTGACCCACATATTGCGAGGATCGGCCGCCAGACAATCGGTCCGATTGCGAACCGAACGGATGTTGGGTCCCTCGCAGTAGAAGAAACTGCCTTTGAATAACTGTCCAAAGAGCAAAGAATAAATAAGTCGGCCGGCAGAGGTCTCTATAAAGGCATTTACTGTACCTGGACTCCCAAAATTCCAAAGATGATAAAGAACGTGCAACAAATGAGCACAATGTTCCCGATGGGCTTCAGCGAAGATAGTAACGTTTGAACCACCAATTTCAAGCCGGGCGCCCGGTTAATGACACGTAGCGGTCTCAAGGATCGCAACAGCCGGAAGACCTGAAAAAGATGACAAAATTGTTCAAATGAATGATATTTTAAAAACTGTCAATTGGAATTGTCGCCTTACTCTGAGAATGCCAAAAATGCGTGGGCTGCCGCTAGAGAGAAGCGACATGAGAATATCGACGATGGAGACGGTCACAAGCAGTCCGTCCATGATGTTCCATCCGGAATCAAAGTAAGCGTTGGAGCCGTAGAACATGCCGACGGCCAGCACTTTCAACATCATTTCGATGGCAAAGACAAAGGTGAAGACATAGTTGGACAGGGAAAGGAAGGCACGCTCGAACGAGTCGGGAGGAATGAGCGGCCGTTCCATGGCCAGCGTGACGCAATTCAATCCGATGAAAAACAGGATCGAATGGTCGAACCAACTCTTTCTCACCAAGTTACCACAAGACTGCCGGATGCTGCCGATTCCAGCCCCCCGCAAATGAGAATAACGCGTTAGAATCGTTCTCAATTACAATGAATTAACTCAGCGCAGATGCACAAACGGGCCACTTACGAATTTTCCGGCGATAGGAGGAAAAGGGCGTAATCTTCGCGCTCCTTGAGCCGCGGGAAACGCTCATAGAGGCGGACAATCAACGGTTTCTTGGCCACCACTACTTCCTCTTCCGTCTTGGTGGTGGCGCTGTTGGCTCCCGTCTGTCCCTCCCCGATGGAGAAATTGAAGTTGCTGCTGTTGTTGTTGTTGTTGGGCTGCTGACACGCCAGACATTCGCTGTTTATAGGTATTCGCGTAATTGAAGTGATCCGCAAAGGGCTTACCGTCAGGTTATTGAAACCGGGCGATGGAGTCCGCGGCGACGAGCCGTTACTGCGGATGGAATTCTGCGGACTGAGCGTCGTCGGACTGCCAAACGAGTTCTGATGAGACAGGATCGGTTTCCGGTTGAACGGCTGGTGGATCCCGTCGTGCTGGACGCTGCCGTTGCACGCAAGTCGATCGTGATTACTGCAACTGGGCACACAGGAATCCAAAGGATTATTCAGACTGGAGCTCTTAAAAAACAAAAGGAAGAAAATTGACGAGTACCTCGGCTGTCGTTGGTTGTTGAGGTTGTTGAGAAGGTTGTAATTGCCCGCATTTCGATCCTCTTCCAGCTCGGCTTCCAGATCCGCTTGTGACTCGACATTAGGCATCCCGCCCGTCTCGCGCGACGAAAGTTTCCTCCACAATTTCTTGCTGCCCTGACGCAAAACGCCGTTGCCACCGCCGCCACGATCCTCCGAGGGAGATAGCGGCAACAGCGAATTGGTGTCGGCCGACTCTTCCGGCGAAGAAATCATCGGACCTCTACTCCACCCCCCACAGGGGCGAAAGAAAACGACAAATGGCGTCGTCAGTCAAGTGGCAAATACGGAAAAGAAGAAGAAATAAAAGGAAAAACTAAAGCGAACCCTGAGGGAGCTGCCAGACTGCTCTTCCGGCTAAGAATACTTCGAGTGGGCATTATTGGGGTGAGGCTGGATCGGCGGGAAGATCTCGAGCTGGCACACGATCTGTTGCTCGGCGTCCGCAGTAAAGATGGCGAACTCAGCGTCTCAAGTCCCTGTGTGTGTGTGTGTGCAGTGTGCCAAAGGATTAGCGGTCGAGGGTCCTTTTTACCGGCGGTCAGGGGGGGATAACAAGTTTACAACAAGTTACGATTCCGCAATTTCACTCACCAAATTGATGCCGTCGCCGTGCAGGGGCGAAGTTTCGGCGGAAGTCCGCGGCGAGGACACTCCCACCAACTTGACCGACTTCAAGGGAGACAGTCTGACGCAGGACGACGAGCTGCTGTCCCTGCGGCTGCAAATGGAATCAAGTGTGGCGTTGGGAGATCCTTGCGGAGTGGCCGCCGTGTGGGTGATGATGGGAGCGGCCGCTGACGGATGCAATAAATGCTGCGAAGACGACGACGCTCCTGTCGTCTCCATCCTTTCCGATCCATTGATCGCCGTCCTCGTTTGGAATTCTGGTCGAGAGACAACGGAAGGCGGCGGCGGCTGACAGAGTAGGATCGTTTCTGTTCGGAAGGAAACAAATAAGAGAGAAGAGAAGAATGATTGAAGTGTTTTTCTTTCAATTAAGACGTGTTTGTGTCGAACGAACGTTTGAATGAACCTCTGTCGATGTTTGACTTTGGATCGTAATGGTTCGGGCTTCCGGGGCAGTCGAGCTGGCTCTTATTGTGCAAGGATTCGCGACGCTGTTGCTCCTGAATGGCATTATACGAATTCTCCTTAAGACGTCGCTGTTGTTGAGACTCCAACAATGCCAGTTTGGCTTGTTTGCGCTCCTCCTACATCATATGTACACAGCCGGAAGGAGGAGGGGAGGATGGCGTCAGGAGGATTAGGATCGACAAGAAAAAAAAAGAAGAAAAAAAAGCGGGAATTTAAAAGAAAAAAAAGTTTGTTAGTACAAAACGGCGCCCGTTTGTTTAAACAACCAACGATGAAGTCGGGGGAATGGACAACATAAGAAGAAAAAAAAAAGAGTTGGCTTCGTGTGTATACCGAAATCCCGCTCCTTCTTTTTCGCCGGATACAACTCAACCTCCCCTCCTTCATCATTCTCACATGATTTGTTGTTGTTGCACATTCCTCATGCGACTAAAAAAAGAAAAATGAGCCGCAAAAATAAAAAGGAAAAGTAAAAGAAAACAGCTCATCGATTTCAATCATGCGGTTAGACTCTTCTTCTCTCGCGTCTTTATGTGATACACACACACACACACCATTGATGCTGTATGGCCTTTTTGCGAGGATGGGGTCATTAAGATCGATCAAAGTCACACACGCCGGAGAACAGAAATAAGATGTGGTTGGTGTACATGTAGAAACAAAATGATGCACACCGCGCAAACACACAGAGCACACAAAAAAATCTACGACGTTGAATAAAAAAAAAGAAATCACACACACAGAAAAAAGGGGGGTAAGAAACTATGGGTAATATCAACTTCTTTTTCCCGTCGTCATTGGAAGTTGTTTTTATTTTATTTTATGGTATGCGGTGGTGATGGTCTATTCTATCTGTACATTTTGGCTTGGGTAGCCGGAGGAAACGTCTTTTTTATCCTCCGTTTGTTTATTGATTTATGTGTTGGGCTTTTCCATCTCTGTCTGGTTCTTTAATGAGGTAATGATTATTAGATAACTGGATACATTGAGGATAAGGGGAGAGGCTAGAAAAAAAAATTAGGTATTATGCGTCACATGAAAAGCTTTTTTTCGCTCTATCCAAACTATAAACGATAAAGCCACGAATATACAACGCAAGGATGCGTGTTTCTTTTCGCCTCGCGGGAGATATTCGAGAACATGTGAAAGTGGTTGATGGTGGAAAAAAAAGAAGAAAAAAGTTATCAAATGTATGCGGAACCGTTGACGTTGTCGTAGAAAATGTCAAGTTCATTAACGAGAAACGTCAAAAATTCCCCCATTCACTAGTGCCACAGCCGTTCTTGCACATGTCCTGAATTGTCAATGGATCGAGATAATAACGTCAATCAAAAAAGCGCGCGCGCGGGGTTGGGAGGGAGCGTTCTACAGAGACTATAAGGCCACTTGTATCAAAAAAATTTGTCTTTTTTTTTTGGAAAATAAAATATAACAGCGGCCAACACACAGACACACAGACGAGACGGACCTCGAGTAGCAAGTCGGCGAGTTCGGCGCTGTTGATGACCGGTGACGGGGTGTAACCGACGGGACTGCAACTCTCCTCCGTCACCGACGATCTCGAAAAGTAGTTGTCGTGCTGTTGTTGGAGCTGCTGCTGCTCTTGAGGTGGTGAGTCAGGTGACGAATCGTTAGGCGGAGGGGGTGCCTGCTCATCGTGACAAGAGCCGGCGCCGGATGTTCCTTCGTCCTGGATCGACAGGGCGGCGGCCGTGGCCAAAGCCCTTGCCGCGTGACGCTCCTGTCTGGCCTGCTCCCGCTGCTCACGTTCCAATCGCTCCGTTCTCTACACACACACACACACATTCACCATGAGGGGAGTACCCATGGGTGATGGCCAAGATGACAACCGTAACCGCAAAAATACAACAATGACACTTTCTTGACAGCCTCCATTATTCCTTTTCAATCCCACCAACCCAAAAAAAAGTTCCCGGGACCATTTTTTCGTTGGTTTTTTTTGTTAGTTAGGCATTCCAGACTCGAGTTAAATTTCAATTCTCCAATTGAAGTGATCCATGCAAATGTCAAATCAAATCAAAAATAGGCTAGCTTCTTATGTAATCACACCATGCCAGGTGAAATCCGAATCAGTTAAATTCGTTTTCTTTTTCTCGTTTCTGTTTTGTTTGACAAAAGTTGAATAGAAATTGTGACGGTTATTGTTTCTCTTTTGTTGTGTTGGCCGTGTGGCGACAGAAAATCAATAGAAAGTCCGAATGTAAATGCGTGTGTGGTGGGTACGGTTATGGTGCGCGCCCACCAATAAATAGGGAGTAGGCTAGCTAGCCGTGTATAGATTGTGTTGTTACGTACCTCGGCGGAGAAACCTTCGACGAGAATGGCGACGAGTAGATTGAAGAGGACGTAGTTGCCAAACGTCATGAGGGCCACGAAGTAGAGGGCCGCCCAATGGCTCGTCTTCTCCATGCCGTTGAAGAGGACGACATTCCAATCCTCTTGAGTCAAGATCTATACACGCCAGCAGACACACACACAGAGACACCGCGGCGTTATACACATTCAATGGCCAAGAATTATGTGCTAGGATCGGGATTGGGGAAGCACGGAATTGGAACGGGACACAAAAGGGGTGGCGAGGGATTTTGATGTTTTTTTATATTTTAAAAGAAGTTCATTAACTGGGGGGGTAAGAAGGAATTTGTGTTCCAAGGTTTTATCCCGGAAAAAGACAAACGTACAAATGATAAGGATCGAAAGAATGACATCATCGAGAGGATTTCGGTAAAACTATGTACTGTGAGAGAGTAAAAGGAAATATCTAAACACATGAGTGATCTCTGTTGAGGGGGGGAGGGGTCTACTCTATTTTATAATATGCAGTCAAAGATAAATGTTAAAAATGTTGGGCTGTCATAATTGTTTTTAAAAAATTCACTACTAATTAATGAATGGATAACATTACTGTATCGTGTGTAATGTTTTGTTTGTTTTTTTAGATTAATATAATCAATTGACGGGTTAAATTGTACGACACGCTACTTGCCTGGAAGACGGTGACAGTAGCCCAAAGCAAAGTGTTGAAGTGTTTTCGGTCGCAGACGCAACCGGGATCCCGGTCGAGAATCTCCGAGCACGTGCAAGATCGGGAGCCGTCCTCTCGCATGCAAAATTTACCGCCAAACAGATACATGCCTAGTACGCTGTCATGGCGTCATCGACCGTCAACAAATTGGACAAATTAGGAGAGAAAAACGAAAATAAGAAGAGAAAAAAGAAATAAAACACATCTAATGACACGGTACAATCAAAGAACACATTTAATAGAACGGGCAGCCAAAACATAAATTTTAAAAAAGTCCGTGGCCGTTTATGAATATTTCATCAACTCCTTGAAAATTAAAAAAAAAAAACATATTGAACTGTACGACTCGTCGTCGTCGTCATCATCTTTTCTCGGTAATGACGACGATATTATCGGGGACTGATTCGATCCCGCCTACACGACAACATTTGAATGAGCACTTTTTCTCTTTCGTTTTCTTTCACCCTCCCATTTTTCCATTCCGAGGGGAAATTGTAAAGACGCTGTTGAAATGCAATCAGGAGAAGACGGAACGACACGAACGATTTGTCTGTCCCACAGCGCCGATGACGGAAGGGGGGAGGGGGTTTCCACTATTTCGAGTGGAAATAAGGGATAAAAAAAAGAGAAGGATCTTTTCATTTTTTGGGTGTTATCTTTCACACTCATCACCCATCGACCAACTGCTGCTGCTGCAATGGTGTTGACATGTCTCACAGACACACTCGACTCGTCGCCCCAGTTTCCCCAGACGCCCAGATCAGCTCTCCTCTCTGCGGATGTGTCGGCCGTGCGAGATTGAAGAGTTCTCCATTACTGCCAGCTTATAGACAAGTAGCTAGGGAAATGGGCTATAGACCGGACAGCTGCTGCAGCCTCCTATTCCTCCCCCCCCCCCCTTTCTCTCTCTCTCTCTCTCGGTGAATAATCAAAGGATATCTTTGCGTTACAGGAGCCGCGACACACGTACACACCCTGGGTTTCTTAGAGGTCCTAGATTGAGCCGCCTAATATGTATAAATCAGTCTAGACTCTCGACTCTGTCTCTCCTTTATCGCGCTACTCTAGCCGCGGTTTATTGACCGTTTTCTGGCAGCGACGTCATAACTCTTTCCGGACGACCTCTCTTCTTCTTCTTCCTCCCTTTTCTCTCTCTTCTTCTTCCGACATCAAATACTAAAAGCCAAAAATGGTAGATGAAGCAAAAGTCGCAAGAAGAAGAAGTAGTAAGAGATTGCAGACATAATTAGTCGAGCCCCCCCATCCACCCAGAGTTTGGCGTACTCCTTCTCCTCCAACTGGCTGTGTCTTTGGATGTCAAACGACCCGTGTCGCGATGAATTCACCAGAAGATATGACGGGCGGGCAAGTCCTCTCTATATCTGATCGACTAATATCCTGTGCGCGCGGCCATCGATCTGTAACAAGTTGATTTCAGCGCCTATTTGAACGGACGATCAATTGGAACGGCCGTTTCGGCAGAGCGATTATTACGAATGGAAACGTCACACATCGTCATCTATTTCTAAAAGGAGGGAAGAAAGAAAAAGAAAAATAGGCACAGCAGCACAACCCGGCTACTAGATGGAAGAAGTCAGCCAGTTAGAAGCCTGGGGGGTTAATAATGAGCCTATACAGCAGCGACGTTAAGTGGTAAGGAACCAGACAGAAGAAAGAAAAAGAAAAAAAAAAAGGAAAAAATACGGACGTGTGTGTATATATAATATAAGAAGGAAGAAAGCGTAGTGTATATAAATATATATATACAGCCATAGAGCTATAAGGGAGGAGGGATGCTGGAAGAGCACGAGGGAGGGCAGGTAGCAGCCGTTTGGCAATAATCTATGTTAGACGCGGTAGACGGAACATAAGGATGCGATTTCCTTTGCTGCACCGGGGAGCGACTTCTAAAGGAGGTATCTAATTAGCTAATTGAGGGGGGTCTGCCGTTGCAGCAGCAGAAAATGCCAAGAAGAAGAAGAAGAAGAAGAAGTAGTAGAAAGTTTGGTGGTGCTGGGTTTTTCTGATCTATGTCTATGTCTTTTCTAGATATTGTGGATGGTGGCCGTGGGTAGTGATGGTTGAACTATATAGGGCGAGAGGGAGTGATCAAAGTCATTTGGCAATCAAATAATTCAAAAGTCATCCAACTTTCTCTCTACTGTACGGGGAGTTGGGAGGGGGGATGGAGGGAGGGAGGAGTGAAACGGATCGATGCAAGCGATTGATGATGTCATTGGACGGAATGGATAGAAAAGAGATAAAAGGTTGGGTTGGTTTTTCTCGGCTCATTCGTTAGATATTTACAGGATCATTATTCAATGGGAGGGAAGGAAGAAGAAAAAGGGTGTAAAAGAAGAATGGAGACGGATGGATGGATGGATGGTTTTTTGGTTTGGATGTACCTGAAACACGGTCACTATGGCCCACAGGAGGGAGTCGAAGTTTTTACGGTCGCAACTCGTCGATTGGTCGCTGGTTTTGCGACAAAATTTGCATCCGAACAAGTTCATGCCCAGAATGCTGTTTGTGCCGATTGGGTTTGATTTCCGTCCGCAATCGGATGGCAAAACAATTTCAAAGTAGAAGAAGATGAAGAAGAAAGACAACCAAAAAATAGCGGGAAAGAAAAAAGACAAAAACAATCAGAAAACACCAACATAAATAGCATATGAATCGACGTCGTCAAATATTCCAGAGCCCCGGAGAAAATGCGCTGAATGATCTCCGACGACCGCGTCGGGGCATTAGGGACTTGCACTATATAAAAGTCGTCGTCATCCGCCATGCTCGCAACGCATCCAGCCCAGCGGACGTCTCTCCCACCTCTTTCAAAGCTCTCCGCTGCTGCTGCTGCTGCTTGCTAGTACTACTACCACCACTACACTCGGGGAGTTCTATCCATTATGGATGTCTCAATATACTTCTTTCATTCCTTTCGTATGACTGTGGGCTACTACCCCGGCTCCTGGCCGGGCACAACAGTGTAACCTACAAAATCGACTGACTGCACACACATACATACAGACTCTCTCTCTCTCTCTCTCTCTTCGGCCATCTTTTTCCTGCAAGCCAACTTATGAATAAAACGACAGACAGTCGGCAGCCATCCCCAGAACTGGAGAGAGCCTTTAGGGGGGTGCTGCAATGAAGGCGGATCGATACGTGGGAGAAACGAGCGGAACTGTACCTAGAACCTGGCCGACTGATAATAACCCAAAACTCCTCTCTCTCTCTCTCCTTTGATGTGTGTACGTTACGCGGTAGTGGTACAAGTTGTTCACACACATGTAGATATATATATATAAGGAGCTTTTGTGTGGCTCAGAGAGAGAGGGAGATGATACAACACGCAACACGACGAGCGGCGAAAATATTTTTAATTTAGATAGAAAACCGGACCGCTAAACGTCAATATTGTACCTGAATATGAAAATGAAGAGAAGGAGCAAGGCGAAGAAGACGGCCACGTTGTCCATGGTGCGCAACATGACGATCAATTGGCGGCGCAAGTTGGGCATGAAGCGGACCAGCTTCAAAATGCGCAAGAGACGGAACGTTCGCAAAACAGACAGGCCCGAACTGCCACCGTCGTCCCCTTCGAACCGATTGAAGCTCTGAAAGACTTCCACCAAACTAAATCAAAATGAAAAAATAGAACAATATTCAATATTCAATTTGCGCAAAAATGTGGAGAAGGGGGGAGGGGAAAATATTTGCATACCTGAGGATGACGATGACTCCGTCGAAAACGTTGAATCCGTTGCCGACGTAGTTGAGCGGACCCTCGGCGATGACTTTGAGCAACATCTCAATGGCGAAGATGGCAGAGAAAACGACGTTGCTGAATTCGACCGTCAGCGTCAATTCTTCCGGCTATTTGAGTCCATGAAGTCAAATAAAAATGTATAAAAAAAAAGGAACACACACACAGTCCATAAAAGCAAAAAACTCAATCAAAATGCAACTGACATAAATACATATATAAATAAAATAAGAAAAAAAAAGGACATGGAAAAGAAACGGGGAGTGTAATAAAGTAGGGGAAACGTCATCCGGTCGAGTTGGTTTGATAGCGCCGAATGGCCACCACTACCATCCCCGTCAACCCTCCCCCCCTCCCCCCTCTCCGCCAGTAGATATAAGAAATGGACGTCGAGTTTTGGGTCGGAAGAAATCCAAATTGTACATGTACGTTATCTTCGCCAGTGTGTGTTGAATAAGTGAATCGAGAAAATGGGAAACTGGATGGAGGAACCATTTCCGCCGTTGAGCGCAAAAATACATGGCGGGATAAAGGAGGAGAAGAAGAAATCAAATAAAATCAATGGCCACACACAACTTTTATTTTCTTCCTTTCAATCTCGCCTTTCCTTTGGCTGAATCGAGAAGGAAAAAAAAAAGAGTCCCCGTGTGTGTGTGTGAAACGGGCCAGCAGGGATGGAAAAGAAGCCCGACGCATCAATCCATCGGCCAAGGATTTAGACCGTTCAAAGATTAAGCCACAACTCCATCATACACAGGACAAACACGGGAAGCCTGTGTGTACACTTTTATCGACAATCGGCCAAGCGGATCACGCGATAGACACCGACTTTTAGACTTGCTTCTTTACTGCCAACAAAAATAAAGTGTCTTATTCCACCCCCTTTTTGGTGCTGTTACGTCAACCCGAAATAATAAATGAAAAAGGAGGGAAAAAACTGGAAAGGCCGATGCACACATACCTGGTTGTGATATTCGATGCCCATGCTGAGCGTGTTGATAAGAATGGCTCCTAAAAGTCCCTGCTGGAAGTATTTGTGCTCGACGAGGGCTTTGACGCTCCGCTGGAACGTTTTGTAATATTTCTTGACGAGTGAAAAGTAGCGGGCGATGGGCGAGCGGCGATGCTCCGACACTTCGACCGCCGTCGCTCCCGGCTGTTCCTCGTCTCCTTCGTAATAATAGTCTTCTTCTTCCTCCTCCTCCTCTTCGTTCCCCTCCTCGTCCGATCCCGAATCCTCGTCCGATCCTGAATCCTCGTCAGACGAACAGCAGCAACAGCAATCGTCCTGGTTGTCTTTGTTGTCCGTCTCCACCTCGACGGCTGTCACGTCCGTTTCCGTCGGTTTCCTGCTGCACGCCACCGTCGTCCAGTGATCGTTCCCGCTCCTGGCCGCTCCTGCGTGTAATCAAGTATCAATGGTAAAGATTATCGACCGTTAACAGGAAAAAAAAACACACAAACGTGAAGAAAAAAAGGAACGTCAACTGTTGCAGCAGCGTCGGTGGGAGTTCAATTAGCAAGGCAACAACGTCGACAACGAAGAATTCGATTAGTTCGTGTCGTTACCGGGGCGATTCGTGCGCAATTCGTTCCGCTGGATCAGCTGCTCGTTAGACGGCGAGGCGAAAATCGACACGACAAACAAAACTGCATATTCCATGATTTCCCCACAGTATTAGCTGCTGACTGGCTGGCGGCGAGTATAGACGCACTCCTGTTATTACGACACTTTTGACTTTCTTTGTCACGTAACCAAAATAGCAAATAATGGGACAGCCGGCAGTAAAAACATCCGATCCCAGAGTAGCTATGCTTCCCCCTTTTATTCGACTTTTTAACGACATTCTATTGTAAGCAAAGAATATCTACTTCTGGTGTAGATCCTTCTGACGTTAAAAAATCGACCTTTTCAATTTTGAAAGGAAAATTTGATTATTAAACAAAAAGAGACTCTTTTGTCTCAGCCGGCGAAATGGGATAGAGAAATGCCAATCCGCCGGAATTAAAGGCTCTTTGTCGAAACCGACAATGGAATAGTCTGAGTCTTTAATCTTCTTCTCCTTTTGGATTCCGCTGCGCCAAAGTTACCAACAATCTCTGGAAATGCTCTTCATTACAAAAGTATGTCGATATCACCGACTGCTGATGCTGCTGCTGCTGTGCGGATGGATGAATGGATGGCCCATCCGCCGCGAGCGGCAAAGGTCGCTTTGCTCTTTCCACATCTTTCGCTAGCGAGAGACTCACAAACTTTTGGAATTTCACATGTCGATGGAAACTTTTGTAGACTTCTATCGCCCAACTCGCAGCGATGACGACAATGTTTCATCCCAAATAGAAAACACAAGAAGAAGAAAAAAAAAGTTTCACCCGAGTCCATTAAAGAAACGGCACGCCCAAAAGTATGAGCAGCGACGGATGCAATTGCCGGGCAAGAACCCCCACAAAAAAAAATCGTTTAAAATTGCTTGTCGTGAAAAATTCAAAATAAAAAAGGCGGGAAAGCGAAAATTGACATGGAAACAGTTTCCGGCGTTACCTTTTTTAAAACTATTTTCTACTTCCAATTTCTTCTATCGTCCAAAAAAAAAAGAAAAAAAGAAAGAAAATTATTTTCTTGTTACCTTGGAAAGGTTCCGGCCAAAGTGACATGGCTAACGTTGGTAGAATGGGCATCATGCCCGGCGGTGCCAATAGCTGGTTATTGCATTTATTATTGTTGCTATGCTTGGATGATGTCACGGTGGGAGAAACGGCCATGGCCGCCACCGCCGTCGATGATAACTGCGGTGAGGCTGGATCATCCACTGATGGATAGTTGGGCAACGCTAAAGGAGTGGGAAGTGCAGCCCCTAGGGCTCCGCTAAGAGCCAGCAATTCTTGGCAGGTTAAACCGGCCCCGTTCGGGACTTGCGGTGAAGTGGCGGCGGCGGTGGTTGTCGTCGTCGTCGTTACGCCACCGGCCATTAGACCGGGACTGGGTAGACGTTGTTCGTCCGCATTGCTGGATTTCCTTTGTCTCAGTAAAGATTTGCGGTTCAGCGACAGCGGAGACGAAGGATTCGAGGAACCAGCCGGCGGGTGAGTTATTCCGCCGGGAGAACAAACGACAAGTTCGCAGTTGAAACCGCCGCCCGTTTGTCCCGTCTGGGTCGTTTTCTCGTTCCAGCAGACGTTGACGTCAGCCGCGCTGTTGCTCAATCCATGCTCCACCACCACGTTGCTGAACATGACGCTGCTCCGGCGACGTCTGGGCGTCCTCGGCGTCAGCAACTGCGAGGAATCCGACGAGTCATCGGCCAACGCCAACGATCCTTGCGAAAAATAAACACACACACACGACGTTGGTTAATCAATAGGCTGTATGCATGCAAATTCAGGCCGTTCAACAATTATATTCACCTCTGGGCGAGAGGAATGGAGAGGATCGTTGCTGCTGCTGGTGGTCGATGGAGACGGCCACGCTGGCCCGCCGGCCAATCGAGAGAATGGGCACGGGTGACTCGACATTGGAGGCCGGCCCGTCGTTGATTCGCAGCGCTACCTGCGAGCTGACGGAAGGGACTCGCAAACTGCTGGAAAACGGACTGTTTCTCCGTAATTGGTTGTCCTGTTGTTGTTGTTGTTGGGCGACGACGCCATGTTGGGGGCATTGGGGATGCGGATGCCTGCTCCGCCTCCTCCTCCTCTTCCGCCTCCGCGATTGCTGCTGTTTCCGTCTCGTCCTCAAACTGAGCGAATGCGTCACCGGCTGCTGCTTGCCGTGCTGCTGGTGCTGGAGCTGCATCTGCTGCTGTTGCAACTTCTTCCGGCTGCGGTAGGCCCGGTAGCGGCGGAGTATGCGCCGCTTGCTCCTCCGCCACAAGTGGGCGATGTACTTGATGATTTGGCGGTAGCACGACGTCGACTCGCTGGCCGACGTGCTGGCCAGCGTCGACGTCGATTGGTAACGAGCCCGTTCCAGCCGCATCCGCTCCATTTCCCGTTTCTTGGTCTCGGAGAACTGCGTCGCTATCACCACCAGGCACAGGTTGATCATGAAGAACGAGCCGATCTTTTTTTTCCGGATTATTCCATCCGGAACGACAGAAAGAGAAAAGAAAAGTCAAGTCAAACAGTCGAATAATTCAGAGATTGCAAGCTGCTGGCGGAGAGAGAGAGAGAAAAGGCGGCGGATCGATGGAGGCACAAATAACCAAAAGATCCCCAACAACCCGAGCGAGAAAGAGAGAAAAAGTTCCAGGATATATGAAAGGACAGGGGAGAGGGATTCTTTTCTTTTCGTGGTCTTGTCCCCGAGAAGTTCAAAGAGATTTCCCATCCGATATGTAGATAGATATACGAGTCTAGGATAAGACCTGCAACGAGAAAAAGATTGAACACGCAACGCAACCCACTGCGGGCTACCCCCATTGTTGAGTTTGGGAAACGGGGACTTGATACATCTTTCACCCTTATTTTTCGACTTCTTCTTCTTTTTTGTTAACCGGGAGGCTCCTCTATTTCTCTCCAGCTCGTCGAACGGGAAGAAAAGACAAGTTCGTTCAGGAGATACTATGAAATAAAAAAAAGCCAAAAAGCTTTCCCATTTCTCAACCTCCCGTACAACAGCAACAAAAAAAAAACTATAAGGGATCGCCGAGGAAATCTCATCACTTTGCCATCGGCGGGAGGGATCGGGAGATGGTACCACCCACCCCGGGAAAAAAAAATCTCTTTTTAGTAACGCAGCAACAACGGCGAAACGGAACTCTGGATGGCTGAACGAAGAAGAGAAAAAGCAATAGAACAAACTAGTCTTTACACGTTTATGGGGCCTACACACGATATTGCAAGAAGCCCAGGAAGAAGGAGGAGGGGATGCGGAAGTCCGGTTCCGTCGGATATATATAACTGCATTAATATGTATAGGGGCCATCTATATACTGTACTACATCATTCGTGATTTACACCGCGTTTTAATCCTGAAGAAAGCAAATTTATTGTCCTACGGCATCATCATCATTAAGACTCGGCTGCTGGGAAATGAAAACCGGAGGGTCTTATCTCTCCGCCTCATTTCTTCTGTTTTGAAAAATTGGCAAGTGGGGGGTGTGTTAAGTTTGTTCTTTTTATAAAAACTCACCACAATGAGGAGGACAAAGTAGACCCAGTCCCAGAAAGAGTGGGCATCCTGGACGTAGTACATGATGTCGGTCCATCCCTCCAAACTAATTACCTGCAATCGATCAAAATAAGAAATGGGTTAAGTCACAAAAGTCATATATGTGTGCGCATGTTGGTACGAGTTAATAATCATCTCAGACAGTTCACCGGAATGTGTGTGTGCACCATTTTAGACACCCTTGTTTAGAACTCTCCCCCTTTTTGGAAATGGACGAGTGGCTGGCATGTCCGTTTGGGGTGAGAAAGGGCGGGGGCAACGGGAGTTAATGAGAGGAGGTGGGGGGGGGGGGGGGACTCGTGTGCTGTTGTGTCGATCGATACTTAAAGTGTGTAGTACCGTAGAGAGTTGCACACACACACACAACGGAGAGAGAGACGAAACAGTTGCGCGCCGCAATATCCACGTCAAAGTGGAGAAAAGGTGACGATGTGCCGGGGTTGCGCAGGTACCGCGTTGGTCCTATATAAAAGGAGGGGGGAAACCACCTCCTCCCGTTGGAAAAAGCTGCTGGCAGGATCGAGACAAAAGAGACTTACCACCCCCAAAGAGTCCCCCCCCAGCCCGCCTGTACACATATATAGAGAGAGCCGGGCCACTTTATACACAACATGGAACAAGGAGGGAGAAAGGATCGACTGAAAGTGGGTGGGGGGTCGCATGAAACACACATTTTCACAGAATATATATCCATAGAAGAAAGAAAGAAAGTGAAAAGAGTCTACACACACACAACGTAGGTGGAGGAGAGGTTATATCGATTGTTTGTCATAATGGCGGGGTGGAAGCAGCAGGATGCCAGTTAACAATAGGTTACGTTACATTCTCTTTTCTCTCCTGGATTGGGAGGGGGGCCTAGTCGACTGCAGATCCACCGCAGGGAACCTCCGCCGAAAGGCTCCTAATGATGTTCTTATATATTATACATAGACCTTCACTCCACTATACACACACACCGGTGTGTGTGTATATCTAAATCGTTGGGGCCAAAAGTACAATACAGGATCCTTCATCTACCAATTGAACGAACCAGACTCTACAGAGGAAGTAACTTTTTAGAGAGTTACGTAACAGTTGTTGGTTGGTCCAGCCAGCCATCAAAATTCTATCGATTCAAAGTTAATACCAATCTCCTTTCGACCATAGAAAAAGAACAATAGCGTAACAATTTGCAAAAGGTGCAGGATTTTTTCTATCCCCCCACAAAAAAAGAGCACGTGCTCCTAAACACAGCACAAAGAAAATGAAAAAAGAAAGAAGAAGAAGAAGAAACTTACGAGGAAGATGGCGACCCAGGCCAGGCCGATATTATCAAAGGAGATGGCTCCCTGGAAAGGGTTCTTTTCACCGGCCCGGCAATCAGTGTAGTATTGATTCCAATTGATGCACGAGCCGTTGACGGAGAGGCCGTCCATCCCGACGGGTATCCCGGGGACGACGCTATCGTTGCAGAAGCGCCCGTCCCATTTGGTCGGAGGCAGCGAACCGCAAGTGTGCATCCCGCTGTCCTTGGCCAGCGAGCAGATGTAGTCCTTCTCCGTCTCTTGCACTTTGTAATAGCTCGACAGAGGCCTTTGTGTGTGTGTGTGCGCACACACATCGTTTCCGTTAAATTGGGTGTAAAAGAGAAAATTGAATCAATAAAACATTTCAATCGGTTTTCATTTTGTTAACTAAGAGAATTTTGTTTGTTTAGCTTCAATCAATGACAAAACATCATTCAGTGATTATTTCAAATATCAATGCATGTCCCAGGCAGGCATCTCACACATGTCGTCTAAATGAGAGAGGGGGGAGGTTTGGCACAAATCACGAACGGCGGAATAAATATAGAGTTGTTCTTTTTTGTTTTTACTCCATTTTGTTTGGTCATGCGCCAGGCAACAAGAGGACGACGACATAGAAAAAACACACGACAGAATATCAGCACACCTTTTAGCACACGACCATTGAACACAACACACAATTCGGCACTTATTCATCTGTGTCGAAATTCGTCTCTCTATAGTCTCTACACAAAAGGGTTTAGCTAATATTATCAACTATTTTCCATTCACAAAGGTGATTTGACTAAGATAGGATTCGTGAGTTTTGTTTCTCTAGACTAAAGTTTACCGTGAGGAAATGAGGCATCTTTTCTATTGGATCGATAGGCTTTAGACTAATAGATTTGCACAACTAATTATTAATTGCTATTTGACGTAATAAGACTTTAAAAAAAAATGTGTGACGGACAACACTCAGCAGCAGTCCACAGAGATGCCATCCGACTAAATAGTGACAGCCGAATATACAAATGCAGCAGAAATCAATTTCGATTTCTTGTCGTTTTTTTTTTTTGCTCTTTTCTATCAACAAATTTGGCCACAGCAATTTAAATTTTAGTCAAGTTTTTTCGTGTAGTAGGTTTCGCTGCCAATACCTGTAATTGGTCTTGGGTTTGTAAAAGATGGGCAGAGTACGGTCGACGGTCGTGCTGTTAGAACAAGACCCAGATAATATGATTTCAACGGCTCTAAATATGTTAATTCACACTCGTCGGAATTGAATTATGTTTCTGACTTGTGGTGCTGTTACGTAATGTATCGTTAAGAAAAAATTAAATAAAGAAAACAAGTTGAATCACGAGACACACGGCACCAGACAATAATGACAAAAGCGGGTGTGTCAAGTTCTGGAAAAACAAAAAAATTCACGCGGGTGTGGACGACGACAGTAACAACAACTTTTGTGTTTTTTCGTCTGATTAGTTTTGTTTAGTTAACGTGAGTGCGTTGCATCACAACGTAAAGAAAGTGTGACGTTGCTGTTTGGGTTTTTGTTTTTTTAACCAGAATTAATTTTCGATCAAGAATTTAAAAACAAATTAATAAATTTCCGATGAAGGTGTTTAGTTGAAAAAGGGGACGATTATACCAAACTGTATGTGGCCGAGGGGGGAATGAAATTCGGGGGGTTAAAACAAGGAAAAAGAGAATAGCAAAATGAAAATCAATCAAATGGAATCGATTGGCTTACAGGGTCACCTTCACCTTGTCCGAATAGTACGGAGGCAATGTCCTGTATATATATATATGCATATTGGTGTGACATGTACTTGTAATTTGTCAGAAATCTTAGAAATTATCGTATGAACCACCTCATCATGAAATATACAAACAACAATAAAAACAGAAAGAAAAATGTGAACTGAATTTTTCTTTCTGGTGTCGAATGACATTGGAATTCACTTTGATGAAGACAAAATTGAAACAAAAATCGACCACTTACAAAGTGGGCGGTGGATGGATGCCCTTGGGTAGGTCGAGGTAACATCTCTGCCGGAGGATTCCGGCCCAGAGTTGAACGCCGACGATTCCAAAGATGAAAAAGACGAAAAAGCAGAGCAACAGGACATTGCCGAGCATGGGCAACGTGTCGAGCAAGAGCATCACCAATATCCTCATGCCTAAAAAATCAAGTTGGAAACAGACACACGCCATCAATAAATCGATTCCCTTTTTCGTTGTCATGTCACACAATAATAACAAACAAATAGACAACAAAAAACTTACTGGGTATCCGATTGATGGCCCTTAACGGTCGCAGGACTCGAATCGTTCGAATGGCCGACAAATTCATGTTCTCCATGTCCAGGCAATATTCCACCGCCCTGACAAATCACATTTCGATTCATGTTGGAACAAGTAATCACACTCAAAGTTTGATATAATTCAATACGACGACTAAAAAATTGAATTAAACAGAGCGACTGTCATGTGCAGACAACCGAAATATCCAACTCATTTCGTGAAACAAAAGAAGAGCGAGAGAAGGTGGGGTAAGAAAAAAACAGGGATGCCAATATTCGACAATGAATAAATGAATAAACAATTCAATTATTACTAATATAAATAATTTAAAAAAAAGGTAGATTACATCAAACGTGAAAAATTGAAAATGTTACCCGGCAACGACGATGAAGCAATCGAGTCTGTTCCACGTTTCTGCCAGGTAAGTTCCTTTGCCGTAGATTCCCATGGCGACCATTTTGATTGACATTTCCACGGCGAAGAAGGCGAAGATGAAATCGTCCAGCATCTGGGCGCATTAACAACAACAACAGATGATGATAAATTAAACATAGTTTGGTCTTATGCATATTTCACGGGTTGCTGTTGTTACCTGGAGGATTCTGCATCGATTGGTGTTGCAGACTTGGTCGATACACGGCTGGTACATGCCCAACGTGACGCAGTTGAAGAAAATGACGGCCATGCTGATCCTCTCGAACCACGTGTCGAATTTTCAAAGAGTTAAAGGAAAACAATTTCTTTCTCTTTTTATAGAATTAACTTTAAAAAAAATGTCGGTTGTGGTTAATAATTCTACTACTCCCGCTTTGGTCTCTCGGTCGTTACATCATTTCACATATGCACCGGATTTACACGGAAATACACGGGTTAGGAAATCCCAATTATGCAAATACCACCCATGTGCGGTATATGTCTGTATAGACTTCTCCCGTGTTTAATAGACTCTTTTGAACTTGGCGGAGAAAAGGAACAAAGATATTGTGTTAACGTCTAGTCGATTCTCTTCGTGGATGTACAACACACACACACCCACTGCTGGCACACGCTCAGCAGACCTCCATCCAGGGCAGGATGGAGGTTCGAATCCGCCAAGGGAAAGAGCTAGAGAGAGCTTGCTTTTATGATTCGTGCAACTTGAAGCTGCCAACATGAATATATGGATGGCACGCACGTACACATACATACACAGACTCCTGTCTACCAGTCTCTCTCTCTCTATACTAATACATGAGGTAGAAAGATATATAAGATTTATACATAACGACCCGTGGGCAAAAAGCAGCAGCGGCGGTGCTGTTTATCAATGAAAATGGGCCAAAAAGAAAAGAGAAAATCTCCGCGTGTGTGTCGGCATCTTTTGGTTGGATGACGTCAAAAGAAAGGAGCCCACAACGTCCGCTCCCGGGGAAAAAAAAGAAACAACAACGGCGCAATTTTCAAATGAAAACCCCAAAATAAAATTCCCTTTTTTTTTATTCAATGGCGCGCTTGTAATCATTTTCAAAATGAACCAAAGGTAAAATGACGACGACGACGTATCAAACTAAATATGCTGCTGCCAGTGCACATTTATGACTTTCCTCCCGCGATTGTGTGTCGTAATATTAATATCCTGCTGCGCATCTCCCAGCCACTTTCCGACTGGGTAAAAAAAGGAGCTGCTGAGATCTCAGAAAAACTTTATTGTCCGCTCTAGTACATAGAGATACGGTGAAAGTTCATCTTGTTATTAAATTGTATCGGACGGAGCCTGGGAAGGGCCGTAAAAGTTGAAAAGGATGTACAGAGAGAGATTCGATCGGAAATGCCCCCGGAGCAATTCTGGGTCCGTTGCTTTTGTTAAGATATTGTTCCCCTGTTGGGGGCTCTTTTATATATAGCGTGCATACATATATATTTGCCGCGCTGTGACTAATCCTCAGATTGATCCCCAACTTGATGACCTACCATTTGATGGAATCGTCCGTTTCCTTCCTTTTCTGTTTCGCCTCAATCTGTGGGACAAGAAATATACAACAAGTCGAGAGAGATGCATCAAAGATCGATATCCCCAGTCTACTACTGTTTCTCTCCCTAGCTCCATTACAAGTGCATATAGCTTTTAAAAAAAGAGAGAAAAGAATAGTTTATATATAGTAGTTGTTACGAGTGTATATCGAATGACTCTATGGCTGCTGGCTGGCTGGCTGCTACTTTGGTTTTGTTTCCTATATATCTTGGCTGCTGCCTGTTATTCCAACCGAGTGGAGCCGAAATTGAAATAGAAGAAGAAATAATAATAAAATTGAGAGGAAAAAAAGGAGGAACAGTTGGTTACAGTCCCGACACAAACTGCTACCACGATACGATTGATGTTCTTTTTTTGAACCGACTCTAAACAATCGATTAGTTTTCTCTCTCTTTCGCCACTTATTTTACTACCCCATACACGGGGGCCCCCACAATATGTCTGCCGTGGTGGTGGTGGTGGTGGGGTTTTGGTCCCACCCGCTTCCATCTCTGATTTAACGATGAATCTGTATTTATTGTGACGATGTCCTGTGTGTCTTATTATTGTTCTGCCGGCCAGAAGAGTTTCATTACATCTACGATAGAAGAAAAGCCGAAGGTTTATTTGAACGGCCTGCCGCCCGCTCTAGAGATGGCTGGCTGGACTTTCAGGCAGCTGCTGGACCGCTACTAATCTCCATCGATTGCTATCCAGCTGCGTCTACAGTTGGCCCAACAGTCAACAATGCTTGCGATCGTTACTCGCCCGAAGAAAAAGAAAAAAACGAAAATCAGTAGTAAACGGTTGGCGGGGAGGCCAATAAACATCAGCCCATCAACAACAAAAAAAAGAGGCCCCGGACCTCTAATCTAATGTGGAACGATCCTTTCAGGAGTCTACACATCCATCACACACACACACACCCAAAAAAAAAGACTCAAAAGGAAACAATTGCGCACTGATGAATCGGCAATATAACCGCATCAGCTTGGCTGGGCAAATTCTTCCGGGATTGCGTTTTTCTTTTCTACACCTTAACGAGTTTGCGCTTAATGAGGGGCCCTTCTTTATACTACGTCGTCATGCAGTGTTCTGTCGGATAATTCCTTTCGAATAAAATTCCTTATTCGCGAATAAAGAATAACATTATTCGTATTCGTTATTCGTCGAATAAATGACAGTTATTCGTATTCGTTATTCTTTATCTTTTAGAAAAAAATTATTCGTTGTCCGCGAATAACATTTCGAATAAATAAATCGAATCAATTTCGAATCAATGTTGCATTTTGGGATACTGTTTAAGGCACATTTAGCGCCAGCGCCACCTGTGGTGAGACAGAGGAAGACAACTTTTAGGGGGTTGAAGCTCCACCCCCATTGCTAGGGAAAGGAATTGCCTAGAGGGTGGTGCTTCAACCACCGAAATTTGTGTTGTAGCAAATTCCTAAGTTACACTAAGTGGCGCTATGAGTCATCACAAATCGCTATGTTGGGCATTAACTGGAAACTGGGTTCTGCAAAAATTTAAATTCCAATTAAATCTTAAATGTGGTAGGAAGCCAAGACCGAAAAACTTTTATTTTGTTTTTTCATAAATCAATTTCGTTTACCCATTCTCTTAAAACCTTTTACTAATTGATTAAAATCCGAAATTTTCTTATCTTATATTCGAAAATTTATTCGAAACTTTATTCTTATTCGTTATTCGTTATTCTATTCGAAAATTCGAATAAGACCCTTATTTTTATTCGTATTTGTTATTCGTCGAATAAATGAAAGTTATTCGTGATTCGACTACGCTCAAATCACGAAAAACCTTATTCGACAGAACACTGTCGTCATGGCAACGCCATCATCATTAGAGATGAATCAAACCAGAAATTAAGTTTCTTTTCATTTTTCCTGCCGTTCGGCCATGCGAGTGGTGCGTGACTGAAAGGCCGTGACCTGTTGCCCACAGCCTGGATGACAAGTGCAGGCTGGACATTCGACCCCCCTAGGCTACATATAGTCCGTCCAAGGATAAAAGGAATCCATCTTTTGAATAATAATGTCTGTGATGTAGAAGATAAGAGGAGACATGTTTGTTTTATCAAAACAATGAAAATAATTTCGATGACAAGAATCGAATAGAGACGACGACGAGAGTGATGGTCTACAGAGAATGGAATAAGCAGACACAACCATTCCATCTGCTGCAGTGAACCCAAAACTAAATAACAAAAATAAATCTGAAAATTCACCAATGGGGGGAAATAAAAGAAAAAAGGAATGAAGGAACGAACGAAATGAACCCCAGACATTCCCGAGCGCCTTTGGCTGACATCATCATTCCAAAGTTGATGGAATAATAAGGAGCCAAATGTTGTATACTCCCAGGAGCAGCCGCAGCATCAGCCCAAAGATAAAAAGGTTAGACAGTGTGTATATGGGATATAGATATAGCTTGTCTTGTTTCTTGTGGCTGCAACCAAACAAACAACAGATAGGCCTTTTTTCCAACTTTATCTCTTTCAATTCAAAATTATCAAAGAGAAAAAATGAAATGAATAAAGCCAATTTTCACCAAAAAATTTCGTTTACAATTAATCCTTGGATATCACATGAAAGAAACTCTCGTCTCGACTCATTTGATTGTCCGGTCGGTTGATTATTACAGTCGACACTTGAATAAAGAAAGAGAGAAATGATGGCGGGCCGAAGGTTTTTCTGGTGACATCCGCAAGTGCACGGATTGATTCGTTCGTCATCAGCCAATCCGCCAGATAGATTTTTTTTTCCTTTTTTGGGTGGGGGCTGGTGAAGTGCTTGGGGTGAAAAACGGTATAATCATCAAAGACGGGCCAAAAAGAGATTCTTATAGACGGGCTGGACACTGGCGCTATTATCTCCGAGGAGGGGCCTCTCTTTCATTTCGAATTGGTCATTTGGAAACTGGCCAAAATATTGTCGACGACTGTGAATCGACCAAAAAGGCACATCTCCTGCGAGACACGTGCACCAAGGGGTTAGACAGTGAAAGATGGCCGGCCCTTTGCTGGGCTGGACTCGACAAAAGAAAAAAAAAGTGGGGGTGGGGAAAATGTCTTGTGCCAGCCGGATGCGCGCCTGCAAGTTTGCCACTCGAGTGGTCTCACGTCCGCCCGCCGACGCCGCCGCCGACGACGACGGGGCTTTGAATTGGCGACAAAAATCAAAAGAAATCCAAAATGGCCCATCGCCGATTTTTTTTCCGACGTATCGTCAAACTCAAAGTCGCCCATTTAGAGCGACTTATTGTCTTTTTCTTCTTCTTCTCCTAGACATCAGCAACCAATCAAAGAACAGAAAAAAAGGAGGGGGGAATGTAATAAGGAGCGAAGGAGATCAAGGGCTTCTACTCTTTCTCACACGCTCTTCCTCTTATTATTACGGTCATTATTACGCCCGTCGGATGGATGAGTCGACGAGAGAGAAAAAAAAAAAAAAACTTCTTTTTTTTCGATGCGCCGGAATCGATCCGGCCTCATTAAGTTTTTTTTTTTTGGTGTGTGTGTGTGTTTTAAAAGCCCCACCAATTTTCACTGGCGTTCAAACATCGAGAGGGTTTTTATTTTTATTTTTATTTTTTTTTTAATCCATCTACCTTTGGCATCTTTCAAGAACTTTGCAGGTATCGATCCTCTGATTCGGGATTTATCCAATCCCGTTTGTTTTTTGTGAACGATTGCGTAGCGGCAGTCGCATTACTACTAATGGAGGGCTAAAACTCGGAATTGGAATCACTTTTTATTATGGAGGAATTTTACTTGGAATCACCTAACAATTTCAAATCCCCTTTTCAGACAGAATGGATTGATTCCCTCATTAAAATGGAAAGGTCAAATGGGTTTTTTTAAAGTTGATACCATCAAATTTAACTTGGATTAAACTTGTTTTTTTTTTTTCGGGGGGTCGGTGGAAACGAATGAAACGGCCAATCAATAGAGAGATCGTTTTTCGTCCCATCTCCTCGTCATCGTCGCAATCTCGTCTATTCCCATTTGGCTATGTATTTCGATCCAGCACGGACGTGTAGAGAAGGAAAAAAAAAATATGCGGGCCAGCCTTTTTGTGTGTGTGTGTACGTGTGTCCGACTCAAATATTTACACTGGGTACGGGACGGGCCAGCAGCACAGACCCCCTCTCTCTTTGTGTGTGTGTTGGGCAGATGATGATGACCACGGGAACGAAGGGCGGGCAGAAATAGAAGTTGCGCCAACGGGCAAGAGCAGCAGCAGCAGCTCGAAAAGATATAAGGACCAACTAAGAAAGAAAAAAATTTCTAGTTTTCTCAAGTTGTTTTCTCAACTTCTTTTTGGTCTTTTGCCCCCACGCGCTGCTGCTGCTGTTGTAGAGCGAAAGTCGCTGCTGTCGAAGCTATTTGCCACTCGACACAATTTCAAAACCCCGGCGGCCATTTGACTATTGTCTCGCCGGGAGAAAAGAGAGAAGATCAAAATCGCCACTCCACCAATTTCGATCCTGGGCGACAGAGAAAAAAGGTTCACGTACTCTCTTTCTCTATGCTAATAGAATCCGCGCTGGTCCTCTCGGCGAAACTGCACACAAGTAAATAATCTACCGACCAAGGAAAAGAAAAAAAGGAAACGCATTTGATATCGAGCGTGCACAGCTCCTGTGTGTATCGTCAAGGGCCCCACCCAAAAAGGATCGACGCTCGTGCAATCCTCGGGTGGCTTTTATAAAATTATTTTTCTTCTTCTTCTTCTTCTCTGTCATCTTTAAAGGAAATATTGTATATCGAAAATGCGCTTGTTTCAATGCCAAAAAAAGGAAGAAAAAAAAAGTTTGGGAGGCAAAAGAGAAACTGTCTGGGGCCAAGAGGGACGAACAAGACAGGATCGTTTTTCCTAGCCAAAAAGGATGGGTCGACGAGGACGGTGTCGAGCTTCCCCTCCCCCCCTTTTTCATCGGCCAGACATTGAAGGAATGTCCGACCATCACTCGGCCGGGATGGTATAGCCAACATTTACGTGCATGTATAGGGCATTTTTTTATTTTTCTTACAAGGATCGAGGTGGATCTGGAATAATAAAGGCCGAGTAAATAATGCCGGGGGACATCTCCAGCAATTTGGCAAACAAACACTGTCACGTTTAGTATTTATATACGGGGGGAATTGTCTACATCCAGCAGGATTTTTGTTTTTTTGTTTTTTCGACTGGGCCAAACAAATGGGATTAGACCGTGGCATTTTCGGCTGGAATATCACGAAGATGATGGAGACATACGGACGAGACTACGCATAGACGCTGGCCAAGAAAAAGAAAACGATCCTCGTCAACGGCTGGACGTCTGATGGCCGCTCTCCTGGATCGTCAAATCGACTGATGATCTCAGCGGAAAAGAATAAAAATAAAAGATCCTTCCATTTGGTGGTAGGATATAGAAAATGATGAAAAAGGCGGATTTTCGACTGGATTCAGCATAATGCGATTTTTTGATTGAACCGGGACGGAGAACACACACACAAAAAAAAAACGTCACCCAAGGCAAAATGTGTGCGGAGGCGACAACGTGACGCGATCCAGCGCTAGATAGAAAAAGGAGGATTTTTTTTCTTTTTTCGATTCAAAAGAAAAAAGAGGATGGGTGGGTGGTTATATCCGACTATTATTTCGAACGACGGCCGAACCAATCGCGGATCGGTTGTATAGACACGGTTGCCAAGTTTTTCTACGCGATGCTCCCCCGAATCCGGATGGAAATGGCAGGAAATGAGATGCGCCAATCCAGCGACTTTACGCAGTCAAAATGGGTAAGAATATTAGAAGCTCAGAGACATTCTCTCTCTTGACTTATTCCGGACGGAATTCCTTTCCCTTTTTTCAAATTTTCAAAAAAACGGCGTTGTCATGGAAACCGGATTGATGCGGAGCCATCTCGATGCGCATCGCTTATTAAAAAATAGTTCGATTATTACGTCAACAAACGGGATACTGTACACTGCGGGAATAGATACCCCCCGCCAAAAAAACACCTACGGCGGGAAAAGAAAGAACATCCGTCTAAAGTTACAAGAAATCAAATCCGCCGGAAGAAAAAAAGATTTTGAATCGAAATGATGCGCGGGAAGAGAAAGGAAGGATTTCAAAAGGGAGAGAAAGTCAATACTTTGGTGTGTGTCGGATGCGCTCACCTGTCGGCCATGTTTGTCCACCATCTGTCACACGCACACACACACACACACAGGAGGACTATCCGCCCGCCAAAGGAGAACCGAGTCGGGATCAATAGAGATGATGATGATGATGACGACCAACAAAGCGGGAGCTCGCCATTTAAATCGACTTAACTTGAATCTAATTAAGACAACAACAATTTCCGAAATCAAAAAAAGGATATGGATTGGTGATCATCCGCAAGCAAAAGCTCCTGGGCCGGCTGTACTGGGTCATGAACCCCAAAGTGACGGGCACGAATCCTGGAAAGGGTAAACCATCATCTTCTTCATCTTCTTCTTCTTCTTGGCCATCAACTTGATCCTCTTCTTCTTCTTCTTCTTCTTCCTCCACTTCATCATCCTCGTCTTCCTCCTCTTGCTCCTCTTCCAAATCCTCCAGATCTTCGTCCACCTCCTCAGAGTGGTAGCCGGAATAGTAGAGGACGTCGTCTCCTCCGCCACCGGCTTCTACTCCTCCTCCGTAGTCGGGCCCAGCAGTAGACGGACTGCACTCGATGTAAACGCTGGGCGGCGTCCTCGTTGTTTCTGGCTGCTGTTGTTGTTGTTGTTGAGGCTCCACTTGATTGTCCGTCGTCGGCGACTGCTGGACCGTGTCGTCGATGACAAGTTCAGGACGGGCGACGGCCATCGACGGCTGCGGTGGCGGCAGGAGCAGCAGCAGCCGTAATGATGTCGGCGATGATGGCCGGTTCTTGGTCGTGATGACGGGCGATTTGTCTGCCGTTGCCGCCGCCGCTGGATCGCCTCCTCCCCCTTCACCTACTTCATCTCCGACCCGACGATCCATCACATCGACTGTCGTTCATTGGGGGAAGAAAAAAAAAACTTTCCAGGGCCGGAGCAACTTTCTTCTTCTTCTTCTTCTTGATGGTTCGATCGTCTTTTTTATCTTTTTTTCTTTTTTTTTATCTTTTTATTCCTTGATTTCCTTCATTCCGCCCGCAACACGCGCCGACCGGCCTGCTGAGAGGTTCGCCGAGGAGCAAACAAGACTCTGCCCGATGGCACAGAGCACACGCACCGCGATAACACACACACACACAACGCACAACCCACACACAAGACCACCAGATATATCGAAAGAAACACACCTTAGATATATATATATTTCCAGGAGCGCATACACACACTTTGCACACACACACACACACTCACGCACACACACAGGGAGAGAGAGCACAGAGAGAGGCTGGCGGCTCCTTATGACATTGCGGTCGTTATCGAATCGGAGATGTTGGGTGTCTTGTGTGTGTGTTTCTTATTTCTCCCTGGGCGGAATTTCTTTTTCTTTTTGGGATTTTTTATTTCTACCGTCAAGTAGCGCCGAAAAAGAAACGAAAAAGGGGGAAAAGAGAGAAACACAAACCTTTTTTCTTCTTCTTCTTCTTCTTCTTCAGCCACCCCAAAAAAACAAACACAAACAAAAACAAAAGAAGAAAAACGAACAAATAAACGCCGAGCGGAAACTGCGCGGACGGATGGGGAAACAATCAAATTCGCCCGATTCTTTTGGGGGGGTTTCGGTTTCTTTCTTCAGATGTTAGAAGAACGAAATGCACTAGACGATTTTCAAAAAATAAACGCCACCCGAAATTGTTAGCCCATTTTTATTGGCGGGAATTTCAAATTGAGTAAAATTCGAAAAAAAAACCGGCCCGTTGGTTCGTTCGTTCCTCGTCACTCACACACTTTAGCGACGCACTTGCACGTACATCCGGTCCACCACACGTAATATTTTCCCTCCTTTTGCACTTTTTTAAAAATATTTATCAACTTCCTCCACCAGAGGAAAAAAAAAAGAAAAAAAAATTGGTCGAGTCTGTAAATGTCTGGTCGGTCGGTCGGTCGGCCTCTTGTATCACATGGGAAAAACGAAGAAACGACACGGAGGAAACCCAAAAACGGACTGGTGTTGCCGGCAACGGACGCAAGCACACGTCGACTGATCCGCTTTCCGGACTGTTCCCACTCTTTTTCTCCCACTATTCTCTCCACCTCCTTCCCTCCCCACCTCTCTCTCTCTATTTTCTAACCCCCCCCCCCCCCCACCCCACATACATACACACAAAGGCGAGAGCACACAGGAGAAGCGGAGAGAAAAACGGAAGGGAGGAGCGGGCCGGATTTCAATGCGCCGCCGTACCATTGCGCAACTGTTTTCACTTTGGTAAAAAGAGAAAAAGTTTTTCTTACCGTTTCTTCTTCTTCTTTTTAACTAATAAAAACGCCCTCCCCACACCGCCAAGAAGAAAGGTGGGAGGAGGTGGGGAGGTGTGTGTGCTGTGTGTAATGATGAAAATCAGTCGATGAAGTCATCTCAAACTATTCCGGCCGGAATGTTGTTGTGTCTTGATACGTAACTTGGAGAGAGATTGGCGGAACGAGGTCAAAAATCAAAATCAGAAATTTTTAAAAGTTTTAGACATTAAAAAAAAAAAAAGCGAATAACACACACACACACACACAAAGTCCAGTGCGCTAGTACCGGAATGTTTTGTTTGGGTTTTTGAGTTCTTCTTTATACTCTTTTTAGGGAGGAGGTGGACGCTCGGTCTTCTGGTCCGTGCCAATCAGCCGTCGTCCGGCTAATTTTAGGCATCAACATGGCCGCGCATTCCCGCTTGTCCGTGCGCTGCTGTTACACCATCTAATGCGCCTCTCTGTGTGTACATCGTCTCTCTCTCTATATAACCCATTGGATTTTTTAGAAACTCCTGTGCACTAGAACAAATCCCCACAGGCCACTAGGAACAACAACAACAACCCCTCCCCAAAAAAAGAAAAGATTCCGGAATGTGGATGGAAAATTTCCCCTCTCCACCGATGTGTACAGTGTACTGGTGGAGTTCATCGGCGACTGACATTTTCAAGTGCGGGCCACGATTCTCTTCACACACAAATCTCTGGCGCTCCTAACGAAAAAATAATAATAAAAAAAACATTTCAACATTTATCGCATCGAAGAAGAAGCTGAGAGAGTCGACAATTTTCTAGGTCAAGTCTCTTCTTCTTTCTTCCTCCTCTTTTCTTTGGGCTTGGTATAGTGAAACACAAAACAGCGGCGCGGGGGGTTAGACGTCGTTGGGGGGGAACAGAGAAAAGTGGTAAGGAGACAAGCGCACGGAGAGAGCGAAGGAGCGAAGGAGAGTGGAATAGTACGTGCGCCTTTATGGGTCGACAGCTTGTCTATATTTAAAACATGGAGCAATTCCGGTACCTAAGAGGGAGCGAGAACAAGAAGAACAAAGAGAAACAAGGAGCTCAGCAGGAGCAGCAGCAGCAACAGCCGGTCGAAAAAGGCGGAAAAAAAAGATTTGTCAATGTTTTTTTCCCAGTCAATTCGAGCGTGAATTCTAACAGATACTACGCACAGGCGTCAATAATTGGCCAAGCAAATGGCGACACATTCCGGACGAGTTTCCACGGTCACTGGCAAACAAATTCCATTGACAAATTTCCAATTGGTGTGGAGGGAGGACCAAAAAATCACGGCCCAGCAATTCACTCAAGGACAGCACGGCCAAAATATTTGTGCCCGGACATTCCTTGGCATTCTCGTCATCGTCCATCTCTCGCTTGTAATACTACACGTCGCACAGCTGTTGGGTTGCGGGCAGACTCAAAACTTTTCGGTGATGAGTTGGTGGAGAAAAAAATCTTTGTCGCCCGCCGGTTGAAACATTCGTCCAGCATTCGACGGGAGAACGACGAGCCGTTAAGTTAAGCGCCGTCGGTTATTTCTTTTTATTAGAGCACTTCATCACGTCCGTCGTTTTTCCAATAAGCCACATTTCGACACTTTGGGGGCCGTCTCCCGTCTGATTTATGCATTAGCATATAACCGACGTTTATCGGCGCTTTGGTCGAAGCCCAAATGTCCTCCAATGAATCAAATGTTACGCAACTTTTTCTCCTATTACGTTTGAATTGGCGTCGATGGCGGGAGCAGGAGCAGGAGCAGCCTGGAGCGATTCCAAGCTTTGACTTTTGCAGTCGACCCCTCCGATTAGTTAATGAGTCAACTCACTTGTTATATCACACACACGCCGGACTACTGTGAGCACTGCTGCTGGCCATTCGTGAAATGTTATTTAGATTCTTTTAGCTCTTCTTTTGTTTGATGGCAAAGAAAACAACAGAGGAACAACAGAGGCTTGTAGCCAATCCATTGCACGTCTCATTGACTCATTTGTGGAACGTTACCAAGTTTCTCCCCCATTGTTATTTCTTTTTTCGCCCGAGTTGGGATTACAGCAACAACAACACACATTGGCTCCGACCAATCACCGCAACTTGTGTGTGTGTGTGTCACCTGATGATTTTTATAGAGCGTGACGTGATGTGTAACAAACAAAATGTCTCATTTTTCCTCATTAACATTTTTGTCTTCCAGCTCCTTATATAATTAACAAAAATTTACCCGACTTGTAACAAGGACGTGGACCCCCCCCCCCCCCAGTCGTTATTTTGGCACACGAAAATTATTAGCCAAGAAAAATAAACATTTTTAAAAAAAGAATTGAAAAAAAAAAGGAAATATTAAACCTGGGCGTCGTCGATCGATTCATCTTGTTATTTTCTCCTCTTCCAGGATGAGTCGACTTGGGTTGTTTTATGCATAGAGCTTTTTTGTCTCTCTCCCTTGTTGGGTTTATCTCTTCGGCAACTGCGCGCGGCCCATTGTTGGTTCTCTTCTCGTAATCATTTCGACGAATCAAGGAGCGACACGGTGGAAAAAAGGGGGGGCCTCAAATGTTGAAGGAGCATCTCCTCATTTCGATCGTTTTCCATTTGTAATTTGATTTTGTTTTTTTGTTTTGTTTGGTTTTCTTTTTTACCTTTTCTTCTCCTTGACGAGAACGTCATTGTTTCCGTTAGTATAGTCGTTGCCGGTTTGCTTCCGTCGCCTGGATGAATCATAAAAGGAACTTTTTATCTTTAATTTTTGATTATTTTTTCCCTTTTGACCCGACCAAAAAGAGAAAAAGGAGAGAGAGAGAGAGAGACGGAATGATAAAACACGGAAAGACACGATGAGGCCCGGGTTGGCCAACCCCAGAGACTTTGAGATTCTCCTTTTCCACGTACACCGCACTGTCTTGAATGGAGGTAGGAGGAGGAGGCTGGATGCGCCGATGGATGCGGTGTGTGTACAGTACACCATCACGATCGAGATGGCCAGGGAATTGAGGTAGAAGTTCTCTTTTCACGGGGATATTCTTCTATTCTTTTCTCTCTTTTTTTATTATTATTTGTTTCCAGTTCCTTTTTTCTTCTTTGTGGCTGAACTGACGCTGTGTGTGTGTGTGTATCTGCCGGTGCATACATACAGCATCGATTGAATACGAGTGGGGTAGGGTGGGAGCGAGGTACGTCGAGGAGCTGGAGGCGCGTGCCGCTCGTTGACGTACCTCGCTCTATATTGGCAAAAGGAGAGCCAGCCGAGTTCTTCTGTATGTCTCTCTAGTCTCTCTCTTCCATCCGACGACGACACACCTGCTGATGGTAGTTCGATAATGCGGCCGGAAAAGTCACGTAGCAGCTAGAAATGGTCGCCCGCTCTTATTCGTCCCTCCTCCTCCTCCTCCGGGGGGGCTATAACATGGATTTGAATGGCGATCGAATTCCGTCGCTCGATTTGCATTCGATTCCGTGTTTCTCTCTCCCCTTTTCACGACGCTGGTCCGACAGAGAAATCCAAAGTAAAAAAAAAAAAAAAAAAAAACGGAATAAAATATTGATGCAACTCCTCCTCCTCCCCTTCAAAAAAAAAGGGGGTGGGCACAAAAAGAAACGGCAGCGTAATGCACCGTGAATAAATAATACAACGAGAAGAAACTCGGAGGGAGCTAAAGAAAAACGGGGGGCGCACGGAGGAGAGAATACGGAGAAAAACGGAAGCGACACACACACACAAGAAAGAAAAAAGGGAGCAGCCGGAGGAACACACACATACACACACCGACTCCAATAGCTTTTGTCATTGGTGCTGGGCCATCGATCAATTTCCTTTCACCGGGTTAGTGTGTATAGCACAGCCCACCCCCAACCCCCCTCTCGAGCTATACCTCAATCATGTCAGCGGGCCACGTTGTTGGCGGTTATCATTCAGCCAAAGAAGAAGAAGAAGAAGAAGAAGAAAAAAGGAATACTTAAATTTTCTCTCTCTCTTTCTCTCCCAGTACACAAAACGGAAACTTTACAAGCGAAAATAGACACTGGCGCCGGCCGCCAGGTCAACTTTGCGGTCGATATATTTTACGATAGACGTATACGTACGTCGAGCAATTTTATCCGGCGATTTCGAATACATTTACAAGTTTTCTTTCTATTCTCTCTCTCAAATACATTGCGGTTAGTATTTCTATGTATATAAGAAATGGAAGAAGAAAAAGCATTTGGAGAGTCCGTTGTGTATCGCTGCTGGGCGCAAAAAGGAGAAGAAAGAAAGAACGAAAGAAAAAAGGATCAATGTCAGTTCGAGTTAAGCAACTGTCGTAAATCCTCTGGGGAATCAACGGGAGCCGAGCAGGATCGATTTCGGCAGAGGTAAGCAGCAGCGGCAGGAGCGTCGGCCACGTCACCTCCTTTTAGGGGCGGTTTCATAGCCGCTAATGACGGCCTACGACTGGCCAAAAAGGAAGAAGAAGAGCTGGACGGATCGAAACGGATCACCACTTGACCCAGTAAGGATTTGCGGTGCGTCACGGCTTCTCTGAAGAGCTGATGGCCGACATTTGACGATCTGGGACCCACAATCACCACCTAATCGAAGAAACAAACACAAAAAATTAGAAACTCGAAAAAAAGAACCGGAAAAAGGAAATCTGACGATTGCACGCACGAACGTATTAGGATAAGCCAGCCCCTCCCACGCCCCGTTCGTGACTTGACCTCCTGGCTGACGTATCTAACCATCCCGCACAGTCAATCCGATAGCCAAAAAGAAGAAAAACACACAGACAGACAGACACACAAAGTAGGCGAAAAAGAACCTGCACGAGGAAAGAAATTATCGATCGCCAGCGTCACGGACAGGAGAGAGCGGGAGGTCATTAAATGGGTTTCCTTCTCTGCCTTTTTTTTCTTCTTCACCTTGATCCTACCCACCCCTTCTCTCTCTCTCTCTTCCGGCTGCGCACGAAAGGAGCCGATTACAACAAAAAAAAAACCCGTCCTCCTAACGAGAGTTATACGAGGTCATCAGATGGCCTGGTGTATAATGTCAACTCGACTCTTTTTCCATGTTGTGTGTGTGTTTGTGTGTGTCCTGTGTAGGCTGCCGGATCTGCTTTTGTTTTTGTTTTACCGACTGTTGAATGGGGAGGGGATTGTGTCTTTTCTTTTCTTCCAAAATATATAAAAGGGACCGGAAGGCTTTAGATGACGTCTATATACCTCGGTCGGCGATCCTTGGTGGAGCTGCAGGGCGGCCACCATTTCGGGCAAGGAGACGGGGATTTTGGCCAGCCGATCTTGGAACAGGCACAGGGTACGTCTGGCTTGATCGCGATAGTCCTCTCGATCGACCGCAACGGCTAGCCGTTCCAGATTGCCCACAGCTATCGAATTGCCGGATGGCTCGGCTCCATCTTGTTCTGGATCAAAATATAACCAACAAAAAATCCGCCGTGAATAGTTCGGTAACAGGTCAGGTCGGGCCCAAATCTCAAGCCGAAAAAAGAAATAAATCCCAATCGGATTCGATTAGATTTATACGTACCTTCCTTGAGCCGGATCAGGATACTGGGATCGCCGGCCGCCGAGCTAAAGTATCCGCCCTGCGACGCGTCCCAGAAGAGTTGGTTTTGTTTCTGTTGTAATTCGTCGGCCCATTGGATCCATTTCTCGTCCTGACAGGCCGTGTACAAGTCCAGCAGTCCACGAATGACGAAAGCGTAATCATCGAGGAATCCTCCAATCGGCTCGGCACTGACGGAATTGAATTAATTCCGACCCAAATTAACTCGAAAAAAAGAAAAAAAAGGAAAAAAGAGACTCTCACTTTTGAGAGACGGCGTCTTGTTGGCCGTCGCCGCCGCGGTAGCAGCTGCGCAAGAGGCGTCCACTTTGCCCGTCGTAGAGATGCTGGCGCACAAACTCGGCTGCTTTGGCGGCCCTCTCGACGTAAGTGTCTCGGCCGAGAATCTGGCCGGCTCTGGCCAAGGCCGAGATCATCAAACCTGCGATCCCGTTTTCATATTATTTTCAGTCGAAAAAAAGGAATGAGGGTAACAAGGAAGACGGACGCATTAGCGTCACATCCAGCCCGTCTCGTGGCTCGGGAGTGGGGGGAAAGACGGCCCTAAATTTTTCCTCTCTCGGCGGCAGCAGCAACGAGGAGTGAGACTTACCGTTCCAACTGGCCAGCATTTTATCGTCAAGATGTGGACGTGGTCTTCTTTGGCGGGCCTCCCGCATTGTTGATAAGGCCGTCTCCAGCAACTCCCGCAAAACGTCCATTGATAATCCAAACTTGGCCGCCGTTTCCTCGTCGCTCCCGCGAATAATCAGGACGTTCTGGCCCTTGAGCTCATCATGTGGATCCTGCCCGAGTTGCCCAGTGTGCAACAACAACAACCAAGAAAGAAAAAAGAGCATTAGATAGGTATCGACTCATTGATCGGATAAAAAGTATAAAAGTCTAGCCGACCCCCCCACCCTCTCATCCGTCCGTCCGTCCGTCCATCCTTTGGCCTTTTTTGAAAGAGCAAATAAAATCGTCAAAGTAGACGGGCGAAAGTGGTAAGCACATGCCAAACGACTCTTGTCCAAGACCTGCTGGTAGACAAAAGAGCCTGTCGCTACTATACGGGGGTGATAAACAAACGTTTTATTGGGAGGACCGAAAGAAACCCAACGACGCTGGCCTCTATCTCTGTCGAGAACCCCAAGTGAAATAGAGGGGAGACGGCCAGCCCCTGAGCTGGAGGATACGATAGGACAGGACGACACAAGGCAAATACAAAAAAACAAACAAGGAGAAGGTTCATACGACAGAGAGCGCGGGGATGAAGAAGGTCCGGCCCGTCATAAAAAGGGTCACGTCCACCAGAGGAGGAGGCCGAGCTCCTAGTTTGGCGAATTTCCAGGGAAAGAGGTTCTTAACTGAGGAGAGAGAGAGAGAGAGTTGGGTGGAACAGTTACGGAAGGGGAGAGAGAAAGGGCGAGGCTTTCACGTCGCAGTCTCTTTCATCCGCCATGTCGACTGCAAATGTCCGGCAGGATAAAGACAGCGGGCCCTATAAAAACTTGTTCTTTTTCTTTTCTCTCCTTTGGCCACCAATGGTCTGGAGATGATACATCAACTGATTGAATATCTTTTGGCTCGTTCACCGACCAACGCCGATCCCGACTTTTACAACGGGATGATGGAACGGAAGGATGCGCGCGGTGGTATCTGGCCCCCTCCATGAATAAGAATAAACGGACCTGATAGGGATCCACGTTGCCGCTGGGTCGGATGTCAAAGTGATAGCAAACAATGTCGGACACTGTGACATCCGGCCCGACTTGAGACGGAGCCGGTTGCGAAGCCAAAACTGACTGGATTTCTTTGTGGCTCCACACACAGAAGGCTCCTTCGCGCTTCTCGTCCGATCCGGTTTCCGGATACGAATCGGCGTCCTCGGCGCTGTTAAATTTAGCATTCGCGGGGTGACCAAAAAATTTACATGTTAACAAAGAGAGTGACAAAAGAGATACCTATAAAATCCGCCGGATGGATCGCTCAGATCGTTGCTAACGTAGGTGAGGATATCGCTGGCGACTCTGGCGAAATCTTGGTCTTTTGTCAAAAGATAGGCGTCGGTGTAAACGAGTGCTAGCTGGGCTTGGTCGTAGAGCATCTTCTCAAAATGGGGCACGTGCCATTTCTCGTCGGTCGAGTAACGAGCGAAACCCTGGGCGCCGGAGGCGGAGGAGATGAGGCAAAAATAAACATGTTTATGGATCCAAATGTATCGAACAAAGATCTAATTTACCAGACGGACGTGATCAAAGATCCCTCCTTTGGCCATCATGCGCAGCGTGTGGAGGCAAATGTCCAGGGCCAGGTCGCTGTCGGCTGCGTCGTCGCTGAGAACGTGCCAGCGCAGCAGGAGGTTCATGTTGACCGGTTGCGGGAATTTCGGAGCTTTGCTGAAACCGCCGAATTTTGGCTCGTAGCTGCCTCGCAACTGCTGGAAGCAGAGATGGCCGCAGTCAAAGGCGCTAGGCACTTGATCTCCACTTCCCAGCGTGGACGATCGTGCCAAAGCAGTCATGATTTTCTCGCCGGATGCCTTGAATTTCCCGGGGTTTTCTTTCCACTGTTATATAAAAAAAAGTTTAATGCCTGGGAAATAAAAACAGAGCTGATTAAACAAGAGTTGGCACCTGCTCAGCCAGGGATTTCAAGATTGTTTTGAAACCAGGTTGGCCATAGTATCGGTCATCAGGAGGATAGTAAGTGCCCCCGTAAACTGGTTTAAGTTCTGGGGTCATCCAAACACTCATTGGCCATCCACCACGGCCTGTGATGGCCTATTGCATAACATGAGAAGGATTAAGTGGTCTAATAATGAAATCTGGTAAATCTCACCTGAACGAAGCTCA
Source organism: Daphnia pulex (assembly GCF_021134715.1). Classification (NCBI taxonomy): domain Eukaryota; kingdom Metazoa; phylum Arthropoda; class Branchiopoda; order Diplostraca; family Daphniidae; genus Daphnia; species Daphnia pulex. Next base: position 2,354,646 of record NC_060025.1, on the reverse strand, counting down.
TGTACATTTTATCAACATCTGGTCTTTCTTCTCTGTCGACTTTAATGTTGATAAATTCAGAGTTCATCAGCTCTGCAACATTTTCATTCTCGAAAGATTCCTTCTCCATGACATGGCACCAGTGACATGTTGAATATCCGACTGACAGAAATATCAACTTGTTTTCTTCTTTTGCCTTTTTTATAGCTTCTTCACCCCATGGATACCTTCACCGTAAAGGAAATGATAGTGTTAGTGAAATACACTTAAAGTAGTAGTCTATGAAATACAAATATAGGCTAACCATTGAACTGGATTGAATGCATGTTGTAAAAGGTAAGGTGATTTGGATTTGATGAGCTGATTTGGGTCATGTTTATGACATCCACCAGCACTGGACGAAAGGGCCATTCTTGTTGCAAGTTGTGTAGTAAATTTTGAATAAAATGCAGGATGTTTCAACAGCCTGCCTTCAAAAATTCAGAAACTAATTTTAGAAAGCGGTAAAAAAACCACAGACGATAAATAGTCGATTTTATACAAATGACGATGTTGGAAAATAAAACAATAACGCTGTCAAAACGTTGCACAAGAATTCTTTGGAAAAACCGGACTTACCTGCTCTATCTAAGAAAACGTTTGCACATTTGAATAACATAATATTTCTGCCGAAAGCCTAGAGCGTGGCCGTGGCTGAAATTATCATTTCGTGTTTACATTCGACGTAGCAGACGAAAACATTTGAGTTGAAAGAATTTTAAGGTACGGCCGCACAATGGCGCCACTCCCGCCGGTGGTGATTAATCCCGGGAATCGGGACTTTTTTTTGTTTCCCCCCCCCCCCCCCCCCCTTGAAATTAAGGTGCAACAAAAATGTTTAAAACGTGTAGAAAGGTCGTCCATTTTTACGACCTGCAATTTTGCGCATTCCTATGGAAGAAAAGTCTAAATTATGGTGAAACACTAAAACTACCGTAACAATAAACTGCGCATCGCCAATTTCGTCGGCTATAAATAATCAACATCGGCCCAACCAACCAAACTTAAACCCTCAAACATATTTCAGTTGTGTATTGATAACCAAACAACCGGAAATCGTCTTCGTAGATGCGAAAGAGGTCGCTCATCTGTTGATAGCTTAGCTGACTCAGGGATCGCTTCCAGAAAGAAGTCGTTTTATGTGTCCGATTCGTCCGAAAAAGTCGGCTTACGTTACTTTCATTTAATCTCTGCAACAGAAAGTCGACGTCTCGGTGCAAGGTTTCAAACTTTCCGACGATATCGTATTCCATGGAGCACGGAAGGCAGAGATCAATCATGGGCCTCCAATGGACGTCCAACTGTCTACGCCCCGCTTTCCATTCGTCAATAACGTAGCTCACGAATTCGGGAAATGTGACATCGTGACCGTTCTCCAAAGAAAGTTGACTCGGCTGATGGCGATATTTCCGAATAATTTCGGTTCCAATTCCTGTTTGATAAGCCTTGCTGCTGCTATTCACATCGGCGAATTTGTCCTGGTAGGCGGAGGCCAGTCTTTCCAATGGATCCCGCACGAAAATGACTTTGGTGTAATTGCCCAATCCCTTCCGGATAGCGTCCGCCGCTCCGTAAGGTTCGAACTTGCGCATTTGATTTTCTTCGTGCACCGATTGACTTGGTATTGATGATAAATCGTTCGTTTCTACAGCACCCGAAAGTATCAACATTAGTCGTTTGAGATTGGTGCTGGCCACCTGGAAGAATTAAAATGGCATCAGATTTAATATAAATAAATGTTATGCAGTTATATCTGTTACTTTTGGAACGTAGCAATACATCAGCCGATGGCGATCTTCGACGTAGAATCTGGCCGGTCGAGACTGTCGTCTCCAAGTTATTTTACGACAACTTTCGTCTATTAAATTCCTTCTCTCCAGTTGGATCTTTTCCATGATCAACTCGATCGATCGAGGTAAGGCGGCCTCCGACTGGTCAGCAACATCTTCAAGCTGAGCAGAGTATCTCGCACGATACTCATAGCCTAGAGGCATTATCATGGATAATGCAAGAAGGGAAAAACCAAGAAAATGAAGCTTTCAAATTCTAGGAATTAAAACAAGGGACTAAACTCGAAACTTGAAATTACAGACTGAGTAAACCGGTCTCTAAACGTTCAATCACTGATTAAGTTTGTGTTTCTCCTTCCCTGACTTGTATGGCCATTTGAATAATTTTGAAATGGGCGTGGATAGTTTATAGAGTACACGTGAATGAAAGAAAACCTTGAGGGTGGCGTGCCATTTATGATGGAAAAATATCCGACACGCATCCGACAAGGAGACTCGAACAAATCAAATTCCATAAGAAGAGAACGAAAAAAATATTCCTTTTTTGAAGCACTTGTCATAAACATTAAACATTCTGCAACTCTCAGTTATGTGGCGAGTATCTTGTACAACAAATCAAAAGATTTAGCATAATATTTAGTATGTATATAATATCATAAACACGACATACACACAACGACTCTAAAAAGAATATGTTAAAATAAAAGGATTGTAATAATTTTAACGAACCCCAACGGTTGATCAAAACGAGTACCAAAAACACGACGAATAACGCACAATAAAGAGATATTCGACGAACGCTGCTGCTGCTGGGATTTGACTCCAACATCCCCAACAACTTCAAACCATCTCTAACACTCGGACTCTATCCGCTTTCTATCCATCTACTACTTCCCTAGACAAAGAAAAAAAAAAACTATTTTCAAAACAAGGACACTTTCACTCGACCAACGGAGCTTTTAGCCCTCCGGCTAGTGCATAGTATTGCATGGGATCATTTCTTTCGAAACGAACAATCGTGACAAATTATTCTCGAATATTTTTTGTTGCTGTTGTGTGGTTGGAAGGAGGGGCGAGAAGATGAAAAGTTCGCCACCTGTTGGGATCCGACGTTACATCATTATGGAAGCCGGCTCGCTGAATGGCATTTCTTGATTTCTGGCATCCGGACGCCACCGGAGGACGGCACCAACCCGAAAATAATAGCGATAGCCCGAAGTTAACTGACAATTTTAACCCCAAAACATTATTTTAGTTGGTCGAAAAGTGTTTCAACTATAAAACTATGTAGTTACCTCTCTGAAAACGTAACTCATCGGCAAAGGAAGGGCCGAGAACCCAGCCACACGTAACCAGGAAAATTCCGAAGATGGAACCAGCCCTTTTTCTTTTCGAGCGTACAGAACGTAAGATTCAATTAGGCTAACTTGGCTTTGCACCATGTTTGGTATCGTCCATTGCACTCGAATTCCTGTTTTGTTTTTTCGAGCATAATTGCAAACAACGTATAAAAACATGTTTCACAGTATTAATATGTTTTTGGTGTACCTCTTTCGCATCTGGTCAGCATTAAAATTGGTTTGAAGTTCATGAATAAATGATTCGGCCATTCGTCAACTGTTGGAGCAGCAGGTACTGAAGGGGCGGCGGCAATATCTTTTGATATGGCTATCAGATCTGGAAGAATCTTCTTTGTCGCCCCATGCGATTTTGTTGATTGTAGTTGCGCTGGATTGCAATTAATTACAGATGACTTGAAGTCAGTCTTGTAGCTCTCGCTGCTCTGGAATACTGATTGCTGCCGAACCGGTTGCACTAATGGTCCAGCGGGATTCGGCGGAACTTCCGGAGAGCGCAGATTTTCATCCTTGGGTGAATCAAGACAGTTGGATCGTGGAATCCAGGTCCTAATGTTCGGGAATTGTTGAACTGGTTGTTGCTGTTGTTGCTGCTTCACTTCATTCATCACAGGCGGTCGAACAGATTGAGGTGTCGGCTCGGAGATGACGGAATTGCACGGAAGAGTTGGAAGCTTCCATTTATGGTACAGGCCGATGGATTCGACTCTTTTTGAAAATTCAATTTTTTTCGAAAATTCAAGTTTTCGAATAAATTCCTGCTGTGGAATTGGTTTAGGAATAATAGGCATGTGAAATTTAGTCGTTTGGCATGGATTCTGTGTAATGACCGGCTGCATATGAGCAACGGATTGAACAACAGTCGTCTGAATGTTTTGCACTTCACAACATCTACTGGACTTGGCTGCTGGAGGGGTTGCTGGAGGCGATTGACTGATTGCAACTGATTGTTGACTTGGGATAGTGTGATTTTTTGTGATGACACTCGAATCATACCAGCGTTCTTTTCTGTAAAAATAAAAATAAATTAAGAGTTAGAATTAAAATTAAAATTGTTAAAATTGTAATCGCGTGTAAATACAAACATTAATTTGTTATGTTGTTCCACAGATGCTATGGTCGAAGCATTAACCGATGTAATGCTGCAGGGTAACCGACGCTTCCGTTCAAAATTTGAATAAGATCCGCAAGTAGGACTCTTCGGGTGGACACCGGATGGGCCGGCTGAATGACTTCCAAATGCAGAAATTAACGGCGGAGGTCTAGATTCAGATGGATTTGCTTCGATAAATCCAACCGAAGAATTTGCTGTCGATGGCCAAGTATCAGACGAATAACCAGACGTACTTGGTGATTCACTTTCCATTGTCGTTGGTTTGAACGACGGAATAATTTTACTTGAAGAAGGACAAAATATCTTCATAGCTGAAATCATGCTGCCATTCGATGTAATGTCCATTGGAGGAAAGTATGAAGGTGGAGTAGGTAAACCGGGAAAACCTGATAAGTCGTCTGGCTTTTTAATGCTATCAGGTTTACAATCACCAACTATTGGCTCGTCTGGTGAACCGTGGCGGCAGGCAGCTTCGACAGTCGATAGTGAAGTCCCATAACCGGTGACAACGCATCTATTATTACTCGGCGATTCGTCGCCATCAGATAAGGTTAAATCAATTTCAATTGATTTCTGATCTGATTCCTTGGAAACGACGTCCGATTTCTTAGAATCGCACAATTTGTCCCTATCCAAATTTTGCGATGAATGTTGTTGCTGTAGGATTGATAATTCTGGAAGATCCTCTGTTGTTGTGAATTGTTCACTGTCGTCCGATAATAGTTCAACCTGCGATTTAAAAAAAAAAATTAACATTATGTCATCCTCAGTTCAAAACTTTTCGTTTTTGGTCAAAACATTTAGATACATCTCGTATAATATATAGAAGAAATCTTTTTTAAGTTACACAACGAGGTTTGATCTAGTTAGTAACAAATGAGCCCTGATTTTGTTTTGTGAGCAAAAACCGGTATATCGAACTCGAAAACCAACAAAAAAAACCTTTCGAAAAATAAAAAAAAAAAACAATTGGAAAACCTTGTACGACTTTATATGGATTTGGTGTAAGATAAATAAGAAATCTCAATGTCAAATGCTCAAGGGCGCACGCGCAAGTTAGCCGGCTCGAAGAATAACAAGATAATCTTCTGTATATACTTTGTCACATCATACTATATACCTGACAGCTCTCATTGCACAGTTCGCTGTCCTTCTGTTTAATGCGAACTTGAAGTCCGACGTTCCTGGTTATCTTCATGGGTGGAGTGCTGCTGGACTCTTCTGTATTTTGCATATGCTTTTGGATGACGGCGGACAGATCGTTCACCTATTACCGCAAATCAAATAATCAATAAATATGCAACAAAAAAGAATGAGAGAATGACATGGCAGATAGATTACGTGTTTTTGGAGTACTTCAATCCGGTTTTTGTATTTAGCCATCTGGACGTCAGTTTCGTCTACCTGCTTGCGCAGCCAATTGGTGTATCGATGCCCATCGATAACTTTCCCTAGCTGGTTTTGTATCATTTGCTCCAACTCCTTCCAAATTAAATCCAGTTCTAATTAGATCGTGGGCGAGCTTTTTTAATTTAAAAGAGGTGCAAAATACTTACCACCGTTGAGAGTCGTTTGACCACGGATGATAGCTTAGACATAGTCTGTCCATTTCTTCCGTCGACGGCGGCAGGTGCTGCCGACGTCACGCTTTTAATTTCTCTATTCGTAACTCGTTTGGTGTTAATTGTCGAAACGGGATTGTGGACAAACTTGAGCGAATTCGAAGACGACCAGCAAGGATTGAAATCAAGACCTGGATTTGTCTGGTCCACATCTGTCACCTGAGCGGTTTCACTGGGTGACCCGACCCTTTCAAAACACAAAGGCGGTGAACACGATCGAAACGAAGACATGGGAGCGTATGCAACTGCCAAAGCGTTCACTCTGAAGCTCGAGCGACGACTACAACAAGTTCTATAGGAACCCGCAGGTAAATATCTGGAAAAAATACACTAGTATAGAAAGTCAATTGGCGAACCGGTTCTTGGCGCTACGGACGCTATACCTTAACATGGATACGAAAGATATACTATGGTAATTTCTAATTTCCTTAAAAAAGAACTATCCTTTGGGGTTTGTCAGCTCTGGGCAAAACATTTTATGATATACCCGCCTGCATATTACACAAAGCCTTTAATATATTTCGACTTTTTCTTTACTACTTAAGAAATGCCTTCAGTTATGTTGGGGAAATTCCCGGAAGGTAATGAGGAAAACCGTAAGTCATCACAGTCTTTTTTTGTCTTTCTTTTGAAGGAGGTGAACGTCCTGTTTAAACGTGAAGGGCCATCGTCACAATTATACAGGAAATTGAGTACTTGTTTGAAGTGCAATTATAAATTTAAAATGTCTGTTTCACATTTCGTTATAAAAGATATCCTAACAGTTATAACGACCATCAAGATTCAAGCCATTGGCGCTATTCAAAAAGCTAAACTAATGAACATCGATGTGACCTTTGGTGTTAGCTGGAAATTGTTTTGTTCCCCCTGCCCTTGCCTGGGGTACATCACAACATTTTACGACAGCAAAAGAAGGCGTGCATAATTTGTCTTCGTACCCTCATTGATCTCAGTTATTACAAGCAAAAAGGGAAAAATGTAAATTTGCGATGCAACCTTGATAAGGAAATGGAATGAAGAAACGAACAAGGCCATGGATGACCTCCGTTTCGTTGTTAAGTTGATTTCGCCTTAAAATTCAGCAACGTTTCGCTTGGAAATAAATTGTTATCACCTGACAGCATATTTTTCTCGAGTTCGAAGCCTTAAATGATCACTACCTATAAAATTCTAATAGAAAAACTTTGGTCCGATGACCCTCTCAGAGCTGCAACCTCGATCCTTGTTACACGTGTCACAAAGGACGTCACGTATACAATATCGCCGCACTCGGTTGCACTAGTATATGTTTCACATAATAGACAAGAGGAAAAAAAAAGAAAATAACTTACCTTAATTTGCAGGTTTTTGATTGGTATTCGGTTTCATTAATTTCTCCTTGATCAACGTGTTTCTTCTGAGCAGACGACAGACGAGGAAGAAGAAAAAGAAGAATATCTGGTTCTATGTCGACCATTATTCCTTTTCCGGGAATCTAGATTATCGTCAAAAGTTAAATCATTCACGAATAAATCCTATTTGGCTTGCTCCACTAAACAATCTTCTTCCAATTGATAACGTGATTCGACAGCTTCCAGCGTTTCAGTGATTCGTTCCCAAATCGGAATATTGGGTTGGGACCGAGATGAACAGCTGGTGAGCGTAATTATGTTGGCAATGGGTTTAGTGAACCTGAACCGTTTGCGATTTTCCCCGTTTGCTGAACAAAAACTGAATAACGTGTGTTCCGAAACTGAAAAGAAATTGGGAGAGGAGGTTGGTGTTGGAATGAGCACTGGGGAATGACGCACAGCATAAGTATGCCAACATATATATTTCAAAAAACTGCATGAAAAGCCGGTCTTAAAGAGTTTAGCTAAGAATTTGGATATTCTAACGGGTTCTCAGATGAGGTTACAAGACTCGCCCGTTTACTTCTCGTTATTCCTTCTCGAAATCTAATCCAACACTGCTGCCCTCTGACATACCCTTACCTTTTTCGGCCTCGTTGCCAGCTCGTTCTTTTCATCTATGACACTTCCCAGTAAACCTGTTAGCTGGCTGTTACGAAATCCAACCTATCAAATTTACCTTAATCCTGGAGCCATTTCGTGGCCTAAGCTAGTGCTATTACTATGCCAGTCCTGATGGTTTAGGGCCGTTCATAACTTTTCCGGTTGATTTGTTAACTCAAAAAAGTGAAAGTGGATTTAGACGCCCTTGCACAGATGTTGCAACACAATTGAAATGACATTGAACGAGCCAAAATTAAATCTTTCTCCGGTGTATGGATTATCCAAGTCATCAGCAAAATTTGAACATGCAGCCTTTGGTAGTATCTCATTCTTGATCGTGGGTTCGCCGTCGTACAGTTTAAGACACTTGCGGATTGCGGTTAAGTTTCTTCATTTAAAAAGAACCAAAACTTCAATGCTTATTACCTTTTTGGGAAAATTCCTGTCGTCTTGTTGAACTGAATTATGAATGTAGTTTGATTGGTGATTGCCAACCCAACTGATGTTCGAATTTGACAAGAGCTACTTTCAAATTGCAATCCACTTCGCAAAAGCACCACACTGTAATGGCGTTTCGAATTGGTGAACTTGTTTGGTAACCAACTTTGGGATATCGTAATTTTTCTCTCCAGGGTAGACACGTAAGGTTTAACGACACTGTGGAACATGTATGCACGATTTCGCCGCTATATTACCAAATAAGTAGTCAAACATAGTCGGGGAAATTCCCGTACAGTAATGTTTATATAGGCTAATTTTGGTGGTACAGTTTCGAATAAGTCATCCTCCTTTTGGCGCTTTCATTTTTTCTGAAATTTCGACATTTCGTGCCGAAATTGAACCAGATTCACGTGAAAATGGCTTTCTCAATACCTGTCAAATTTTATTTTACATTTTTATGATTACCTGAGGGTACCCTAATAATATATACCGTTATACTGAAGGGATATTTGAGGTTATGGTGCCATCAACTTGTATATCCACCGCACACTGCTTTTCACGGATGTTGTTATGCTGTTGATTTAATTCAAATAGCGCAAACACGAAACATTTTTTTGAAATTGAGAGCAGAACATTTTCACTCCATTAGAAGTAAAAACTTTTGGGAAACATTTTTATGACAACGCAAACAAAATGACGACAATGTTTTCCCATGGAATAGGCTATCTGCTTTTACCTGCTTTGAATCGAAACTATACATGGGCAAACTCCAAAAAAACGACGTGAAAATATTTTCTGTAAAATGCGGATTCAACTGGATGAGGTGATGTAATGCTCAATTTTATTCATGCAGGGAATTTCCCGCAGTGTACAGTAATCCGCAATAATCAACGAATTTCTTGAGGGAACCATTTTTATTTCGCTCATTTCAATAGAGAACTCGTTTTTTCGGTTTATTTCTCAAAAAAAAACATGTGGTTCCTTTGATTATAACACTCAACCGTATTTCACAATGTTAAAATGCACCGTAATTCTACCATGACCATGCACAATTTTACAGTCCCAATTTAATCACTGAGAACTACCAAAACTACCACCGGGCATGCAAGCTTTATCATCCCTTGGCTGTGATTGCCATCACTATTATCACCGTCTTATTTTAGAAGCCTAATTAAATTCGCATTACCACATTGAGGAACGAATAAATCAGATATTCATTTCAAGCATCTTTTTGTGTATTTATAAGGGGCGGCTCAGCCGCTACAGAGGGGTTACACAGCCTCCAACAGCAGTGTAGCACACACAGTTTTGAGAAACATCATCAGGGGGGAGCAAAAGATATATATAAAACACTAATATTATCGACTATCAATGTCTAAAGGTCATCTAAATGGTATAAAGTGAGAAACGGGGGTGATTCGCAAGTATATAAACAGCACTAGTCAAATTAATGATAAACTGGTGACATCTTTTTTTGTTGTTGTGTTTAAATATTTCTTAGTTTTCGTCGTCGCCACTTATTAATAATATAAAGTTACGAGGGGTTATAACGTTAAAATTAATAGATTAGATTCTTTTGGACCCAGTCGGAGTATTCGGAAATCTTGGAGTAGACGCCGGGTGTGTCGTATTGACCACAGCCGACACCCCAGCTGACGAGGCCAGCCAAGAACCAGCTACCTTGGCTTTCGCACACCAATGGGCCGCCACCATCACCCTGTTGCGCAAAAATAGCGTTGAATTAAGGCTCCCAATTAAATTGTAATCAAAGGTAATACATACCTTGCAGGCATCTTTTCCCTCTTCACCTCCGGCGCAGAGGAATCCGGAATGCAGTTTGAAGTCGAACCCGAGTCGAGTACGGCGCAGTTTGTTCTCACATTCGACATTGCCAACTACGGGTACGTCCACTTCCTAATTTTCATCAAGTAAAGAAACAAATGATTATCTCTACTCAAACTGTTGTGTAACTTTTTTCATTACCTTTAGAATGTTCTGATATTTTCCACCAGTGCCGAATGCGTCCTTACCCCAACCGGTAACCCAACAGCGGGAGCCGGTAAAGTCCTGGTATCTTGGGGGAACGCAGGCCGGAGCAATGTGTGGACTAAAGTACAAAGTCAAATTAAGTTAAAACAATTAATTAAAAGTAATGGATTAGAGAGTTACATACTTGTAACCAAAGTCGACGGATCCTTCAAACTTGACGATGGCGATATCATTGTAGAGGTTGCCTGGGTAGTATTCCGGATGAATGAGGACGGAGATAACATCTTTTTCGATATGCGGATAAAATTCCGACTCGCGATTAACGTCCCACTCGCCCAAACGAACTCGCAATTCTCCGGGAGCATTTCTGTATGAGAAAATGAATACAATCAAACAATTTTGATCGAATATCTAATTTAAAAAATAATACCCTTTGATGCAATGTGCGGCCGTGAGGATGTGAGATGGTCCAATCAGAGCACCTCCACAAACATAGACGTTATCGTACTGATCTTTCTTCAAGATAGCCGCTTGCCTGCGGAATTAGAAATTCAAATTTAATCATTGAATGGAAATCTAAATCACCAACAAGATAATCATTACCATGGGTATTCGCCGAATTCAGCTTCTCCGTCAGCGTATGGCAAAGTCTTGATGCGGCCATTGATGCCTTGTGGGTTTCTACGTCCGCAAGTTCCGGGGGCAGCTCCGTTGGAGTATCGGTTAGCAGCCGGTGAGGATCGGCAGCACACTTGAGAGTAACTGCAAGTTGGGAATCCGCCGGAATAAGAGCCTCCGCCGAGTTGGCGAGCATCTCTTGCCTGGAGAATCAACACGTAAAAGAAAATTGTAAGCAAACATTTAAAATTTGATTGGAAATGAAATGGAAATATTATGTTGTTGGTAGTCGGTTGTGTCGTCAAACAGTCGTCCATTCCGTATGATTTTTAAACAGCAGCTTTCTGTAGATGAAAACTGATTTGGTGTTTAGTAGTTGAAAAAATAAAAAAATAATTCAATTTGGAGACAAGTGTCCGCATGCACGGTACAAAATCAAACAAAATGTCGAGGTTAGAAGGAGGCTCCTAGATTTTCGACCTCTCGCATCAAGTGAGCCATAAAAAAACACGTTGAACTGCAGTGTGGCTTTCGTATCGATTGTTTAGAAGGTGAGTGTTCAATCACAAGAGCCACACCGCAAATTCTAAATTAATTGTTTGTTACAGAGTTAGCCACAATAAGCGAAAGATTCCTTTGAAATGTTTGATCCGAGTTAAAATACAACATTTCATTAAGGTCCCGCCATTAAGTTTTCATTGGATGGCGTTATTTTGATGAGTTCCACGCTTTTTAAAAAATAACCACACATAGACCACGTCATCAATAGCGTTTTTGTTTCCATTTCCAGCACCGGTTGAACATAATTTGCAGCACGTCTCTTAGATGAGAGGCCAAAAAAGGGTGGAGCCACCTTACCTCCTCCTCGACGACTTCTGGTTGGCTTGCGTCTGTTTCTGTTTCAACGAAATCTTGTTTCTGGGCGGATCGCTTCCGCTTGGATTGCTCAAACTTAACAGCCGACGAAGAAGAAGAAGAAGAAGAAGTGGAGGATGCAGCTGGAGAGGAGGACGAATCGGATTCACCCGAACGAGAATCGACAAATCGGACTCCGCTGGTTCGAGTCTTTGGCTGGCCATTGTTTGACGTGTCACGGAACGCGTAGTCGTTATTATTGTGATTGGGTGCGGCGTGTACCGTGACTGAATCGTACCCAGTTGCTGTATGCACCTGCGCCGTCGGGTAATTATCCTGCGCTTGACCCGAGTAAGACGTTTCCTTCCCTCCCGAGTTCGAATAAGGCGTCGGCCCGTAGCTGGCCACCGCTGAAGAGAAGCTGGGCACCGGGCCGCTATAGCCGTACGTGGGCGAGCCGTATACTCCCGGTAGATGGGGTCGGTAGTTGGACGCTTTGGGTGGGAAATAAGGTGCCGGTGGAGGGACATGGTGTTGGTGGTGATAATGTTGGTGAACCTGAACCGGTTGCTCGTAAGGTACAGGGACTGGGTATGGCGCTGCCACTGGTACAGGCACTTCAACACGGACGGGGACTTCAACACGAACCGGAACGTGGACAGGTACTTCTACTCGGACTGGAACTTGGACAGGAACTTGGACGGGAACGTGTTGGATGACGGGGACTTGGACGGGAACGGGTTGCGGGACGGCGTAGGGTTGGGCGACTGGAACGGGTTGAGGCACAGCGTAAGGGACTCCGTAGGGTTGAGGGACGGCGACAGGTGTAGCAACTGGGTAGGGGACACCGTAGCCGTAGCCTTTGCCGAAAGCTTTTTTAAAACTCTTTTCATAGTGATGGGTCTTGAAAGAAGCTTCATCGGACGCCAGACCCACTCTTTGTAGTCCTTGTCCAACCTCGCCCAGGTTCAACGGGGCCTCCTCTCCGTAACGCCCATCTCGGGCCGATCTCAGCGGTCTAATGGCGTTGGCTGATGAACTGGCAAATCTGAACGGCTCCTCTGAGCCTCCCTGTTTGACAACGTCATGGTAATAATTATTGATCGACTCTGATGGGCTTTGACTGTAGTGCGACTGTCCGTAGGTCGTTTCAGCGAATCGAAAAGGCTCCGAAGAGCCGCCTTGTTTCACATTGTCAAAGTTGTAATAATTATTAGATGACACTGCTGAAACTGGACTTTGGTTATTATTGAACGTTAGTCCGGAATTGTCGTTTGTTTGCTGTTGTTGTTGTCCGTCATTGGTCAACTGCCGGAAAGGCAGCCCACCAAATCCACCCAGACCGCCGAGCCCACCTACACCCGGCCCAATTCCACCGAACCCACCTAAACCCGGCCCGCCGAATCCACCGACCCCACCTCCAGGACCAATCAGACCTTTTTCGGCTAATTTCTCAGCACTGGGAGTGATGTGAAAATTGACTAGCGGTCTGAATTTTTTACCCGACTCGCCCTTGCCCAGCTGTAGCGACACAAGCGGATTGACATTGAAAGAGCCGAAATTGACTCCGTCGCCGCCAATGGCTCCGCCGTATGGATTGACCACCGGATTCGTACCCAGCGGATTCAGCGGATAGCCACCGCCGAAAGCGCCACCCGGGAGGCCAAACGAAACACCGAACGTTGGCTCTATGAATTTTTTCAGAGCGCTCAACAGACTACCTCCCTGAATCGAGACAGAAACAGATGTGCAACTTGAAGAAGAGCTTTTTGCTTTTGAGCCAAAAAGAGGGGAAAAATTGTAAGGAGGTAAGAAAAAAAAAGGATCGGGTCGATTTTGTCAATGTCGTCATCAACGCAAAAGTTGTCGAGTAAAAATGACGAAAATGTTCATTTAATAGTTGAAAAATCAACTTACGACTGCACCAACGGCACCAACAGTTCCAACAGTAGGAGGAGCACCGCCAGGAGCGGCACCAATCGGGCCAGGAGCAGAGCCATCAGCGGCAGGAGCGGAACCAGCAGCGTCAACGCTGATTGATTCTAAATCAGCAGGATCGGATCCGGCAGCGGGAAATTCAGCAATGGGAGCAATGGGAGAAGCTCCGCCGGAAGGAGGATTGAATGGGGATTGAGAAGCGGAAGAGTCGGATGAAATAGTAGTAATGGAATCGTCTCCGACGATTGTCTGTCTGTGGTGGCCGCTCTGGCGACGACGACGAGTCGATTCTTTGGTCGATCCGGAAGCCAATTGTCGTCCTTCTGCTTGTTGAACAACGACAATGTCACCTTCATCCGCAACGATGGTTGAATTCAATTTGGAGCGAGGGTCAATGGCGTAGTCGGCAACGCGGCCGATAACATCGTAGGATGGACACTGGACGGCCGGAACGCAGACGCATTGGTCACGCGGAGCAAAGTTGTTGCCTCCGTTGCTGTACGGCTGGATGGGTGCTGGATTGTACGGGCGAGATGGAGCTTGGTTATAAACGGGTGCTGGATTGCTGTACGATGGCCTGGGTGGAGGATTGTAAGCCGGAGGAGCGGGATTGTATGAAGGAGGTGATTTGTAAATGGGTGGCGGAGGTGGAGGAGCGTTGTAAGGACCAGGAATGAGTTGAGGAGCACCGACGTTTGTATGATGATGGATGTGCTGGACAGGTGCGGGTGGGAGAGATGCAGGGATGGGGGGAGGAGCAAGACTTCCCAAACCACCCAGTCCGCCAAAACCGCCAAGTCCAGGAGCGCCATAAGTGTTGGGCGGAAGAAGAGATGGTGCTCCATAGCTAGGAGGAGGAGGAGCTCCATAGCCTTTAACTTTGCCAACTTGGCCTTTTCCGTGTTGCTTGAAATGGCCGCCAGCGCCCAGACCAAGTGGAACTGCAGCAATAGGAGCCCCGGCTGGAACAATGGCGACCGGCTGGACATAGGAAACAATGTTAGGATCGATACCAATTCCGCCACCATTAAAACCATTGAGGCCATTAAAACCGCCGGGTCCGTAGGATTTACCAACAACTTTGGCGCACTAGAAAAGGAAATGTCCGAGATTACAATCGAATAAACATTGACGAAAAAGTAAAAGAATTACACACCTCTTTGGCCAGGCCAAGTTTACAAAGCTTCTCTTTGATGTAAGTTCGAGCTTCGGTATCTTTTCCTTCTTGCAGAGCCTTCTGGATGGAAGGATCTTCATAAAAGGCCTCGTAAGTGTTGATCACTTTACCGGTTCTGGTTGAATGAATAATGGCATCGGCAGCCGTTTCGACATCGTCAATGCTGGAACTTTCCGAGTGTTCGTGATCGGCAGTGGACGGAAGTTTACCTTGCTCATCTAATCACAAAATGGTTGTTAAGATTGAAAATTTTTAAAATTTATTTTAACTGGGGATTCTGTTACCAGCAACTGAGAGGTGGAGGGGACTTTCGGTGGCTGGTTGAACTGTAGGAGCCACTGTCGTAGATTGTCCCGAGGATTCCCATTTCCAGGAGCCTTCAGGATGGGCCTTAACGGCCGCCAACACAAGTAAGCAGGAGCAGAGGGTGTTGAACCTCATTGTCGGTGGCTTCGAGTAATAAACTTTCAGTGAAATCAAACCTGATTGGATAACACAAAGAAAAAGTAAAATCGATGAGTTAAGAACAAAGCAGCGTCGTTTCAAACGAGCTCGGCCGACGACTGAAGTCTGGGATGCCTGGAACTTTGTCTATAGAACCTGTTTGTCACTTAAGGAGGCGGAGCAGGAGGGTACCCTTTTGGGTAGAGGAGAAAGCTCCAGCCGATATCGGGGAGAAAATGAAGACGCGGAAGGGGAAAATAAAATTTAAAAAACGCTTTCTTTGCTACTAGGAGCCACTTTCACATTGAAATGACCTCTTCCCTCCTTTCTCCAATACCTTTACCGTGTCGACTCATTAGGAATGATCTCTCTCTCTCTCTCTTTCGACATGGTAAAAAGCAACTTGTGACCTGGATGACCAAATGCGCTGAACCGAGAAAAAAGGGGGGAGGGTGTCGGGGGCAACGCCTCTCGCTTTCACTCGACCCACTCTCTCGTTCACAGTTTGGAGAAATTTAATGTTCTTTATTTCAGCAGCGCCCTGTAATAATGACGTAATGGAATAATTTCCGCACCTCTGCGTGTTGTGACAATGAATTCCGTGGAAGAAATTCGGAATTGAGGGTACGAAAAAATAATAAACTCTGATGTCTGGGTAGAACATCAGAAGAATATCGTCAACAGAGGATGAGTCAAAGAAAAGAGAAACTGAAAAATAAAAAGGATGAATGTAGGTCAAAGCTTTCCCCTTTTGTTATTTATAATGCACAGAGAGCCGTGTCTTGTGAGAGAAGATGCTCTTTGACATGCACGGGAAGTGCGTAGTCTGAATCCCCCCATCCTTTTGGTTGTAAAATGAAAGTGATTCCTTTTTGTGAGGAGAACACGATAAGAGTTCAAAGCAATGGCCGGAAGATGAGAGCCCTTCGTGCAAATTTTACGACTGGGGGGTTTCTCTTTACAACGGGAGCACTCTGCCAACGTGAACTAGCCTAGTGATGGATTAATTAGTAGGTCGCTTCAAACTAGATATTCACGTTTCTCGGGTTATTAGACGTTAATGAAACGGAGCAACAAGATTCATATAACAAGCTACTATAAAAGAGCGAAATAAAAGCTTACTTGTTTGGATATTAGCCGAGTCTGGTGATGTTGAGCTCGTGTGTTGACAGCGGACGATAGACTATATACTCCTTCTGTCAAACTGGAAACCTGTTTGGGAGGGGGGAGCGGATTGAAACTTTGACAACACCAAGATGAAATGCAGTAAGAGACTGATACTTTGAACGACGTCGAACATAGTCTTTTATACCTTAGCTGGACTAGGTAGACGAAGTAGTACCGGTAGGTAGGTAAGTAGTATAGTCACGTGACTCCAAGAATATGACCCCAGCAGTAGGTTGGCCTATCTCAACTCGTCATCCGACTTCACTTTCTTTTTTGTGCCTGGAGCGGCTCCGGGGATATTTTAGTGCCGATGGGGCCGGGCCGAACAGATCGCCGGTAAAAATAAAACGGAATTGAGGTGAAACGAAAGTCCTCCTCCTACATCGAGAGGGTGATGTTATTACAAAAGTTAACCCAACTTTGGGTTTTTCCAGAAAAAAATCTCCCCCCTTCTAACATTTTTCCAAGATCCGTCTTCGTTTTTTACGTTTCATTCCGAGAAGCCTTTGGTCATGTGGAATAAACAAGAGAAAGTGATTTTGTTGAAGCGGAATCATTTTAAATCCAATCAAGGAAAGATGATTATTCCAAGTTTAACATTCCTCAATGATATTTGAGAGGGGGATTGTTCATTTCATGAAATCGATATGTACACTGTATAGACGTTATTATTTACACGAATTGATAAGCTTTCACGCGTTCGCAATTGAACCAGAGTCGGAGAAACTGTTATCAACATTAAGTGAGTGAAAAAAAAATTCCGTTCTTACTTGTTCTTCTTTGTTTAAGGCAGAAACAAGAGGATTTGGATGACTGAGAATCCGTAGAGCCTAGCATCCGGGAGAAAGTAAGGCACTTCCTGCAGGAGCCAGGCTTTTCTCTTGTCTACTCCAACTTACTAAAACATAGACTCTAGATTCGTCGTGTCGGTGATATCGTCAGCAGGATACACATCAACATACATTAACAATCCATTCTTCTCTCAAGATAATACAGAATAGGCATCAGTGTATGTATATGGCTTGTTAGGGCTTTCACGTTTTCTTAAAAATACAGATTGCCTTAGCCCATCATTCAGGCCACGCAATAATATTGATCAATCAACTGGTTTGTCATGATGAAATAACAATGAACCGTAAAAATACGAACGGGAACTAGAACAACAGTGAGAATGTAGAACACAAGAGGTACTACTCGACAACGGATATTTCATCAGCGTCATAAAACATTGTCAAACTTAGGACAGTTTGAAATGACTCGTGAATTGCATAAAATCTGCCATTTTATTTCAACTACCTTGGTATACGCTTTCGTTTATACCAGGCTACTATTTGGGTCCACGTTTTCTTTTTGAAATTATGATTCACTAACGTTTTATTAATGACATTTAAAACGTTTCAACGTGAAAATAATACAAACGGCGGTAGGTCACTGAATCTCATTAATGTAGAAAAACGGCAGTGAAAGTGGATTACGTCGCTAGGAAAACCCCGAAAAAAAAAGAAAATTAAAAAACAAACATTTGTTTTCTTTTTTTGTAAGGATTGTTTCCAGTTGGTCGTGGTAAAAGATACACGTTGTTCTACGGATCGTTGACTGCTTATTGCCACGTCTCTCTACACTGGGGTTTTCCGTTTTCTTTTTTTAAGGCCAAGGTTGTTCCCTGGGTGCCATTCAATCTTCTCTATACGCTCGTATGCGTTCTTTTTTTAAATACTCGTCTTAAACTTCCAGGCGCGTGTTGGGTATTTCCCAGCGCAGTCACTTTAGTCAAAACTGTGGAAGAAAGTGAAAGGGCAAAGAACCAGAATGACATCGCTGGTGCGCCTTCAGCGAAGAATGAATAATCAACCTCCGTCCCGACATTTACCCGATGGGACTTGAATGAATAAACCAAGCGACTATTGACACATGTAAGATGTCACGATCAAGAAAAACTTTCTCCTTTACCATTTTTCAACTAAAAGAGGGATAGTATTTACTTGACGAATTAACTACATCGCAACGGATTGTTATCTTCTTTCGGATCGATATATTTTAGTTAAAGAAACGCTTTCCATTCGTTTAGAATGGGGCTTGGCAGTGTGTGTCATGGCATGTGGTTCGCGTGCAGTGACTAATCGGTGAAAATCGACTCGCCAAAAAGTAAAACAACAACCCACCCAGTTCGTATAAATGCACACAACAAACAAAAAACTGAGGGGGAGAAACTTTTGGCTACATTAGAAAGCAAACATGTCGACTCTCTTGACGATGACTCTTAATCGTTGGCGGTTGTTTTCTCCTTTTTGGGTACAACGTCATGTGAAGATGATGTCATCAGTTATGGATTCGATATCACACGCGTGTTCTGTCAAACGGTAAAAACACCTCGATACCCAGTTCGCAGGGGCATCACATCAAACAATGCGCCAATCTGAGGTGAAAGCCTCGGAAAGAATGTTGAAGTACGCCTTGTTTTGCAGAAGAGTGGTTTTGGAAATGAGCCAGCAGTTTCTTCGAGAGGCAATCTGCCCATTGCTGCTGATCTCAACAAAAGAACTTGGGTTGGCGGGTCGATCATCGATAAAACTAGAACTCGAACACTGTAATGAGTTCCAGCACTTTTTTTTTATTGGTACGTCATAAACAAGATGAACTGCAATCTCCCGCAAGAGTTTCTGGACTCGGGTTTTTTGGTCATCAACTTAAATAAAAGTGTTACCGATTTAAATCCCAATTCATAGTGTATAAGAAAATAAAAATCCAACAAATACTCAGATTTCGTTTGACACGAGCCCCTTTATATGCCGACACCAGACATATATGTTTCGGTCGATAGTCTTACACACGCACATACACGCATAACACGAAAAGTTTTGCGGTTGGAGACGGGAAGCAGAAGTGGGTGCGAGTCTCATAGATCGCGGTAGAATGAACCGCGTGAAAAATGGTAAGAGAGAAAGGGTGAGAGGAAAGAAAAGAAAAAACAGGCCATACAAGCACAAGAGGCACTTAGCGAATTTTAAATTTCGGCGAAGAAAAAAAAAAAAAAAAATTTCTTTCCCGTATGGTTTTTCTCTCTCAGAACAATCTAACCGGCCAAGTTGCTATCGAACCGTAAATGATAGAAAAAAATGCTCTTATCTTAGTACAATGCAATGAGGAGATGTCAACAGATTTACAATGTACACATCGAATCACTTTCAAAAATTCAATAAACCGAAAGAGAGAGAAAAATACAGACACCTGTCAAACAAACCGACCTGGCGAAACTGCTTGAACTAATTCATGCCTATAAATTTCGGCAGTCTCCAATTGCAACAATTGAATGGTCTTTTCTTTAGTAAAAATAAAAAGAAAAGGAAGAATATAGCCTATGAATTTCTTGAAAGGGGAATTGGAGAGAAAGGGCAAGAACGAAACTAAACAAAACCAAAGAAATGAACTAAACACGCGCGAATTGATTCCATGAAGGTGAAAGATCACAATCAGCGTGGTCTCCAAGAAAATGCTCGTGTAAGACATTATAGAAATTTCGTATAATAGAAGGTAAAAATGAATAATCCTGAAAAGAACAGAAAAAAAGTGGGTGTTTCCCGGAGATATCGATAAAACTTGGACACGACGCGGCCATTTGGATTCCCTCAGCAGACGGAATTTCAGTTTCTTGTCAGCTGGCGGTGACGGATTTTGTTGCATTTCCTACTTTGCGCGGTGACCTTATTCTATGACTTTGAGCACTTTACCAATCGCAATCGTTCGACCTGTAATGATATAAAAACATTACAGATTAAACACAAACAGCATAGTTGAAATTAAGTGTTTGCTTACCTTCGTCCCTCAAGGTGAATCGACCCATCTGAGGGAAATCCTTAAAAGGTTCCATGCAAATAACACCTGCTGCTTCCAAACGCATGATAGCAATCTGGTCTTGTTTAACGAATCGCGGCCGGACTTTCGACTTTTCGTTCGTTTTCTTGTCAACAAGACAAATGAGTGCTTTCACTGAAACCTCTTCAGCTACCGTATGGATGTGACAGACAGCTGAATAGCCCGCGCAAATGATGCTCTTGTGCTCCAGAATGACGACCTAAATAACAACAACGGTAAGTTAAGACAAATCAAAGCTATTGTAAAAAAAATGACAAATAAATAAAAGAAGGATAGCATACCTGAGCGTCAAAGATACGCCCTGTTTTACAGGTGTTGGTTGGATCACAGAGGACAAAGCCGGAAGAAATGTCTTCCTCTTCTACTCCCTTAAGCTTAATTTTAACGTTCTCTCCAGGTCCAACGGTAGTGACTTCGTCTTCATCAGACCACAACTGGTCAACTACCACCGGTGTCTAAATCGGTCGGGGAATACAAATAAGTTAAATGTTACACAAATGAAATGATTAAGGGTGGAATGAAGACGATACCTTATTAGGAAGGACAAGCAAAGTCTGGCCCTTCCTTGCTTCTCCAGCTTCAACTTTTCCCAACACGACCGTACCCATGTCCTTGTATTTGTCGACAATGGGCATGATGAATGGGCGATCGACAAACCTCAACAAAGGAGGCATGTCGTCGAGTAAAGGAATGAACGGTAAACCACTGAAGAGTAATTCATTCCAATTATCACTTGTCCAGCACAATTACATAAAAAAGAAATTCGTATTTGACTTACCTATACCAAGGGCATGCTTTCGAGTCGACAGGCTCTTTAAGACCAGCTCCAGTGAGACCAGAGCAAGGCATAAAAGTTAGATCTTTAAGAGGATTGAATCCCAATTTCTTCAAATAGGGAAGTAATTTTTCTTTGCACTCATTGTATCTAGTAGCAAGTAAGATAAGTTTAAGATTCACACAGAAAAAAATCTCGATTGAGCTAAGTACCTCTCTTCGTCCCAATTTACTGTTGGGTCGTCCATTTTGTTGATAAGGACTATCAGATGTTTAACGCCGGCTGTTTTTGCCAACATTGCGTGTTCTCTAGTTTGACCACCTTTTTCGAAACCAGTTTCAAATTCTCCTTTACGGGCAGAAATGACCTGAAAAGAAGCAACTTATTCATTTCAGTCGAACAAAATATGAATACAATCAAGAACTTACCAAGACAGCCAAATCGGCTTGAGATGCACCGCTAATCATGTTGGGCACAAAACTCTTGTGACCAGGGGCGTCTAAAATAGTAAAGTGTTTCTTTTCCGTTTCAAATGAGGCATGACCAACCTCAACAGTTTTGCCTTTTTCTCTTTCTGGAATGGAACAAGGAAATTTAGACACAAATGTCATATGAAAATGAACAAAATAAAATCTTACCTTCAAGATTGGTATCCAAGGCCCATGAAAGATACCAAGATTCACGATTTTTTTCTCTTGCTTCTTTCTCGTATTTTTCCAATGTTCTTTTGTCAACCATACCCGTAAGAAACATAATTTGGCCACCGATGGTAGACTTACCAGCATCTATAAATCAGATTTATTAGTTTTAACGTTATGCAAATCCTGAAGTAATAGTTGTCTTACCGACATGACCGATGAATACAACATTGATGTGCTCCTTTTTACTCTTATTCTCGGCTGGACCCTTTACAATTTTTTTCTTGATTTTCGGTGCAGCTTCAACATCAGCAGCTCCTTCACCATCACTTTCAGCCTCAGGGTCTGATAAAAAACAATATTGTTATACATCAAGACTATTCTTGGTCACTCCTTATTGTAGTGTAACAAGTGTTACCTTCAACATCTTTTTCCTCATCATTGTCATGCAAAATTGCATTCCCTTCACCACCAACTCCATTTATTTCTTGTTGTTCTGACACTTTGTTAACTTTCAGGTCTATGTATAACACATTAGAAAGGGTTAAACTTCCACCAGTATAGAATATTGCAAGTATAAGTTAAAATTACACATCACCAGAAGATGTAAGTAACCAAGTTAATTTAATTCAAACAGTGTCGTACCTTCTGCATGTTCTTTATCTGCTTCATCTTCCCAGCTGTCTACAGGCGGGTTGTTAGGACTGGCATCCAAGGTTGATAAAGGAGCATCCGTGGTGGGGCTGGACTCTGAATGTCAGTTAAATAATAGTTGGTTATGTCAAGTTGTGAAACACAATGTTTTTCGTTGAAATGAAACTTTTTTCGTTGAAATGAAACTATCCCATAACACATGAACTTATGCCATGCCAAAATCTCAAGTTTTGCCTCCCCCCTCCCCAACCCATTATAGGCAAGGGTTAAATTAAGGTTAAAGATTGTAATCAGTTTAACCTGCAGTATCCATAGCTGGTTTTGGAGGCAATGTCTGTGCTTCACAGGCGGTGGGTTCTGGCCTGGCCAAGAAAGTTGGCACGAAAGCTGCAGCATTGATATTGGGCACGAACGTGGGGGCATTCACATTTAGATTAAGACCGCTTAACTGCAATGACTCGTTTTCCATGTTGTTCATGTTTCACCCACGGACGTCTTTGCCCAAAAAAACTGAACTTTTTTCAAATGGAAGATGGTTGAGCTTGATGAAGGTAATTTGATTATATAGGTTTTGGGAAAAACTGGAAAAAAGAGCCACGAGTCGCTTCTTGCGAGTTCTCTTTTGCAGAAGAGTTAATGCAGTAATAGCCTCGGCATTGCCAGTTCAGGCCTGAAGGCACGGATTGCTGCAGGGGCAATATTTTATTTTATTTTTTTAACAAAATTATATAAATACTTAATGGAGATCACCTATAGTTAGAATAGAGTATTTTAATTACATCATTTTAGATTTTTGGGGGTTAAATACGAAATCAAGTAAACTTGTCCGTCGTTTTAACGAATTATGAACGAGTAATTTACTTGTAACGAACACTTTAAATAACCTTAAATTAATTTAGTTTAAATGAAAAATTTTATATTAAAAATCAGTCTGAATTAATTAATTTTACATTAAAGTACAAAATGAAACCACGTCTGGCAACGCTTCTGCCGCAACCATCTGCCGGTTGGTCGGCCGTGAGTGCTGCCCTCTTTTCAACTGTGGTTTTGACTTTTTTTGGGTAGGGGTCGGTAATACTGTTTGTACGCGGGAGAAAGATTCAGCGCCACGTTCGTTCAGGGAAGGTTTTTTGTTGCTGACCCGTCAAAAAGTACCAAGGATCCGCTGTCACATTAAGGTAGGAGTAAAATCAAGTTGTTTCTCCTTGAACTAATTGAATTTGCGGGCCAATCACAACATTTAAGTGCACTCTATTTCAAGCCGAGACATTTCTACAGCTAGGCAGTGTCGTTTCGTGACGTTCCTTTCCTTTATTCTTATCAGTTTCCGTTTCCTCGTCAACTATCAGTTAGGTTCACTGTAAGGCTGTAATCCACTAGTGTAAATTGTGTTAGCATCGTTGCGAAACGCCAAACCCCTATTGCTCCATATTACAGTGATTATTTGATATTTAGAATGTCATCTGCAGAGCAGCCTCATGAAGAAGAACATCACGATGAAGTGGCAAGCAGCTATGTTCCACCACCACCTAAATCTATTGGAGAGCTGGTGGCAGCAGATCAGGAAGATGAGAGTCTAAGAAAGTACAAGGAAACCCTGTTAGGAAATGCCATTGCTGAAAACATTGTTATAGGTTTCTATATAATTTCATGCACCAGCAATTTCCTAATGCTAAAATGGTTTCTGTTGAAAAATTGAAGAACCAGGAAATCCTAAAAAGGTTTTGGTGAAAAAACTAGTTCTTGTGTCAGAAGGCCAGACTGAGAAGACTTTAGACCTTTCTGGAGACCTTTCTCAACTGAAACAAACTGTGTTTACCATCAAGGAAGGTGTACAGTATCGCATTCGTATCGAATTTTTCGTTCAACACGAAATTGTTACTGGACTCAAGTATATTCAAAAGACTTACAGGAAAGGAATTCAAGGTATTTAAAGTGCTGTCTGGGTATTAGAACTTTATTAATTTCTAATGTTTTCTTTTGAAACAGTGGACAAAATGACTCACATGGTGGGAAGGTAAACAAATAAGAAAAGCCATACCTTCCAACATTGGTTGGAAGGTATGGCTTCATTTCTTCTATTGGATTATAGGTAACCTAATTCCTATTCTTGTTTGTTTGTTTTGTCAAACAGCTATGCCCCTAAGAAGGATCTTCAATCTTACACGACTCCGCTGGAAGATGCTCCGTCCGGATTATTATACCGTGGGCATTACACGGTCTCATCTTTATTTACCGACGACGACCAGAACGAACACCTCAAGTGGGAGTGGTCATTTGAAATTAAGAAAGATTGGAATTGAAGACAAATTAACGATGAGATGTGATTAATATGCCTTATTGTATCCTGGAAGACCCCAAATTTTCTTTTGTGAGTTGAGATTATACCTTGTTCTTTTCAAATTTCCATGTATTCTCGCACAAACCTTTCTTATTTCATTTACTGTTTCTATATTATTTCCCTTTACTCCTTCCTAGTCATCATCTATTTTCTATCGCTCGTTTTTCCAGGATCCAGTTTGAATGTTTCTTCCTTCATTTACTTCTTCCCCATAAAGTCTCATCAACATTTTTCTTTAAACATTTTTTTCTTGGAGGGGCTAGAGCGCCGTTTTCAATAAATCAAAGTTGTTTCGATGAATCGTACTTTTAACTATATTGAATTAGATAGAGAATGTTATATACAAATTTTTTTAAGGACTTCACTACATTTTGCATTGAGTTTCACACTGGCAAATTTATCGCCTCTAGTGGGGCCGATGTTAACAATAGCTGAGGGAATTCCAAGCTCAGACGCTCGAACAATGAACCGGTATCCAGAATACACATGTAGCGATGACCCGAGGACTAGAAGGCAGTCGCTAGATTGTAACTGTGAGAACACAAATTCTACTCTCGATTTTGGAACATTATCTCCGAAAAAAACAATGTTTGGTTTAAAGAACCCGTTGACTTCGTCACGACACTGTTGGCAATGTGGAATACGGAAGGTGTTAATTAATTCCTTGAAGCAATGAGAAACAAAAGAAAAACTAAAAAAAAGGATACAGAAATTTATTTTGTGCATTATTACTACCTGTGATAGTTCGACATCAGCATCAGGCCTGATTTCTATATTTTGAACAGATAATAAAGGATTTAGTTCAATCAATGTGGATTGAAAATCATGCCTTGATATTTCATAGTTGCATTTCATACATTTAACTTCATGTGCACAGCCATGCAATTCAACAACAGCTTTGCTTCCAGCTTTGTGGTGGAGTCTATCAACGTTTTGAGTTGTTATGCTAGAAATTTTCCCCTGTCGTTCCCAGTCAGCTAAAATTTGATGTGAGGCATTCGGTTGAACATTTGAAAACATAGGCCAACCAACAAAATTTCTTGCCCAATACCTTTGCCTGACATGTTTGAATTTCATGAAATCTTGATGTTGGATAGGACGGTGATTGCTGCGGGCATACAGACCAACTGATTCTGAACGATAATCAGGAATCCCACTCTCAGTAGAAAGTCCCGCTCCAGTTAAAATCAAGACGTTAGTTGAGCTGTCAATAAGTACTTGCAGTTTTTCAAGCTGGCTTTCAATAACCGCTTCATGATGAGGTACAAAAGATAAGTTGGCGTTCCCCCTGGTAAAATTAATGAGACAACCAAACGACTTTCTCATTGTGGGAGCGTGAAAAAACGGGAAAACCACAGTTACAGCAGACACAATCCAACACGCAAAACACAACAAAATATTATAGAGTTGTACCGTTGTCAGATTTCCTAAAATTATTTAACAAATTTTTGTTTTCTTTGTTTGAAAATTTGATTTGCAGCGTCTTCCTTGAATTGCTATTTTAGATTCTATTTCTATTCCTTGCACGGGGAGAATTTTCCCGAATATTCGAATAATTCGATTACACCAGAAATGATACAAGTTTTAAACAAATGTTGCATAATTATTAGTTGTTGAATGTATTAGCGAGTTCACCATGAACCGTGACTAGCCGTCTTGAAATAAAAACCAAATTTACAAATTTACAATATATTACTAATATATTCAAGAGTCACAGATCCCAATTCAAGTGTATATCTATAACTCAAATAATACGTAAAGTTTGTGATCTGTAATTTCACATTAAAGCAAATGATTTAGCTTTCCTTATAATGTAAAATGGCAAATTAAGCTTTAACGTTATTGAATAGCTTTGAAAAATGAAGTCCTAAAAAAAAACACGGATTTATTCAATGGCTCGTTTATATTTCACTTAAATTTCAGTCGCGCTTCCCTCATAAGAGATTCCATTTGACAGCGGATATCATCAACAGCTTCTGATGGAAGTGTTTTGAGTCTCGCCGCGTAACTTAGACAGTACAAAGTTATTTCGTCAGTGGAGCTGTTTACTGGAGATATGGAAGCTGCATTGTTTCTTTGAGACTGCTGGATAGAATCACTCCATATTTTCATTGCTTCACATATTAAAGCTGAAGAGTTTCCTTCTGAAGAATTTCTTTTGAGTTTTTTGGACTTTGGAGTTCTTAATGATACTTCAACTGAACAAGAAAAATAATATTAATTAAAAAGTTCAAAACTAAACCAACTTAGAAATATTCCTACCTAAGTTGTTGTCTGAATGATGATCAGGGCTAGAGGCTGGGCTGGGGGAAACAAAGGATGATGTTTCACCTCCTCCATCAACACAGACTGCTGAACCAGGTTGTGGAAGCTCATGATGAACATATGGATGTGAAGATACAAACAATTTTGACTCCACCAATAGTGAGCTATCAGAATGGTGGGCACCTAGTTCAGTTTGGTGGCAGTTCTCCATCTCTCTTCTGTCAGAGGCACGAAGTCGACTAAATTGAAAGCAGTTTGTTGGAATTTGATGGGCATATTTTTTGATAAAATTTAGTTACATTGCTTCATTACTTTCTGGTTTTAATGAATTGATCAAAGTAATTGTGCATCACATGATACAATGGCCACTCATTTGCGAAACTGGGCTGATCAGACCGAATCATTTTTTTTCTTATTCTTCGAAATTTTTCTTTGGATATATCCCATCTCTTTTTAAGAAATTCTGTATCTGTAGGACAAGTAAAGCAATCTTACTGTGAGACAAACAAGTTCTACCATGCAATAAAAATAAATCCAAATGCACATCTTTAGGCCTACAACAAAGGCAAAATAATTTCACTCACCACTGCAGTGAATTTCATTTCCTATGTCTGCCCAGCAGATTTCTCTGCTGTCTGCATTTTTATAATTGGGATCGTGGTTGTCGTATATGCAAGGATATTGAAACACTAAAGTCAAAAACCGTTCATCATCAAACTCCATATTTCAAACTGTACGGAGCGAAGGTTTAAAATGATTTTATTCACAGTATTCAGTGTGAAAAATGAAAGACTATCCTTAATTCCCTATAAACGAACCCACTGTTTTTAAAACAAAAACTCAAACAAACAACACAAAAACACAAGTCAATAACTTTTTTTCAGATCCAGTCTGCTACAAAATGACGCTTCGGTACAAGCGTACTCTATCCGGAGGGCCGTGAATCTCGTCGTGAATACCATCACGAATAACGGTTAATAAGGAAATCGATGCAAAGCATTGCGTCTAACGCTACAGTAACAAGCAAAAAAACTAATTTCTCTTCCAACTAATAATTATATTGTGATAAAAATCCATTTATTAATTCATGTATGACTTCTTTTTAATTGTGCGCAAGCGCCATCTCTGAGCAAGGAGAAGTGCAGGGGAGTGAATAGTCCTGTAATCCAATCTCTTAATTTTCTTCTAGGGCCGATTTAAAAAGAAATGCAATTAAAAGTATATTTTAACTTTAATCAATCACAATTCACAATGATAGCGGAATGGTGGGCATGCATTTCAGATGCTGGGGATTCTCATTTTTAGAGATACAGCGCTGTGCATTTTATGTGAATAGTAATGAAAATGTTGTGACTCCATGACTTGAACGAAAATTTAATTTTCTTTCATAGGATATCATTAAATTGTGCGTCTGGGAATAGTGTACATAATATATATAAGATTATCATATGATAATATTCTTGATTAGATTTAGTAGGAGCAAAAGCCAATGCCGAAAGCTATGACGTTACATATTCCTGACATACACACGACTGAATGATTGCAAAGTCCCAGGTACAACTTTTTGGGATAGCATCTAGATCCGACAAACCATCTAGTTATGACTTCTGTATTGGATCCGCAAAATGTTCGAGGATCCGAGCAAGGCACAGAGAAGTTACATATTGGATCTGTTAAAACAAAAAAGTTCTCGATTAATCAAGAAAGTTTTGAACCCGTCAATCAAGGAATGAAATTTTGACAGCAACAACTTACATTCCAATCCAAAATTTCTTTCTTCAATTAGTGGGCCACATTCAGACATTTTCGCTGCCATTAAGTAGAGTACCAATAAAAACTGTAAAAACATTTCTTATAAATTTCATTGTATATCTTAGACAAATTAGTAAAGCCAGACCATGATTGAATTCCTCATTTTCGATGACATTACCGACCCTTACGTCGTTGTTCGTGCCAGTTCGTGCACACACAACTAAAAAAATGACAATCTGCCACTCTTCGATGATCATATTTATACGTTTAATTCAATAGAGGCCATACCGCACAGGAAGTTGGAACTAAATGTCTAAATTTTCCATTGTGTGGTGGACAGGAAGCAGACCTGTCAATGACATCTTTTGAAAACAACTCATTGTCTTTTTTTTAACAACTACGGACAAATGGTTTTTCTGATTCGTCATCATCGTTATTATCTATAGATATTGGCACATTTTTCCACCGTTTTGTCTTTTAATGTTTAAATGGAAAACGAATTGTTTCTGTAGTTCCCAAACAATTCCACACTCGGAAAATGATTGTCCTACATGTTTTTTTTTTTTTCCTTTTTGTATATTCCCGGTGCCTTTGCGTTTCTTACGTCATCCGCTATTAGCGCTGCTTTCGTCGTCAATAGCAACGTCCACTTTAGTCTTTTAGTCTGCTGGTTGTCTTCTGCGCACTGCGCCTCATTGAAACTGCATGGTGCGTGGTATGTAATTCAACATTACACGTGGATTCACCAACTTCATTGAACATCATTTTTCGAAAAACAACTAACAACTACAGTGAAGGAAACTTTTTGACAATTGTGTGCTGGTGACATTTTATATATAACAAATTGACTCCTATTACACATGCTAGTTTTGTCGTTGTATGACTAGTGAACTTCTGACAGGTGTTTCAAAGTATGCATGAATAAAGCGTTGTAGATGAATTTACATCTAATTCCTTGATTCTGTAATTTTCAGACTAGCATCTACAATTGGAAAAATCCATTGACAGTTGAGCAATTTTTGTTGTCTACTTACACATCCAACATGGCAATGTTAGCTGAACCAAAGCGAAAAAAGAAGTGGAGTTTGAATCCTCGTGGAAAGCAGTGGTCCAATGGTAAATTTTGTAAAATTTTCTTATCATTAGGTTGCATTGTTTTAGAGCTCTTGTTGAGAATCTATGAGGATCTGTTGAGATTTTTTGTCGAAGAATGAAAGCTAATTCTGTAAATTATGATACAGATGACACCAAAATTGGGCAGAAGCTGTTGGAGAAAATGGGATGGGCCAAAGGCAAAGGTCTTGGTCGTGATGAACAAGGAGATTTGGAGCCTATCAGGCTCAAGTACAAAAATGATGCTGAGGGAGTTGGCTATGAGGCCAAAGATGACCAATGGGTGGCTCACCGAGAAGAATTCAACAACATTCTTGGTGCTTTAAATGGCAACCTTACTCCTGTGGATGAATCTGAACCCATACCAATAAAGAGCTTGGAAGTTCGCTCCAAAAGCTCAAAAACCCGTGTCCACTACCACAAGTTTACAAGAGGCAAAGATTTGAGTCGCTACAGTGCATCAGACATGGCGTGCATTCTTGGTAAACGGGCCGTCGTCGAGGTTAACCAGGAAGAAAAGGTGCCGGAGGAACCAATCGAAAGCAGTAATGGCAGCGTAGAGCATTTGCACGGAGTCACAACCATACAGAGGGGAAGTATCCAGGAATATTTTGCAGCAAAAATGGCAGCTGCCAAAGAGAAACAGCTTCAGTACTTGGCCAACGGTAACGATGAGCAAAATCTCTCTTTGAATGATTCGACTAATGGTGAAAAGCGTGTGCGAATCAACGAAGACCTCAACATTGTTAAAGAATTCTGTTCGAAGGAGAAAATCTTGAAAAACGAAATAATTGTGCTGGAGGAAGCGGCAGAAGAGAGTCGAATTAAAAAGAAGAAGAAAAAGTCCAAGAAGCTTGAGGAAGAATCCATTGACGTCCCGTCGGAGCCATTGCCCATAACTGAAGAAGTACTCGACAATCTTGAAACAAAGAAAAAGAAGAAGAAGAAAAATGATAAGGAACAATTTGAAGAGGTAATCCCCGAGCCGGTGATTGAAGCTGAACCCGTCAAAATAAAAAAATCAAAGAAAAGAAAAATCGAAGAAGTTATTAGCCAACCTGAAATAATGCAAATTGGTGAAGAGGACCCAAATACGCAACCCGAATCTAAAAAGAAGAAGAAAAAGTTCAAGAAACAAGAAGAACCAGAAGCAGTTGAAGAGACTGTTGAAGTAATCGAACCCAAAGTTAAGAAATCAAAGAAGAATAAAACGTTGGAAGTCGCGATTGAAGTGGTACAAAACGAGGAGGAGCCACCCTCTAAAAAGAAGAAAAAGAAGAGTAAGAAAAATGAAGAAGAAGCTCCCACTGAGAAATATACTAAGATGGAAAACTCTTTGATAGAAAACGAACCGACTGCTGGTGAAATTATTCAGAATGGCGTCAGTGACGGTGAGCAACCCTCGAAGAAGAAAAAGAAGAAGAATAAAAAAGGAGACGAAGAGGCTCCCGGGACATTTCGAAAAATAGAAGAAATCGAATTTGAATCGAAACTTGTCGAGGAAATTAAAAGTAAACCCTCCGAAGAAGTCGTATCGATTCAGAACGAGGCTCGAGTGTCTAAAAAGAATAAGAAGAACAAGGCCAGCGTAGAAGAAACTCCTGAAACCAACGTCAAGGAGGACGAGCCCAGCCAAAATGCACAAGTTAATTCAACTAAAGACAAAAGCAAGAAGAGGAGAGCCAGTGACGCGACTGACAAAGTAGCGGCGGTCAATGTTAAACAAGATGACGTTGGTGCTGTGCAGTCAACCGAAGAACCGACTAAAGACAAAAAAAATATTGACAAAAAAGTGTGTTCAGCAGATCAGTTGCCTCGTGAAGCGGACAAAAAACCTGATGACTCCCAACAAGAACTGGACGGATCCCGAATAAAGGACATGTCAACAATTTCAACAGAAGAGGTAATTGAAACAGAAAATGGAGACAACCTGAATATACTGCAAAACTTCAATCTAAATGACAGTGTTAGAGTTAGCCAGAAAATCAACCGAAGGTTAATGCAAGCCAAATTCGACCAGTTCGTAGGTAAATAAAAGTGTCTTATTTATTTTTATTATTGAGCATCGATTAATGTGTAGTTATATTTTTGTACAGGATCCAACTTGTTAAGCATCGTCGGCTATGGAATAACCAAATCTGAAGATGCCCTTCGTTTTACATAGCTCGAAACTATGTTAAGAGTATAAATAAGAACGGAATTGCCTTTTCAATTTTCGGTTGCCATCACTGCTGACATAAAAATAACAAGACGAAATTGAATTATATACGAAACTTTCGTTTTCTTTTGTTGTCAATATAATTTCCTTGCCGCTTAAATCGTATTATGGCGAGGAATAGAGAAGACGACAGGAGAAAAGGGCTACTATCTGAGTAGAGTGTGTGTGTGTGTCTCTCTAACGAGTAGTGATCGTGTCCGGACCCCCTTCACACTTCATCACTTTCACTTCGTTTCTTTCTTTTCTCAACGCAAGACTAGTCTCTGCTCAAAGGGAAGAAACGGAAAAGGAAAGAGACAGACGGACGACTGTGATTTAATCTGAACGAAGCCATTTTCCCCGTCCACCATCCGCCTACACTATCTGGTTATTCATAGAAAATAAGATGCGTAGGTTGCTCTTTTTTTTTCTAAATTCATTTTATACAAATGCGCCATTATTCTGTTAGGTGCACTAGTACTTTACTATAATTACATTTTCGGTCGAAAAATGAGATTCCTAATCGGTAAGTGGACTAATATTGTAAATCATGAACACCAGATGGCGAAGTGGAACATATTTTGCCTTGTGCAAATTTTTTGGCGCGAGAAACCTCGTGCTGAGTCGCCATCAATTTGGTTTCGTCATTATTCAGAAGTCAGCGAGAAGGCAGGTAATCAGTGGGTGACGAATTGAAACATATTTTTAGAATGGTGAATCGACAAATTGCTTCATGGAGAAAAATCTGAATTCAATGTGTCATAATGGTTGTGCAATGTGAATGGTGTGTGGACTAGCATCAATTTATCACTTTCTGACTCATTAGCAAGTCGAATTCATCTCCACGTTTCATTTATACAACGTTACTCGGGTCTTGAAGTGAATCAACGAATTTCATAATCTATCTACTATCTGTGAATGAACCCATTTGTTACAGCATGGCTCTGAAACTGTTTGGCCAACTCATTGGCAGTATTAAAAAGAAGGCAAATTAAAAGTGCAACAGTCTCGACTAAAACTCCAACAGCAGTGATAAACCTTCCTGAACTTTGTGAAACAGAACGAGCCAAAAGCCCAACTAACCAGAGTCCACTTCCAGAATACATTGTTTCGTGCTTTGGTGACTACTGCCCAGCAGCCACATCACAGATGATATTCCAACGTGCAACTCCCTAAAACCCATTCCAAGGTAAAAACATACTCATCATTTCCTTCGTAGCAAAATTTCCCCCCAGCACATTTCTTTGAATCTTTTCTGTGCTTGCTGTGTGTGTGTGGCCGGATGTCTCTCGTCGTAATCAAATGAGGACTGTTAAGTCGGGACGAGGAAAATTGGAGACGAGAGAAAAGAAATAGGCCCGAAATAAAAAAAAAGGAGGATAGAAAATGTAGTCTGTTACAGAAGGTCGGCGTCTGATCCAATTAGGGGGTCCCAGACCGGCACAAAAGATATCAGAAAAGAGCTAGAACTCTAGTGAGAAAGACAGCATGTATTATATCCTTTTGCCCGATGCTGTTCAGCCTCAGTTGGCATCGACAAAAAAGAAAGGCGAGCTCGCGTCGCGTCCACGTCAGAAAGAGGTTTTATATGTTACGAAAGACAGGCCCTGTTGGATGAACGTGACTGGTATTTTTCTATTCTCTTTTAATACAAATGTATACGGCAGCAGCAGCAGCAGCTATACTGCTGTAAATATCATTTCGCAGGGAAAATCGAAACTTGTTCAAAGAAAATGTTGTTGCAGCGAATAAAGACGAAAGGAATTAATAAACCATGCTGCTGCTGCTGCTGCTGCTGCCGGAGAGAAGATGGAAAAGTTTCTTCTTTTTATTTTAGTAGCAGTAGTGGTGGATTTTTCCTTTTCATCTGTAGAAGTAGTGACCGTCCCAGTATCTAGACTGGATGTTATATACCCCCGTACTATATATATATGAAGGAATCAATCCGCTAATCAGTCGAGTGTCCTCTTTCTCTGTCTCAATGACTACCTATCGCTGATTGCCCAGTCGGCGAGGTCCAATTAGTCCCGAGGCCAAGTGTTATTTCCTTCTTCTTCTTCTTCCCTCCCCAACCCAACCATACACTTCTATTCTTGGCGACTTGGGGAAAAGTATATAAAGAGTTGGCTTGTTATATAAGAAAAACCCGAACACAAGAGAGAAAGAGAGAGAGAACAAAGGAGGATCCAGTGGGTAAGCAACGATTGTTGCTCTGCAGAGTCTCTAGGAATCTTTTTCTATTGTCATCAAGAGTTAACAAGTCGTCGCCAGAGGCCTCAACGACGCCCATTTCTATCTATTTTTCTGTAGTAAATGTGTGCGGTGGTGGTGGGGGCCAGCAGTTTGAGTTGGCTAACAAGTTACGATGTCTTTCTTTCTTTTCCCCACGACTAATTATATGCTCTATGAGTCTTAACTTGTTCTATATTAAAAGATATCATCCCTTTAACAGTTTTTATCCTCTTTTTTGGAGCATCCCAGCGCAGTAGGGAAAAAAAAAGAATTGCTGAGAGAGACGTCGTGGCATTACAAGATAATTCAATTGTTATCATGTCACATACGCCGGAGTAGTAGTAGGGGGGCCCACTCCTATGTTTTTTTCGGGTCTTATACCAGCTGGATTCGGTAGATACAGAAAAACTTGTACAACGGACAACTCTTGGTCCGGGGCGACTCTCGCGTCTGCTGTGATTGCATCAAAGAATCCCTATAGCTCTGTGTGTGTGTGTGTCTTACCAGTCAAGTCCTTGCGCAGAAAGTCTAGCACACAGTCCTGAGAGTCAGGAAATAGTAGTGAGGCAGATACATGCATATAATAGAGTTACACAGTGCGGCTGCTGCAAGTCTCGAGCTGCAGGATCGGGGAATTCTCGAACGAACGAACTGATTAACTTACCATTTTCTCGAAAAAAAAAACCTTCGTTGCCTAGTGGGTCTGGTCTGGCTTGGCCTGGCCCACCCCCCGTGGTTGATTGAACAAGTTGGGCGAGGTTCACCACTAGATACCTTTTCTTTTACTTTTTATTCCGGCCGGATGCTGTAGTACACAACCACTCTGTAACTGTATAAAAGGACGAGATCAAACGAAAAGGAATGGATCGCCGTTTCTTCCCGTCGACTCTCCTTTATAGTTTCCCCAGTTGCGAAGGATCGAAGAAAAGAGTTGAGGGGGGGCCAACCCCCAAGAAAAAGAAGAAGAGAAAAGAAGAAGATCATTGGGTTTATACGGTTGCATAGTAGTAGTGGTGGTGGTGGTACGGCTGCTGGCCCTGCCCGAAAGAGATGAATGATATGGAACTCGCTCGGATGAAACTCTGATGGAACGGCCATGAGCTTTCGATGGCAGATCAATCACATCCGCGCCCGCGCGCCCGCGCCATCCTATTACGACTCGATATCTTAACGTCGAGACTTTTGCCGGCCCGGCCTCTATCAAAAACAATCCATTGAATCGAAAAGGCCATTCATCATCGTGTCATTCTACACCTCACATTCCTCCTAGTCGTCAAATAATACTACTATAGGGCTCCCCCCTCTCTTTATGGATCGTGTCCATAACTCTTGCCGGATTGATTTCGACTACCCTCCTTCATTATTATTATTATAAGTATTAATATCCGGCCAGCAGCAGCACGGATGATGTAGATATAATAGTTGCGGCAGGAGAGAGATAGAGAGAACGGATGAAGGGGAAGAAGATTTAGCATTTGTTCTCTCTGGGTATAAAAGGGACGGAAGAAGAAAAAAAAGTTTGGTCGGCTGAAGACAATAAGATCCTGTACAGCGAGTCCACAGACAATTGGATTTCGGACTTTGAACAGTATAGTCGTCGTAGTTTTTTTTTTTTCCTTTCCTTCCCCGTCGTGCAACTTGGATAGCCCTGACTGATTAGTGAGACGGGCAGCTAGCTAACGCGCATCGTCGTCGTCGTCTCTTTTTATGTGGCTGGGAAAAAGAGAAAGGAGGAACAAGGCCAGATAAACGGTTTATGACTGGAGGCCAGAAGAAGAAGAAGAAGTAGCAGAAGGTTTCGAGTCGTCTAATTGATTATCAAGTCCCGCTTGAACTATGGAGGGGATAAAAGGGCTACTGGGCTGGGCTGGCCCCCCACTTTAGTGTGGTGCCCGATAGGGGGTAAAGGGGGAGGACGCTGTGGCGGTGGAAAGAGCAACTGAGCAAATGGTTTCGTCGTCGTCGACTGTTAACTTTGATGATGCGTCATCCAGACAGAAACTGTGTGTGTCAGAGGTAGTCCAGTCGTGTTCCGCCGAGCGGAAGTTAGCCCACACAGCACATCCTACTACTACTACTACACTCCATCCATCTCCTTTTGCTCATCGCGCAATTCCCCGCTGCAGCAGCAGCCCAGCAGCAGCCCCTTATCCAGCCTCTCTCTGTCTTTTATCCAGCGCCATTGTGTCGTACAACTCTTCAATTTAATATTTCTTATCCAACATTTTTTAAATCACACTCGAATATACTTGACGAGCTTTGTTTTTTCCTTTCTTTTTTTTTACGATCAAACAAAAGCTCGGCGTTTTTCCGGGGCGACGGATCTTTTGTTGTCAAATTACTGGGGGAAAAAGGAGCTCGGAGTTGTTGTTTCTTTTTTCGCTTGTTGACATGTCCCCCCCCCCCCCTGTAAAAAACTGCTGGTCAGAGCAGCCCATTTTGTAGTTGAGTTGACAAACAAAGAGTCAACACTTTGACGTAAATATACCGAGGAGGGTCCGACTGTGGCGGCAGCCCCCCTCCTTTATTGATTGTTGTCTATGAAAACTATCGAGGAGAGAATAGCGCCGACCCAAGGAAGAATTCGAGTGTACAACAGTATACAGCACGGTTGTGCTGTATACTGTACTATAGGGCCAGCAGCAACATACTCGCACACAAAAAGGGCTGACCTGTTTCCAATCAATATCCGCCCGGAAGGATATGTACTATACGGACACACACACACGAATCAGCAGCTCTCTCCTTTTTTTTTTCGTTTCATTTTATTTTATTTTATTTTTTATTATTTCGGATGGGTGGCACGGCCATTATTCGCTGACTTTTCGTTCCTTCTATATTTTTTTCGTGAAGAAGAAGAAAAAAGGAGAAGTTGAGGAGGGTAGAATCGATCACGTCACGTGATCGCAGAGAGACACACCGGAAACTTATGAGACTAGGGTCGCCATTTCAATCGAGTTGTCGTAAAAAGACGACGGGGTAAAGAAAGAAGGAGGGCATAAGGAGCTGTGCTATATATACGCAGAGTTCCTTCTTATATTTTTGGGGGGGTTTTTTGGGATTTATTTTTGTTCGGTGGTTGGTTATACAAAACAGGAAAAAGAAGAAGAAAAATATAAGAAGGGAAGGAAAGAAACAAGTTGATGGCTATTTGAATGACGGTCGCTTCATTTTTACGAGGACATTTTGCCGAGAGGAGCCAAGGCCCCGCAAAAAGACACTTTGGTCGCCAATCAAAGCGCCTCGGACTCTTGGCCCCTGTGTGCATATATCCTGTGCACAGGCAAGTGAGGGTGGGGAAACTGTGACTGGACCATCAAAATAAGGGACGTAGGAAAAAAAAGAAGAAGAGAGCCAGGGCGGTAAAGTCAAATCGTCAAACGGCCAAAAAGCCAAGTGGATGGATAGGATTCTTCTTCTTCTTCCATCCTAGTAGAGTGACGTCTATCCAATATCTCTCTATAAGGTCCTGATAGCTCCTGCTATGGCAGTATCAATGATGTAGCAAAGTGATGGTGTCCAGGCTTTGATTTGGCGCTCCCTCTCAAAGATTGCCTTTTTTTCTTCTTCTTCTTTTGCCGGCCCTTTTAGAAGAGAGAGAGGATTCCGGGGCTAATCAAGGCAGAGGACGGTAAGTGTGTCGAGAGAGAGAGTCCAGTCTAGGAGAGAGTTAACTGTGTAGTAGTGGCCGGGGCCGGCCGTGCCGAGACGAAAGATTGTGACTGATGCTATCGAGTTGCTGCTTGCGCTGGATCTTTGATGAGAAAAGAGAGAACCCCAAGTCGATACACTGGCCGCTGTGCCTGGGCATTCACTGGGCGAGAAAAAGAGAGAAGGGGGAGAACCAAGTCTTTCTCTCTCCTCTGATAGTTGTATAAAAGGAGACGGGCTGGAAGGCTGGGCGATAAACAACTTTTTTTCTTCTTCTTCTTATTTTCCCGGAGAAGCTGCAGCTCCCTTAAGATGAAACGACTGCTGGCCCTCTTGCTGCTGGCCCGTGTCCCAAAGAGGGAAGAAAATAGTGTTGGCTTGAATCGATTGCAACTGCCTCCCTGTGCCATGAGATTCCGTGACCTTTTTCAAGGTTCCTGTCCGCTCCTATTGACGTATACTCTCCTCCTGTTGTTGTGTGTGTAATGACCTCTGAGTTGATTGAAATTCGTCTTAAAAATTTGATTTTTCTTTTTGATTCGTTTCTCTAGCCAACAACATTTCGGGCTACCAAGGAACTAACAACGGAGGGGCCATCCATCCGTCCGGTTTGGCCAACTGACGGTCGCCGTTGCGCCAGACGAGAGGCAACTTTCTGGTCCAGGGGAGAGACTCGATGGCACCCCTGTCATCCGCAACTATTGCCCAGGCAGCAGCAGCAGCAGCCGCCGGACATGTTCAAAGGTGAGAAGCGTAAAAAATGACGTGTCAAACAATAAACGAGAAAAAATGGGCGAGAGTCCGTATAGGATAGGTCGTTGCGGGAAGATGTGACGTCAATCGGATTTAATAGCCAGAAGAACAATATTATTACGCTGGATGTCAAACCGTGTACCCCAAAAAAAAACTTGGGTGGGTGGGGGAATTTTTCTCTCCCCCAAAAGATTTTTTTGATGAATGATGACGAATCGGTGAAAGGCCATAGTGTGACGTCATCATTTTTCTTTTTCACGTTATTTTGGCAAAGTTTCAAGCAAACAGCTACGAGCAATGGACGAGTGTAGGAGGGTCCTCCTTCTCCTCCGGAAGTTGCATTTGATTCATGCCCGTTTCCTATCTCGGCCGGCATTCTCGATGAATCACTTTTCTTTTCTTTTTTCTTTCTCTTTGGGTTTAAATGTATGATGCAATCGTTCATCATCATTTCGCTTCTTCTTTTTTTTGTTTTTCTTTCCCACCCACCCAACTTTGATGTTGATCCGTGTAGGCGGATCAGGTGGGACATCATTTACCATCCAACTTTAATTGCAATTCACGGAATTTCCTCTCAATTTTTAAAATACAAATACATTCTTTGCGCTACTGTTAACCGCTAGATGGCAATCGCTTTAGCGGCTTCCAATAACGTCGAGAGAGAGATCCGATCCATCCTCCCCTCCAGCTCTTAATGGATATCAAAGTTTTCGTCGTCGCCCGAGTGAAATCATCCAAGTGATCTATGAGGAAGGAGGGAGTAGTAAAAGTGGGGGGGTTGAGGAGCAGGGAGGAGGAGGAGGGGAAGGAAATCTCTTCAACTCGACTTCAAACGAAGTTTTCTAAACAAGTCGGATGCGCGTAATAATGATTTGATATTTTCTTGGATATTATTTATACATACACATATTCCCGTCTACTAGCTCGATTTCGCTCTTTTTCGCTCGGATTTCTTCTTATTTTTTTATTTTTATTTTTAAATCGGTTGCATTTGTCGCGAATTGATCACACGCGGGTACCGAGAAGAGCTGAAGAAAGAAAGTGACTTTGGGGTGGGTGGCGGTGGGTGGTAGTACAAGATCGTTATCCCGATTCAACCGACCGTTAACCGCCGCCTCCTCTAGTTTTTGTTGGTAAAAAGGCAAGGCCAGGAGGTCCCAGTTTGTTTCTTGTCTTTATCAACCAATTACCGATCGGCTGCCGGGCGACATTCAATGACATTTGTATCTCTCTTCCCCTCTTTTTTTTAAATTATCTCCCGAAATTTCATTTTTCGCCAGGGCTCTCATTTTTCTCATTAAAATAATAATAATAGACAAAAAAGAGTCGGGTCAATTTCTAATTGGCCATCAAGGGGGAAAATCTACGACGAAGAGAGAATGACAGAAAAGAAAAGAAAGAACTAATGAAACGGAGCCAGGCGAATTCCGCACGCAAAAGTTTTTGTTACTTGTCTGCGTCATGCGGAGGAGCTCTCGCTCTTTTTCTCCAGCGCACAAGGATCCGCGCATGCCTCCGGTGTGTGTGTCTGTGTGTGTGTGTGTGTGGTTCCTCCCTATCGAAGAAAAGAGCGGAGAGACGGTCGAGAGAGAGAGAGAGATTGGGGCATGACTGCTTCACTATGCGCCTGCCTGTCTTCAGTGTGCCAGAGGGAATCAGTCGGACAAGTCGGCCCAGCCATCAGCGCCCAGTTCAGAGTGCAGTGGGCGGCCTTGGCTCACGGTGCTGTTTTTTTTAACGCGGGCCAGCAGAGAGCAAGAGCAAGAGAGGGTTAGAGCGCGCGCTAGGGTTTGAAAAAAGAAAAAAGTTTTGCCATTTTTGTGTGTTGTGCGCTGCGGTTTCGTTCGTGAACTGCTGCAGGGTAAAAAAGAAAAGAAAGAAAAAAGTGTTAACCTCTTCCCTCTGGGGTTTTTTGAAATTATTATTTTTTATTATTATTCTGGCGTGAGTGTGGCGTGATTTTTTTTTATTTTTCCTTTTGTTTTCTTCGATTTTTTCAAATTTATTTATTTGACGAAAAAAAGAAAAAGAACCCAAAAAAAGTTTCTTTTTGAAAAATCGCGCGGGGTTGGCCAGCGGCATTTCACTCGATCCTCTTTTCCTCCCTCCCAACTGCCAAAATTCGTCGAGTGTGTCGTCCGCTGGAGATTTTTGTATTTTTTGACGCATCATTGGACTTTGCCATACTACTCTCTTCTTCTTTTTTTCCTCCCTCCTCCTCCCTCCAGGGGGTGGGAGAGAGTTACTGTGTGTGTGTGTGTGCGGGGGTGTGTGTGTGTGTGGGGAGGCTCTCCCCCCACCCTTTTTTGTTGGGGTGTCCCCCCCCCTCTTCATCTTGAGAGCCTAAAAGAAGAAGAAGAAGGAAGACGGAAGACGGAAAAAGGCGTCCGTCGCGATTGTGTAGTCAGTCGCCTCTAGCCGCCGAGTCGTGCCACACAGTATGAGCATCGGTCAGCAGAGCTGCCGTTGTTGTCGCTGGATCGCACCGTCATCATCATCTCGCCCGTGTTGTCGCCGTCGTTGGATTCCGCCGCCGCCCAGGCAGCAGCAGCAGCAGCAGGAGAAGGAGGACGAAGGAAGCAAAGAAGTTGAGGAGAGGAGAAGAAGAAGGAAAGGGGCGGCGACGACGGCCCGGAATATCAGACGGACAGCCGGCTCAGCAACAACAACAGGAGCCAAAAGGATTTTGATGGCATTATTTTGAGAAGGAAATCCAAATAAAAAAAGGAGCGAAAGAGATCGATCAATTTCAACCCCGAATTTGCCGTCGAATTGGCCAGGAGATTCAAAAAAAAAATTTTTTTATTGGAAAAACATCAACA
This sequence comes from Daphnia pulex, assembly GCF_021134715.1. Lineage (NCBI taxonomy): Eukaryota > Metazoa > Arthropoda > Branchiopoda > Diplostraca > Daphniidae > Daphnia > Daphnia pulex. The sequence goes on along the minus strand of NC_060025.1, from coordinate 2,313,055 downwards.
ACTCGATCCAGCAAGATGACTCTGGAGAAGAAAGAGCCCCAATAGTTTTCTGTGGTGGTGGAAGAGAGAAAGAAAACTGGTAACCGTCCATCAAACTATGGACCGATCGAATGGGCGGATTCCATTAGTGACACTGTCGCCAGTACCAGCTCCAGCAGCAGCAACTTCTTCTTCTTCTTCTTCACCCAGTGGTGGAATCATTTCAACCGGTGAAGGATCACTCGAATCTCTGTCGATCGACCCAGTCGAGTTGCCTCCACCTCGCGGCAGTCGAGTGACAAGGAACTGTCGTCATTTGGACTAGATCGACGAAAATTTCATTTTATTCGTCGCCTTTCGAACGATCGAGAAGAAGAAGAGAAAAAACAATTGCAAGACCCGAAATTTGAATCGCCGTGAGTAGTGTGTGTCAAGTGTGAGGTGAAGTGGCTACGACGACGACCAGAAATCGATGGTTTGTTGGATGATTGGACGACGACGACAAGGTGGTGGCTGCTGCTGTGCGGAAGACGTTGGTGAGCGGCGAACGCGGAGGAATTGTTGTCGTGCTGCGGAAGCAGATTGAGGAGGAAGGGTAGGAGGAAGGGTAGGAGGAAGGGTAGGAAGGAAGAGGCGGAAGATTCCGTTGTCGAGTGTCGTGTCTGAGTTGCTCCGTTGCCGCCGCCGCTCTCCAGCGCCGCGTCAACCCGGAGTTCAACCTCAGCTCTACACTTGTGCACCGGCCTCTTCTCCCGCGTGAAATCCTAAACTACGGCCACCATGTTGGACATATTCCGGGGTCTGAAGAATCTCATCAAAGTCAGCCACATCCACATAGACTCGTCCGTCTTCCGGCTGCACTACAGCATCACGGTGATGATTTTGCTGGCGTTCAGTCTCATCGTGACGACGAGACAGTACGTCGGCAACCCCATCGACTGCATCCACACCAAGGATATCCCCGAGGACGTCCTCAACACCTACTGCTGGATCCATTCGACCTACACGATTCACAGTGCCCACCTCAAGAAGGTCGGCTTCGAAGTCCCGCATCCGGGCGTCGACCGGGCGCCCAGAGACGAGGCCGACAAGAAATACGTCAAGTATTATCAATGGGTCTGCTTCTGCCTCTTCTTCCAGGTAGACTTTTTTTCTTCTATCTTTTCTTCCATCTCCTTTGGCTTTGATTGCGGCCTCTTCACTTAACAGACGGACCCTTATGGCCCGTCGACTACTAGCTCTCGTTCGTTAGTTCCCTTATTGTCCGGTGGGGCCAACACTGTTGAGAGAGCAGACCGTGTATAACATTGCACAACAACTACAACTACTACTACTACCACCACTCGTATATAACACACATAGACACATTCGACAGGACCCCCCTTTTGATTGCGGATTGGCGTGTCCGGTTCCACTCGCGGACAACATTTTTCTTTTTTTGGGGGCTATCAAAAATGAAACGCGGGTTGAAGAAGGAAAAACATATTTAGATATGTCTTCTTCTTCTTCTTTCTATGGATGTCTGTGTGTGTGTGCAGAAAGGAGAGAGGACCATGTCGTGCAAGCTGGATCGATTTCCGGCCTCTGTGTGTGTGTGTCGTGGGTTCCTCTGACGTCAAAGGAGCTGCGGGCTCTCCCCTCCTTTTCAAACTTTACCGAATTTTCAACACTCTTTTGGCGTCGTCCGTGAAAGAGGTCCCTCCTCTTTTCCATATCATCACCATCGATTGATGACTTGACTCTTTTTTGTCTTTTTATTTTGTCTTTTGTTTTTTCCCCATTGGAAGAAGAAGAGAAAAACTCCTTCAGAGTTCAGCTCCTAACCGTGAGGAGCAACTCTGGCAACATTAATGGACTCTTAATGAATCTCCACGTCCTTTTTCTTCTTCTTCTTCTTCAGGCAACCCCCGAACCCAAATGGCCGAGCGGCCATGACAGTTGAATAATGCAGTTGTTTGTTTCTCTCTACAGTTTCTCTCTCTCTCTCCTTTTCCCCCCGCACACACACAGGCCAGTGATTTACACACATTGTATATATCCGGCCTTCTTCCTCCCGAAGAAGAAGAAGAAAAAGTTTTTTTTGTGTATTGAGCCGAGTCAGGAAGAAGAAGAAGAAAAAGAGGAAGGAAGGAAATTTCTTTTTTCCTCCTTCTTGGGGGTTGTTGTACTGTTGTTGTACTACCTTTTTTTTCTTCGTCTTGGGTTTTATATATATATATATATATTTAGTTTTTTCTTCTTCTTTTCTCTCAACCGTCGGATCGACCATCCGAGTCTCTTATCTTCTTCTTTCTTGTTTGGCATTCCTTGACTCGATTCTCTTATTTCTTTTCTTTTTTTTCTGCTCCGTCTGCTTTCGCCGATTGTGTGTCTGTCTGTGCGTCCCCCCAACGAACAACTACTGTTGTTGTTGTTGCTGCTCTGCTGCCGAGTTTCTCTCCTGGACGGACGGACGGAGAGAGCCAAAAAGTTGTTTGGCCATCGCAGGTTTTTTCCACGGCCTCCCTCCCTTTTTAGGCCTATTGTTACTTTATAGCGAGGCTTTAGGTTTTTCGCTCAGACTGTTGTTGTGTGTGTCTGTGTGTCTTGGTTGGGTTGTTTTTTCTTCTTCCTCGGTGAGGGGGTGTACAACTTTGGATAGGAGAAAGAAAAATCAAAAGAAGAAAAAAGGGGAAAAAAATACCGTGAAAAAGAGATAGAAAGGGGGCGGTAACGTTGGCTTTGCCAAGGGCTGGGCTCCATTGCCCTTTTTTGCTCTCTTCTTCTTCTTCTTATATATATATATTCTTGATATATATTTATAAATATAAATGTGTGTGTGTATATACGAATAGGAAAGAGAGAAGAAGGCTAGGGAACGCGTTGCCTCTCGGGTATAACAGCCGCGCACAGTACCAAGTACACCGAAGCCGAAGAGGAGGAGGCATCGGGAGATTTGGCTGTTGTTGGCCAAAGTCCAAATGAATACAACCCCTGCCGACAGTGGGGTGGGGGGGAAAGAAAAAAAGACACACGACAGGAAAGAAAATCATAAAAAGAAGAAGAAAGATTTTTGTGGGGGATTTTTTTCCCTTTTCTTTTAGCGGGAAAATTGAAACAGTTTTAAAGGGATAGAAATCAACCCCAGTTTTTCTTTAGTTAACCCCGTGAACTTTTTGCTGGACCTTTGACCCCCCGTCGGTTTTTTTTCCCGACGCTTTTGAGAGTTTTTTCTGGTATACAATTTCTCCTTCCCAGGTTTGTTGTATTTATACATAACTATACCGTTTGTATATACATGGGCAACGAATGTAGGGAGGGGCGGATAAAAATAGAAAAAGGTGCCTTTGGCCTAACATTCTTTTCTAACCCCCATCCCAACGGGCCTCTTGTGTGTTTTTCTTCAGGGGAAAAATAAAAAAAACCCAAATAATTATGGGGGAAAAAAATTAATTATTTTTTCTTTTCGTTTCGTAATAAATCGTGAGCCGATGACGGAAGAAGATGGGACATTCCCCAACTAATATCCACTGGGGGGTAGGGTGCAAACATCTTTTTTTTTTATTATTTTTTTTTGTTGGATTTCTTCGAGAAACAGTTTGTCCAACTTTCCATCATCGTTACGTGTGCAGTATTTCACTGAACTGGTTCTGCCTAATAAATTCAGATTTTTTGTGTTGTTGGTATATTTCGTTCGGGATCCGCACGCACGAAATCCACTTTTTTTTTCTTCAATTCTTTTGTTTATTTTCTCCGGGACAAATATATTTTGTTCACACGGACGAGTAGTATTGTAACGGCCATTTGCTTTTCAACTTTTTGACGTCATCTTCCCCCATCCCCTCTCCACATCAAGTGTGTATAAATATCGTAACGCCCCCATATCCTTTTTTGTCGGGATTATCACGGCGTCGTGATTTTTTCGTTATTTACTTAGAAATAAAAGAGTTTCTTCCTCTTTTTTCTTCTTATGCCAGCATTGCCAGTTTTTTTTCCAACCCAAGAAGAAGAAGAAGAAGGATCTTTTTTCTCTTCCACATGGAAAATGAACGAAGAGAAAAGCCGAGCTGCTCCTTCTTCTTCTTTTTCCTTGGGCCCATATTGGAGCGGAGCCAAGTCGAGTTGTTCCGTTGGATCTCCGTGTGTGTATTTGAGCGGACCGATGGCTGTGTGTGTGTGTGTGTAGTGTACCACTAGTGTGTACAGCGCCAAGGCAGAATGTGTTGTGTGTAAAACAGGAGCTGGTGCCAAGAAAGAAAAAGGACTTGAGAGAGAGAGAGAGAGCTCCTTTTGGCTTGGTGCGGCTATTTTTTTCTTTCTTCTTTTCCTTTCCCAGAAAGAAGCTGACGACATTTTTCCGATTTGCCCCAGATAATTTAGTGTGTAGTCCTACACACAGGAACAACCCACATTGTCTGTGTGTGTGTGTTTTGGCCGCGGTGGGAAAAAAATGTCAACACCAATAATTGGCTTGACACTTTTAATAACGTGCTGCCGTCATGCTGGTTTCTCTAAATTTACGGGGGGTGGGAGAGAAGGGGGGTAGTAGTAGCCAACACCCCGGAGGTTAATCCCCTTTTCGATTAATCAGAGATTATACAGATTGTCGCTCGCCCAGTTTGTGATTGGAGTCACACACACTCACAGATCCTCATCATTGTGAGCGCTCTGAAAATAAGGTTTCTCTCTCTCTCTACATTCTTCTTCTTTTCATCTTCTTCTTCTTTTTCGGGTTGTTGTTGTTGTTGTTGTCTTGGTCCTTTGCTATAAATGCCCGGCCGACCGCAACCCCCGGGTGCGTGCGTGCTGTGTTTATTGACTGGACCGCTCCTATCCATGCCTGCCCCCCCCCCCCTTATAGTCTTGTGTTGTTTCTTTCCGTTGTGTTCGCCCCGTTTTTTTCTCTTTCTTTTCTTCTTTTACTTTTTCTCTTTGCCCGCGACGGTTTCGGGACGAAGCCAAAACATTCGGGGGCCGACCCAACAGCCCAAACGGGGGCAATCTGTACACAGAAGGGGCTCATGTCTTATGTCTTATAATGTGCTGGGCATGTGGCGCGCACGCTCCCGAGGCCCCCATCAAGAAAATAACAACAACCTAAGAAAAGAAGAAGAAGAAGATGAATTTTTTCGGGGGCCTTTTTCCTTTTTAAAAAATATAAATAAATCTTTTTTTTTTTATTATTTTAAACAAAATTTATATATTATTTTGGGTCGGCTGGGGTTGGATGGGTGGGAGCTGTTTGTCGGCATTAATGAAGGAGCCATGAATTTATTACGTTGAAAGAAGAAGAAGACGAAAAAAATAATAGATGTAATATTACGAGAGCGAAAGTCTAACGAGATAATAGTTTGGGATGTAGCCAAAGGGATTAAATGTGTGGCCGCCATATTTGTGTGTGCATGCGGTGTAATAAAGCGCAGCTGAAAAGATTTCGCCGAGAGATTTAATGAGAGGGTCTCTGTCTGTCTGTCAGGTCCTGTGACGTCGAATAATTTCGCCCCCGTTCGCAACCGTCTGTCGTTCTCCCATCAAAAAAATAATCCTCGCCGACTGACGAGAGAGAGAGATGGAGAGAGAGAAAAAGAAGAAGAAAATCTCCCAAGTTTTAATAGAAAAACAGACAAAGACACACGCTAAAAGTACAGCTCACTAGAATGTCCGTATAGCCTCATCAAAAACATGTTTGATCGTGTATGTAAACTCTGTTTTCGCCCGTCTCTCTCTACTCTCCAGCCCAGTCTTTTATACAAAGAGGGAGGGAGAAAAGTACACTTTGATTGCCTCTGAATTTTGATTGCCGAGTACGATGGATCGAGAGGTTTAGAGATGGGACTTGCCTCCTTTTTTTCCCCTTTATTTCACTTTATGAAAAAAAGGAATTCATATGTGATATTGAGTCTAGAGCCTATCACAAAATTGCGGCTAGAAGAAGAATGGAAAAATTGAATAACTCTTCGGGGTTTTTTTTTTTCTCATTGTGTGACGTGCATTTTTCCAATTTCTTTTTTTTTCCTTTTCTGGTTGAGGAATGAAAAAAACAAAAGAATGTCTGGGGTCACGTAATCTTTTCCGAGCAGATGTAGAAAATTCTCTGAGAATTGAAGACGACATCAAATGTCTTTCTATTCTTTTCCTTCCTCTTTTTGGGGGTGGAGGAAGGAAAAGTTCCTGGGCGCGCTCCTGGAAAGAGGAATCCATTAGAGAGTTGTGTGTGTGTGTGTGTGTGTGCTGAAGGCAAGAAACTTAACTATAAATCTTTTACTTCTTTTGGCCTTACTACACACTCCATCGCATCTAGATGTAGTATATATAACGCACGCCCGTGAGCCAATCAAAGTTTCCTGGGCGACTATATACAAGATGAAAGGCGACAGCTGGACCCAAGTCCTCCCGGGCACTGTCCAGTTGCAAGTGTTTCTTCTTCTTTTTCTCTGCCCCCCACATCAACTGATAGTCTGGAGGGTTTGTTATATGTGCGCAAAAGAGGAGGGTGAGCTATCCCCCCTTCTTCCTTTTTTGGGGCGACCAATCAGCTTCTTCTTGATGGTGTGTTGTCCGTTATCTGTTAGAAGAAGAAGAAGAAGCTGGGAAAAAAACTTTCATCAAGCACTTGGGGTGGACATTCATTGACCAGGTGACCCTCCTATTTCTAGTTCGCCTCTTTTACTCCCTTTCAATTAACCCCGTTGTCCAGGGCTTCTCCTGGACAACTTTTTTTTTCAAAGATTTATTTCGCGGGAAATGGACTTAAATGTTTAACGCCATTTTCCCCCCTTCATTCAGAGGATCATCATCACATCCCCCACCCAAAAAAAAAAAGAATCAAGAATGGTGGGTAGGAAAAAAAAGAGAAAAAGGTTTTTTAGGTTTAATGGTTGGAAATATCTTTCCCCCCGAAAATATAAGAGATTGAGATAAATCAGCAAAAGACTCTTCTTCTTCTTCTTCTTGTGATGGCCGTCGTCGTCGGCTTTGCTATGCAAATCCGCACCGACTATTGTGTCTTCGTCGACGCTCGAAAACTTCAACTATTCTTTTCTTCTTCTTCTTCTCCTTTCCATTCGTTGGCATCGGCTTCTCCTCCGGATGACAAGGGAATTCACGAAAGAAGAAGAAGAAGAAGAAGAGAAGAAAGAACATCTTCTCTCGACCATCATTCCAGTCAGTCTTGATTTCTTTTGTCGTGGCAATCAAGTAGCTAGCTCTTCCATCACCATATCCTTACGTCGTACTCTCTTTCTCTCTTACGCTCTACCCCCACCATAGTATTTATAATCTACTGTTAAAGCTATAGATTGTACTATAGACGCCCAGTCTCTCTTTTCTCTCCTTATCGATCGATCGACTCCGATCGATGATGTCGTCAAAGGTGGAAGAGAAGAAGAAGAAGTCGCTCTAAACTCTTATGGCCGCTTGATATATTTATCAATATAATGCTGACGGAATGAGCGACGAGTGTGTGATCGGTCGGCAGACACAATCGAATGAGAGAAAAGAAATTTTTTTTTTCTTTTTTTCTTTTTTTTTTTTCTTTTCCCGAACGCTCCTTTTGATGTCGGGGTAAAATTTTGCACCGCCTCACCCGAAAAAAAAAGATAGGAGAGAGTCATCATTATCTGTTAGGAGCCCAGGAGCCGATGTTGCATCCTACGGGAGAGAGAGAGTAATATAATGGTTAGCCCCTCCTGTATACTGAATGCGTCAACGCTTCGTCAACGCTCCTAGCAGCTCCTCGACATTCACATACACTTGTGTGTGTCCTTCTCCTCGTCGATCCTCGTGGCTCCTTTCTGTATTCGACTCACGAAGCGCGTGTAATTGGGGGAAAGGCCAGCGCGGCGGGCCACCACCGCCATCATCATCACCTCCCCTCTTCTTGCCAAGAGGTCGCAGCTGCTGCAGCAGTTGCTGCTGCTGCTACTCTCCCGCACTCCCGCTCGTCGTTTTTTCTTCTTCTTCTTCTTCCCCTAGCGAAAAAAGACGAACGAATCCAAAGGGCCCCCACTCGCACATCAAAAGGGAATTTTTTTTCTTTCATTTTGATTTATTTTTAGTCCAATCATCTCTTTTTCCAGCTTGGAATTTTTATTTTGTAATCCGCAACTATTTTATTTTATTTTATTTTTCTCACGATCGATCCATCATTTCGAAAATATTTTTTTTCACCGGGATAAAGCGGATGACCACCCTCGGTCCAGTCTGATGTGTGTTTTTTTTTTCTTTCCTTCGGGTTGTGCCCCCATTCGAGTTTAGTCAATTGGAATTTCTTTCTTCCGTTTTTTCTCTTTTTTTGATGGGCCATCGTTTCCAGCCGACGCCGCATGGGGGCAAATCGATCGTCGGCACTAGCCGACGCGCCAACTTAAAAGCTCTTGCTGTCTCTATAGAAATGTTGTCGGCCCGTAACGGCCAAAATAACAACCCACTTTCTTATTTTTTCCTTTGTAAATGTGCACAAGTTAACGTGAGAGAGAGAGAAGAAAAAAGAAACGATAATTTGTTCGTTTCTAGTCGAATTTGCATTCACAAAATAAGAGAATTAAATGTCGATCGATCAAAGAAAACATTTTGCTCCCGAAATAAAATCCAAAAAAAAGAAGAAAGAAAGTCGTTTCCTGAGATATTTATGTAAATTCGCTTTAGCTTTTTTGAAGGAACCGTTTACTTTAATGGATAGCAACCTTCTTTTTTTTCGGTCCGGAATTATCATCACAATCGTTGACACACACACAACAACTCCTTCTTCTTCTTTCTGTACAAATGATTACCAGCTGATTTCAGTTGCAACCCCCCAAAAATAGAAGATGATGACTCTGTACGCTGGGCTGGATGACGTCATTCAAAAGAATCCAAAAGGATGTAGAAGAAGAAAATCCCCTTTTGGTCTCTTCAGTTGGTTGTACGGGAACTCGTGTGTGACACTGGACGTTATCCAGTTGAGGAGTGAGGAGAAAAGAAAAAGAAAAGGAGATTGTTGTTGTTGTTGTTGTTATCGCTCCTGCCTTTCTGACTGCGCCTGTGTTTTTCACAGGGGCGCAGGGAGGAGACTTGCTCTTGAAACTTAATTGCATCGCGGCGTGACTGCCAGAAAGGCCAGCAGGAGAAATAAAATAAAAAAAGGAGAGAAAGACAAGAGTTTCCAACAGTTTCCCCCTTCCACTTAGGAAAAAAGAATAGACTCGACGAGAGAGAGGCCATTTCTAAAAATTCCTTGTGCTCCCAATTATATCACATTTTTTTTTCCTCTCTCTTTCTCTACGGCGCCTTTTTGTCGCCTTGTAATTTTTATTGCGTCATTTATTCGAGTCGTTTTGTGAGCTGTGTGTGAGAAAAGAAAGGCGGGAGTCGCTCGGCTATTGGCCGACGACGACGACGACAACAACGATTCAATTACGCACCATTAGTCGGCTGACATTTTCCCGAGCGCCGGGGCCATTTGGGTCGTGTGCAGAGTTTTCTTTCTCGTCATATTTAAATGTTGCATTTCCCTCTGGCCGTTTTTGAGCTGGAAAAGAATAGGTACTAACTTTCAAACCCAAAGAGAGAGAGAAGATTTATGGGCTTTGCGTTTCATCTTTTTCGTCGTCCGTGTTTGTCTTGTTGGCGCTTTACACCCGACAACAAAAGTGGGAACACGGGGGAGAAGAAGAAGAAGGAAAAAATGTCGCCATTTCCCATTCTGTGTAGATCTGGGTCAGTTAGTTGGTTACATACCAAACTCTCTCTCTCTCCTTTTTGTGTGTGTGTCTCTTTTGTTTGATGTTGACTGTGGCAAACGGCCCACCAGGGCCTCGAGATTCTGCACAAAAACAAAACACACACACACACACACACACGATCCATCCATCCATCAATGCGATGAAAGATATTCATTTCCTCTTTTTCTTCTTTCGTTTTCTTCTTGAAATAAAAACAAAAATAAGAAAAGAAGGAGAAATTCACCTTATTTCACTAGCGCCACCGTCGTGAGTGCCATGGAGTCTCGAATGTTTGATCTATTTGTGTGTGTGACAGGCCGTTGTCAAGGAGGGATAGGGCCCAGCCCCAGTAGAGTTTCCAGCCAGCCAGAGCCAGAGACAAAAAGGAAAAAAGGAAAGTCTCTTTTTTTTTCTTTTTGAACAGACGTCTGTCTCGTACACACAAGTCTCATTCGATAATAGTCTTGTAAACTTTAACTGTTAGATATATATTTGCCTTTTGTTTCCTTCGGGGCTTTTTTATTTCAAAAAACCTCTGTAACGTCATGTCATTTTTTTTTTCTTCTATGGGAGAAAGAAAGAAAGAAAAAGGGGAAATTCTTTTGACGTCGGGGAGAGAGATGCTCTTTGCACGATGAACAACATTTCGATATCAAAAAGGAGGGTCTCTCTCTCTCTTTTGTATGTGGTGGCCGTCCCCAAAGACGGGCGAAATGTATCAGGAGAAATGAAAAAAAGGAAAGAAAAGAAGAAGAAGAAGATTCACATCCTTTTTGGGTTTTCGGTTGGTTGATTCGACGCAGTTCTTTCCTCTTTTTTTTATCTTTTTTTATTTTGGCACTGGCTGCCAAACTGTTATACCACCATCCAAGGCAAAGGAGGAAGAGAGGAGGGGATAGAACGTGACTATTAATTGGGATCGACGTTAGATACACACAGAGACAGAGGAGTCGAAGCGGAGGCTGAAAGTGCTGCTGTCGAGTTGACTCTGCTCTTTAGACTTAATTTTATTCCACCAACTGAACTGCCAGGCGCCCCCCAATGAAATCAGGCTGCACTCTGCGCCAGAGGAAACTTTGAACGATCCTCGACAAGTCGACACGCGACGAGTGTTTTTCTTCTTTTTCCACCAACCAAACTAACGAATTCGACCGTTTTTGTAGAGGTGGGAAGGGAAAATATTGCGTCGCCACCGTATGATGAATCGCTGCCCAACGACTCTAACCTTTTTCATCTTGTCGTTTGTTTTTTTTCCCTTTTTCTTTCTCCCTCGCTCACGTCAATTTGATTTACGCAATTGTCTTTGGGCTACGGTGACAGGTCAGCCCTCTGTCCTGTTGGGTAAAAGAAAAAAGAAAATAGGGGCCAAAAAAGGCGCAGCAGCAGCAAGGGGAGGAAGCTGTGTGTGTGGAATGTAGTTATTAAGGATCTTTTCTTTTTTCCATTATCGGCTGGCTGGTGGAAAGAACCACACACACAAGATTCGGATATTGCCCAGCAGGCCATCCGCCCCGGCGTTGTGTGTCTGCCCGTTTTTATTGATTTCAGGAGCCAGCCAGGAGCCAGGAGGAGGAATGAGACAGAAAATGTTGTATGAGTATCGACTTTTGACTATTTTAGTTTCAACAAAAAGTTCCTCCTCCTCCTCGCTTGGCCCACGAGTTCGTCCGTTGCCAATCGACTCCGATGGAGTTGAAAAGAACAAGTCGATTGAAGCGTCGCTCAAAAAGTTGTTGATTCGATTAGTCGACTTTGAGGAGCTAATAATATGCTCTGTTGTGGATAACGATATGATATTAGGAGCTAGCTCAACTATTGGCGTGGGGGAGGAGGAGGAGGTCTATGACATTATTACCCGCCTGCAGGAGAGAGAAAGAGGGAGAGAGAGGGAGGAGGAGCCAATCAATCGCCGACGTCGGCAGTTGGCGACTTTTGTTTCATAATTGAATCAAAGACTTTTATAACGAGTTTTCTCTCCTCTCCAACTTTTTCTTCTTCTTCTTTTACGTGGTGGTGGTGAGGGTTAAAGAGGAAAATGAAGATGAGCCACACACTACCGAGTTTCTTGACGGTTACAAGAGAACTCTAAAGGCTGGATGGAATATCAAAATCCTTTTCCTCTTGTGTGTGTGTCCCGGGGATCTCTTGGATAATGTTTAGAAAAGAATAGAAAAAGGAAGAAGAAGGAAGAAAAAAAAAAAGATGTGTGCTCGACTCTTGGGCCTTTTGACGTCAAGATGATAAGTGTCTTTTTTTTCGGTGGGGAGGGAGCTCTTCCGGGCCGGCGAGAACGCTGGGCGTCAGCGACGTCTTTTATTTCATCTTTTTTGATTCTTTATAGTGCCAAAATGATAGAAATATGAGGCTCTCCTTTTCACTGTGCGTTTGGTTGAACAAGGAAGAGGGGGGGATATATAGGCGAGAGGGTATATAGAAACAATCGATCGTGGAACAATCTATCAATCGACACGATCCCATCAACAAACACGAACCAGCCCTCCCTCCCACTGGAAAGGAGAAAAAAAAATTGTTTTTTCCACTTTTTATTTTCATATTCCACCACGTCTGTGTGATGGAATTCAATTGTAGATTTATTATATCATCTATACAGTTTGGTTGTTACACAGCCCGAGGAAAGAGACAATAACCAATTGAATTTTCTCCAGCTAGAAATATCTTTCCACCAAGAAGAAAAAGAATCTTGTTGATTCTGTCGATTCTTTTTTTTTAAATACCAAAGGACAAAATCATCAAAAAAATAAAAGACGCATAGTTTTATCTTATTACATTCAGATGTGTGTAATGGCAGGGGGGGGGGGGACACTGGGGGGGTTGTAAATGTTTGCCCGGCCATGGCCCATCTCAGTCCCGATAAGTTTCCTTTTTCGCCCAAGGATCGATATCAAATAGGCTCCAGGGTTTCTCTCCGCGTGTCCTAGGACGATTTTCCAGCCCGGTTTTTTTCTTTTTGTCTTGTGTGTAGACTCTATTACACGGCCCCTGTATTATATTGTATTATTGTATATATATAGAATAGTAGTAGTAATACTTACATTTAGATGTAACGTTATTGAGACTATTGTATATATCTGATTGGCATCGAGACATGCGAATGATTGTGTGCCGAGTTGTTTCCCCACGCTATTGTTTTCCTTCTGGTGACTTTATTATTTTTCGGCCTCTTATTTTCTTTGTGAGGGGGTTGTAGGATCCAAAAAAAAAGGAAAAGTGGTGGAATACACAACACGTTGAAAGGTCGTCCATCATTTCACGATGGGCCAGCCAGCAGCAGTTGCCTGGTAGAGAGAGAGAAAGAGAAAATAGGCCAGCAAGCGAACCGTCTTACACAGCAGACATCGTTCCGGTTTTCTCTCTCCCTATAATGTGTGTCTTGCTGATATTAGCTGTCATATAGACTAGTAGTTGAGCTGACAAGGGGCCAGGGGGGGGGGGGATAACCGTCCGGCAGAAGATGGTTTTTTATCCTTCTGATGATACGCTCCGTGCGTGCGTGAAAAACACCAAGGGCCGTGGCCGGCCAACCGACCGACCGACCCGGCCCGGCCCGGGTATTATCGAGATACGAAAAGAGAGCGGAATGGGGAGCAGGTGCCGTCTGCTATATACGTTTATATTTTCTTTCTTTTCTTTTCTTTCAATCTATAGACAAATATTATTTATTTTTACCGAAAACAAATGGGGGGGGGATGAAAGTATCGCGATTTTTTTATCATCTTAATGGGGACTCGCTTTTATTACACGGCTCACGCGATGGTTCTGAAGGAAAAGGAGAAAATTATTATTTTTTTTTTGATTGCCCAGCTCTTTTTCAACACCCATCATTGATCGCCGCTCCTTTTTTTTTTTACTATTACGCAATTGCCGATGGAAACTTTTCTATTCAGGTCTCTCTCGTATTGATATTAAAGTTGGCTGGATCCACACTTTCCGTTTAATTTTTTGACGATATACCTGGGGGAGATGGAAAAGGATCGTGAAAGTTGTCAAAAATCGAACGAAAAAAAAAATGAAATGAAATTAAATCGCTCAATTATTTATCTCCTGTCGTCGTCCTCCTCCCAAGAAAATGTTACACATCAGGCTCTGTCTAATCTTTTGATTAGACTGGGAGTCGTAATATTTGCTCCTATTTATACAGACACACACACACACATCAACCAACCAGCAGAGCTCGACAGACTTTTCTTCTTTTTTTGATATTTTTTGTTTTGTTTTTCACGGTGCGCTGGGCTCGGCTTTGGCGTGTCTCTCTCAACTTTTCTTTTCAGCCGCCCTCCTTTTTATTTGCTTGGGTAATTCCAATCCTTTTCCTCCTCCTCCTTCTCCTTCTCGGTATATATATGTTAGTCAATTCTTTTGAGTTGCCGAATGGCCGACGTCCCCATTATCATTAAGCGCATTATGTTGTGTGGCAAAATAGACGAGAGAGAAGAGAGTTAAGAGAGAAGAGGAAAAAAAAAAATAAAAATAAAAAATCCTTCTCCTCCCCAACGCAAAAGTTTTCCCGCCGTGTTTGTGTCTCTCTGCTCGACAGAGCGGACGGGAGCAGCAGCTTCCCGCACACGACAAAGTTGCGCGAGAGATTCCCCCCCCCCCTTTTTTTCTTTTTATATTTTAATCTTTTTTGGGTTGAAAATAACAAACAAATACATTTTAAACTCGCATAGATGTTTGGATAATCTCAAATGAATTGAGGCAAATCTATAGGAGCATTATTTTTTTGATTCACGTCTATTTCCAACTAACCCATCGGCGACCGGCAAATAAATGGAATCTCTCCTTTCCGATCCTTGCCCGTTTGTGTTTGTTTATTTGACCAGGAAAAAACAAAAACAAAAAAAAAGAATAAAAGTTTGGAGGGGAAAATGTTTTAGTGTCCGGTTTGGAGCTCCTATTTAGCCCGGGCTATCAGCCGTGCCTTGACGGTGAGGAAGGATAAAGGATCCGAAAGGATCTCTCCTTTTGGTTAGTTGAGAGAGAAAGAAGAGTTATTCCTCGTTGGCATGGACAGGAGCCTCGCACAGCTGCTGGTCTTCAGTCTCGTCTCTCTTCTCCAGAGTGTCATATTAAGAAAAGAGAAGGAGCTCTTCTCTTTTTAACTGCCGGGACAGGCCAGCAGCCACTAGACTTACACGCTGGCAGCACTAATTAGTCGCCATATGTTGTCGTCTTTCCCCTTTCGGACATTTTCGCACTCTCCTCTCTTCTCTCTATCTCGAAACAGCTGGGCATCGAAAAACACATTCTTCTTCATTCCCTCCCGCTTTTCCTTCCCCCCGAGTGGGTGTGGCCAGCAGCTGGCCCTGTAGAGAAGGAAAGCAAAAGGAAAATGGGGATTTTCAAAACATTTCCAGAGATGTTGAAATATTAACGAGGTAATAGTAGTTGTTGTGTAACAAGTTGGAAAAGTCTCGTCCGTCACTAACAATCTGATCCATTCGGTTGTGGATGGGTGGGGGACGGACTTGCGGGACGGACATGCTGGATGATATGTGTAACTCGATCTTTTAGATCTCTCTCGTCTTCCGCCATACTAATGATGATGTTGTTGTTTCTTTTTCTTTGCTTTATTCTTGATTCTTGTAGGCCATCCTGTTTTACGTGCCGCGCTGGCTGTGGAAGAACTGGGAGGCGGGCAAGATCCACGCCCTCATGATGGACCTGGACGTTGGCATTTGCTCCGAAGTGGAGAAGAAACAGAAGAAGAAGCTGCTGCTCGACTACCTGGTCGACAACCTCAAACATCACAACTGGTGGGCCTATCGCTACTTTTTCTGCGAGACACTCGCCCTGACCAACGTTGTCGGTAAGTTTGGATTCCACACCATCCGCCATCTTTTTGGTTGTTTTCATCATCTCCCGGGCCAGCCCGCCAGCCCGTCTCTCATTAGTTTTTTTTTTTATCGGGGAAGGAAAACAAAATGTTATCCGATATTTATTATGACGGGAGGACACAAAAGGCTCGGCCTCATTAGTCATCGCGGTGCTTATTTGTTTCTTATTTTTTCTCGTTTTGATTTGATCCAACTCGTTTTTGATTGGATCCCCCCATCCCCCGGAACGTGTATAACATTTCCCCATATCTTTTCTTTCTAAACCCGACCAAATCGCGGTAGGAGAAACTTGTTCAATAGCTGGGCGCTTTGATTTCCATCTTTCGCTCGCTCTCTGCTGTCTGTGTGTATCTACACACACACACACAGCTAGAAGCTTGGATACACATAAAGAGAGTGTGTGTGTGTGTGTGTAGTCCGTATTAAATTGGGATAAACACACGAGAGAGTGGAGAGAGTGGAGAGCAATCGAAATGGTTTTCCCGGTTATCGACCAATCCGCCAGGATTTTGGCCCATCGAGTTTGCCCCCGTTCACGAGATGGAAAGGGCCGCCGCCACCGCCCGTGCTCGGAATGGCGTCCCAAGGATTAGACTGCCGATTCTCTGCCACCATTTTCTGGTAAAAGAAAGAAATAAGACGACCGTGTCCGACTACACAGTTTTGATATGTCTAGTAGAAACTAAGCTGCAAGAATCACACCCCGGTCGGGCGTCGGCCATCATCATCGTCGTCATCCCGAGAAAAAACAAAGAAAGTTGTTTCGGGTTTGTGTGTTGTCTATGGGACGACTGGGGTGGGGGAGTCGTCCCGATTTGTTTCTCGGAGGCTTTTTACCTGCAAATTTTGACGTCCGTGTGTTGTTTCCCTTTATCGATGGCTGGGATCATGTAATATAACAACGGGGACCACCTCTCTTTGGGGCTGATGGCGTTTCTAGCACTTTTATTAAGTGGTTTTTGCTTGGTGATGGTGGTGGTGGTGGTGGGGTTATAGATGCAATAGAAGAGATGTGGTGGTGAGGGGAGACAGACGTTGTTTGCACTTACTCTGGAGCCAACCTCCGCCCCCTCTTGCGTTATGTACACCTCAAAAACAAAAGGAGAGAGAGAGAGTGGTCGGTGGGGTTGGTAGGGTTTAGAGGTGTACACACACAATCGTCTGTGCAAGAGAATGATGATAAAAGGGAAAGATATTACCACGTAATGTATATACTAAATATATGGAAGCACTTGGCATATATAATCAGAGAGCTCCGCAGATGGAATAAAAGGTTCTGCTAGCTGCTAGCTGCTCTGCCGTGCTCTGCTCTGTGTGTGTGTGTGCGTTGCACCCGTCGGGCTTTTGTGCTGCTCCTGGCTCCTCTTTATTATCCCCTTGGTTTCAGCAGAGAGCCCCGTGGCGTCACTGGCTCCTTGCTGCTGCTGCTGCTGCTGCATACCGCAAAAGGTCTCGCTAATGACCACCTAATCAGTGGCTTGATTGTCCACGGGTTTTCCTCCTCCGACTGGGTGGGTTAGGAGCGCTGGCGTCCTCATTCTCTGTGCGTGTGCTGTCGTGTATACAACAGAGTTCACGAGATATTATAATAGGCAGAGAGACTCTTGCTGATGGCCCAGTCTTATCTCTTTCTCTTGTCTCCTTTCATTGTCTCTTGGCGGAGGAAATGAAGGCATCCCTAGGAGCCAGGAGCCGGCCCAGGCTACTCTCTCTCTCTCTGATATTGTCAAGGAGTTCATTTTTTTTCCTCTTCTTCTTTTGTCTAGATAAGAAGGGGAAAAAAGGAGGTGAACTCGGGTTCAAAAATAATCAATTCCCATATCACCGAGAGAAATCTCTAGCTGGCCAGATTCTGTCTGTGTGTGTGTGCCATTTCAATTGTCTTGGCTGCATATAGACTCGACTTTTTTTTTCTTTTACTCTTTTGTTGTTGTTGTTGTTGTTGTTGTTATTGATTTTTTTTTATTTATTCTTTTGGACGGAGGTCCTGCTGTGGTTGCCTGGAAAGGAAAAAGTCACGGGTCCAAGGATATCCCTCGTATATATACATACCGCACTATATAGGACCTGGTTGCCTTGACTTTCCCCCCTTCCACAGAAAGTGTAGATATATATATATATATCTACTACGGCACTACAACAACTACAACAACTCTACTAGTGTGCTATATGTACATGTACCAGTGTGATATTGATTTCCTACTCGGGCGTCTCTCTCTCCTTCTTCTTCTTCTCTTTCGCCCAATACATTTCGAGGCTGGTCCCTTTTAACACGAACGGCTCTCCTTCTTGATCTTGGGTGATCTTTTTTTTTTTTATTTTGAAAAAGAAGAAGAAAAAAAAATAAGAGAGAAACCGGATAGAGTATAGTAAGATGGAAGAGAGTATATACCGGACGAAGGAGCCAAGTGAAAAGCCTGTCCTGTCCAGCTGGAGGGGTCCAGGTTTTTTTCTTCTTCTTTTCTTTCTTGACATGGAAGTAAGAGAGGGGGGGACATGATATGGGAGACATCAGAAGAAATAGGAGCCGAGAAAGTCGACGCTCCTTGCGACTTTATAAAAATTTTCTTCTATTTTTCTTTTTATATTCAGATAGTGTCGCTTCGTAGAAAGGAAAAAAAAATGGAAACTTTTTTATTTTTTGGGGGGGGAGCTTTTTGGCTCCTGCAGCTGTCGACTTTTCTTTTTTTAAGGCTCCTTGAAGGAGCCAAACGTTTTGCAATGGGTAGAAAAACGAACGAGCCTTTTAGAGAGTTTTGCATGTATGAAGTTATTGAATAAGTTGTTGTGTTGTCGGTAGCTCCTGGCTCCTAGCTTCGATTGCATGTAAAGCAATAGCTCCTACCCACACGCTCCTGGGCGCTCCCTTTTTATTTATTTATTTATTTTTATTGAAGGAATTTCTTACTTTTCGCCACAAAAAGAAGAAGAAAAAAAAATGAAGGAGGGAATAGCCGAAATACTTTTGTTGCTCCTTTTTTGTTGTTGTTGTTGTGGTCGTCTCGAGACTTTTTCCTCGACGGGTGGAATAAGGAGCCAGAAAGATGTGACGTACACACACAAACTGTGTTCAAGACAATAAGGAGAGGCCTGGCCTCCCCCTCCTCCTATTTTCCGCATAGCATCGGCACAATGCGGGGCTGAGACAACAACAACAACAACAAGGAAAAATGTAATCTTCTCCTCTTTCTTATCTTGAGGGGGGATACGGCCAGCGTCGCCAGATGGAAGGAAATATTCCGAGCATGTCCTGATTGATCCATAGGCTATTATATAAGGATCTCCTTTTCTAATCTTCTTCGTTGATGATATCGTCTCCCCGTCCCGTCATTCTTTTTTCTCTTGCTCCTATCTGAGCAAATTCTTTTATTTGCCATTGAAAAATAAAACGATAATAATAATAATAAAAAAAAGGTTCAATTTATTTTCCCGTTGAACGGCTCCTTGAACTGATCTGATGAACTGATGATTGGTCATTTTATTGTCGTTTTTCTTTTGTTTTTTGTCTTTTTTTTCCTCTCTTTCTCTCCGGGAGAAAAGGAGGAAATAAAGTTACTCCTATAAATAGTGTGTCTCCCCTCCCTCCGTTCTCCGTTTATCGATTGATTCAATCGCACATATCACGGGCTGTAGAGAGAGAGGGGGGTTGAAAGGGGTGGGGTGAGTCAAGGAGCCCAGCAGACGAGTCGAGTCATAGGAAAGAGAAAGGCGCGGCAACCATCAGCCACCCCAACCGCCAAACAGATCAATGATGAAGACGCGCCGAATGTGTAGTAGTAGACGTTCTCTAGCTCTAGCTCTCTCTCGACGTTTGGCAGACTAGGAGCCACACACGACGTTTGGCTAGGAAAGGGCGGAGCTCCTATAGTGCTGGGGCTCTATAGGGGAGGCGACTGGGATGGAAGGAGCCGTGGGGGGGGGGAGGTTAGGGTTTAGCGGATTCTCGCCGGAGCTCCTAGCCGATAGGAGCGCGAGAAAGAAAAGAAGAAGGAGCTTGGACGTTGAAGGAGCATGATGTAGTGTAGGATCGAGGCGCCAGCAGGAGCGTCAGGAGCGCTCACACAGCAGCAACGTCTTATCCCCCCCCCCTCCCTTTCTTTTTTGGCGTGCGTGTGTGTGTGTGTGTGTGTGTTGCTGCTCCTGCTTTGCTCTGCTCGACTCCTAATTGGATTTGGGGCTTTTGGCTGCGCCTCAAACTCCTCCGATCGCGGCTCCTGCAGTCCTTGCCCTGCAGGTTCCCCCCCCCCGCTCCTTCCATCTTCTTTTTCTTTCCCATACTGCAACTCGTTAGATCCCTTACGGCATTTCCATTCAACTTGTTTTAAGGGGAGGAGGAATAAAATACAAGAAGAAAGAAGGAAGGAAGGAGTTTTTCTCTGGCTCCTAAATCAAACACACGCCACACACACACTGGAGGGATGTTATAATCGTATGCGCGTTGGGTGTGTCTCTGATGTAACTCGAAATGTATAAAATGGCGCTACCACTTTTTTCTTTTTTTCGAGGGAGTGGGGGGGTTTGAACGGTGGGTGGGTTGAGGGGGGTCATATATTTTTGTTTTATTTCAAGATAAAAAAAATAAAATAAAGAAAAAGTTTTAGGGGGGGGGGGGGGTGGGGTAAAGGAAAGTAGCCCAACGTTTCCACACGCACGGACAATAAAACGCCGCCTGCGGGAATTGCCAGTCGCCCCAGGAGCGGAGCGCGTGCCATATCCCTCCCATCTCTCTCCTTTTCTCTTCTTCTTCTTCTTCTTCTGCTTCTTTCCCTTTTATACTTTGGTATATATATGTATACTGTGTGTGTGTGTGTGTGTACTCCGCACGCATCAATAAACCGGAAGACGGAAGAAGAAGAAGAGAGAGAAAGCGAAAGAACAAAAAAAAAAAGAAGTTAAACAAAATCAATAAAAACTAGGAGCCCAAAAAAAAATAAATAGATATAAATTTATTTATTTTGATTTTGGAGAGTTTTTTGACGAAATTCAAATTTCCCGCGCCCGCCACAAAGTTGAATTTGAATTGGTTTTATTTATTCGCCTCCTTTACAGACGAAAAGAATCGAATGGAAAGTTGTTTCCTAGTCTATCTCATATTAATCTGGACAACTATTTGCCCAGGGATACTGGACTGGCTGTGTCCAGGACTCTCCCGTTTGGGGGGGGGGGGGGGGGACGTTTAACCCATATATAGCTAGCAGCAGGAGGCCTACGCAGACGAATATAAATCTTTGCCGACTGGAAAAGAAGAAGAAGAAGAGGATGACACAATGGAGAGGAAAGTGGGTGGGAGAGATGGGAAAGAGGCTGACGACGACAAAAAAATCTAAAAAAGAAAGAAAGAAAAAGAGAGAAGAAAATGTTACGAGCCCTGGACTGACTTGAGTGACGTGCCGAGTAGACGTCAACGACAATGGGCGCAGAGTACCCTTACCCCGCTCCCAGTCCGCCACCCAGCCACCCTCTGCCGCCCCTTGAGTAGACAACGTCTAAAAGCAGCAGCGAATGCAGCCAAGAAGAAGATGAAAGAAAGCGGATCTTCTTCTTCTTTTTTTTCTCTTATTTTATTTTATTTTATTTTTTAAGCCGGTCGGTCTTCACGCAGCGAAAGAACTGGCAACGACTGATGAATTATTCAAATAGCCAATTCAATCAACTCTGCTCCTTCTTTTCCCTCCTTTTTCTGGCTTCCACTGCTGAGTGGGACGGTGGGTGGGTGGTATGTGCATAGAAGAGAGAGAGAGCTGGGAAGGGGGAGCCCCCGCCCAGATTTCAATTCCAACAGTCAACTTGGGTGACGATATTTTTTTATTTTTAAAAGTCGGAATTTTTTTTATTTTTTCAAACTGCCAATTTTCTCCCGCCATTTTGTTTTTTGAAATTTTTTTGATTATTTTGAATTGGCGACAATTTTTCAGACTTTGGCTGGGGGTGAGGGGGGGGGGGATTCCATGACCACACCAATCGGGAGTCGTTTGTTTTGTTTCTTTTCGGGAGTCAATTTGCATGTGGAGAGACTATACGACTTTGGCTGGGGGTAGGAGGATTTGATTGCCACACACACACACATCAGAGTTGTCTCCCTGGACTTTAAGGGTTCGGAGGAGAAGGAGGAAGGGGGGATAGAGAGGAAGGGAAAAACGAATGAAGACGAAAATCAACTCGGGGAAAGTGTTTACATAATAAAGTCACCACGCCCATCACTAATGCAAATGAGGTCTCATTGGCAAACAGGACAGGGAAGAATGTCAAAGTTAACTTTTTCGATATTATTACCAAACGGCTCCTAGCGCTCCTGCTGCTACTCCGGCTGCTGCTACTCCTCCTAACCCCTTAATAATAATAATAGGACCGCGCAGCCATTTTCTTGATTCTTTTTTATTTTTATTTTTGTCGGGACTAGACAATCAAAGTGGCCCCCCTCTCACACACACACACACACAAGAAGGGGGTAGGGAAAGATATTGATCTCCTCGAGGCTAAAATCCCGGACCTTTACCGCTTCTTCTTCTTCTTCTGCTCTTGCCCAGACATCCAGTAAAGGCAATCCTGTGAGTGATAATGTCGTCCTCGCCAGCCGACCATCTTCTTTTTTCTTCCTCCCCCCTCCTCCCAACAACAACAACAACAACTCAAAGAAATATAGATGTGATGTTGTGGTTCTTCTTCTTCTGGGTGGTGGTAGTGGTGGTGGGAACCCTTAGACGCACTGCGCCAAAATGATGGATGTCGTGTCCTGGACACACACACACACACACAATATTATGTTTTCTCTCTCCTTTTTCCACCCTTTTTTCTTTGGATATTTATTCCGTCTAGTATAGTGTAATAGAGTTTTCATAATCTTTGGCCGCCGCCGATTAATTGGCCAGCCCCCCCCCCCCCCTGTTATTTTCTATGGTCGGCGTTCAACTCTTTTGAGAGAGAGAGAGAAAGAAATGGCGGAGGGGGTTGCGCTCACTGGAACAGCGAAAAACTGGTCAGTTTTATGTAGACCGTGATTTATGGTGGTATTTTCTGGTATTTCGCTCACATGGATGCCTCGGATGGATGGATGGACGGACGGATGGATGGATGGAAGGGTGGATGGGGCAAAAAAAAAAGGGCAATACACAAAATGTTGGCAGTTGCTGCCAAAACACATCCATCCTCTTCAGCTTCAGTGGCTCCTAAAAACCAGCCAAAAAGAAGTTGACAGTTGCTGGGTGCGGGTGTGTGTGTTGTGTGTGTTTCTCTCCTCGCTGATTGGCCCCCAACGAATCAAAAGAGAGAAGAAAAAAGGAAAATTTGTCTTTTTTTCTTTTTCCGACCTTGAAACGAGCCAACATCATCCCGTTTGATATACACAGGATGGTGGGGTGGGTAGGGAGTGGCTCATCCGATTTGAGATTGCGTCTTTATTGGGAAATGCCCGCAAGGTTCAATCTTGGCAAAATCTCGGCCCAGCGGAAGTGACGGGCAAATAACCTAATAGGCAAAACAGGGTCAGTCCTCACAGCCGACATATCTCCCCCACCCTCCACCTCCTCCTCCTCCTCCTGGAAAAGAATAATAAAAAAAGAAAAAAGTTCCCAGGCAAAGACATGCCCAGGAAATGGGAAATGCCCAGCACACAGGATGTGTTTGAAAAGGGGGCGGGCAGGAGAAAAAAAAGAAAAGAAAAAATGATTTCAAATAAAACCGCGGGAGGAGAGTTCTGCCATCAATTTCTCTCTTCAAGGGTCTACGAGAAGGAGAGATGGTTGTACTATTATTATTATTATTATTATTATAGGTCGGATTATATTGGTAAGGCTGTACCCAAGTTTTCTGCACACAACACACACAACTTGGTGGGCCCACCATTTGAAGGTTTCAACACAAAAGAGGCTGCCCCCCCCCCCCCCCACACGCAAAACTTTGCCTAAAGCTGGCCCGCTCCTGGAGCGCCCATGGGCTGCTCCAACTGGAATATATATATATATCTGGGTGCACCAAACTTTTGTCTGTGTGTAGTGGAGCCGAATGGGTATGGTGGTGGTGGTGGAGGAAGAAGAAGTTTCCCAACCCACTTTTTAGGAGGGAGGGTTGGATGGGTGGTGGTGGTGGTGGTGGTGGGTATCATTATGATTATGCTCTCTCAATTTGACGCCAACTTTCATTGCGGATGAATTTTCGAATCGATTTCTTCCATCCATCCAGCCAAAGTCGAAGTGGGGGTTCAGCTACTACTACACGATTTTTATATTCTTTAGAAACTTGGGTGATGTAACGTACGTGTAAGCGAGGGGTCGTAAAATCTCCCTCACTGCCCAGCTGCTATAGGAACTTTAGGAGCCGGACGAGTAACCAAATGTCGATAATGATTTCCTCTGCTGGTCGGTCCCAGTTTCTAGCAGTCGATAATGTTTGTACTCACCCCCCTCAGGGGATCTAGTCGATTCACGCTATCGTGACATTTGTTGGATGTGATTTTTGTTTGGATTTAATTGCAATCAGCTGGGCAGAGAGAGAGAAGGAGACAACAGTGTGACTGGATTGGGCTCCTTGTTTTTGCTAAGGGATCCTGATGCAAAAGGGGGGATCAGGAGTGGTACTACACTCGTGCGCTACATAAACAGGCTTATATAATGGGTCGAGTGCGGGCGACCGTGACTGGGCACGAAGCTACTACTACTACTACTACTACTACTAGACGGGCGACGATGATGATGACTTTGCCCGATATTTCGGCTGGCTGCTTTTATATATATAAGTGGATATTATTATAAGCCGATTGTTTTCACCTCCCATCATCTCTCTCCTTCTCCTCGTGTGTGTGTGTGTCAATAAAACAAATGACAAACAAAAATACAGACGGATGGGTGGATGGGTGGAAGAAAAAAATTTCCGTTTCGGATCCGACATTGTTTATTGACGTCTGTTTAGTTATAGGCCATCACGTCTATTATATAGACACACAAAATGTTAGGTTGGGAAGGGGGGGGGGAGAGAAGACAATGTTATTATCCAATATAAAAATATTTGTTTTTTTTTTTCTTTTTCTTTTTTGAAAAAACAATAGAGTGCAGCGGCGCAGGGATATTTTTTAGTCGATTTTTGCTTTTTTTATTTTTATTTTATTTTTCTCTTCTCCCTGGAAACGCCCCGGGCATATATGTCTCTCTCTTCCTACCCTCCTTTTCAAATATATATTTATAAAAGATCAACATCAGGTGATAAGAGGCTTTTACAATCTTCTTTTCTTCCCTTCCATTTTTCGACAAAACACATTTTTTTTTTTATTTTTCTTCTTCTTCTTCCTTTTCTCAGTTTCGTGTTGTTTGTTGTCGAGGAGGAGGTGGAGGGGTGGGGACTTCCCGAACGATTTTTTCTTCTTTTTTTTCTTCTTCCTCGACTGATCGAAACTGGCCGATTTCCCTTGAGCATTTCGCGTCTATTTTTTGTTTGATTTTGATATTCCGGATATCCGGAACATCTCTCTAAACTTTGATTTCCCTTTTTAAAAAATAAAAATAAACTGTCAACAAATATTTTGATTAGTTTGGTAACAATTTTGGGTGAATTAATCGGTCGAATTGCGCATCCGCATACGGACACACTGCTGCTGCTGCTGCTCTAATATACATGTTACGTGAAACACACACACACACAGGCAGACACACACTCCGACACTAAAGAGAGCAAAAGCGTCGACGGAAGGGTGGGGGGATCTATAGGGGCGCTGTGGCAACTTATCGATCGATCCTTGCACTTTCTGGCCGTGCCTTGTAGTAGTCGTCGTAGTCGTCGTAGTAGTATCTACTAAGTTGCACTAGACTCGACTCTGATGCGGGGGATATGTAGCCGGGAGGAATGCGGAGTTAAAAGTCTTTTTTCTCTCTCTCTATCCATCCATCCTCAGCGCTGTGGGTTTTCAACTCCAGCAGGGTAGGAGGAGGTAGGAGGTACAAGGAGGAGTTGTCTGTACCCGCTGGGAGAGATTGGCTGCTACGGAATTTAACTTGTTCTCTCTCTCTCTCTCTGCCGTTTATTTTTTTCACACACAAAAAAAATAAAAAAAAAAAATAAACTTTGCAACACTCACGCACGCAATTGCACCACCCCCCCCCCCCCCCCCCCCCGTACTGGTGGGTGCCCAAGGAGTCGGGAGATGGGTGGGTGGGTGGTAAAAGCAAATTGCTTGTTTTTATATTTTTATCCCGCCCACTTTTGCTTCATGCTTGCTTCGCTTTGCTCTGCTGTGTATAGAAAGGAATCATTTTGATTCAATTCATTATTTATAAATATCAAATCCAGCAAGTTTGGCCGCTCCAGGGGAGAAAGGGGGGTGATGATAAAAGATGGATAAGAGCAAAGAGGAAAGTATATCGGGGAGGATACAGTATGTAGGATCCAGTGTACCCTGGATACACACACCTGGACTCTTTTTTGTTTCTTTCTGTCTTTCTGGCCAAGGGGTGACGTCCGTGAAGGATTAAAGGGCAACGAGTACACGTTTAAGCACTTATACCATCTCGGCGCCAAATTCAAATTCCCTGTACATCAAAAGTGGGAAATTCTATTTATTTCCCCCTGGAAACTGGACTTGTTTTTGTTTTTATTGATTTCTCTATAAGCGAATCAGTTTGGAGAGATAACAATAAAACGCGTTGATTTATTATTGAATAGTCCGACAGCTCACCTGGAGTCGGAAACTTTTTCGGCGGGGACCAGCAGCCAGCTAGTAGGAGCTCCAGGAGCGTGGAAAATCAATTATTTGAGCGGGGAGCGTTCGCCAAAGTGTTTATTCATTCGCGGCGTTCAAGTATGGATGTGTGTGTGTATATAGTCATTCCGGGAACCTTTTTACCTCGGCTCTCCTAATCCGTGGGATTTGACACTGAAAGTATATATAATACGACTCTTCCTCTTCTATAATGCAGACTTGTTTCTCTTGTGATCCCACCCAACCCCACCCCACCCATCCAGTTGACTCAATCGACTCGATCCCTTTTTTTTCTTTTTTTTTTCTTTTTTTACAACCGACAAACTCTTGAACTTTTTCAGTAGAAATTTCAGAGTGACTTGAGTCAATTTCACCTGCCAACGTACGGAGCTAGCTAATTTACATATTATTACACTCTCGCGAGTCTGAGAGAAAAAGGTCAATCTTAAAGAAGAAGAAGAAGAAGAAGAAAGTGTTGATGTGTCTGGGCGTTTGATTCTTCCTTTTTCTCTTTCTTTTTTGAGAATATTTTTCCAGCAAAGTTATGAATATGAGAAAAGGTGTCGGACGTAGCCAATTTTCTCGTTCGACATCTCCCGGGAAATGAATGAAAATTTGAATGAGAGTCACGCCCATTTTTTTTTTTTCTCTTTTTCCATTTTTATTTATTTCGAATAGCCCCGAGATATACTTTAAGACACATTTCCACCGAGCTGGGTTGCAGGTACACGTTGGAGCGTGAAAAATGTTGGCAAAGACAATAACGAAAAAGTAAAAAAAGAAAAAAAGATGGGAGAGCCAAGACTGTCGGGGGCCGACAGATCAGAGATGAGACAAGCGGAAAAGATAAAAAGTGCTGGCCGAAGAAAAAGAAGAAAAAACTATTCCTCGACTTGCATCAAATTCTTTTTTTCTCTCTCTCTCGTGTCCTGAGGATGGAGGGTAGGGATTCTGGCCTTCCGCTCCAATGTTTCCTTCCTCTTCTTCTTCTATATCCTTCTTCTTCTTCTTCCTTCGGATCTATCCTAGGAAAGAAGAAAATTTTTAGCTAGTCATAAATGGGAAAAAGAAGAATCTTCTTCTTTGGCCTATAGCTCTCACGTCTTTTTCTTTTTCTTGCGGGACTCACTCCTTGCCGCCGTTGTGTGAGATATTCTATTAGTTTATGCACGGAAACACAAGTATATATACAACACACTACACAGAGAGTGAGAGTATATACAGGGGGGCTATCTGTATATATAAGTCTATTATGTTTAAGAAAAGCCTATAGGAGAGAGAGAGAGAAACTGTCTATAAGGAGTTGTTTGGTTGTTGTTGTTCAAGAGAGAGAGAGAGAATATCTAAGCTCTTTTGTGCAGTGTCTATACGCGCAAGGAGCTGTAGGAGCCCGCCCGTGAATCGAGTGAGAAAAGGAGCCAAAGCTATACAGGAGCACTTTGGCTGTTGGGTTGCTGTGTGTGCTGGGCTGGCAGTTGGACGTGTGGGTGTGTGTGGCTCTCCTTTCTCTTGAGAGGATCTTTTCAAACCGTCGAGCCGTTAACGCAGAGAAAAGAATCTAAAGTGAACACAGCAGCAGCAGCTCCTGTGCTCCTGTGCTCCTAGTTCTCTCCCCCCTTTTCCCGCCGTCGCCCCGTGACTCTCTTTTGCGTGTGCTCCAATCAAAAGACAAGAAGAAGAAAATAAAAAGGAGGAAGGGGGAATAAAACATTCGATTAATTCCTTTTTTTTCTTTTTGGCCAACGTGCACCGCAGCAGCAGGAGGAGAGAGTCAATTTCCAAACTCATTGAAATTCGATTTATAATGAGGCCAATGACGTGATTATCATTTCGCCGAGGGGGTTGGGGGAATTTTCAATTTGCCATCAATCAAATTCCCCACCCACCCCCAACCCCCCAGCCAAAAAAAAATATAAAAAAATGGATGGAAGAAGAAGAAGAAGAGCAACTTCTTCTCCTCGTCATCTATGACAACTCAATTGATGTAATAATATGCACAGCAATTTGATATCGGAGGAGGAGGAGAAGCTTTGACGTGTCGCTCCGACTTTTCTTTTCCCATCCATCACGACGAGCGGCGGAGTGGGAGGAGCTTCTCCTGCAAATTTATTGATGCAACCCACACACACACACACACAGAAGAGTGAGAGAGAAAAACACACACACGAACGGGAAAAAATAGAAATCGATGGCGTTAAACACTTTGCGAGACCCTCCGAAATTCAATTGTTCCATTCAACAACCCAAAAATAGCAACAACAACAACAACAACCCAAAATAAAATTGAATTTGAAAAAAAGAGGCGCCAATTGAGCCACAAACTTAAAGAAGATTGGCGCCAACTTTCGAAAAAATTGACCTCCCCCCTCCACTCTCAATGTGATCCAGTTTTGAGCTGTTTGCCGGAATAGATCCAGCGCGATGATCTGGATATGTATATAGATATACCCCCGGCCGGCCGGCCGGCCCGAAAGATATCAAACATCAGGGGGTGGCGTCTGTGGGTCGTCATTTTGATATCGAATATAAAAAGATGAAGGAAAACGGTCCGTCGTAAAAAGAAGAAGAAAAAAGTCTGGTGGTAGGAGAGGGCGGGGATAGCCGGAATCATCAATAGCTGGGACTATCCGGCGAGGCCGAGACGCGGGCGTGAAATGTGTGTCTTGCGGCGACGGGCTTGGCCATCTCATCCTCGGCTCTATGTGTATTACCTTTGATGAGGCACGCGGAGAGAGATATCACATCGCCAACGATATCGAGTCATTTATGTCATAAAACTGGGCTGGGGGTGGGCTGGGCCTCCGCAAACCCTGCTGCTGCTGCTGCTGCTGCTGGTCTCTTTTTTTTTTCTCCTATATCTTTTGGATAGAGCAGCATGGCTCCTGTTATATTACCAGGAGCCCAGCGTGTTCGCTCGAGTGAGGAGCTATTGGTTGGACGACGACGCCCGTCACGCCAACCCTAATCTCGAGATTGTCTTTTCTTTTTCTTCTTTTCTTTTTGCTTTTCGTATTTATTTATATATGTGTGCAATTGTTGTCGGCTGCCAGGGAGGTGACGGGTTTGGATAATGGAGGTGTCAGGAGCCCAAGGGGGTTTTAGCCGGGGCGAGAAGTTGAGGAATCGAACGGCGGCCAAAATGGCAACCCGAAAAGATGAGAAAATGAAGTGAGAGTCTGTTGGCCTCCTCTTGTATCCATCACCAACTTCCCATCAACGTCTTTTTTCTTTTTCTCTT
This sequence comes from Daphnia pulex, assembly GCF_021134715.1. Taxonomy (NCBI): domain Eukaryota; kingdom Metazoa; phylum Arthropoda; class Branchiopoda; order Diplostraca; family Daphniidae; genus Daphnia; species Daphnia pulex. Next base: position 2,283,619 of record NC_060025.1, on the reverse strand, counting down.
TTTTCTGGCCCATCAAACGCACCAAGAAGCACACACAGAGCAACCCCGGGAGAGATAAGATACAGCAGAATAGATCTCTAGAAACAAAAACAAAAACATTGGCTTGCCCAGGGAAAAATACAGGAGAAAAAAAAATGGTGTTTTGGATCCCGTCCAAAATGGGAAACTGCACACATCGTCGGTTCAGCCTGGCAGTTTTATTTTATTTTACTTATTTCTTTCTCCTTGGCTCCTAATCATCGTCGAAAGAAAAAAAAGAAAAAGTTAAAAAAAAAAAGTCTTAATATCTTTTGAGGCATATAATAATTCTTTAATGACTATCGCTGGGCGAGTTCGATAAAAGCTAAAGCTCCCCCTCTCCTAGTCGAGGCTTCTATAAATCATTTGAAAGTTTCTATATACTTTTTTTTTCGAAGAAGAAGAAGAAAAAAATTCCAGCCCCACGATGGATTGATCCTCGAGATCCTGACGAGCGTAAAGTGAGTGTAGTAAATGGCGAAGGAGGGCCGGGGATATTGTGTGTCTGCAGTTGAGAAACGCTCCTGGCAACCTTATTCCCTCCTGACGGCCGGAAAGCGGACTCCCAGTTTTTTTCTCGATGGGCCTAAATGTCGACTGTGTGGAGAGCCGGCCCAGCAGACGACATGCGAAATGAGTAATGGGTTTGAATGGATGGATGGGGGTTGCGCGCCACATGAAAGGCCTTGTGTGTGTGTGTAACCCCTGGCAACGGTGTTGTAATTAATTATATAAAAAGAAGCCGGGAGCTGAGCTGAGCCCAATTTTGATTAGCTAAAAATGAATAAAAATGTCAATTTAAAAAAATTATAAATTTGTGTGTCTTAATTGATTGATTGCAGGTCAAATGTTCCTGATGAACACGTTCTTTGACGGGGCCTTCCTGACGTTCGGCTTCGACGTGATCGCGTTCGCCGAGCGGGACCAGGAGGAGCGCATCGACCCGATGATCTACATCTTCCCGCGGATGACCAAGTGCACTTTCAACAAGTTCGGCACGTCGGGCGAGGTGGAGAAGCACGACGCCCTGTGCATCCTCCCGCTCAACGTGGTCAACGAAAAGATCTACATCTTCCTCTGGTTCTGGTTCCTGATCCTGGGCTTCCTGACGGCCCTGGTCCTCCTCTACCGGCTCATCATCATCCTCAGCCCGCGCATGAGGGCCTACCTGCTCTACATCCGCTTCCGGCTCATCAACCGCGAGGTCATCAACACCATTGTCCGCAAGTCCAAGATGGGCGACTGGTTCCTCTTCTACATGCTGGGCCAGAACGTCGACTCCATCATCTTCAAGGAGGTGATGCACGAGCTGGGCAAGAAGCTCGGCCACACCGGCAAAGACTTTATGGACGCTTAGCACAGGGCGGCGTCGGGAGACAACCAGCGCTCCTCCGATGTTATTAATAGCAGACATATCCTCTTCGACAGTTGGTCGAACGCTCCATCGACATCCGCCGCCGCCGCATCACACCACCCATCCACACAATCCGCTTCTTCCTCATCCGGGGGCCCGGGGGCCGGGGCCACCGCCGAAGTCCGACTCCTCTACGACACTGAAATACGAGACCTGGAAGCCGCCGGAATCGCCGTCGCCGACCACCACCATCACCACCACCACCACCACTCATCGTCGGCCGGAATCATGGGATTCCGCACGCCCAACGGCATCATCATCCGACATCATCTGGGCGCCGTCAGCGCCGGATCCTTCCGCAGACCCAAAGCCTCGCACCATCGACGCGACTCGTACGACGAAGGCGCTTCCGGAGCCGCTCACACGCAGACCCACAGGCAGCACGGACACTCGGGCTCCTCATCCGGACAGCCCAAATTCCGTGAGCACGGGCGAGCCAAATTCGCTCCGTCGTCGTCGTCGCACGGCTACCGCCACTGAAATTTCAATACCTAAATTCCGGAATCCGGAATCAAGAGCGATCAGCCGGAGGCCGCCAGGAGGCTCTGCGATCAATATGGTGTCGATCCCAAAAATGATAACAAATTAATTCCAACCTTTTTCAGCAGTCGGACTATCAACTTTGACTTCCGTTTCTTTAAAAAAACAGCCCCCCCCCCTTCCCATGCACACACCGGGTGTGAGGAGGCGTGTCCATTGTCAATTTTTCTTGTGTGTGTAGGCGCGACTCATTAACATAATATCGCCTCGATTTTTTTCCCCTCCTCTTCTTCCCGAGCGATTTCAACGAAAAAAACAAATTTTTCATTTCATTTTCTTCCATCTTCTTCTTCCAACAAAAAAAATAATTCGATTATATCTAATTCATCTTCTTAGAAGGACATTAAAAAAAATCATTATTTTATTTTATTATTATTTTTATTTTAAGTCACACTATAAATCACCTCGTCCTTTTTTTGGGTTTGATCCTTTTTATTATTTTCGTTCGTAATAGGAGCCACGCAACAACACTCACTCACACACACACATTCGACACGCCAACATCTTCATTTTCTTCACACTTTTGGTGTGTGTGTTGCCCCCAATCTCTCCCCCGCGCCCCACCCCCCCAATAGACACACACTGCCGTTTCAACAAAACAAATTTTAAGATTTAAAAAAAAAATCCTTTCCCTTTAAAGAAGTAAAAAAATAAAAAGTTATTTATTATATAACTTGAAATAAATTAGTGATTCCCGTCGGCGGATATTTCTGAGCGATGGCAATGCTTTTCGACGCCAATGCCCTGATGCTATTTTTCTCTCTTTTTACAACAATTTCGTTCGACAAAATTTGATTTAATTCAAATTTTTTTATTTTAATTTTTTTTTTTAGGTTCGGTCAATTTTTGTTTTTTATTTCTTTAAAAAAAAATATGGCAAATGATTTTTTTTTTTATTATTATTTTAAGGATATGAGGGGGAGCTCATTTGTCATTTGTAGTTGAACATTTTCTTTTCTGGGATATAATTCTTCGTGCGATTTTTTTGATAATTCATTTTCAAAATGTGTGTAAAAAACAAACAAACAAAAGAATGCCAGAGCGACAAGACAAGGAATACGTGTGTGACATGCAAATTTAGGAAATTGTTTTTTTTTTCTTAATTAGCGACGTGTTTGAATAATTTTTTTTTTCGCCCAAATTCCGCGGGAAAAAAAAACGATTTTTGAAATTTTTAGAAATCGATAGAATTTTTTTAGGGATAGCGCCCTCTATTGTCCACCAGAAATGTAAAAATTCACCCCAAAAAAAATTTCAATGAATTCAAATTCGAATGAATGAGTCAATAATCTTGAGGACGAATCAAATTTCTAGTCGATGAAACAAATTTGGATTCCAAAAAAAAAGGAAAAAAATGTCAAACAACGACATTTTTGTGTTCAAGGTCCAGTTTCTCTCTCTCTCTCTCTCTCCTCAAAAAATCGAATGATTGAATCGTTACGTCGCCAGTCCCCCTCCCCCTTCCCCCCTGCTGTTATAACATTCTTTAATTCCTTTAAAAAAATTCTTTCAGAAAACCAAACATTTTTTAGTGGACACGTGTGTGTACAGTGTAGACATGTGTGGATGGAGCGGTCCTGTGTGTTTTCTTTAAAAAATGAAATAATTCCGCGATTGAGAGACCCCCCCCCCCTTTTAATTTTTTTTTATTTGAATTCATTTCAATTTTAATTTAGTACATTTACAAAAAAAATGGGTAAATGTCATTTTTTTAATTTTCGGTTTCTGTCGTGTCTCGCCAACTTCATCCGGCGATTTTTTGATTGAAATCCCATCAACTCGACAGAGGATCTCCCAAACCCAACACACATTTATTATTTTGATTTTGATTGATTTATTTTACAAAAATTTGATCTGTATAAAAGAAATTCATCGCCCCGATTGTTGTTGTTGTTATATCGTGTGTGTAATCAGCACCTTGTTATTACCCCAAGCTAATTAGAATTTCGCCCACACTAAAAGAAAAAGAAAAAACATTTTTTTTTCATTGAAAATTTATTCATTTAAATCGAAGAAGAAAAAGGTTTTTTGACAAAAAAAAGAAACCTTCACAAATTTCCATCTCTCTATCTCTTATAATATAATTCTTTCAATCTCTATTAGAAATTTAAAAAACAAAAAAGGGAAAAAATTCGATGATGTATGATATAATGAAACATTTCTCACTTCTCACTTTCCTATCTCTCCTATCTATCTCTAACCCTTCTTCACACACACACACACACGCATTATAAAGAAATTAGAAGAATTAATTCTTGAGATTATAAATAGACATTTTTTTTTAATTCGATGATGATGAATGATGATCGACTCGCGTGTCCATCTGTTTTTATTTTAATTTCACACCTTCAAGGATTAAAAAAAACAACAAATTCAGCTCCTTTTTCAATTTTCAAAAAATTCAATCGAAATTTCGTCTGGCAAAAGTTTAAAAAAAAATTACAAAATGAAATAAATCCCCGCCCACCCCCCAACCCCCCTCAACAAGGTTATGTCCATGTGTGTGTGTTCAAAAACATTTTTGAGAGACGACAAAAAAAAACTTATTAAAAAAGGGAGAGAGAAGAAAGAAAAAAAAATCTTTTTTTTAATTGAATTTTTTTTTTCGTAGTCGGAAAAAGATGAAATCGAAACCAAAAAAAAAATTAAATAAAAATTAAAAAAAAAGTTAAATTTTTAAAAACCAGTATCGATGAGCAATACTATGACCTTTTTCGCCTAACGTGCAATACCCCGCCCCCACCCCCCTCATCAAGCCCCTCCCATTTCTCTCTCTCTCTCTCTCTCTCGGTCTCTCTATCTAATCTCTCTCTCTCTAAACTCTCTATCTCTGCCATTACATAATTCTGCCATTATCTGTCGTTTGTTTGTTGGTTTGGATCAAAGTTTATCATGATTCTATAATGATGATGATTTATTATCTTCCCATCCCCCCGTTATGATTATAACCCCCCCCCAACCTATCCTTATTACAGCCCCATCCCATCCTAAGGAATCCCTTGTTATTTATTGCAAAATATTGAGTCTCTCTCTCTCTCTCTCTCTCTCTCTCTCTGCTCTTTCTTGTTTGTTTGTTTGATTTTATTTCCTTGTTCTTCATCATCATCATATGATTCTATAGGTTGTCATTTGGCACGTGGATAAAAAAGATACAAAAGATTACAAAAAAAAACTAAACAGTTTCGATTTTCTTTCTTATTATTATTTTAAAAAATATATGTAATAAAAGGCCGGAGAGCCCACAGTTGCCCACACACACACACACCCAGAGAGAGATCAATATCTAACTTGTTTGGGAGTGGTGGAAATAAACACACATAAATCTAAATCTATTCAGCAGCCCAAAAGACGTTAGATAGCTTCCAGGGGAAAGGGAGTATCATGGGCTGATGCGGTCTAGCCGCTAGCTGCTATAATATACTATAGCGCACCAGCTGGTCGTTAATATTTTTTGACTTTGTGGCCGCACTGGGTGATGCATATAATATGTTAATGACATAATATGCGGCTTGTATAAATAATCTCTCGATCGATTTTCTCTTTTTCTTTTTGGGTTATCTTTTCTTTATCTCAACAAAGGGCGAGATAATCTAATTGAATCGTCATAGTTCAGTTGTTACTCAGAGTGCCGCAGAATACAACACAGAATATCCCAGGTATAAAATATTAAATACATGTCGTAATATCCTCCCAGCCAATAATCATTATTAGAGGCCTGTACTAGAATCAACGAAAAATATTTCTTTTATTCTTTAATATTATACATTTCTCGGCTGCTGGATATTATAAACGATGATGGGCCGGAGCCTCATATTATACACGCTGAAAAATTATAAGCCTCCGGGACTAGAGAGAGGCTCGGTCGGGGGGAGTCTGGAGACATGGAGGAACCGCTCAAGTCTCCTCCTCTTTTGGGGTCCGTCCCTCGTCGTCGTCGTCGTCGACGACGTCGATCCCGCCGAGCGCGATGCACCAAATCTTTTTGGCTTGCAGCCCATGTTATGTTGCGCCGGGGCTTCCATGTCGCAGATGGCCCTGATGGTTTCCTTATATTTATATATACACATTTATATATATATAAGAAGACCCTATATATTTATACTATTACTACTACTACTACTACTACTACTACGATAGCTATTTTGATATCAAGTTATATTCCCCTATAGAATTTTCTTCTTTGATGTCATTTCACTTTATTTGATTTTTTGGGGGCTGCAGAAACTTTCTTTATTTTATTTTTATTTTTTGAGTTTCTTGCTGTGGTGTTACATTATTATTAACAAGGGCCGGCTCCTAACGTCCTTGGTCGATCGCTGAAGGAGAAAAATATCTATTGATTCCGGGCTGTGCTGTTCTGTGCTGCTGCTCTGCTCTGCTCTCCTCCTCCGCATCCGGTTGATCACGTTCTTGTTGAATTTTGGCCGTTGTATTTATACACAGACACACAGACAGACACGTATAGACAGGAGGAGCCAAGGCGTAGCGGATAAGAGCCTGGAGAGAGATAAAAGAAAAATCCAGTAAATACATTTATTTCTCCCTTTTCTTCCACAGCAACTCTGTAAGAAAAGAAATAGAAAAAAAGATTGTCGGTGGCTGAATTGTTTTCAATGTTGGACACGTTAAAGAAGATGATGATGACGTAACTCGGTAGAGAGATACATACATAACATTGGCCAGGAGGGAGGAGGTTGAAACTCTAAACTTACGAGAGTTTTCAAACTGATGACGAGTTGTTTATTCATTTATTATTGTAGGAGAGAAGTTTTAGACGTGCCCAGAGGGGGCTCAATATTATTATTCACGCTGAAATGCTCTTGCACGACACGGACCATCAGCGCAGGTGTTGACAACCCGGCGGGCGGGCGGTCGGTCGGTCGCTGGACGAGCCAAACTTTTATTGTGTTACATATTATAATATTGATATGATGAATTATTTCAGCCGCCAGAGTTATGAAAGTCGTCACGCCCACATCACGAACGCTCATTTATAATCAGTGCTGTGCTGTGTGAAACTCTCAAACTCGGCCAATTTGATATGATCCCATCTCACGGCCATTTAACTCGGAATTCAATTTTCATTTACAATAATTCCATCGGTTCATATACACGCCCCCTTTTTTATTTTTCTTCACCCTTCCTCCCCTTAAATTACGTCAGACCAAACCAAATCGTCGGTAAGAGTGGAAAGGAAAAAATAAAGTGCTCCGGATCAAAAAAATTCTGTAAGTAAATCAATCAACTTAATCTATTCAATATATATATATAGGAGAGACTGAGAGAGAGTTGTTGGCGGGAAATGGGTTGAATTTGAAAAATCGTTATTTGAAATATATTCAAGTGAGCGATAGATGACGACGACTGTCGTTGAATTGTTAAGGGCGTCACGCGGTGTTATAGTCCCGCATCAGCACAGTTGACGGAGAATAAGGGTGGGGGGAAATACCCCGGAGGTGCGCTATTTTATACGTTGACGTCTCTTATATGGCGGACGTGTTATATGTAAATATGCCACCCTGTGTCGTTTATTTTTCTTTTTATTCGCGTGAAAATAATAATAAATAAAAAAAAAAAACATATTTTTCCTTTTCAACTGAATTTTGCATATTCCGAAGAAAAAATATCCAATTTTCAATGATCACAAGTTTTTTCTTTTTTTCTTTTAGTTTAGTTTATATTCATGTCCATCGGTTTCTTATATATTCTCTGTATAGAATTCATCGGGAGAAACATAAAATGTTGGCCTCTGTAGACACGGCCCATCATTTATATTGTCGGCCACAGGGGGTAGTATATTAAAACTCTCCAACTGGGAAATACAGAATGTCGTCGCCCGTTAGTATAACCTATATCTATTCCGCCTACACGGTCAGAATTATACGGAGGCAAATTTACATAAAACAAAATGAAGATGATTAGCGCACCCATAAATCACTCTGCTATATGTATACACAACAACAGTATAAGATATCTAACTAGACTAAAGTGTGCCATTTATTTTTAAAAATGATTTTGATCATGTCCTTGCGGTAGATGTGTGTACGTAGACATGTTATTAAGGAACTATTACACATTACTATTTCGGTTCTTTTTTTTTTTAAAAAAAGATATTGGATGTGATCATATTTATGTATACCCAGACCCCTTTTTTCCCTTATTCCGTCAGACATGAGATCCTTGGAGAATTGTCAGCATATGATTCGTTCTCGTGTTCTGTGATATCTCATCATTTCCGCTCTTGAGATCCATTCCCGACGGAATAGAAAAATCTTTTTTTTCTTCTTCTTCTTCTTCTTTTTCTTTAATATTCAGATATAAATATATTAACGGGGCCGGCCGTGTGTAGTAGTAATAATCGCCCCGACGTTATATATTAAAGTTGATGTCGATTATTTTAAAAATAATTTCTTTCTTTTTTTTCTTTTTTGGGGGGTATCGTCCCCTGTTGATTATACATGTTCAATTAGCCTCCGAGTGATTTGCGGACAAGCTGCGCAAGTCGTGTATTTTAAATTTGGCGGGCAATAGAACTAAATGATGATACCCTCCCCTAAAAGATTATTTGTGTGTGTGTGTGCTTAGAAGAAAAAGAGGTCAAGGAAATAATCATTTCGGAGATATGCAGCTGCATAATACATCCCAGAACATATATATAGTGGCCTAATAACAATCTCAGAGTTATACACACAGCTGACAAAATGTGGAACGCAGCGGGCCGTGCGTGACTTTCACGGTCACGACAGAATCGTCCCCTCACATTTGGACAGTTGGGCGGGGGGGGGTTCGTTTTATTTTTATTTTATTTTTATTTTTAAAATAACTAATTGCGATTTACTCGGAATTGTGTGCGATCTTTTTTACCGGGAAAAAGAAGAAATTCGTTTTCTTTTGTCGTCACTATGCGCGTGTAATGGTATCTCAGTCCATCCGCCAACCGGATGCAGCAGTGTACAGCAGCAGCGCGGAGGATATCTCTGCCATCGCCGAGAGAAGAGTCCAACGGAGCGCTAAGAATACGAAATGCTCCCAGCTGACTCATCGACCCAATTACATGGAATTCGATATATTATAGGACAATTTCCCAAAAATCAAACAAGGGCACATTATAAAAAAGTAGAGAGATTTAAGTTCAATCTCGTTAAACTGTCGTCACTCCATAAAATGTTAAAATTGAACTTTTGGTTTTTTGTTCTGGAGAATTATACAGGGCCATACAACAATCAACAGCTCAAACACCCGAAAGAGATATAATAGGATCGTCCATTCTAAATAGGTTATAAATTATTATATCCAGGACTTTTTGTGTGTGTGGGAGGATTTTCTTATTATAATAATATACGCTCGTTTTCTTCTGTATATTATCCAACGCTTTATGTCTGTGTGTGTGTGTGTGTGTGTACGAAAACTGGCTGGACAAAACTTTCGCTATACACACCACGAACATTAGTTATAATGAGCAACCTGGCCGTATATATACGTACCCCTACTGGTACTATACTAGCGGAAACTTTCTAGAGATATACTCTATATATTTTGTTACAAAACTTGGTGTGTAGTAGTAGTAGTAGTACAACTTTATGTATCGATCGCCATTTAGGATGATTAATGAATATGTCTACCGACTTTTTTATTTTTATTTTTATTTTTTTATTTTAAAAAAGAGAAAGAAAAGAAAGAAAAGAAATGCGCGTATTTTTAGACACTATACCCCGGATGTATATAAATAGTTTGACAGTAGCCAATGAGCCGTCGTCAATGTGCCATCGAAGCGCTATTACTCCGTCAAATGAACCGCGCCCATTTCTCTCTCTCTCTCTCGGCATGCAGCGCAGCCTCGACGCCACGCGTTATTACAAGACAATAGAGACGGGATATACAGTCTAAACATTTTCCCATTTGTATCATTTTTTTCCCCCCAGGCTCCATTAATAGGCGAGAGCGCGTACATCTCTCTCTAACCGAGCGAATATCAATGAAAAAAAGAATGTCTGATCGACTTGAAACGAGGCCAATATAGAATCTAGCTGTGCTGCGCGGATGAGCTAGAGATGTCAACATGTCTTAATATCTAATAGGAATCCGGCAAATAATTTGCTGCTGCTGGCCACCCAACAGTATGTAGCAACCGACTAATAATAAATAATAACCACAACACCAATAACCCACCCACCCACACATATTATGTATTACATGTATAGGATTAGCCCAAGTTATTTTTTCTCCTTTTTGTTTATATAGCCGGGCAGAAGGGACTTGATTTGCGGGGGCCGACAGAGAGAGACAACTCGACTTATTTTGCTGTCCGTCTATTTTTCCCACTCTTCTTTCTTTTTGGTCGCTGCTGACCTGAATACGTAATCATCGAGTGCTAGGCTAGCTGCTAGCTGGGTGGTCTGTACAGCCATCGATGCTGTTAGACACGGGCGTATATATACATTTGATTTCGGCCATCTAGACGCCGGCCGGGTGACGTGTTTGCGCTGATGAGAGTTCGTGCCGTGTCGACTCTCATCAAACCGAGTTGCGCTGGAGACGGGCCGCGACCAGCTCGCTGCCCGTTCAACCGTTACGCCTAGAAATATATCCAGTTAGATTTGATGTTGAATCCAATTTATAATACATATTTTTTTTTCTTTCTCTGTTGTGTGTAGAAACAAAAAGCGGGATGATTTGAATAATCCCGCCGCCTCATTATCAATCGGACGCATTTCGCCCGGCATTCGCCCCATATAATAAGACCGCATCACACCGAAATGGGTTGGGTTGGGAGGGGGTAGATAAATTTACGACCATCTTTTGATGTAACCCAAAAGGACTCAGCCGCTCCTTCCATGTGGTTCAACGCGTCGACAATCACGACCGTCATCTCCGTTCATGTAGTATTTAAATTCCTGTTTTTTCCCGCCAATAACTTTTTTTCTTTTTTCGTTAGCCGAGAGAGAGAGAGAGAAATATGGTTGACGTAAATTGTAAAACATTTCGAGATGATTTCACCGGTGTGGAATGTTATTTAAAAAAATAAAAGAAAAAGTAGAAAAAAGAAATGAGTCTGACATTTTGGAATCTAAATCAGAGGAGAAGGTCCTGAAAAGTAGATATATGTCGGACGGGATTCTTTCAATCAAGTCGGGCAACCGAGTCATCGAAACGGACGGTCCAATATTACACTCGACGGCCATACAACGAACGTACCCGGGACCAGGGTTTGCTTTCTTTCTTTCTTTTTCTTTTTTAGACTGTCGTGACAGTTCAGAGCGCCCGCTGGCGGCGACGAAATCGAATGCCGGACAAGTGGACGTATTATTAGCATATATACACACACACACACACACAACACCCCACCACCACTACTACACACACACTCCGTCATTTCCATACATGTATATAAAGTTAGATTCTAACGTCATTCTGGCTGGGATATAACAAAAAGTGTCACAAGCGAACTCGTCTCTCTCTCTCTCTGCTGGGCTGCTTTTGGCTGGAACGCTGTCCGTCTCCATTTGGCCGACATGTGACGTGATTAGAGTTTTTTTTTATCTTCTACCAGCGTCGCCGGGTGATGCCGGGACGCCGATGTGAGCCAGCGAAAAATGTGTTACAAAGAGACGCGCACTATTTCAAATTAGAAGAATAAAAAAAAAGTTTCACCATAGCGACGATGATGATGAGTCTGCTAATATATCGTGTGGTATATAAAGCTGCAGATTTAGCGGGATCTCTATTCTCTTTTGCTCTTCTCTCTGTTTGATTATCCGCTGACTCGACCGATGTGTGATATATTCCCGCTCACGAAGAAGAACAAGACGAAGATGACGACAGAAGAAGTTGGAGAGGCTATCGTTATTTTACAGAGTCATCCGCGCTCTTCTTTTGTTTTCAACCGATCCTGATTTTTAGAAACGTCCTTTTTTTGTGAGCGATTCCAGGTCGTCGGGATTGTGTGAATGATGTAATAACCTCCCCCTCCACCGGATGATTGCTATATACCTTATGGCCCATCATCATCACGTCATAAATATTCCAGATGGGCAGCAGAGAGAAGAGACCTACACACGAATTGGCCAGGTCTCTCAATGTGTCACATTACGTTTTAATGGTCACAACTTTGATATCAACGGGCCGGGCGGCTACTACTACTATTATAACATTTACTCGATTATAGTAGCGAGTTTACATGGACGAGCTATAATATACCATAGAAGAGAGAGAGAGAGAGAGAGATCTAACTCATTATTATTGCGCCATTGTTCCTGGACTGTGTTATCCCGTGCAGGACCAGGCCCAGCAGCAGCACGTCGCTTCGTTTTCAATCCTCAACTTATTCCTACCGAGAGAGAGAGAGAGAAAGGCGTGGTATATAGTTAAAACAACGTTACATGCATGAGTGATGTGCGACGACGTTGAAAGCGGCTGCTCGGCACGAGACATGAGCAACTGTTTGTAAATTCTGATGAGTCTTCTTCCACTTATCATATAACACCATCAGATGAGCCTATGTATTATTACGGCCCTGTATATATAGGCTGTAATTTAGTTTAGAGAGAGAAAGCCTGGGCATCCAGGTTCCAGTTTTCTGGAAAACTCAAAAATCCACCAGAGTCCCTGTGTGTCTGTTTCCTAGTATTCCTTTCCTTCTATTAATAATCCATATACACAGGGCCAGCCAGCCAGCCAGCCATCCGGCGTCGGCAGAATTAGAAAGAAGGTATCATCATTAATGAATTGTGTGTTTCCCAGCACAGCAGCTATATAGCCTGCCTATATTATAGGCTAGCTGTGAGTTAACATTTTTTAATGAAACATTTTTTTGAGGGGGAGAAACACGTTAATGGAAGCTGAAACAACAACGGCCGCCTGGATGATTGAATTATGTAAAACGATGAAAAGAACACACACGGAAAAAAGAAACGAGAAACGAAAATGTATATAGATTTTGTTATGAATGAATAATATGTTGCAACGTTGGATACGATGAAGTAAATACAATTTTCGGGGTGTTTCTAATTTCGGCTGCTTGAAAATAAACAACAGCCGCCCTCCCCCCTCTCTCAATTCAGAATTGATGTCTTTTTTTTTTTTAACAAACCCTTTTCACTCATTATGTCTCGTCCGTCGTCGCAAATTGAAATAAACGTAAATCACATCAAAGAGTGTTTGCTTCGCAACGGATTTGTTGGCCATGTGGCTCACCAATCGGGAAAGATATTCCACGAACAAGAAGATGGGCTGCTGGCGCCAGCCAAAGTGACTGGCACACCGTCGACGTCAGACGAACTCAAACATCTGCTTGTCGTGAACGTCATACGCAATAATACACACATCGTTGAGCAACTTTTGGTGAGGAATTTTCTTTTTTCTTCGAAATCTTTACGTTACAAAGTTTGACCTGAATATACTCTTTTGCAGAAGGATGGAAACAAAACGGTTGGTGGGATGTTTCCTTTACCGGCTGGGGTTTACGAAATCCTCCACGCTCTGCTACCTCTGTTCTCGTTTACTAGGGAGGAACCACCAGCTGATCCAAAGTCTCTAGACTGTTTTGTCACCGATTTGTCAGACTTGCTGAAAAAGTCTCTCAATTGGCTAGATGAAGAAGACGTCTTCACTAAAGCCTTGAAATGGCTCAAAGAAAAAGTCTGCTTTGCTGTCTGGTGCCTCGATCAATCCTTCTGCGGCCCTGGGACCTCCCTGAAGACAATCTTGGAGCTGTGCACCCAACAACCATCCAATTTAAACACACTAAAATCTCTGGGTGGCCTGCAACTGGTCAATCAACAGGATGTATCTGCCTTTCTTGACTATCATTCCATCAATGTTTACAGGGGATTCCTGGCCCTTAGCGGATTCATTCAGTACCTCTTCAAACCTTTTCAAAGGTCGCAGAACAAAGCCACCAACCTGGAAGAGGTTGACAGCCTCATCAGAGACATCAATTGCAAAGAAATGAGTCTCCAAGTCATGGAGGATGTATTCTCTCTCTGCTTCCTGAGGAAAGAAGACATCATCTTTGAGGACACTGCCTCAGACAGTGGGGGAGAAGAAATCAAGTCCGAAGAAGTCTCCAAATCCAAAAAGAGTGGAGAGCCTTCTTGCCCATCAAACAGTAACAGCCCGAGCAATACTCAAACGGGGACGTCTAGCACCGCCTGTTTGGCAGGCAAAAAGGGCGACATGTCGCTCGGTTTTCTGTGCCAGGACCCCGATAAACTCCAGGTAATTACGCTTTCTTTAATAGCTCACCATCCATTAAAACAAAATAAAAAAACATACATTTCTTTATGGGGTTTCCGGTCAATTAAAATGAAGCGAAAATGCCTTCTGCTGGCGACCCATTTCTTTTAGTGTTGGTTGGCGGATCAAAAAGTGTTAATTTGTGTCCTGGTTGTCTCTCCTAGAAATCGCTCCTGATGCTCAAAATGCGGCTGGAAGACATTCAGGTTGGCGACGACGCGGAATTATCGCTGCGGCATCGTAAACTTGAGCAGCGCGTCAGTCAAGCCCTTTGGAGACTGCAACTTGTCGATTACGAGCCCCGGACGGCCAGCTATTTCTCCCGTCCACGACCGCCGCAAGATGGCTGCATTGTCGTACGCAAAGCCTGGCTGGCCCGCCTCAATCCGTCGGTGCAGACCTGGTACGGCTACAACGGCGGCCGTCGTAAATTGCGTCCGCCGAGCTCGGCCAAGGCGAGCAAGGCAATCGACCGACACATTGATCCGCTGCTGGTCAACCGGCTGCTAGCTGATCCGCTTTCGTTGATGGCCATGTCCATGATGAATTCGCAATTGTCCGCCGCCCGTCAAGTGGCTGATTTGTACCAACTCTGGGAGACTCCGCAGGGACGGGAATTGCATTTCAGTTTGGCCCACGCTTCCGCCGCCCAGGAGCTCCGTCGCATCGGGCGCCAGATCGCTGGCTCGCAAGATCCTAAAGTTGAGTCCCTCAGTCACGTCCGTCTACCGTCGGCCGTCGAAACTCAACTCAGCACGCTACAGCAGGCCGTCGTGCCTTCGTTGACTGCCGATGACGACTGGCAATCGGCCGTCTTGATGGCCGATCTAATCAATTCTTCCACTCTATCCACACCAGAGCTCAACGTCCAGCTACTCAATTACGCACTGCGACGGATCGAAGGCACGGTCGACACCAATGTCGAGCCGTGGCGCACCCTGAGACGTTTCACCGATTCCAGCAATTACCTCCTACCGGCCGGATCGTCTCCTGCCCAGTCTCATCTGCCATTCGACTTGGAGCGGCTTAAAGAGCGGGCCGAGCGTTTGGAATCCATCCGCGTTGCATTTCGTCAGCTCGTCGAAGCGTCTCAGTTGGTCGGCGGATGCAACCATCCGGATCCCTTCGATTCGGCATTGGAAATGTTGGACCGAATTCTCGGCGGCCAGTCGACTCCTCTACTCCGGATAAAGCGTTACTTGGGCATTTTACGGCAGTTAATTCCGTCACGATTGCAGGGGGAAAGCCCCGCCCGTCTCCTGGAAGTGCACCACGTCGCCGTGTTGATTATGGAGCGGTTGCGGGAGCAACCGGAAGCCATTGAGGAAATGGAAACGATCGCCCAGTCGATGGGAATCGAACTGCCAGCTTTCCTGGCCGAATGCCTTTGCTCCATTCCGGATTCGGGGGCCAAATTGGTCGACCTGTCGGACCGTGAATTCGTGGTCAAATTAATCACTTACCTCCACGCCCGTTGTCCAATCCTGGCCCAAGTTGTTGAGCTCCAACTGCAGACCCGACACGGTTTCTCCCATTTTCCAGATCTGGACAGACAGGTCGGCACCGAATGCTTGGCTCTGTTCCGGCGCTACCTGGAACGGCCGTCCCAATTGGGTCAACCCAAGGAGTCAACGACGTGTCCGCCCGTAAACTCCAGACCGCCCAAACGGGCTCACGTCCGCCCACTGCCGGATTCGCCATCGCCCATTGTGGATGCCCATAATTCATTGCTGGCCGAGTCAGAAGAGGAGCCAACCGCTCGATTAGGAGCCCTGATCCTGGAAGCCATTCCTCAAGCCTCGGCCAAACAGCTGGAGCACTTGCTGCCCCAGCCGCTTTTGATTGTCGAACAACTTTTGATGAACAGTCAAATGGGCTTGGCCACCGATTTGGTCAAAGTGCTGAGGCTCAACGGCCCCGACGAGGATATGGAAGAGATTGACAAGCTCCTCCTACGTTACGCAACCAAAGCCCTGGCTCTGGGCCTGCCGGAAATTGCATCTTCTCCTCCTTCCAGGGATTCTTCTTCCAAAGTCCAGCAGGTCGATCAGATGAGCAAGAAGAAGAAAACGGGCGCTTTCGAGCTGCCGGCCACCGTCCCGCCCAAGGAGCAATGGGTGAAAGATGCCGATGTCGACCAGTGTCCCTGCTGCAAGACGGTCCAGTTCTCCATGTTCGATCGACGCCATCACTGTCGCCGTTGTGGCCGTGTCGTCTGCTCCGCCTGCTCTCCTCACAGGAGACTAGTCGACGGTTACGGCGACGTTCCAGTCCGCACCTGCGTCGACTGCCACTCCACCTTGCAGGATCGCTCGGAATCGGAGCCTCGATCCGTTCGTTCGACAGCCGGAGACGGCGGCCAGCTCGTCTGGCGATTGTCGCTAGAAGCCCTGCACAACCAAATTGCCCGGCGTGAATTCAGTTACGAACACGCTCCCAATTTGGCCCTGGCCTTGGCCATGGTACATTTGTGCCACTGCAATGAAACGATGGCTAATTTCCTTCTGGATCAGAGCAGCTCCATGCTGGCCACTTTACACCGCTACCTCCTTCACGGCACTTTGATGGACGTTTGCTCCGATCCTTTGATGATGTTCTCTCTCATCAAATCGCTAATTTTAGGCGCCAAAATGAGGTACTCTGATATCATCGCCGCCCCGAGTCAAAGCAAAGGCAAACCGTCTCGCGGCCTGGCCCGCTGCGACGCTTTGCTCGGACAAATTGATTTATTATCGCTGCTTGTCTCGGCCAATTGCCTTCATTTGCTTCCGCCGCAGCCAATGTCTCAACTGGACACGTGGAGGAAACTCAGGGACCGGCTCATCGACATTGAACTCTGGAGTTTGGCGCTGGATGTCAGCACCAAAGCTGGACTGGATGCCGGTTCCGTTTGGGCTGCCTGGGGGTTAGTTTGCCTGAAAGCTGGAAATTTTCAAGGTAATCAACCATATGATTTCTAATCATTAAATCAAATGTTTTAAATTAAAATTTCCTTTTTCTCAAAAACAAAATTTCAGGAGCTCGACAGAGATTTCAACGGTGTTTGAAGCCGGGCAAGAATTCTCCACTGTTGCAAGAGATCCTTTCAGTGTTGGAGAGTTTGAGTATTCCCTGTGCCAGTTTGCCCGGCAACATGAACGAAAGCAGCGCCGGAAGTTCGTGGAACTCGAAACGGACCCGAAACCTATCGTCTCCCTCGTCTCTGCCTTCGCCCGTTTTCAACTGCGACAATCCGCAGTTGATTGTCGCTTCGCTGACTCGTCTGGGCGACATTTGCGCTGGAAATTTAGTCGAAGTGGAGGATAAAAACTGCATCATGGAGGAAATCCTCTTCTACTTGGAGAGTTATGGGCAGCCCGAATCACCCTGCGCTTACCTCGTCGAAAGGAGCGGAAGGATCGATCTGGCCGTCCACCGTTTCGCCTCCAGTAGCAACGGCCGACACAAGACGTCGGACGTCTTCAATCAAGGACTGTTGTTGCCTTGTCTCAAGTCCAGCAAACTCGAGGATCTGATCATCGAAATGAAGCGTCACGACTCTAGTTTCTACTCGTGGAAGACTCACCTGCTGGCCGCCGCTCAATTGCTGGAGACGAAATGCTTTTGGAACAGTCTCTACCAGCTGCATTGCCTTTGCGGTGACTGGATCCGGGCCAGTTTGGTTGCCATCCGGCGACTTTTCCTCAGCGATCTTTTCAGCGTCGAGACCCTGATAAGCCGGTCGCATTTACTCGAAGATATTACCGCCCATCTGAACCAGTATCTTGGCCGTCAGCAGTCCCTGGATTCTCAAGGCGAAAGTGAAAAGCAGTTGCCGCTCTGGTGGCCAGTCAACGAAGTGATTTCACTCCAGAAAACGGTTCAACTTCAAATGAAAGTCACCAGCTTCCTGGACGTGTGTTTAAAGGAAGGGAAATTGTCCAGCGCCTTCCTGGCCGTGGTTAAGAGCGTCACTCAGTCGCCGGACGGGATCAGCAGTTCTTTCGGCGAATTGAATAGCAACAACAACAGCGGAGTCTATTTGATTCCCACATTACTGGGCTCTCGACAGTTCCGGTGTTCCAGCGCCGTCCTGATCACTTGCGCCAACCCCGACGCGTTTTCCTTTGAGCTTTCGTGGACCATTTGCTGTGATTTGCGTGTCAGACTGGATCGTTACTTCCGTCTGTCGTCTTTCGTCCTGATTCGTCGCGGTCAAGTTCCATCTCTGATCCAGTTAGTGGAATTCATCAAAGGACGAATGACTAGTCAGTCGGTCGGCTTCTTCGACATGGACGACCTTCTAGTCGAGTGCGCCACATTAGTCCAGGAGCGTGACAGAGAGAGCAGGAGTCCCGATCTTGAGCTGATCGTTCAATACATCAAGAAACCAGCCAGTAAAATCCGCGGCTTCATCAATCTCGGCTGGTTGAAAGCTGCATATCTGTTGGCCGTGAAAAACGGACAAGTCGCCGATGTGATACATATCCAGCAGGAGGCGACCCGCTTGCAGCAAATGGCCGTTTTGGCACTTTGTGATAAATGGCTACGTGCCCGTAATATAGCCAAATAATAGGTTACTCAAGTTCCTCTTGTGTAATCAATGAAAATGTTTCTTTGTTTCTTGTTTTCACTCTTTTGTTTTCAAAATCTTTTTGTTTAAACAAACGCTTTTTTGTATGTATTTTTTTTACAGCTCTCTTAGATACGTACGCTTCAAAGAGTGCCGTAATACCTGTCTTTCTTATTACGTTTTCGAATTTTCTCGCGAATGCCGTGATTATATTCATATGAATACCCAATTCTTGGTAGTTAATCTAACGATTTAATGGATATTTTGATTGGTTTGGTTGTTGAATCAATTACTTTTTCGTGGATCAAGCTAATACACTATCAAGAGAAGATGCTCAAATGAATTTGATTATTTTTTATGGGTTTTTAGGTGTAAAAATGTTGGTGTAAACATTTCAAATTTTTCAACCCAGAGAAGTCCCAGAGTTGCCAACAGTAAAGATTGAACAATTTTGTTTGAAGCAAGGCACGAGGTGTTTAGTTTTAATTTTTTTTGCAATTAAAATTGATGAAATTTTTATTAATAATTTAATGGCAGAAGGCGGTTATTTATTAATTTTCTTTTAATTTTAATTGGTTGTGCAACGATGCACGTTTCCGGTTGCCGGTAGAGCACATTTCTGCCAGCCTTATTGTTCACTTGTATGGCGCTCGAAGTGGTTGTGTTCAACCTGGTGTTACTATGGTTGTTTCGATTAATTTGCATTAACTAGTTCAAGTGAATATTGAACTGCCTTAATTATTTTTCAACTATTGAAATGCTTTCTCTTAACTGTGGCATTTGGCAAGAGATAAATCTAGAACATGAAATGTCGAAAGTGACTCATCGTTCAGAGTAAAAGTGATCGTTATTTTACTTCTGATTAGTGAAGGGTTTAACTAATGAACAAGGGAATCATCTCATAAATCTTATTTATCCATCAAGATCTTCTGTGCATTCAGTTTATGATCCATGTTTCCCAAACAGTTGACGTGTTTCAGCCATTTGTTAGCATGTTGCTGCTGATCAAGTGAAAGTGATTCATGCTAATCAGTGAACACGTGTGCAATGTCTCAATCAAATTCAACCAACAAGCTTTCTCCTTGAATAACTAGCAATTGTTCGTTTGAGTGCAACTTACAGAGTTGAGTGTTTCACTTTTGTACTGAATGTTTCAGTACGTCAGATTGATCCTCAAATGGAAACCATTACAGAATAAATGGGATATAATATCAGGATTACACTTTTGTATTTGGAGGGTATGTAATAGAATATAATGTGTGCAATCTAACAGTTACTAATCTCTTTCCACTTTTACTCATTCCCTTATTATAGAAGTTCTTGCAGGCTGCTTTTTTACTCGTTGGCATTGGACTTCAACCACAAACTGCTATCAGGAATTCGATATCATTTACAAAAGGTAAGAGAAAACAAGGTTGTTTGGCAGAAATATTAAAATAAGGTGGTTAAATTAAGTAAGGTCTGGATGATATCCATCATGTCTGAACTAGTTGTTTATGTTTTTGTAAAACGTAACATGGCAAATGGTGTTAAGTTAAGATAACTCATAGAAGTTTTCTAAAGGTTCGTGAGGAAAGTTGGTTGATTTTTTCCCGCGTATAAATGTTTTTTTTTAAAAAAAAAGTGAAATTTGAATTTTGGCGCACTATTGGGAATTCGTTTATAAATTTCGCCGCTAGAGGGCGTTAACTAGCCGGGGGCTTCTGCATAGCGTCCCTTCGCCGTTCGACAAATTTGGCTCCAACAGAACGCAATTTTTTTTTAGTATTTTCCTTCACACATTTTTAATAATAGATCATAGTTCATAATAAATCGTGAGCAACTTGTGTTTTAATTGTTCGAACGTTGAAAATGGGCAAGAAATTGATGTGGTGACCCTTTTTCAGTGTTTGAACGATTTTTGAGACCCCCGGTACACTAACGCTGATTCGACCCGGCCAACGCTTATATTCTCGAGTAAATCATTGGTTAGGTATCGCTTCTCGGCCTTTTGGCTAAGATCAAAGTGTAGTATCTGTTCTTATCAGCTTAATATCTGATACGGGACCAAATGGTCCCCAGAATATTAAACTGATTTTTGGAATCAGGCGGGAATACAGTGCTTGCACTGCTCCCGCCACGGGTTGACCCGGTATTGCAGTACCTCCGGGATCGGCCCACCCTCTCTGAGGGTTAATAATAAATAAAATAAAAAACATTGTTAAATTTAACAACTAACGGTTAAATTCATCTCCAATAACGATAAACGTGAAATTCTTTCCATCAAATTTATATGTTTCGCCTAAAAATGATATTAAAATTTCCCCAATATAGGTTTTGTTGTGGTCACAAGTTATTCGAAACAACGGAAGAAAATGACAGAGATTATCAGGTCATAAAATTTAACCGTGCATGAAAAAAAGATCAGGTTAGAAAACGTTTTGTATTATCCGAATACTGCGCTATGTAATTATTTTACTACCCCCTCGATCATTTTGTTTTGGGAGAAAGGATCAGCAATATTCTCCATATTTAACAAATCAAAAATAGTCAAATGCACGAAGTTCAGTGGTATTGTGTTTATACTGACAATCTGTTGTTCAGTAACTTCATCTGGAGGGGCGAACCACGGCGAAGCAGTCAGATTGAAGTCTGGAGGTGGTTCGGGAGTTGAAGGTCGTTGATCGGCTGGCATTCCATAAGGGCGGAGTTGATAAATCAAATAATCAAATATGTGCATCAGTTCAGGAGTGATATAGTGAAAGGATATGGCGCTGTCAGAACAACAATCTTTTCCCTGTTCACACCGCCAAAACCAGATTTAAAAGGTAATACTCGTTCAACAACTGATATGAATAGTATTACCTTTGTGGGTGGATAGTAAATATTATTCCAGTACCAATAACTTGGTGTAATTTTACCAGGAAAGTAGTGTTGCTCTGGAACAAAGGGAAAGAATCGGCCCCTTCCTTTAGAGTCCCGCGTGTCCATTGTCGAGACGTTCAGATTTTCCATACATTTCCCTTCGCAATCCAACGAACGAAAATGTAATTAATCGTAGCGGTTCAAGTCGATGTTAAATTACTAACCCATTTCTGCATCTTCCGCCCCTTCGTGATCGTGTCGACAAGTGAGTGCGTTAAAATAACTGAAAAAAAAACGATCGAAAATGAGATCAATTTGCATGAAATCAAAAAGCATAAAAGCTGGTTTACCCTTCTTCGACGAACCTCCTGGTCGCTTCTTTACTCAACACGTAACCTGCAAAAAGAGATTTTTCACTTTTTTGGGGTCGAACATTTTATTGTAACAACTTACCAGCCCCACCGCTGAAATATCCTGATTTAACAATTACTTTAAACTTGTGGCCGAACCACAACGGTTTCGATGTGTTAAAGGCTGATAGGAAATATCGCAAATTCTCAACAATAAGGTACCTGTAAAAAAATAAGTTTTTGTCTGTGGCCGGTTAATAGATTGTCGGGATAATTTTACGTGTCATCGTCAGCTTTCAGAAACCAGTCTGCTTGATCTTTGTAATTTTTCCATACATGGCGAAATGCCTCCCGTGTTTTGCCCCAGAGGTGATTTCGGCCTTCAGGGACGTGCAGATTCACAGTTGGTAACGTCGAATCTGCATTCAAATAAAGTGATAAGACTTGGCATTGAGGACAATTTTTGTTGCTAACACACACCGACTGCGGAACTCATGAACAGCAAAATGTTACAGCGTTTGCCCCACGTTTCTTTGACTGCTAACGCTTTTGTTTTGTGATTGTCGGGTGACGTCATAACCCAGCACAACACGCGCACTTTTGAGTAGAGATCATTATTTTTGTCTTCTGCGATAGACCAATTAAAAAAATATATATATATGGAATGTAAACTCTCGATTTGAAATTTACCGATAACTATTCCGTTGGCGTATTCTTTGAAGTTTTCAATCGACTGGGATTGTTGTCTAGGGGATGATACGTACATGATTAATTTTTCAAATATGTTTAGTTACGACTTAATTTAATGTTAACGTGGTGCTAATCATCAGTTATCAAAAGTTGAACTTACACATAAAGTAACTGGTTCATGAAGAAGATGACACAGCAACTAAAACCAACGATTACAAAAAATTTCACTCTTCGACGGGGCGGGTGAAACATCGCCGATCCTGCACTCGATGTCGACATGGTGATCAGGTAGAGCAATTAAACAGATACTAACACTAGCTTGTTGGTTTTTGTCGAAAGGGTCAACAATAGAAAAATAAAACTGGTTTCAGAATCAAACTGAAAACTGCCTAGGGCATTACTAAAAGAAACCTGAAATCCTTGTTGCGCTATAGTTAACTGCCAAATATTAGCAAACCATTCTGTCGATTCTGGTTGTTTCTCTTCTTTCCTGTTTTTTTTTTCCACCAACAACCTCTGTCAAATTAAAAAAAAAAAATACGATAAGGGTGCAGTCAATTTCGTCTGCAGCAATTTCTGAAGGTGTTACGTCATTAATACCTCGATTACTTACTTTGCTCATGATTAAATTCTGGCTCTTCTCTTGAATGCAATCAAGATAAAAGTTTTTTTTAAATTGAATCATGGTCTGAAATTTTTTCGCCCACTGTGAGGCACACCGTCAGCTCATAAATAATTTTTAATGTGCTTCAAAAAGAATTTGAATGTAGAAAAAAGTTGTATTATCCGAAAATTGCACTCCGTAATTTGTTTACTACTCCCGCCCTTTTTGTTTTTGAAGTAAGTTCAACAAGATTTTCAGGACTTGTCAAATTGAAAGAATTGGCTTCCGTTGAATTCAGTTCAGTTTGGATAGTAGTAGCACTTTTAGGAGTAAGATCAACAATATTTTCTGGATTTGTCGAATTGGAAAAATTGGCATCCGTCAAGTTCAGTTGTGTTTGGTTTATAGTAGCGTTCTGTTGTAAGGAAAGAGTTGTGTTTAACATAGTTGGTGGAAGTACACTATTTTTTTCAGTTGTGCTTGTGCTAGGAATAGTAATGATTTCATCTGGAGGGGCGAACCACGGTAAAGCAGTCAGATTGAAGTCTGGAGGTGGTTCGGGAGTTGCAGGTCGTTGATCGGCTGGCATTCCATAAGGGCGAAGTTGATAAATCAAATAGTCGAATATGTGCATCAATTGAGGATTGACGTAGTGGAAGGATATGGCACTGTCAGAACAACAGTCTTTACCCTGTAAAAAAAACCAAAAACAGATTTCCAAGGTAATTCTCGTTCAGCAATTGTTAAGAATATTATTACCTTTGTGGGTGGATAATAAATATTATTCCAGTACCAATAAGTTGGTGTAATTTTACCAGGAAAGTAATGTTGCTCTGGAACGAAGGGGAAGAATCGGCCCCTTCCTTTAGAGTCCCGCGTGTCCATTGTCGAGACGTTGAGATTTTCCATGCATTTTCCTTTTCAATCCAACGAACGAAATTGTAATAAATCGTAGCGGTTTATGTCGATGTAAAATTACAAACCCATTTCTGCATCTTCCGCCCCTTCGTGATCGTGTCGACATTTGAGTGCGTTAAAATAACTAAAAGACGGCCGAAAATGAATCGATTTGTATGAAATCAAGAAGCATAAAAGTGGTTTACCCTTCTTCGACGAACCTCCTGGTCGCTTCTTTACTTAACGCATAACCTGAAAAAAAAAAAAGATTTTACATTTATTTGATGGACGATTTTTTTTAAAACAACTTACCAGCTCCACCGCTGAAATATCCTGATTTAACAATTACCTTATACTTGTGGCCGAACCACAACGGTGTCGATGTGTTAAAGGCTGATAGGAAATATCGCAAATTCTCAACAATAACATAACTATAATAAGAACATAATTTCTGAAATTCTTTATTGATTAGATTATCAGAATAATGTTACGTGTCATCGTCAGCCTTCAAAAACCAGTCTGCTTGATCTCTGTAATTGTTCCATGCGTAACGAAATGCCTCCCGTGTTTTACCCCAAAGTCCGTTTCGGCCCTCACGCACGGGCAGATTCACAGTTGGTAATGTTGAATCTTTACTTCAAAATTAAGAAATAAGATTTGGCTTTTGAGTTTTGTTGATAACCCACAGTCCACACACCTTCTGCGGAACTCATAAACAGCAAAATGTTGCAGCGTTTACCCCACGTTTCTTTGACTGCTAACGCTTTTGTTTTGTGATTGTCGGGTGACGTCATAACCCAGCACAACACGCGCACCTTTGAGTAGAGATCGTTATTTTCGTCTTCTGCGATAGACCAAGGTTTAAAAATAAAATAGAGAATGAAAACTCGATATGAAATTTACCAATAATTATTCCATTGGTGTACTCTTTGATGTTTGTAATTGACTGGGATTGTTGTCTAATAAGTAGTGCAATAATATTATTAAATCTAAAGTGGTGATGGTCATCAGTTTATTTGAAATGTTAAACTTACGTGTAAAGTAATTGGTTCATGAACAAGATGATGCAGCAGCCAAACCCAATGATGATAAAAAGTAAAACTCTTCGACGGGGCGGGTGAAACATCGCCGATTCTGCACCGAATGTCAACATAGTTAACAGGTAGAAACAGTAATTAGCACGTGAGCTTTTACGTACAGTTCGACAGCTACTAACGTGTTGGTGTTTGCCGATAAGGTCCACGGAAATTAGTGCTCGTATCAGAATCAGACTGACAATTGCCAAGGACATTGCTTGTGGAAAACCCTGTCACGCTAGTTAATTGCCTTATTTTTTGTCGATGAAATTATCGTTCCATGTAGCACACAGAGATCGGGGGGGGGGGGGAATCCGTCGATTCAAATTAATTGTTTTTCAACGAGCTTTATATAATTATAGTTACGACTTACTGGTTTTACACATAATGAGACATCCTTTTCGATTTTACTTTTTCAGAACAACAGCTCTCACAACCAGACCTTTGGCTACGAGTAGACGAACTAAAATTGCTCGGCTTTGAAACGAAGTAGTTAACTGTTCGTAAAGTGCCAGCGGCAAACGGACCTAACGCACCAAAGAGTGCGTAGCCCTTCATAACGCTCGAGTCTTCTTCCTTCACCGCCGCGAGTCATTAATTCTCATTAACTTTAATGGCACGTATATATTTTTCGTCTACGATTTTTTATTCTAAATATCCGAAATTTTTTTTCTTGCGAGTTGCAAAATAATTTTTCTATTTGTTATTCGTGTCAAACCCGGCATCAATGTTAGTGAGATTAGTAGAAGATGATTTTTCTTTTAAAATAATAAGTTTTTCACGAATGAATGAACCTAATGTGGGTGGAAGTTGGTTTCTCATTCGAGTGGAACTTATTACCTTTTTGACACCTTCCGTAACAATTTCCAATCGAGTCAGAGCAGTGTAGGCGAGTGAAGGTCAGCTATTGTTTCCTAATCATTATTTCCTGTTCCCGTCGATTACTTTTCTCATAGTGTTTCACAATTTCCTCTTTTTTTTAACGTGAAAAAAGAAAAGCAAGAGTAAAATACTGCGTTCTTCAACGGACCATTGAACGGTACCCTAGTGTGCGGGTCGCTGAGTGTGACGTGAAATTAGAAGGAAAATACCATATGGCGTCTAAAAGTTATCATCTTGGAAGACGGAAAAAGATTTTTATTTGTACGCAGTTTTATCTCGCAAGTGAGCCGCGATGTGTTTTTTAAATCTCGGAAAAGTCTTGCCCTTTTTAATCTGCCATCTGTTATTCTTAAAATCTCAGAGCATTTCCATCGAATGTTGTGTCAGACGCGGCATTTTGCAGAGATGTGTCTGACTGTCCTTCTATTCAAATTCTTTCGCCGTTTATTATTTCTCTCTAATAAGATGGACAATCGGGGCCGTGACTGTATAGTAGATGGCCCGTGGCCGTGCTGTCACAGCCGTTTTTGCAATCGATGTTAGAGTGAAATAAGTTTGCGACAATGCATTGTTATTAACCATAACATTTCTAACACATTTATGGTTTCTCCTTACACGCCTTTAAGTTGCTTGCGGCAATTTCAAGTTCTATATACCAATCTACTCAAAAACAACTCAATCCTTGGACATGAAGTACTGTACAGCAGATCATTAGTTAGATCAACAGAACATCTGGCGTTCTTCAATTCAAATGTGAGACACCTAGTGGAAAAACTACGTACTTCTAATTGGAATTATTTATCCGTTTGTTTGCTTCGTTTTCGCGTGTCATGTGATCTGTGATGGGCGAACTGTAGGTAGGTGATTTACCGAGGAATTTTACATTTCAAGTATCGTACATTTAATGTTTCAACCTTCTATACAGTGGTGTGTGATTATAGAATTTGTACTCACTGACTCCAGAGCTTGCAAAACTACGCTCTTGTTACTCCGATTTTTTTTTCTATAACTATGAACATGAAGTATTGTTACTTCATGAGTATGATATGATCCACTCTTGCATGACAGAGGATTAATTATTAAAATCTAGCCTGCCAAAGATCTAATTGAATTCCCTCCTAGTGAGGTGTGCTTGATATATGTGAGTTAGCTAAACCAACTGCAACTAGGTCATGTATTTCTGCTTTTTAAAAGCAGTTGTTTATGTTGCTTGTTGTTTGTTGCTATTGTTCAATTTCAGGAGATTATTCATTTCAATTAGTGCAACATTTGATCGAAAGAAAGGGTCCACAAAAAGCGTGAATCTTTAAGATATACAGCTGTGGTGCCAACTGCCAGGTATGTGTTGCATTCCAAAGTCTATGCTGTCAGTCACTCGTATACCTTGTCAATATTGGCTGTGTGACCTGTGTCACAGTGTCAGTGAGTTGTCTGAAAAAAATCGATGATAACAAAACAAGGGAAATCCTAGTGAACAGCTTACCATACGTACATATTTTTTTAAAGAAAATTTCAAAATTTTATTTTATTAACTAACTAAGATTTTGTCTTGTAGGGTGAAATAGTTTTGATTACTTTTTGTTAATTTAGATTTTTCTTTAGATTTTGCATTTAGACTGAATGAGAGCCATCCGCTTAAGTTCAAGGAAAAAGACATGGCCAACACCACCAACACGGTCAACAAAGTTCTTTGTTTGTTAACCTGTTGGCTGCTACCACTTCAATCCCCACTCCTATATCCTTGGAATGGACCCACTCTTATTTTGAGGTATTGCTGGCTGTCTTTACAATCTTACATGACATTTTTTAAATCTCAAGTCACCTCCATTCTCGTTTCAGGTTAATCCTGCGCCTCTATTCCATGGACGGAATTCATTGGTGGAAACTAACCAGAGATCAGTGAGAGAGAGAGACTGACGAACGTGCTGACATTTAGCAATAAAGCTCACATGCGTGCCATCCTTCCGTCGCTTCGAGGCATGGTTGTGCCTGCTCCAGCGTAATTCGACTACCCAACCGATGGCTTGTCAACTCACCCCTCGCTCACAACTCGTACACCCTTGCTCTCGTCTCTCAACACAGCACGGGGTTTGATCTTTAAATCGTTTAGATCTGTTAGTGATCTGTGATGGTGGTATCTTGAGGACGATGATGATGTGAGTATTGAGCTGTTTTTGCCTTTTTTTTTGTTATTGTTTGTTATTTAAATTTAGTTGAGTGCCAATGAGCTTGAGAAGGGACGTTTTTGTTTTAGACATTTTTTCTTGTTAACGCTAGATAACACACAATGGCCATTGATCGTTTTTCAGCTGTCAGAAGCACCAGCTTCAGTAACTTTTATTTTGCACATTTCTAAAGACATTTATCGGAGTTACTGTAAGATTATTTGGGTGATATTTGACCGTAAGTGATCTAACAACGAAGCTCACTTGTTAGATTTTTGATAATTTGCGTCTTTATCTACTTCCGTTTACTAAATCAGCTAATAGTACAGCAAGTATTCATGTGACGCAGAATACGATATTCGTGATCCTCGTCGAATTTGGAGTCGATTTCATGGTTCAGTACAAAATATCACAAAATGGGTCAAAATCGCAACCGGTCCACTTCCGGAAACTTTGCATTGAACTTTCAAGTGAGCTTCGTTCTGTGCACATTTCTTAACGTGTCAGTCGATGTTTAAGCTAATTAAAATGCACTGCTCAAGTTTTGTGAGTATTATAATCTGCAATTAATCTGTATTAATCTGCAATTACGTCTACCTTTTGTACGACGATTTCGAGTGTATACTTGAAATTGTTTAATTATTCTTTTACTTATTTAAATTTTTTTTTTTATTTACAGGTTCCTTAATTAGTCAATTTGCATGACAGACTTGTTGAGAATAATGTCCTTTCAAGAAAGACAACAAATTCCCATGTTTGCTAACCCAATGGCTGCTACCCTTGAATCTCCCTTTTTAATTCCTTAAATGGGCTCTCTTGATTTGAGGTATTGTTTTCTGTCGCTACAATCTTATTGAAAATTATTGTCATCCTAAATAAGTGTTCGTTCTGCTCACAGGGTAATCCCGTGCTACTTATCGTGGACTTCATCGATTGCTGAACACCGACAAGAGCATGCTGTCATTCAAAACTGATAAATTGTGTAGTTATTTACAACTGCATATCTGGGCTCCCTTCTTCAGTGGCCCCTTTTCCCTAAATAACCACTAACCAACGCCCGCCGGTGGTCACTCACTCGCTGCGACAACTAGGAGGAAGGGAGATGTTTGGTCGAACGGGAACTTGCAAGGCGCATTATTCGATGAAATCTGTTGGAGGGTCATGAGTCTAAGCCGGAAGTCTACTATGATGCATTGCTCTCTTAAAAACTGTTCCTCTCTGGCTCTCTTCGCTCTTTTTCCGGTTTCTCTTAACCACTGCCGGGTAATCTCCCTGGTAGAGTCAGTCGGGCAGTGTCTCCCCCTGCTTGACTGGCTGCAGTTTGAACCGGACGGTCTGTTAAAATAAGAATTTAAATCTAGAACAACGCCTCCTTTGAGCGGCCCAGACAATCCTGAATCCTTTAGGGTTGCCATTCCATCGAGGCTTAAACGAGGGTACGTAATTACACATTAGTCAAATTGCTAAAGCTACAGATTCAATTGTTTGTATTATCCAGATGACGCGGAGGTGTTGCCCATTGGAAGTTTTGGTGACAAGGAGTGACTGAACAAAACGCTAAACCAAATGAAAAAAAAAAATATTAAAAAAGGTAATGCTAGATATACGACATTAAGCTTTTGCTTTCGCAGAAAATAATGTGAATTTGTTTGCAGCCAACGATCCTTTATATATCCTAGCCGAGTCCTTTCCGTCTACATTCGGTGTGAAGAGCAAAACCTAAATTTCAACACATTTTACTGCTTAGCAACGAAAAAAAAAGCGAGTGTCAAAACATTGTTTTACTTGCTCATACATAATTGTGGCAGAAACGCGTTGGTCATGTAACGGTAAATTTTTTTCTCTTTTGTTGGTGCAGCATCAAACGACACGCGATAGGTTCCGGTGGTCATCAACTATTCAAGATGGTAGACCTGTCAATGTAAAAGACAGGGTAAGGTTAGCTCCTGTAAATGTTATTCATTTTTGTTAAATAGCTGCTAGTAGGAACTCATTGTTGATTTGCGGTTACAAAATCCATAGGCCTAGAGTTCAGGTATTGTCAATCAATCATTCGATTTGCGTGTTAGATACTCCAAAATCAGTTGTGGAAATACGATTTTTTCCCCCCGCTTCTCCTGAATGGTTACTTAGGATCATTTAAGTTATTTTTTGAGTTAAGCGTTGTGAACGTAGCGGACGAACTCTGACAGTCTATCGAGGATAGGTGCAAGGGTCATGTGTTTGAAACTTAGATAAGGTTACAGTAGAATATTTTCAGAAAAGCCGATTGCTGTTCAAACGGTTCGAAATTGAAGATTTATTCATTCACTGAAGAAATGAGTCAAATGACTCATTTAACTACTAAAGTTTAAGCCATTATAATTTATGATTTGATATTTATTTTGATATTGGTTTTTGTAGGCCCATCCCCAGCAACGTCAACCCGCAGAAAGAAAAAGACCAATTTCCATGGCCTCCAGACTCGAAGGTCGCGGAGATAATTACTTAAAACTGGAATGGGGTGGTGTATAGGTTGGGTGAGAATGACACGTGTTTCAACATTATCAAGCAGGTACAATAGCCGCAAGGGTAAGCTATTTGGTATTCATTTTGATATTGGTTATTGTAGACCCATCCCCAACAAATTCACCTGCAGAAGGAAAGGCCAGTTTGCATTTCAATCGAAGGTCATGGATATCATAACGTAAAAGGTGTCATGCAGTGGTGTAGAGGTTGGGTGAGAACGGGACGTTTTGCATCATTATCAAGAAGGTAAAACAGCCACAAGGCTTAAGAGGAGGGGTGAGAAAAAGTCGTATAAAGGCGAGAGAAAAGTCGACAGGGATCAGTCGAGCGAGTACATCCGACACGGCAACAACTGCATTCTTCGTCGTATTTTCAGGTCGCAATTACGGGTAAATATTATGTATTTCTACGTGGAATTTTGTATCAATTACTATTTTTTTCTGTTAGATAATCTGTTCGTTATTATTGAATATTTAATATTGTCTAGTTAACTATGGCGTCGTGCTGCTATTGGATGTTGTATCGTCGATGGCTTGGTCGACTACTGGTGTACCGATGTCTCCTGGATAAGGCGGATACCAAACTGCAACGCCGCCGCCTTACTACACAACAATATACGCAACGACCAGTACTACACCGAGGTTGCACAGTTTGGTTTACATTTAAACCACCAAGGATCCAGATTATTACACCACAACTTGTGCTGCTCCCCGATCTACACTATCAAAGCGCTAGAGTACTACACCGAGGCTCCTAAGTACTACACCACCAAGGCACCTGAGATTACGCAACTACATATGCTTCTACCTACGACTCCAAAGCTGTCGTATACTACAAAGGAGCGCCCAAGTACCATAGAAATCAGTCGAGTGAGCCGAATAAAGTTTTCCTTTTCGAATAAAGTTCGCTTCAAACAGTGAAGGTGAGCTCTTTATTATTGGAATTGTGTGGAACATATACTAATGACTTGTTTTCCTTCCTTGTCTGTTTTTCGAACAAGACGAATTCTTTGGAATTACGTCGAATTGAATAGCAAAGATAACACATTCGTACGTGTACACCGCGTCGTTAAACTTGACATTGTTGGTCGGAAAGCCGAACTTGACGATGGCCGTACCATCACCTACGACAAGTGCGTTATTGCCACAGGTAAACATTTTATTCCAAACGAAATTCGTCTTTAAAGTCTCAATGATTACACCTTTTTTGGAATGTTGAATATCTTGGATAATCTTCCTGCTCGATAGTATCTAAGAGTCTATTTAATCTGCTAGCAATTTATTTTTGTGGTTACGAATCACTCTAAAAATGGCCTTCATTTTCTTGTTAGGTGGTAAACGAAAATCTGTTCCAATCCCTGAGCGGTGCCCTTAAAGATCCCCACGAGCACGTAACGCTGTTCCGCCATATCGATGGCGGCAACATAGGCCGAGTTCTCCCTAAATATTTGAGCCAATGGAAAACGGAGAAGGTGAAAGCGCAAGGTGCTTATGTGTTGCCTAAAGCCTAATGTTGAGGGTGCAATTTTGGAAGACTGCAAGGTCGCATTGACCTTAAACGATGGTCAAAAGGTAAACAGTTATTTCAGTACATGTTTTAGCGATGTTAATTAAAACCTGGAATTCATTGTGCAGATTCAAACTGACTATGTCGTCGCTGTTGTCGGTTGGGACGAAACAATGGATTTGGCTGTCGCTTTCGGTTAGGAAATAGATTCTACTTTTGGTGGTTATCGAGTCAATACCGAGCTTGAAGCACGATCGAACGTCTGGTAGGTAAGAATCCTTGAACATTTATTTCATATTAATTGTAATACTTGTGACTAAAACTTCACCAACATTGACTGCTCTGATGTTGTTGTTAGATAGTATATGAAATTCTTGTTAAATTAGATTCTAATTATTGGGTATGGACTTTATTTTTTATTAGGGTGGAGATGTTACGTTCTTTTGTGATATCAAATTGGGTCGTTGTCGTATGGAACATAGCTACCATGCTGTTGTATCAGGGCGATTGGCTGGAGAGAACAACCCCGGCAAAGAAACATGGATGAAATACTGCAGTGCACTGTTAACAAGTGCATTCTTCGTCGTATTATCAGAACGCAATCGGGTAAATATTCTGTTTCATGGAGTTTATATCAATTATTTGTTTTTATCTGTTTATGTACCATATTGAATATTAATGTTCAAATTATTTTCCGCATAGTTGATTGTGATGTCGTGATGTTGCTGTTTGCCGTGTCGTTGAAGGCTGGGTCGATCACTGGTGTATCGATATCTCCTGGGTATGGCGGATACCAAAGTACCACGCCGCCGCCTTACTACACAACGACAACATTCGCAAGAACCGGTTACTACATTAGGCACAATTACTACATCACCAAGGCTCCAAAATATTACACCGCAGCAAATGCTGCCCCGAATTACATCATCAAACTTACTACACCGAGGCTCCCAAGTACTACACCACCAAGTCACCGGAGTGCTACACGTATGTTGCCCCAGCTTGTACACCGAGGCTTCCAAGTATTACTCGGTTCCTAGCTACTACACCGAGGCTCCAACTTATTACACCACCAAAGCTGCTGAATACCACACCGAGCCGCCCAAGTACCACACCAATAAGGCTCCCAGAGTATTACACCACAACTTGTGCTTCCTCGACCCACTGCACCGAAGCC
The DNA here is from genome assembly GCF_021134715.1 of Daphnia pulex. NCBI lineage: Eukaryota > Metazoa > Arthropoda > Branchiopoda > Diplostraca > Daphniidae > Daphnia > Daphnia pulex. The sequence goes on along the minus strand of NC_060025.1, from coordinate 2,250,162 downwards.
CCGAAGTATTACTCTGCCCCAAACTACACAACTACAACTGAGGCGGCCAAGTATTACGCAGCCCCGACTAACTACACAGCGGCTACTCCTTCGTACTACGTTGAACCGGAATACTACACCGAGGCTGCATTGCTACACCACAACCTACGCTACACCTACTACACACTACACCGAGGCCCCTATGTACTACACTACCAAGGCACCTGAGTATTTCAACACTACTTACACGCTGCTCCGACCAGCTACACCGAAGCTCCGAAGTATTACTCTATCCCGAGTTACTACACCACCAAGGCACCTGAATATTACACCACACCCTACGCTTCTCCCACTTATTACAGGGACGTTTCTAAATAGTAAATACTAGAGTCGAATTTTCAATTTTAATAATTACGTTCAGATTTGTCAGTCATAACTTAATAATTACTAGTCAATGGGAATTGTTGGTCTTTAAAGAGAAATAAATTCTCTTTAACCTGGGTAATCATTTTGTACGGCTTCTCTAAAAGCCTTTGACATTGCGACGTTTTCTGATTTTTGTTGAATCTTTCCTATTTCGCATGTTGGAGGTGACTATTGCTCTAGTCGCTCTGCATTCCGACATGTTCTATTGTTGGGACGAACTTCATTCACAGGGCAAATTACGAAAGAAACGTACTGTGGTGTTTACTAAAAAAATTCGATGTTAACAGCTCTGTTTTTAACTTTAGTTGGCGTAACAAAGGAGTTGGAGATAGTGTTTGGTGTCTCATAGAAGTTTATCTGAAGGGTCTGGAGTTGATCAGTCACTTGTCTAACTTTTGTAAAACTTCAAGTTGTAAAAAATAAACAAATCGTGATTAAACATTTCTTTATTATAAATTATGAAACACAGCAAACAAAAACATTAAAAGGAATTGCTTTATTGTCCCACCTCCACCCGCAATTCCACCACATTTTACAATCACATACATACATACATACACTTAAGTTAACCCGTTGGCTGCCACGCCATACAACCCGTAGGTTGTACTCTACTACTCTACGCGCCACGTCTGAAGGATCCATGACCAAGTGGGACTTGCCATTGCTGACAAGTCCGGGCTGACAAGGGGGGACTAAGGTGCATTGCCTGAAACAGGCGCCTTGCGGCAAATTTTGGGCTTGGCGACTCTCCGACCCCGCGGCTTGTAAACCACGAGAGCGAACAGCGCGGCCCGTGCAGGGGAGAACAAAGGCGTGGCAGACAACGGGTTAACTAACACTAACACAAACGAAATAATACCAACAATACGATGATCCACGTTGATGACGAGTCTCGGTGTCGGTCGCGATTCGACCGAGTTTCGTTCGCACCAGGAGAAGGGGCAACATCCGACGGAGACCGATGACGACCGTTAAAGATGACAAAATCCATCTTCTCGACGTCTCCTCTGCATTACCTGAATAAAAACAAAACAATTCTTATTAAGTGACATGCCAATAAAAGTTACGTAATAGTCATATAATACATTACAAGTTCATTGATATGGTTTTTTTGCTCAAAACTTCAAAGGCGCACTTTAAATTGCTTAAAATCTACCTAACAATGTTGAGAACTGTTCACATAACAAAGCTCACTTGCTAGTCTAAAAAAAAAAAATCCGGAAGTAGACCGGAAGTAACAACAGTGCCTCAACCATTGAGCTGTCATCAAATTAAACCACATATTCGTGATCCCCATGAAATTTGGGGTCGATTTGGTGTGATTTCAACGAAATCCAAAATTTGGCCAAAATCGAGAATTTTCCTGAACTATAGTTCAGGAAAATTTTCAAAACCGGAAGTACGAAAACGTACAAAACAAAACATGAACTTTACCACAAATTTGACGAGGATCACGAATTTGTGGTTCTTTTGTACTTCAGATGAATATTTACTGAACTACTGACTGAAATGTGAAAACCGGAAGTAGAAAAAAAAAGCAACTATCGAAAATTTAACAAGTGAGCTTTGTTGCTGGAATAGTAATCGCCAGTTTTCACTAAATATTTCAACAAAACAACTGCCAATAAATATAAAAAGAGATGTTCAAAGTAACTGAAACTGACTGTTTTGACAGCTGCAAATTATCAAAAAGCCATCTAGCGTTAGAAAAAAGAAACGTCCAAGTAAAACTTCGTTTAGCGCGTAAAAGGGCCTGATTTTGGAAACTATTACACAGACAGAGACTAACGCAACTAGACTATTGGTAGATAACCTACGAAAATAAGTCAACTGTTGGGTACCTGGACATAATCCCGTGGTGAGTGACTGCACAACGGACGGAAGCGATCATGAAGTGGTCCAGAAACTCGCCAAGTCGTCAGTGAAGTAAAAACAATTGTGTTTAGAAGCAGTGAAGCTAGATGAGCGTGCGTCGCGAAGATAAGGATGTTGGTGGAAGTCCCTCTTTCGTCATGGATAAAGCATAAAGGTCAGCATTGGCAGAAGAATCTCCGTGCAGGACAGCACGATTCCATAAATAAACTGTATGCTCTGTAAAAACGAATGTTTTACATTAATGAAAATATAACAATGAATAAAGCATATCAATCTTTACCTATTCTAAGAAGCACACTGAAAAGTTCATGATGACAAAACCGTGAAAATGGAATTCACAGTAGTGGTGGCAATACTAGGTAGTATTACCTAGTTTTACCTAGTTACCTAGTATTACCTAGTTTTTTTTCCTCTACTTTTACCTAGTTTTTGGCCAATTTTTCTACCTAGAAATTACCTAGTAATAGTAATACCTAGTTTTTAAAAATTATTACCTAGATAATTACCTAGGTAATTTCGATTTTTATGCAGCGTTGTCAAAATAATGGCAACGATGTTTTTTATTCATTTTTATGTCACCCACTTGATATTTTTCGCTCCCAACCTCATGGTTTTTCGCGCCTACAGGCACAGTCCCTCACCACGTCTTATGAGTCATGACTCTCATCTCTCACACTCTCATGTTTTAAGATTTTTCGCCATTTTTGTCTGAATCTGAAAGAGTGAAGTTGAAAATTGTCGATCATATATCTTGCTGTTCGGTTTGGCTTACGACTCGAGTGCTTCTGCACAATAGAGTTTACTCAGTTGAAATATCCAATCTCCTTCTGTCATTATTTAAGTAGATTCATCTATTTTTTCTTCGAACAAATTTTAGACGTTAACTCTCTTGCTTGTTCTTTTCAAAATCTGATTCAAAATCGAAGTCTATGGTCATTTTTTATTTCGTATGAGTACTGCATTTTACATTTCATATTTTGGGAAATTAAAATTTTTTGAAGAACCTAGTTTAAAAGTTGTACCTAGTTAGAATTTTAAAACTAGGTACCTAAATTACTAGGTAATTACCTAGTTAAAAATTTTACCTAGTTATTTTTAGTACTTTTTCTATTACTTAGTACCTAGTTTTTTTTCAATTACCGTACCTAGTTTTAGCGAAAACTAGGTAAAATAACCTAGTATTACCTAGTATTCTAAAAAAACTAGGTATTTTACCTAGTATTACCTAGTAACAAAAAAAAACTAGGTTGCCACCACTAATTCACAGCAACCAACAGCATTACTCCACATGTTGAGATAAATTTCCTGATGCTAAAGAAAGTGTCATGAAGTATTGCAGTAGCGTGGTGATAGGTGGTTCACTTCACACTCTTCATGTCACTGAAACTCTAAGGGGAAATGGGACAAGGAAATTCTCTATGTTATTTACAAATTTACACAAATTTACCTGTAAGAAATTAAACTCTACCTATCTCTTAGCTGGGTTGCCTTCTAAACCAAAGTAAACACAGGCAAAACAACAAACATGCTGTTGCACGGTACACCACCAAAATTGTGAGATTCAGAAAAGATCCTATGGTTCATAAGCAAGAATACCTATGTTATATGAATGTGAATTGTAATGGTCTGGTAGCAGTAATGGGGAAATACCTTATCGGCACATTTGTATTCCACTATATGTGCTCTTCAAACATGAGTTTTAGGCTTTGACAGCATGAGATCTAATGGATGAACCATGAAGGAGGATGAACTGACAACTGAGCACTAAGTCAAGTAGTCAACTTGTTGAATGACTGACAGTATGCATCTAGAATTTGAAGAAATAAGTTGGTACAGTATAAAATTAAGAAAACTAGTTAAAGATAAACCTACAAAAGATACGAAGTTCAATTTGGTAATTGAAATCACAGGTATAAGTATAAATTAGCAACAATTTGTTTCGCTCATTTCGCCTCGTTTCACCATGAAAGAGCAACATCGGCGACACTGGCGACATCTAGTACGAGTTTTGAATAATGCACTGTTAGTCACAGACAGACATGGAAGACAGTCGCTCTTTTCAGAGCGTGATTGAAGTGATTGACGAATTTGGTAAGTTGGTCCACCCATCAATGTGTGAAGTTCCCTTGATGGATTTAGTCGTAATAATTAAAAAAAAAAATTGTTTTTATTGTTGGCACCATGCTGTTGGCTGAGACACGAATTTTGCTGAAAGACTATTGGAAACCATACTGTCGACCACGTCGAGAAGCTGAGTAACATTCTGCTTTTACAAAGGTAAAATTAACAATTAAACTGATTGAAATATATGTGGATCATAACATTTGTAATGTTTGAATGCAGGCACCTCTTAATAAAAGGAACTTAAGCCATCCAATATAGGACTTCCATCAAATCGTGTAGGCTGCATGGAAGTCGCATTTACCTTTGCTGTGAACATCATGAACACATACACTATTTGAAGGTGACAATCTTATCCAGTTATAGATTTTACAATTAAAATGTGATTAAGCTTTGCATTCATTGGTTAGTTTTAACATTTTGGGATTTCGTCAAGTCAACAGCTATTTCCTTCAGGGTTGTGTTCTGTTATGGATTATTTAAGGGGAGTTTGTTGTATGCAAGAAAGGCAGATTCTGAAAGAAGTTTTGTTTATTTGTTCCACTGTAGAGTATCCTTTAAAGTTTAAATGAATTTGTATTTAAATCAGTCATCTAGTTTCATGTAAATTTATTAATTTAAGTTTCCATGATAGGTATAAGATAATGATTTGGGTTGAATATTTGAAGTGATATGTAGCATATTTTTTTTAAATTTCATACAGCCTTTCCAATGAAGCTGAAGATAAATTTTACTTCGGTTATAGGTTCATGTTTACGTAGCAGTGGTGTTGCTGTCCAATGTGGTGTGTTGTTGCAGCCTATGGTGATGAAAGATATCTGCATCAAGTTGCTGTTCCTTGTGCATCCAAGGTGCTGGACTGCTGGTTTTGTGCTACAGAAGTGACATCCAATATTGTGTTTAATTGCTATTTGTGTCTTTGCAGTTTACCTTTATATATTGAGAAGGAACAAAAAAAATAGTAACACGGGGAGGTTTATGTCAAACAAATAATAAACATGTCCAGGATGGGGGAATGAGAAGGAAGTTGGGGTGGGGTATTTGGTTATGATTAACTAAAAGAAGTGAGGTATATTTTTAATGAATATGCAGTACTTGGTGATAAGATCTGTTGGTAACCTATACCTTCCTGTCATCCTATACCTTCCACACTTACACAGCCATTCCTCAAACCCCATAAGCACCAGCATCAAATCCCACATCCACTCACATCCATTCCTAAAACCCCACAATCTCCAACATCAAATTCACACAATTGTTGTATATCTATAATCAAATTTAAATTGAAATAAATAAAACGCCATTGCATTTAAAATGTGTAAACTATATTTATTCTGGAACACATGCAAAATAAACAATTCATTAAACAGAGCGTCCGGTTCAAGACTATTTTTTTTTGTGCGAGGCTTTTTAGTAAGCAATCCGCCACCCAATTTGACAAAAAGTGATAGTATGTTTTCACGGAAATTGCGTCAGACGGTAAAAACATTTCTAGTTCAAAAATCTCATGTAAAAATTAGCATCTAGTCTACTGGTGCGAATTCCGGTTCATTAAGCTTGATTAATTTAGGTGATTGTGGGTAGCTAAAAAATTGAACTAATCCACTTTTTCTGAATATTTTGGTTTTAGATCACTTTGTTGTTTTTGAATTCTTGTGATCTCTCTTCAAAATATTCTGAAAAAGCGAATTGGTTCAATTTTTTAGCTACCCACAATAGCTTTTAACACATCATCTAAATTAATCAAGCTTAAAGAATCGCAATTTGCACCAGTAGACTAGATGCTAATTTTTACATGAGATTTTTGAACTAGAAATTTTTTTACCGTCTGACGCAATTTCCGTGAAAACAAACTATCACTTTTTGTCAAATTGGGTGGCGGATTGCTTGCTAAAACTCGCACATGCAGTGTCGGCGTAGATCCAGGGAGATTACCTGGAAATGGAAGAGGAGAGAAGAGTGCGAGGCAAGTTTTACTGGGGAGCGATTAGTCACTACTAGGCTTCCTGGTTAGACTCATGACCCTCAGATCATGCGCCTTCCAAGTCCCCGTTCGACCAGAGCCCTCCCCTCCTCCTGGTTTCACAGCGGGTGAGTGACCACCGGCGGACGTTGGTTAGTGGTTAGATAGGGAAACGGGGCCACAGAAAAGAAGGGAGCCCAGAAATGCACTTGTAATTTAATCTAACTACACAATTTATCAGTCTTGGATTACAGCATTCTGTCGTCGGTTTTCAGTTTCACCAATGGAGTCCATGATCAGTAGCGAAGGATTACCCTGTAAGCAGAATTAACATTGATTTGGATGACAATAATTTTCAATAAGATTGTAGCGACAAAAAGGAATACCTCAAATCAAGAGGGACTCTGTAAGGAGCTAAATAGGGAGATTCAAGGGTAGCAGCCATTGGGTTAGCAAACAAGGGACCTTGTTGACTTTCTTGAAAGAACATTAGTTTTCATAAATTCTGTCATGCAAATTTAGGAACCTGAAGGTTAGAACCTGTAAATGAAAAAAAAAAACATTTAAAAAATAAGTAAAAGAATAATTAAACAGTTTAAGTATATACTCACGCAATATCTTTCTCACCAAAATCATCATCTCGTCCAAGGAAACGCCATCACACATCGCGAACAGCCAAAAATCTAAAGGGTGAAACTCCTTGCTATGTTGAGAGCAGGGTAGTAGAAGCCGATTGAGTAGTCGAACGATGCTGGCCGCCTAAATGATGTTCATGTAGGCCGCATCTTCTCGGTCATTACCTAAATGCTTAAATCAAGAAACAAAATGTAAACAACATTTAAATTCAGTGACATGACAATGAAGTTACACAGGGAATGAGTCAAGTTCGATGACAAAACGAATGATCTGCGTTGAACGTGTGGTCATTGCCTTATTTTGGAGGGATAACCAGATGCCCCACAATTGGTCTTATAGGCAACATTTAAATTAGAAACCAAACAATCGTTAAAATTGCTATTAGTATGACAACTTCTCATAATTCAATGTAAACACAACTTACAATGATGATAACATGATCACAATATTCAACCTCTTTTTTTGTTGTTGACAAATAGGGAGATTCAAGGGTAGCAGCCAATGGGTTAGCAAACAAGGAATCTTGTTGACCGTAAGCCCTTTTTCTTGAAGGACATAACTTCTCATTCAGTCAGTCATGCCAATTTAGGAACCTGTGAATAAAACAAAAATTCATATTAGACTGCAATTAATAAAGTTCAGGAACATGACAAGTGAGCTTACACATGGAAGCACCAATCAGTTATCCAAGATTCTCTAGAAGATGGAATGAGAGATTGGTCCATGCTCAATGCTGGGGTCGGTGATCTAGCAAGTTCAATAGAAACAGCCGATAATTAAGATTAATCCTAATAAAACATGAGAAGAATATATGTTTTAGCATGAAATAAAGCTAGTGTTGGTTTTTACCTGTATGATTTCGATAACACATTCAGTAGAATACAATGAATTCACGTTTCCTCTGACTGTAAGTTGATGAAAAACATTAAGGTTTATATCCAACATACACACGGAATAGAACACATCACCGACAAGTTACAGACGAAATCACTCGAGTTCACTTATGAATTCATTGGTAATTTTCGAAGCTAGCTTAACGTTGACTGTTGAGTGTTGACTCAGTTGAAATGATTAACCAAGGTTACAACAAGCGGTTTTTTTTTTAGTTTGAGTCTTCTCTGGTCTTTGTGGTGGACTTCTCTTCTCACGTTCTGACGAATAATAAGCGAAGAAAATTTCGCGTTTTGGGGCAAGAAAAGGGTATTTTGCATGTAGTTCTATATTTGACCGCTAGATAGCGTTGTGGCGAAACTTTTTTTTTTTTTTATTTTTTTTGTGACCCTTTCGGCGTACCATAAATGACCTGTATAATACAGGTCACAATCTTGCTATCTACAGCCTGTATTTCATGTCCAAAGATTGAGTTGTTTTCGTGTAGAATGTAGATAGAACTTGAAATTGCCGCAATATGTTGGACGATGATTTAAAACCAACATCAAATTTAATGTGTCGTAATCGTATCTATTACCATTCGCATTTGGCAATTGATCGTAAGACAGCAGAGTGAACCCTTGGAGAGACCGCATGAGACGTCCAGCCCTGACGACGCCAAATAAACTTTTGATCATTAAGATGCAACTCGTTTCTCCGGCTTGTTTGGCAATGGATGTCTTCTGGGAAGGGATCTGGGAACTCTTCGGAGTACTTAAACATTGAGAGAACGAAACGAAGTCTGAGTAGACTGGTCAACAGATTCATTAGATATTAGATCACATACAAATCTGTAAAATAAACGGTTATGACCATAAGAATGCGAAAAACCCATTTAGGTTTGACAGTAAATAGGATAAATCTTAAAATACTTCATATTCTAAGACTTTGCTATGCAGATGTTTAAATTTTATAACTACAATAAAACCCACTTGAATTCAGTAAAATGTAGGGGCAAACGCGAAAGGGATCTTTATTGGACTGTACACAAATACGCACAAATATTACTTACCGCAAATTGCAAGAAGAACTGGTCAATCAGTTAATTAACAACTGATTTGATTTTGGCGCTGCAAGCTCCGTAAAGACTGGTCCAGTCTGGAGATAACAAAACAAACCCTTCACTTTCAATTGTGAAAGCAATCGACTCGCACCGTCTAGCATGTAAATTTTTTGATTTCTATTTCATTTTGAAAGAGCACATTAGACAAAAATGACTTTTTATATTAAAAAAAAAGCTAAGAAAAAAACAAGAATTCGCTCATTTCAAAGGTAGTACCGGTAGTACATTGTGATTGATAAATATTAAATGAATTTTTTAAATGAATGTTTTCCGAAATGATTAAGTCATTTAATATTTTGTTCTAGCGAATTCCCAAGCTTTGTTAAAGAAATTATCCCAATTTTTATTTCCGGCTGTCAAAGATGTTTCACGAAAGATTCTGGATAGTTCCTTGTATCCAGTAGAGATGCTATCTTTATTCGAAGTGAAAAAAGTAGATGGCTTGTAAGCCGGAGCGCTGGTGGAAGTTTCGTACTTTGGAGCTTTGTAGGATGAAGTAGTATAAACCGGGGCAGCGGCTGTGGTAATCGGAACTTTGTAGGCGGGAGCAGCAGTTGTCAAATCCTGGTATGCTGGAGTAGTGGTAGTACGGGCAGAATAGACTGGGGTATAAACGGAAACTGTCACTTTGGGAGCGACGTAAGGCGAATCCTTGTAGTCTGTGCTCTGATCGACGACCTTATTAGCTGCCTTGACGGCGTAACGAGGTCTGTAAGCAAGGGGCAAAGGAGCCGCAGGAGCGGAGTAAAAAGATGTTCTATAATCTGGCACTTCCGGTGTCTCATAGACTGGGCCGGCCAAAGAAGAAACTTTGTACTTGGGAATGACAAAAAATGTAGATTTGTAGGCTGGAGAGTTCACTTTAGTTTCCAGATATTTGTTCCTATCCTCGTATTGTTTTGCGTCACCAATATAGCGAATACCATATGCAGGAGAAACTGGGGTCTGGTAGGCCGGAGCAGAGTAAGCAGGAACTTTGTACTCAACATCAACAGGAGCTACATAAGCCCGCGGAGTCGTCGTTGGAGCCGGGGTGGTAGTTGTTATCTTGTACAAAGCCTTAAATTCAGGATCGGGATAAGAACGATCCTCATAGGTTGGAGCCGCAGTCGGTGCTGGCGCTATATAGCTAGGTTCAACGTATGCAGGGGTCTTATAAGCTGGGCTAGTAGTTGTGGGAGCCGGAGTAGTAGGAATCTTGTAAGTCGGTTTGGTCGTAACAACCTCGTAAACCGGTACGGTTTCAGCCTTGTAGGCTGGAGCGGAATAAGAATATGCGGGTTTGTATTCTGGATATTTGGCCTCGCCCTCGTATTTCACGTCAGCGACATATCCATTTTCATCAGCCCTGTAGTTGACAACCTGAACACGGCCATCGGGGAGAGGTACACGATACGAACCGGTTGTCACTTTTCCATGACGGCTCTCAGAGCGAGAGTTGTTGTCATAGGATGACTCGAAGCTGTACCCTGACTTCTTCGCCTAATTAATGTTTTTCAGAAATTAAATTTTGGAAAAACTGTCACTTTGAAATGTTGAAGGAAATATTTGAATAGTTTCTCACGTCTTCAGTTGTTTTGTAACTTGAGGCATAATTTTCGGCTGAAAAAACGGCGAGCAATACGAAGAAGATCGGGAACTGTTTGTAGAAAAATCAGTGTCATTATTCATTTGCAAAAATATCAAATTTGTTTGCAAAAAAAAATGATTTACTTTACCTTCATATTTACTGTTCGTCACGGGGCTAGGGTAGTCCAAAAACTGATGCTAATGGTCGTTCCGTAGGTGCTTTTATAGACTTGGAGCGCAAGAAATCTTAGCATGTGGGCAAGTTCCACAACACGCGACACTGATGGGGCGTGCGTGAGTAACAAAAAGGGAATGATGGACTCCAAAACAAAAAAAGTGAAAGGCAAGTTCATGCAGATCAACGTACAAACCACAAACAGGGACGCTTGAAAGTTTTCTTCTGCTGGCGGCATGCGCAAAATTCAAATACTACCTCAAAAGAGCAAGTAAAAATGATTGAAAGAAAAAGCCTGCAGCAAAAGAAACTTTCAAGCGTCCCTGTACCCACACAATAACTTTCGATTATTGCATTGACAATATTGACATTGAAAAATCCTAAGAATACGTTGATAAAATCGGCGAAGCGTGAATATCGACAAACAAAAAGTAACGGCTCACGAACCCATTAACTCACGTTGCCGTTTCACGCATTTTATAGCGAATTTCCGTGAAACGCTAAAAGCCTAGAACGAAATTCATAGTCGACTGATTAGAAAAAGCCAAATAGTATCGGACCATTCGTTAAGTTTCAATTTCTAGTGCCCGAAATTCCTGTAGCACAACACGGACACATGGCGGCAAAACTCTTAAGTAAGACCAAAAACAAATTCAAACTATTGACTGACCTCTGATTTTACTTTTTGGATACAAAGTGAAGGGTTGCAAGGTGATAAAACAAAAGTGACTGAATTGGGGTCAAGTCATCCGGATGAGTGAGAGGATCGCTTATGGCATCAATGCCAACAGGTTGGATGCGATGGAAGCTCAATAATATGTGTTAGAAACTGACCGAGATCACAAATCCTTGGATACAAATCATGTCACGGCGCCATCAGGCAAGATGATGGTGATTTAATTATCTGCATCTCGAGCAGAACCGGTTTCTTTACGGCAATCTTTTGCCAGCTCAACTTCTTTCAGCCCGTAGCCAACTGACAGACCGTAAATCAAATAAACGGTGTTTACAAGGCCTTTTTCTTGTAATAATTCAAAACGCTTTATTAGAAAAAAAAAAGAAGTTCTCGAAGTCAATAGCCAAAAGACTTAATTCTTCCCTTAAAAGTTGATTTAAAGGGAAAATGCTCACAAAATGATTTCGAAAAATTCAATACACAATGCTCCAACAACGACTGAAGGATGACACCAGCCTTCCAAGGTCGAAAGTTTAGGAGGAAAGTTTGACAGGAAGGAATTTGAAAGAGCGAATTAAAGGACATGTTTGGCGGTCATTTTGATATCGTTCTATGGGAACTTTTCGGGGACTTACTTTTGCGTATCCTTTTTTGTGGATTGGCATATTCTTCCTTACGTGATCTATCTGGTGATCTATGTCGTTCACGGTGATCCCGGTGCTCTCGGCGATCTGATTTTTCCCGACGATCGCGATTATGTCCTTGATCTCGATGTTCACGATTATCTCGATGGTCTCGATCGCCATGCCGTCCTCGACTGTCAACCCTATCATCTCGACGATCTCTTTCATTTCGATGCTCGTTGCGATCGCGATAATCTCGATCATCCCGACGACCTCTATCGTCTCGATTGTCACGATATCCTGAATTTCTTGGTTGGTAATCTCTTGGTCTTTGCTGGGGTTCACGCCTCTTTTGGTAGTCATCATTTTGGATATATTTTCCCTGTTGTTTCTTGTGGGGACCTTTCATCTTGTAGTCTTCCTTGTTGGGATCAAAAGGTTTGCCACCGATGAAATCCACTCCTCGTCCTGGAATAAATACACTTGGATTGAATTTAACACATTCATTTGAGTATTAACAAATGCGTACCTTTTCCTTTCCACTGTAATCTGGAGACGGACTGCGAGAAATCAACATGAATACGTCGGTCGTCGATTAACACATTGTCCATTTTAAAATAGGCATCCTCACATGATTTGGGGTTATCGAACTCGATGAAAGCGTACTGGAGAGAATTCATCGTTTGTCGATCACGAATAATTTCACAGCTGTTATGAAACAAAAAGAGTTAATATCTGCAGTTTTACTAAAGTTAATGCCAATCCAAACTTACTTGACTATTTTGCCAAAACGACTGAAGATAATCATGAGATCATCATCGGTTGTCACAGGATTGAGCTTACAAACGAAGAGCACATTCTCGGGAGGAGCTGCATCAACAGAAGGCAAGTCGCCAACCATTTCAAGGATTGTTGCACGAGCTTTGGCTTCCTTATCTGCAATCGCTTCTTCAATTTCTTCGGCCGTCTTGCCTTCCATTTCATTGATGTCTTCATCAGCAGCAATTCTCCCGCTCTATGAGAAAGAGCTCTATAAGTATTTTATGCAGAAACATTAATCATTATATATGTTTACTTACATCAAGCATTTCTCTGGTGGGTTCAGGTGAATGAATTGGAATTTCTAAGCCTGATGGGTCTGGGAATGGGTCATCAAGAATAACAGTGTGGGTTATCCTACAAAAACATAACTAAAAGTCAAGGGAAATCTTATACAAGTATGATTCAAATGAATACCTAATATCCTGATAAGGGATGTGATTTTCATCACAAATGGCTTCATTAATGTTGAGCAAGGCATCATGACCTTCGACAACTTCCCCAAACACACAATGCTCTTTGTCAAGATAGTCCAAATTATCACCAAGAGTAATGAAAAACTGTGATCCAAGCCTAAGAAATATCCCACACAAAAGTTGTTTAATGTTTGAGGCACTGTAACATGAGCTTTGCATACATACATGTTATCTCCAACATTCACCATCGAAAGCAATCCAGGTTTGGTATGCTTCAACACAGGAACTTGCTCAGCCTCATAGTATTTTGCTTGTTGTCCATATAATACCCTAGAAAAATTTCAAAAGTGTTATCAAAACGATTGATTTCATATTGTCAAAGTCCATAATACCCAAATATTGATTCACCTCCTCTGCCCGTTCCAGTGGGGTCTCCAGTTTGACATAAAAAATTTCGCTCAACATGGTGAAATCTGTTGAAGTTGTAGCTTTTCATCTTACAAAGCTTGAGAAAGTTGAGGCAAGCTATTTGAATTCAACATTGAAAGTAACTATACACATATTTGTACAACAAATGTAATGAAAATTGCTCACTTTTAGGTCTTTCTTTGATGTACAGATCAACCGTCAAATCTCCTTTGGTAGTTTCCAAAATGACAGACATTTTACATATGACTTTGGTAGACCAAATCAAATTATAAAATAGAAAAGAAAACCGGAAGGATGATATTTGATGGCTTTGGCGCTGTGTTGTACTGTTGTTATTGTCGTGTGCGTGCAAGATGAGTTTAGATGCTGCCAGATCTCAATAATTTACATTACAACTTCTTCATTTTCACGCATTTTCACGATTTCCGTGATTTTCCCTTGTCAGAAATATAATAATACGGAATATACGATACTTATGCTATATCTCTAGTTCAAATAATGTATGAGCAACAATTCATAATTATAAAGACAATTAGTGCTAGCCAATTATTTTATCATTTTTACCACATTATCGCATTCGACATTCCGAATAAAGTACTTACATTATAATTTTAAAAACTTAGCGGTTATTAAACACATTAAAAATACAGGGAAAACATGCGTTTTCCTTAATAAGTGTAAACCCAAAACTTTTACCGGAAAACAAATGGTAATCTTCTTTCAGTCATTTGCGATTCACATCGTCGATAAATAACTACAGAACAAGTCTAAAAACACACTTCCTGAGCAAAAGGAAACACTGATCTAAATTCCGGAACACGTTTGGGCTCTAAAACTGGCAAATGGCAACAAACGAAATCTGATAATTATTATACCTTATATAATAGGCATAATAGAATGCGCACCAGGGGGGAGGGGAAATGACGGCAAGAGAAAGCTTTTCTATATATTACAAAGAGAATCCCTCCTGTGGGGTGGGGGAGAAAGAATAACAACTAATTACAACTTGTTGAAACCATTCAAGAGAAATAAGAAAAAAAAGGAAAAGAAGAAACGATGAAGTAGAATTATGGCAAATGGTCCGAACAGCAGTTTGGCTCCGTTATTAGCGCACGTCCTGCTGGGGCTCACTGAGTCCCAGACATTCACGGAAAACGTCCATAAATATATTTATTTTTAAAGCTTAACTTGTCCAACTTTGTTGATGCTTTCACGTTTCACCTCGATGTTGGAGTTTATGCCACACACTAAATGGGTAAATGAGCTAAGCATGTAACGGTAGAGTAGAGAAATACAAGCCTGCAAGACTACTCGGCTTTCCTTTTCCAATTCATCAATTGCAAAGGCTAATTACGTCATTGCGTGCCGCGGCATTTTCTACTTGGACAAATTATGATAGCCATTTGAAGATGATTCCCTGTTGTCAGCAGACAATTTTTTTAGTTTCTCTTTGGGGGTAATTTTTGAGAAAATTTATGCAAAAGTCTTTTTTGTTTTCTTTTGCCACTAAGGAGAAAGCGTTTGGGTTATTTCCACCGAACCGGCGGTGCTGCTGATTCTTCAGCCCTGCAGTCTCAGCAGCAACAAAAAGAAACGTGTGTCCATATACGAAGCATTTAGGTGTGTGTGTCTCGAGAAGTGCCCCATCTATACATCCCTAGGGCTAATGTATAAGACATTCTTCAAAGAGAGAGAGAGAAAAAAGGGCATTTTCAATGTACCTATGTTGTTTTTGCTTCTCTCCACAGCTGAGAACCTCCTCTTTCTTTCCTTCTTTTGTATCTCACTTCCCTCCCGACGGCGAAATGTGTACGGATTGCTGGACAATCTCTCCGTATTTCGGTATAAAAAGGCCCGGTGCGGTTTCCAGTGGATCAGACATCCGTCGACATCAGCGCAACAACACAAAATCTAAAGATGAACATTTTACTCAAAGTAAGTCATTTCAATTTTAGTTTCAAAGTTACTTAACTAAGATACCAACGTGTGCGGAAATGATTTCGATTTCCTCCTCTAAAGGTACTCGCCCTCGCAGTCCTCGTTCCGGCCATTTCCGGTCGTGTCTTGACAGGTTGGCCTTCTGCGTTGGATGAAGACTTCCAGGATCGAGTGGACATGCCGGAAGTTCAATCGGAAGCAAGAGAGGGAGCTCGGGAAGAGCCCGTTGAGGTTTTGATGAAGCAACTGGAAGGCCGTGATTTCAATCCACCCAAGGAAGCGTTCGGCAAACAACACGATTTCGAGGCAAACGACGCAGGTAGCGACGGCCAAGGCTATTTCCAGGGTTTTGCCCCCAGAGAGATTGTGCTAGACGACAACCAGAGCATGGAATCGAGATTCGCCTTCCCCGACTTCCCAAAGTGAGTTCTTACCCCTCGCATCATCATAAAAATCATCTAAACTAGGTTAAACCTATAAAATTAGTTTCTAAGATGGGCTTTTTCCGAGTGTAGTCGGAGTTTTATAGCTTTTTTCACGATGACCCATTGATATTCTTTCTTAATAGGATGGACTTCCCCTTTGAGAAGCCTTTCGGTGGTGAACGCCCACAATAAAAAAAAAAAGTATATTAGTACAAAAATACAAAACCACGCGACCGCAGCCCCAGCCAGAGTGGACTCACCCGATTAACAGTCCCCAATTTTTCACGACACCAAATTTCTTTGTTTTGTTACGTTTTGTCGAAAGGAGTTCTCCATATAACTGTTTACAAAGAGGGATAACTATTAACCAATTTGGCATACTCTATTATAACCTCTTGACAAACAATGATGGAGCTGGTACTCTAAAAAATGAAAAAGAAATACAATAAATATTATAATATAAAAATTTGAATTTGTTGCAACTTAATCTCCTCGTTCTATACGGCAAAACAAACGGCAGATAGTCTTTAGATTGACGATTTCCGTGAGTGTATTTTCAAACTGAAAGAAGAAGAAAAAAAAAATTAGATAAAATTTTGGGGTCATGAGGTTATTTCATTCCCTGGGGTGTGTACATTTCTCGGTCAAAACAATTAAAGGTACGAACAACGTTTAATAATAAATGGCTAATCGCTCATCTATGCACACGGTATCATGACGGAGAGAAGAGAGAGAGAGAGAGAAAGAAACGGGATCTCTTATTTGTGAAAATGTAGAATATCATGAAAAACTCTCCTAGATCGAATTTGGAATGGGAAAAAGGTTTAACAGTCTACCCCCCAAAAAAATGGTCTACATGGACATGTTGGCCAGGGTTCAGCACCCAGGATAACAACAAAAAAATAATTAGAAAAAGGATGGATCAATTGAGGACAACAAACGTCTACGTCGACTAGTTTTTTTGTTTTTCCGGAATGAAGAAAAAAGAATTTTCTGATGGAGATTTCACGAAATGGCCAACAGGGAAACGGAATAATAACAAGGAGGTCAAGATGACGGTGGAGCACGCCATCGTTCACTTGAGGAAAGAGACGGTCGCTGGGGCACCTTGACAAACACGAAAACTTTATTCTGGGTGGAGAATTCCGTCGCCGGTTATACCTTTTCACGAATCAGGGACAATTCTCCCACTGAAAAAACAAACGCGCCTTAACGCAGAAATCCCAACCGCTACCATTGTTGGCTGCCCCCCGCGCATGACATCACGGTGACATGTCAAGAAAATAACATCTGCGACGACAGAGAAGGGCAAAGAAAATAAAGACGTCCCAGTTAAGAAGAAGTAATTGAATTTTCCAGAGTAGAAAGAGTATGTTTGTTGTTTGAACGACGACTCGGCGAACGACTAGATAGATGGATATTGGGGGCAATAAAAATATCAATAGCACCATGGCACACAATCTATATGTTTTTATCTTTCCAGGACGGAACCTGCTTGGCGTTCATCGAGTCACGTCTTTTTTTGTTTTTTTCTTTTTTACTGCGGATGAGTAGGCCAGGCCATAATTATTTTACGGAATGGCACAAACAGTCCACGACCCGGAGCACTAAAAAAGGGAAAAAAGAAAAGAATACATCAAATGTCAAAGTTTTATGGCAAGGAGAAAAGAAACAACTGTACCAGCGGAAATAACGATGACCCTGGAAAGTGCCATCGCCTCCAAGTCCAACTTGGTCAATCTCGATACCCACAATATCTTCGGTAATACCGGGCAGCTTCCCGCGGTACCACACAATTCCAGTAACAACTAAATGACCGCCATGAAGTGCCTTAACTCGACCGCCGAGAAACAGACTGGAAATAGCCGATGGCACATAAGGGCCATTCTCGATGTCTCCTACATAAAAAGAAACCATCAGTAAACACACATGGTCGATGGAATGACAGATAAAAAAAGAACTGACCCGTAAGAGAAGAGCGACGAGTGGCGTTGAAGCTGTGAGGACGTTGCTCCATATTAGTCAGGGAATGCCGTTTGTTCGAGTTGCTAATGTCTGTGTTTGATGACAGAGGCAAGGCTCGACGTGCGTTCGAATTGTTGATTTCCCCTCCGGAATGGTTTTGTTTCTGCAAGTTCGGCATACTTTGGGTCGCTTTGGATGGCAGCAAGTCTATAGAAAAAGTTGAAATATATGTTAGTAAGCCTGTGATGCCTTGGGGAGATGTAAAAAACTACAGAAATGATTGACAACCGTGGAAAGAGACACTTTGCTTGAATTTGGAACGAAGATTTTTGTAGGGAGTACTGCTGGTGAAGAACTTGGGTTCTGTGCGTTCTTGGTAGTTGAGTGAGAGGCAAGAGTCCAGCTCAGAAAAATCACGTTCAGAATGAGTCAATGTTGCCCAGCTACCGCTGTGGGAATGGAATATCTGGCTTTGTTGAGGCAAGTCCTTCATGCCCTCCAAATCTTCCTCTTCATCATTGAAACCGCCTGGATTATCCTCATGACTGAGGAATCGAACTCTACCTCCCAGCTGCTTCTGATTCTCTTTCAACCAGTGGTCATCGCTGCTGAGGTTGAATTCACTTTGTGAGAAGTCTGGAGCTTGGCTTGTGAGACCCAGGTCAGAGAGCAAGAGATTTTCCACCTGGTGTTTGCCCATTCCATGGTTGCTCACATCCAGTCTATTTGTGAATTTGGACTTGTAAGATGTTTTCTTCTGGGAGGGTTGGCGTATAATTGGAGGGGCCACAATGGCCTCTGACGAAATGCAGAAGGAAGCTAGATCACTCCTCTCCACTCTTTGATATCGCTTCCCATTTGACTTGCCATCAAGATCCAGGCTGAGATCAGAGTTCCATCTCCGTGGAAGAAGTTCACACGTCTGGGTCTCAGTATCTGTCAAAGTGACACCACAAGGGGTTACTCTCTGGGTCAGAACGTTTTCTTTCTCCATTTTGCGCAATAACGAGCCGAGTTTAGCCCGAAACTCGAATTGAAGTGAATTGAGTTCAAGCACTTGCTGTTTGCATTGGTCCAATTGGTCACGCAAATGTACGATAGTTGATCGCAATTTGGTATTGACACTAGAGTTTATACATTTTACCTCCATTTACAACTGAAATCATCGCTCGAGAATGTGCGAAGGGAAATCGGGGGAGAGAAGAAAGAAGAACGTCACACACACCGAGAGATTGTTGTTTTGCTTGTCTAGCTAGCGTAACTAGGTTGACTTTCGACAAAACCGGAACGTCTTTCTCTCCGTCTTAGTTTACGCAACAACCAATTGATACATAAAACATAATCAAGGCCAAGTGTAACGATCCAAATGTTTTACCCGACGAAAATGGTTGCTGAACCCTGCCGTTTGGGAGCAGCACCGAAGTGGAAGAAGGCGTGTCCTCTGTCTTTAATTTTTGAGTGCGGGACGATGATGATGGAACACACCGCGGGAAAGAAGCAATAAATGAAATCAACTAATGGCAATTTGAGAACTTTTTGGAAAAGCTGGCGTCCGAGTAGGACGCAGCACTGCGAATGACTCTATTTTCAATTGAAGGCTGTGTAGATGACGTGAATTAATATTATACCTTTCTGGTTACCCTTGGCAACGGGAAAACGCGGTGCCTTTTTTGAAACTCTCTCGGGGGATAATTATCCCCCTTTCACGGTTGCAGTGAGCCACCCCACCAGGTAAGGTTCGCAGTCACGTCAGACATCGCTTATTGACTCTCGCAGTTCCTGCTGTTGTAGGGAAATGAAACCAAAATAAAAAAGACAACTGGGCATTTCTTTCATTTCGTTTTTTCGTGTGGATACGCGCGCCGCGTTGTATTTTCGCCAGACAAGATGGTCGTCGCCCAGGCAACATTCAATTAAACAACATCAAACAGCACGAACGAAGATGATGGGGAACAACGGACTGCTCAGCAGTGAAACGTCGAACATTTTTGAGAATGTGAATAATAATAACCAAATAAAACAAAAACAAAAAACAGAGTGACTGTTTTCATAATATTTAAGGAGATGTTAAGGCTGGTGAGAGAGAGTTGGTCGTCTTGTATCGATTAAACGTTCAAGTTGAGAGGATCGGGCCTTTATGTCTTCGTGACATATTTTATTTAATAGCTGCCGCTGCCATGGTTGCCGACGGGATGGTCAGAGTACCAGCCGAAAGCTCCGTTTCCACCGGTGTAGGCTCCGTAATCGACGTAGTCATTACCGCCGTAGCTGCTGCTGGCACGGGGCTGAGAGGCTGCTCCTTGGCGTTCCTCATCGATGGCTTGACAAACGAATGAAATCATATAAGCACACGATTGGGATTTTTTAAAAACAAAGAAATGAATGATTACGAGAGGCACGGCGGACGCGGAGTGCGGGCTGTTGTGGGGCGAATCCTGGATAAGGAGCGGGTCCGCGGAGGAACTGGATGTCTTCGATGGGGATGGCCAAAAATCGGGGGCGGGCCGATGCGGCAGCCACGACGGCAGCGAGGAACAAGGTGACCAAAACCTACAAGAAAAAAATCATTCAATTTTAAAATTTTCTACTGATTAAAAATAGAATGAAACTCAATTTAAAGTTGAAACTCACCAGCTTGGATGCCATTGTTTAGTTTGAGAGAGAATCCGGAGAGGAGTTGTTGATCAAATGAATGAACAAGTTGTTGTGTGAATTCTAAGCCGAAAGTCTGCTGCTTTTATACCCGAGCTACGGGGACCAACTAGCCTCGATTCCCACCGTGAAACACGTAGTGGTAAATCATCGATGGGTAGGAAGGGAAAAAAAAACACGGTGGGTTTGAACGAAGGAAAAAAAAAAGGCGGTTTTCGTGAAACGGGCGGTAACGAATCGAGGCCTCTGATGAGAGAGCTCGAGGCCAACCTCTAGCTAGCTCCTTCCATTTAGGTGCTCGACCCCGAGCAACAATTGAGGCCATCTTGGGTATACACACACACAACGCATAGAACAACAGTCAAATTTTAATTGATACTTCCACGCACAAACTATCTGGAGGTGCACACAGCAGTCTCTCTCTCCGTTATATTTGGTTCACTGGGACTCGTCGTGCTTCAATCATCATCATCATCATCACGAGATGAGTTCTTTACCTCACGAGTTCTTTCTTACCTGGCTCCTATTTTTGGTCCCGAGTTCGTCTGAGGCATCGTCCTGCAGTTATAAAAGTTCAGCAGAGCGGAACACAGTTAAAGTCCTTTTTCCTTATCTTTTAACTCTGAATTTTACACGTACCAATGATGTCAGATGTTATCTTCCTGGAGAGTTTTCCAATATTTATTTCGGCGTAAAATTACACTCCTGGACGATATGTGGAGAAAGCGGAATGATCGATGATAGCCCTGGAAAACCACAAACGGCCTATTTGGCAATACAAGTTTAAGAGTGAAGGGGTTATACGTATATCATTTCATTAGTCTATTCGGACACAGTTAAACGTTGTTTTCTTCTTTTGCTAAAAGCTTTACAAACACTGACACGCAAATTTGTTCTTTGAAAAAGAAAAAAAAAGGAGAAATATTTTTTGTTTTTGGGTCTTAAAAAAGAAATTCAAAAAGTAACAAAAATCAGAACGGGAAGGAATTTTTAAAATACTGTACAAGAGATTGGCACACGTCATCGTCAGAAACGGGAGTGAGAAAATAGTTTTGATCATTAAAGTGAAAAATTGCCAAACAGAGAATTCTTTGTTGTTGTTGTGTTGTCTGCTGGCGATCGAGGTCAAAAGTTCATATGTGCCGTTAAAAAACAGTTCATATTTTTGCACACACAGACATACGTGTAAGAGATTAGATATGATTTTTTTGTTTTTGTTTTTTCAAAGAGTTTTTAAAAGTAATTTTGTGAGGAGCTATTAAGAAGAAGAAGAAGAAGGAGGAGGTGGACTACCAGGAGGGTCTGGATGCATCCTCGACGTTCGTTCCGTCGTGCTGGTGGTGGTATCTGGGTTCGGCTGTGCGCGGTTATTGGAGTTGGGTCTGACCCAGATCTGTCCCGTGTTGTTGCCATTAATATCGCCGTTGTTGTTGTCTTCTTCAACACGCTCAGCGGCCAATTCCAGGGGTGGAGGGGGTTGCGGAACGACTCGATCGCCCAACTGTGGCTGCTGGCCGGGTAGTGGCTGTGAGTTATTGACTAAAAGGGAGAAAATGGCCGAGAGGAACGGCCCATTGCTGCTGCTGCTACTATTAGGGTTGTTGTTGCTGCTGTTGGTGACATTGCGGGCGGCCGACCAGTCGTTGGTGCTGAGATTCTCGCGAGAAACATAAGGAGGTGGCGGCTCGTCACGATTACCGCCGCCGTGTCCACCGGCCGCCACTTCCTCATAGGGCGGTGGCTCGACGGGTCGACCCATCAGCTGGACACCATTGTTAATGTTGTACGTGACCAAGAGACTTGTGTTGGGTCCAGGGCCGCCTGGATCGCCGTACGAATTCAAAACCAGACCGGGCGATCGACTCAAATCCGAGCGGAGCAATCCACGAGTCCAGCGGTTATTTGACGTTGCCAAGTAAGAGTCAAGATCACTCCAGACACGGGTGTCGGACCGGTATGCGGAATAAGCGTTGGGTATTGCGGAGCGCCGCATGTGAACACGACAAACGGTAATAACCGTGAAGGTCACGATCAAAACGAACGCCACGGCACAACCTGTCAATCAAAAAAATAAAACCTGGAATAAGACTGTATGATAATGAAGTTTTATACACACAAAGGCGATACCTATAATCGTATACATTGTAGACTGGAGAAAACCGATTTCGTGAAACTGATGGTGTGTCTGCAGGGGAAAGTCTGGCGCCAGGAAATTGAGCAGCTTGCCGCAACACGGGATTTCGTAGGTTGCCGTACAGTTAGCATCGTAGTATTTGTCGCAACAGACTTTCTTCGATATGCATCTGCCATCGTCGCAGTGCAGTTTGCCGTCACATGGCGATTCACCTGGGGAAAAAAATCAGGTTTTCTTAATTGTTTTAAACAACTTTTTTCCAAAACTATAAAATAATGGCAATATTTACCACAAATTTCTCTGGATTCGTCTGCTCCGTCACCGCAGTCGGGAGTGCCATCGCACTTGTATCGTTGGGGTATGCAAGATTTTGTAGAACACATAAACATATTATCTCCACAAGTTCCTTTTCCTGAATGTTTTTAAAAAATTCAACATAAACCATCTAGTATAAAATATATTAGAAATGGAAAGAATCTAATACACTTACTTGGCAATATACTAACATCAACTGAATGCTGAAGCTGTGTTAACTTTTCACCTCTGGCAACACAACGGTACTTTCCACTATCAGACTCCTGTAATTTTGTGATTGTCAGGTGAAGGGTGTTGATAGCTCCTGGCTTGTTGAATATATTATGCATGCTGTGTTTCAAAAAAGAATATGGCATTAAGAGTTGAGCAACGCAGCAGAGCAAGCGCTTTGAATGTAGTCTGCAAATTTTACATACCGATTTGTACTGTGCTGTGGCAAGTGCCACTCTAGCTGAAATTTGACAAATGGTCCAGATTCTTTGACGACTTGGCAGGTGAGGTTGAGTGTCTCATCTACCCTTCTAACGAGTGCAAAACCTGTGAGAGGGGCTTCTGGTAATATTTCTAGATGATGTTTGACAGGTTCAAGTTCATGGTCATCCACGTTGTGCTCCTCTTCGACGTACGAGGAAGACATGTCGGCTTCATTTATGATTTTTCCAGCGCAGACTGAATTGCGAGGGGTTAAAATGCACAGTTTGTTAAAAGATGCTAATGAACAGAACTCTGTTGTTTCAACCTACCCAGCCAATGAAGCAGAACCAAAGAAAATGTGAAAATAAAAATGGTTTTCGAGTGTTTGGAGAAATCATGGCTAGCCATGAAAATATCCTTGTGCTTCCCGTTTTGTCGCACTACGTAAACAGCTCACAAAGATTGCAGCAAGTGAGCAACAATAAATCAACAATTATGAGCCCAAAATGCAGCAGACAAAACTTATGGATGACGGCTTCCTGTCATCTAGCGGCAAGATTTCAATCTACATCACGCGCAGATGCCGATTGATTATTATTATTCTGATTGATTAAACAAGCTGCTAAAAATGGCGCATTTTTCGTAATGTATTGCACATGAATATTTTATTACACACATTATTCATTCTCTCTTTCAATTAAAAACAACATCTCTCGGTCGGATGGCCGATTCTTCCTCAATGTCGGTCGTAATTGGCTTCATAAAACCAAATTCAATCGATCAAAGTCGTTGTATATCAACAAAGAAGTCAATATATTACACGAGAATAAGCTAGACGGATTCCCTAGATCTAATGGTGAGACCCGTAGACCCATCAGAAAAAGGAAATGCAATACCTAAACCCACCGACTTCCGGTTCTGATAGTACGTCGCCGATGTTCCTTTTTGTTGTTGTTCACGATCTAATTTGTTTTAATTTCTCCAGTGTTCATTTCTACAGCAATCAGTAAAGATGCATTACCATTTAATCGCATTAGTGCTGATTGCAAGTACTGCGGTCCTGGTTGAAATAAAGTGTCAAACAACCAACATCAGCACGACCTTGCTGGATGAGACCAGCAGCACACTCGGGACATCAGACGGAAAACTTGGCGGTAGTTGTACATGGCAACAACAATTCTCCTTGCAAGCTTTTATCCTTATTGTGCCAATGTTGTTTTTGTTTTTTTGTTTTGCTTTTCCCTACTTGTAATATTCAGAAGTACATTGCAGCGCTCCGGGACCATTCCCAAATGGATGGATCGATGCCACTCAGAACCTTCCGCTGGGAATGTCAAAGGTGGGCAGGGCCATCGTTTATCGCTGCAATAGAAATATGAAGCAGATCGGAGCCAGCGAAGCTGTTTGCGAGATAAGCGGACGCTGGAGTAAAAATCCACCTCAATGTCTGGGTAAATTGAGCTCCGATTCCATCATTTGCCGCATTTTCATGAATTCAATGGCTTTTGCCGTGTACCTCCTTTTGAACATATCCTACGAAAAGCCTCCTGCATCGTACCGTTGGTGGATCACGGGGTCATTCGGGATGCTCTCAATGGATCAATAATCTCTCACGGAGAAAACGTGATCCTTGAATGTAACCAATCCTACCAGCCGGCTCACGGATTGTCAAAGTACATTTGCAACAACGGGACTTTGAACGTCACTCCTCGATGTGATCCCGGAGGTGATTTTCTCGAATTATCCGAAAATTCAGGATTTAAAAAAATATATATATGAATCTGATTAAGTTCACTGGTTAATTCAAATAATGATTTCATTACAGAGTCCCCAAAAGGAAATTGTAACAGACCGGATATCCTGGACGGGACGTTCGTTCAAATAGACGGGAAGAACGTGACCAGAAACCAAACGTACGACATTGGAACTGAAATCATTTACAGATGCCAAAATCCTGGCCACCAAATGATCGACACTGGATTAGAAAATTCGACGCGAATTTGCAATGCGACCACGAAAAATTGGACAGGAACTCCGCCAAACTGCGGTTAGTTTCATTCCTATCAATTAGGAATTAATTTTGTGAAGAAAATGTTGTATATACAATTAAGTTGTTTCCCCCCTCGAGACATGCAGTGGCAACATGCAGGTCTTTGATCCCACAATCCAACCATTCCGATAACGACTTGCACTTACGGTTCAATGTCGCTTACGACGAAACGGCACTATCCGGCGGACGCTACAAAATCGGGACGAAAGCAATTATGCGCTGCAATTTCGGTGAACGAGTTATTCACCCGTCGACCGACGCTGCGCAGCCAAATAATAATGACACGGTGGTGGTGGTTTGCCAATCTAACGGAACGTGGCGAGGGTTCGTTCCCCTATGCGGCAAGTTTTTGACTTCATCATTTCGCAAATTTTTCCCAGGGAAAAAAACAACTGTAAAATTGGCCACCATTCATTTGTCTGTGTGTGTACATTTTAGATCCGCCTCCCAACGATTTGGACTTGTCGCAATTTGCCATCATTGTGGCTTGCGTGGTTTCGATTCTGATATTCGCTCTGGCCGTCGTCCTTCTCTGCGAATCGAGGTGAAAAATTGGAAACAAAATGAGATTTAGTGCAATCAAATTACGGGATTTTTTAAAATTGTTTCTAGGTCGAGACAGGCTCGGCGCAATCGAGTCGTCGAAAATACCTTCAACAGGACAGACTCGCAAAGAATGCGGGCCGAACTACTTCGGCAAACTCGGCGTAAAACTTTCTACGCTCTGGAAGATCGTCCGGATGGCGAGCGCGAATACGCCACAATTCACAGGGTGGGACAGAGTCCGAGACCATCGCGTTTAGCTGTCGAGTACAGCAAACTTTGATAATAATGGCTTTCAAGTTTAACGCAAATACACGAGATTCGGCAAGCGGAAGACAGGCCAAAAGAAATAAAAAATGTTTTGGTTTGAATTCGTTTCACATTTTTACGGCTATCCATTACTGCGCCCTTAAAAGAATAGATCCGACGGGTTTCAATTTCAGGATCCAACGTTTTACGGCCCTTTTTGTTACGACATGTGTGGAGCCAATCGTTGTAAAAAATCGAACGAACGATCTAGTGTTTTGTGCCCAAGTGCGTGCAGAGTTAAAATATTCTTTTGTAAGAAAAGAGAACGGGAATTCCCCCTTCCGACAAATAGAAAATTAGGTCATTGTGAGAATGAAAAGAATGGGAATAGGGAAATATTTGCATCCAATCAAAGCAACAAAGCGAGAGAGAGAGAGAGAGAGAAAAGTCTATTTTTCAATACAATAAGGCTTTTTTTTTCTCTGCCTTTCAGCCATGGGAATCAAAAGATATCTAGTCTTGTGTAACAAAAGGAGGGGCATCGGGTTCAAGAAATCTGTCTGAGAGCTTCTTAAAGATTTACTCGAATTCTGAATCAATCCGGCC
This sequence comes from Daphnia pulex, assembly GCF_021134715.1. Lineage (NCBI taxonomy): Eukaryota > Metazoa > Arthropoda > Branchiopoda > Diplostraca > Daphniidae > Daphnia > Daphnia pulex. The sequence goes on along the minus strand of NC_060025.1, from coordinate 2,223,171 downwards.
CGCTAACAACTGAAACTTAACGCAACAAATAAAATGAATAACTTGAGGCAAAGAACAATTCGTTTAAAAATGATGTGCGAAATTTTGATCTAAGTGCAAAACTGGATTAATGTAGTAGGAGAATTGTGCAGTGATTTAAAAAAAAAAAAGGCTGGCCAGAGACTCGTTTTTGTTTTTAAAAAGAAAAAGATTTTAAAATTAGAAAAATCCGATACGAAGGGCAAATAAATATTTTTTTATCAAATTTGCCAGCTTTTTTTTTGAAATTTTGTCACTGTACTTTTTTTGGTACTGCGCTATATTTTCGATAAAAATTACCCCCTAAAAAAAGTTATTGGCTTAAGTTATTTGTTCCAACTCGTTATTTAAAAAAAAATGATCCCTTTGATATGGAGATTTTTAAGTTATTCCGCCGCACCCCGAATAAAAACCGTTATAGAAATACTTTATTGGGCTAGGCGCGTTGTCCGCCGTCTTTTGCGCAAGTGGAAACCGCCAGCAAGGCTCCGGCCTCTTCGGCATTCTCGTCGCTGTCGGCCGAGTCGGTCTCGGTGCGGACCCTTAAAATGTTGATTCCGGCTGGCAGGACGGCCAGCATATTTCTCTCGAGATCCTGACTGACATTGGCGAAAGAGTATCGCTCTCCTTTCTTGTCCCAGACGGACAGCATTGCTTTTAGCATCTAGTATTATAACACGAAAGGAAAATAGAATTTCACATTCAATTGCGGATAGTTGGCTTGACTTTGTAAGGGGGGCAAATTACCTTGAGTGAAGTGTGATCCACTTGGCTGACGCGACTCATGTCGATAACGATACTCCTAGGAGTCGACTCGTTGGGATTGTCGCTGGCAATCCTGCCGAGTGCTTGGCGGAATCTCTCCACGGTGGGGAAGTAGAGATTGCGATCAGCCCTGAGAATGATACGCTCGCCTACACCTTGCTGCTGGGCGACACACACACACAATCGAAATGTGTCGGAGTGAGAGTTCCGTGTTACTTGCGCACAAATTCGTTTAGATCCCCCCCTCTCTTTTCCCCCATCTACAAACCTTGTAGCGGATGTAACTGGATTTCGTCCGGGTGGCTTCGTGCGCCAGCAAGAGCAAGTGGATCAAGGCTCCGGCTAAGATGCCGTACTCGATGTTGATTAGCAAGCAGCAGAAGAATGTGGTGGCGAACGGTATCAATTCGATCCCTGCGAATGAAAACGGCAATCAAAACCCAATTAAGACATCCTCTTTTTGAAAGGGGGTGGGGGAATCATTTAGACCGAGGGGCGTGCATACTTCTTCCTCTCCACATGGGAAGAATTTCATCAAATTCAACCATTGAGTAGACGGCGACTATGATGACCGCACCCAGCACGGATTTAGGAATGTAATAAAAAGTCGGCATCAAAAAGCTCAGGGCTATCAGTATCACAAAGCCTGCGCGAACAGAAATCAAAGTAGGAGGGAGAGAATTCAAATTTCAAATTTTCAAAAATTCGGAATATTTGCAAAAATCGAATACCGTTGAAGAAATTGGCGAATTGAGTTTTCGCTCCGCTGGCCGACATGACCGAGCTGCGAGAGAAAGAGGCCGTCAACGGCAGGCATCCGAAAAAGGAACAAAATATCGATCCCATTCCGACGGCAATCATCTCTTGGGTCGAGTCCGTCTTCCCTCCGTTGGCTAACCGGCGAAAATCAAATCAAAAATGATCAATGAATCTAAAGAAACTCAAAGGAAGATTTGTAGATTATTCAGACTCACAAAAGGCTTTGGCGATTGCTACTTGTTCGAGTATGGCAATGATGGGGACCATGGCCAGCCCCATGCCCAGATCCGACAAGATGGTGTCGAATGTCACCAACTCGAATTCCGGATTGGACGAGTTGGACGAATTGGATACGGGTCGCTCGAAACTAAACGGTGGCAGATGAAAGGACGGCACCCCCGATTTGATTTCGCCTAGCAAAAGGACAGCCATCAAATAACGTCGTGGACCCCGAAAAGTTGAGAGCAGCTGTCAAACTCATGAAAAGTTCATCTACTAAACCTGTGAGATTGAACGGGTGGTATCCATAGAGCTCGAACGAGTAGGCAATAACGCATCCGAGGATGACGGCCAGAGCGTTACGACAAGTCGACACGAACCAGATGGCCTTGCTAACATGTCGATTGCGAAGGCAACTCCAGTTGGTGCAAGTTTTCCTCAATAGAGTCAGGTTCTATATAACACACACACAAAAAGAATACGAGCCGAATAGTTATCGTATATCTTATTATATTATATGCAGGGCGAACTGCAGTACTATATTGGAAAAGAAAAAACGGTCCGAACGACGTACTACCTTGAGAAGGAGCAGCAAGAGTATGAAGGAAAAACCGAGGACGGTATCCCATAAACTGATATCCATCCAGTTGGCGAAGATGCCTGGAAAGACTTTGGCGAAAGACGAGCCGGGGAATTTGAGACCCAAAAGCGTTTTGAATTGTGCGACGATGACAGTGACAGCAGCGGCGGAGCAAAAACCTGAAATGACGGGTCCAGAAATGAAGTCCATAATCCATCCTGAGAGAGTAAATATATTTATTTAAACCCCATTGGGTGGGGAGGAGAAAAAATCAATTATTCATTTGTCATCTCAGAAATGGCATTTGCAAATTGAAGGCTCTTACCCAAATTCAAAAGACCGGCCATCAGCTCAATGCAGCCAGCCAGAAAAGACAGGACAATCGCGTAAGGTGCACCACCTTTTAATGTGTATTCATGCGTCATAATGGCCATGACAGCTGTCGGACCAACGGTGATCTGTCGTACAGAACCCAGCAGCGCGTAGACAAAGGGACCAGCGAACGCTGTGTATAATCCATACTGTCGAAGGGAAAAAGGATTTTAAAAATAGAACTTGAATATTGTGTAAACTGGAAAATTTGGTTTGGAGTTGCAATACTTCAACAGGAAGACCGGCAACTGCTCCATAAGCGATTCCTTGAGGGATGGCTGTCAGGGCAACTGTGAAGCCAGCTATGCAGTCGTGGAAGATTGAGCGAAAAGTGTAAGTTGGTGCCCACTGCAGGAACGGCAGCCGCCTTTTCAACAGCTCAGTTGTGCATGATCCACGAATCCACTGCTTGACTTGAGAGATGCTACCAAGATCGGATTCACTTCCATCATCACTACCATTGGCATCATTTTCGAGGTGGTGGGGAAAGACATCATCATTTATCACCACCATTTCACAGGACTCTTGACGGCAGGGGAAAAAAACCTAATGGAGAAATCGATTCAATGTTGTATCAACTGAAGAAATGTGCATCACTATAACTGTGTGGTTGCTCGGCAACATGCTGCAATGTTCCTTAATAGCATCAAACCCAAACCTTTGACAAATTCAGAGAATAGACTACCACTTACTTGAATCAAAACTGTTTGTTCAATTTGTGCCTAAATTGTTATCTAATTTGTGTGGTTGAGTCCCTATGGAAACCAGGAAGTTGTGAGAGAGAATAAAAGATCTCCCCCAGCATGCACAGAAACCACTACTAATGAACTCTTATTTCATTCGTTCCATCTTTCCAATTATATAACGAGAGAAGCGAAGAGGCAAAGAAAGATCCGATCTCCTCTTTCTAGGGGCGGAATATTAATTCGTAAACAAGTTCTCCCGTCATGTCAATACGAGAGAGCCACGTCGTTGTATGCAAATTCAACTTTTGTGTTGTGCGACTAGCTCGCCATCTAGCGGCCGAAATAAGAGCCCCAATTTAAAAAATCTAATTTCGTTGAAATTGAATGAAAAATAACGCCAGTTGAATCAATCATATCAATAAAAGGGCCATCACAACCCTGACGTTTTGTATTTAACCGTAAAAATTTGAACGTAAACAGTATCCAAACAAAAATGATTCCGCAGCATACAAACACTGGATTCAAAAATATTCACAAAAGAAAATGTCAATTTCTCCAAAATCTTTTTCTTTTTCTTTTTTTCTTTAAATTTTTGGTAACGATCGATGAGTGTATAGAGAGAGTCGAGTGTAGAGAGAAAGAGTCAGATGATAATCCGACGGAGTTTGTTGACTAGTTGTCGAACGTAGTCTGCCGAAACGGAAGGATCTTCCGGCGGGTTGGCGGGCGGTTCGTCCACCAGTGAAGTGGGCGGTGGAAAACAGGATTGGTTGTTGCTGGTACTTCGTCCGGCCCACCAGGCTGCAATGTCCGGGTAAGTTTTGGTTTGCGTTGCGCTTGGCTGATGGCTGAGCAGCCGGCAGAGCTGACACCATCCGTCTAAAGGCGCCGGATCGACTACGTAATTCCGGCGCCAGGTGAAATGTTTGAGATAAAGTCGATCGTCGCTCATCAATTTCTTGAGGTGATCGGCCAGGCTCTGTGGACTCTCGAAATCCCTGGCGTCGACGTACGATCCGGCCGGAAGGTAGAGCGAATAATCGGCTCCGCCGTAAACCACCGGCACCGTGTCGTGGGCCAGGGCCCGGTACAGTTTCTCCGTCACGTAATCCGGGCACAGGGAATTCTCGAAACTCAAATAAAATCGATAGTGGCGGCTGAGCATCCGGTCGCATTCCGGCCGGTTGCGGCACTGGTGCCCGCCGTGGCACTCGCCGTAAATATCCACCGGAATGAAGAGCGACAGGTTGCGAACCAGCGACTCCCGCCGGCTGTCCGTCACGCAGTTGGAGACGAACCAGGCCGCCGTCCGTTTCTTCCGCGTCAAATCCATCCGGAATTCTTCCTCCTCATCCGCAACTGGCCACCCTGACGTCGTCTGGTTCATTTTTTCAAACGAAGAAAAGCGCGGGAAATTCAAACAACCGCCGCTGTCGCCGGATGATGGCCGGCATTTGAGCCGGCCGTAAGGGTGGAGACTGACGACGTCCGAGTCCCGTCGATAAGTCATTGTCCGGTTGAAGTAATTATTGAAATACAATCGCAACTTGGCCAGGTCCGTGTGGACGGGCGACTCGTAATTGAAGAAGATGAACTGCTGATGAGGTCGACGCCATCCGGGCGGAGGTAAGTCGTCGGGATCGAGGTCCCGGGCGTGGAAAATGACGGCCTGACTCCGGTTCAGCAACCCCCTATCGGTCGTCGTCCAGCAAGTGCCACGCTCCGGCGGACACTGGGCCGTCGTGAACGGCGTCCGTCCAGTCCCAACTTCAAAGTCGTTAAATTCGAAATATTTCGTCCAGTAGAGGATAATGATGTGCTGCTGTTGTTGTTGTTGTTGCCCCTGCTGTTGTTGGTTGTTGTTGCCACTTGGCTGACGGTTGTCGGACAACAGCAGAACTTGATCCAGCGATGATAGGCCGGCAATCGACGAGACCTTTACATGTAAAAAGAAGAAGAAAAATCGATATTTAGCGGCCCGCGGCGCATATTGTTCAACATTTAAAAAGAAGAATTGAATAAATCAAAGAAAAAGGATAAATAATCCAGTCGGTATTTATAGGGATCCACCCACCCCACCCACTAATGGATCCATCGTGAAAAACGCAACAAGAAAAAAAAGTCATGAAACACATCCGCCGACATCCGGGAGGCTTTTCTGCTCCCGATAGATTTGAGACATTTCCCGCCCATCATCAACGGGGAGAAAATGTAACAGAAGCGGAAAGGGGTATCAAATCCTTTAAGCCCCCCCCACTTTTGCTCTTCCGCTTTTTTCTTTTTCCATCCATGACTTGTCGGCCGGAAATAAGCGCTCGCTAGCATCAAACATCAGAGTCTCTTCCACGGTCTGAAAACAGTCTGTAAATGTTGCATGTGTATATCTATTTAATAGCAGCAGTAATGGCGCTCCTCCGCCGCCGACCATTTTGTTTTTCAACTGTGATGGATTGTCTTGAATCGGCCAACCAAAAAAAACACGCGCGCGCGCCAAAACAAAAAAAAAGGATTTGAATTGTTTACAGACTAAAAAAAGAGGATGGGTTCTATCCAGCGGATCGATCCTCTTCGGGTTCAAAGTTTGAGCCCATCAACTGGGCTGCTATGTAGTCCCTAAAGAGTTTGGGGAGGGAATTCCGGTCTAAACGTGCCCAGCATGTCTATGCGAGAGGCAGCCAAACATATTATTATATCAAAAATACAAGTCGGCGACGGAGAGTGAACGCGGGAAGAGCGCGTGATCTTCCCCCCCCTCCCTATATAACGATGGGAGGTGGGGCTGCTGCTGCTGCTGGTGACAGCCGAGACGATGAGACTTTTGGCTCACGGAAAGGGAACCTGTCCGTTGACTGGAAAAAAGTAATCAGGAACCGTTATAGCGACACCCTGGGATTTTTCTCTCTCTCTTCCGGGCGGAAGAGAATTTTTTGTGTTCAATTTGATTTTGGGGAAAATGTCACACAGCATTTTTCAACTTGTTGTAAGAAAAATTCACAGATGGATCACATCGTCGTAAGAAACTTCCGCTCGGGGAGGGGGTTGAGCCGGAACCTGCGGTTTCGGTTGTCATGACGACGTTTTTTTTAAATACGATAGCGGGACATTGCGTGAGCGGAAATCGAATCAACTTTGTCGTGACCGAGCCTTGGAAAAAAAATGGAATTTTCTCTTTTTTTTTGGTTAGGTTACCTGGCGATGTTGTTGTTGTCGGTGCTGGTAAGCGGGCAGGAGGTAGAGGACGATGACCGCGCCGCCGATGAAACTGGTGGCCAACCAGCGAACGAGCGTCAGACGTGAAAAGGCGAAGAGCAGCGGGCAGCAGAAAATGTTTTTCTTCCCGTGAAATTTCAACATTTATGACGGAGAATTGACAAAAAGTTGGTTTCTTTTAGCTTTGGTTGGCTGCTGGGCAGAGTGTGGATCAACTTGAACGGGCCAGCATGACGGGAGGAGACGGAAGGGAATCGACACCATGCGGCCACCACGGCGGTTCGACTGAGACTGGCGGAGGCCGGCGACACGCAGCCGGGGCCAAAGTCATTGACGACGACGCAGCAGCGCCATTGGCGGCCGTCGTTAAAGACGACACCAAATAAATTATATTAGACCCTTTTTTCTTCTTCTTCTTGATTCTTTTCTCAAAGGGACCCACACACACAGAGCAGCAGCCCGTCCGTTTTATCCGTCGTCGTTTTGGCCCGCGTGAATTATTCGACGTAATAACAGCCAACCAAAAAAAAGAAAAAAAAGGGATTTCGTATAAATCACGTCCCACTAGCCCCCAACCCTACACACGTTATCACGCCGGATTCTTTTTCTATCTTTCTTTATTATATAAGGAACACGTAGATGAATGAAATTCACGCCGTCCGGTTGATTCCCAAAAAACCGGTAACAGCCGGAAATTTTCAAAAATTCCCCAAAGCCCCAGCCCAGCCCCCCAAAAATTTAAATAAAAAAGAATTGTGAACTTTTATTTAATATTGACTCTAGAAATTTGATGAGATACTGCTGGGCCCTGATAATCATATCGATCCAGCGTGAGAAATATCGAACCGATCCATATCTCCGTCTATATAACAAGGACAGTGAACACACTGTGCCGGCCCTGAGCTTCTGCGTGTACATACTACATCATCCAATTCCGGCAAATTGTGTAGCACTGCGACTTGGCGCGGTATTTGTCGCACAAATAATGGACGCGAGTTTATCTAGGCTCGAGTCTATCTGAGCTCACAAAGTGCAGAGTCTCTCGTTTTCCAAATGCGTAGAGAGAGAGAGACGGGCGGGGCTGGGCTGGGCTTTGATTGTCAGTTACCCCCCACCAAAACCGACGAAACTTGATTTCAACCGCGCCATTCAAAACGACATTCCGCCACTGGGGGATATGTATATAATAGACGGAAAAAAATGTTGGAGAAAAATTTAAAAAAATCGATCCGCCGACATGTGAGCGCCAGATGTTAGACGTCGTCGTGTAAAAGGAATTTTAGCGTTTGTGTTGATTTGGTTCAAAGCGCCCAATGTGATTTTTGGTAGAGGCAGGCAACAACTCACTTGAACCTAGTGACCTGCGGTTCTTTTTTATTATCCATCACGACTTTTGATGACGCCATTCAAACGATTCGAAATGAAAACCAACTTTTTGGTATTTTTCTTCCCGGAAACGGTTTACTTTTTCCTAAACACACGTGTCGAGTGACGTTGGCCAGATATTTCTTTTTTTTTATAACATGTTTGTTTTTTTGTTTTTAAAATTTTTGGGTAATAGTTACAGTATATTCAAATTATTATTATAATTTTTTATTTTATTTTATTTTTGGTTTTTTGGTTTGTTTCTGGGCTGAAATGTACAAATTCAACACAATTTCAATTTCATCGTTATTTTATTTTGTATCAATGCAATTAGTAATAATTTCCCTAATAATCAATTAGGAGAATCAAAAAGAGGGCGTGTCTTTTTTTTTTGAAGCCCAATCAAAATATTGCAAATTTAATTTAATTCTTTTTTTTTAGCTTTTTTAATTAAAATTTTTTTTGTTTTGTTTTCAAAGTTTGAATTTCGCGCTCACAAACCCCCGTCCGGTAACCGCACACACAACATCCACAAAAGATTATCGATTTTCTGCGTGATAATCAAGCTGATGTTGTATGTATTAAGGGTTGAGGGGATGGAAAGAGAGGGGGGAGGGCCGGAGGAAATGAGGAGCGCGTTCCAAGCATAAAAGATGAGGAAGATAGAAGACGTGAAGGAGAAAAAAGAAACAAAAGAGGCACTCTCTCTCTCTCTGCTGCTGCTGCCAAGACACACACAACCACACACACACACGGAATAAACAAACGATCGCCCCCACAAACACAACGAATCTATTTATTATTTTTTTTTAAATTATTACTTCATTTTTTTTTTATTCGCCAAAAAAAAAAAATTGTTATAATAATTCAACAATAATTTAAAAAATTTGTCTTTCAAAAAGTGAGCGGACTCCGGACGAAATTTCGCAAAAAGATTTTTAAAAAATTCGAAATTTAAATTTTTTTTTCTGACCGGGTCCGCGCTAAAAATTCTTATTTTTTATTTATTTTGAAAAATATTCCAAACATTTTTTTTTTTGCTTTTTCTGCGCACGTTTGTGTGTGTGTGTATCCGAAATTTCTACATAGTATAGTACTGGCGAATTAAATTATTATTACATTATTTTGGTTTTATTTTTTAAGGAGGGATGTGTGGTGTTAGTAATAATAGTTCCGGGGGATTATATTATATATTATTATAGTATTTTTGGTTAAAATTTCAAAATTTCAAATTTTCCCGCCGCCAAAAAAACAAAACAAACAAACTATTTTCTAATTGAAACCCAAAACAAAATCGATTTAATTTTTAAAATAATTATAGGGATGATAAAGTTTCTTCTTATAAATATCGTAATTTACAAATAATCCGCGACTCAACTGCTTGCTTAAGAAGTGAAAACAAAGTGGAGGGGGGGGGGAGAGTGTTCGTTGTTTGCATAAATTGGTTTTTTCTTTATAAAAAAGGGTGGGGCTGGAGGAATAGAGAGGGTGGGGGAAAGAGGAAATGGGAGTTTGGAAAATCCCCCCACCGAAAATTGGAAATGTTAAATTTCAACCTTTTCATCAGAACTTCATGGTGGGAGCCGGCGGAGGTGTTGCCGGGGGTTGATAAGGAGTCTGGGCTGCCGGCTGGACTTGTGCTGTGACTCTGGCGTGCTGATAGCGAAGTTGGAGAATGTCGCGCTGCTTGCGCAAGGCCCTGACTTTGGCCAGCCATTCAGACTCGGCCGCCTGCCACAATAGGAGCAGGTCCTCCTTGGTGAGCTTGTTCAGCGTCGCTCTGTCCACCATGGAGCAGAGCAGAGTGCTGCTGCTGTCCTCGCCGTCCTCCGTCCAGCGCAACGACGACCGGCCGACCACCCCAGCGCCATCTTCCACCTGACTCAGACTCTGATCGCTGCTGCTGCTGCTCGAACTGCTCGAACTGCTCTCGGCGAATCTCACACCTTTTGAAAATTAAAAGAAAAATCAATTTGAAAAATTTGGCGCGAAAAAATAATTTGAAAAAATTTGAGCGGGAAAAATATAAATTTTTGAATTCTGTTTGACCTTGACGACGTCTTTGGTGATGATGATGGACGTGGGCGGGTTCGCAGAGGGCGTCGGCGCTAAACGACCTCCTCCTTTTGGCCATTTGAAATTTCCATTTGCGTTCGCTGTCGGTGGAGCGGATGGACGAGTGCGGATCGAGCGAGAAGGCGCCCGGATCGGTCACGTTCGACACGCTGTGCCTGACCCTGGGCGGCTGTTGTTGCTGGGCAGCGGAAGCATTGTAGGGCGCAATTTCGTCACTAGATGGCGTCTGATTGCGCACCACCACGACGCTGATGGACTCGTCCTCTTCCGCCTCCGCCAGGTAATCGTCTCCGTAATCGGCCGGCGGCGGCGGAGGCCGGAATTCCCTCCTCTTCTCTTCGTCGTCGTCATCGTCGCCCACACCTTCACCCTCAGTCTCCTCCTCGTCGGCCACCCCACGGCGTCGGCGGTGGTGGTCGTATCCTTCCTCCTCGTCCTCCTGGCCGTCGTCGGCCGTTTCCGTTTCCTTCTCCTCCTGCTGGCAGCGCCGCACCTCGCGGATCATCTCGAAGAACTGGGCCTTGCTCTTCCGCCTCCGCTTCTGCTCGTTTTCCTTCTGATTCCACGTGGTGCCAAACAATTTCAAAAAAAAAAAACAAAAATTTTTTTCAAAAACAATTGGCGGGAAATTTAAAACAAAACATTTGTTTATACCCGTTTGACGCTCTTCTGGAACAGGGACGTGATCTGACCCTGCCGCAGGCTGTGCATCAATTCTTTGGCCGCGTGATGAGGCGACAAAAGTTCCACGCAATTGATGAACCGGTAAAGTTTCTAAATAAATTTTGGGCGGTAAAAATATCAAAATTTGAATTTGGTAATAAATCATTTGATTTGAAAAATTGAAATTGGATTGATTATTTATTTACTTGACTGAAGAACATCATGTTGGGCGACCGCCAGATGGTGCCCTTGTGCTGGCGGCGTAGGACGGGCAGAGCGAATTTGTAGACCAAATGCTCCAGGACGAGGATGATGCATCCGCCCAGGATGCCAAAGCCCAAAAGGATGAAGACTCCGGCCACGGCCGAAACGCCCAGCGGTTGAGGCCGGTAGGCGTCGTTGGCCGAACGGGAGCAAGGCAGGGAACTGTACCATTTACTCCGCAATTCATCCATGTATCCGGAAGTGGAATAGCTGGAAATCAAAGACGAAATACTCGTCTGCAATAAAATAAATTGAAAAATAAAATGAAATGGAAACTTTTCAGCTCTAGTCATCCATAAAATAACGGGCAAGAAAAAAGGAAAGGAATCGATCGGCCCAGCACCGGCCCGGATACCCCTTCCCCCCTTTTTTCTCTTCTTCTTTATTGTCCGCGTGTGTGTGTTGGTCTCGGTCCGATTAGGCCTCGATATAAATCAGGAAGCTATTGGTCGACCGTGTTATATTATATATATTATTATAGATAGATAGATATATATAAAGGCCGGGCAGGATCGATCCATTCTGTTAAGGTAGGCTGTGGCTCTTCCTCTCTTTGGTGTAACCTCCGGGGCGTCGGGCACAATCATTTGATCGCATCTTGTGTGATTTGTCCCATTGTGTGTGTACAATCTGATATAAGAAGACGGCCAGGTTCTGTACAGTAGTCTCCGGGTGGTTCCTATTTTCTAGTTAGCCGGTTCCTATCCTTAGATAGTGTGTGTGTGTGAGTCACTCCTAGATCCTAGCCGTCGTCGTGTTACCTGCAATCGCAGCCCTTTGGTCATGCCGACGGCGTAATTGTCCTCCTCGATGACGTCCACCGTACGCAACGTGCAGCCGGGATCGTTGGCACGGTAATAATCCAATATGGGCGTGTCGCCAATGAGCAAATCCAGCCGTCCGTCTCTGTTGATTCAACAACAAAAATAAAATGAATGAAAAGATTATTCAAATTTTTAATCAAATTTATTTTTTAATTTGAACCTGAGACGGGCGATGCCTTCTTCGAGGTCCGGCACCGTGAACCGTTCCAGATGCTCGGCCAGTCCTCGATTCGTCTTCTGGGCGTAGTGCTGGGCGGCCGAGCTTCGAGTGGTGCCCACTTTTTGGCTCAGCAGCTGTTTTTATTAAATCAAAATCAATTAAATTCCAAAAACTATCAAATGGCCGGGCATCGAGTTATATAACAACATGGTTGGACGGGGTTAACTGGCGATGATTGGGCTAGTGCGGGCCGGCCATTTTAAACGGGCCCTAAAACGATAGGTTATGGCCTATATGAAAAATTGACGACTTTCGCCCGCCCAAACTATTTCATTCGGTCCAGCAACAGCAGCAGCAGAGCCCCGACACTTTCAGCAATGGCCAGAAAAAATATTAGCTCAAGGAACGGGCAAGGCTGGCCAGTTTTCTTTTTCTTTTTATCGACAATCATAACAGTCACATTAACTTTATGGACATAGTCTATTTACAGTGTAGTAGCCAGCTAATAGCTGTTCCGAGACATTGGAGCAGACTGGGCAAAGGCCGGCCGTGCCCGGTTTTTCGCTGTTTTACTACCGTCTGGTGTCTACATCAATCACCGATGGAATCACAAGCAAACACAAAATGGCGGCGTGAATCCAAAAAGATAGCGCGGGCTTTTTAAAATTATTTGCCCAGCCCATCTTATAATATGTTTACTCTGCTGTGCAAGTCGATCCCAGCTACTACCACCACACCCTATAATAACGAGATTTCTCTGTGTGCCAACCCCAAAGAACGGGCCTTTGCATCTGATTCATTAATCACAGAGACAAGAGAGAAAAGCCCAGTCTTTATTATTATTATTATTATTATTCCCAGCTTCATATAACTAAGATGACGTGACGGGCAACGCTAGAGGAGGCCTCTGGCGTCTTGATTGGGCCCGCCAGGTGGTACAGCTCTTATATAAGACATTCTATTTATATATACACTTTCTTCTCTGTCTGTCTGTCTTGTCTGTGTGTTTCCAGCTAAAAAATATTAGCTGGGCAAATAAATCTAAAAGAAAAAGAAGAAGAAAGGGGGGGAATGTGTTTTCCCGTCCAGGGATCAAGAGAGAGAGCGGCAAACCAATCAAAAATGGCTTCCTCATCAATCGATATAGAATATCATCACCAGCACCCGCCCGCCCGCCCGTCCAGCAATAGTATCACATAGATAAACACCAAGTCTTTACAGTTGATGCGATGATGAGATAGTAGATATATATATATATATATCCCCTTGCTAACAATCTATTTCTTTTTTTTCTTCTTTTCTTTGCCCGTCTTTCCTTTTTTCGTTGGGATGGGTAGATATCGATCCGGCTCATCCATCAAAAGCTTCTGCTAGCTCCCATCTTCTTACTACTACCCGCCCATCACCACAGCACCATCCGATTCCCGCCGACATCAGCTCGTGTGTGTGCAGCAACTACAAACGTCAATATTCATCTCCTGACTTGATTGTTGTTGTTGTTGTTGACTGCTGGACTGGACATGTAGGGACGGACGGATGGGCCGGAAATAAGTTTCGACAATTCTGGTGTGTGTGTGCCAGCTGATTGATCGAATCTATCAAAAACCGGGCAAACCGGGAATCGAATTTTCCCAGTTGCTGGGATGATCCGTGATGCAATTGACTGGGCAAAGAGAAAAAAAAAAAAAAATAAAAAATTGCCCCCGGACGGAAACTTACGCGGGGATCGTGGAAATTGGTGACGGCCGTCTCTGAGAAGACGCCGGCGAACAAGGCGGCAATGTTGGCCGTGTAGCTGGCCAGGAAGATGACGCTGAATCCGCCCCAGACGTTGATGAGGAACTTGTTGGGCCACGATTTGGGGGCCTTGAAGGCCACCAGGTGGCTGAAGAGGAGGCCCCACATGACCCAGAGGGCCGAGGCAAGGCTGAAATTTTTGGTCCGCTGGCGGCCCCAAGGATTGAGCCCGAACGGACTGAGCCACTCGTAGATGGCCACGGCCAGGGCCGTCAGGTTGAGGCTGATGAAGATGCCGATCCACAGATCGGGACGGAAGGGTTTCAGGAAGGCCAGCAGCGGCACGTCGTCGTTGTTGATCTTGCTGGCCTGCAGGATCGACAGGCCAGAGTAAAAGTAGGGGATGGAAAAGTCGATGGCCTCGCTCCTGGCCGACGTCACGCTCAAAGGGGCGAAACTCAAATGGGCCGCTCCCGAGCGCAGGTCGGCCACGATACCGTCCCACGAGGCCGCCGCCGTCCCAGCTGGGCCGGCTGCCTGCTGGCCGCCCCGCTTGGCGCTTCCGCACTGGCCGTCGGCCACCACATAGACCTGGAACTTGACGTCCAGGTCGCTGGCCACGTTCTCCATCAGGTCGATCGAGTAGCCGTAGCAGCACGTCAAATTGTAGGAGCGGCCCTTGTGGAGCTGGGCCCCCTCGTAGTCGCCAAAGATGCGGGCCAGCTCGTCCTTCTGTCCGGTAGAGACCCGCAGGCAAGGCACGCCAGTCAGGCAACGCTGCTCCTCCTCCTCCTCGTCGTCCTCCTTGAACACTTCCGTCTCCATCACGAACGGAGGCGAGAAAATGGTCGCCACCCGGTAGACCCGACGGCTGTGCGACCGCGGGCCGGCCAATCCGCCGCCCGGCCATTGAACTCCTGAAAATGGAAAAACAAATGAAACAAATTAACATTTTCAATTTCAATTTGAGATGAACATTTTATTTTAGCCTGGGAGGAGGGAGGACGGCCAGGGACAAAGTTTCCCCCCTACCCCCTGTTTAGACATTTTAGGAGCCCAGGAGCTATACAGGAGCTCCGGTAAATTGAATTGGAAACTTGAGGGGCCAGTCGAGTTTGCAGGTATGTGCACACACGCATACGTGTACACACACACCCGTATGTCCTGAGTGTGTGTGTGTGTGTATATCTAACATGATGATGACGCGCGGGCAAAGGAGCCGGGCAAAGGACAGAAACTAATATAATGAGCCATTGAGCTCTGGGCCAAGTTAACTTGGCTCTTCTTCTTCCTTCCATACAACATCGGCTCCTTGTGGCTCCTCCCCCTCCACTGTGTCTCCTAACCTGGCTCCTCCCTTCCGCCATCTCTTCATTCGGCGGAGAGCGGCGACGGCCAACGACTCTACTGCCAATGATGTACCATCCTCATCCTCAATCCGTCGAGGGGGGGCTTTTATCGCAGAGATTTTCTCGCGGCTCCTTGACTTTTTGCGCTCCGCTCCGTGACACGCAAGTCGAGAGACGGGCAAGTGAAGTAGAGAGAGAGTAGACGGTCGAGTGGCATTTCACAGCTAAATGACATCAGGAGCCATCGGGCAAAAAAAAAAAGGGACGTACATAGAAAGCTGGGCAAAAAAACATCAAAACGGGCAGAGTGGGTTGGCTGTGGCTGGCCCAAAAGAATGTGTATACCTTTGAAAGTGACGGCCTGGCCAGAGACGTTGCCAACAGATTGCCAAATGGGCGGACGGAAAGTCGTCGGCTCCTTGAGGCCGGCGAGATTGTTGGATCCGTTGAGGAGCGAGTTGCCGCTGCTGGACGGGCCGGCCGAGATGACGGCCGGCCGTCCGCCGTTGTCCGGATCGTCCTGATCGCCGTCCAATTCCTCATCGGCGGCCGACGAGTCGCTCGTCTCTTCCAAACCGCCGCCGCCGGCGTATTCCTGATCCTGGACATCTTCCTGGACTTCGCCTCCGTCGTCCTCCTCGTCGGCCATCAGCAATTCCTTCAAACAAACAAAGTTCAAATTATTTCCAAAACGTCCAGCACAGCAAACAAACAAAAATTGTTGACGACGGGCAAACACACACACACAGGCCGGCCAAGAAAGAAAAAGAAGATGGGCACAGCAGATATCAAGACGACGGATATCCCAGGGTATTAGGACTTTTTCGTTGCGATGGAGGAGGTCGAGTAGTCCATCCATCAGGATCTTTTTTTTCTTTTCCAGGGAGTCTAGGGGAAATATCGCACGGTCCGTCGGCGATAAGACAAGAAGATCTTGACGGACCGTGGTGATGGTGGTGGGGAGGGAGGTCTGGATTGATCAACTACACCCAGTCGTTGCTCCTGCTCCTGCTTCTAGACGGGCAGAACTTGACTCTTTTTTCTTTGTTTGGGGGAGCGCTCCTTATTTCCGGGGTGATGGATTCCAGGGACTGCTGATACCGTCGATTCCTTTTTTTTATTTATTTTTTTTTTATTCCGGAACGGACAGACGGACGGGCCTGCAGCAGTCGAATCTTTCTCATTCGCATGGATTATTCAGCTAGGAGGCTCTTGCTTGTCTCCTTATGTCTTGTCTGTTTTGTTGCATAAGGAGTGTGTGAGGGGGGGGGGGCTCCTTTTTCGCCTAGGAGCCTTACATGTCCGTCCCAATCTCCACATCTCTCTGATGATAAAGGCTCTACCCTCCCCCTTAGGAGGCTTCAGGAGCAGATATGTAAAGACAATTCCCACTGGACGGGCTCCTATTTTATTTTTCACAGCTCTTAGGAGCCCACTGGGAGGTAAAACTTGGACCAGGGTCCACCACAAATGGATGTAGAATGCTATGAAGGATTACTATTATCATCGCATCATTTCAGGCTCCTAATACAACCACACAAAAGAGAGGGAGGGGGGGGATGGATGGATGGAAGGAAGGAAGGCTCCTAAAGACTTTGATAGGAGTTGCAAGTTGCCCCTCCTGGCTGCTGGGCCCGAGAGGAGGAGTGGGGAAGGTTCGGTGTGATGATTCAATAACTTGGCCAGCTCCACTCACACACAAAAGGACCCGGGAGCTCCTCAATGCTGGATCAATCCATCCGGAAAATACGCCACAGAGAGAAAGTTGTAGATTATATAGTCCAGCGCAAGTTGATGTTTACCTTCCCGGACGGATGCAAAAATAAAAAAAAGGAGCCCGGAGTAGTTTTCACTTTCTCCTTTTTTTTTAAATCATCGATCCAGGAGCCAATGGCGGGAAATTTAAATTTTATGATTTTTGAAAGAAAAGAAACTGACCGTTGTTGACGTGGAGATGGGGGGCGGGCCGGCAGTAACATTGGTCAAACGATTGACGTCTGGCCGTGTGGTCGTTTCTCTTTTGCTCCTAGTGGAAGTGGAAGAAGAAGTTGACGACTTTGTGGATTTGACGGCGTTGCCAGCCAAGCTCTTTGGGTAAAAAGGTCCGGGCGGAACGAGATTGATGACGTCAAAGTTGGCTCTGAGGGCCGAGTCGATTTTACCGCCTCCGTCGTACGTCAAACGGCCGGCCAGGGCCTCTTTCACTCGCCATCGGATCTCACTGCCAAAAATCAAATCAAAAAAATAACAGCAACAAACAAATTCAAATCAAATGGCCTCCAGGGTAAAACAGAGATGATACACATTCCCATTTAATGCCCGTCTCTCTCTCTATATATATACCGGAAAAATCTCTTTTTTTTTACTTTCTTCAAGGGCCACCTTTTTTCTCTTTGTCTATTTCCGGCCGGCCCATATCACCCGACAGCCGTGACTGAAACAAAAGACGCTGGACTCTATCTCCTCTTTTATGATTGCCAAATGGACTAGAAACAAAAAGAAGAAGAAAAACGACACCAGCCGCCCGTCCGCCCATCAATAATCGACAAAAAAAAAGAGAGACGGAAATAATGTACATATAACATTGTCCACACACACACCCGAAAAAGGAAATTTCCCTTTGGTCCGTCCGTTTCATCTTTTGATCTGAAACGTTTAAAATAAAAATTGACTGGGCACACATGATGATGGGGGGAAATGTCTATATAAAATGTTGTTTGGCCCGAAATTTCCATCGATCTTTTAGTGCGGGCACTGGAGTCGGGTCGGGCTCCTCTAATGCAATTGTCCGTCTCGATTATCTTTGGGTGAAAATTGGTTACAGAGAAGAAGAAGAAGAAAGGGCCGGCCGGCCGCCCATTTCCAAACGTCGTTTGGTGACGTCAAAGAACCTTTTCCCCCCCCCCCTTTTCAGTACATACAACATCTCAACATAATACATTGTAACAATAGGACGGCCAGAAACTACTACAACAACAACAACAACAACAACAACCTCCTAAGGGTCTACATGTTCCTTCCGTCTTGACTTTTCTTCTTTTTCTTCCCTTTAAGGCCCGTCTCCCCTTCCTCGTAACATGTACAAGGACTTGTACATGTCCGCTGTAGCAGAAGAGAGAGAGGAAAGAGAAAGCCGGGCGAATGAGAAGAAGAAGAAGAGAAAGATGGAAAGAAGAAGAAGGGAAGAAGCTATTGATCCAGCACACACACACTCGGGCGGGAGTTTTTTCCCCTCCTCCTTTTTCTTATTACATATATATATAAATGTGATATAATATAATAAATATATATATACACAACAGGGCCGGCTATCTTGGGCCTTGATCACGGGCAATTTTTCTCTCAACTTTTTTGCCTTTGGTTTTACCCGCGGTTGTACGCAAAAAATTTCACAATTGAGCTGGGCGACATTTATCATGTCTAATTCCATGTAAATTGGCCAGCACGTCTCTTTTTCTACTCACTGATGCGCCCAAGGACGGACTATAGTTTGTCGCGTCCCACCCAAAAAAAGAAATAGAGAGCAATTCATCTATATATCCCAAGGCCAGTTTTCAGCATTGTCCGGTATGTGTGTGTGGCGGCCAGCACTATATATATTGATGGGCAAAAAAAAGGAGTGGGGTGAGAGCCCAGTGGCGCTCATGATGCGATACATATAGAGAGAGCCGCAGACCGGCCGTAAACGAAAATATATTGGACTGACGGACCAATAGCCGACGGAATTTTCTTTCTTTTTTCCCATCCCCTCACTCGCTGGCCTTGCCCAGTCGCCCCAATCCAATTCGTGTTAATAATAAAAAAAGAGTTTCATCAGCCCGGCTGAAAAATATTGGTGTTAATATTTGTGGGAATTGGTTATGATCATTACCTGTCCAGCTTTTTGGCCACTTGTAGTCGCAGGAGCTGATGAATCGACTGGGATGAGCTGCTGCTGCTGCTGGCCTCTCTACTACTGACGCCGGAATCGTTTGTCCACGAGTCCAGCCACGTTTGGAGCTGATGGGCGGGCAGACTGGCCCTGACGGCCGAGTGGATGACGGCCAGCGAGCCCTTCATCGTGTGTTTGGTCAGCCGGAGCGGTTGCTGGGAGACGAGGCCCAGCAGGCCCAGAGGCCAATCGTCTTGGTCGTCTTGCTCTTCCTCCTGAGTCTGCCACTGACGGCCGATGAGCGGCAACCGGCCAGCGGCGGCCGGCGAGTAGCCGGCCGTCCAGTGCTGGTGAAATCCCGAGACGGCCTGCTCCAGGGCCAGCCAGACCCAGTCGCCGTTGAGCATGTTGAGCCGTTTGGCTTCGCGGAAGATGAGCGAGGCCAGCCGGGGCTCGCAGCAAAAGGCGATGACCAGCGACGTCGTCTGCTGGATGCCGCTCAGCTGGGCCAGGATCCGGTGCGGAGCCGAGCCGCGGTTCATCGTCACCACCATGACCTTGTCGACCTTGGCGCTGGGCGACGAGTGCCGCTGGACCACCTGGCGAATCTTCTGGGCCGCCAGCGAGTCGTCGACAATCAAAGTCACGGGCAGCCAATTGTTGGCCAGCAGCAGGTGGTGAAGAGCAGAGGCCAGGTGATGGGGTCCAGGGTTCAGTCCCACGTACAACGGCGAAATGCCCTGCCGGAAAAATAAATCCAAAAATATTCAAAAAATCAAAAATCAATCGGCCCGACTTTTATTCTCCGCCCGTCAGCTGGAAATAGAAAAATCATCAGACACTGGCGCGTAGGAGAGCCAGATCAATACTACTACTGCTACCAGATTCTGATTATTATCAATTTGATTATCATGTATTCCCAGACACATGTCTAAATGCATCTGATCCATTTTCAATCTGCAATTCTTTGATCCATGTGAAAATTTGACTTTTTTTTTGTGATTAAATTTTCTTTGGGGGGATTCATTTCGTTTTGTCTTGTCTATGGATTTATTGGGGTGGGAGGAGTTTTGGGGCTTGTAAGGAAGCCCCCCACTGCCATAAGCTTCTCCTAGCCCAAGCTGCTGCCAGCATCCTAGGAGCTATTGCACTTTACCAT
The DNA here is from genome assembly GCF_021134715.1 of Daphnia pulex. NCBI lineage: Eukaryota > Metazoa > Arthropoda > Branchiopoda > Diplostraca > Daphniidae > Daphnia > Daphnia pulex. The sequence continues at coordinate 2,203,094 of NC_060025.1, read as the reverse complement.
ATACAGTCGGCGGCTCCTTCATTTCTTTTCTTCTTTTTCCTTCTTCTTCTTCTTTCTACTTTTCTATTCGATAACAAGTTATAGAAATGGAGCTGTTTCACTCCGCCCTCCCTCCCTCCTCCTCATCCTGCTGCTTTGGGTTGCCACCAGTCGTTATCGATCGCTTTAACTTGGCGGATGAACGTCATGGGCTCCTAATTTTCGAATCTCCCGCTAGTTTCCCTAGTTAGCAACTAGTCGCAACTTTCTCAGCTTTTTTCTCTTTTTTTTATTTCTTTTCTTTTTATTTTGACACACGCCCGTCCGGCCGGCCGGAATGAAACTCTCTCCTCCTCCCCACCCCCTACAGAAAAGCAACTTGGATCATTATTGGAATGAAATCCAAATGTAAGAGGGCCGGGCAGCAAGGCAAGGCAACACACACACCAAAAGAAAGGATCGACTGAGTTTCTCCTAACGGCAACTATTCATCCCGAGTGGCCTGTAGTAGTACTAGTACAGTTTATAACAAGACGGGCAAGTCTTGTTAGACTTTTGTACACGAGTCCTCGGCGTGCCGTGCGGAAGTGACGAGGATTTTTCTTCTTTTTATTTGAGCTGGAAAGGATCCGGCTCCGGTTATTTTCAAATGAATCCCATCAGACGAAAAAGGGAGTGGTGGTGATATGGTGGGAGAGACGGGCAGGAAGTCTTGCACGTTCCGTGTCGATGACATCTCCCAAGAAAAGAAAAGAAAAAGGGAAAGAATAAATTCGATCCTGCGTCGAATGTGTCAAAAAAGAGAAAAAAATCTTGGCTCCTTCACGGTCGGTTTCAGCAACCGGAAATGATCTCCTTATTCTTTTCTTCACGCTCTGTGTGACCCTGGTTCCTAACTTTGACACGACATCTCAACACCAACGATCCTGGTCTTGTCGATCCCGAAAATAAAAACACCGACGAGATAATTCTATAATCCAAATGCATTTGCCCATTTTGTTTGCCCATCAATCATTAGCTAGTGCGTCGAGTCGAAATGTTCAGCGATCCTGCAGGATCGAAAAATAAAAGATGGTGGTGGTGGATTCCCTGGGTGAGAGAGAGAGAGAGAAATGTGCAGCAGCGATCCTTTCACTCTTGTGTCTCTCTCTCTGCAGCTTCCCCTCCCTATTTACTGCGCTATTACCGACTGTGTAAATCTATCGATCGTCAAACTTTCCTCGTGATGGCGCCCACGGAGATCCGGCGCTCCCCCGTTATATAAGCAGCGCTCCATCGTGACTTTGGTGGAATAGGCAGAAGAAGAGAGAAAGAAAAAAAAAATTAGCCAAAGAAAAGTGATCCTGATCGATCCTGAAAAAAATAAAATCCTTATTTCTTTTTTTTTTTTACTGACGCGCATCACCACGCCGGGCAAACATAATTATCAGGATTTGGTGTGTGTGTGTGTCTTAAATAGAGTTATTCAGCGCCACACACATGCAAGGATCGTTTTTTTTTTTTCTTTTTCTTTTCTTCTATGAGCTTGGGCTTTTAGCGCCCAGCAGAGGCAGGACTCGATGCGGTTAGATGACGTCAATTGTCTCTCCTATCCTCGACAGCCTCCATCCATCGTGCGGAGAAAGTTTTGTCCGGGAGAAAATCCGCGGGCGAAAATTCCACCCCCCACCATGTCGAACAACATCGAGACTGGGGCCGGGATCGCGACAATGAAAGGAAAAATATATATGAAAGACGGCCGACTCCCAAGCGCATTTAAGTACTACAGTCCGGTTATTTGGAGTTTAACATTTTCTTTTTCTTTCGATCATCAAGGAGCCGAGCTTCCAGTTGATGTATTTTCCCCCCGACTGATTGTCGATGACGGCTCCTTTTTTTTAAACTGGTCCAGCCGAAATATTGGCACATCCGCCAGCTGGATTTTTTCGTCGGTTTGACGGATAAAGTCTCTACGCCGGAACAAACACACACACAAGAGACAACAATCGAATCAACTTTTTTTTCTTTTTTCTACAAAAATAAAAAAAATTTCTTTCCCAATTTTTCTGTTGTTCTTGTGTGTCCTGATGGAGCGGATGGATTTAGAGTGGAGGTTGGGGGGGAAGAAGAAACGAACCGTCAAATACAAAAGGAGAAAAAATCAAAAAAAGGAAGAGCCACCAGCCCAGCCCAGCCACAAAAAAACAAGAAAATCAAGAAAATCATCCATCATTTATAATGAGCATCGAAGAAGAATAGAAAAAGAGAAGAGAAAGAAAAAAAAGCTTTTTTCTCTCTTTTGAGCGGCCCGGCCGTCGTATATATATGTACACGGCCCGTCGGTTTCCACTCAGAGTCACCAAGTGTGTAGGAGCTGCTAGGAGAAGAGCTGCTGCCTTTCATCTTCATTCATGGCATGTGTATAATAAAAGGAGAGAACAAGTCAAAGAAGAAGAAGAAGAAGGAAGAAGAAGATGTTCTTTTGATAACAATGAAATCAAGGGATCTATCAAATCCCGCGGCAACTCGCTTCTCTCTCGGCAGACTCGCAATTGTACCTCACCGCACTCCGCCAACAGACAGAAAAATCCCGTCTGACTGACGGAGGAGTTTTTGACCTCCGTGTGACTTGAATGGCTACCCCCCCACAATCGATCCACCACCCGGTGACCTTCTCCAATCCCGGAAAAGAAAATCCCACAGTGTGTCCAGCAACAACGGGGAGGACGGGGGTAATATGACATCACTTCCCGTCTGATGCCCAGCCGCGGTAATTATCAAACAGAAAAGACCCCAAAAATATTTTTCCTTTTTTGTCTTTCCACTTGAAAGAGACGGGCAGACTCAAAAAGAAGGGATGGGATGGGAATGTGCATTCACGGACCGACGCCTTCACGGGGTTTTGAACGCTCAACAGCCGTGTCACGTCTATATGTATCAAAATGGGTGCCCGCCGCCTGGCTCAAAAGACAAATAAAAAAAGAGACTTGTCTTTTCAGTTGGAAATATTTCAGTCAGTTTGTTTTCCATCGCGGGTTGGAAGAGGAAAGAAGAAGAAGAGGATCATTTCGCTCCCGAGGATTCCCGATCCCGCCCATTTTATTGCGGATGAAATCATCACACAAAGAAGACGCGGGTGTATGCAGAAGCCGGGCCAGCCCGCCGCTTTCCCAGTCATTAATTCAATTAGACCATTTTCTCTTTGGAAAATGTTTTAGGCCACGCCCTTTGTCACACGATATCATTGCCCTCGGCGGAGTGGAGACACAAACTCATTAAGAAAATGGGAATAAATAAAATCCAAAACAAACTGACCCGGAAGGAAGAGTCGTCCAGTCCGCGCTGGGCTCGGGCACCGATGACGGGCAGGTGGAAGGGGGCGGCGGCCAGGGCCACCCTGAAAACGGAGCGATCGTCGGCCGAGAGGACCAGGACGGCCACTGGGCGGTGAGTCAAAATGAGCCGGGCCAGATCGTCGGCCGTCTGATTGAGCCACCACTGCGACGAGAACGTGACACTGTCCACCGTCAGACGGCCTCCACCACCGCCGCCGGCCAGCCATTTCCTCCTTTTGCCGTTGGTGGACGTCGACGCTGTGACGTTGGCGTCGGCACCGATCCCGCTGTTTGATAAACGGCCAATCCCGCCGCCCGTCCAGGCCGTCTTCTCCTTGTTGAGTGCAATCAGGGTCTTGTGCATGACCCGCTCCATCGTTTCCAGCTCGGCCTGGTCGAAGACGGCCAGGATTCGAACCACAGAGGACGAGGCTCTCGTTGTCCCTCCCGTCGTGTCCGGCGTCCGGCCTCCTGACGTCGTGACGGCCGACACGAGTGCCACCATGACGAGGAGCCGTTGATAGGCGGCCATGGCCGCCGTCTTCTCCGTCGACGGGCGAGTCGTGGCCGTCGATGAAATCACAGGGAAAAGCCATCAAGACGCCATCAAAACTCGTGTTAATCCTTCGGCTCCTTGATGGGCAAAATCAAACCAACCGGAAATTCTCCTTCGACGGCCAACGGGCAAACACACACACACACACACACTGGACACACACTCACTGGAGTCTGCCACTGGAAGAGCTGCTACTGCAGCTGGACTTGCGACACACAAATGAAATCAGGAGCGACGGCCGGCCAAACGAGTCGAGACACTGGATGAATCCGTAACCATCCCGGACTGCTGGTGCTGCTGTGGTGCTGGCCATCCATCAAAACTGCAACAAACTGCGACAACTTTTTTCCTTTTTTTTTCACCAACAAAATGGCCAAACTTTTATGTGTCCAGGAGGGAAGAGGAATAAGGAGCATGAGAGGGAGATAAAAATAGAAAAATATTAAAAAAAAAACAAGTTTAAATAAAACGAAGAAATCAAAAATAAAAAAGGGAAAAAGGGAAAGAAACTTTTGTGGAAAAAAGGGGGGAGAGAACGGAGGCAGCCAAAATGGTTAGGAGCCACAACTGACGACCGACTGACGACTCTCAGACCTCACTCATGGCTCCTGATGCTCCTCGCTCTCCGTCGTCGTGTACGAACGATCCTGCGCAATTCTGACCTCCTTTTCGACGCGCGGCCACACACACCATTTTCTTTTCTTGAGCTCCTAATCAGAAAAGATCGTGGACAAGGGTCACCAACTCAAATGGGAAGGGCTCTCGACTGGCTCCTTGAAAAAATGCAAAAATAAAAAAGTCAAGTTAGGAGCTGCTGGCCATTCTGATAAAAACAGGTGAACACGACGCCCAGGCACCTGCTGCTGTTGACATGACAACGGGGGGGTTGAGACTCGGGTGGTCTTTGTGGGGCTCCTGAATTTGATGATTAGAGGCTTCCAAAAAATTCACCACCACCCCACCCGGGCTCCTAATGAATCAATTCATCGCCGTTCCTCCCCAGCCTTTTAAAATTTAAAATGAAGAAATTTAAATCTTTTAAATAAATAAAAAAAGGGGAAAAAAGTTTAAATATACAAGGAGCACGTAGTCGAGATGATGGAAGGAAATTTCCCGATGGGGTCGTTTGGATTTCACGATACCGGAAGGAGGTGGATAGGTAGGATTTTATCCTCCCCCCCCCACTCATCCGAAACAGGAGCTTGAAATAATAAAAAAAAGGAGAAAAGAAAAGGAGAAATGGTGTTGACAAAATCAATTTCTCAATGTTGATTCCCCTCCGCCACTCTTGTTGTTTTGTCTGATTCTGTTTGGTGTGGTTGTTCAATTTCGTGGAAAATCGATATCTGCATGTACACACACACAATGGAAGCAGATCAGAGCTCCTAACTTGTGTGATATATATATATTCCTTGTATGTGTATATTTACAAGTCCGGGGCTGGCGGGCGGACGGGCGGCCGTCGTCTATTTGCATACTCGAGAGTTGTCATCTCTTTTATTCTAAATAAAAAGTTGGCCATCAACAAATAATTGACTAAAGAATCAAATTTCCCCCACCCAAAAAAAGACGACTTTTAGCCGGGCAAAGAATGTCAAATAATAATAAAAAAGAGATATTATACGTCGGGGCGTGTCCTTGGCTGGCCAGCATCACCACCACCACCACCACATTTTGATATAAAACTAGGAGCCACTGCACACACACATAAGTACAGCTAAAGAAAATCGATCAGTCAACTCGTCCGTCGCAGTTCTCCCCCCTCTACATGTCCGTCTCAACCAGAAGTATATATATATATATATATACACCAACAGACACTGGGAACCCGCCCCTCATCCGGTCAAGTCTGAAGAGGCAGGCCAGCAGCAGCTCCTGGCTGTGTGTATACACACACAGAGAGAAGAGAGTGGAGGCAAGGCTTTCAGAGAAATCCCGAGACTCGTGAATAAGGCAAGAGGCTGCTGATGCTCATCGTTAAGCTGCCCGTCTCTTTCTCCTCTCTCGTCGTCGCTGCAGTTGTAATAAAACATGACCGAAAAAAAAAATATAAAAATAAAATAAAATAAAAATAAAAATACACAAAATATATATATCTTAAACCTCCGGCGGCGGCGTCGTTGTTGTTGGCTCCTTTTCATCTCCTCCTTTCTCCGGGTTAATAGGAAATGACTGGCCAGAAAGTACAACACAAATAAAAATACCCCCTCCCCTTTTCTTACACACACACACACACTGGCCGCGCTGGACAAGAATGGAAAAAAAAGGAGATGGATGTAGTCAATTTCCTACCCCACCTCTCTCTTTTTTTAAAAAGAGTGTCTCTTCCATCATCATCACAAGGTGCCCATCTATAAACATCTTTCACACATTTTCATTTTTTGACTGGGCAAAAAAATAATATTGAAATAATTTTCTTTTTTCTTTCGTTTCAAATATATTTTTTTGTTGTCTTCTGGATTTTTTTTTTTTTTTACCTTTTTTAAATTTGTTTGTCGGTTCCCACAGCAACGGGAAACATAAATTGGAAAGAACGAGCTCGAGATCTGATGGGTGGACACACAGAGAAAAAAAAATGATCAAAGTTAAATGAAAAATCAATTGAATTTTGCCACAAAATAATTTTAAAAAAAATCAATTTTTTTTTTTTTATGGGAGAGGGGACGAGGTTACATAACTTCCATCCACAAGACGGACAGAGTGTCGTGTGTGTGTGGGATAGCGAATTAAAAAAAAAAAGAGACACACACACACACATCAGTGAGTGATGGGCGGAATCCAACCACTTTTTTTTCCAACCCCCCAACCCCACCCTTTCGACTTCCCACGTCTGCGTGCACCCGTCGTGTCCCATTTCTTTTCAACTGTGGTGGGCGAGCGGGCGGGCCAGCAAACAACACAAAGTCGATAGAGATGCAACGCGGGGGAGAGAAGAAGAAAAAGAAGAATCTAACCGCTCCCACCAAGTTTTGCTGGATCCACTTTTCGATTGCCCGCCATCGGGCAAGAAAAAAAGAAAAAACACAAGAGGCCCCCCCCCCCCCCACACACACACAGCAAACACACGAACGCACAATGGGCCACAATTAAACGGAGAATGGCGGACCCAAAAGAAAAAGAAAAAATAAAAGAAAAAGGAAGAAGCGCATACAAGACTAGATCTCTTCTTCTTCTTCTTTTCTCCCTTCCATCCATCCATCCCCAATTCTCATCGCTGGAAGATGGAGGAAAAGAAAAAAACAAACAAAACAAAAGAGAGAAACGCAACCGCACTAACACACACACACGCACGCCCGGCAATCAAAGTTAATGTGACATGTACTCAGAAAACCTCCCCAAAAAAACATTGGCTGGAGCCGCGGCCAGGAAGAGAAGAAGATGATGAAGAGAAAAGTGTTGTTGGTGGTTGTTGTTGTTGTTTTGTTGTTGTTGTGTGTGAGTGATCAAATCTGACACGACTCTGCCATTGATTACAACGCAAATGAAAAACATGGCGGAGGAGACGGGCGGAGGGGGATTAAGGAGCCGAATGATAAGGAGGTCATTGGGTGTGTCTGTGTGTGTGTGTGCTAGGGAAAATGATTGACCGAAAGAGGAGGGGAGGGGAATGAGAAGAAGAAGAATCAACTGTTTTTTCTTTTGTTTTCTTTGACAAAGTTACAGGCGGATCATCTCTTCCTTCCATCCGCACAAATGGGGGGCTGATGGTGTAGTAGTAAAAGGGTGGTGGTGCTGTAGTAGTGGGTGGGTGCAATGGTTAGATGGAGGGTAGGGAATCAACTCAATTTGGGCCGTTTGACGCTGTTGGAGGAGGAGCTGCTGCTGCCGCCGTCGGCCATTTGCGGATGCTGCTGCTGTTGACTATTGTTGTTGGCGCCGGACTTGTGTTGTTGTTGGGCCGACAGGGGGGTCGAGATACCGACGTGGAGCGAAGCCGACGAGGATCCGCTGGGCGACGGAGGGACCGAGCCGGCCTCGTCCTCATCCTTGGGACGCAGCGTCATGTTGACGAATTCGCTCATAACGGCGATGGGCGTCTCGCCCGTCACCATGGCCACCCGGTGCTCCACCAGGTAGAAAATGTACTCGTCGTAGAGGAGCCGGATCAAGTGGAAAGAGCCGAACGAGGCGGCCGACCTCAGAGTCAAATCGCGGATCACCATCGAACTATTCAACAACCAAAAATTCATTTTTAAAATTTAAAATTTCGATTCCGGCCGGAATAGAGACTTGGATTTCGCGCACCTATAAAAAGACCATTTGAGCAGAAACTGGCGGGCAACGCGGACAAACTCCTGGGTGGATCCGCTTTCAAAAGGTTTGATGACGCGGTCGACGACCCTCTCCAGCCACTGGACCCACTGCTCCAGGGTGGCCTGATTATGCAACGTGACTTTAAAGTCGTTTTCCAGCCAGGCCACCAGATCAGGATCGCAGCGGCACACCCAGGCACCCTGGACATGATCAAACAAATTCCCTCGTTATAAAACTCGAATCCATTTTTTTAAGAAATGAAGAATCCAGCGGATGTTACCTGCTCCTGGATGTTGTGGAAATCGACGCGGTTGAGATCGGCCAGCATCTGGGTGATTTGCGGCGGATTGTGCAGGACGGCGCGGGCCGCCTGGGCCAAATGGTTCAGGGAAGTGTAGCGCCTCAGGGTCTGCGAAAAGGCGTTCACGGCCGCCACCTATCCAGCCGAATGGATGAAACGGTTTCAATTTAAATACAAAATAGAAATATATAAAAATACAATCAAAATAAATGTAAATTACCTTGACGATGATGATGTCTTCCGGACAGCCGTTCATGGCCGTCAAGAGCCAATTCTCCAGCGATTTGGCGAAACTGCGTATGGAACTGGTGAACGAGCCGGGGATTTCCTTGAGGACGTCCGGTATGAGCACTTCCACCAGATTCTGATAGAACTGGTAGTCGGCCTTCTTGACGAAAATCAAGACGGGCTCGCAACGCGAAAGGACGTAAAGTTTAGCCCTAAGGGGGAGACGGGCAAAGAAGGAAAAGAACAAGAGAAAAGATAAATCACATTGTCGTCATCAACTTTTTTCTTTTTTATGTTTAAGAGAGTTGGCCGCTTTCCCGAACAGCCGGGCAGGGCCGTCTCCATTTAACCAAAAAAAATAAAGAAAAAAGAAAAGAATCACGGCTCAATAAATCTTCCGACTAGACAAAACATACTTTGGCAGGATTTTTTCGGGATCCTCTTCCATGCCGACGTCGACGGCCTCGTTGTTGTTGGCGCTGCGCCAAAAGTGGCGCCAGATCGTTTCCACCGTGTTGAACTGCAAGCTGATGACCGCGTCCAGCATGGCCTGTGTGCATGTAATGTGTCCGCCGTGAGGAGGAAATGAAACAAAAAACAAAAACAAAAAAAGACAAAGACGGATGAGAAACGGACAAACCCTCCCAAAGGACGGACGCCAAAAAAATTCGACATTACCTCGCAGTGATCGCGGTAAAGTGTGACAAAGGCCTGGAGATCGTCGACGTCGATGCCCTGAGGCAGTTGATTGCGATCGGCTTCCAAGTCGGGCCAGTGCGGCAAAGCGGCGGCAGCGTCGCCTGGACAAAGGAATAACAAACGTCATCATCCAGTCATCCAGACGGACCAAAAATGGAAAACAATAAAAGTAAAAAAATACCCACCCAGGTACTGCTGGTGGGTGGGAGAGGTGGCGTCCATACTCCCGCCGCTGCTGTGAGCCCCTCCTTTGGCTCCGCGCTTGCCGTTGGTCGAGTGCCGCTGGACGCTAGGCGGACTAGACTCTTCGACCGACATTTGATTCAACGACGACGTCGGTTTCACCCGGATGCCGTAATAGTGGTACTTGGAATTGCCTCTGATTGAATTAGAAACAAAATTTGAATTTAACTTTTTTAAAACAATTTGAATTGAAAAAAAAGTGACGGACCTGGTGCCCAGTCGCCTGGTCCTCAATCCCAAAAAGACGGAACGGATGAGTTTGCCAAAGGAGGCGGCGTTGACGGGCTCCAGCTTGTGCTCGTTGCAGTGCCTCAGGTAATGGGCGTAGAGGGTGGACCGCGGGAGGCTCACCCCTTCGGCCGTCTCGTAATTATCAATGAGCCATTGAACCTTTTGATGGACAAAAATAGATCAATTTTAATTTTTAAGTTGACAAGAGGTGGGGAAAATGAAAAGGACGGGCGACGGGCGAACTCTTACGGTGGCGGGCGAGACTCGGGTGGCGTGGGCCAAACTGTAATGGGAATCGGAATCGACACCTCCACCGACAGCGGCCGACGAGGGGCTGTGACCAGATTGTGAGCCCGTCACTAGGTAAGCGGACGAGGACCCGTTTCCTTCCTGCATTCCATCCATTCCATCCATCCATCCGCCATAAATGTGTCAAGTCGAGGTAATCCAGTTAAAACAGATTTTCTTTCAGATTATTTGAATCCCAAATAAATTTGTAATATTGTCATTACCGTTTGAGGAGACGCTCTGGTGGTGGTGGTGATGAGCGTGTGGCCGTCGGCGTCGACGCCTTGCTGGATCAGAAATGTCCCACCACTCGTCTGCGTCAATTGTCCCGGAGTCACCTGCAATTGTTAATTAAATTAGACTCTCGAATTATTATTGATGAATTCAATTCAACTGAAATACTTGTGAGTAAGTGATGCTGTTGTTGCCAGTGCCACTCGTGTAGTATTGGTTGTTGCCGGGCGAGTACATGGCGCCCGATTCCACCACCGTGTAGGCCGGATAAGTCCTGGAAAACACAACCAGAAAAAAAAAAAGTTCAGTTAATCTCTTTTTTGTCCGGAATTTCAATCAAATTAAAAAATAGAGCGGCTCAAGGATGGGTCGAGGACGGAATAAAATTGTTGGGGTTTGTGTTAGTAATCGGAAATCACATTTGCCCGTTAGTTGCCGCGTACAAAGCCGAATCGGGAGACCCGTCGACGTATTGGACGTACGTGGAGTGAACCGACGAATCACCGCCCAGCGTCTCGTTCCCGCTCACTGAAAAGAATTTCAAAATTTCAAAAAATTAAAAATAAATAAAATCGGTTTCTCTCCTTTCATCATTTTTGACATTGGAAATAAAAACGAGAAGCAAAGAGACAAGACAGACACACACATGACAAGGATTAGCTCAAACGTTTCCCAGCCACGGGGTGGAAATTTCATTTCCCGTCAAATGACCTTACCATGACGACACGAGAGAAACACTGGCAAAGCTTTTTCTGGGTCGGGAGAAGAAGAAGAGATGAGCGATGGCAACAGGATAACAACCAAACGACACAAAAACGGAAATGATTACACAAAAGCTAAAAAAGAGAAAAACCGAAACAACTGGAAACCCCCCCGCAAATTTATTTGAAAAGAATAGAGGGAAACTGGTTAGATGCTGCCAGACTCTCTCTTTCTCTTTCATGGGAATCAGGGACCCCCTGGCGTCATTACAAGAGCCGGGCAAACTGCGTGATAATACACAATCAAAGCGACACGAAGAATAAAAAATAGGAGCGGGGAAAAACTGTGTGTGTGGCTTTATTTTTCTTTTCTTCCGGCTTGTAACGGAAGGATCGACGCCACGCAGAGCGGCACCAATTTGAACGACAACAATCCACCGGGCTCGTTAACAAAAAATAACAAATAAAATAAGGAAAAATAAGGAAAAAAATAGGCTGGTTGGTAAGCAACGAAATAGACGAGTCGTTAATTGGCCACGGGACGCCCCTGGATCAATTCGTCGACGTAATAGAGAACGGCGGGCCCTGGGATACGAGTGTGTGTGTTTGTGTGTCTGCTGTGTTCCGCCGTCGTAACTAATTAACGGGCGTCGAGTCGAGTTAGTAACTAAGTCGACTCTGCAAAACGGATATATATATTTATACATCACAGGCTGCTATCAACGACACAGTCCATTCCAGGAGCTTCTCTCCCATTTTCTGACAACGCGAGAAACCCAATTTTCCAGGCGAGAGAGAGAGAGAAACCGATGACAATAAATTTGGGGATATCCGGCCGGAAGTGAGGAGAAAAATGTGAAAAATCAAAATAAATGTCCGCAAAAAAAAATAATTTGAAATAAAATAAATCAAGACAAAACAGAAAAATGAAGCGGCCATTTACCCACGATGACGACGAACAAAAAATGAAGCGTTTGATTCAAATTTTTATTTTGGCGATTGTTTTTTTTTGTTCTTGTTCAATTTTTTGTTTGGGGATTTTGTGCTTACCGACGACGGACGCAGGTGCGTGTACGGGAGTGAGAGAAGTGTAGACGGATCGGTCAGTTACCGCACCGTCGGCTAAATAAAAACATTTTTGACCCGCCAACAAAAATTTGAATTTCGGCCGTTCCCGCTCAAATTGACAAATACCAAAAAAACTAATTCCAACTATTTTTAAGACAAAAACAGAAAATCTACTCGCTCCCAAACAAATCTACTAAGAAAATGTTTAGAAATTTCAAATTTTGGTCCTTTACCCGCCATGGCGATGTATTGGGTGCTGCCGGACGTGACCGTCACCGTGATAGGCGATGAATGGTCCGTGTTGTTGTCTTCTTCGCTAGCGTCTTTGGCTTCGGCCGCTTCTTCCGCTTCTAGTGCAGCAACAGCAGCCGCATCCGCATCCGAATTACCGTGCTGCACTCCCTTGAAAAAAGACAAAAAAAAGGCGCGAAATTTAAATTTCTTTTTCTAAAAAAATTAGCGGGAAATTCAAAATGTTACCAAATTGTCGGCGCTGTTGCTGGCCGAAGATAAGGTTAGATCGCAAGCTTCCACTTGGGCGGCCACTTCTCCACTGCTAACCACTTCGACGACGGCGGCCACTATACTCCCGTGTTGTTGCTGTTGTTGTTGCTGCTGAAATAAATAATCAAAGACCCCCCCAAAAAAAGGATTTCCGAGTTAATTCAAGTACGCTGGGAGATGGGGAAACAAAAAATCGAAAGAGCAAAATGATGTTCCTGGGCGAGTTGCAGTCCAGGGAGAGAGAGTGTAGTCATATAAATATATCCGATAACCCGTGCAATATTTACGACACGGGAGTCGAGTGTAGTCGTGTCACCGATAGAAGAAGAAAGAAAAATAAAATCGCCCCTTTTTTTTCTCTTGCAGCACAAGAAGAAGAAGCAACAACATTCGTTCCGCCCGGAAGGAGCTTCCAATCTCTTGATCAATAAGTATTACATCTTTTCTTGCACTATACTCTCTCTCTATCCCCTTTTATTCTTTCCTTTTTTTTCTTTCCTGTACAAATAAATTTATTTATCCGCCTCTTCCACCTCCGGAGGGGGGGAGGAGATTTTTTTTTTTCAAGATTTTCAATGCGGAATAAGAGAGACAGTGTGGGTAGACGTCGCAGGCAAAATCTTTGCGTTCCTGGTAGAAAGATGGATGGATAGGTAGAAAACCCAAATCCCAAGAGTAGACGGGGCCGCGTCTCTTTCTCTCTCCCCTCCTCCTTCCCTCTAGATGCAACTCAATCCGCTTTACGCACAACAGACGGAGGGGTCTCTACTGTACACTCTACTTGTGCCGCTACTGCCGCCGCTGGATCCTTTACGCCGTCGAGGGAAAACTCTTGCGGGACGCGCTGCCGAATAGAAATCTTTTACTTGTTGGGATGGATTGAACAGACATACGAGTGAGAGAGAGAATAAGACTCTTCCCACATTTAACCTTCCCGTTCAATGTACAACGGCCCGGAAGAAGAAGAAAAAGAAGATACTAGACACACACAATTCTTCCAATTTTTCTTTTTTTTCATTAAATCAGAACGCCGCCCGGAAACGAATGAAACGTCAGATTTGAGAATATGGCACGGGTGGAAGAGGTTGCCATGACGACTCAAGTTGCAACAGGTTCTTAGGAGCCAAGTGTCCCCCCTCTTCTTTATCTTTCTTTTGATTCACTTTTCTTACGACACTCACAACGTCCTCCTACGTCCAAATTGACACGCCGATTTGTCCTAAATATATTTAAAAAAATATTTTTTCCGTATCGACGTGAAAGGGGAAAATTATCCGATTTCTTCTTCTTCTTCTTTTAACCTCCCACTGCGAGTGATTCCGGCGGAGGCAATGATTTTATCATGCGGAAGCCTTTTCACTTTTCTTTTCTTTTGAATAAGAAAAATGGAGAGGGTCTTCTTCTTCTTCTTCTTCTCTTAACATCAACAAAATGAAACCAAATTGGACGCACTTTTGCCCATCTTTCCTATTCTCGACTTGCTTCCTTCCTTCCTTTTTTCCTACCCTGTCGATATTACTCAAAACGATATTAAGCAACGGGCGCCATCCGGCATCGAACAAGAAGGGTGGGAGAAAAAAAAGTGACGGGCCAGAGTAAATATTTGATGATATTCTTTTTAAGTAGTAAGAGTAGTTGCCAAGTTATCTTATCTCTTCTCTTTTTTGTTCGAAATGAAACATTATACAGGCAGATGGGCAGAAAATAAAAAAAAGTAACTTTTTTTGTTTGTTAAATTCATTAAACCGTTCAGAGCCCAGCTGCGCAATAGACACACAGCTAGAGAACCGGTGGTCCCCCCCGATGGATGTAATATAATTAGTCACAAAATGTCTGTCAGAGAGAGGGGGAGGGGGACCGGTGGAGAGCGAAAGAGAGGGGAGGACACAAAGTTTTTCATCGGAAAAATAAAAACAAGCGACCAGGTGATGTAACCCTACGGCCTTTGATGATAAAATGTTGTTGGAAATTCTAATTTTTAAAATAAAATAATCAAAAAGTAACTTTTATGTAATACCTGAATGATTTTCCGCAAGTCAAAATAATCAAAATGAAAAGAAAAAGGAGCCGGAAGAATCCAGGAGGAGAGAGAAGGAAAGACACGAGCGGCGGCACTGACGACTCAACTATTACTACACACTCCCGATCTGCATCAGGAGCCGTTTAGGGTGGTCGGGAGGTGAGTGGGGAGGAGGACCCCATGCAACAAGAGAGGGGGAGGAGGAGGATCTCTAGGAGAGAGGGCCATGAGGAAAAAAGAAAGCGACAAGGAGGGAGACGAAGAGACCCTTTGACGCTTGTGTGTGTCAGGCCAATCTGAGAGTATCGAAAACTCCTGAATTTTCCCTTTTTTCTCTCCTACTTTTGCTACCCACCCACCCTTCCCGTCCGCTGGATTACACGGATTTTTGGCCTCCTCTCGGAGCACATCATCCGTGTGTGTGCATTGACAATGGCATATAGGCCAGAGAGTGCATCTCTTAGCGATCCACACACACACACACACAGAGACGACATATATCCTCTTTTTGTTGATTTCCACGTTAGGAGCCCTGGCTCCTCACAGGAGCAACCGGATTCGAGGTAAAGCGCACCTGAATCGAGACCCACACGGCTTTAAGTCTCTCCAAATAGATAACAAACTTGGGAGCCCCTTTCTAGCAGAACAAAGAAAGAAGAAAAAAAAGATGCAGAGAGAAGGTGCACGATCGAGTGACAATAAAAGGTTTTTTTATCCAGCTGGATTTTACCCCACTTGTTGTACCCCCCTCCGCCAGAGTGGCACACAACATCAACCTTTATCTCGTTTGTTTTTTCTTCTTATAGATGTCTTGTGTGTGTGTGTTTATATTGTATCTAGAAATTGGAAACAGAGTGTCTACCCAGGCGCACGTGCTCTACACTCGACACAAAACTCAAAGAAAGAAAAAAGGGGGAACCGACCCAGCAGTTATCTCCTATTACAATTCAATAAATTTCGTGTTACCTGGCTGAGTGAAGAGGAGCCGGCTGGCCGGGAATCTGTCGACATGAAGCTGACGGGCGTCGCTGCCATTGTGTACGTATGTCCAGGAGCTCAACTTGACACCAACACTCACGACACAACGACTTCCACTTGTCTGGTGGGTTTGTTGCTGCTGCTGTTGTTGTCCACTGGGCACAAGAGTAAAAAAAAATTCCTACAAATGAAAAGGAGAGAAGACACGAACTTGTGTTAAGTTTGTGATCGCCGGAGCCAATAAAGTGTTCAAGAGGCCCATTCGAACGTGTCGACTGTTTGGCGCCAATTGTGAGCGGGATTATTGTTAAGCTCAGTTCACCTGAGAACTCGGCGGACGTGAGAAGGGAGGGGGGAGGAGGGAAGTAGAAAAAACGGCCAGGTGAAGTTGTTTGTGTCTGTGCCCTCGCTGTCCCCAAGCTCTTTTTTGTTGTGTTGACGTTTGGCCGGTATCCATGGCAACGCAAAAAGCCCACACAACCCCCCCCCCGTCTGTTTCCCTATTCTTTCAATATTATGCGGTGATAAGGGTGGGGGGGGGGGGGGGTCAGGAGGAGGGCTCTCCTCTTTGTTCCCGATGTAGATTGTAAAGGCTAAGGCTTTTACCTTGCGTGTTTGCACAAGGTAGGATGGAGAATCAAGGCATAGACGAGAGGAAATGGGGGGGGGGGCTGCATTGGGGAGGAAGCTGTGGGCCAGGTGTTTCCGCCCCTATAGACATGATTACAGTTGCCGGCACACGATCGCCTCCAGGATTTCTTTTCTTTCGTAGAAACTAGTCTTATTATGTTTCTATTCAGTATCTTGTTATTTTGGCTATAAAGTTCTACGTCAAGAGCTAACGGCTTCTTTTCTGAAAGGATAATGTTAAACTGTTAATACACTTTGACAAACCACAGGGGACTGACATTTTTCACAGACGATTTGAAAAAAATAATTTGCCTGATTGCCCATTGAACTCGTGGATTGGTGTAGCCCCTGCCGTTGGCTGCTTCTGGAAAACTCCACAGCCTGATTGCTCGACTTGATTCCAGCTCTCTCCAATCTCGGCAACTGCACATGTAATGTAATCCCCACGTAAAAAGGTATCCTGGAGAGTTTTCACCAGGGGGGAAAAACATATTTGCGTTGCCAGTCTGCGCTCAGCCCTGCAAACTAATTCGACTATGACACACGTAGGGCAAATTGAAAGTCTCATGGGTTTGTCTGAATGAAGGGTTAACGAATGGGCGTTCACGAGTTGATTGCTTACGACTGCCATTATCTCTAACGTAAATTCCCGGGCTCACACTGGATTGTCGATCTTCGTTTGCCATGTCGTCTGGCAAGTGAAAAAGGGCGATTGCAAAGAAAACCACAAGGTGGGAAAAAATAGATTCGATTTGATATTTACCTGCTGCTGTTGTTGACAACGAAAATTCGGCTGCCGTAGCTATGGCGACCGTCTCGTCTACTGAGTCTCCCCGCCACCAGCTGAAAAATGATTTTTTTCTTTTATTTATTCGTGTGGCGGACCTACGGGGCTACGGATTATGCGCCGTACGAGAGAAATGATGGACTCTGCTATTGCTGTCCAAATTCTTTTTCAATTATTTCTTTCTTCCTCAGTTTCCCCGATGACTGAAAACAGCAGATGCTCATTATTCACTAATGCAAGAAACTGCTTCCGAATCAAAACGTGTTGGCAGGGGGAAATATTTTTGGGATAATGAGACTTGTGTATGTGCTGTTTGTTTTAGAATGGGACAAAAATGCCCAAGCCCAGCGCCGCCATTAAAATTTCTTTCAGTGGTGCGGCGTTGCCAGATCAACTCGCAAAATGATCTCGAACAACGGTGTGTGTTGTTGTGTATTTTGTTTTTATTATCCAACCAACCAGTTAGTAGAAACTCACACGATCTTTTTTCCATGTCAAAACATGTTCACGAAAATGAAATGGGCGAAAACGTGGAAATAGAGTTTTGAAAATGTCACTATTTCGAGGAAACCCAGACAATTCAATAAACACATAAAGTGCGGATGCGTGTACAAGAGAATCGATCATCTTAAATTTTTCTGTTTTTTTTTTCTTTTCAATTAGAAATTCAAATAAAAAAAGGAAAAAAATCAATAACAAATTTCCAACGTGGGTTTTGAATTAGTTTGTAAACAGATTTACAAAACGTCGTTCCAAATGTTGTTTTTTTAACAAATAAAATAATAAATAAAAAGGACAACCGAATAATAATAATAAGACCAATCGAGATCCGTCAATCGACAAATTATTCACACGAGGAAATCAATCGAGTTCTCTCGGCATTTGGTACAAAAGTGAGAACACAAAGAATATGACGGGAGAAAGATGGCACACAGTTTTCAGCGGGATTTTTGTTTCAAAATCAACCAAATCAAAATGAGGGGGGTGGGGAGATTGATATTCAATTAAATTAAGAATCGATGGAAGGTTAGACAAGTTGAAATCAAAGTAACAGTTCCTTTTGGTTTGTGAGACGATTAGCGAGAAAAAAAAACAAAACAATTTGTTCAAATAACATTATTTTTCTTTTCTTTTCCGCACAGCATTTTTAAATACAAAAAGGAACGAACCTGGCAGTGTGTGGTTGCATAATGCCCGAATAAAAACGACGACAGCGACAAATAAAAAATTAAAAACTTAAATCAAAATCGTAGCGAGAGAGAGAGAGACAAGCCAATTTTTATATATAATTCTCAATTTAAAACGGTTCCCATTATTCTTTAAAAAGCCAATTCGATATGAATGTTATTTAATTAAAAAAAAACGACCCATTTTTTTTGGTTTAAAATTAAATCTGATTGATTTGAGATTCGATTTTTTAAAAAATGGAAGAAGAAAGAAAAAAAAACAACGACCAGAATATAGAAAAGTGGTAGGAGAGAGTTGGGTTGGGGGGACGGTCCAAGAAAAGCTTCGTGCTGATTGATCAAACATCGACGGCCAATGAATTGATATATAATAATAAACCACAAATAAATAACACAACTAATTATTCAAATCCAACTTGGGGCAATTTTTTCGGTTTTTCACCTATAATTTAACGAAGAAAATGTAATTCTTTTTCAAAAATTATTACTGTGTGAGATGGCGCCGTTTGATTCGTTTGAATTTATTTCAAACGTCCAAATAAAGCGGGAAAATTAAAACATTGAATTATTGTGTGAGAAGAGACCAGCCCCGATCGCTGATATGCGTTCAAATTAAAATTCAAAAAAAAAAGATCTATAATAATATATTAAGTGCGTCTATTTAAAATGTGTAGGAGGAAAAAGAGGAGGGAAGAGGGAGAAGGGAAGAAGTAGTAGAAGATGGATTGGTCCGTTTTCTTTGTCTTCTTCTTTGCCTTTTACACAAATGTTTCAAATTATTCAACGCCATTTTTTAATTGATTTATTACGAATTGAAATAACTCGGTGGGTCTTTTTTTGGTTTTTCAAATTCCGCGCTGGATTAAATTAATTTCTTTAATTCGGACTCTCTAGATCGGATTCGCCTTGGTCGGTGTCATCGGCCGTCACTAGGCCGGCAGCTGATGGATCGTCTTTGTGGCTGAGCATTCTTCCGGCGGATGCTGTGGGTGCCGGATGGTGCATGCTCATGTCCAGCTCGTCGTCTTCGCTGTCGAAATCTTTGCAGGGCATCCGTCCCCGGCTGGAATCGGCCCGTTGCTGTTGAACCGGACTGTTGAGCGACGTCGTGGTGGACGTGGTGGACGTCGGCGACGTCAGCGACGGCGTTTCAGATCCAGCACCGGCCGCCGAGTCGGTCGACAGAGGAGCCGGAGATCCGTCCGCCTCGCCTCGAAGGATGGCATCCGCCGATGGTGGGCCCCGCAGACCCGATTTGACGCTGTTGTTGTTGTTGTTGTTGCTACCACCACCTCCGGCCATGGTGGAACCTCTGGGCTGGAGGACCTTGGGGGCCGGCCTGGGCGGCAAAGGTGGGAGGTCCAGCCGTCGGTCAGCAGCCCGGTGGCCGACTGCCGAGGACGGCCCTGGCTGATGAGCCAGCGAGGCCGCCAGCAGTTGGGCCGTAGTGTTGTTGCTGCTGCTGTTGTTGCTGCTGGTGGAGACTGTGGAGGAAGTGGATGGGATTGCCGTGATGGTGATGGAGTTGATGTTGGTGTTGATGGGCGGCGGCGGAATTGGCGGCTGCGGCGGCTGCGGCGAGGGCTGCCGTTGAGCTGCTGCCGAGGCTGTTGGCTGCTGCAGCTGCAGCTGCTGTTGCTGGATGCGTCGGAGCGTCGAGCTGGCTGTCGCCGCTGCTTCCACTGCCCGAGCTGTCTATACGGAAGGGGGTTTACGTAGCAAGGCTTCTCTTCCGCCGGCAATCGCACAAGCAACTTTTTTTAATTTAAGGGAGTAACCGAATACCAGTACCTGACTTCATCGGCCAGATTTGCAGCAGGTACTTCAGCACGCCGATCGGCTTCTGGAAATCCAATCCGCCGGATGAGGAGGAGGATGAAGACGACGAGAGTGTCGATCCGTCGTCAGAGTGCAGCATCAGCACCGGACCGAAGCAGATGGCCAGATTCTGCGGCGTCATTTTATTGCGGTCCGACTGGGCCGTCACTAGACACAAATGGTCCATCAACAAAAACAGCGTCGTCTGCAAATATTTTTTTAAATTCAAATTAATTGAATTCAAATGAAATTGAATTAAATTTGTGTACCCGGTTGCCTTTGGGCAGGCACTCGAGAATGGAGAACATGAGTTTGGCATTGCCCTCGGGGTCGTCCGGCAGGCAAACGGCCAACGCATCCACCAGCATCTGGTAAAGGCATTTCGTCAAAAGCGGTTCCGGCAACTCCCTCAAATACTCTTTCAGCAACCCTGCACTCGATCACAATCACAATGAATTGCAATGATTAAAGTTAAATTTAAAATTTTCTTCAACCGGACCTGTGATGACGTTGATGTCCGGCACGCTGTCCGGCGAGAGGTCCACCAGCCGGGGATTTCGCTCAAAGGCTTCGCGGAGGATGCGCTTCTTGGTTGCCGAACCGCAGAGCCGGTAGAGGCCGACAATGTCCATCCCGCGCCGCTCCACTTCCTCGACGCACTTCTGGACCAGGATCGGCACTCCGCCGTTGCCGCCCGTCATCAGCTGGGCGGAGACGGCCGAGACGTTGTTGCCACCCTCCCGGGTCACCACCGTCTCCAGGTCGACGCCAAAGAGCGGCGGAGGCGTTTTGCGGCCGGCCGGCGAGCGCCGGAAGGCCGTCCTGGGCTCGGTGTAGCGCAGCTTGAGGTAGAGGGTGCCCCTGGGCTCGACTTTGAGTGCCACCTGGTGGATGGTCGACTCCCTGACCAGCGGCACCAGGTGGAGCGATCCCTTGAAGCAGAGCCGGTGCCTCAGCTGCGGATCCCACGAGTAAATCAAAAAGTCCAGCTCCCGGTTCACCACCAAGTCCAGGTCGAACGTTTCGTCCCAGTCGAAATTGATGTCGCCAGAGCGGATCACCGTCCGGGCCTTGTGGGCCCGGTCGCACTCCAGGACGCAGTACAAGTCGCGGACGGGTTCCAGCCGCGACGACGTCGATCTCAATCCTCTTCCGGCCAGCAAATGAATCTGCAAATGAATTTTCAATTAGAAATTTTGGCCTGGGAAGAATGAAACAAATGAATCAATGTTAATTAGTGTACCCATAAGAGTCCGCTGACACCTTCTTCGATTCCGCCGCCCGGGGCGGGTCCTGGTTGTCCTCCGGCGGTGGTTGAAGGCGTCGTCATTCCACTAGAGCCGTTGGGATTGGCCATTTGATGCGGGGTGGGCGTGGTCCCGTTGGGCCTTTCGCTCCGGTATTTGATGAAATCTAAGAAATTCAATTTAATTCTAAATCAATCAGAAATTTTTTAAAAATATCTAATAATTAAAAATACCGGCCGGATTAATTTCCAATAATTTGAATCGAGGATCGGTAGACCTGGCGGCGTTGGGGTTGGCGGGCGTCGGTTGAGGAATGCCGCCTCGGGGCGTTTCCGGCTGCAATTCCGCCACGGCGCCACTCGAGCCGGACCTGGCCACCATCAGACTTTTGCTCCCTCCTCCAATCCCCTGGCCGCCACCACCACCACCGCCCCCAAGTGACGACGGGTTGTCACTCTCGTCCAGCAGCAACGATCCGCCGGCGTTAGGCGTCGCCGTAAAGTGGGATCGATAGGCATAGTACGGTATCTCCTGCTTCCGGCGCAATCAATTAAAATTGTCCAATTAACAACAACAACAACAACAACAACAATATAAAAAAGGATCCTGAACCTGTTTGGCTTTTTCGACCAGATTTTCGGCGCTGAACGTCAATTTGGCCACTCGATGGGCTTCGATGGCGTCTCGACTTTGGCGCAGCCGCTCGTAGATGGCGCTGGTTGAGGGAGCCCGCTGCATCCAGGCCTTGTACTCGGCGGCCGTAAAGTTGCCCGGCAACATGCCGCCGGGCAATTTGGAGAGCGGAGCCGCGCTGCCGGGCAGGATCCCCCGGCTGTAGAGCAATTGCTGCTGCTGGAGATGTTGCTGCTGCTGGCTCAGCCGCTGGAGTTGCTTCTGCTTCTGCGAGACGGTCATCTCCGGAGCCGAGACGGCCCCGTCGCTGTCGTCCGTGTTGTCCAGCAGGCTGGAAGCCTGGCCCGGCCTCGTCAGGCTCGTCTGCTCGAAATGGACTTCCCGCCGGAATCGACTCGATCCCGACGACGATCCACCTCCGCGATCGCGCGGAAGGGAATTCGACCGGGAATCCGGCTGGCTCGGATGGAACGAGACGGACGTCGGGGTGGTGGGCGTGATTCCCAGGCCCAGCAGAGGCGGCGGAGCTTTCCAGCTGCCCGACGATCCTTCCACCGAGAAGCCTCTTCTGGCAGAGTGGCTGTAACTCCGGATGGATGCCTCCGTATCCGAGGCGTAGTCGACGGAAGTCCTCCGCCGGTGCGTCAGGCCCAGTCGAGTGGCCGCGTCCGGCTGCTGCTGCTGCTGTGACTGGCCAGTCCGTCCGGTGGTGCCGTAATTGGATCCGATTTTTCCCCTGGCGTATCCGTAAACATCCGCCGATCCGCTCTGCTCGACCATGGGCAGCCTCTGATCGCTTCCGCTGCGGGTCAGACGGTTGGTTCCGGCTGTTCCCCTCATCAGGGACATGGTGGATCCTGGACCCGATCCGCCAGCCACCGATCCTCCCCTGTGAGCCCTGCCCAGGGTGGAAGATCGGCCCAGGGTGGCCGTCTGGTGCTGGTGTTGCTGCTGGCCGAGTGATCCGCCGGACCCGCTTCCGGGCGGCCCGAGGGACAGCCCGTAAAAGGGATGGACCCGCTCTGCCAAAGATTCCAAAGTTTTAGGACCGAAACCGGCCGACCGGTCGAACGGGTGTTGGTGGAAATGGTGGGTGGACGAGGAGTTGGTCATTCCGGGCTTGGGCTGTTCCGTCACTGGAGGCAGAGGAGGCGGGGGATGGTATGAGTCAATGCTGTGATGCGTCATACCTTCACCACCCCCACCGCCGCCGCCACCGCCCAGGCTGCTGGGGTGTTTGCCAGGCCGTTCCAGGGTCCCACCGCCACCTGGACGTCCAGGTTGGTATCGCTGCTGTTGTTGCTGTTGTTGTTGCTGCTCCTGCATCCGGTAGTTGCCGTAATAATGATCCATGGCGTCCTGTTGTTGTTGCTGTTGTTGGCGGATGCTGATGGAATCATCGCCGGCCCGCTCGGGATACCTGCCGGATTAATAAAAACAAAATGGAATTCCCAGCCTGGATGGAATTTATTTCTGTCTGATTGGACCAAACCTTCCGGCTTCCCGTTCCCGGAAGAGATCCCGTTGTTGTTGCTCGGTTCGTTCGCGGTTGCCGCGCGGGAAAGTTCCGTGAATGGGCAAATCGGCCATGCCGGGCAACGGTTTGCCCGTCGTGAGAAACCTGGACGGCCCTAATCCTCCTCCACCTCCACCTCCGCCGTAAGGATATTGCTGGAAGCGATCGCCGTTGTTGCTGTTGGAATTGCTGGTCGAGTCATTGTCCGGCGGCTCTTCCGGCTGGACTCCGCGCTTGAGGACGACAACGGGAGTCGGTTTGTGCTCCGGACGCGGCGGAGGCGGCGAAACGGCACCTGCTGGACCTCTCCTCTGTCGAGTGGTGAGCACCAACCGGCGCGGGATCGACATGACGATGACCACGTCGTCCAAACTCATCCGCGTCACGTCCACCAAATTGATGGCCAGGATTTCGTCGCCCACCTGACAGGAACCCCAAAAAATAAAACCAAACGGAAAAAAAAACAGAAAATGTGACAACCGTCCGTTCCAATTCCGTCCCGTTAATTCTACGTTAGATGGAACCAACCGGACAACTGCTATTGAATATGTGCCGGACAAAATAGAAAAAAACAAGGGGGAAAATTGACTGGGCTCCGTAGAGACTTTGGTGCTGGACCACCAAAAGAAAAAGAAAAAGGAATTAAGTCTATGACGTTGATAAATGTCCGTTACGGGATCCCACACTTAATCACGATACAACTGTGTACGATGGCCAGCAGCATGTACACTATATATAACGGATGGTGTGCTGGGCCGGCTGGCAAATATCAAGAGAGATGCGGGGGGTGGTATATAGTTGGTACCCTGAGACATCCGGAGTTGTAGACGGAACTCTCGAGGGCGATGCGGGAGATGAAGACGCCGTCGGATCGATCGATTCCGTTGCCTTCGCGGATGTACAGGCCCAGCGTCTGGCCGGGCCGTTTGACGATTTCCACAAAATGTACAGAATACTTTGGATCCTGCAAAAGGAAAAGAAAAGGAGACGGGCATTACAATCACACGAGGGGATTCAAAGCCAAAATAAAATAAATAAAAAAAAGTTCCCAATTTTATTTTTATTTCCAGCAGCGCAGGATCTCCCCCCGCCTTCAGCTGCTGGCCCGTCTTACATATATAAAGACGGCGACATCATTTCCAGCACTCGACTTATTGATCCTCTGTTGGTGCTGGTGCAGCAGCACCAGGCACATCTGCAGAATAGCAACTAGTTGGCCGTCCATTTCCAGCGAATCACAGATTTGCACAAGGCCAGCTTTTTCCTTGCCGGAAATTTGCATTTCTCTCTTTTTAAAAAATGAAATCAAAATGTCCGGCTAACTAAACATGACGACGGTATTTTCGTTATTCATTCGGGCCGGCATGTCATGTAAGGAATCGATCCTTTTTGGACATATCCGTCCGACGGCCGCGTCCCGTTCTAAATTTTCACGTCCCAGGTGTCACCAGTGGGGGGGGGGGGGGGAATTCAAATATTCACGACATTTCGATCGCTCCCGTACGTACATACATAACCGTCTGCTGCTGCCTGGGCAGAGGAAATAAAAAAATATTTGCCCCAGGGCCAGGAGGGTTGTGCGCTGTGCCGGCCCTGAATCTTTGATTGGTCCTCCTTTTCAATTATAAATGAAACGGCGGGATCAGAAGAAAGAAGAAAAACACGCGCACGAGACATTTTCTTCCAGCGAAATCTTTCCTCCGTCCTTTCATCCGCCGGAAGAAAATAATAAAGGAGGGGGGGAATAAATAATTTTCTGTTTTTTTTCTTCTTGGTCTTTGACTGGGCATTTGATCACATCACCTCATGATGGAGTTGGCATTTACGACCATATACACCACAGCTGGAAATAGTAGCCCAGCAGCCCAGCGCAGTAGAGAAAGAGGCGGATCAATAAAAGCGCAACCCCCCGCCACCACCACCACTGACGTTCTCCTGGAGCTCCTCCCGCGTGCCCACTCACATCCATGTCTATATTCCCTGGACTGCGTTTCGTCAGAACGGGCCACGTCTGCGTCGTGTGCCCGTGCGTGACCAGCAACGTTGAACGTTTTCTTCTTCTTCTTCCATTTTCTTTTTCTTTTTCTTCTGCCGGAGTCTATTAAATCGATGCTCCGGGCGGACCGACTACACCGCCACCACACGGTCACGTAGAGATGCAGATCGTTCCGCCGGCCCGTTTTCTTTTTTTATTTCTGATATGATTATAGACGCACACACGAACCGACGGACGGGCGGGCGTGAGAGTGGCTGGGCCGCGCGGCAATCATCAAAAATCACGAACGTTTGAATTTCCCTTTTGGGGATTTTCTTACTTGGACGGTGAGGAAGGAACGGGCAGCTTCAGAGGCCGTCCTGCCCATCTGGCGTGGGTCGAGAACGCGGACCAGCATTTCTCCACGCCTTTCGACCGCCTCCAGGGCGGCGGCCGTCGTGGCGTCGTTGTGGTCGTTCTCCACCGTCTCGATCTGCCGGAAGATCTCGGTCGAGATTCCGCTCACCTGTGCGCAATCAATTTAAATTCAATTGACGTTCATTTTAATTGAAATTTTAAATTTTAAATGAAAAATGATAAATTGAACCTTGCGAAAGTCACTTTGGACGACCATGGAGCGAAGTCCAGGCGATGAATGGGGGCCCAGTCGGTGCTGGTCCAAAGTGCCGGCGGCGACGGATGAAAGCGGATGCATTGCACCCGATCCGCCACCACCGCCTCCGCCTCCGCCGCCTCCAGTTGTTTGGTAATGAGATGACGGATTTCCTGAGGCTCCGGCGGCGCCCAGTAAAACGCCCGTCTCGGAAGCCGCCGCCGCCGAATTGGCTCCTTGTCGACGCGGACTGGCCGCCATCTCCACCGGATGCTCCTTGTGCCCATCCTATAGACATCCAACACACAATCCAATTCAATCCATCATTCCGTCACAACCACCACAGACAATAAAAATGAAAAAACAAAAACAATTGGAATCAAAAATAAAAATTGACAACGTCGAGTGTTTTTTATGATTCGCGCGTCAATTTCTTTTTGGGTCGTCGTCGTCGTCGTCGTCACGGTTGATTATATCCGCCCGGAATAAAAAACAAAAAAAGCGTGTGGCGTATGTATCCGCCGAGAGAAGAAGAGCACATATATTCACGCCTCCGCCTTTTGTTCTGTTTTGTTGCATTCCCAGTTGGAATGGAGACAATAATCCCTTGTTCTTCTTCTTCTTCTTCTTCTTTTAGATATTCCGTCCATTTTTGTTTTTTCTTCTTGATGTTTTATTTTCTACCGTATTGGAATTTCCTTTTTTTTTCCCGCCCGTCTCGTGAAATAAGCCCCGAAGGAAGAAGAAGAAGAAAAAAAGGCGATGCGGTACAACAACAACAACATAGAAAAAAAAGTCCCGAACCGCGCCCTTTTTTCTTTCTTATTTCTTCTCTTCTACTTTTCTGAGACTATACACAACAATCCTCTGTGATGCCTAATCGATACACATCAGAAAATGGCGGGAGGAGAGGGGCTGGGGGACTAAAGCGCTTGCTGGCCCTATATCCTCCACCCTACCACCCACCGATGGGCCGGAAAAAAAAAAAACTCTGGCCGAGCGTGAGAGCTCCGAATGTTCGTGATGGGATTGCTTTGCTGCGCTTCGGTTCTATCAAATAAGTCAAAGTCCGAATGAGAAAGAGAGAGACCCTGGCCATCAAGGACTCGATTCTCTTTTTGATTCTAGAGCTCTGGACATGGGTGGGAGGAAAAGGGAAAGAAAAAATAGGATCGGTAGGATCGGCAGGATCGTTTTCATTGGTCGAAAATAAAAGGATCGGGGTGGTGGTGGTGGGAGGGGGTTTTCCGGGGGACACGTCATTTCTGTCTAAACAAAGACAAAAGAGCAGACATCTCCTTTTTGTGCTGATAGTAGGAACTTTTTGGCTTAGGAGCTGCTGCTGCTGCTGGTGCTGCTGGATGGGGGAAGGATTCTTTTTTTTATTTGGCTCCTGTATTATATAAAGTGTCGCCCGTGATGGCGATAGTGGGATATTGATGGTTGAGTTTATACGGCCTGGATATTATTAGAGGCAGCCCGCGGGACCATTATCCGCTGATTACAGACAGACAAACCCACAAAAATCAAATAAAATAAAAAATCCTACCGAAGAACCTTTAGATTCATTTATATTTAGCTGGAAATGGATTAAAAATAGGGCTCCTTGGATATTGATGGAATCGTAGTGGCGAATTGCGCCATCCAATATTCAAGTTTGATCCAAAACAACTTCCCCTGTGAATATTTCATCCCCCCCAGTTCAAAAGGAAAACGTTTCATGGTCAGGATCGGAATAAATAAATTTCTAAACTCAAATTGACTCTCCCTTCATTTTCTCTTGCGTCAATTGTTCTAGTTCCAGTTAATATATCTTCTTTTAAAATAGAAAATATATAAAAAATTGGCCTGATTGAGAAATAAAAGAGAGAACCGTGTAATTGAATCTCTCCCGCCCGGCATCAATCTAACGCTCTATATATACATGTTCTCTCTCCCAGTTAAATTATCTGGCGAGATGGAACTCTGTAAAAACCATCAGAGAGAGTGCTGGCCCCCCAGAAGAAGAAAAAAGGTTCCACAACCGGTCGTCTGCTGCTGCTGCTGGGCGGGAGAGTGCTCATTATAAAAAAAAAAAAAAAAAGCTCGACATCACGCATTTATCGATCGGCTCCTGCTGACGCCGGCCAGAAAATCTAACAATTGCCAACATTATTTTTCACTCATCAAAATCAACATTAAAAAAAATCAAATTTCGGCGGGAAATTTAAAAATTAATAAATTCAAAATCATATTACACCTTGGCCTGCCGTTCGTTGTCAAAAAATAATCATCCAACGGTATTGCATATAAAAAAACATGGACGCCATTTTTCCTTCTAGATATACAGTTCCCGTCTGGCCGCCCACCGCCATCGCCCGCGCCTTATGATATTTACTCTAATACTTGTGCATAAAGTATATATATATATATGTGTGTGTGTGTGTGTGTGTGGATGGCGGAAGCGAAAAAGAGGGGGAGAGAACTTTTTGGCTGGGATGTGGAACCGGAGGGAGGGTGGCCTCGACGTCGTCGACGTCTTCCTCCTCCTCCTCCCCCTCCCGCGGACGAAAAAAGGGATCAATACGTAGAGAGAGGAGACGTTGCTACCACCACCACCACCACCATAGCTCCGGAAGAAGAAGAAGAAGGAAAAAAAAAAGAGTTCATCCTGCGTGTCCCAAGTCTATTTAAATCAAAGTAAATATTTTTGGGGGGTTGTAAGAATTCTGAGATTCGATAGTAATTGGTATCGTCTAGCCTCTCAACACACCTGGCCCGCAAGGAAAATAAAACAATTTCAATTTTTGGGTAGCACAGAATCCTTTGAAAAACTGGACGGATAATAATAATCCCCTTAGAAAAATATATATATATAGCTCTACACTTGCCCAGCAGCTGATTATATGTAGGGGATGGAGGGGGAGGGAGCTTGTGCCACTATGATAATTGAAAAGTTATATTATAGCCGTACAAACTATACCGAAAACAAAATAAGACCTGGACTGAGACTTTGTCCTGGAAACAAAACAAGTTTTTTTCCCTTTAGTGTGGGGGTTAAAATAAATAAAAAATAAAAAAGTCATTCAAGAACCTTTTTCCGTCCGCAGCAGAGCATGGCGCGGCTCTCCCCTTCTCCGTGTCGTTCCGGCTGATATTACTCGTGGCGATGAACAAGATCCGGTCGTCGTCCTTGTCCAGTCGCGATCAGATTTAACTCGTTCAACAAATGACGGCGATGATGACGCAACGAATGGGCGACGGCCAGCCGAGACCATTCGATTGGCTTAAGCAGCAGTCGTCATCTTTTTCCACCTCCTTCAAATATTATTTCCCTGCTGGAAAGATACATTTAAAAAATATTTTATATCGATCGATAAAAAAATAAATGGAACATTCGTTAGATATTATGATTTTGGTTAGAAAATATAGAAAGGGCAGCAGAGTTTAATACGGAAGAAGAGGGTGTGTGCTGGTTCTACATATAAGTATTCCCCCCACCCTCTCCACCCACTTGAACCCCCACCCCCCTTCGTAGGGGAGAGGAAGCGGATCGATGAGGAACGCGGTGCATGGCCTTTGCCGAGTTGCTTATATTTGGTAGAAAGAAAAATGCCGGCCTATATGTTGTACAGTCTACAAACATGTATGCAGTTGAAAAAATATAACGCAGTGAGAATCAGATTCTTTTGATTGATTATAGCCGGGCGATATTAAACGCAAAGTTTTGATAGTCCCCGGAACGGGAATATAAAAGAGAAAAAAAGGAAAAATAAACGTTGCCATAGCAACTGGCCCACCAGTTTAACCTCGTAGGGGTCCACAGCTGGTCGAGACAATCAAAACTAGAGCCCTACACATCTTGCATAACAACCACGAAATTCTATCGAATACATTTCGTTTGATCCAATCTCGATTGAGTTCACTTAGTCAATTAAAATCGTCAAAATTGGATTTTTTGATTTTTTACCATCGACGTCGATCCCGCTGGTCCGTCGGCATCACCGAAAGAGCGGCCATCCAACGTGCCCGTGAGCCATTTTGTTTCTTCCTTTTTAAAATTGAATTTGAAATTCGTTGTTTAAATTCGGGTCGGCGACAAATTTGTTTTCTTGAATAAAAATTATTTTGATGACAGCCCCGGAGAACGGAATAGATGCGGATACGCTGGCTGGATTTCACGGTCGGCACGACAACATGGCGGCACACGACGCACCCGATTCTATTCTACGTCTAATAAGAACGACACACACACCACTAACACACACACACACAACACACACGCCGGCAAACTTAAAATCCAAAATTCTTCAAAAAAGAATTGAAATCAAAATTTGCTGTTTGTCTAGAACGTAAATTCCGGCACGAATAAACACTCAAATCCAAAAATCCGGAGCTTCAAATCACACACACACACACACACCGACGAGTTTATCAAGTTTTTTTATTTTTCGGATGGCTGAATATTCCGGAATGAATATTCGGAATAGTGCGAAACTGATTGAGAGCAGTTTCGAAGAGCGCCAACAATCGAGTCGATCTAGTAGTGAGGAGTGAATGTGGGCCAACTGGTAGACACAACTGCCGATCCTGGCTAGGAACCCAGACGAGAATGGCGACGGTGGCGCTCTCTCTTTCTTTTTGGATTTTTCTTTTTCTTTCCACCCTGCTGGATCAGAAAAGGGATGGAGAGAGAGAGAGGGGGGAGAGAGTAGGTTATTTGATATCAAGGCAGCACTTCCCTCGGTCTCCTTGCGGGCCCCAGCGATCGATGACGGCACACAGCGTCGACTCCGCCCCCCATTTTCCACTTGAGTCGGGGAAACCCTAGACGACGCCGACGCCGTTCGATTTGGTCTCATCCCGTTCGATTCTTTTTCTCCACCCGAATTCGTCAGCAGCGCCACTCGATGGATCCGCCAGGCACTCGGTGGTTCAATCCTGTTGGGGAAATGGATTCAATTTGTAAAATAAAATGTCACACATCATTTGATGACACATTTTTTGACTAAATTAAACAGAGTCATAAATAATTAATAGAATAAATTAGTTACCAGCCCAACGCCCAACGCAAAGATTTTTTTCTAGATCTGAAATGTTGTTCTTGTAATTGCGATAGTTTGTGCGGTGTAGAATGATGATTCTTTTCTTTTCGAAAACTTTTACGACGATTAATTTTCGTCGTTCGACGATCAACTCACGTCGTTCGACGATTGCTATTTCGTCTTTGGTGGCTGGCTGCTCTGCCTGGTCTCGTAGTCGTTTTTGTTCGCTCTTACTGATCAGTTTTTATTATACTAACAGATTTCGTTGACGAAATTATGCCACCACCAAGAAGCATGTTGCGGTGTCAAACGCAGACCGTAGCTATTCAATTAAAGTACGAGTGGCCCATTCCCCAGTTTGAAAAAGGAAAAGGAGGTTATTCTTCGTCTCAATTTTTTCACGAAAAAGACCCCAGTACAAAATGGTTTCTGCGATTGATTAACGACGGATCCAATTTGAAGGTCAACCTGGAAATGTCTTATCCCAACAAACAATTAGATAACGTCCGAGTGAACATTGGTATTTTGGATAAAAAACGCGAAAAATTTTTGCCACAACAACACACTCTAAGTCGGCATGCATATGCGCCTTTAGGTGTTTTTGACATCGCCAACCAAATGTTGGTGGAATCTGAGTGTTTCGTCAATGGGAAACTCACATTCTACTTTGAGATGGAGTATTCCATTTTAAAAAATCTTGCACTTTTAAGCAAGTCGTCTACAGTTGCAAATCTTCATAATAAACCATTCAACAACAGCGATCAACGAATTGCTCATCTAGAAGAACTCTATGAAACGATGAAATTCTCCGACTTTACTATTAACGTCCGTGGACTTCAATTTAAGGCCCACAAGAGCATTTTGGCCACGAGAAGTCAATATTTTGGCGCGATGTTTGAGCACCCGACAAAAGAAAATTTGACGAACCAAGTCGAAATTGAAGACGTCGAGCCGGACGTGTTTCAAGAAATCCTCCGCTACATCTACACTGGGAAAGTGTCGGAGTCAAAGATGGAGAACATGCCCGCCGGAATACTTGCGGTTGCGGATAAATATCTGTTGGAACAGTTAAAATCGGAATGTGAGACTCAAATAATTCATCGAATGTCGGCAGAAAATTGTCTGGAATTACTTTTGAACACTCATGAACACCATCCGGCGTTTTATTTGAGGAAGTACGCGGTCGAATTCTTCCGTCAATTTTCAGGCGAAGTGATGGCGACGGACGAATGGGAAAAGGCCGAGCAAGGTCATCCGGAGCTGTGTCTCACTATCCTGAAGGAGCTTGTCAAATCGCTTGTTTAGATCAATTTGGAAAGTTGATTATTTGTAAAAAATAATCATTACTTGAAATGATTAATTTTCATTATAATGTTTGAATCATAAAATAACTTAGCCGTGTTTGATTGTATCATGTGATTTCCCTTCCTTCAGAAATACAAAGATGTTGACGAATTTGAAAAGCTGCGAGTCAAGGAAGCCTAATTTCGATTTTTAAAATTGTCTCTTCCTCGACGTAATTTAATCATTTGGTCACGGAATATCCCAATAATAATTACTTTCATTCGAATTTTTTAAAGACTAAACAACATCGTTATTTGGGTGCTTTGTTGAAAGAAGATTTTTCTAATGGGTTACTAGTTTAGTTTTTTAACGTAGCTTATTTCCCCCATAAGAGTTAAGCTTAAAGCCTGCCTACCTTCCCTTTGTGTCAAACGTCAGCACGCACAGATTTAACGTTTCCTATTTTCCCTCTATTCCCTATTTGCACGATACTACGGTGCCTTGGGCTTAGCTTTGTCAGTTTACAGCAATATTTTAACTTCTCCCGCATACAACTTCCCACAAAGAATTAATGGTGATCTACTAAACAGCATTTAGGGAACAAAAATTTTTACTATTTCTCGATAACCAATTTTTGTAATCTTTAACTTTGTGATAAATGCCATCCGGTCGGAATAATACTAGTTGCGTCTGGTGAGACTTTGGCCGATGTCGATTATACATCAACGGGAGAGTAACACGGAAAACGTAAAATTTTTTAGACTTCGGCTGGCGTTTTAAATATTTGCAGAATAAAAAAAATTGATGGGATTGATGAGATACAAAGACAGGAAATTACTCGTTAAATATTAATCAGCGGAAAAGGCGGAATATGTAAATTTACCTTCGCCGCCGTGATTGTGACGATGGCGTCGGCTGCCGAACTTCACGAATCCAATTTTCCACCAACAGTTATTTTCGCGTGTAGAAAAAGATTGCCATTCAAATATATATATAATTAAATCAATTAAATTATTGATTCTCTGTGTTTCAATCCTGTTGGAAAATGGATCAAATCATGGGGGTGATATTGTTCGACGAATAATAATGGCTGTAACGATCAGGATAATCGACAGGGTAATAATTAATACAGAATGCAAATCAGTCGCCAGCTTTTTTTCAAATTTAAATTCCCAGAAAGAATTGATAATGAGATACTAACTGCATTTGATGAACACAATTTGTAACTTTTACACGTTGAATTTTCTCAAAAGGCGATTGGCCTGTATTTCACACGGTCAAGGTGACATCCGAAGTTCTGAGAAACGCGTAAAGCTTTCTCTAGAAAAAAGGGCAAAATATAATTGTATTTAGTCATGAATTAAACCCACAAAAACACAACTTATACTTTTTCTAAGTATTTCCGAGAAAACTACCTAACTCTCGTCGTTCGACGATTTCTATTTCGTCTTTGGTGGAATACCTCAGTCGTTTTTGTCCACTCTTACCGATCAGTCAGATTTCATTTGTTTCCTAGTTGAAATGAGCGACCAACAAGCAAATAAAGAAGCTCTGCCCCCACCGGGTAGCATGATTTGTTGCCAAACGCAGAACCAAGTGATTCAATTAAAGTTTGAGTGGACCTTTCAACATTTTGCTTTTCTAAATTCTTTTGAAAAATGGGGAGATTATTATGATTCATCTGAATTTCATCACGAAAACACCACTCGTTCAAGGTGGATTCTGCGGTTGTTCGGCCAGGGCAACCATGTGAAAGTCAACCTGAATAGGCCCTATTTCAACAACACTAATACCCCATTGGAAACTCCTGTCCGAGTGACGATTGCGCTTTTAAGTACAAAACGCGAAAAGATTTTTTCGCAACACCACAGTTTACCTCGCTATACTCAATTGCCTTTTTGTGTTTATCAGATCGAGAAAAAAGTATTGGTGGAATCCGAGTGCTTCGTCAATGGGAAACTCACCATCGACTGTGAGATCGAAAGTTTCATTGCACAGGTACCTGTAATTCTATCAGGCAAGCCGTCTACAGAGGCAGCATATATCCCTGAGAAATCTTTCAGCAACAGCGATCAACTGGTTGCTCAACTAGAAGAACTCTACGACAACATGAAGTTTTCTGACATCACCGTGAATGTCCGTGGACGTCGATTTCAAGCCCACAAAAACATTTTGGCCACAAGAAGCACAGTTTTTGCCGCTATGTTTGAGCACCCGACAAAAGAAAATTTAACTCACCAAGTCGAAATTAAAGACGTTGATCCAGCCGTGTTTGGTGAAATCCTCCGCTACATCTACACCGGTCGTCTGTCGGAGTCAACGATGAGGAAGATGTCCGCTGGAATACTTGCAGCCGCCGATAAATATCTGTTGGAACAGTTAAAAATGGAATGTGAAACTCAATTAATTCATCGGATGTCGGCAGAGAATTGTCTAGAATTACTTTTGATCACCGATGAACACCACCCAGCGTTTCATTTGAAGAAGTACGCGGTCGAATTCTTCCGTCGTTTCTCAGGCGAAGTGATGGCGACGGACGAATGGGAAAAGACAGAAAAAAGTCATCCGGAGCTATGTCTCACTATCCTGAAGTTGCTTGTCAAGTCTCTTGTTTAGATAAATTTTGAATGTTTATTATCTGTTCGATGGAAAAAATATGGTCATAGAATGTTTGATTTTCATGTTTACGTTCAAATGGAAATGCAATTTAGCCACGTGTTTTATTGCTTCATGTGATTCTTTCATTCAGAAATACAAAAATGTTGACGAGTTTGAAGACCTGTGAATGCAAAGAAGCCCAACTAAAAATAGGAATTTCTTCCAAAACGAGCCTTTATGATTTTTCAGTTTCGGTAATTTCGATCGAAAAACGTCTCTTCTTCGGCGTGCTCTAATCATTTGATCACAGAATATCTGAATAAAATTTGGTTTCGTTTGAATCTTGTTAAGACTAAATATTGTTATTTGGGTGCTATGCCTATGTTATTTAAACGTCTATCTAATGGGTAATGGGTCCTTAGCTTTTTAGTTTTTATTAGCTTTTAGTTAATCTGTAGGTTCAACGACATTATTAGGTTTTTAATATATTACTCCTTAATATTATTATGGGAATCATTTACGTACGTAGCTCATCACCAAAACAAAAAGTGACGCTGGAAGCCCATCTTGAAGCCCATCCACCTTACGTCCTGACTGAACGTCCACACGCATAGATGTACGTTTCCTATTGTCCCACTGTTCCTATTTGAAAGATACTATATGGTGCCATGGGTTTAGCTTTGTCAGTTTACGGCAATAAAACTCGATGTTAAAGAGATCAACTTTTTCTATCAATTTCCCGTCACTCCGTCAGCGCTATTCCAACAAATGTTTACAGCAAAATTTCTAGATTCAAAGATCCTTAGTTAGATGGCGAAAATTCAAGCAAAAAAATTCATTCGGATCTCCACCAAAAATAACGTAGTCATAACGAATGCATAAGTTAGCCTGGATAAGAAGGTTAACGCTATCTTGATGATGGGACAGGTATAATGCTTTTTACTAAGTCCCTAATTGTCTATCAATCAGGGTGCATGAACAGCAGAGTCAATAATGAGAACTGTATAAGAAAAAGGCGGAGGTTTCGGATGGAAATTTGGCCTTCTCTTTGCGATTCAACCTCTCAGCCAACCCTACAAGAACAACTTAGCTTTCTACAGGTATGTTCAAGTTAACACAAAATATTATAGAAATAAATGTCAACCTTCATTTGCCATTAATACATGGGATACTAATGCAGTAATGCAGGTACAGAATGGGTAAATTTACCTTCGTCGCCGTGATTGTGATGATGGCACTCGCTGCAAGACTCCCCACGCAGCCGAAGATTTTGAATCCGTTTGGCAGGCATATCTAGTAAAATGTTTACAGTTATTTTGACGTAAATTTATGTTGAGTTATCGCTTTTCAGTTTCAACATACATTTGGTAAATGTTAAAGTCGGACGGAACTTTCCTCGATCTAATGTGCTAGCTCCTCGAACTGCTCGGAACTGCTCCTCGATCCCTCGATGGATCCGCAAGGCACTATGATGTGTTTCAATCCAGCTGGAATGAATTCAATTTAAATGTTTCGATGGATTAGCTATAAGGATCACGCTAGCCAGGCTGAAAATATGACTATCAATCACATTTTTCGACTATTAAACAGAATAATAATTATACAACAAATTAAAAGAAAGAATTAATGAGAAGCAACTGACTGCACTTGAGAATCAGAATTTTTAACTTTTACACGTTCGAATTTCTCAAAGGCAATTGGCATTTGGCCTGTACTTCAAAAGGTCTAAAGTGATGTCCGGAGTGCCGGGAAACACGTTAAGCTGTTATGCTTTCTCTAGGCAAAAACCAAAATATAATTGTGTTTTGTAAGAATTACGAAAACGAAATTTAGGCCTATATCAAACGTAGGCCTACTGCTATTTTTTTTTTCTTACCTGACACGTTTATCTTGAAATTATGAGAGGTGGGGTAGTATTTTCAAGGAAACTATAGTCGTCAAGAGAACGTATACGTCGATTAACTCTCGTTGTTCAACGATAACCTCTCGTCGTTCGACGATTTCTACTTTGTCTTTGGTGGCTGGCTGCTCTGCCTGATCTCAGTCATTCTTGTCCACTCTTACTGAGCAGTCTTACTATTAGATTTAATTTGTTTCCAAGTTAAAATGAGCGCCCAACAAGCAACTAAAGAAATTATTCCACCACCAAATAGAAGAGTAGTTCGGTGCCAAACGCTTTCGGCAAAACAAGGTGATTTCATTTTACAGGCAAATAAAGAAATTCTGCCAACACCAGGTAGCATAGCTTGGTGCCAAACGCAAAACGAAGTTGTTCAATTAAAGTTTGAGTGGACCATTCACCAATTAGCGTTCCTAAAAACTTTTGAAAAATGGGGAGATTATTATTCGTCTCAATTTTTTCACGAAAAAACCCCTGAGTCGAAGTGGACTCTGCGATTGTCTGACGAGGGAGCCAATATCAAGATCAGCCTGGAAATGCCTTATCCCAATCAATTAGCAAATCCCGTCCGAGTGAAGATTGCCATTTCGAATAGAAAACGCGAACAGATTTTCCCGCAACAACAATGTTTACCGCAATATACAAAATTGCCTTGCTGTGTTTTTCAAATCGCAAAAAAAAGTTTAGTAGAGTCCCGGTGCTTCGTCAATGGGAAACTCACCATCTACTGTGAGATTGAAAGTTTCGTATTGAAAAATCCTGTACTGTCGGGCAAGTCGTCTACAGTGGCTAATTTGGATGAGAAACCATTCGGCAACAGCGACCAACTAGTTGCCCAACTAACAGGACTCTTTGGAGATTTGAAATTTTCCGACATCGCCTTCAACGTCCGTGGACGCCAATTTAAAGCCCACAAAAGCATTTTGGCCTCAAGAAGTAAATTTTTCACTGCGATGTTTGAGCACCCAACTCAAGAAAATTTGACGAACCAAGTCGAAGTTGAAGATGTTGAGCCGGACGTGTTCAATGAAATCCTCCGCTTCATCTACACTGGAAAAGTGTCGGAGTCGACGATGGAGAACATGCCCTTTGAAATATTTGCGGTTGCGGATAAATATCTATTGGATCAATTGAAAATTGAGTGTGAGACTCATATCATTCATCGAATGTCGGTAGAAAATTGTCTGGAATTACTTTTGAACACCCATGAACATCATCCAGCGTTTCATTTGAGACAGTATGCGGTCGAATTCTTCCGCAATTTCTCCAGCGAAGTGATGGCGACGAGGGATTGGGAAAAGGCCAAAAAAGATAATCCTGAAAAATGTTTCAGTGTGCTGCAAGATCTTGTCAAATCTCTTGTTTAGATAAATTTGAAATGTTGATTATTTGTTCAAAAAAAGGAATCATTACTTGGAATTGGAATGTTTGATTTCAGTATCAAATGAAGATATACTTTACCCGTGTCTAATTGTATCGTGTGATTTCCTCCATTCAGAAATACAAAGATTTTGATGAGTTTGAAATGCTGCGAGTAAAAGGAAGCCCAACTCTAAAAATGTCATTCAAAACTTCATTTCATTTTGTTACATCTTAATAAAATTGGGTTGAATTCAAATTTTTTTAAGACTAAACATCGATGCGGGTGCTTTGTTGCCTGAATGTCTTCTTATTGGGTAGTGTGCACTGTTAGTAGCCGAGCATAGCTCAGTTCTGTAAGTTAATGGGCACAGAACAAGATGAAAATATTCCTGACAAATTATTGCTAAAAATAAAAACATGCTGCTATATACGATTGTCTTCCTTACTTATTCGTGCTCACTACTGGTAAGGAATGGAAGCGGGTGTGGAAGCTGCTGGAATATCTCTGCACCTGTGGTGCCTGCGGTGGTTGAATTTGGTAAAGGCTGCGGGTAAATGTAAGTATCTGCTCAACGTGAAACCTGTTATAAAGCATATACAGGCAGCATTTTTATTAAGTAACATACAAGTAACGCAGGGTGTGTGAAGTAACAGTAATGAAATCCTGTTGGGGTGGAATAATTTTGGATAATGTTATTCCATTAACTTAATGAAGTATAAAAGGGATTATTTAAGAAATGGTTTGTCGGAGGCTGGTGGAGCAAAACGCAAATATCTTAACCAAGTTTGGAAAAACTTTGGGGGCGTTGTCTTTACCTTTCCCGGCCTTTTTCTTTGAAAGGATGGGGTTACGTAATTTTATTCCAAGATAATTGTCAACTAAGGGGGAAAAAAAATTGAGAAAGTTTAGTTTTTAGTTTGCAAGTTTTTAGTAGAGTTTTGGTTTGGATAATTAAGGATGTAACAAAAGCGCTAGTCAGGCTAAATATGTCTATCGATCCCATTTTCTGACTACAAACAGAGTAATTAATTAAGTAGTCCCCAATTTCTTCTAGACACAACTTCCCAGAAAGAATTAGTAATGAGCTATACTAACTGCATTTGAGGAACAGAACGTTTAACTTTTCCCCAATGGCAATTATAAGACATTTATAACCAATGGCTGATCTTTCACTTTGCGATCAATGCCATCCGGTCGGCATACATAAACGCAGCTGGGGAACTTTGGCAGATGTCGATTTCATCAATGGGAGAGTAACACGGAAAACACGAATAGTTTTATACTTCCCCTAAAATTTAAAATACTTGTGGAGCAAACAAAATTGATGGGAATGATACAAACAGGACATACTAAATAATAATGGATAAACGAGAAAAACAAAATATGTAAATTTACCTTCGTTGCCGTGATTGTGATAGTTGGCTGCCAATCTCCACGCATACAAGTGTTATGCAATTTCCCGGTAACATTATTATCGCGTGTAAAAGTCTCCCCGATGATTGCTATAAAAAATATTCAGATTAATCGCTAGAAAGAAAACAATTTAATTTAATTTAATCATGCTATCCAAATCTTTTAAAATTTTTGCTGCATGAAATGTTTACCTCAAGAAATCAAGATTTTTGTTTGAGGATTCTTGTAAAATTTGACCAAACTACGACGATTACTTCTCGTAATTCAACGATTAACACGTTCGACGATTTGGCTTCGTCTTTGGGAGCGATTGTGTGTCTGTTCAGTCGTTCTTGCGATCTTACTGATGATCAGTGTTCTATTAGATTTTATTTGTTCCTAAATTAAAATGAGCGACCAGAAATTAAATAAAGCAGCTCCGCCATCAGCAGGAAGCATAGTTTGGTGCCAAACGCAGACCGAACTTGTTCAACTTAAATTTGAGTGGACCTTTCAACAGTTTGCGATTCTCAAATCTTTTGAAAACTGGGGTTCAAGTTATTCTTCAGCTTATTTTTCCCACGAAAAAACCCCAGAATCAAAATGGACTCTATTCTTTTTTGACCAGGGATCCAATCTGATGATCAATCTGCAAAGTTCCTTTCCTAACAACCCATTACGTAATCCCGTCCGTGTGACGATTGCGATTTCCAATAAAAAACGAGAAAAGATTTTCCAGCAAAAACACGGTTTACATCAATTTACAAATCTCCCATATTGCGTATTTCAGCTGAAGAAAAAAACGTTGATGGAATCCGAGTGTTTTGTTAATGGGAATCTTACTATCAACTGTGTGATCGAAAGTTTAATTCAAATAATTCCTGAAAAACTATCAAAGAAGTTGGCTATAGAGGCCGATTTGGATGAGAAACTATTCAGCAACAGCGATCGACTAGTAGTTGCCGAACTGGAAGAACTCTTTGAAACTACGAAATTTTCTGACATCATCTTTAACGTCCGTGGACGTCAATTTAAAGCCCACAAGAGCATTTTGGTCGCAAGAAGTAAATATTTTGACGCGATGTTCGAACATCCAACTAAAGAAAATTTGACGAACCGAATCGAAGTTGAAGACGTCGAGCCGGCCGTGTTTCACGAAATTCTCCGCTTCATCTACACTGGGAAAGTGTCGGAGTCGTCGATGGGGAAGATGCCCGCCGGAATACTTGCGGTTGCCGATAAATATCTGTTGGAACAATTAAAAATGGAATGTGAAACTCAATTGACCAATCGAATGTCGGCAGAAAATTGCCTGGGATTGCTTTTGATCACCGATGAACACCACCCAGCGTTTCATTTGAGGAAATATGCGGTCGAATTCTTCCGTCAATTTGCAGGCGAAGTGATGGCGATGGACGATTGGAAAAAGGCCGAACAAGAAGATCTCGAACAGTTTAACAGTATGTTGATGGACCTTGTCAAATCCCTTGTATAGATAAATTTGGAAACTTGATTATTTGTCAAAAAAAAAGGAATCATTACTTGGAATGTTTAATTTTCATTATGTTTAAATAAGGAAATGATTTTGCCGTGTTTGATTGTATCAGGTGATTTCCCTCCATTCAGAAATACAAAGATGTTGACGAGTCTGAAAAGCTGCGAGTGCAAGGGACCTTAATTTTGATCTAAAATTGTTGTTGACTGAACGTCTTCCTGATGGGTTCAACTTCAACGACATTATAAGGTGTGTAATATTTTAGCCTACGCCGTAAGATTGCTGTAGGACCGAACCATATACGTAGCTTATTTACCCCAAAAAGAGACGCTTAAAGCCCGGATTATTGGTGAGCTACTAAACGCATTTGTGAAACAGAATTTTTTTACTTTTTAACTATTTCCCAATGACCATCGGATCTCCCGATATCGGTCGGAGCTGCTATATGAACATGTTGATGGGATTGATATTATGTGCATCGGAATTCTTGCGGTTGCGGATAAATATCTGTTGGAACAGTTGAAATCGGAATGTGAGACTCAATTAATTCATCGAATGTCGGCAGAAAATTGTCTTGGAATTACTTTAAATACCCATGAACATCATCCAGCTTTTTATTTGAAGAAGTATGCGGTCGAATTCTTCCGTAATTTCTCAGGCGAAGTGATGGCGACGGACGAATGGGAAAAGGCCGAACAAGGTCATCCAGAGCTATGTCTCACTATCCTAAAGGAACTTGTCAAATCTCTTGTTAAAATAAATTTTGAATGTTGATTATCTGGTCTTCTAGATGGGGAAAGACAATTTTATCACTTAGAATTTTAAATTTCTATTATAACGTTTGAATAAAAAGGACATAGATCGTTATTCCTGTGATGTTTGCTCGACGTCTTTCTAATGTGTCGTAATGGGTGGCGCGCAGTTGCTAGCTGAGCATTGCCCAGTGCTGTAAGTTAATAGGCACGAAACAAGATGAAAATATTGGCAAATTATTGCTAAATATAAAAAACAAGTTGCTAAAGGTTGACTACCATATTAATTCGTGCTTGCTACCGGGAAGAAAAGTCAAGAAACCAAAGTGAAAGGGGAAAACAATAATTAAACTAAATAAGGTGATAATTAGACAATGCGCCATAAGCCCATAATCGAAAAACATTAAAGCAGATTTAGTTCCAGGGAAAAAGTATCGTAATTGTTAGTAAAAAAAAGTGTCTTTGGGGATGATGCATGACAGGCCAATTCACGCCCACCTGTGTCCGCAGATAGCTGCTGTTTACGTTCCCGCATGCACTGTATGTAATGCACGATAGGCTAATTCTGTCCAACCTGTGTCGCAGAAAGCCGTTGCTGTTCACGTTCCTGCACTTCGCAGGATATACCTACAGGACAAAACCAATAGCAATTAGTTTCCACACCCACTACGAAGTTCGTTCAAACAGTAACGTCTGGGCCACAGATGGTGTGGCGGTTGGATTCGATCTACAAAACAGGACGTTTTCCTCTACCTTGATGATGAAAAGAGAATCGAAAATATTGCTTCGTACAGCCATCAATTTTTATCGATCAGATGTGCATTAGGAATAGTCAATAATCAGAACTGTATAAAAGAGAAGGGTTTCGGACGCATTTTTCATCCTTCTCTCTGCGTTTCAACCACACAGTCGACTCCGCAACAAAATTGGTTTCTGAGGTAAGTTAAAGTTAACTAACATTTTTAGAGAATAGAAATGGAATGTATATATATGTGTCTATGTAAACATTCATTTGCCATAAATGACTGTCATTTTGCTGTTTTAAAAGAATGGGTAAATTTACCTTCGTCGTCGTGATTATGATGGCATTGGCTGCAGGACTCCACGCATCCGAGGATTTGGAAGTCGCTTGGCAAGATTACCTGGTAAAATTCAAAACGTTATTTTTACTCAATTTTGTGATGTGATATTCAATATTATTTTGTTTTCAATCGATCATTTAGTCTAGATTCCCGATGGGAGTTCAAACTAAGGCCGAATACGGACACCGCAAATTCCTCTTTGGCGAAACGCATGCCAGGATTGCCAAGCACAACTCTAATGCAGCTGCTCCTTTCAAAATGGAACACAATGAGTTCTCAACTATGGTAATTATCTTCTTTTTCTCTCTGTCATTCAGTTAATTGTCCCCTGCGGTGAACTCAAAACTTTCCATTTCGTTGCAATTACTTTAAGACCGAAGATGAGAAACAAGCTCGTTTGGGTGGTATGAAGCCCGAACGTCCTACTTTGCTTCGCCAAATTTCTAGCCGACAACTGCCCACTTCCGTAAGTTAGACACGGAACAAAACTATCGACAAATTGCTACTTAAATGTAAAAACATGTTGTTTTAGATTGATTACCGTACTGATGCGTGCTTGCCAAAGGTAAGAAACCAAGGCGGATGTGGAAGTTGCTGGACATTCTCTGCCACCGCAGTGGTTGAATTTGGCAAGTGCAAAAAGGCCGGCGGAACTGCTCGCGATCTGAGGTAGATGAAATGACGTTCAATCTAGTGAAAAGTTACAAAAATTAAATGCGCTCTTGATTGGTTAACAGTGAACAGCAATTGGTGGACTGCAGCCGAGTTAACGGCTGCTCAGGTGGATGGGAACACGAAGCTTGGAAATATTTGTCAGCTAACGGTGGTCAAGCGACCGAAAGCTCCTACGCTTACACAGCTAAAAATGGAACATGCCGTTTCAGTACTTCGACCATGTCGATCGGTGCTAAAGTTTCTTCTTCAGCTTATGTGGAATGGGTTGGCACCGTTGATAAAATGAAGACTGTTCTGGCCAGCGGAAGGATCCTTTCCATTTACATGCAGCTCCCCTCAACCTTCTTCAACTACAAGTAAACACGGTGCATTTGATTAGTGGGGGAAATGATTAATCATCACTGATATTTTGCAGGAGTGGAGTTTTCTATGACACCAACTGCGTGGCAAATAATGCTCACGCCATGAACGTCGTTGGTTATGGCGCTTTGAGTGGTGTCGATTATTGGGTAAATAGTTCAATCAACTCCTACTTCCTGAACACAATTCTATAAATGTAGTC
This sequence comes from Daphnia pulex, assembly GCF_021134715.1. Lineage (NCBI taxonomy): Eukaryota > Metazoa > Arthropoda > Branchiopoda > Diplostraca > Daphniidae > Daphnia > Daphnia pulex. Next base: position 2,158,963 of record NC_060025.1, on the reverse strand, counting down.
CAATTCTAATAACTGTGAAATGAATTAAATCAAGGTCGTCCGTAATTCGTGGGGTAGTGGATGGGGAGCTGCCGGATACGTTCTCGTTCGCAGAGGTGTTGACTTGTGCATGATTGAATACTATTCTCGCACTACCAATATTGTTTAAGGAATAATATTTAAAAAATCAGTCATCACGTATACATACGTGGTTTAATTGTTATGGGTTTTGATTTTTCGGTTTATGGTAATAAAATTATTTGGCATCGATTTGGCAATTTTTCTTCAGCATTACTTTCCATTTAAATAGACGCCCCATAAATGCTCTGAATAATATTAAAATAACAAGTTAAAAGAAACTAATAAATTAAGGGATCAGAGTTAATTCAATCTAATTCTGCATTAGAATTAAAGCAGTCATTAGCCTGTTCATCACAAGAGAAAGGTTATCTAGTTGAGTGGCAGCAAAAAAAGGTTTCTTAAAGAAAAACTAAAATTCAAATAAGCGTCAAAATGATTATCATCGGTGCTACGCAGGAGTGGAGTCCAGAAAATGTTGTTGATGAATTCTGGGTACGTTTAATGAACGGAAGCTTACCATTTACTGTGCGATCGAAACTTTCATTCCAAAGAAACCTATAATATACTATCTATCAGGCAAGTTGTCTTCAGAGGACGATTTCCATGAGAAACCAATCAGCAACAGTGATCAACTAATTGGCGAACTGGAAAAAATCTTTGAAACTATGAAATCTTCCGACGTCAGTATTAACGTCCGTGGATGTCAATTTAAAGCCCACAAAAGCATCTTAGCCACGAGTAAATATTTTGCCGCAATGTTTCGGCCCCTAACAAAAGAAAATTTAACTCACCAAGTCGAAATTGAAGACGTGGAGCCGAGTTTAATGAAATCCTCCGTTTCCTTTACACGGGAAAAGTGTCGGAGTCAACGTGATGGGGAAAATGTCCGCTGGAATATTTGCGGATAAATATCTGTCGGAACAGTTAAAATCGGAATGTGAGACTCATTTAAATTCATCGAATGTCGGCAGAAAATTGTTTGGAATTGCTTTTTATCACCCATGAATGGCATCCAGCGTTTCATTTGAGGAACTATGCGGTCGAATTCTTCCATAGTTTCTCCAGCGAAGTGATGGCGACAGACGATTGGAAAATGACCGAACAAGATGATTCGGAACAGTTTATCAGATACTAAAGGAGCTTGTATGCCACCGCAGTCCGCAGTGGTTAAATTTGCAAATGCAAGAAGGCCGGCGGAACTGCTCGCGATCTGAGGAAGATGAAATTACGTTCAATCTAGGGAAAAATTACAAAAAATTAAATGCGCTCTTGATTGGTAAATAGTGAACAACAATTGGTAGACTGCAGTCAACGGCAATTGGTGGACTGCAGCTACTTGCCGAGTCAACGGCTGCTCAGGCGGATGGAAACACGAAGCTTGGAAATATTTGTAATCTAACGGCGGCCAAGCGACCAAAAGCTTACTATATACGTATGATTTGTTCACGTTCCTGTTTTACTCCCTATAGGATGAAGGCAGAGCAAATGAGTTTCTCAACCCAATATTAAATTTATTTAAACAGTAACGTGTGGGCCGCAGATGGTGTAACACTTGGATCCGTTCTGAAAGCCTGACGCATTTAACCTATTTTCACAATAAAAAAGTAACGACAATGACGCTTCGCCCAGGCCCCATTACTAATATTGATCAGATGTGCATTAAGGAACAAAGTCAATAATAAGAACCGTATAAAAGTCCGAGATTTCATGATCATTTTTCATCCTTCTCTCTGTGATTCAGCCACACATTCGACTCTACGAGAAAATTGGTTTCCTGAGGTAAGTTGTAGCTAGCTAAAACTTTTATAGAATAGGAATCGATATAAAACTGTATTTATTTGGATGTATGAAAAGAATGGGTAAATTTACCTTCGCCGTCGTAATTGTGATGATGACACTGGCTGCCGGACTCCAGGCCTCCGATGATTTAGAAGTCGCTTGGCAGGAATATCTGGTAAAATCTGAACACTACAATTCAGTTATTGATTTGACTGTTGAATAATTTTTCAAAATTGTTCCTTTCAATCCAAATAAATAAGGCTAATCACCCGTTGGGAGTTCAAACTAAAGCCGAATATGGACTGCGCAAATCCATTTTCAACGAAACGCACGCCAGGATTAAGAAGCACAACTCTAAAAAGGACGTCACTTACCAATTGGCTCACAACTCCTTCTCAGTTTTGGTAACAGAATATTCCAGTTGTTTCTTTCTTGGCATGATTCAGTCATTTGCCTGAAATGTCGACCGGAATATTTAAACGATATTTGGTTTCGTGTTCATTTAATAAGACCGATGAAGAGAAACAAAGTTACATGGGTGCTTTCAAACCTGTCCGTCCTAATGAGGTTCGCGGGGTTTCTAGCCGAGTACTGCCCACTACTGTAAGTTAGGCACAGAACACGGTGAAAGTATTGGCAAAATATTACAAATTTTAAAACATGTTGCTATAGGTTGATTACCGTACTAATTCCTGCATGCCACCGGTAAGGAACCAAGGTGGATGTGGTAGTTGCTGGGCTCATTCCGCCACTGCAGTGGTTGAATTTGGCAAATGTAAGAAGTACGGCGGATCTGCTCGTGATCTGAGGTAAACGAAATGGTTTCAATCTCGACGATGCAACAGGATTAATGAGCATTCGCTAAATAGTGAACAGCAATTAGTGGACTGCAGCCGGGATAACGGCTGCTCGGGTGGATGGGAACACGAAGCTTGGCAATATTTGGCATCTAACGGCGGACAAATGACCGAAAGTTCCTACCCTTACACAGCTGTTGTTGGAACATGCCATTTAAATACTTCGGTCGTGGCGATTGGAGCTCAAGTTTCTTCCTCTTCTCCTGTGGAATGGGTTGGCACCATTTCTGGTATGAAGACTGTTCTGGCCAGCGGAAGGATCCTTTCCATTTACATGCAGCTGCCTTCAAGCTTCTTTAATTACAAGTAAAATCTGCGATAAGTTTAATTTTCAGATAAGTGTTAAAATGATTATCATCGGTGTTTTGATATAGGAGTGGAGTTTTTAATGACGCCAGTTGTGTAGAAAATAATGCTCACGCTATGAATGTTGTTGGTTATGGAACTTTGAATGGTGTCGATTATTGGGTAAATAGTTCAATCAACTCCTACTTCCTAAACACAATTTTATTAATTTAATGTAATTCTTATCATTGCAAAATTAATTAAATCAAGGTCGTCCGTAATTCATGGGGAAGTGGATGGGGAGCTGCCGGATACATTCTCGTTCGCAGAGGCGTTGACTTGTGCATGATTGAAGACTATTCTCGCACTACCAACATTGTTTAAGGAACAATATTTAAAAAAATCTGTCATCTTGTCTACGACCGTAGTTTAGATTTTATGGGTTTAGTGTTTTTCCGGTTAAAGATAATACAATTGTATTGCATTGAGATCAGTGTTCGGCAACATTTTGTCTACTTCATTTCGCATATAAAACAACACCCCCCCCCCCCCACAGAATGCTTTGAAAAATATTCAAATCGTTAGTTAACCAGAAAAGACAAAAATTGGTTATCAAATAATTATTTCCAGAGGAAATTCAATATAAATAAATCCATGCGTTATTTTGTATATACGTAACAATCAATTTATGTTGTTCATGCAAAGAAAGACAAAGATTTCTCTAAGAACTAAAAAGTTGTGGTTTAAATTCAAACTCACTTTTGTTGCTGGGTTGCTGACATCCAAGTATTATTGAATTTCACTGGTTATATTTTGTAAATTGCAGTCGTTGGGGGTCTTGATAACAAAAAGCGTCACCTGACAACAACAACAAAAAATAGAAATAAAAAAATACATGAATAATAATAAAAAAATATCAACGACGATTCTTCTCGCTATTCAACGACTCCACTTTGTCTTCCGTTCGTCTTAGTGGCAACGGCAAGCCATCTCAGTCGTTTTTGTTCTTTGTTAAGAAAGGGTTTTCATGAGGAGTTTGTATCAAGTGTCAATCAAAGCTGAATTACATAAAATTTCTGAATAATCCGGAATAATCTCATTTGTTTTTCAGTGTTAAAAATGAGCGACGAACAAAATAAAGAAGCTGTGGAAACGCAGTTTGAAATTCTGCCACCACCAAGTAGCATACTTTTGTGCCAAACGCAGAACGAAGTTGCGGCGAAGTTGAGCAGTTAAAATTTGAGTGGACCATTAACCAATTTGAGTTCCTAAAACCGTTTGAAAACTGGGGAAGCTATCGTTCATCTGAATTTTTTCACGAAAAAACTCACTGGTTCAAAATGGATTCTGCGATTGTTGGACGAGGGATCCAATATCAAGGTCAACCTGGAAATGCTTTATCCCAACAATCCATTAGGTAATCCCGTCCGATAGATTGCCATTTCAAATAAAAAACGCGAAATAATTTACCCGCAACAAAACTGTTTACCACAGCATACACGTTTACCACACTGTGTTTTTCAAATCGAGTAATTTTTTTTGCGAATTCTAGGTGTTTAATGAATGGGAAGCTTACAATATACCGAGAGATCGAAACTTTCATTCCAAAAAGACCTGCAATCAGGCAAGTTGTCTTCAGAGGCCGATTTCCATGAGAAACCGTTCAACAATAGCGATCAACTAGTTGCCGAACTGGAAGAACTCTTTGAAACTATGAAATTTTCAGACTTTACTTTTAACATCCGTGGACGTCAGTTTCAAGCCCACAAGAGCATTTTAGCCACAAGAAGTACATTTTTTTCGCGATGTTTGAGCACCCAACGAAAGAAAATTTAACTAACCAAGTCGAAGTTGAAGTCGTCGAGCCGGCCGTGTTTAACGAAATCCTTCGCTTCATCTACACTGGTCGTCTGTCGGAGTCAACGATGGGGAAGATGTCCGCCGGAATACTTGCAGCCGCCGATAAATATCTGTTGGAACAGTTAAAAATGGAATGCGAGACTCAATTTTCCCATTAAACGTCGGCAGAAAATTGTGATCGAGTTTTTTATGGTTGTGAATACAGGAAAGCTGCGAGTTGAAGGGCTGGACTGAACCTTTGTCAACAATATAGTTAAACCCATATAGACAGATCCAGCCAACAGACCGTGACTATTTGCCGAGTCCATCTGTTAGGTACGCAGCTTTCGCTTGTTTGATATCTGGCTACAATTCCACATCAAATAATACTTTTCAAGGATTTCGCAGTACGTAAAGCTATCGATACGTGTATGCTAATCACCATCGTATCCTGTTAGCGAGTCCAAAATTAACTCCCGACGGGTTCGCACCCATCAAGCTCTACACTCCTTTTTGTACACCTTATTTTAAATATTTTTGGAAATCGTGTACAGAAATTTTTTGTTTACCGATTATTTCTTGATTGTTGGTTAGCTCAATTCTATTTACCGAAATAAAAATGGCAAAAAGTTTTTGCGTTCTCACCTTAGTCCTTATTTGTGGGGCAATTAATATCCAAGCTTCCGACGATGTGGAAGCTGCTTGGAAGAAATATCAGGTACTTTTAAATGTTTAGTACAATAAACTAATTCCACAAATACTTTCACTCCAAAGGACGAATTCCCGTTAGGAGTTCAAACGAAAGCCGAATTAGGAATACGCAAATCCATCTTTGAAGAAACGCACGCCAAGATTACGGAGCACAACTCTAAAACAAACGCCACTTACAAAATGGACCACAATGCCTTCTCAGTTATGGTAATTACTTACACTTTGAATCTTTCCGTAAGGTGAATCATGAAGTCTGCTTTCCTTGTTCATTTGAAAGACTGAAGACGAACAGCAATCTTTTTTCGGAGCACTTGAACCGGTCCCACCTTCCAATTTGCCTGGTATCTCGTCTGAGCGACAACTGAGCAGAGTAAGTCAGTTGTACTACTGTAGACAGGAAATTCAAGTTCGTTAAATTGAATTAGAAAATTTTATTCAGGTTGACTACCGTACTGATTCGTGCATGCCGCCGGTAAGGAACCAAGGTAGATGTGGTAGTTGCTGGGCTCATTCCGCCACTGCAGTCGTCGAATTTGGCAAATGTAAAAAACAAGGAGGAAAGAGTCTCGACTTCAGGTAACACAAACTTATGAATGGTTTAAAATGATTATGAATTATTAAAATACCTTTTTACTGCTTATCAGCGAGCAGCAGATAATAGACTGCAGCCGGGCTAACGGCTGCTCTGGCGGATGGGAACACGAGGCTTGGCAATACTTGGCTTCCAACTGCGGCCAAACTGACGAAAAATCCTACCCTTACATAGCTAAGGCTGGAGATTGCAAGTTTAGCACACGGAATATGACGATTGGAGCTCAAATTTCCTCTTCAAATCCTGTACAATGGGTTCCAGCAGGAGATACAAAGGCCATGATGAGCATCTTGTCGGGAAAACGAATCCTTTCCATTTATATGCAACTGCCCGATAGTTTCATGAACTACAAGTAAATGATCAAAAGAAAATATTTAGAAAAAATGACATTTAAAATAATTTATTGCTTGCGACATGCAGAAGTGGAGTTTTTAACGACAACAATTGCGTTCCCAGAAGGGCTCACGCTATGAACATCGTCGGATATGGCACTCAGAATGGCGTTAATTATTGGGTAAATACGAAAGCAAAGATTACCTGTCATTCGTAACAACTACATTTTTCGACTTAATTAAAATAAGGTCGTACGTAATTCGTGGGGTAATAAGTGGGGAGCTGCCGGCTACGTTCTTGTCCGACGAGGTGTCGATTTGTGCATGATTGAAAGATGCGTTCGCACTGCTAACATAATTTAATCAGATTTCCTTTACTCTATATCCAATCCCATAAATTCTCTTGTTTCCTCATTAATGTTAAGGTGCAATACAATTATGGGAGAATATCTGCACCGCACACTGAGTCTTTCCGTTGATAGTAAGCTTGAAAAATCTCTTGTTCAGATCAATTTAAAAGTGTCGACCAAGAATACAGATATAACCAAGAATATCTAAATAAGTAGTGTTTCAGGTATCTCGTGATTTCTTCGGATTTCTTACTATACATAATGAACACGCATTAGTTAGTGTAACGAACAAGGTTAGTTAGTTCTGCGGAAGATTTCTTCAATGTAAATTTTGCTTCTTCCTTACAAAAATGAAAAATGGAGCCAAAGGAGACATTTGTTTTTAGTTGCCATCCCCCTGATTCCTGTTTTTAGTTTGTAATCTTAATTGAGCACTCTTCCCCAATTTTCTATGAAAATCATTTTTCATTGATATTAATGGTTGTTTACGATACATCTATGGGAAAAAATGTTATACTGACTCTTATACTATCTCAAATTCTTCGGCTACTAACAGAGCAATTAATAAATTAGTCGCTAGCTTTTTCCAAAGAAGACTTCAAGACTTCTCAGAAAAATAAATCAATGAATCCAATGATGGCATGCGGAAGATCTTAGTAATGCTAGGAAGAGAGTAACATTACCAAAAAAAAAAAACATAAGCAGAAAAAGAATTAAGAGCTCTAAATCGAAAACAACATTTCTTTGGCTTGGCTGCTTTCTTTCTACCCTGCATGGCAAGGCAGTGGGCAATGACCACGTGTAAGAGGACGGGGCACCAGTGAATAGCACAAACTGACAATTTGGGCAATCGAAAAACGTAGACGAACGTTTTTGTAATAATTATTGCTTACAACAATCTAATGATATAACATTGCAATTAATCAAACTTCAGGAAAATACCATGCTCAGCTGGAAACCTGTGGCCGACATGCCCAGTAGCCGAACGGCGAACGGCCGCCGAATTTACGTGAGACCTGTAACTAACAAACAGGTCTAACAAACAATTCTAATTGTGGACCAATGTTCCCAATTTATGAATTGCCACGCTGACTGATAAAATGTTCGGCGTGGATGCATTCAATATAAAGCATCACAAGTGAAAGGAGTAGAAAGAGGGATAGGTGATTATGATCCGGGGTTTTGGGAAACGCTTTAAGTTTTCTCTAGGAAAGAACAAAATTTAATTTTCGGCCTTGGGAGCGTGACATGGGGGAGAAAAAAACAAGCTTAGACACATTATTTCTTCTAAAAAAAAAGGGGGGGGGTTAAGCATTTAGTGACGTATTGTAAGGAAGGGGGTTTAGCTTTTTGTTACATGCTACGACCAAACGAGGGAGGGGGTAAAAAAAGCGCTAAAATCGCTTGACGTATTTTATGTGGACGCACCCCTTCGACAATTCCGCGTCGTCCTTTGGTTCATTGGTTGCCCACTTGGCCTGTTATTAGTCACTCAGTCTATCAGTCGTTTTTGTACGCCGTTACGAAAGGATCCTCGGCTCTTTAGTGGTTATCGCACCTGAATTTGCTACAGCTCTCATTAGTTTCCGAGTTAAAATGAGTGACCATCAAGTAAAAAAAGCGAATGTAGAAACACACATGGAAACGTTGCCACCACCATACATGGTATCAACTTGGTGCCAAACGAAGAACCAAATTACTACATTAGATTTTGAGTGGACCATCAAACGACTAGCTTTTGTAGAATCTTTTAAAGACTGGGGAGAGTATCGTTCATCTGAGTTTTCTCCTGAAAAAACCGGTGATCCGAAATGGATTCTGCACTTCTCTGATATGGACCCCGACATAAAAATCGATCTGGATATACCTTCTCAAAAAGAAACAGGTAGTCCTGTCAGAGTGAAGATTGCAATTTCGAATAAAAACCGTGAAAAGATTTTCCCGCAACAACACTATTTGCCAAAGCAGACAAGTTTACCTTATTGTGTTTTTCAGATAGAGAAAACATCTCTAGTGGAATCTAATTGTTTCGTAAATGGACAACTTATCATCTACTGTGAGATTGAAAATTTAATTCCAACCAGGTTTGTGTTGTCAGGCAAGTCGTCTACAGAAGCAAATTTTCATAAGAAGCCATTCAACAACAGCGATCAACTAGTTGCTCACCTAGAAGAACTCTACGAAAACATGAAGTTTTCTGACATCACCGTGAATGTCCGTGGACGAAAATTTAAAGCTCACAAGAACATTTTGGCAACAAGAAGCACAGTTTTTGCCGCTATGTTTGAACATCCAACTAAAGAAAATTTGACGAACCAAATCGAAGTTGAAGACGTCGAGCCAGACGTGTTCAACGAAATCCTCCGCTTCATCTACACTGGCCGTCTGTCGGAATCAACGATGGGGAAGATGTCTGCTGGAATACTTGCAGCCGCTGATAAATATCTGTTGGAACAGTTAAAAATAGAATGTGAGACTCAATTTATTCATCGAATGTCGGCAAAAAATTGTCTGGAATTACTTGTAATCACCGATGAAAACCATCCAGCGTTTAATTTGAAGAAGTATGCGGTCGAATTTTTTCGTCGTTTCTCAGGCGAAGTGATGGCGACGGACGAATGGGAAAAGGCAGAACAAAGTCATCCGGAGCAGTGTTTCAAGATGCTGAAGGAGCTTTTCAAGTCTACTGTTTAAATATCTTTCGAAAAGAATGCTGGTTATCTGTTCTCGAGGCAAGAACGTAAAAGCATATATTTAATTTCTTTCTTACGTTGAAATCAAGAAGCTGTAATTTTTTATGTTTTGTTTCATCATGTGAATTTTCCAATCAGGAATACATTACAAAGATATTGAATCGATTATTGATTGTTTCGGATTGTTTGAACACTTTTTAGAGACTTACAATTGAATATATACATGTTACGCGAATACGTTGGTTGGACGGTTTTGGATGGTTGTGAATACATGAGAGCTGCGAGTTGAAGGACTAAACTGCACCGTGGTCCATAATTATAGTTAAACCCATGTAAAACAGGCCCAGACAGCAGATTTGACTATTTGCCGGGTCCAACTGTTAGGTAAGCAGCTTTCGCTTGTTTGATATCTGGCTACAAACCAAATGCCGAAATAATAATTCGCAAGTCCATCTTTGAAGAAACGCACGCCAAGATTACGGGACACAACTCTAAAAAGACACAGCGGGAAAAAGTTCTCTATTTTGTTTTGAAAGCATACCGTCGAGACATGCCGTGTCTGTGACAAAACAACAAGCGGCGCCTCTTCAGACAACAAAACAAATTTGCGCTTTGGAAGCCCATCCGATTTTTTATTCTAACGTGACGGACAACGCCAACTGGGTAACTGACTTAACTGGTACGACCGAGAAATCTACGCTCGACTGGATTTTTTACCGAAGCAAACGAATCTATTTCTCAAATACCACGAAAGAAAATTTTAAAAATGTGCGCCCGCATTTCAGACAGCGTTTACATAACAAGTGGCAGCAGGATTTGGATAAACAGGGAACGAATAAAAAGAATTTGCCAATATAAAATTACATTTGAAACTTACGCAACCCATCTTGAGTTAATGAGTGAAAAGAATACTTTATTCACTTTCTTATGCGACGATGGAATTGAATTTATAAAAACTGTCTTACCTTTTCATAGATTGCAGCTCGTCTAGAAGTGGTGGGACCAAAAATGCTCCTTTCTTTCCACATGACAGCTGAATCATTGACAGAAGAATGGCATCCTAAAGGTGAACAAAAAGAAAAGTTAAGTGTCACTCCGAGTTCGTAAAACTGCTCATGACATGGCAAGGAAAACATGCGAGAGTGAAAACTTATCTGTCAATTACACAAGTAGTGAAACGATAAAAATGTCTAGCTGTCAAGCAATTCAACTTCAACTTTTCGTAAGTTCAACGCGCACCCCCTTCCGTTCCACTAGGTTTTATTTGCGTCCGAGATTCCATCAACTTAAGCTACAATAACACTTGGAGTAAAAATAACGAAACAGATATTAAAAAGTAGTAATTACAAGGATTCAAAAACATGTATGCCCGTATTGAGCGATAGACTATGATAATTTACTGAAAAAAGTTACATGTTTTGATTAAAACTGGTACAAAATCTAAGATGAGATAAATTTGTGCAGATTTAAAGTTGAATGTTCCAGTACCATGTCTACTTCTGTAGAGTGGATGACGTCTCAAGTTCTCACTAAAATCAACCCCAGATCGCCCATGGGAAAACAACTCACTGAAATGGCTAAAGACTTTGGCATCAGCGAATGGTCCAAAAAATGCGTGAACAAGCAAGCGACACACATCGAAAATGAACGCACACACAGCATTATCTATTACTAATTATTGTTATCTTGAATTGTGAAAAGACTTGTACTGGAGGAAAAAGCAATTTAAGGATTAATTCGCAAATAGCCACTGGAATAGGAAATGTCAAGTGAAAGCCTCAATCTTTCCAACTGAAAAGCGTTTGACATGCCTGGATGGAAATGGAAGATTATAGTAATGCTAAGCAGAGAGTAAGTAACGTTACGTCAGTTGATGAAGCAAAATGTTAGAAGAGCGCCAAAAGAAGAAAAACCGGAAAACAAAACCCACCCCGCAGTCAATGCTTCATCCACCTAAGGATTTTAACTAAAATTTGAGCTGTTACCTTCAGTCGACGGCTAAATCCTCGTAGATTCCGTAACAGTATTGGTATTATTGCATCCATAAGTACCACAAGTGAAAGGAGTAGAAGGAATAATCGCCCTTGTGAATAAATTCACATACAAGGACGGAGGGAAAGTGAAAAGGGAAGAAGTGGAGAAGAGGAGGATGCAGTGCCGGAATTCCGCTCCACATGTCTGCTGGTTTGTCGAAAAATATCCTCCCATGCAGATGGCAGGATCACACAAAACTAAGGTAACAAAACTTAAGTAGTATGACAAATTAATGAATGAAAAATAAAGATTATGTTTTATAATAAGACTGACTTTCATTAAGGATCGATCCGTTTACACCTGAGTAGGTACCTTGCTTGCCTAATTGATTAACGGTGGAAATTTCCGTCCGGAAGAAATATTTCTCGTCGCTCGGTAGTAATAACCTCTCCATTAAGAAAATAGAATTCGAAGAGTTGACACGCGAAACACACAAATTCGACAGCGGCTCTTATGGGAGGAGTGTTATTTGCATTACCAGTCCCAAAAGAACCTGGAAGTAGAAAAAAAATGCAGATGAAGTGGGAAAATTGCATTAAAATATGTACATTTTTAGAGTTTCATAAGTCTTACTCAGTGTCTCATGTGCTTGAAGATTAGTAAATTTATTTGGACTTGGTTTCCAAGTGAGCAGGCAGTAAAAAAGAATCTCCAGTTTTCTCGAACTCTGGAACATCTAGGCAAAAACTGGGCTAGTTGTCAATGATTCAGCAATTTTCTTTGTTAATGTCGACATTCTTCTCACTGGCTAGTGGTTTTTTTTTACACTAACTTTGTTCGACTGTTGCCAGATGAAGAGCTGTGGTCAGTGTTGATCCACATGTAAACTGGAGGTGGGTATTTCTGCTCTTTTGGGCAGCCCAGGTTCAGTAGTTCAGAAATAGGGGTTGATGTTGCCAATAGCTTGAGCTGTTGTAATAAGTGATCAATGTAACAATTGCCCTGATAATGCTACACAGAGGAAACTGTTCTCATAAGACTCGTACAAAACATGGTGCATGTGCAGTGCAAATGAAACAGTCCATACCTCACTTCTGGTGCAGATGTTACGTTGGAGTTCTGGGATGGTTTCAGCATTTCCTTGACTTGGCTGCTTTACCACATGAATGGCACGGGAGTAGGCCACGAGCACGTGTACTAAGGGGACGGGGCCACTAATTTTGGACAATCAATAAGAAACGAAAACAACTTTACGTAAACGGAATATTTGCTGCTGATTAGTAGTATCTAACATTGCAATTACTTTAACTTACGGAAACACCATAATGAATTGGAAGCCTAGACGAAACGCTGAGTTTTGACTTTTGAGTAGACGAGGCATGGCCGAAGCAGAGAAAAATGAATCAGCGAACTTTCCTGACTGAAGAAGACTGAAGAAGAAAAGAACTGGGAAGAACCAATGTTGCCAATTTATGAATTTTCCCGCCAACTAATAAAATGTTTGCCAAATATGATTAAATGAATAACAATAAAAATAATTTTTTTTTTCTTTTTTAAAAATTCTTGTTGGAATAATTTTTATTTTTATCAAGCAATTGAGAACTATTTATTATTTTATAATTCGTTTCACATGTCAAGTAAAAATCTGCATGGCTGCCATTGCCACCTGCAAAACTCCCATCGATACGATTAGACCCGCATACCTTTTGCAAGAGATTTTCCACCTGTTCTCCAAATCTTCAAAGAGATGAGAAACGATACAAGGGTCAGACGCAGGATCGCCCTTCTATTCCAGCTAAAACAGAAGATTAATAACGTCAAGTCGATGGACAGTTATTGGACACCGTCTTCAAGTGACAGCTGTCAGTGTTACCAGATGCTTAGATCACAGATCTGCTACTCCAGTCCAGCATTTAGAGGTCGGCCATAAACATTTGACATAGAAGTTCATCCTCTTCGATGTCTTAATTAATCAGTGAACCCTGAGATGACGATTTTAATCGGCTTCCGTAGCAACAACGTCATCTGTTAAAGATCTCTAGCTCGACTCAAACAAACGGCTTTGACTCCGTTACTAGAACAATGAAGTGTATGCATGCACGACGGGATACAATCGCCTCTCCATTTTGATAGAAACTCTACTCAATATTCCCTCAAATTGAAAAACGTATAAAATGTGTTTGTTGAACAGCCTAGATCTACTATCGATACCCCGAAATTACCACCCAGTGCTGATTAAAATTTTCGTGAACATTCAATTGCGCAACAGACTGCGATTTTCATGATAGAAAATGGGGCGACGACTTTTACCATTAATATTGGAACGTAGGTATCGATTGGCCCAGCCACCACCTATGCTATACTTACCGGTTACGTGATCTGGGAAAACCAGCCGAAAAGTGAAGGACCCAGCACTTGTTTGAACAAAACAAGAGAGCGAAACTCTTCAACAAAACTCTTATCTCTCTCTCTGCTCTCGAAGAAAAGAGACGAAAATGGTTTGATTCGACGGCCTTGGAAGTGACTAGTGCAGATTGTGTGTTGGAGTTAGCGACCGATTCGGGATTGAGTCAATGTGCAACGTGCGTGAAATCTTTTTTGAATATTTGCCAATCATCGCTAACAAAATAGGTCGAGTGCGTTCAACAATCCCCGCAAAGGCGACCGAAGGTCTTCACGCCTTTACTGCCTTTCGGCAATGACACACAAAATAGTTTTTAATGTTTATCGATTTATTCAAAAATTTGCGAAATTCAATTTAGAAATATTTAAAAAAAAATTTGATACTTTCAGATAACATTATGTTGGAAAGAGGCATTAACTTAAACCTTCACATTTTAAATGATGCGCCGTTAAAGGGTAAAATAACAGACTAAAAAAAGGCCACGCCCAGAAGAAAACCAGTTCTATATACACAGTTACAACCGGATATTAACTGTCGCCCACGGCCAGGAAAAACTGATTGCAGCTCGGCTGAAAAAACAAAAAATCATTTTTCAGTATTTATTAACACAGACGCGCAATGGGAAATCATAGAAAATACGACATCAGAGCGCAATCGCCAGTCAGTTTGTGAAATGTTGATTTAGAAAAAAAAAAAATTGATACAGTACAGGTTCGTTTTTTCTTACTTTGTACCGGAGAACAGGTTGTTTGATAACTGTAAAGCTATATGCTACCCTCTATCGGAAAAGTAACAGGGGTGACGATATGGCCTTGTTTTATGGCACGTAATCCAAACTGTCATTCAAGACTTCTTATAGAAAGTATTGTCAAATCACTAGACGCTGAATAAACTTTCAAATGTGTTTGATTTCGAAAGATATAATATGCACTCGGCATTTCACATTATCATAACTCATTCGTGCCATGTACAGAGCTGCAATAATTAATCAATCAAAAATCAGCGCGATTGTTTTTTCTCGTTTTCAGTTGCAAAGTTGTTTTTCATTTTTTGGCGTTGTCGAGAGTCTTACATATTTATTGTCATTCGTCCAATTGTAAAGAATCCTGGAATGGACCTTCGTTTTCTCTCCTTCACGGGTCACTGAGAACGCAACGCCCATGTCCTTCGGCTTTTTGTTTAAATTGGCTTCGCTGTTTATACACAGTCTTTTCAAAATTTTAATTAGAATTAAATTGATGATCAAGCTTAACCTCTGATAAGTCATTGGACTAATTCGGAAAGTTATTTGAAGTGCGCTATGGCGAAACAGCTGACTATTTTGGAAGGACATTGATAAGGGCTGTATCAATATTAATCGCGGGATCATTATTTGTAGCTGCTGACAGATGCGGTCTGCATAGCGTGTAAAATAAGGTAGGCTACGTAGGTGTAAAATAAAGGATTTCGTGAATGCCATATATATAAAGCCACGTACACCAAATCGGAAATTGGTGACAGATGGACACCTGTTTGCATTGAATCAATAATCGGACCTATAAAAATCGCCGGTATCGGACTCATCTGCCTATTCTGCTCTTCTCGGTCTGGAGGTAAGTCCCTTTTCGCATACTGTAAAATATAATAGGTTTATCGGTGATTTGTTAAATTTATGTAGAATGTCGAAATTTATCTTCCTTGTCGCCTTGCTGGTAGTTGTCTGTGGGGTTATTCAGACCCGTGCCGACGTGGAAGACGCTTGGCAACAATATCTGGTAAAAATTTATAGCCTGATGTAAAAGAATGCCATTCAATACAATGTTGTATGTAATTTTAAAGCAAGAGTACCCGTTGGGAATCAAAACCAAAGCTGAGTATGGAAAGTCCAAATCCAATTTCGAGAGGATCCACAGCATCATCGAAGAACACAACGCCGATCCTAAATCCACCTATCAAATGGGACACAACGAATTCTCTGTTTTGGTATTAGAATTTCTCATTTGTCATTTTGGTCATATGTAAATTTGCAATGCAAATTCATAGGACGTCGAGGAACGTAAAAAGTACTTACTAAACAACACTCTCGCTTCGACCAAATCTCTTTACCAAGAATTGGGATTTGAAACTGGACTGGTCGAGGAAGACGATGATCTCACTCTCCGATATCTGCCCAGCTCCGTAAGTTTGATGTGCTGCTCAATATTAATCAATCAGCGGGAGTAAATGACGTTACGTTTGTCAGGTTGACTACCGTGATCACCGATGCATGCAACCCGTTAAAAATCAAGGTGCGTGTGGAAGCTGTTCCGCCTTCGCAGCCACCGCGGCCGTTGAATTTGCCCAGTGTATGAAATCAGGAAGGCCGGTCAATCTCAGGTATATATAACTTGGACAAGATAATTTTCCAATTGATTTAGCTAATTTCTTTTCCCGTGAACAGTGAGCAGCAAATCGTCGATTGCGACTTTCCCGATAGGGAATGCGGAGGTGGATCCTATCACGAGTATTGGAACTCCCTCATCACGGCCGGCGGCCAGGCTTACTCCGCTTACTACCCTTACGTGTCGGGTGAAACGAAAGTGAGAGGACCCACCTGCAAGAATAGGAGGAAAGGAGCTCAACTAGCTGCCACCAATCCCATCATCGTTCTGCAACAAGGAGACGAAAATGGCGTAATGAGGTTGCTGGCCAGGAGGAAGGTCGTCGCCGTTTGCATCGGAGTTACCGACAAATTCATGAGCTACAGGTACCGTTGGTGTTGAAAAGATTAATAAATTCCAAACAAATTGCTGAATCATTATTTTCGGGGGCTGTTTCGACTAGATCCGGCGTGTACACCACTCCCTGCGAAGGCAATGAAGGTCTTCACGCCATCGCTGCCGTGGGCTACGGCACCTCTGATGACGGCACGGATTATTGGGTAATAATTCATTTCTTTTGGATTTCAGCAGCTCTTAAAAAAATATGATTTTGTGAATAATAATCGACATCATATCTACTATATTGTATACTTGTGTAGATTATTCGTAATTCTTGGGGGCCTGGGTTTGGTGACGCCGGATACATCCTCTTCCAGCGTGGCATCAACTTGTGCGGTGTCGAAAGAGACTTGGCCACTGTCAACGTCGCCTAAAATTCTGGCAGATATTTGTTCTTTAATGAATTATCTTTTACTGCAATAAAAAAAGAAATTGAATGCATTAATCTAAATAAATTACTTTTTGAATGTAGTATAATACCTTGAAATAAAGGACGGATCGCCCGGGATCGCCATTTATAATTTGGTTCATAATGCAATAACAGCTGATATTAACCGAATAGCACGGGCTCGCTATTCTAACACGAACTCGTTTCTACAATAATAATATAGAAACTATCTGACGGTGCCAGTAAAAAGAGAAAATGTGTCGCTGGCCTTGCCACGAGTACCGAAAATCGGAGCGAAATGTTTTTGTGTTACTTTTTCTCCTCTCAGTTATTTTTTTTTACAAGTTGACGTAAATATGGACTATTTAAAAACACATTTGATCAATCTTGAAATGAATTTGGATGGATGCCAGCCAGACGAATACCTATCAATACTTCTTATCTATCTGTCTCTTTTGTCATGTGTGGTATATAGAGCTAACACATTAAACAGAAGGAATAAGTTACGGTCGAGTGGGTCGAGTGTGCGACAGCGAAGGCCATACCCGTGCCAATAAGCTAAGGCTAGACGAGCAACCCAACTGGCGCTAAGCCAAAAAGAAAAAACCAAACACGCAGAACCTAATGCACCCGTCGAGTATATGCCTTAAACAATGCAAGGACAGTCTGACAAGTCTATATAGCCTTTGCTGGATGTATAGGGACAAATATACAGATTCTAGTCTTCACGGACTAGCGGTTTTCTAATAGGCTGTATACATACGTGCCGACCTCGGTTCTTTTATCCAGCAAGAGGTTGACGTGACATCTAATTTGAAAATGGCGGTGGCGATGTATTCACGCGAGCTCTTGCGACATATATACCGGGGCGCTGTTGCCGTCCACGCCCTTGAATGGTTCTCGGCCTTTTTCAAAAAATATAAATACCAGTACCGCCGTTGGCGTTATGAAACTGTAAACGATAATGAGACAAAATTAAAGAAAAAAAAATTGTGTCAAATGAGAAAAACATTTCTCGCTGTGCTTAAGTGCTCGTTAATGAACGAATTTGACATTCCTAATTTTTTTTGTATGGTGGAAATTCGACGTAATGTTTTTCATTGAATTGTTTTCATTCAAAAAGAATGTCTCTATGGTTATTCATTCGACGCGTTAGACAGCACGAAAAGATATCAAAAATAAACTTTCAACTTAATTGCTATAGCGCAGTCGCTAAACAACAATTTAGCCTCAAAGGTTTGGGTGAACATGGTATAATCCGGAATAAGTTCATTTAAATTTCTTGCAATAATTTTGAATTCAGTTAATGAGAAACTTTGTTGATGAATGCGTCCGTTTGCTTCATAAGGTCAAGTTCCCACTGGGCATACAAACGAAACCTGAATATGGAAGGCGTACAGTATATAATCAACTTTGTCAGAATTCACAAACTCTAACGAAGGCGTCATCAAGTATACTAAATGGAACAACAAGTATAATAACATACAGGGGGGCTCAAACTATAAGTTTCCGTACCATTTACATTCGCGGTGATTCCACTCAGCTATTTCATTGACAGAATATGATGAAGAGTTAAAAGAACAAAACAAATTTGAAATGCCGCCCTTGCTCTTATTATTTATGGCAAGGCGAAATTGTCGAATCTGAATGCCAAGGACGAACATTCCATTCGTCAAATTATTCGCACCCATGTAAATGAGACTATAATGCTAACCGTTCGGAATTTTCCCTGGATGGTGAATAATCCAAATTGTATAATATACTCGAACGTGTTTTTTTTTAAATATTATGCCATCGAGCGTGAAGGACTAATCAGGTTGACTAACGAAATCATTCACGCATCACAAACGGTAAAACAAAAAAAAACAGGATTGCAGCTGTGGGAGCTGATTCGCTTTCACTGGAGACTGGGCAAACGTATTTCGCAATGACTCTCATTAGATAACGTTAAAAATTAAATCTGCATATTTTGCCATCAATTTTTTAACTTGGTTAAAAGACTAATTTGGCGAGACTATTAAAAGTAGACAATAGATTTGGTATTTATCCAGCAGCTGTGGGACCACCGGGAAGGAAAAAGCGGAATGCTGGCCAAGAGTTCAGTAGACGGCCAAAGTCAAGTGGGCTAAACTTTACGCCAATAGTCGCCTCGTTATACATTAGTGGGCCCTAGAGACGCAAATACAATGATGAAGTTGCTGTACAGCCAACAAACGGCTTGTTGCAAGCGTCGGAGTTGTCAAAACCTTTGTCTACGAGTTTTGGCGTGAACTTGTGGGTTGGAAATGAGCCAAATAATTAGACACTCGGGTTGTTTTTCGACATATCCGGCGTGTTATCTCGTTGCGTTATTGTGCACGGTTTTCACGCCGTCACTGCTGTTGGCTATGCGCCACTCTCAAAAGTTTCTCGCAATGCTGGAACTATAATTAGTGGCTAAATAATTGAGGCTAAACGGACAGTTGAAGCACAGCTGAAGCCAAGTTATAATATTTGTATTCATAAGAATAACGATTGCGTCATGGTTATCCGTAATTCATATGGAGATGGATACACACCCAGATGGCCGGAGATCACCGGATCGTTCTTTTCCCCTTCGAGGCATTGACTTGCGCAGAATTGAAAGAGACATTTCGTCTGCTAATGGTATGGTCGAATGGAAATGGAACTGACTTTCTATGGAAAAGTGATCTATACCTAATGGGGCATATACAGAATTACATATTCCAAAGGGAACTCCATAAAGAATTAGGTTATGCAACCGAAAATGCTAACAAGCCAAGATCGAACGCTGATTAATTGGATTTGCTATAGAGAGTCGCCGCGTGCCCAACCATGTATGAACTACTCGCCTTAATTCTTAAGATTGGCACGGATTTCTATCAAGTGAAATGGCATAGTGTAAATGATTCTGATCAAGTATTCAATAGAATATCTGTAGAATATTTACAGAACAAATACAAGAATTCCAGAATAAACGAACAGCACAGGTGCATCAGCAGGTGCAGTGATTGACGTAGTTTAAGCCGGACCTGCGCGATATTGATTTTACCCAGGTGTCTTTTGTTGGCGCTAATCAAACAAACATCGTTCAACCCATCCGCATAGAGAATGCTAATACATTCAGCTGTCCCAACAGTGATTGCAGCTATGGATTTAATTGGTAACTTATTGCGTATAAATTGGAATTGTCTTGCGTTCTACATCACATCATTTCCATACTTCATTACCGTATGTTCGTAAGTATAACTGCTCTATTTTTCTAAAGCTGTAATTCAAATAGTAGGTAGTATTGTCGACGTAATTATCACTTTTGTTTTACAAGTAGAATGGAATCTTCTGGATTTTTCGTAGCTGTACTACTGGTAGTCTCCTCGACTGCAATTCAATTCGGAAGTGCAGACTTGGAAGAAGCTTGGGAGAAATATCTGGTAAATAATAATGAGCTTGTTCACATGTAAAATACCAGCAGCTATATCTATAATAATATTACCGCGTTCGTTATATGCATTCATAAGGTCGAATTCCCGCTAGGCATACAAACAAAAGCTGAATATGGAAAGCGCAAATCCAACTTTGCCGTAACTAACGCCATGATCGAAGAGCACAACTCCAACAAAGACGCCACGTACCGAATGGAACACAACAAGTTCTCCGCTATGGTATATACACAGAATAAGGCTGCCGAATCCAATAGAATACATGTAACAAATTATACATTTCACTCAACAGGATGACGAAGAAATGATACAGTTCACGGGAGCCATTCTGCCGAGTGAGTCCAGCTCCAGAAATGGCAACTTGGATTTACTATTTCCTATTACACGCCAACTACCCACTTCGGTAAATTTATTACCATAAATATACTCAATATCTGTCTAATTATTTTTGTTGTTGTTGTTGCACAGATTGACTACCGCACCCACAAGTGCATGCAGCCGGTCAAGTCCCAGGGAGGTTGTGGAAGCTGCTGGGCTTTCTCGGCCACTTCGGTAGTCGAATTTGGCAAATGCATCGTTAACGGCACCAAGGTAGCTCTCAGGTAAGGAATTTTGAATTTCCCGCGCCTCAATACATGTTCGTCATATTTTGCTCATTTAATTCGACAGTGAGCAGCAAATGGTGGATTGCGACAAATCTAACAAGGGTTGCGGAGGTGGCTACATGGACAACGCTTGGAGGTACCTGGCCAAAGCTGTCGGTCAATCGGCCTCGGCAACTTATCCTTACGCAGGAGTCAAAGGCACTTGTCGCTACAAAGAAGCCAGCATGAAGAAGGCCATTGTGTCGCTGACCAATCCCGTGATGGATGTCCCTCGCAACGACACTAAAACCATGATGATGCTTCTAGCCAACAATCAGCTTCTTTCAGTAGGAATCGCGGTCGTCAGGTCCTTCAAAAACTACAGGTAAGACTTGTCCAACAATCATTCCGATTTACATTCGTTATCCCACTTTTTTTTCGCGCTAATAACCTCGTTGATTTATCGATATGCGCAGACTTTTCTAGTCTAACCAGCATTCAACAATCTTGGTTGACCTCAATCTTTTGTTTATACATCGACTCGACAGGTCTGGCGTCTACGTGGAGCCCAATTGTCAATCTGGCATTATCAGTTATCACGCCATCACCGTCGTTGGGTACGGCACTTTAAACGGCGTCGATTATTGGGTAAAATAAAAACAACAAAATTGCGCATTCCATTTATACTATAGTACAGCAGATAATTGGCTTTGATTGATTGACCGAGTCGATGGGAAAGTGAACATTCTTGAATTTGCATATCACCAGGTCATTCGAAATTCGTGGGGCACCGGTTGGGGCGCCAGAGGATACGCTCTCTTCCAGCGAGGTAAAAATCTGTGCCTTATCGAATCTTACGCTACGACAACCAACGTTGTGGGATAAATTTGGAAAAAAATATTTTGATCACCTGATTTCAAATTCACGCGGGCTTTGTTATTATCAATGAAATACACTTATAGCCAATGGGGATATTTAAAATTTAAAATAAAAAAGGAGCGCAGATTTAGTCATTAAAAGCATTTCAGCATCTTGATTGCGAGAAAACATTCATTTCGGTACCAAGACTGTATAATTTCAAAAATATTTGGAGCGGATGTCGAAACGAGTCTCATTCATAAATTAAATTCAAAAGATGTTTAACCGTTGGCTATACACATTATCTCCACTCGCAACGACAACACTTTCTTTTTGTTTAAAAAAAAAGACTTTCTTTTTCGGCGAACGATGATGACCGGGATGAAGCAATGAACTGCCTGTCTTATATACATTCACCATAAAATCTTTTTTCCCCCTTCGAAGCCTGTCGATCGATAAGACAGCATTTGAATATTAGAAATGAGTTGCCCGATAAGGTATAAGCACCTTTTTTTAAAAAAAATCTAGACGAGAGACTAGAGAGTTTTACTGCTCCTATTTTTTTCTTATCATCCGTCTTTCACCACAACGGATGGGGGGAAAAAAGTGGGCAGAGTTATATGGATTGAGACAATAAAAGCTGTAAATGATGCAACACGTCTAACAGAGCAATAGGACAAGGTTACCCCCTTCGGAAATGTGAATCACAATTAACACATACTCGATGAAATATGAACATAGTGTAAGATTAAGCCAGCGGCCGTTTTCAGCAGATCAATTTTCCAGCTTTCAACGACGTGACTCGGATGTAAATTGTTATTCAGTTGACTTTTACTTTTTTTTCACGCTGCGTTTAGACTTCCGTACTAGAAAAGGAATACATTTTTTAGAAAATGTCGACTATACCTTTACTTTCCTAGGTCTTTTCATTTCTAGATAAGCCAGGAATCAAAACTGGTCACATGTTACGTACGATGTAGTTGACGGTTTCCCTTACAAATAAAAAATAAAAAAAAAAAAAAAAAACTTTTCCTTTCAAACTATCACCTGCCTACGGTCCTGGAATTCTTCTCATTTTCGCGGTATTTGGTGACTGTGGTGTGACTGGTTCAACGACCACTTTCCCCTTCTATCTATATATAGTAAAGCGGCTTGAATCTGGATAAAAACGTTATTTTTGCTGGAACCAGTTGCTGTGTGAAAGGGAACTCGGTTTTTCGATTAGATGTATGGTTTTCCAGATGAGTAACACAGAATAAAATGGGCGTGAGCGGATCAAGGCATTTTCCGATTGAAATTAAATTTCCCGTTTGTGTCAAATTTCTTTTTCAAAATCAAGGCCTATCCTGTAGATTTCATGGCGTTGCAAGCCTTGATATTCAATGCTGCAACGCTCGTTGAAACGTGATTGCATGCCAACGATTGCTATTGCGTTGGTGTAGACTGTCTGACCCGGCTGTATACGTGCTGCGCTAGTCTTTGTCTTGTGTCTAACAGCCAAACTCTCTCAGACTACCCTTTCATGGCATTTGGTGAAACCTAGCCGTAGTAGAGCTGTCAATCGAGGTTTTGAACTCGGTCAAAAGTTTCCGTTGAATCCCTTTCCATGGACAGAAGGGATTCTGTTGGCCGAGCATACGTTGAATGGGGTTCAATGAATATACCAGTCGCCGTTAAGTCTGAGAACTCATCTCCCGTAATTAGGCTACATACTCTGATGAAAGACAATGTCATGATGCAAACGAGGAAGGTCCCTCTCGCTCATTTTCTAGCTACACTTTGCTTGAAATGTTTAAGATTAAATATTTTCGAATTTGAGACAAAGTTGTGAAGTCCAAAACCGGGACTGATCTGCAGTTGTTCTACAAATAATTAATTTAATGAACCCTAACCTCGACCCTAACTGAGTCAACAAAAACGGAGAGAGAAAACAATTCCAGTCAACAAGCCTAGCTCAAGAGTAATCGTACTCCGTACTCTGTCACGATTTATAATCAATGCCACCACATAGTCAGAAAGGAAGAATAGAGATGAATTTGTCCTACCTTTACAGCCTGGGAAATACGGCCAGGCATCCACAAGTGATCCATCCGTCCTCTGAAGAGTTGAATCCACCAGGCGGGATAGGAAAAAAAGGCGTCCTCGTGAATACACCCACACTCACATGGGCGTACACGAGGACACTTGAAGAAAGGGGAAGAAGAGATCCGTAATTCCACTGATATCGGAAAGTTTCTCCAATCAAGAGGGATGAGCTGTTTATCTGAATAAAAAATGAAAATGGACCGTTACAAAAAATATTTACAGACACCACAAGTATAAGGAAAAGTGGGAAAATGAGACAGTGGGTAAACCCTAATGGTTAATAATCTGGATAATTTAAGGTTTACATATAATACACTGCATTTGTACAAGTCATGCATCATTAAAAGGTTCTAGCAGGCCTATAAGGGAGACAGGAGTATAAGTAACGAAAAGCATTACCCAAGTGATGAGATTGCTGCTGATGACACGCCAATACCAGCACAAGCAAAATTTGCATATCTTGTGGCTATGATAAGGCTGGCTCTGGCTTCACATCTGCACAAAGGAAAAGGTTACAGAGTGCAAAGAAACTGCCATGCATCGGCAGGGAGCTTATACAACATGATAAATGCTAACCAGGAACTATAGCATTTGACAAATCTGTAACAGGTTTAACTCTTCTATTTAAGGTTTCATTATCATTGTAACTGTAAATCTTAGTTTTATTTACCTGTAGGCTAAACACTTTTAAAAACAGCATGAGTTGTATTTGGCGATTCCATAAAGAGATGACGCGACCAGAGTTGACACGACTTTTGTCATTTTATCTGCTGTGCTATTTTTCGTGCAGCCATTTACGTTTCCAAAAAAAGTGATCATTCCGTTGTCTTTAAAATCTTAAACAACAACTAGGTCTCTATTTCTTCGAAATTAGTAATTTTAGCTCTGATTTTAGAAAAACAGACGAATGCAGACGAAAATAATCTTCTAATTAGCCCTGATTAAGATATCGATATATTAAAAATCGACCCCCTCCCGCCTAAATCCAAACCGCTCAAAAACGATCAAAGCGGTTTTCTCACCTTTGCTCGACAACCGCTGACGGTATTCGGTATTATTTTAGTACCTAATAGTTCGTCTCAACAAGTTACTCTGAGCTACCACAGTCCAGATAAAAATTTGTACGAAAGCCGCAGATAATTACTTAAAGATCAAAACCACCACAATAAGACCCTCCAAGAGGGAATGATGGCCTTAGTCCTAAGTTGCCAATCGAAATCTTGTACACATATAATCAATGTCAATCGCTTTCTAATTCGATTGGCCTTAGCGAAACGACACTAGGGAGCAGCTAGACATGGATTGCTAATAAAAGCATAGCGCAGGCTGCGAAGTGGAGATGGGCAAAGCTTAAGAGCATTGTCTTATAGCCATCGGCCAAAACACCTCTGCATTTTGTCCTGATAAATCTGTGAAAGTCAAATCCAGCGCTGATTTTATAATTCCGTTTTCTATAGCTACATCCAGCAGCAGTCTTTTGAAATTGCCCCGTGCAACCCGATTGCAGATTTTTCGCGATGCATAGCGAATCGTAGCTGATGGTCAAATAAATTTTTATCCCGCATTGATGTCAACTGCTTTCGTCTATACGTTTCGTAATCCGATAGAAATAAAATCAGGTAAGATCTTACCTTCACCAACTTCGGCATTTGAACATCGAAGGGCGTTCGTTACATGTAAAAAAAAGTAATGACATCAAATTCCATTGATATTCCAAACTTGATTGATGGAATGAGTCTCAAATCTAGACGTACCGGCAAATTAAATTATTTTTTTGTAACCTAATCAAGAATGTATAATTCATCATATTGTTTTTTTTTTTGTTTAAAAGTTTGTTCCTTCTCGCCAACCAAAAACCGAAATTTATTTCGACCTTTTTTGTTTCGTTTCTTTCTTTTCGTAACCATACGAAACAGCTGCCGAGAGAGATTCGGTCGCCAGCAGTTTGAGAGAGGCGAAATGATATAAAAAACGAAATGACCCAGGCGAGTTCCAATTTTTGAAGATTCTTTCATCATTCCTTTTGTTGCGGCGAATAATCTACCGCGTGAATCACAATGAATCTATTGTGATGCACCGGAGGCTCCGTGCAAGGGATTCCAAGGCCTTCGGAGAATTGGTTGCAAGAGGGTCCATTGGGTCGAGAGAGAATTCTTGAGCTCACGTTCATCCCGCTGGCAGATCCGTTTCGAGCTTCAAATTATTATTGCGCTCTTAGCGAGTTCTGTTGTCATTTTTATATACATACGTGCAATGGGCGGTGAATTTTCGGATGGGAATGGCCAATTCATCAACAACTACATGAGAGAACATGCACAACAAGTTGACGCTGCTGCGCTGGGACAGATTCCAAACACGCTGCCGCTGCTCTGCACCAAGCAATATACTACTTTCTACTTTTTTTATTTGACTTTCTAACATTTACGTGACGATCTAGCTCTATTAAATGACCTTCAAGCGTCAGACGGTGCTGACGCTGACCTATTCATCTAATGTATTCGAAAGAACCCGCTATAAAAGGATTTTTAGAAAGAGAAAACGAACGGTCAAACGACGAGACGTTGTCGGTATAGTCTATACAATTATAGTATTGCCCAGCAACGCCCAAAGCAGCCAATGCGTTCTCCGTTCTCCCAATTTGCATAAAGACTATATGAGAGGACTCCCAGAAACAAAAAGTACAAACTGTTCCAAAACAGTTCGATAATTGGGTTTATTTTTTATTTGTTTAAATTTGTATATCCGTACTAAAAAAACAAAACAACTTTCATATGCTGAAGGACGCCCGGAATAAAAATATTTCCGTCAATATCGCCTATACTATATGTATAATAAGTACAGCAACTAGAACGCCTTGTTTGCCTTGAGTTTCCTTGCGCTGTTTATTCGGGAATAAAATTAAGAAACAAAATATAGGCTATTTCAGATGACGGTTCTTGACTTCTTGAACTCTTTTATCATTCATTTTCAAGGTATTAAAAAATATGGCAAATAACATTTAAATAAATGTTCTTTTTTATGCGTGTTGTGTTTTGAGACAAGATAATAACCACCAGCGAGAAATAGAAAGTATGTGGTGGCAAGAAGATTCGAATGAGGATGATAGATGAGTCTAGCCTTCTGATGGCACCTATATAATTACAGCAGATATAACTCTAAGGTAGAGCAAACGTAATACCGGACCTGTTAAATCACTCAACTATGTAATCATTAATATAATGTAATGATTATTAGGCTTACATATCCGTTTGAGTCAATAAATTTAAGTAGGCCTCCTTTTGAAATTAAAATTGCTTAGTGTAGTTGTATGGTGTCTACTAAAAATCGCTTAGTCAGCATAAAAAATGTGTCGGATAAATTGTGTGTTAGGTCTGACGGAAAATGGGACCCACCCACCTGTAATACGTAAACTAAAGAGAAAAAAAAAACTGGTTCTAGAAAAAGCTTTTCCCACTGAAAAATTTGGTAAATTTGACAGCTGTCACTGTTTTATTGTGTGCCACAATTTATAATTTAGCAAAAATTCCTGCTGAACTGCAGCTGATTCTAGCTTAACAACTTTGCAAATGTAGTCTAGATATAAAGTTATTCAATTTTCCCCCTATATTAAGCTATCTAGAAACTAGTACTTGTTATTCAACAAACAATTTTGCGAAATATAAGATAAAAATTAAGTATATACTAAATACGTTACCTTTTAAAGCTTTTATGCACAGATAGAGCCCAACTGAATTCCGAGACATCGATTTATAACTGGAGGAAGCGGAAAGCTGTTTAGATAGTGATTCATGCCACTATTTGTACATACATAATTTGCATCCAGACTGTGAAAGAAAAGGGTTTTCCTGCTGCATGACCTACTGAACGAATGAGCCTTGTAACAAAAATAAAGGCGTGAGGCTGACGGCACATGATGGGCATAAAAAAGAATTACCATACACAATGCCGACTCATGGGATTTTATAGAATGGGTAGTATAGTGCTGTTGCATACGGCAAAACAGGCGTCATGCCGAAGCCAAATTAAAAAACCAGTTTACCACTTAGCGCAGTTTGTTTAAATTCAAAAGCGGGTTTGCGGTGTAGCCACAATCTTGTGGTATACATTTGCATACAAGTACAGATAACTGCAACACCGATCGCGAGATCACCATGCAGTAGTAGGCCTATCAGACGCTCACTTTTAGCTATAGGGAGAAAGAATCCCTGCCCAGTATCCGTATGGAACATTCACCTGCTAAAACTTGTTTTGAATAGCAGTGCTGTAATAGCGCCACTTTTATGCATCCTAATATAAAAATGAAAAATAAGCAACGAGTGGCACGTAAAGCAACTCCCATGTAGGTTTGGCTCACCTATTTCACATTTAAGAAAGTGGATCGTGAACTTTGTCAATGTCTCAAACATGAAAGTATACAACATGCAAGATAATCTTATATACAGCATGTACCGAATCCGTTCACTTTCTCTTGCGTCTCGCTCGTTCAAGTTCTAACCTTTTCTCTTTGTACAGCAGCCACGCATTTTGATCCAGTCGTTATAGGGTTGACACAACTGATAGAGTTGGGTATAAAAACGATCGGCTGGTCAATAGTGCAGTGTCAGTTGTTCGTCAACTGTTGTTCAGTCACATTCTCTTAAAGAACCATGAAGGTACTAAATTGCAGATTTCGTGGTGAAGACAAAATTCAACTTGATCGCTATTGGATTATCATTTAGGTTTGCTTCGTCGTCGCTCTTTTTGCTTGCGCATTAGCTGCTGCTAATGTCGCTCAAGTTGCCGCTGAAGCTGTTGCTGATCCTGCTGCCACTGTGTATGTGTCCCAAGAAGATGATGATGGAAATAACGAAACTACTGAATCAGTGAGTGACATTATTTCTTAATCAAGTTACAAAATAATGTTATTCATTTGTCATTGAAAAACTAGATAAATTCCGCGAACAAGGATGATGACGACGACTACAAAAACGAAAAGGTAGAAAAAATTAAACAAAAATTTTCAATATTTTGTTCTGGGTTTTTTAACATTCACCTTCATTTACAGGAAATATTCGACAAGGAAGTAGAAAAGATATCCAATTCACAAGAATCTTCCGAAGAACTCGTTGCAAAAACAACAACTGACACTGAAATTCCTTCCTGCAAACCAATTTACATTTACCTTCCAGCTCCAGCACCTACAACAGCAGCACCTGTTTACGTTAGACCAACCACCGCTGCACCCGTTTACGTTGCTCCTACAACAGCAGCTCCTGTTTACGTTGCACCCAAGACCGCTGCTCCAGTCTACGTTGCACCCAAGACCGCTGCTCCAGTCTACGTTGCACCCAAGACCGCTGCACCAGTCTATGTTGCACCAACCACTGCTGCTCCAGTCTACGTTGCACCCAAGACCGCTGCTCCCGTCTACAAAGCTCCTGCCTACGTCGCTCCTACCTACGTTGCTCCCGTTTATGTAGCCCCTTCAACCATTGAAGTTAAAACACCAGGAAAGAAATACGGGTCAGTTAGAGCTCCAGGATACAACTTAGGTTATGCTAAGACCGAAACCAGCGAACCAGCAACAGTTGAAGTGAAGACAACCTACAAAACTGTTGAGGCTGAGCGACCAAAATACGTAGCCCCCGAACCCAAATACGTCGCTCCTGTTTACGTTGCACCGACTGCTGCTCCAGTCTACGTTGCACCCAAGACCGCTGCTCCAGTCTACGTTGCACCCAAGACCGCTGCTCCAGTCTACGTTGCACCAACCACCGCTTCTCCCGTTTATGTTTCTCCCACAACTGCAGCCCCCGTTTACGTTGCACCAACCACCGCTGCTCCAGTCTACGTTGCACCTAAGACCGCTGCACCAGTCTACGTTGCACCAACCACCGCTGCCCCAGTCTACGTTGCACCCAAGACCGCTGCTCCCGTCTACAAAGCTCCTGCCTACGTCGCTCCTACCTACGTTGCTCCCGTTTATGTAGCCCCTTCAACCATTGAAGTTAAAACACCAGGAAAGAAATATGGGTCAGTTCGAGCTCCAGGATACAACTTGGGTTATGCAAAGACCGAAACCAGCGAAGCAGGTACAGTTGAAGTAAAGACAACCTACAAAACTGTAGAAGTTGAACAACCTAAGTACGTAGCCCCTGAACCCAAATACGTAGCACCCGAACCCAAATACCCAGTCTACGTTGCACCAACTACTGCTGCACCAGTCTACGTTAAACCAACCACCGCTGCACCCGTTTATGTTGCTCCCACAACTGCAGCCCCCGTTTACGTGGCACCAACCACCGCTGCTCCAGTCTACGTTGCACCCAAGACCGCTGCTCCAGTCTACAAAGCCCCAGCCTATGTCGCTCCTACCTACGTCGCTCCTTCAACTTATGAAGTTAAAACCCCTGGAAAGAAATACGGATCTGTTCGAGCTCCAGGATACAACTTGGGTTATGCAAAGACCGAAACCAGCGAAGCAGGAACAGTTGAAGTAAAGACAACCTACAAAACTGTAGAAGTTGAACAACCTAAGTACGTAGCCCCTGAACCCAAATACGTAGCACCCGAACCCAAATACCCAGTCTACGTTGCACCAACTACTGCTGCACCAGTCTACGTTAAACCAACCACCGCTGCACCCGTTTATGTTGCTCCCACAACTGCAGCCCCCGTTTACGTGGCACCAACCACCGCTGCTCCAGTCTACGTTGCACCCAAGACCGCTGCCCCAGTCTACAAAGCCCCAGCCTATGTCGCTCCTACCTACGTCGCTCCTTCAACTTATGAAGTTAAAACCCCTGGAAAGAAATACGGATCTGTTCGAGCTCCAGGATACAACTTGGGTTATGCAAAGACCGAAACCAGCGAAGCAGGAACAGTTGAAGTAAAGACAACCTACAAAACTGTAGAAGTTGAACAACCTAAGTACGTAGCCCCTGAACCCAAATACGTAGCACCCGAACCCAAATACCCAGTCTACGTTGCACCAACTACTGCTGCACCAGTCTACGTTAAACCAACCACCGCTGCACCCGTTTATGTTGCTCCCACAACTGCAGCCCCCATTTACGTGGCACCAACCACCGCTGCTCCAGTCTACGTTGCACCCAAGACCGCTGCTCCAGTCTACAAAGCCCCAGCCTATGTCGCTCCTACCTACGTCGCTCCTTCAACTTATGAAGTCAAAACCCCAGGAAAGAAATACGGATCTGTTCGAGCTCCAGGATACAACTTGGGTTATGCAAAGACCGAAACCAGCGAAGCAGGCACAGTTGAAGTAAAGACAACCTACAAAACTGTAGAAGTTGAACAACCTAAGTACGTAGCCCCTGAACCCAAATACGTAGCACCCGAACCCAAATACCCAGTCTACGTTGCACCAACTACTGCTGCACCAGTCTACGTTAAACCAACCACCGCTGCACCCGTTTATGTTGCTCCCACAACTGCAGCCCCCGTTTACGTGGCACCAACCACCGCTGCTCCAGTCTACGTTGCACCCAAGACCGCTGCTCCAGTCTACAAAGCCCCAGCCTATGTCGCTCCTACCTACGTCGCTCCTTCAACTTATGAGGTTAAAACCCCTGGAAAGAAATACGGATCTGTTCGAGCTCCAGGATACAACTTGGGTTATGCAAAGACCGAAACCAGCGAAGCAGGAACAGTTGAAGTAAAGACAACCTACAAAACTGTAGAAGTTGAACAACCTAAGTACGTAGCCCCTGAACCCAAATACGTAGCACCCGAACCCAAATACCCAGTCTACGTTGCACCAACTACTGCTGCACCAGTTTACGTTAAACTAACCACCGCTGCACCCGTTTATGTTGCTCCCACAACTGCAGCCCCCGTTTACGTTGCACCAACCACTGCTGCTCCAGTCTACAAAGCCCCAGCCTATGTCGCCCCTGCTTATGGCGCCCCTTCAACCTATGAAGTTAAAACACCAGGAAAAAAATACGGATCAGTTCGAGCACCAGGATACATCTTGGGATATGCTAAGACCGAAACCAGCGAACCAGCTACGGTTGAAATAAAAACCACTTACAGAACTGTTGAACAGCCCAAATATGTTCAGGTTCAGTCGTACAGAACAGTCGAACCTCAACGAGTCTATTCCACCCCTAAAGTCTCTGCCCCAGTTTATAGTGCACCTAAAGCAGCAGCTCCAACTTACGTGGCCTCTTCTTATGCTCAACCAAGATATTATGCTGCACCGAATAACCAATATGTCTCGGCTCCAGTTGCTTCATACAAACCTGTTGAGTTACCCAAGTATCCAGTCTACGTTGCACCAGCACCTGTTGCACCAGCTTATGTGTCATCTTACGCACCGGTAGAAGTGAAACGCCCTGGTAAGAAATACGGTTCTGTTCGTGCTGTTGGGTATAATTTGGGTTACGCTAAGACGGAAACCAGTACAAATTAAAATATATTTCAGAATTTTTAAAATCTAAAATTTGCTTATTGGCCGACATCAACTTAATGAAGTCGCTCAGAAATGTATTTATGGTTTGATTCAGATTTATTCACCAATCTTGTGTGCAGTGATGTGGACGTTTTGGTTTTTACTGTGACTTTAATCATGTATAGGGTTTTATGGTAGTTAAATAGCTACACTTATTGTGATGCTTGTCAAAAGCCATGCTTATTTCGTATATTCTTCTGAAAATATAATTTTAAAAATAAATAGTTTAAATCATTTTTGTGAAAAACACACATGTGTCTTTTATTCATTTCTATATTCTGACCATCTGGCGAAATATATCGCACAAAGCGAAACTTTTCTGCGTGCTAGGCTATTATACTTGCCATTGTGAATCCATAGGGTCCAACACCTTTCTTACTTTGTCTGATAGATGGAGTGATTGTGTCAGCGAATTTTAAAACTTTTTGAGCTTTGCAAACTTTTGTTTCAATGTTTGATTTCATTTAATTTGGCTTGCGCCGTTGCGCGCTTTTCATGATTGGAATAGCCAGGGCTTTGAATGGTACTGGTACTTTTGTAACGGTAGTCTCGTATACCAGCAATTGTTCAGGCCACTTCAGGGCAAGATAATTCCCTTTTGGCTCCCAAGAGGGCCTTGGAAGGTCTTATATCTAATTGTGGCGGTTTCGGTAATTATTTGAATTTCGTGCAAATTTTTACATTTATCTTGACCATGGTGGGGGCTCAGTGTAACTTGTTGAGACGAACTACTAAAATAATCCCGATTCGTTTAACGGAATTTGAGCGCGGATGAGAAAACAATTTTTATCGATTTGGATTTAGGGCAGGGTTTGATTTCTATCGATATCATAAGATTTTAAGTATGCTAATAAATAGATGATTAGTTTCGTCTGCTTTAAGTGTTTTCGTTGTGTTCGTTCTTCGTTGTTCATTTCGAATCTTTCAAAGAAAACGGAACGATCACGTTAAACGATCGTGGCTGTACGAAAAATAGCAGAATAAATTAGATTATTAAAATGTGGACCTCGTGTGAACTCTTTTACTCTGATCGCGTCTTATTATAGAATCTCATTATACACTCCATCAGCATGCTGTTAAGCAGGTAAATAAAACTAAGAATTCAAATTATGGGAGCTTAAATAGAAGAGGTAGGTCTACTTTCAAAATGTGTCAAATATTAGGTTCTGGTTGGCATTTATCATGTAAGCCTCTTGTCAATCAAGACATGATGCAAGCACTTTTTTTGCACCATATAAAGTAACCGTTTTCCTTTAGACAGATTTGAGGTCTGAGTCACATCGTAACCACAAGTTCTGCAAATTTTGCTTGTGCTGGTATTAACCTGTGATCAGCAGCAATCTCAGTAGGCTATCATCGCTTTTATTCCTGTGACCTGCTAGAAAATTTAATAATGTATGCCTTGCATCATTATTACACTTGCATCACAATTACGGTTTACCCATGCACTGTCTCTTATTTTTTAACTTTTCCTTATATTTGCTGTTCCTGTAAATATTTTTTGCGTTTTTTGTAACCCATTTTTCATTTAGATACACAGCATCCCCCTAGATTGGAGAAACTTTCCGATGATGTCGTTCGAGTTGAGGAGATCTCTTCTTCCCCCCATCTAAAAATATCATCTTGACGTGTACACCCATGTGAGTGTGGGTGTTTTCACGAGGACGCCCTGGCCGCATGGTGTCTTCAACTTTTCAGCTGATGGATGAAGCACTTGTGGATGGATGTCTGGCTGTTTTCCCCAGGATTAAAGGTAGGAACAATGTAATCTCTGTTCTTCCTTTTAGACTATTTGCTGAGTTTTTGGACTATACGGTTATTCCTGAGCTTTGCAGATGACTGGAACTTTTTTTTTCTCTTGCCGTTTTTGTAATAATATAACCCACTAATAGTAGTATAATGTAGCCCAGTAATAATAACATTAAATATCTCATTTGTAGAGCGACTGATGCAGAACAGCCCCGGTTTTATACCTCACAACTTTGTCTGTGGGTAAACAATCAAACTCGGAAATATTTTAATATTAAAAACTACACGCAAAGTGCATATAAAAAATGGTATGTCCAAACCAAGAGGGACCTGACGCAACGTCGGCACAGCTTCGTTCTATTACTCTATACAACTGCGATCTTAAACCGCCAAGTCTTTTTAAACGGATAGGCACCAAAACTCCTTTGAAGTAATAACTCCAATCCTCCAAAGCTTAACTTTCTATACATACCATGAATTTCTATAAATGAGCGGCCTTCGAGCTGCAACAATGTCCAGACTAACGTTGACCTATTCAACTGATAAGCTACTTTGCAAAAAAAAAAAAAAAAACTGTAGCGTTAAAGGTCATTAGAATTATTTTCTGATTATTTTATATTTAGTTTTGCATGAACCTGTTCGTTAATAGCCTTCAAAGCGAAGAGTAGATAATTCCGAAGCCTTATTTCGATCTTGCCATTTTTGTTTTAATTTGCTTCCCTGTTGTTCGATTCCAAATAGATCACAAAAAACTTCTATAACATTTGATAAATCGCTGCAGAATTCAGAGAAAGAAAGTTGAATAGCCACTGGGAAAAGAAGTTGCTTGCATAAATGTCGATCACAAAAAGTGAAAGCCGGTTCAACGTGATTCAACAGATTGAGTCTCTATGGTCTGTAATGGGAATAATAATAATTTTTTCAAAAATTAAACATATACGAGGTATAAATGCCGTGACGTGATTAACCAATACATAGCTGTTGATAGCTTCTGATAGCGAGAATCGCTTGAAATGTCTATACCGTCACCTAAGTACTTTCATTAATTCAAACTCGTTTAGACATCGTCAAAATGACTCTAATGCCGCACATTTGTTTGTCACGCTATAGAAGAAAAGAAAAAAAAAAGGAACACGTCACAAAAGTTCCCAGGCACTACACAGTATAGGTTGACTCCCCTACTCCAGAGATGAAAGTGGATCATGGACTTATTGTACATATATTGGTGTTGAAAGGACCCTTATGCAAGATTATCAAAATGCTCAAAGTCGATTCGTCGCTTTCTTTTATCCTGAATTTTTTAGCCATTTCATGGTGTATACCTCTTGCAGTGACCGTGATACGGTTGACATGTCAAACGAGAGCAAGTATAAAAAGGGCCCAGGTGTTCTTCAACTATCCTTCAGTCTCGTTTCCACTACTGCTCAACCATGAAGGTATATAATAGTGACTATCAAGTCGTTGCCTGATTTCAAATATTTGGATACACCATCTTTCTCTCTGTTCACTTTGTTTGGTAAATCATTTCAAATTTAACAAAAGTTCAATTTATATTACTTTTATAGATTTGGCTTTTCGCTGTCGTTTTGGCCTTCGCCGTAGCTGCCGCATCAGCAGCAGCCGTATCAGAAGTGGCTGCCGGAAAATATCTTGCCAAAGATAAAACCGATGTCGATGTAGCTGTCACTGACGTCCCTGAAGCTGAAGCTGATGTTGATGCTGAAGCTGAAGCCAAGGTTGAAACTGAAGGAGAAGAAGAATCCGAGACCGAAGTAAGTAACATTCAACCCATTTCATTTCGTTTGGTATTAAAATGTCAAATTCACAGGGCAAAGAAGAAGAGAAAGAAGAAGGAGGTTCTAACGAGTCTTCATCCGAAGAAAACGAAGAAGAAGAAAAAGAAGAGGAGGAAAGCAGCACCAATCATCAAGCTGATGAAGAAGTCACAACAGTTAAAGTGCTGGACTCCGTCCCCGTCGTTTACAGCACAACCGAGGCCTACGTCAAGCCCACTTACGTTCCGACAGCAGCGGCCTACATCAAATCGAATTACATCCAGATTCCAGGGCCGGTCTACAAGCCAGCAGTCACCACTGAAGCCCCAAAACCCGCGGTAACATACAATGTCGTCAAGACTGAAATCTCCGCTCCCGCAGTCGTTGAAACGGTTGAAACACCCAAAACCGAGTCGAAATACGTTAAACCAGTCGTAGCGGTTGTAGTAGAAACGACGACAAAGTACTCGCCCATCGTTTTCGAAAAGACCTCGTCTGCCCCAGTTGTCACTGTGAGAAAATCCGGTTGGGTCCGTGCACCTGGATACAATCTCGGATACGCCAGGTCGGAGAACAGCGATCCGGCTGTAGTTGAAACGCCCAGAACTTCTGCCACTTATTCCAGAAGCGAACCCTTGGCCACCGCTAAAACAGTGGTCACTCCCCTGGCTTATCGCCAATGGTTCTACAAACCGCAGTAAACTATATAAATGATTGCCCAACGGTCGTTTAAAAAACAAACAATTCATCGTAGGAAAATTTCTAGCGTGTTCGCATTGTTAATCCTATTATTGTATACAAACCTTGTTCAGGCATTTATATAGCCGCAATGGTGTGTTACATAACATGTGACACATGCGCTTGCATTTACAAACAACTCACATTTTTACTGTAATTTATATAATCACGCTCACGCTATATATTGATACACCTATCCATTTTCACATTTAGATAAAAATATATGTGTAAAAGCGAGAAAAAAAAATGATTGTATTTTTTGTTGCGTTAATCGATTCATCAAACTTTAAAAGAGTCCCCGATGACATATCGGACCCAGTAGTAGACGTATGGAAAGATAAATTTAGAGTTGGGCGTTGGCTAGGGTGTATTTTGCCGAGGCAATAGATGATCACAGCCGGTTTTATTTGGGGACGTCTTCTTTCACTTTTTTCCAAGTTCGAAAACAAGTTCTATCTTTCAAATCTTTTATTCTTATTTTCAAACGTAACTTGAATACATTTTTGACGCGAGCTCGCCAGATCTCGATGCAAGGCGCGTAGAAAGTGAAGGAGCGTGGAATTTGGTCCCTGTGAAGTTGCGGAACCTGCCTATAGAACAACTTTTTTTGGTGGGGGTTGTCGCATTTTCTTCTTTTTTTTTAGAGGTCGCCCAGTCGTATGCAGGGCGTGAATTCGTCACAGAAAAGTGTGTAAAATTGGTCCAGTTATTTTGGAAGACAAGACAAAAAAGTATTCGTGCTGCACACGACCGTCTGGAAACGAATATAATACGTGCATTGCATCACTTAAAATTCGACAAGTCACTGTCTTTTCTTTCGGTGGACCTTGTAGCAATTCTTGGGCTATCCTAATATCTTTTGTCGAAATAAAAAAGCTTATAACCTTGTCGGTATTTAGCGAGAAAGTAGGCTACTCTATTTCATTTAGACTGATCCCGAAATGTGATTTTGTTTCAGGTTCGTCCAGTCCAACCAAAAACCAAAAACACACAGAAGTTGTGCCAAAATATCGATTTCAACTCGATGATAAGCAGTGGCTCCTATCTTTTGTAAAAGGTAAGTTAAGATAAGTTAAGATAAGATATTTTTGGTATCTTTTTGGTATCTTTTATCTTGTGTAAAATTCAGTTAAAATAAAGTATTTTTAACTTTAGGGTATGAAAATAATGGTATTATTTGGCCCTAAAAGATAAGATACTTGAGATCCCATCTAGCGGTAAAAAAATGATACTTTAGGGATAAAATTAGAAATTTTTTTAAGGCCAAGGCCTGACAGCTGACTCATCAGGAGTTCAGGACGTAGCAGACTACTTTCAGCCATGCTTTCAGCGAAATGCTTTCAGCGCCCGGCCAAAGTATTGGATGAGTTGGGGACTTATTTAAAAGAACCCATCGTAGCTATGGAAGTTCCAGTAAATTTAATGGATCCCGACGGTGACCTTTGCGTCACTAAGCCCCTCGAGTATTGGAAATCTAATCACTGTCGTTTTCCAATACTAAGTGAAATCGGCAGAGATGTTGTTAGCGTTGCAGCATCATCAGGATCTGTTGAACGAGCTTTCAGTGTGGCTTCGGATATTTTAACAGCAAAACGCGCAGCCATGAAACCAGATCTCTTCGTCAACTTGATGCTTATCAAGTGCAACGCAGGGCTTAAAGTTGGTTTACGTGATGCTGTCATTGTTGTGTAAACTAAAAGTAAGACTTGTCATGCAATACAATGCAGAAATTCAACAATTTATCAACTCAAATGTTCTTTTCCTTTTTTTTTGACTAAAAAATAACTTTTATCTTATCTTAATTTATCTTATCTTTTTCCCACCATAAAAATTCGGAAATAACTTATCTTTACTTTTTTTTTCAGATAATATCTTGTATCTTAGAATTTTTTTTCGGTATTTCTGAATAACTTAACTTTAATTTTTTTTCGGGCAATTTTTTTTTAGTATCTTTAACTCTAGGGTAAAAAAAAAAAGATAGGAGCCACTGATGATAAGTTCCCAAAATGATGCTGTAGGTTTCACTGCGTTTCGCAATCAGACCCAACTACGCATAACAAAACATGGGTGTATAATATCCAAAAGAGATTAAGTTCTATATGTTATCTCAGAATGCTAAGGCCCCCGTTCTCCGTCTTGACTTGTCGTGTACAAATGCGAACAAAATTCCACATTAAGTAATCGTTCGTTGACTGTACTACGTTCCGAGTTTTCTCTTTTTACTTGCACTATAAAAGAATGCGATCAGCATAGTTGCGTAATTGGGGAGACATTTCAGAGTTGGACAGCAGCAGCTGAGCTGGGGTATTTTTTTTTTTGGCTGAATACAGCAGCACGTGACGTGAATTACATTCAGCGGTCGTCGAGTGGAAAAATTCGAACCAGTCGGTTCGGTTCGATATCGAGACATTTAAGTTTTTGTCGTCAAGTGTACAGCGGTATAATAATCTCGAGAATGAAATGAAAGGTTTTCATTTTTTTGCTCTTACGCTCTTACCGTGCGAAACAACGGTTTTTACTTAGCGTTTTTTTTTTACCGGGCATTTGACACTTGAGTGACGCGGACCCCACCTTGATTCATGAAATATTTATGTATCACTCGACACCACAATAAATTATTCATGTTTTATTTTTTCTCCTCTGTTCTTCTAAAGTTCATTTCTTTTTCGTTTTCAGGGTTGGCCTAGTTTAGGTAGACGGACCGACATGTCGATTTGTTAACTGTCTGACCTGTGTCCCTCTATACTACGGTACGAATTCTATATAACCCAGGGCCGAACTATATTTAACTTGTTAGACTCTGCTCACTTTGACACTTCGTACATTAACGTTATGTAACCGCGAGCGTCTGTGATTGTGTCGGGTAACGTTCGTATAATATTGAACTTTGTGTATTTACTATTATTACAAATATTTAGTTGAACTTCGATCGTAACGTTAAACGGTAACCCACCAAAAAGTATAAATGTGTCACGACTCTTTGCTGGGTAAAAAGTTATACAAAAGTTATACCGGGGGGGATGGCCTCTGGCAGCCTTTTTTTTCTTCTAAGATTTATATAACGATGGTAACATCCGGGGTCAGAAAGGTAAACAGTTCCAGGAAATTTCTTCGTTAAAAAAAGAAAAAGAAGAAAACTGATAATATTTTTTTTTTTAATAAGCCGCCTTTAACAGTTGATTGTGCTTTCTCATCGGTCATTAACATGCAATTAGTGTTATACCTAATGAAAAAAAAAATAGCTATAGCCTACTTCCGTCAGCATTTTGTCTCTTGATTTATTTTTTTCATGTCATTATTTCACACGTGATGTTGTACAAAAGAAAGAAGCGGAATGAATATTACATTTTCCAATCTCATAGGCACTGATGTGGACAAGGGAAATACCAACTACGTATATAATCCTCTTATCAGCAATTCCAATATGCCGGGCCTGTATAATTCTCCCTGCGCAATAGACGACCTCTATGCGATCCGTAGTAAAGTATTGATTCTTTTTCGCTACATGTTCTATGTACTCCCCTTTCAATGGAATTGTCATAGCAGTGACGTCAAATCCGATTGAAAACGGGAAGCATTTCTTTTTTTAAAAAATCCCTTTTATCGCGATTTTCTGTTCCGTTTTGTGGAAAAAGTTCAAATGTTGAGCGATAGATGGCGATCAAATCGATGGGAACCGCTTCAACCCGCCGCCAAAATCCATCAATCACGCTCGAGTTTCACGGACGGGTATTAATGCTCCGTGAGAAATGAAACTGGATCTCTTCTCCATCAACCGTCACCTTGTTTGGTCATTCCTACCTTCATAAAACAAAAACTCAAAACAGTCCTATTTCACATGCAGATTGCTGCTGCAGCTCTAATGTTGAACTCAAGTGCGCGATCGCAGTATTTCATCTCGATTCGCTACTGAACTGCCACCAACGAATTCAACCATCTGTAAAAAAAAAGCAAAAATATAACCAAACTTAGACTTGGAGAAAAGATAATCATCGCAGTTTGTTTCGTCCGAATCATTGTCCAACTCCGCTCGGTTTTGAATTGTGTTTGTCACGACACAGTTGAGACGATGAACCAAGTCAAAATGAGCGCCGAAACAGTTTGGGGAGTGGTCACGGTTAGATGAGACAAAGTGCACTGTCTGCCGAGTGAGTGTGTAATCCTTTTTCTTCAGACAGAATTTCAGTAAAAATAAAACAAAAATAAAAAAAAACCGTTCGTCAGCTTAATGAAGCCACGCGTCGTTCAGCCCCAAGGGCGGCAGCAGCAGCCAATTCGTCTAGAGATTTAAAGCCTGTCGTCGGCGTTTGAAAAAACATTACGTATTATATCCTAGAAGAGCCTATACAGACAGAGTCGACTTTGTGTGTGTGATAATAACATACAGGAATATTATAACTGGATACTGGAATAACCGGATGAATGGGAACCCCTCTAGTCTTCTACAGTCGTCCTTATTATCTTCTTCAATAGATTTTATTTTTATTTTTATTTTTCGTTATAATAATGTATAACTCAAAGGCTTCCTTTTTTGATATGCCGTTTCAATCTGTGACCCGACCGAAATCGGTAGCCCCCGAAAGAAAAAAAAGAGAAGTTGATGATGGTGGTAATTATCTTTTATTTAATACGCGTGCATACACACTACTGGAGTTTTTGGCCGTAGGATGAGGCAACTCTCTACAGCAGCTAATTATATTGGTAAGAAAACAAAAGGTCGGAGAGCTGGCTCTCTCATCTGACATTCGATGCCCAACGCACAGATTTTTTTATTTTATTTTTTTTCATTTCCAGGTATCCGCCG
Source organism: Daphnia pulex (assembly GCF_021134715.1). Lineage (NCBI taxonomy): Eukaryota > Metazoa > Arthropoda > Branchiopoda > Diplostraca > Daphniidae > Daphnia > Daphnia pulex. The sequence continues at coordinate 2,117,476 of NC_060025.1, read as the reverse complement.
AATGTTTTACCTGCGTAGCATCCAGTATATGCGTTAGAGACTACCGTGCTCTATACGTGAACTGGACAGGTTGGAAGAAAAAGAAAAAGGAATCTGGTCGTAACTTGTTTTTTTTCTTTTTTAAAAAAAATGAAATAAAAAGGCCTCTGTCTTAAATAAACTGAAACTCTAAATTATTCTTATTCTCAGAACATCTTTCTCTCTAACAGAGACAGAGAGAGAAAAACACTGGAGGCTTGTTGTTGCCAAGTCGGACACGTTCTAAGGCCCCGTAGCTCGGCCGCATCTATATACAGGAATATATATACTATACTGTGCCTGTGTATGTATAAACCGGTTTGAACTCGAATGCCCACATACATTTTATAAAATGATACTCGTATTTCTTCAAAAGGCAGAAACGAAATAAGAATAAAAACAAAACATCCAACTCTTTTAATTCAATAAATTTACAACAGACTCAAACTGACCGTCGCGCAATATAAAAATGGACTTGTTCCTCATTCGATCCTTTCTTTTTCCACCATTGAATGAAAAGTTATGATAAAATATATTATTATCAAAAGTAATTATTATTACGTGATTCGTGGACGTTGGTTGAAACTTTAATTCATTTACTAAACAAATCTGAATATAGATTGCATCGTTGCCGTTTGGAATTTTTGATCATGTGTTTTTTTTCTTTTCCTGTTTTATTTTTGTGATGTGGTTGTGAATCGATTTGCCGATAGCCCCGTGGGCCCTTTTATGAGAGGGGCCGGTCGGCGCGGCTGCACGAACGCAAAGTTTGGGAAAACATTTTTCGGCACGATTGCACCATCGCCGGCAATGCGTACCCATTCCCCTCCAGTTAAAGGAAACAGCTGAGAGTCCTCGTTTAGCTCGGCTCGTCTATCATCATATCCCATCCATTTTCTTTTTTTTTTAAATTACGATAGCCAATTCAGTTTGATGATGAAGCGAAAAATTGGTAATCAACTGAGACGAATGGAATTTTGGTTTTCGAATATTTAAACAGATTGAAAATTTGGGAAAACACGTGAAAAATAATCTCCAATGAATTAAGGATTATCAGTATCACCCCAGCTATAGAACGACCTGATGTGCCTGTAGATTTATTTCGGTGGTTGCTTTTAAAATAACACACAAAACGACGACACTGTTTGGGTAAACTTTGGCACTTGGGACGATATTGTTGCACCATCATCGCCCCATGTTTGAACGATAGTGCATTTAAACACGACCCTTACTTGAGTGTGTAGCGGGAAAAACCTGCAGTTTATTCTTTCACGAGATTATTTTTTGAAAAAGGCAAAAGTCCACTAAATCCTTTTTACAATATCGTTGTTCATATTCTTTTCTTTCGTTCTCTGCACACTCTTACCATGTTTGCCATACCTGGTACTACCAATCGGTTCTTTTTCTTTTTTTTCTTTTTAACATTTATTTAACTTGGGATATAGTACTATGGCTTTTATGGCTCCCACATGGGGAGTTCCTATTGAGACTCGTCGGTGCAATCCGACCGTATAGTAGAGTAGCGAGTAGAGACGTCATTGAAAATGTGATAACGAGCAATACACACGCCTCTGGTGGCCACTCTCAGCATTTACGTTTGCCATATCACGTAGGCACTTTTTTTTTTCTTTTCTATTCCCCCCAAAGCCCGACATCTCCGATGACAGTTGTGACACCGCTCATTTGTTTTATTATTTAGATGGGTTTTAAAATTTTTTAAAATCGTGTCAGACGGTTGAACTTTATTCAAACAGCGTGGAGAAATGCTGCTCATTTAATTGGGAAATGCAAACTAGTTCAATGGTGTTTTTATTTAAAAAAAAAATAATCGGATGAATGATAATTCAATTTCTTTCTTTTACCCTAGACACACACGCGCGCGCGAGTTGATAAGAGGACGCCTGGCGGCCGAAAACTGTAACTGTGGCGCCCGGCTTTTTGACTTCATGACCATGTGATATAGTCCATGATTGGCCTTCTGATCGTCTGGTCGCCGGCGATAGTCAAGACACATACGAACATTTACATTAACATCTCGTTTCGATTTATTCGCCTGAACCTGAAAAGTTGAAACTGGCACCACCACCTGCTTTGATGCCAAGGAAATCGTGTGAACAGGATCATCAATTAATTCCACCTTAACGGTGAGTTGTCTCACTTTTTGTGTTTCGATTTGCCAGACTTTCACCCCGCCACGAAAAAATGTTTTTTCCCCCCGGTGTGCAACACAAGAGTTTCTCTCTCTGGGGCGTATGAGATGAGCACGTGCTCGATGGGGTAGCTAGCTGTGTTAGAGGTATTATTTTTATCTTTTACTCAACCGAAATGTGTCGTGTGTATCGACCAAAATGTTCACATGCTCAGACTGTCAACTATTTGTCTGTGCTGCTAAATATTCTCGAGATCAAAAAGGTTTTCGCCAAAAGTGTATTTTTCAAAGGCCATCAGCTGATCGGCAATTGCAAGTAGCCATTTTTATTTCGGGACACCACCAACCGTTTTTGTTCAGGTATTTTTAAAATTTTTAAGTAAAAGGTCACAAGGAAATGTAAAGAGAGATGGGCTTTAATAATAATACTACCAACTTGTCTTTTTGAAAAGCCCATCAGACAACTTGGCAGCGTGCACGCTATTTCCAGCTTCTTCTTTTTTATTTCGAACGCGGGATCGAAAAAAGAAAAAGCACAAAAGTGTGTAGACGTAACTAACATCTCGTCCCACCACGGAAAAAGAATCAAGATGGCCTCGATGGCCCCCTCTCATTTTTTTCCCTTTTTGTTCTCTAGCTGCCGCTTGTTATTTTGCTTTTTAGATTCAATTCCAGACAGACAGTCGCTTCAGTTTTTCTTCTTTAAATTTTCACTCGAAAAATGGTTCAGGAAAAAGCCAAGGCGAAATCGTTGAAGGTCATCCTGGCCGTGTGTGTGTGTGTGTCTTTATACGGCAATAGGTTATTGTTGTTGTTGTTGTATATATTAGATGTTTTTTTTTTAAGACGTGAAAAAAGAAAAACAAGTTATGAAAATTGTTGCGGCATCCCGACACTGGGAGAAGAGGAGGTTGTGTGGTAGTGGAGGCCATCTTTTTTATTTTTGTTTGTACAAAAATCCTTCTGCTAGGGGAAAAAAACAGCTGTTTACAGTTTACACGGGTGCGTGCATTATTACGTCTTGAAAAATGTCTACTTGTTTCTTTTTCGTTTTACTCGAGGGCAGGTATTGCAATATTTTTATTACGACCAAAATGTCGCAATTTTTTCACCTTCCCCGGAGCTTTTTCTTTCTGCTACATCCTGAAGGTTTTTATTATAAAGAAAAGAACCGAAATGACACGACATAATTTGTAAGGAAAAGTTTATTCTGGCTTGTTGAGTTTATGCCAGTGCAGTAGTCACACACATCCATCCATCACTCACCCGGCGTTTAGACCATCCGATCAGTTTGAATTTGCGTGGGGCTACTGGTGATGTAACGAGAGCTAAAAATGTACATCCCGAGAGGCGGTAGCATATTATAATCTTTTTTATTTTCTTAACGAAAAAGAAAAAAAAAAATGTGTGTGTGTTTTTTTTTCAGTGGCCGTCCATCGGAGGTTATCATATGATGGACCCCAACGGTCACGTCAAGTCTCTTCCCATTTTTGTGTGTTGGGCTGTCGAGGGTGGTGTTGATGAATCTCTACAGTCCCTTTAGATTTTTCTGGGGAAAAAATATGACTGTGGGGGCCAGCAGTACCACCACCACCCTCCTCCTTTTTGGTTCATAGACCAAAAAGCCCATTCGTCTTTTATCTTTTGCCCAAAAGGGACTTTTTCTCTACTAGACCGGTTTTTTCTTCTTCTTCTATCTATATAGACATGTCCCCCCCTCATTTGAAATTATGGTTATTATATATACGTAGTGGTTTTAAGTCCTTATTTCTTTCTTTTTACAGCGTGGAGAGCAGGTTGTGTGTATCTCTGTTGCCATGGCGACCCGTTATGTAAGTCGTACACACCACAACCTCGATTCGGACCCAAGAAAAAAGAATCGTAATTCTGTGCGTGTGTAATGAGTGTCGATCTACTTTTAAAAATAATCTCCACCGAGATTTTTGTTATTTCTTCCGTACTGAAGTAAATAACAAAAAATTCCCTGCAGTATCCCGCGGGAGAAAGAGAGATCCTCTGCGTTGCAATCACGTGTCGTGACCGTGGGGGAATTTGACTTTTTTGGCACCTCTCGCGCGCCCGCAATGGCACAGCAGCAGCAAAAGAATCGCTCTGCAAGGTTTGTGTGGAATTGGGAACAAGGGGGCGTATGACAAGTTTTTAATTCTTTTTGTCTTTTTCCTACTTAGAAAACCTTCCATATTTTGGATCGCAATTTTCCCAAAAAAGATTTTTTGAGACGGTAGGGACTCTCATCGTTGGGGGCTAAAGAGCAGAGGGGTCGTCGGTCCCTTTTTGAAAACAGAAACCCTCTTTTGCGAGTCAATTTACGTTTATTGCTCTTTGCTTTTCTAGAAAATGCCGTGTCGTTTTGGCTTCTGGCCCGGCCCAGGCCCTGGCCAGGAGCCGCAAAACACTGGTTCCAACAAGGTCTCGATAATAATGGGGGGGGGGGGACCCCTTCAGTGTGTGTGGTGGTGTACTGCTCCCAAATGAGCCGTCAGGGGCTAACCCATCCAGCATGGAGAGGTGCACAGTCACAATGTCTTCCACATGATGGGATGCAATCGGATCTTTATTCTTCTTCTTTCTTCTCGACTAATGAACTCCTCGTGTCTCGCCACCAATGAAAAATCTTTTTCTTTCTCTCTCTCGTCTCTTATTGAATTATTTGTATTTCGTTTTTCGGAATTATTTATTCCATTTTTAAATTGAGTGATGGAGATTTCTGACACATCAGCGCGGGAGAGAAGGACCAACGGGATTCTCGGATGGCGAATCCGACACTTGAGAGCAGGAAAAGAAACTCACCCAAGGAGGAGCAGCTCAGGGAAATGTTGTTGAGGAGTCGAATTCACCTTTCAGACTCTCTGCTCAAGTGCCCCGGCCCCCTTGAAAATGGGTCTCATCTGCCCATCGGGTGTAAGGTTTTTTTTGACGTTTGTCTGCGGCGAAACTTAAAGACTTTTCTCTCATTCTACTCTCCTCTCTGACGGGTCGTGTGTGGACTTTTGTTTCAGACTTCAGAGTGTCGTCGTTCGTCACGCTCACCTCGCTCTTAGGGGTCGTCTTTTTCTCTTCTTCGTCTGCAACATACTGCACATTGTTTAGAATTTTTTCTAATAATATCGTCATCACCGACTATATTTATTGCCTCTCTGCCAAGTTTTTTTTCCTGGAACACGAGTGTTTTCCATCTCTCTGGAAGAATCGAGAACATTTTTTCCCAACATTCTGTCAACAACAACCCGAAAAATTGCTAAAAAATAGAAAGGGAATGAGTTTTTTGGGGGGGTTGTGGGGTACGTTTCTCACGTGTAATATTATTTCTTCTAGAAACAAATGATTGGGACGAAAGTAGCAAAGATTTCGCCAACCCCCGGTGATGGATCGCAGGAGTTGGGAAGATGCGCAAATTCACTATAGCAGACGAAATAAGAGCAGCTGGAGATTGATCTTGCAAAGGGGGGAAAACAAAACATAATAATCTGCCATAATTTTTTCTTTTTTTAGTTACCAACCAAAATCAACTGAATGGCGACGTAATCTCCTCCCAACCCCCTCTCTACCTCTCTGGCTGGAATGGAATGGGATTCCTGTCCACGTTCAATTTTCTGAGCTGCCAGTTTGCCTGATATCACGCAAACTGGCACACACACATGAAAAGAAGTCACGAGCCAGAGAGAGACGAGTTGTTGTTGTTGCCCGTTTCGGTTGGAAAATAACTAGCATTTTAAGGATCACAACTATATACTGTACTCTGTGCTGACGATAGGGTTCCACGTCATTTTTGTTTTTCCTTTTTCCTTGTTTTGTTACTTTCGATTACATTGGAGTCGTCCTCCACCCTCGTCCGCCGTTGCGCACGCTAGAATCGACTTTCCAGGATCTATAGAAACGCAGTAGGAGCCGCTCCTGCTTACGTAAGGTCCTTTTTTTTCTTCTCTCCTTTTGGGTTAACTGTCGATCCTCTTTGATTCCTAGACTAAATAGAAACGCAGTAGGAGCTGAGAGAAAAATTAAATGAACTTACGTAAGCAGCTCCTACTTACGTAAGATCCTTTTGTTTTTTTATTTTGGTTAATTGTCGATCCTCTTTTGATTTCCATTGGAGATGAGATCAAAAGTGAAACTTTCTCATTAGGGTGCATTTTTAGAAATTATGCAATTATTTCGAAAAGGATTGGTTTCAATTGGTGCTAAAGAAAGAAAAAGTATATGGCGATCCTTTTTTTCGGGGTATTTGGCAGCCGTGGTGCAATCCTGTAAATCCCTGTAGACTCTGGCCGCATCCAACTCGTGACTGATAAACGTAACTAACCACGTGGCCGCTGGGATTTTTTCCTCTCTTTTAAATATAAAATGAAAAATAACCTTTTTTTCTTTTCTTTTTCCCAGTTCAAAAAAAGGTGCACTATACACTACATTGACAGAAAATAAGACTGCCAGGAGGCTGGAAGAAGGAACTGTGAGTTGTCCACGAGCAGAAGAAGAAGAAGAGGAGATCGATGATGACGTCAAAGAGCCCCCCATCACATGACTTGGAGTAGTAGAGAAGAAGTGGGAGCTGCAGCCGAAATAGAAGGGAGGAGTCTAGTGTCGCCTTTGAAGTTCACGGTGGGCGTGACTTGACCACGTGAAGCCACCTCCCACTCTCCTTCACATCCACCTTGTACGCGTATATATAATAATCTTTTATTTCCTATTCTTTTTCTTTTCTTTTTTATTTTTTTTATTTTTTTTGACTATTTCTTCTTTTTCGCTTCTGGGGGCTCCTCTTTTTGTGTGCTCTGGAACGGTTTTTTCGGCCCACCCCTCACTCCCTGTGTGTGTGTGTGCCAGGGGTTTCGTTGGGTCCCATGACTATGAGCTCGCCCGTCGGCTCAGAGCTCAGAAGACTGTCCGACATGGACTAGTGAAGTCGCAAAGCTGTGTGGCTTGTTATTTAGTTGGTTCGTGTACACACACGCTCACGCTCATACACACAGAGACAGACTGAGTGGAGGAGGAGCCCCCCTCTCGGTTCTTACATAACATCCAGTTGTTGTTTTTTTTGTTTTGTTTTTTGAATTCATTCGTGCACTGCCTATGTGTCTCTATTCAAAAAGTGTCAAGTTCATTTTTACAGACTTGTATCAGTGCCCCGGCGAAACAAATTTGACATTTGAACTTTTTGAACCGAAACAATTATTCAATTGATTATTGCAGAGGACAACTGTGCTGGAAAACCGAAACGAAAATTTGACCACATTTTCTGGTGGTTCTTGTTCGGTTGTTAACCGGCGGCCAAAGAACACACGACTACATCTTGTAGTTAATTCTCTCCTCCGGACACACAGCGAAGAAGAAGAGAGGCGGAGGAATAAAACAAAAAAAATAATCGAAAGACCCGAGAGAGAGAGAGCTGAGAGAAAAAGAGAAAAAGAAAGTCTTGATTGATTTAAAGACCTAACCGGAGGAAAGAAGAAGAAGAAGATATACACACCCCAAGACAAGAAGAGATCACCCCTCTAAACCTACACAACCGATGGGCAACAAGACCCGTACGAGGCGCACCAAATGGAGGCGGCTCTCGCTAGGCAAGTTGAATCTCTCTCTCGAAAAATTGTTATTTGATTTGTTTGTCAAAGTTCTAGAAAAGATTTTCATTTCACATGCAACTGCCATATTTTTTCGTTAGATTCGCTCCTGCTCTTCCAGCTGCTGCTTCTATTGCAGCCCCCCCCTTGTTATTTCCTCTCCCCTTCATATGTACAGTTGTGTGTGTGTGTCTATAGATTCATGTCAACCGGATGGATTTCCATTCCCCTCTGCTCCATCGGTTGGGCCCCCCTCCTTAACGAGAGAGACTCGATGACGTGCGCTGGCCCGTCGAGTTAATCAAAGAGAGAAAAAAAGATGTTGTCGTGCTTGATTGTCTCCCGAGCTGTGCGCGCGCCTGTGTCTTGTGTCTGCAGATTGACTTGATTCCGTCCGTCCTCGTCATTTACCAGCACATCATCTCTTATATAGGGAGCGATAGAGAGAGAAAACTAAAAATGGATCAAAAGTCACTTGACGCTGCTGAAGAATTGCTGGTGTGGAGCACAGGTCCGTCGGGTCCGACCATTCCGCTATCTAATAGAAAAAGACGTGGAGAGTCTGTTGGTGGGGGGAGGAAAGAAACAGGCACCATACCTTCAGATTTTTTGGGTGTTTTTCTCCAAGCTTTGCACACACACTGGAGCTTCAAAAACATCCAGCGTCTTAAAATAGCAAAAGACTCCAAACGAGAGAGAGAGAGAGAAGGAAGGTTGGATGGGATCTTTCTTTCTTTCTTCTATCTCTCTACTCTTATCAGTGACGGGATATACAATTTTATTTTTCTCTTTCCTTCCTTCCTTTTTTTCTTCCTTAAAGTTAAAAAAGGGGCAGCAATGAAAGCGGGTTCACAAACAATCCATTAACAGTTTTGTTTCGGCGAGTTTGAACTCTTTTACCCAGAGTCTGCCAATCGGTATAAATACTGGCGGTCCAATTCTCTGACTAGACATTGAAAAAAGATATCGCATTGTTTTTATACCCCAGAAATTTCCAGGTATTACCAACTAAAAAAGCTGTCTAGTGAAAGTGACATAGAAAGTCTTAAAATTATTATTATTAGTAGACACGGGAAATGAAGTACAGTGGTGGGCTCCGGGTCACGCGATATTTTCTTTTGGGTTGTTTTTTTTATTATTATTTGTTATATCACGATCTGAATTCAAGACATTTCCGAGGAATCTGTGAAGAGAGCGAAGCATTTGATGGATTCGAATATTATACAACACAGCCTCCCTCCTCCTTCTTCCACCACCACCCCCTCACTCCCACATGGATAGCAAACAAAAAAATGGCCATCGTCAGACGAATTTCCTTCGACATTTTATTTTTATTTTTTTCTGTGTGTTGGGCCATCGATTTTCTGCTCCGTTCCGTGTTGAAGGACTTGCGCGCGTCCCGATCCTCTCGCAGTCGCTGGATCGATAAGTTTCTCTCCCTACCACCCCACCCCACCCACCCACCGCCTCCTCCTCCCTTTGATTTGCAACCCACCCACTCACGTCCCAATCAACACGACTTGTGATTGACGCGCGTGTTGTCTGTCTGGTGTCTATTGATGAAATGTAGATGTGATGTTGTCAATTTAATTGAAACTCTTTTTTTTTTTGTTTTGTTTTGTTGTTTGACAGGCGATGCCTCAGGTCCTGAGGAGGAAGACGATGAGACTCAGCAGCAACAACAGCAACAACAACAGCCAGAAGAGTTGACGACTGGTTTGGTGGGCGGACAGAACGTGGACGTCGTAGTGCTGCACTCTGAGCGAGAGGAATCTGTTTGCGTTGAACACGACAAGAAATCAGCAAAGTTTGCCTTGCGCCAAGATTCGCCAGTCGTCGTGACGACAACAGTGAACAACAACAACAATTCGACAACAACCTCGTCATCTTCGTCTTCTCCTTTGGACGTTAACAATTGCAGTAACTCGGGCGCATCCGGCCAGGAAGGCGAGCTCCCAAAATCCGACATGATGGTCTCCAATCATCAACAACAGAATAATCAGCGCGGCGGACCGGCCTGGAAACTGCCGGCCAACAATTCACAGCAGCCGCCAGTCAAAAACGGCGGAGGCGGTGGCTATTACAATGTCAATAACGGCTACAACTCTCCGTCCAGCAGGCCGGCTCCAGGTTCTTCCAACTCCAGTGCTGCTGCCACGTCCAACGGCGGATTCCGTCGAGGCGGAGGCAACAACGGCCCGTCGCCGCGCTACAACAACGGCGGAGGCTCGTTCGCTAACGGCGGAGGAGGTTACAACGGCAGCTACGGACGGGCCAACTCGTGGAACAGCAGTTCGTCCAACGGCTACACGAACGGCGACCATCACCACCACCACCACCATCACCACGGAGGTCCCGGCCTGAGCAAAATGCACGGCATCGAGAAAAAGATTTTCAACGACGGTACAGTCCATTTTTCATGTTTTAAAAAAATAACCCCTAGTCCAGGAAAGAGAGTGGGGGGGTAGTGGATGTGTGTATTGATTTTCTTCCGTCTTCCCTGAACCGGACGGAAGGAAAGGAAGACTTTGGTGTTGAGGGTAGACTACCAGGGTGACGGGCGGGGGGAGCTGATCATTTCCAGGGGCTTCTTCTCCTGACAAACTCTACAACAGTGGGAGAGGGGACACAGGTGTAGAGAGAGACTCACCGGGGCAAATGTTGACTTTTCCAATGATCCCCTTTCTCTCCTCCCCTTGGGGTCGAATGTTCCAGGAATAGGTGTGCCGCCCGCACAACTTTCTAAATGAAAATTAAATTCAAACGGTTTGTGGTGTTTGTTTTTTCTGCGCGTTTAGTCTGTCGAATATTTACGGCGCAGTTTCTCTCTCTTTTTTCTGGATCAATTGAATGGGAATTTGAAATTTTGTAATGAAGCGAATGGGGGTCACAGACACCGAAGAAAATGGCGGCGCCTGGGACGCGCGCGCGCACACACGCGATTCCACGGAAAAAATGTGGAGGCCACGGGCAGCCCAGAGGATATGAGAATCACGTGGGTTTCTCTCTCTCTCCAAAGTTAATCAAACTGGAAAAATAATCTGAACAAAAAACCTTGAACCAGCAACTCGCTCATCTTGACCGGACGAAACTCGAAGAAGAACCAGCTGGACGACTGGCTGGGCCAGTTCTCGTTCGCTCGAGTTTCAATTCGAGTCGAATTTCCTGATATTGGAAATTAAAACCTTTCTGTTTTTGTTTTTAATTTCGAGATTGAATTGAATTAAATAAAATGAAGAAGTGGCTATATCGATCGACCTTGTCGTCGATCATGACATTATAGCCGCCGGCCATCCGGTCAATTGAATTAAAAAGTTCATTGAAAAAACGAGACGAAATGTCGTTTTCAAGATATTCCGTTGGTGGGACACACAAGGTCCGTTTTTTCTTCTACGTTTAAGCTCGACGGGCGGCTGGGGGGGTTTCGGATGTCTAGTGTGTGGGTCGAGTGGGTGGAAGTAGCAAAGTCACGCGCTCTGAAATCCCCTTTGCACACCAGCCACCAGCCAGCACACACACGCAGTGAATGACGTCAGACACGTCATGTGCTCGCGTTTCTTTCCTCTGTGCGTCCGGCCAGGAATAGAGGGGAATGGGATGGGAAAGAAGAAAACACAACATACGGATGGACGGATCCCCGTTTTCCTCTTTTGAAGCTGCTCATCCGGCAGCGTTCCAGTCCGTTCCTTTTTAAAAATACAAAAAAATAAAACAAAAAATTAAGGCAAAAACAAAAACATTCTTTTCTCTTCGGCGCCGACGCCTCTTCCTTCATACTAGGAGGTTTTTTTTTGTGTTTTTCCCCCCGCCGATCCTTGTGTGTGTGTACCTTATATAAGAGCCAACATGCCCCCGTGACATATACTGAAAATAAACTCTGTTCTTTTCTCTCTCTCCGGGAATACACAGCAGCAGCAGCAGCAGCAGTTTGCCCAGCGTTTTGAGGGATAACAATTTAGCTGACGGGGCTCATTTTCTCCTTTTTTTTTGTCCATGTCCGGCCCAAAAGAACCAAACGGCAGCCATCTCTTCTTATTTGTTTGCCACGGTTTCCTCCGTTTGTCTTTGCGGATTCTCTCTCGAGACTCCGGAACGTGGCAACCGGAACGTAGACGCAAGTCTGGCGGAATGGAAACTCGGCCGTGCGGATTGACTTGTTCGCCATTTTCGAAATGAATCGCAGCGTCGGTTGGGAAACGAAATTTGGGGGGCTTCCTGTTGTTGGACGGGGATTTTTAAAAATATAAGTTGAAGGACAAGAGAAAAGGGAGAGATAATACATCACAAATGAGGAGACTAAGTTACGAGGCAGGAACAGAGTCGTCTGCCAAATCGGGGCTGACATTTTTCCCTTCAAGAGTCCCGTGTAGTATGAAAATAGCTTTTTCTTCCTTCTTCTTTTTCTTTTCGGGAGTTATTTCCCCCCAAAAAAAAGTTTGTTCTCTATGGACTTGGTGCATAACAGTGTGTGTGTAAAAAAGCCACACGATAGACTCCTACTACTAGGAGCAGTTAGGAGCAACAATCGAGGCTCTTTTTTGATGACCTACACTTGACTTTGGAGAGCCTTTCAAAACAGACTCCCGTAATACTCGCAGGCATTTTACGTGTGTGTCATTTTTCTGTTTCTGAATTTTCTGATTCAGGAATGCCGAACCGGTTCCCTCCCACTCGGAACGGGAAAAATAAAACAAACAATTTCTGTTTGTTTTTCGAGATTCCTCTGTTCGCCTTTTTGGCTCCTAACTGACGGGGGGGGGGGATGTGATTCAAACTTTTTAATTTGTTGTTGTTGTTGTTGTGATGGTTTAATGAATTTTTCTTTTTGTGTGTTTTGTGCAGAAGAGTACACGAAAATCTCTACACCGCGCCAGGAGGTTCTCTTCAAGAAAGGATCGATCGGAGCCAAGAAGAAGCTGTCGACGACGACGAGCGCGCCGGCCGCCACTGCTGGTGGCACGTCGGCGGGATCGGCTTCGCACACGGACAGCGGCAGCGAGCAGGACAGCGTCAACGGCAACGCCGCATCGCCCGTCTCGCCACTGACGCAGGGCGACTCGGCCGACCCATTTCAATACACCGGTACGTCATCAAATAATTTCACAGTTATTTTAATTTTAAAACAGACGGAAGGGTGGAATTAAATTTCCGTTGGGGGTTGAACATAGAGATCAATTTTTCCATTTTTTCGACCAAAAAGTTAACGGTTTGCTGGGGGAAACACACGCCAGGTGGGGTCTGTCAGTTGTCCCCCCCCCATTTCTTTCTAATCAGCAGAACCAACCACCTCCCTCCTGTCTTGTCATATTTGCCCACTGGTTTTTGTAGTGCACGTCTCGTTAAACAACTTGACGACCCTACACTCTCTCTCCTCCTAGCTGCCCTGTTATATCAATATTCGACTCCCATCTTATAAGGCAGCTCAGAGCGAGTCTCTAACGAAAAAAGGAAAAGGACCAAAGACGATGAGATAAAAAAAGGAAACTGATCCGAGAGAGAGATAAGACTCTTCTCTCCATTCTTTTTTAAAAAATAAACAACCCAAGAGAGTCCATAGTCCCTTTGGCAGGGATATGAAACCTTTGACGTGTTTCGGTTAAGTTTTATTTTCTCTTTTGTTTGTCTGTTTTTGGGGGTAGTAAAGAGGGGGGCCCCCCTTTTTTTATTTTTTGTTCTCCCAACTTCTTGAATTTCATTTTCCTTCATTTTATTTTTTAAAGAAGTGAGGGGGGTTTGTTCTTTTTCTTCCGAGAATTAAAAACAGTCCAGATCAGCTCTCTCATTGTGTTTCGTTACAGGGTGGGGTCGGTGTAAAAAGTAAATGGTCCTAGCTGCTCGGCAGTGAGTTGTGTGTTGGCGGAAGCTCATTACGTCAAGTAGGCGGAGTGGTCTAAAGAAACAAGGGACCTGTGCTCTGGTGACTAGGGGTCCATATTGATGATGGGCAGAGGAGGGGGAAGCTGAGGGACTGGGCCCTTAATGATCCGTCCGTTCTCTAGGTGTCTTTTACAACGGACTCTGTGACTCTTGGCAGGGGGGAAAAGCAAACACATCAAGGCCTAGAAAAAGTTATTCTTTTTAAAATTTCTTGGATGAAATACGTGCCCCACTTCATTTGCACATTTTTCTCAAACGAACAGAAATGCTTAATCAATTATTTATGATTTTCACCCTAGATCTTTTTTTGGGTGTATATACAAAGAGAAAATACGTGTCGAAACATGAAGTAACCCATCTTTTGTGTGTTACGGTTGAATTGTAAATTTCTAGACCTTTTTGGAACTCCAACTAGAATAACTCTATGATTTTTCTTAATGGTGTGCCCCCCTTTTCTCTCTCTCTTACGTCATGCCAATTTTTTTATGTTTTTTTGTGGGCCACATGATGAACGACCATCGGAAGTTGGCCAGGGATCCAACTCACCTCCGAAAATGTTTGGCGCCAGACCAAGAAATATAAAAGAGAAGTAGGGAATAGAATGGCTTTGCAAGATGCTGAAAAACATGTTTAGTACCAGCGACTATTTCACATTGACATTTTCCAATCGAAAGGGACTACTAGTCAAATAAGAACCCTCCTCCTACTACTACTCTTGTATAGATCCTCTTACGCAATGAAATTAATTTGAATTCGTTACGATTATTTGACGAGGGGGGGCTTTTTTCTTCCCTCTATGTAAGACATGATTTCCAATCTCACAGTAGATCTTGTCTACTCCCATCATAAATATGGTAATAAGGAGGGAAGGAGGAAGGAAGGGAAGGAAATGAAACCGAGTCTGGAAAAAGCGAACCGTTTGCTCTGGGTCTTTTATAGTTTACGAGCTTCGAGTGGAACGAAGAACTAGATTCTTTTTCGTAGTTATTCGTTGGCTTCGAGGAGGTCACGAAAGGGATGCTGTAAGTGGAGGTGGCGGTGCTGCTGGTAGTGGGGGGGTTTTGGAAACCGTCATCATCATCATTAACGTGGCGCTCCAACATCTTGTTTCTTTTTTTAGTCACCAAGAGAGAGAGAGAGAGAGAGACATTAACGATTTCCAGAAGATGAAGGAACTTATTTCTTCTTCGTATTTTGACTGGGCTGTCCGGAAATGTCAAAGACACACAAGTCAAGTGTATAGAAGACGCTTCTTATTCTTATACACAGACTGAAAGACAGAGACAAGTGACTAGTGGGTTTCAACATTTTTTTGGCCGTCTGCCCTTAACACCGCGGGGGAAAAAAAGTGCTACCTTATATATTATGACGACTATAAACTAGTCGCTTACAAACGTCTAAAATGGTCCTTTTTTTAAAAGAAAACCAGATGGACTAACTCAGTAAAGCCTAGTCAGGTAGTACTACAGAAAGGGTCCTAATTAAGACCAATCAGAACGAGTCGTTAAGTATCTATTTATTTTTGGTTATTCTCCGTGTCTGGCCGTTGTCTGACTTTGTCGTCTACGACGGCCAAGTAAACTATAGGGAGTGTCATTCAAAGTGAAGGCAAGTTTCTTTAAGGTTTTTCTATTAATAAATCACACGACACACACACACAAGTTTTGTCTCTCTTCGGAGAACCGCTATTGGCCCGGCGGTTGTGCTGGGCCGACTTTGGGGAAGGAGGGAATTGGGCTTGCGTTGTTACACGTACGCTGGGCAAGTTGCTTTTTATTTGGTTGTTGTAGTACAAGTCCCTCTTGATTGTCTTGTGTGTGTGTCGTGTTTGTTTATGCAGCGGAATCGATCAAGTCGCCATGGTTACTCTCCTGTCACACCTCGAGGGCCGCTCGGCTGGCCAACGAACTTGTCGAAATTGGCAGCATTTGCATTTTGGTTGATTCCATTTCTCGTTTCCACAGTGTGTCCAGTCTTGGGAGTATTCGGGTTTATTTTCTTTGCCATTGAAAAAGAAAAAAGAACCGGTTCCGTCCGTGAAACGAGCGGGATGCTCAATTTGGGATTCTTTTTCTTGTTTTATTTCATTCACTTTTTTTCTTTTTCAAACGGGGTTGATACGTTTCGTTTCGTTTTTTTTTTTTTTGGCTTTTCTGGATGTTTTGTTTCTTTTCAAAACTGTCGGAATTGATCAAAGTCAAGCGACCGCGACGACATGTCTCGTTTCCAGGTTTTCAGTTTTTTGGCTGATTTCGATTGGAATTTCACCTGACTGGCTGATGCTACACACCCACACCCCTGGGCGTACAGCCAATCTCTTGTCTGCAATCGCCAACAAAAATATCATAGTCAAAATTTCATAGTTTTTAGTCATTTTCTTTTTGTATGGGGGGCCGGTGCGTACTAGTTTTTAATCTTCTCTCTCTCTCATTCAGTCCTAAATGAAAATAAATGTAATCAGTTTGGTTTTTTTTTTAATGAGACTCAAGAAAACCCGACCCAAATCGTCCTTCCTAATCCGCCGATTTTAACGAAACCCAGGAGCGCCGGCCGCTTTTATCTTTACAACATCCGAAATAAAAACGTTAACTCTCTTCCATACTGTGCTATGGAGAGAATATCGATGATGATGATGATGATAAAAAAACCCTCCCACAGAAAACAAAAGAGGCAAAAGTGAGTAGAATTTATTAGTCGAGTTGGGAAAATAAAAACTCACCGGTTTGAATCGGTTGGCGCTGTTTATTGGTGCCGAACACAACCGATATCCACGTCTTGATGAACCTTTAAAGTATTCTGTGCGGCGCTTCTTTTTCTATTGACGCCGTGAAATAGAGATGTTGTTTGTGTGTGTGTGTTTCACTTTTATGGGCACCCGATCTATTCCATAATTTGTTATTAGGAAATTCACCATTTTTATTTTTGGTTTTTTCCTCGTTCCCGCTAGCTTCCCACTATACAAATTGGTCGGCTTGATTTACCTCGTTATTTATACATGTAGCGAGGCGGGAGAAGGGGGCCAGTGCTAGCTCTTCTATATAACTAGAACCGCATCAATAATCAATGAAGAGCTCCTTCTCTCTTAACACGGAAAGGCTATAGACGTCTGGGGGGGGGGGGGAGGAAAGGCTTATTTTTGTGTTGTTGTAAAAAGGTGTCCCATTAGATTGCCACATCACGAACAGACACGCGCAAACGAACATCACGTCTGACCGATCTGACCTCACGCATTTTTCTTTTCTTTTTTAAATTTTCCCAAGAATTATTTTTGTGTGTGTGTTAACAAAATTTGACTCCTGGACGATCGAATGTGTCGATATCGTTTTTTTCCTGGGCAGGATCGGAGGGCCGCACCCTAGAGCCGAGGGTAACCCCCCCAAAACAAGAAAATCGATTGGCACCGCTCTACCAATCGTCCCTTTAGCTCGTCGTCGATATCCTTATGTAACTATTTCGCTCTTCTTCTTCTTCTTCCTTCCTTTCTTTATCCCTCTCCTACTGCTACTGGCTTTTATTCTCTACTTTCTGCGCACACATTTCCATCCGCCCTTTCTCTCTCCTTGGCTTGATCGATCGACAACATCAAGTCCGACGGCGGAGGGAGAAATCTATCGCCTTCTCTTTCCCCCCCACGCGCTCCTTATAGGCCCAATAATCTCGGATAACGATCCTTAGCGGATATAGTGTACGGCTCCTTCTTTTTTGTCTATCGCCCTATACCATCCTTTTTGGGGTTGATAGGTGTGTGTACCCAGGGATCTTTAAGACTCCCACTGTGGGTGGATGGGGGATGGTGGGAGTGTCTTTTGTGTGTGTTAATCAATTGCATATTTCATTTTATATTGATTGTTTGGTGTGCGACTTTGGTTGATTGGTTTGTAGGCAACGATAGTGGATCGACGGGCGATGCCTCTTCCACGGCCGGCGAATCGGCCGCACCTTGCGATTCCGCCTCGATGGCTGCCGCTGCATCCGGAGCGGCGCTCCAAGCTGCATACGGCGATGGCACTCCACTCGTCTGTTTTCCCAGTAAGATTTTTTTTGTCTTTCTTCTTTTTCTTTCTTCTTTTCTTTCTAGCTTCGTCTATTGAGTTTCGGCTTCTTTTGAGATTGCGGATGTCTGCGGCTTGACGCCGTGACGTCGGCTCGAATCGAAATGGCGTCAGTGCCATTAATCAATCGGGAAAATTGTTCGAGGCTTGGTGGTGTGGGGGGACTGACTGTGTACTATATTCTTTTGTCATCTGTTAAGTCATTTTTCACTTTGTTCTGTTGGCACGCCCAAAGGTGACCAAAGCCAACAGAGACACTGTCTATTCTCTCTTAAGAGTCCACTTTCTTTTCTTTTCTGGGGGGTTCGATATTTATTCCGCGCCAGCGTCGATGTGCCGAGTTTTCAAATCTTATTTTTACGTTCATGGCCTCCCCCACCCCTAAAGTCTATGACATGTCGTTGAATGTGTGACAGAGTCCAATCGGCTTTTGCTTGGCAGTTTGCCAGAGAGAGACACAAACTCTTTTATTTTTTTCTGTTTCTTTTTCTCCTATTCCCCCACCCAACTCATAACCCTATACCAATGTGTTTTGTCCGTGTTCCAGAAACTTTCAATCATCCACCCACTATTCCACCTCACCCCTATTCTCTACTAGCCTCTTCAAAAAGAAAAAGAAAAAAAAAAAACTTTTTTTTTCGCTGTAAGGATCGGCTCCTATTTTTCTTTTGCTGGGTTGCTCCTTATCTGAAAAGTCATTGAAAAGAGTCGATACTTTTTTTTTCCTATTCGAAGCAGCGACAGCGGGTAGGAAAACGAGCACGACATCATCCGCCATATTCCGGCCTCTGTTTTGTGTGTGTGCGCGAAGGATTTGTGATGGCCCGTCGATCGTGAATCAGCGTGACTGGGCGGACTAATGAGATTTTGTGTGATGCCCAAGCGCATTCCGTTCATAGAACGCAGGGAAAAAGCAGGAGAGACCACGTCAATATCACATGAAAAGGGAGCCAGAGAGAGAGACGGGCTGGCCCGGTTGGAATGTCTTTTTAGCTTCTTCTCTCGTCTGTCTCATGAATCCATAATTTTTCTTTTCTTTTTTCTTGGTTGTACTTTTTAATTCTGAGCCCGTCTCCCACGTTTCTTCCGTTTTCTTTTCCTCGTTCCACATTGAATTTAATTAATTTTTAAGTTGATTTCATAAATACTAAATTTCATTTTGAAAAATTCAATTGATTTAATTAAATTTTTTTTTTAAATTTTCAGTGTACGATTTCTATGGCGGCTACGGCGGCATGTATCCCGGTAGTATGCTGGTCCAAACTTATCCTGGCGGACCGCTTGTGGCAGCCGTTCCCGTCCCGATGCCCGTCCAGACGATCGATTGGTATCGAGGAGGAGCCGCCGGGGCCAACGGCGCCGGCTCTGCCGCCGACGGTACCAACGGAGAGGTTGGCTATTACTACGCGCTGGGCTATCCAGCCGGAAGTGAGCTAGGTCTCGGTTCCAGTCAGCTTCCGGAAACGAGTTCCAGCAGCCGAAGGAATTCACTCGAATCTTACCAAGTAAGAAAAATCACCGACCAACACAAAAATTAAACTTGAGACTTTTTTAAGTTTTCTATTTTCTACTCTGCCTACGTGTGCCCACTCAGGAAAAGTTGTCAAAAAAAAAAAAAAAAAAAAATTGGCCGGAATTCAAACGGCGCCGTTGATGATTGGACGGTTGAAAGATTTGTTTTGTTTTTGAAGCGAACGGGAGAAAGACACGCGCCAAAGCCAAAAGAGAAGAAGAAAAGAATTTTGGTTCGTCCCTTTGCGACTTGACGTTAATGGGTCGTTTTTCTTATTTTACGGAAGGAATTAAAAGAGACGGGCGAGAGGTGAACGTTGGGAGACGGGGGAGGGGACGGAAATTCCGGGCCGACTTGGAAAGCGGACAGGGAATGAAGAAGATGTTGTTCGTCGTCTTTTCCCCAATTCATTTCCATTAGCCACGAAATATCACGAGTTTGCATAGCTCGACATTTTTTCCCGCCATCTTTTTATTTCAAATTTGTTGCCAGTTGAGATAGGGCCCTTGATGGATGACTATGGGCCGTTGCTTCCCTCTCTTTACATCTTGACAACAACAACGAAAAAACGAAAGATGAAATGTGGGACGTTTGGTCTAAATCTGACAATTGCGTTTGAAATGGATAGGCCAGCAGCCAGGAGGTGATGACGGGCAGTGAGACTGGATCGGAGAACAGCAGCCCGTGCCAGAGCACGGGTCCCTCATCTCAAGGTCCGGCCTCCCCTCAGGGTGAGCTGGTTTCGCCCGCCATCGACCCCAAAGCCCAGACTGGCGGAGGAGCCGCGACGGCGGCCGCCGCGGCAGCCGTCGTCATGGACATGACGATGATGTCGCATCACCACCAGCATCACGAGAATAATCTCCACCACCACCACCAACACCACCGCAAAATGGCCGTCGCCGGATTCGTTTATCCTTACCCCGCCGCCTACGGCCTGGCACCACCCCTCTACACTTCCGGTAAGTTTCATGGTCCGACAATTCGTAATTTTTGAATTATTGCCAACTTTTATTTTAATTGTTTTTGTGTGCAATGTGACCTCGTTACAACTTCCTTTCTATTTCCTCCATTCACCCTCCATTTTGATTTTTATTAATTAATTTCAATCGAATTTAATTTTTCATTTTTAACATTTGATACCCTCCCTCTCCCCCATCCCTCCCTATTTTTGGGGATTAATGGAACATTTCGGACTTTATTTTTTTAATTCTTTAGTTGACGAAAAAAACGTACAATTTAAAAAACAATGGGCCATTTCAAACGACGAATGCTTCTTTTTTTTTTTAATTTTTTAAAATATTTGGGTTGGTTGGAGTTGCGGCCGATCTGCTGCTGCTGCCTGTCTATTATCTCGCCAAAGAGTATTTTTGTTGGTTGTTGTTGTTGCTGCTGGTAGTTGAGAGACGAAGATGTTTTTGTCCCCCTGGCCATTTTAGTTTCCAAAGTCGTCGTCGTCGTCCTTTTTAAAAATCCAATTTCAAATTTACGCGCCCGTCACCTTTTGATTTAAGAAAGTATACATCTGTCTCTCTCTCTCTTAATCTGCTTCCCCCCCGTGTGATAAAACAATCCTTCACTCAATCAAGCACCTGCCGTGTTATACCTCCCTCCGGCTCCCCTGGTCCAACCCCGGCCCCCTTTGACTATCTTATCTATCTCTCTCTCTCTCTCTCTGACTCTTGTTGTTGCCCTGTCGACGTCGAGAGCTGTGTGATGAACCAATTAGAAAAAGAGAGAAAGAGAGAAAACGAGGGCTAGGAACACAAACCAAAAAGTTTAATCAAAAACAAATGAACCAAACAAAACAGGCGGCGGCAGCTCGGATCAACTGTGCGATCCGAATAAAGCTCAGCTCTACTACTACTACCCCGACATTGACGGCTACTACCCCGATCCGTACGAGCAATTTGAGGAGGAAGAAGAAGAAGAGATGGAGGAAGCCATGGATGTCAATGCCGATGTAGTCATGGCGACAACGCCAGTCGACTGTCCGGAGGAGGTGCAGTTGACCGAGTCGAAAGCCGTTGAAGCGGATGAGACTCGACTGGAGCAGGAGCAGCAGCAGCAGCAGCTGGACGGCGACGATTTGAGCGAGAAGGTGGCGCCAAAAGAGCTCAAAGACGGGCGAGAAGTGGAGGCCAATCCTTCGGCTGGCGAAAATGGCGCGACCGGTCGACGGAAGAAGAGGCGCAAGAAGCGGAATAAGACTCCGGCGACGACAACAACGACTACGCTGGAACCGCTGGATCGTACGGAATCGCTACTACCCCCACCGGCCAGTCAGCCATTAGCCAGGGTACGACAAACAGTCCACATCTCTCTCTCACTTGGCCCACCTCCCAAATCCGCGATTTCTCCCTCACTCACTCTCTCTCTCATTCTCTCTCTGTCCCGAATTGAAAATTCAATCCGCCAAAAACACACACACGCGCGCGCACCTTAGAACCATTTTGTGTCATTCCCCGCAACTGGGAAGGCAGAATAGATGAGAGACTTTTAAGCCAAATCGACTTGTATTTTTAGTAACCGACAAATGAAACGAATTAAATTGAAACGCGGCGACAGGGGAGAGAGAGAGAGAAAGTGAGAGTGAAAGAGACAAATAAGAGACGTGTGTGTGCGAGTTTGTTGTGTGTGTGTGTTTCCAATTTGTTGTGTCTTTTGTGTGTATTTGGGACTGGAGCTCCTACTTTGCAGCATTGTGCCAAGTCTAGCATGTACTATCTTTGATCACTGCCTATCCAAACTATTATTTGAGAATGTTTTCTTTTTGCGGAATATCCTTCTGTCTCTGTAGTCATTTGTCACATTCATTCTCTTTTTCTTTTTTAAAATTTTCCTGTCCGAATTTTCCAAAACAAAACAACAAGCTCGACTAACAAAAACAACACACACACACACGCAATCTTTTAATGTAGCTCGTGTTATCTTTAGCACCGGAGAAAGCTAGATTGGATGGAACCCAGTTTCTTTTTTTTCTTTTTCATTAGTTTCCTATTTTTCTTTTATTTTAACCCCATCTATTTTTCCTGTAGCCATGATTACCATAAAAGAAACAACAACAGCAACAACAACAACAACAAACAAGCAAACGAAAAAAAAAGATAAAAAAAGATGATGAATGACATGGGAATGCTCACGAGAAGAAATCTGTCGAGCGCAACCGATTCGATGACTAATGTCTTGTGTGTTTTATTTATTTTTATTCCGCGCAGGTTACTGATGACGGAGCGGCCCAAGACGAGGAAGACGAGGATGAGGCTGCGACGGTTGAATTACAAGAGGAGGAGGAGGAGAAGGCAGTGACGATTCCGGCCGCCTCCGCTTCTCCAAGTATTAGTCTAGTTGTTGCCAACGATCCAGCCGAGTCGTCGTCCCGTGATGTTTTGCTCGTTGATGAGGCCGTTCATCCGCATCACCATTCTAGTCGAGTCGAACCAACACCAACACCACCAGCCCTCCCGTTGTTAACCACCACCACCCCATCCCATTTAGTCGATTCCGGCGTTCTGTCGCCGCCACCGCCGGAATCGACCTCTCCCGAGTTACCCACCACTTCCAACGCGCCTTCCACCACCGTCGAAGAGAATCCTGTGCCCGACATAATAAGTAGCAGCAGCAGCAGCAGCCAGTGCTGTGATGATGGAATTTCACCGCCTCCGGTTGTTGCAGTTGCCCAGGAAGAAGAAGAAGAAGAAGAGCAGATTTCTTCGCCTGAACATTGTATTTCCTTTGTACCCGAGTCATCCTCAGCTCTAGCCGATCCTCCAGAGACGCTGGAGCCACCCGTCTTTTGTTCGACGCCCTCGTTCCCTTTGTCGACGCTGCCGTCGTCAATTCCCAGTTTACACGAGCCGCCCGCCAGCAGCTCGGCTGCAATTTTTGTCATCCCTCCTCAAGTCAAAGAAGAAGTCAAAGAAGAAGAAGAAGAGTTTCAATCGAGTAGTCTGAAAGCGACAGATGCCGCCGTCTTATTCGCCGCCCAACTTTTGTCTGAACTCTTGCCCGTCCCAGTGAAAGCGGAGCAAACGGAAATGGGTGACCATCCGGCTGGTGATTCTCCTCCACTCAACGATGAACAAGTCAAATCCGAGACCGGTAACAGCAGCGGCAGCAGCAGCATGACGGATTCCATCGAGGAAGATAGTCTAGACAAGAAAATGGGCCAACAACATGTCCAGGAAGAAGAAAGTGGGCCCATCGATCGAGACTCCCTGGACGATGATGAAGAGCCAACTTCATCATCCGACGACTTTGTTTACCTTCAGATGGATGATGAAGAAATGCTGCTAAAGAATGGAGAAGAAGAAACTTCGCCCGACGTTTACTTCGAAGACGACGAGCCGGAAGGCATGGTTTTGTGCGGAAGCGATGATCCACCTCCCGGCGATCCGCCTTGTATGCTGCAACCTCTGGAGCTCTGGAGGACAGTCATCCTGGAAGAAAGCGAACCTAATTCGAAAGAAATGAGTCCTTTGTTGTGCAGTGATTCCGGAATTGGCGCTGGAACTCCATCTCCTACGCCGATAGCCAACGAGTGCCCCAACGGGGATGACGCAACAACAGGAGCACCACCACCATCAACAACAACAACAACAACCAAATTGGAAACTGGACCCATCACCAAAGCTGTTAGCCTCTGGCTGGAATCGGCACCGATCCAGCAGCAGTTGATTGCCTCTTCCAGTTCGGTTGCTTTTATGGAAGACGAGACGGACGAGGATGACGACGACCTCTACTTCCACCACCAGGAAGTGGAAGAAGAAGAAGAAGAGGAGGCGATGAAGAAGATGACAGCAACTACTACCGTTCCAAAAAACGGGGTAGCGACCCTTCGTACTGCTCCATCCAGTGATGACGACGGCCAGGCCGTCACCACGGATGGACCGGCAATGCGGAGGGTCGGTTCCGATTCAGCCCTGGACTCCACTGCGGATCTGTCTGGTGAGCTGCTACAAGACGAACCTGCCTCTGAGCTACTGACTCAGACTTGCGATCCGGCCAAGTTTTCAGTTTACTACCAACTGGGCGTGTCTGTCGATCACGACGATTCCGGCCTCGGAGACGGCGGGAGTAAAGTGGAGGAGGCGCATTTGATTGCGGACCCTGTGAAATGTACGACGCTGGACGATTCGATCCAGCAGTGCAGTCTGAGTAACAGCAGCAGCTCGTTGCTGTCGCCATCGAAGAAGAAGAACAAGAACAAGAAGTTGACGCCAGCACAATGCGAAGAGACGGGAACCAAGAAGAATAAGAAGAAGAAGCGAGGCAGTTCGTGGCGCCGTGTTCTTCTCTTACACCGGGCAGTGCACAACATGTCCAGGAGTGACGATAAGACCACTAACGCCACCACACCTGCTACTACTACAACTCCTACTAATAACAGACGGCTCAAATCCGAAAGTCAATCGTGCTGTGCGCTTCAGTGAAATGAAGAAAACTTTAAAAAATAAATCGAGGAAAACATATAAAAATTGGGGAAAATGAAAAACAATTGAACAGTTGAGAAGAAAAAAAAATTTTTTTTTGTTTTTCAAAATTTTTTTTTTGCCATAACATTTTTTTTTTGTTGTTACTTTTTTTCTGTTTTTTTTAATTTAATTGTGATTCATTCATCAATTACGCAGTGAATTGTTTTTTTTTGTGTGTTATAAGAAAAAGTGTGTTGATGTTTATGCGCAAGTGAAGAGAACAAAACGTATCCGGCGGAATATGAAGTGTGACGCAAAGTGCAAATGGCAGTTTTGAGTTCCCTAATTCGCGGCGTTTTTCATTCATAAGCTGGAAGTTATCAAAGAAGAAAGAAAAATCGAATTTTTTTTTTTGTTAAATGGAAGGTTCTAAAAAAAATGGAATTATGCAAGAGAAAAGTAATATTTGGACGATTTGTGATACGCCGTTTCTTCATCAATTTTTAGTGCGGAATTGCGATGGATGTCAATAATTTTTTTCCATTTTATTTTTGGTTATTAATCCTCAAAGAGATATGTTATGTCTCCTCAATTCTTTTGTTGACCCCGTTTTTTGGCTAAAATTGGAGCAGACTGCAGCCATTTAAATGCATAACATTTGGAGAAATTTAATTTTTTCGAGGGGGGAAATTCAAATGAGACAAATCCGCCGCCATATCCACATTTTTTTTCCTTGATGCATTTCTCGATGGTTTTTTTTTCTTTTGAATAATTCTACACTGCGAATTAAAAATGTGAAAAATAATGGAAAAATATTCCAGTGTTGGAGAGAAACAAAACTAAAAGAAAACAAACAAAACATATTGAGCCCATCGACCCCCACAAACAAAATGACTGCCCTAATTTTTCGCTGAAATTGCTGCTGCCCTTAATTCGTGTATGTTTTTTTATATATTTCTTTTTCTTTCACTGCCTCTAATTCTATATATTTGGATTTGTTGGGAAATTTCTCTTCATTGTCTCTTTTTCTCTTCCCCCCCACGTCTGTGTTTGAACGGGAAAACTAAAATCTACCCAAATAACCTCATCAAATTATTGGATAGACTACAACAACACAATTCCCCCCTTAAGAAAAAAACGATAACATATTTTTTGTTATGTTTTTTTTTGGTTCTAGATTACTTAGAGCCCTGTGCCTTATGCAAAAGAAAAAGACACCGAGTTTCTGTGTGTGTGTGTGTGTGTGTAGGGTAATCGAAGCGACTACGAAATGAATTTAAAAAAAAGAGTGGATGGATTATTGCAGCTAACACGCGAAATTTTAAGAAAACAAAACAAAAATTTATAACTATCGAATAAAAAAAGGCACACACCTACACACACACACCCTACCATGCAAGACACGCATTCACACACGGTCATTAATCATAAACAACGAAATACGGTTATTATATTGCGCCCTTCGTGTTGTCGAATTTTTTCCTTTTCTCTCTATTTCTTTCATTGCTGTTGTCTACTATCCTCCATCCCCCAGTTGAGAAAGAAAAAAAGAATCCTACACGCAACATTACATCTCTCTCTCTCTTCCCCTTCTCTGGGGTGTTGTGTGTGTTATTGATATATAATGATTTGATTTATTATCTTAATGTGTGTCCGTGCTATACCGCTGAAACTTGTATCTTCTTCCCTCTTTTCTTTTATATATCGGTTGTCAAATGATACATTTCTCGATTGAATTACCCCACCACCACCACCACCACAGACACACCTAAAGATTTTTTTTTCTCTCTTCTTTCTTATTTGGTTGGTTTCTTCGTCATAAATGATTTGTGTTATGGCATTTATTTTTTCGTTTTTTTTTTTGTTTTTTCAATCATTCTACGATGATTACTATTTCTAACTATTCTATACTATATAACTATACTGTTTCAGTACTTTACGTGCACTATATACATGTCTACTTGCCTGTGTTTGATCGACGTTCTCCCTCGACCGCCATGTTTGACATTTTGAGAGACGAAAGTAAAGAAAGAAGGAATGCAAAATAAGGAAAGATTTTTGGGGGAAATTTGGTTTTCTAACTAGACGGGACAAATTCTTCCATGGAGATAATCAAAGACGGTCGGCTCTTCCGCTTGATCTTTTTTTATGATTGAGCAAAAAAAAAAGTTGTAATAATAAGAGATGAGGGAGAGATTTAATCACACACACACATACATCAACACACACACACACACTCCGGGCTGTCAAAAGCAATAAAAATACACACAAAATAAAAAAAAAACTAAAAAGAAAATAAATTCACTTGAGTTTTAAATTTCATTTTAAATATAATAATAAATATATTTGTACATGTGAGTGTGTGTGTGTGTTTGTGTCTTAACATCATCATTTATATACTGCTGCGTGTCGTTCACATGAGAAGAAGAAAAGAAAAAAAGACGTGAAAATTTCTTTTTCTTTATTTACCAGCCCTCACCACCACGCCCGCCCATCTATGCTATTGCTGCTGCTACCTCTTGTCCCCAGTGTCTGCCCTCCCACATAAAATCAATGCTCCCCTCTACCCTCCATCCAAAGTATATTTGGCCATATCCTTATATCCCCCCTTTTTTTCATCGTGTTTTTTTGTTTTTTTCCTTTTTGTCGGATCCGTTTTTACTTTGTCGAGTTTCTCCTCCGCCGTCGATCCCAGATGTCACATTCACACTTTCAATATTTAAAAAAGAAGAAAAAATGTTTCATGATATAATATTGAATTTTTGCGACAGTTTCATCTGCTGAAGGAGAACACAACGGAGGAGATTGGATGCAGTAAATAAAACAAAACAAAAAACAAAAAAATGAATAAAAAAGAAACAATATATATAAGAAATATATTGGCATCGCCTCTCCTTACACTTTTTCGTTTCCTTCCTGTGTTGGTTCGTTCAATCGATGGGAAAGTTCAAATTTTTCTAACGTATCTCTATATACTGTTGAATCAATGGAATTGTGAAGAAACACACGCAAATTCTAATTCTAAAATCTCTGTCCGACCTTCCCTTCAATTCTTTCTTCCTCCAGCTATTATACATGTAACTGCTATAATCTTCTTATTTTCACCCACCACTTTTGCCATCACTGAAAAATGGGGGAGAAAAAAAAAACGAATGCAACTCAGCTCCTCTTCCTATCCCTCCCGAATAAAAAACAAAAAAAGTGTTAAATGTAATACCATCAGCCACATGCATGTTCTTATTCACCCACGATCTTTACTATATTTACCATCAGTCATTTTTTATTTCTTACAAAATGGCGAGCAAAAGAAAAATAAAATAAAAATACAATGCGGGAAATGTGTTACCAGAAATGTTCGTTGTTCGCGTTTAAATCATTTCATCGGATCGGCTAAATCACTTTGATCAAAGTAACGACCGACTAGACATATGAAAAGATTGAGCTGGGCCAACAGCGGGTCGTCGACCGAGGTTAATTGAACTCGGAATGTGCTACACAAACGTGCCAGTGTTCTGATGAGGCTACACATTTCGGGTTTCAAAGGTTTCTCCAATTTGGCAAGTAGAGCGTAGAGCCACTGACCCCTTTGCTGAGTAAAATTCGTCTCCTCCAGCCATTGTACGTTGTACTCTAGTAGAGTCTCCACCATAAACTGCATCAACAGAAATAATAGTGTGAATGCTGAGAAGTAGGTGACTTTCATATACCTGGTTGAGGGATAAAATGATGGGGAGCATAGGTGGTGTTCCACAAGGCTTTTCATCCTCAGGGTTACCATAGCACAACACTGACCATTCCTTTTCTTTGTCTCCAGCAGGCTACAATTGGAAGGGATAATTAAGACCAAACTCATTTATCTGGAAGCCATTGCAACAGCAAAGATCTTACCAGGGTTGTATTCGGTTTCATTTGAATTCCTTGTTTTTTCAGCCTGGCCAAGTGTTTTGCCATGCGGCTCCTGAGGCAGGAAAACTGAGAGACTTGGAATTGTTGCCATTCTTTTGAAGGTAGGAAAACTTCTGGTGCAGGTGGGCAGCCAGAGTCCTGAATTTACACAGAAATGACAGACTAGATCAATAAATTTGAATAAAATGAAACTTACCGTAGTGTATTTGACAGTTTGGGCTTTGAGCTTCTTTCCTTTCATATCGGCAACTACAACCGCTTCGCATTTTCGCGATTCGACTCTATCCAAATAAACCGGCAGCATGAATTTATAGTGATACAATTTATTAACACACAAGTTTTCATGACTTACATAACTCTTCTCAAGTATTCTTGGCCTGTACTGGGCGCAGACTCAAAATCGATATCCTCGTCTGTTTCCTCGACGTAAAGCGCTTTATGGAGGAACTCATCCATGCCTGGAATTTCACAAATGATTTCAGTTGTTTGTTTTGAAGTTTAAGTTGTCGTCTGCGGTTCTGCGCCACTATTTGCTCAGACGCAAGCGACATCTACATCACTTTAATTTGTCAGCTCTATTTACTTAAAAATTTAAATTATTGCACTTACCTGTCATCTCACGATTCACGGTTAAAAAACCACCAGCAATTGAAAAATATAATTCAAATTTGAAAGAATTCAAGATTAATTAATTTCATGATTGCGTTATTCATAATTGGCAATGTTGCTTTTAAGTCAAAACATTGAAACACGAGAATTTGTTTAAGGTTTTTAACAGATGTTTTCTCACGCATATATGTACCCCTCTTCTTTGCATAGGGCATCTTGACTGTTAACGTGGAGCAGTCACAAAGATAACCTCCCCTTGCTCCATAGCTCCATAGTCTGCCCATGTTATTTTATTTTGTCAAGCCTTATTATATATTGTAAGAATATGTTGTTTAAAGCTTGTTTTTTGTCCCTCTTGGTTTACTTTTGCTCTGCTACAAAAGCTGATCCTGCCAATTCGTACGATATTCTTTACAGCCAGGCAGTAGAAGCATATCTAAATGAGCAATGGGATGAGTGCGTCACGCGTATGAACGAAGCCATTGAAGATTATCATTTTTACAAAGATGCTGTGGTGGGCTGTCGATTGGAATGTCTCAAGGAATCTTTTGACAAACCGTTGGTGTCTCCACAGTTGGAAGATATGAAATTATGGGAAAAGATGATAAAGAAGACACTTTGCTTACTGAAATGCAAGAAAGATATTTTGAAGAACCGTGCAGAAATTGTTGACCGTAAAGTTGCAGGTTAGACAGTCTTATCTTCATCAAATATGTTTTCTGTTTTTAAAAATTTTTACATTTTAAACAGATGATTTTGACACTTTGAAACCTTATGACTATCTTCAGCTTTGCTACTTCAAGGTTAGTATCCTACATCACATTTTCTTTATTATTTACTTAAACTTTTGTGTTTGGATTATTTCAGACCAACGATAATATCAAGGCAGCTTCCTGTGCCTACACTTTCTTAACTATGAATTTAAACCATACTGTGATGAAAGAAAATCTTAGATTTTTCATCAATGAATTGAAAGTGGATCCCAACTATGTCATCAACCTTGAAGCTAAACCCTATGTTGAATTCTACATTCGTGGCAGTGAATCCTACAAAAAGAAGGACTATGACAGAACTACAACCAACATGGAGCTTTCCTTGGTAGAATACTTGCAAGCAGAAGAAGAATGCAGAGCTCATTGTGAGGGTCCCTTTGATCAAGGCTGGTTTCCTGATTTCATTTCCAGCATCTCAAGTATGTTTATACAACATCAAAGCAGGTTTCAGTGGTACCTATAAATATG
The DNA here is from genome assembly GCF_021134715.1 of Daphnia pulex. Lineage (NCBI taxonomy): Eukaryota > Metazoa > Arthropoda > Branchiopoda > Diplostraca > Daphniidae > Daphnia > Daphnia pulex. Next base: position 2,087,118 of record NC_060025.1, on the reverse strand, counting down.
GAGATTGATTATTTGTTTAGATCACTACACTTTCACATTGCGCTGTAAGCGAAAGTGTGCTAACAAACTGGGAAACTTGAATGGCGAGAAACATGACGATCTCCTTCCCAGTCACTACCATTACTTGCAGTTTGCCTATTTCAAAAGTAAGACGTTTCTCTTAATCAATCACAAATAAGAAATCAAAACATTCGTTTTCTTGCAGTGGGCAACATCGAAAAGGCTTGCCAGGCCGCTGCCTCCTATCTCCTATTTTTCCCTAATGACGAGACTATGAATGAAAACAAGATCTATTACATGACGCTGGGAAACGTGCACGAAGGCATGTTCGTTCCAAGAACCGAAGCGGTCAACTACTACGAGCGTGATCAAGGAGAGAAAGCCCTACTTCAGTTTATAGAGGACAATTTCCAGTTCGACGAGGGCGAAATTTTAGAAGCCACTGGTCCGGCAGTTATCCCTATCGGTACTGACTTGGCAGTCATTTCCACCGACAACATCGGCGACAATGAAATCCCCCATAGCACATGACTTTTCAGGTTTTTCATGACAGCTTCTTGTTAATTGTCTCCTAACATTTTATCTCAACGGCAATCTCTTTAATTAATTTTAGGTGTATTCACCTGTTAGCTACGTTTTCTCTTTTTTTATATGAAATCCAGTTGACCAATCACTTCCATTCATGTGGTGCCTTAAATTTGTTCAATTTTAAAATTCTTTCAGTGCCAAAGAATTCGTTCTTTAAATCTGCCTTATAATATGAATCAACATTTGATTGTGTTTGGAGTCTCTACTACGAATACAGCCACGGATATAATAAGTATACAACATCATCAAAAACAAATTTTATTTTAGAAAACGAATTTTCTTGTTGTATTTAAAAAGGCCAGAGTTAATCATTCAGGTATAATATTAAAGGTATAATATCATGCCATTCGCAGGAAATAAGCAGTTTTGAGACACGTTAAATTAGGTACAAAGCCGAATAAAAAAAACACAAGGAGTAAAAAAAACAACATCTGTCTTACGATTAGTTTCCGTTGTTTTTGTCCTAAAACAAAAGGCGTGTTGCCCCACCCTTCCCGGTCTGCCAAAAGGTAAAGAAAAATTGGACAAGTAATAAAGCGATTCTTTTTTTTTACAGCGTGAGAGATGAAAAACATCGTCTAGGCGTTTGCTGAGTTTGCTTTATTGTTTCACTTTTCATCTTCGTAAATTTTTTTTTTTTTATTCTGTTCTAGAGAACTCCGGATGTGTGGGGACAGAGAAAGAAGAAGGAAGATTTTTTTTTGTGTGTGTGTTTTTCTTTTCTAAAATTTGCAATAACTTTTGTTTAACCCCTGAAGGAAGCACGGCATTCAACCAGAGGATCACCGTCCTGGCCGACGGGACATGAGCATACGGCTCCGTGGTTTCGTGCGTCGCATCGTGCTCCGATTCCGCAAACGGAAGATCTGGATGAAGAAGTGCTGGTGCATGGATCAACGCATTGGTAACCGTAACAAGCTTGATTGCCAGAACAATCCTGGGCACATTTTAAAAATTAGTCCTAACATTCTCTTAAAATATTTTAGCGGATTTCCTTACGGCATGGTCGATACATTGGCCCTTTCGGCAACCGACGAGGGGATCTCCCAGATATCCGGTGCGGCAGAAGCAAACTGGCCTGTCGTTTCCTTGACGGTCCGTGCCTGGTTTGCAGTCGGCATCGGTGCCGCAAGGATTCGGGTTACAAAGATCGCCTAGAAATATCGGGTGGGTATTTTTTAGCAAAAGATCCTTGGGAGATTTGATTACGTTGTTCTTACTCTTGTCGAAGGGTCGGCAGCGGTCGAATGGATGTCCAGTGTGGCCCTTGGGGCAAGAGCAAATGGCCTTGTGGCTCTCGACACGGCACTCGGCGCCAATGCCGCAAGCGCCTGTGCAAGGGTCGACACACTTGAGGTTGAAGCAAGCTTGGGTGGCTCGGCACTCCTCGTGTTGCGTGCACTCGGGGTAGCATCGGGTGAACGGATCGCCCAAGAAGTTGGCCGGGCAAGAGCAGATTGCGCGATGGTTCTGGAAGAAATTTCAACACAAATCGAAAAATCATATCATTTGCATAATCATGAGCGCGAGGAATTTGGTGATTGATGCGAGAGAGAAACTTAAAATGTTAAATTTCTTTTTGATTTTCTTACCCGGACGTTGCAGTCGGCGTAAGTTCCGCAGGTGCCGCAAGGATCTTGACAACGGAAGTTCATGCAGGCTCGGTTAGCGTCGCATTCAAAGTCGGTTTCACATTCACGACGACATCCCTGGATAGGATTGCCCATGAATCCATCCTGACAAGAGCAGACAGCCCGGTTGTTCTCCACACGACATTTGGTGTTGGTTCCGCACGGCGAAGGGGTACAATAATCGCTGCCTGTTTGGTTTAACGATTATTTATTTATTATTTATTTGTTTCGTTTAACGACAATTCCAAATTTTCTTTTTTAAATTTCAAAAGAAAAAGGTAACGTCATGGAAAGTTATTCATACTCTGGCGGCCAGCGACATTGGAGCTGGATGATGGAGTGCAGGAGACGAATGGATCACCGGTGAATCCCTTGGGGCACTGGCAAACGGTGACGTGATTGCGAACGGTACATTCGGAGTCGACACCGCAAGAGGTCGAGCATGGATTGATGCAACGGAAATTGTGGCAGACCTTATCGCTGGGGCATTCGGTGTTTTCTGTTTTGACCGGCCAAATTTCATCATGATGCTGTAATTGTTGGATGCAATCGAAGAGGAATGCAACTTACCGACACACTCGGAGCGACGACATCCAGTGTACGGATCACCTTCGTAACCAGAACGGCAAGCGCAAGCAGCCCGGAAGCTTCTGGTCAAGCAGTTGGCGTTGGATCCGCATTTGAAGTTTGAGCAAGGATCGTCACCGAAAGATGAGGAACCGCCGCTGTTGAACGAAGATCCGGCGGAGCTAAAGGAAGAGCCCACTGCAGGGGCGCTGCTAAAGGATCCGCTGCTAAAGGATGAGCCGCTGTTGAAAGAAGACGGGCTGTTGAAAGAAGATGGGCTGTTGAAGGAGGAAGAAGAGCCACCGAAATCGCTGGATCCAGTGACAATCGTCTGGCGATTACCACCGAAAGGATTGTTGAAACTGCTGTGACTGCTGCTGGATCCGGTCAAAATTCGTTGATCTGTTCACATGAAATTTCCCAGTTAATTTTTCTTTTTTTCTTTTAGTATTTGAAACCTTCGTTTTACCGGTTTGTCCAGCAGAGCAGCGAGTGAATGGATCGCCAGAATATCCAGACGGGCAACGGCAAATGGCACGTCGGTTTCTTGGCTCGCAGAGGGCGTTCACTCCGCAAATTCCTTCTTCGCAAATGTTGACACAACGTCCGTTGGCGCAGTTTTGCGAGTTTGAACAATCATCGTCATCATCGCACTGATGCCCGCAGCCGGTAATCGTGTCCGGCTTGGGGAAATAACCCGACTTGCAGCGGCAGACGGCCACACCGAGCGGGCTAACCATACAATCTGTATTGGGGCCGCAAGGATAAGGACTGCACGGGTCGTTACCTTCAGAAGCAATTAGAAGAAATGGAACAGAATGTCAAATTTTTACCCAAACACAATAAGACATTGGTGCCACAGGGTCACGTCCAGGTTTATATTCAAAATCCATAAGAAAAAACAGGTCGCTTCATTTATGAAAATGATTGATGAGTGGATAACCGGTAATTTTCCAAGGATGGAAAATTGTTGTACTAACTGGGGTGACGTTAAGCGAATCAAGTTCACCTACTTACTGGGGATATATTTCCTCATTCCCATTTTCTTTGCAGAGAAACAAGGAAAACGGGCCAATTTACAGCCTTCAGGTGGCATTAAGGTTTGCAAACTGACAGGTTTATTCCATTAAAAGTTTCCAAATATTTTCTTTTCTTTGGTTATTTCCCGACAGATTATTATGATTCACATACTGACTTCATAATCCACTGACCCAGAAAATGTTAATGTTTGAATTTCATTTTACCTGAAAAGCCTCCCATGGCGGCCGCCTGGGCAATCAGCAGAGACAAGGCCAGCATCCCGACCATTTTAAGATCTGGTAAAAACAAGACACCCAAATAAGAAAAAGTCAAAATTTTTAAAATTTTATCAGTCGTCAAGTGTCCATTCTAGTATGTGAGTAGGATAGAAAAGCCTAGTTTTTAATCTATTTTTATGCCTTTTGTTGATAGGAAGGTAAAAACCCAAGAGACATTGAACCAGTTGAGAAACCAGTTGAAAACTATCCCTTTCATGGGTCGTCAAATGTAATTTTTATTTTATTCCTTTCCTTTACGTTTAACGTGTCTGCCTGTCGAGGTCGACTGAGGGAGGGATAACATTCATCTTGCCAATTCACGCAATTCCATAATCGGCTTGCAAGAGTTCTTTATTTTGTTGGTTTGCCGGCTGGTCACGCAACCTTGACAACGACCGGCTTCCTCCCGAATAAAACAAAACAACACAGTCCCGGATTATTTTTCTTTTACTTGGGCATTGCACACACAGGCGAGTGTCGCCATGTAAGGGCATTGGCAGCGCCAAATTAACTTTGGTTGAAAAGAGAGAGAGAGAGAAAAAACCCCACCAACTACAAATTCGCGCATCCAAACGAAATGACATCTTTATTTGTTTGTTACATCCCGAGGTGGGGGCAGAAACGGACGTGATTCAATTCTGTCGTGTCGATTTGATTATGGGCGGGTCTCGCCATCGAGTGACCTTCTTCTTCTCCTATACTCTTCTCAGGTGGGTAGTGCTGAGCTGGTGATTTCAGAAACTTACCATCTAAGGAAGAAGCTTAAAAAAGCCAGCAGAGAGAGCAAGAGTGGAGAGAGATAGTTGCTGCGTGCTGCTGACCCACACCCTTCTAGCCTCGACAGAAAGCCAACACAACAATCGAATAATAAGAGAGAAGGAGAGAAAAAAAACAAATACAAGAGCCCATCCTATTTGATCCGACCGAAGTTTCACGAACAACACGCCACACGGTATCGTTTTTTTTTTCGTTTGTGTTCTCTAACCAGTATCTTTTTTCCACTTTGGATCGCTACCAAACTTTCGAATTTTAGCAAATCCCTTTTTATTTTATTATTTCTTTTTTTTTTTGCTGTGTCATAACCCTTTTTTAAAAAAAGAACAACATCAAAAGTTGTTCTCTTTTGGGTTTGGTTGAGATGTTCCCGAACGACATTTTCGTTCACTCAAGGTCGATGCTGATTCTTTGTGTTTCTAACAAGCGCATTTATTAGTTAAGGGATCAAGAAACTCTTCTTCTTCTTTTTTTCTTTTGACTTTATTTGATGGAGGAAGAAAACTGGAAAGAAGAAGAATCTGTGACTAGAGATCTTAAACGAAAAAAAAAAGACCAGCGTTCAAACCGCCCCAGACAACCTTGAAGGCAACGGCCATCCGAATGGAACCATCTGCCGACGTAAGATTCTTCCCCCCTTTTATCTTAACGTTCCCATCAGTTCAACTGTTAATTTTCTTGGCTGGCCGAGGGAATTGACTTATGCTATATATATATAATCGGATTTTTATGGGTTCTTTCAGCTGAGGGCCAAATGGGTTGCGCTGTTACAAGAGGAGGAGAAAAAATAAATAAGGATAGCAGATGAAAGTGAAATTTGAATTATGGATGAGCTAACAGATGGCCCGCAGGTTACGTCACATATTTCTTATTCATCTAAAACTTTCTTAAATCCTTTCTAATCTAATTCGTGTGTTTTTTTCTTCGTGTGTGCAAAGTTGGTCTTTATTTACACGGAAATCCCATTTTAGATAATCAATTACTAAATGAATTACTCGAGGTAAAAACACTTACCTGTTGTTGTTTTGTAAGAAGAATAGGAAACGTTTTTCCTCTGCTGCTGTGGTCCGTTGGAGATCGTCGCTGTGAGCGGTGAAAATAGGAATCGTACACCTGTGCGTGCGGACGTTCAGTCAGAAACAAACTGAAGGTGGACTGGCGCCCAGCGTCTCTTTTTATCTCCTTCAAGGATCACGTGTTGGAGGGTTAGGAGCTCTGTTGGCTGGTTGGTTAGAGAGTCTCCGTCACTTTTTTTTCTTTCTTTTCGGGAGAAACAGGAGAGGGAAAGAAGAAAAACGAAAAATCAAGTTTGTGACGTCAGTCTATATTGTCCTCCTCCCGGCCGGAGGAGGAGAGCACCTCCCTCTTATGTTTTAGCTGCTGCTGGATGGTAGATGTTACACACGTGTGTCTTGGCCGTTTCTCAGGTTTAGTGGACGCAGAGAGGAAGCGACCTTGATTGTTGCTTGCACACACAACACATTGCATGTGCGTATTCATTAGCTTCAACCGGGTTTTTTCTTTCTTTCTTTCGTTCTTTAGCGGAAATATGGACGATTTCATCAAAAAGGATTTCTGCAATGGGCGTTTTTGCCCACCTGAATGTGTTAACATTTGCCAAGATGACGTGATGGTGCCTTCAGGAAGTTGGTGAAAAATAACAAGGTGACCAACAAACTGGACCCGAAATACCTCTTTGTGATATCGACGGTAGATTTGTTAAGCGTATTTGCTGCTTATCACGCTAGATAATGTCGATTTAACGACGAGTTGATGGATGAAAAAGAAAACCTTGCATATGCCAAAACGGGACAAGATTTCTGCTGCTGCAGTTCTTTTTTTTCTTCTCTTTGAAAAGTGAAATTACGGACACGTCATGGAATATCAAGCGACGCCCATAAACGCAGCAGCAGCACTTCATGTCCGCCTCGCTATGCAAGGTGAAAGGAAAACCTGGATTTATACACTCAACGCATTTATTGGCAGTTTTGTGTTTTGCCAAAAGAAAGAAAAAAAAAGGTGAATTACACGCGGGATAAAAAACTAATAGCGCAGACCATGCTGTGGAACTAGACAGCGCAGACTCAATATGTGTGTAAAATGCGTCACCGCATTTTCTTTTGGACGGGAAATCGTTCCATCAGCAAATAAGGTACTGTGAGCGTGGGGGGTTTTATTCCAACGAAAAAGTCGAACGTAACACGTCATCGTGCAGTTGCTGCGGGAATGAATTTACGCAATCGCGGAAGGTTCTAACTGGTCGACAGTACGACGACGAACAAAGGTCGTTTTGGTTGTTTTGATTTCTCGCCCATTCGACCTGAAAGATAAGGGAAACGGGGTAGAATATGTGGGCGACACTTTGTTTGGCCAAGAAAAGCAACGTTATTAGCCAATTAATAGCCGACAGCTTTCAAATCATGATGTCACTGATTTTTTCTTTGTTGCATGTTGGGTTAGTTTAGTTTGAAGTGTAACAAGCAATTGAACTTGGATTGGGGTTATAAAAATTGGAGTCACAACAACTTTTGTGAACAACAAACAAGGCGTGTCGCTTTCAATCGATTTACGTGCAAAAATAAATCGAAAGACGCCCATGCCTGCAACTGAAATTTTCCCTGAAAAATGTCTGCATTTCATTAAGGCCGGCGCTGCTGATAAAACCGTCGCAGCCTTGCTGCAAAGCGGCCATTTCGAAATGAAACAAAATTCTTGTTTCGTGAGTGTTGTTCGGCCTTGGGCTACTAAGATTAAAGACAAGGATGACACTCTTTGAGCGATCAAGCCAATTCTTTATTCATTTTTCTTTCATTCGCTTGATGTCTACCGTCATCGGTAGACCAGACAAATAGGGAAATAGTAGATAAATTGTGAGTCGCTTGTTTTTATGCAAAATGGCATGGCCACTCGTTCCGCAAAGAAAGCGCTAAAAGCAAACGTAATGAAAACATCATTTGAATTTTGAAATTTTATCAAACTTTCGCCATCTGACGTCTTTCTTTTCTACTATTTGACCGGTTCGCCTACCAAGTGTAGATGGCGTTCTTTCGTTCGTGTTCCACAAACATGATTGTTGACTTTCTACTTCAATCTTCCTCAATTACTTTAAATCTAACTAATTTAAGATGAAACTCGTCAGCAGATATATTGACAGAGACGGCACAGGGTCAGTGTACCTTCGAAAATCCGAAATCAATTGTGATAGTTGGTAATATTAGTTATGTTCTAGACGGGTCGCTCTCATCCCCGAGAATCCCGAAGATATGTGGCATGCTTACAACCTTATTTCTCATGGAGACACCATCAGAGCCTCAACAATTCGGTATCTTCCTTTAAAAACAAATACAAACAAACGTGTCTCGATGTTGATCACAAAAATTTTTGTTTTGATAAAACTTAGGAAAGTCCAAACTGAATCGGCAACTGGCTCATCTTCCAGCAGCCGAGTAAGGACAATGCTCACTATAGAAGTTGAAACCATAGATTTTGATACTCAGGCCTGTGTATTAAGGTTAAAAGGAAGAAATATAGAAGAAAATCAATATGTCAAGGTATCATGGAATGACTTCATATTTTAGTGTCCATCTACCAATTAATTCATACATACAATTGACTTTCAGATGGGAGCGTACCACACAGTTGATATTGAGCCAAACAGAAAATTTTCGCTAACCAAAGCTTGCTGGGATGTTGTGGCCCTTGAACGCATTGATATGGCTTGTGACCCGAGTCAGAATGCAGATGTTGCTGCAGTTATTATGCATGAAGGTTTGGCAAATGTCTGTCTGGTCACAGGAGCAATGACCCTTGTCAGAGCTAAAATTGATGTTACCATTCCTCGTAAGAGAAAAGGAAGCACATCACAACATGAAAAGGTTTATTAAAGGCCTGATTTCATTATTTACAAAATTTTCAGCATTGACATTTGAATTTATGACGCAGGGTTTACAAAAGTTTTACGACACCGTCTTACAAGCCATTCTTCGGCACGTCAATTTTGAAGTCACCCGATGCATTTTGCTCGCCTCTCCCGGTTTTGTGAAGGATCATTTCTTTGAATACATGATGCAATGGGCTTCGAAAAATGATAATCGAATGCTGATCGATAACAAATCAAAATTTCTTCTTATTCACGCCTCGTCAGGATTTAAACATTCATTAAAAGGCAAGTGCAAGGTCGGGAACATGAATTATTTAACTTTTTTTTCTCAGCTAACATTCCACGTTTTGTAGAAGTTTTAGCCGATCCCGCTGTCACATCGCGAATGGCCGATACTAAAGCCATGGCCGAAGTGAAAGCACTAGAAAATTTTTATTCAATTCTACAAACAGAGCCAAGTCGTGCCTTCTACGGCCTGAAACACGTTCTAAAAGCCAATGAAGGTCAAGCTATTGATACTCTTTTGGTTTCCGATAATCTTTTCAGGTATACATTGAAGTATAAACTACTTTCAAATGCAAATTATTAATCAGCTTGTTCTATCAGGTCTCAAAGTGTTGAGGAACGTAAAAAGTACGTTAAGCTCGTTGAAAGTGTGCGAGACAATGGAGGTATTGCCCGCATTTTCTCCTCACTTCACGTTTCGGGGGAACGTAAGTGCTTTCCTTTAATGACTGAATCATACGAAAACGGAAACTTGACTACAATATCTCTTTTGAAACAGAACTTATGCAGTTAACTGGTGTGGCCGCAGTGCTTAGGTTTCCTATGCCAGAGTTGGAAGATGAACCGTTGGACAGTGATGAAGACTCAGAATAATAAAGCTAACAATCGAGAGATTCCTTGCCTTTTTTAAGTCCAGTCCAAATATTTCCCCACTGCACTTATGTTAGAGGTGTAAATAAAATAAGGAAGTCACTGCTGTTAAATAATATTTTGCCAAAACTATGTTTTAGACTTTTAGTCATAGGATATATTCACACCAATTATTATTAATTTCTTCCTTAAAAATTTTTTTTTTATTTTACTTGTGTTTAAACAGATTATCGACCACTTTGTTTTTTAGGTATGAGACCTTCCCCGTGTTGTATGTAAATGTTTCTTCTTGGAATCGGCAAAGCCTAGAAGTGGATACACGTTAAACATTCGAATTGCAGGGCGTGACTATGTTTGGCGTGAGTCTGAAACAAGGATATCTGTGTGTTTTCAGTTATAATTGGAATCTCGGTCAGTAAGTTTATTGCTCTCTGATTCAAGAGACCATTCCATTTATGTGATCTAACCTGTAAATTGAGCTGTGCAGTGTGCACGTATACCTCAAGATGACTCACGACATCAACAATTCGGCAATTTCATTAGATCACCTTGCAACCTTTCACTTTTTTTGTCCCAATTGCAGGAGTAGAACTAAAAGTTAATAGGGTTGCCATTGAGTGATTTATGGCATGAACAATTGTACTCAACAACTGGGGATCATCAAGCGACTTTCCAGCGCGGATCGAGGTGTCGAGTTTAGGTTGAGTTAGGTTGTCGAAGTTATCGAGTTCTTTATTCACGAGCCAAAAAGCTGTAGATTGATTTTACAACTTTTTTCCTTAATTAGTTTTTGCCGGGTCTGTAGACTTCATGGTCTACACGAAGTGTATAGACGGGTTGCGGATGCTGAGTTGCATGTCATCTGGAGGATTCATCCCTATCTTGGCCTCTCGAGGCGAAGAGAGGAGAAAGAGAGGCGACAGACTCAGCATCCGCAACTCGTCTATTACGGCCATTTATTGAACGTCATATGCTATTGTGATTTTTTAAATGAAACAAAAATCACAGGCAACCCTTCGAATATACCTTGCTAAGCTGGCAAGTGGCAATTTCTTTTTTTTACCCATAAAAGAAAATGATGGACAAAACGGTCACTTTGATTGTAGTTAGATGTCGCTAGCATCGCATTGTTGTCTTCACACATTTGGAAAGTTCTTGTGTTTTCTTCATGTTCTTCGTAATTTTCTTTGTGTGTGTAATAAATTCAACGCCATTTAAAATGTAAGTCTTTACTGATTCTAGTGCCTGCATTGTTTATCATTATACTTCTATATTGTTTCTACTTAAAATTCTAGATTATATGTATCATGTTGCTTTTAAAACAAGTTAGATACTCATCTGTTTATCCCTTAAGCCCCTACCTTCTTCTTGATTCCCTGTTAATTGTAGTGTTTGGCTTTGGCCATGTTAGTTGAAACCATAGACAACGAAGTGATCGTCCTACTCGTCCTATTGTTGTCAGGCTTGTTTTATGTATTTATTTAAATTTTAATGTGTTTATTAATTTCCTAAAAAGCAAGTTGTAAATTTCAGCGATTGAAGACCAGAGAGTAGATCCCTTTGTTTAATTTTGGTGTCATTTATTTACGTAAAATCTTAAGATGTGGTTTTTATATGTGATTGCATTTTCATCATTTACCCCATTTTTTTTGTAATTGGGTAAGCTTGTTTACCCTTTGAGAGTCCGTGAAATCTCTTACATAGCTTAACAAATTTAAGTAACTGCTTAATTCTACTTTACTCCGTTCATATGGCTCGTAGGCCTAGTGAACAGAAAGTTACCGACAACGAAAGTCCAGCCATCAACTGCATTCTTCCGACTCGCAATAATGAGTAAATTGTTAGATTTTTTTACATGGAGTTTCGTATCAATTCAATTAGTTTTTCTCTATGTGCACTCTTCCGTTACTTTATAATGTCTTAAGTTAAATTTAGATATATTTTCAACATGTTCCAACTGATGCAGTGTTTATTAATTATTTTTCAATTACCAGTGTAGAGTTCAACCTGCAGACCAGTTTGCATGTCCTTCATTTTCGAAGGTTACGTAGATCATTACGTAAAACTGTCAATGCGGTGGTGTAGAGGGTGGGTGAGAACTGGACGCGTTGCATCATTTTCAAGCAGGTACAATAGCCGCAAGGCTCAGCCATTTGGTATTCATTTTGATTTTGGTTATTGTAGACCCATCCCCAGCAACGTCAACTTAAAGAAGGAAAGGCCAGTTTGCATTTTCTTCACGCTCGAAGGTCACGGAGATCATAACGTAAAACGTGTCATGCGACGGGGTAGAGGTTGGGTGAGAAAGGGACATGTTGCTTCATTATATGCTTCATAACCATTTGGTATTCATTTTGATATTGGTTTTTGTAGACCCATCCCCTGCAAAAGGAAAGGCCAGTTGGACGTTCGAAGGTCACGGAGATCATTACGTAAAACGTGCTATGCAGTGGTGTAGAGGTTGGGTGAGAACGACACGTGTTCATAACCATTTGGTATTCATTTTGATATTGGTTGTTGTAGATGTAGACCCATCCCCCAGCAACGTCAAAATGCAGAAGGAAAGGCCAGTTTGCATGTCTTTCATAATCGAAGGTCACGGAGAGTATTATTTAAAACGCGTCATGCAGTGGTGTAGAGGTTGGGTGAGAACGGGATGTGTTACATAACCATTTGGTATTCATTTTGATATTGGCTGTTGTAGACCCATCCCCAGAAACTTCATCCTGCAAAAGGAAAGGGCAGTCCGCCTTTCCTTCACATTCGAAGGTCACGGAAATCATTACATAAAACGTATCATACCAGTGGTGTAGAGGTTGGGTGAGAACGGGACGTGTTTCATCATTTTTAAGCAGCTGCAATAGCCGCAAGGCTTATGAGGTGAGGGTGATCAAAAAATCGTATAAAACGAGAGAGAAAAGGCGCAGGTAAATCAGTTGAGGGAGCATCTCCGACACGGCAACAACTGCAGAGCTCTGTCTGTCAGTTCGCATCTATGGGTAAATATTCTGTCTTTTACAAAGAGTGTGGTCTATCAATCCTTCTTTTGTTTATGTGTGCTTGTTATAATGTAATATTTATATTTAAATTTATAATTGTCTAGTAAACTGTGGCGTCGTGCTGCTGTTGGGTGTTTAATCATTAATGGCTGGGTCGACCACTGGTGTACCGATGTCTTCTTGGTATGGCGGATACCAAACCGCAACGCCACCGCCTTACTACCCAAAAGCAACTTACGCAACGACCAGTTCCTGCACCGAGGTCTTCAAGTACTACACCACTAAAGCACCGGAGTTTTATAGCACAACTTACGCTGCCCCGAGCCACTACACTGACGCCATGAAGTTTTACTGTGCCCCGAGTTACTACACCACCAAGGCGACGTAGCAGGATTACGCATGCTGCCTCATCCTACTACACCGAAGCTCCTAAGTATTACTCTGTTCTCATCTACTTATTGCACCGATTTTCCTAATTACTACTCTGTTCCCAGCTGCTACACCGAGACTCCCGCTGATTACTACACCGAAGCGGCAAAGTACTACTCTGCCCCGATCTACACAACCACAACTGAGGCGGCCAAGTATTACGCTGCCCCGACTCACTGCACAGAAGCTGCTCTTTCGTACTACGTTGAACAGAAATACTACACCGATGCTCCAGTTCACTACACCACGGCCTACGCTACACCACGGCCTACGCTACACCACGGCCTACGCTACACCGCAGCCTCCAAGTACTACACTGAAGACGCCGCCTACAACAACGTATGCTGCCTAGTTTACTACACCGAGGCTCCTAAGTACTAGATCACTAAGGCGTCGGAATTCTACACGTCTATGCATGCTGCCCCTGCCTACTCCACCGAGGCCCCGCATTACTACAACACTGAAGCGCTCAAGTACTACACTACAACCTGCGCTGCCCCGAGCTACTACACCTACGTCCCGGAGTATTACTGTGCGTATAAGGAGTCGTAAGAAAAAAGAGTGCCCGAACTGCAGTGCCCTATCTGTCACCAACTGCATTCCTCATCGTGTAACCGATTCGCAATTATGGGTAAATATTCTTTTTCTATTTGTTAATATGCCTGTTAATATTTAATAACTATGGCGTCGTGCTCCTGTTGGCTGTTGTATCGTTGATGGCTGGGTTGACTGCTGGTGTAGCGATGTCTCCTTGGTATGGCGGAAACTGAACCGCAACGACGCCGCCTTCCTACACAACTAACGCAACAACCAGTTCCTGCGCCGATGTCTTCAAGTACTACACCACCAAAGCACCGGAGTTTTATAGCACAACTTACGCTGCCCCGAGCCACTACACTGATGCCCTGAAGTATTACTCTCCCTGAGTTACTACTCCATCTAGGCGACGGAGTTCTACATGACTACGCATGCTGCCACATTCTACTACACCGAGACTTCTAAGTATTACTCTGTTCTCAGCTACTTATTGCAACGATTTTCCTAAATGCTACTCTGTTCCCAGCTGCTACACCGAGGCTCCCGCTGATTTCTCCACCAAGACGGTCGAATACTACACCGAAGCGGCAAAGTACTTCTCTGCCCCGATCTACACAACCACAACTGAGGCGGCCAGGTATTACGCAGTCCCGACTGGCTACACACAGGCCGCTCTTTCGTGCTACGTTGAACAGAAATACTACACTGATGCTCCAGTCTACTACACCACGACCCACGCTACACCTAGCTTCAACACCGCAGCCTCCAAGTACTACACCGAAGAAGCCGCCTATTACACAACTACGTACGCTGCCTAGTTTACTACATCGACGAATTTAAGTATTGCCCTGCTCCAAACTACCAAACTTAGGTTCATATGTATTGCAATTTTTATGACTATCACCACTGCTCCGACCTACCTAAGTTCTGAAGTATTTCTCTGTATTTGTGAAAGATTGCTGAAATACAAGATTGATTTTTAAATTACAAGTGCATGTTTCTATTTTCTCCTTAAATACCTTCTCCTGCTGACAATTGCAAACTTGAAACTTGAACTTTGTAAACTTAATTGTTCTTGCCAAATACACTGATAAAAATTCAAACTCTTTTACATTTCAATAATATTTAAACTCTTCCCTTTTTATAAACTCGAAGATTGAAAGTCCAACAACCAAATTCTATTAAAAATTCAAAGTCCACACACCTATTTTTCTGCTAAGTCCAGACTTGTTTTTGAAAAAAAATTTAAAAAAATTCCCCTTACGAGATTTTCAAAAATTTATCGCGAAAAAGATTGATACGAATATTTTATTGCATACAAAATTTATTTTTATAACATTTTACATACATCATATACATTTTTCCTGTGGCCCCCAGGAGGGGGGGCCTGTCGCTTTCTCTACCGCGATAATAACATGTTGCAAGTTATATGCAAATTATTATTTGTTTGGCGCAGAAAGCTTGTTTTATCTAGCAGTTCTCGACTGTTTCAAACCTGACATTGATCAGGTTGCCTCAGTCGTATACTGCATGATTGAATGAACTCAAAAGACAACAGATCAAAATTTTAAAGCAGCATCACGAAATATAACTGGCAGAGCAATTTCATATGGCATGGATGAAAACACAAACACAAAAATTTTTAAATCAGGAACCCAGTTGCAACAGCTCAGCTACAACAGCACAGCAACTCCTGGATTACACTGCAACTGCATACAAAGGCTCAATCTGTCTTCGTCACACTTTCACCATTTGGCTGCAACAAGGTAACCACCAGCGTTAAAGAAGTGTTTGTTATACCTGTTCAAGAAAACAAAATTAGTTTCGAGAAACACAACTGTGTACATATGCATACTCATTATAACAAAAGAAAACAAAGAGTAACAGAAAACTATGCAGACTAACAGAATAACTTTGATATCTGATTCAAACTTTCTATAGAAGCAGAGCAAATCGGTCTACTCTCTAGTCATGTTAACCAAATCTGTAGTACTTTAGCAAGACATTTGATCAAAATAATTACTTTTTTCTGTTGCATGAGATGAGACGTACGCCTAAGAAGAGGCAGCGAGACACACGAGGCACGCCATTTCGGAAATGTACAGGCACTTCCAAGTCTGAGTTGAATGATTTGGCAAATTAGTTTCAACGTGCTAAATCACCTGTAAATTTTCAAATCAACATTTTACATTCAGTAACAATAGAAAATTAACAATAAATACCTTTTAATTTTCATCGTGAGGAGCGTGACAGCCAACAACCTACTTCAACTGCGTCTTGGAACAAAATGGCCGCTAAACGTCCCTGAAGACACTCGCGCAGTCGCGCTACCTGGTGGATATCATTCATTCATCATTCATAAGTATTTTTCTGAATGTTAAACACGAGCAGTAGGTAACCATTAACTTTAATGGATGAATATTGGAATATTTATTGACATATTTCCTTTAGATTCAACATGACTAACTGCTAACTAGGGTAAAGTACCTAATTCGGGACAGGCCCGAAAATTTCTTATTTGGGACGAAATAACATTTTTCAGTTTAAAACAAAAACTAACCCGAGTTTCGATAAGAAAAGTTGCTGAAATTAAAGAAAATGAACGGATCTACGTTTATATACAACTATGTCAATGTAGCTGTACAAATTTTAAAGATATGACAAAAAATATATTGGGAAAAAGGACTTAGAAAAAAGCTAGATTTGGGACGTTTGCAATCTTGCAATCTTAAGATATTTAGGGGTTATTTTGAGCTGAATTTAGTCTTAAAATAAAGAGCTCGACAGAATCTTTAGATTCAATGCATAGAAATGCAAGAAAAATAAAGAAATTTCCATCAAATCGAACTTGAAGCTTGCTGGCGATAAATCCCATAACACAAAATCGGGACACCCAAGTACACAAAATCGGGACAGTATAATGTACGCAAGATGGCACTAGTTGAACTGTCAAAATCAGGGTTTTACTATCTAACTTCTAAGTTCCGTCCTGGACGACACTTATTGTGAGGTCGAATATTGATGATGAAAGTTTTTTTCATTACGTCTTTTATGATTTTGTATAAGAGTCTTGCCCCTAATTGTTAATTCTATATAATTTTGTTAAGACACTTTCCAAAAAATTCTTGTGGCACAGTGGGTTGAGTGACTCTACTAAGAATCGCATTTATAAACTCTCAGTCGTGGGTTCAAATCCAAGGCATTTTTGATATTATTTCGGAAATCGCCTCAGGGCTGTCCCGAATTTATAGCACAGTAAGGATACCCGTAAAATTAATTCTGCGTGTTCTATCCTACGATTTGCATCATACATTGAAGAGATCGCCCTATTTTTGTATGTTCCCATGGCTCAGTGGTTAAAGTGGCTGCCTGGGAATCGGATTATCTTTCTTGGTCGTTGGTTCGAATCTCGGGTAAGGCATTTTTTGAGATATTTCGAATATCGCCCAAGGGGTGTCCCGAATTTATAACACAGGGGTTAGCTAAAAGCCATAGCCATAGCCAGTAGTGTACCCGTATGTAAAAATAATTCGACAGGCAACATAATCTCCCCGATGTAGAAGACTTTCGTTGTTCTCATGGCTCAACGGGTTAATTGCTGACATAGATGACATTTTCATTGAATGTCGTTTTCAGCCCCGTGTTCAAATTCAAAAGATAATTTCGATAGACTTCAGATTGAAATATTTTTTAAAAATAACCAAAGTAAGATTCGAACACAGAACCAAACCAAAAATTTTGTAAGAGACAGGCACTAAACCACTGTGTCAATACAACATATCGATATTGTTCGAACTCTTTTATGTAAGATAAAAACCAATGAGAAGTGGCCGTCGAATTAATTTTACGGGTATCCTTACTGTGCTATAAATTCGGGACAGCCCTAAGGCGTTTTTCGAAATAATTTTAAAAATACCTTTCCTGGGATTTGAACCAATAATCAAAAGTATAACGTGGTTCCCAGCCAACGACTGAACCCACTGTGCCATCGGAATACGACAATATGTGATGAACTCTTCAACAGATGATGAAAACCAAAGGGAAATGACCGTCAAATTTATTTTACGGGTATCCTTACTGTGCTATAAATTCGGGACAGCCCTAAGGCGTTTTTCGAAATAATTTTAAAAATACCTTTCCTGGGATTTGAACCAATAATCAAAAGTATAACGTGGTTCCCAGCCAACGACTGAACCCACTGTGCCATCGGAATACGACAATATGTGATGAACTCTTCAACAGGTGATGAAAACCAAAGGGAAATGACCGTCAAATTTATTTTACGGGTATCCTTACTGTGCTAGAAATTCGGGACAGCCCTGAGGCGATATTCGAAATATTTTAAAAAATGTCTTACCCGAGATTCGAACCAACGACCAAGAAAGATAATCCAATTCTCAGGCAGCCACTTATCCACTGAGTCATGGGAACATACAAAAATAGGGCGATCTCTTCAATGTATGATGCAAATCGTAGGATAGAACACGCAGAATTAATTTTACGGGTATCCTTACTGTGCTATAAATTCGGGACAGCCCTGAGGCGATATTCGAAATATTTTAAAAAATGCCTTTCCTGGGATTTGAAACATGAACAAAAAACAGTAACGGTTTCGTTATCCGTCACTCAATCCAACGTGCCATGAAACACTGTCGAAAATGATCTCTTGTGTAATACCGTTGACAATAGTCGTGCAATTCGGAATAAGAGGGATGCTGACAGTCAAATATGTTGATTAACGTTTATTCATATAAAGACACTTTTAGATGTGAAGGGAGTCGAACCCTAACCTGTTGTACGTGAGATTGATAGGTCAACATGCTATCCGTAAGACCAATCGTGTGTTTTGATTTCTGTTTTCATTACTGTCAAAAAGTGGTTGTTGCTACACAACCAACGGTAGATGGCGCTGGCGACTGTCCCGCATTTGGTTTCTTTGTCCCATACTTTTTATCGGTGTCCCGACTTAGGAAGGTGTTCGGCCTATACTAAAGCATGCGAAACGGCAATAGCCAAAAAGTGTCCCGAATTAGGAACAATACCCTAAATAAGTGGATGAATCCACCAGGTAGCGCGAGTGTCTTCAGGGACGTTTAGCGGCCATTTTGTTCCAAGACGCAGTTGAAGTAGGTTGTTGGCTGTCACGCTCCTCACGATGAAAATTAAAAGGTATTTATTGTTAATTTTCTATTGTTACTGAATGTAAAATGTTGATTTGAAAATTTACAGGTGATTTAGCACGTTGAAACTAATTTGCCAAATCATTCAACTCAGACTTGGAAGTGCCTGTACATTTCCGAAATGGCGTGCCTCGTGTGTCTCGCTGCCTCTTCTTAGGCGTACGTCTCATCTCATGCAACAGAAAAAAGTAATTATTTTGATCAAATGTCTTGCTAAAGTACTACAGATTTGGTTAACATGACTAGAGAGTAGACCGATTTGCTCTGCTTCTATAGAAAGTTTGAATCAGATATCAAAGTTATTCTGTTAGTCTGCATAGTTTTCTGTTACTCTTTGTTTTCTTTTGTTATAATGAGTATGCATATGTACACAGTTGTGTTTCTCGAAACTAATTTTGTTTTCTTGAACAGGTATAACAAACACTTCTTTAACGCTGGTGGTTACCTTGTTGCAGCCAAATGGTGAAAGTGTGACGAAGACAGATTGAGCCTTTGTATGCAGTTGCAGTGTAATCCAGGAGTTGCTGTGCTGTTGTAGCTGAGCTGTTGCAACTGGGTTCCTGATTTAAAAATTTTTGTGTTTGTGTTTTCATCCATGCCATATGAAATTGCTCTGCCAGTTATATTTCGTGATGCTGCTTTAAAATTTTGATCTGTTGTCTTTTGAGTTCATTCAATCATGCAGTATACGACTGAGGCAACCTGATCAATGTCAGGTTTGAAACAGTCGAGAACTGCTAGATAAAACAAGCTTTCTGCGCCAAACAAATAATAATTTGCATATAACTTGCAACATGTTATTATCGCGGTAGAGAAAGCGACAGGCCCCCCCTCCTGGGGGCCACAGGAAAAATGTATATGATGTATGTAAAATGTTATAAAAATAAATTTTGTATGCAATAAAATATTCGTATCAATCTTTTTCGCGATAAATTTTTGAAAATCTCGTAAGGGGAATTTTTTTAAATTTTTTTTCAAAAACAAGTCTGGACTTAGCAGAAAAATAGGTGTGTGGACTTTGAATTTTTAATAGAATTTGGTTGTTGGACTTTCAATCTTCGAGTTTATAAAAAGGGAAGAGTTTAAATATTATTGAAATGTAAAAGAGTTTGAATTTTTATCAGTGTATTTGGCAAGAACAATTAAGTTTACAAAGTTCAAGTTTCAAGTTTGCAATTGTCAGCAGGAGAAGGTATTTAAGGAGAAAATAGAAACATGCACTTGTAATTTAAAAATCAATCTTGTATTTCAGCAATCTTTCACAAATACAGAGAAATACTTCAGAACTTAGGTAGGTCGGAGCAGTGGTGATAGTCATAAAAATTGCAATACATATGAACCTAAGTTTGGTAGTTTGGAGCAGGGCAATACTTAAATTCGTCGATGTAGTAAACTAGGCAGCGTACGTAGTTGTGTAATAGGCGGCTTCTTCGGTGTAGTACTTGGAGGCTGCGGTGTTGAAGCTAGGTGTAGCGTGGGTCGTGGTGTAGTAGACTGGAGCATCAGTGTAGTATTTCTGTTCAACGTAGCACGAAAGAGCGGCCTGTGTGTAGCCAGTCGGGACTGCGTAATACCTGGCCGCCTCAGTTGTGGTTGTGTAGATCGGGGCAGAGAAGTACTTTGCCGCTTCGGTGTAGTATTCGACCGTCTTGGTGGAGAAATCAGCGGGAGCCTCGGTGTAGCAGCTGGGAACAGAGTAGCATTTAGGAAAATCGTTGCAATAAGTAGCTGAGAACAGAGTAATACTTAGAAGTCTCGGTGTAGTAGAATGTGGCAGCATGCGTAGTCATGTAGAACTCCGTCGCCTAGATGGAGTAGTAACTCAGGGAGAGTAATACTTCAGGGCATCAGTGTAGTGGCTCGGGGCAGCGTAAGTTGTGCTATAAAACTCCGGTGCTTTGGTGGTGTAGTACTTGAAGACATCGGCGCAGGAACTGGTTGTTGCGTTAGTTGTGTAGGAAGGCGGCGTCGTTGCGGTTCAGTTTCCGCCATACCAAGGAGACATCGCTACACCAGCAGTCAACCCAGCCATCAACGATACAACAGCCAACAGGAGCACGACGCCATAGTTATTAAATATTAACAGGCATTTTAACAAATAGAAAAAGAATATTTACCCATAATTGCGAATCGGTTACACGATGAGGAATGCAGTTGGTGACAGATAGGGCACTGCAGTTCGGGCACTCTTTTTTCTTACGACTCCTTATACGCACAGTAATACTCCGGGACGTAGGTGTAGTAGCTCGGGGCAGCGCAGGTTGTAGTGTAGTACTTGAGCGCTTCAGTGTTGTAGTAATGCGGGGCCTCGGTGGAGTAGGCAGGGGCAGCATGCATAGACGTGTAGAATTCCGACGCCTTAGTGATCTAGTACTTAGGAGCCTCGGTGTAGTAAACTAGGCAGCATACGTTGTTGTAGGCGGCGTCTTCAGTGTAGTACTTGGAGGCTGCGGTGTAGCGTAGGCCGTGGTGTAGCGTAGGCCGTGGTGTAGCGTAGGCCGTGGTGTAGTGAACTGGAGCATCGGTGTAGTATTTCTGTTCAACGTAGTACGAAAGAGCAGCTTCTGTGCAGTGAGTCGGGGCAGCGTAATACTTGGCCGCCTCAGTTGTGGTTGTGTAGATCGGGGCAGAGTAGTACTTTGCCGCTTCGGTGTAGTAATCAGCGGGAGTCTCGGTGTAGCAGCTGGGAACAGAGTAGTAATTAGGAAAATCGGTGCAATAAGTAGATGAGAACAGAGTAATACTTAGGAGCTTCGGTGTAGTAGGATGAGGCAGCATGCGTAATCCTGCTACGTCGCCTTGGTGGTGTAGTAACTCGGGGCACAGTAAAACTTCATGGCGTCAGTGTAGTGGCTCGGGGCAGCGTAAGTTGTGCTATAAAACTCCGGTGCTTTAGTGGTGTAGTACTTGAAGACCTCGGTGCAGGAACTGGTCGTTGCGTAAGTTGCTTTTGGGTAGTAAGGCGGTGGCGTTGCGGTTTGGTATCCGCCATACCAAGAAGACATCGGTACACCAGTGGTCGACCCAGCCATTAATGATTAAACACCCAACAGCAGCACGACGCCACAGTTTACTAGACAATTATAAATTTAAATATAAATATTACATTATAACAAGCACACATAAACAAAAGAAGGATTGATAGACCACACTCTTTGTAAAAGACAGAATATTTACCCATAGATGCGAACTGACAGACAGAGCTCTGCAGTTGTTGCCGTGTCGGAGATGCTCCCTCAACTGATTTACCTGCGCCTTTTCTCTCTCGTTTTATACGATTTTTTGATCACCCTCACCTCATAAGCCTTGCGGCTATTGCAGCTGCTTAAAAATGATGAAACACGTCCCGTTCTCACCCAACCTCTACACCACTGGTATGATACGTTTTATGTAATGATTTCCGTGACCTTCGAATGTGAAGGAAAGGCGGACTGCCCTTTCCTTTTGCAGGATGAAGTTTCTGGGGATGGGTCTACAACAGCCAATATCAAAATGAATACCAAATGGTTATGTAACACATCCCGTTCTCACCCAACCTCTACACCACTGCATGACGCGTTTTAAATAATACTCTCCGTGACCTTCGATTATGAAAGACATGCAAACTGGCCTTTCCTTCTGCATTTTGACGTTGCTGGGGGATGGGTCTACATCTACAACAACCAATATCAAAATGAATACCAAATGGTTATGAACACGTGTCGTTCTCACCCAACCTCTACACCACTGCATAGCACGTTTTACGTAATGATCTCCGTGACCTTCGAACGTCCAACTGGCCTTTCCTTTTGCAGGGGATGGGTCTACAAAAACCAATATCAAAATGAATACCAAATGGTTATGAAGCATATAATGAAGCAACATGTCCCTTTCTCACCCAACCTCTACCCCGTCGCATGACACGTTTTACGTTATGATCTCCGTGACCTTCGAGCGTGAAGAAAATGCAAACTGGCCTTTCCTTCTTTAAGTTGACGTTGCTGGGGATGGGTCTACAATAACCAAAATCAAAATGAATACCAAATGGCTGAGCCTTGCGGCTATTGTACCTGCTTGAAAATGATGCAACGCGTCCAGTTCTCACCCACCCTCTACACCACCGCATTGACAGTTTTACGTAATGATCTACGTAACCTTCGAAAATGAAGGACATGCAAACTGGTCTGCAGGTTGAACTCTACACTGGTAATTGAAAAATAATTAATAAACACTGCATCAGTTGGAACATGTTGAAAATATATCTAAATTTAACTTAAGACATTATAAAGTAACGGAAGAGTGCACATAGAGAAAAACTAATTGAATTGATACGAAACTCCATGTAAAAAAACTAAAAGTTTACTCATTTATTATTGCGAGTCGGAAGAATGCAGTTGATGGCTGGACTTTCGTTGTCGGTAACTTTCTGTTCACTAGGCCTACGAGCCATATGAACGGAGTAAAGTAGAATTAAGCAGTTACTTAAATTTGTTAAGCTATGTAAGAGATTTCACGGACTCTAAAAGGGTAAACAAGCTTACCCAATTACAAAAAAAAATGGGGTAAATGATGAAAATGCAATCACATATAAAAACCACATCTTAAGATTTTACGTAAATAAATGACACCAAAATTAAACAAAGGGATCTACTCTCTGGTCTTCAATTAGGAAATTAATAAACACATTAAAATTTAAATAAATACTTAAAACAAGCCTGACAACAATAGGAAGAGTAGGACGAACGATCATCTTCTAGTTCTAGCGTACATAGAGTGACGACACATAATTAATCTCAACATTATCTTCGTCTCAAACATGACGTACATCAAATTCTACCCTACCGAGTAAAACAGCCGGCACGTCGGAAGTTTATGAATAAAAAATTCAATTCGTGAAAAGGTCTGCATCATCAAATAGCAAAAGTCTGGATTTGGTCAGGAACGTTCAGGGAAAATTTCGATTAAGGGTGATTTTGGCTTGGGTTTACTTTCTATTGACATACGAAACTGAATGGGAATTTAACGAGGATCTCAAAAATCAGGTTCGTTTGACACAAACGAAATCTAGAATATGTTATTGTATTCGTATTATTCCTTATAAAACTTACTGGACAGGACAACGTAATAAGCCAAAACCATTAACAGAAAAATTTTTACAGAAAAGATTAGACACATTATTGGCAATCAATACGAAACAATCTGCTAAGTTTAATATTATGATGGGACATTTAATTTTTTTTTTGCGAAGACTTAAAATCGGGCCAAGATTTGGTATCAGCTTAGTTGCAATACGTAGTATTACCGAGTTTACTAAATTAAAAAAAAAAAAAAAGTTGCAAACCGAAATTTCTATTGGGAATCAGACATAACACCTGGTTTGGACAAACTTTTTTCTGTTTCCTTATCCTGTTTCTTTCCTTTTTTTGTTAAAATAAAAAATATTAGGCCTACCAAGATTTTAAAAGTGCTTCTCAACTAATTACGAAAATTTATTTTTCTGGCTTTTTCCGACTCCTTATTCCATGAACAACAGACTTAGAGAAATACTTAGAGTAATACTTAGAGAAATAATTTACTTTTTAACGACCTTCTTTTTCCAACGACCTTTGCCCGGCTAAAGGTATTAAAATAAAAAAGACTGAGCTTAGAATGAGCTTTCAACGAATACAGCTGGGACTGGAGCTAATTTGATGATCACGGCTGAAATTGATTGACAGGAGGATGGGAATCTCTTTCCCAACGATTTCCCCGTTTCTTGTCACTTGAAACACTTTTGCTACGACTAATGTTCTAACTTTTTTCTTGTTTAACAACCGAATGGATTTGGTTGCCATTGACTGAAGATACTGGCGTACGCAGGACACTGCTACCAAAAAATGAAGGGTGGGTATGAAGGTTATTTGAACAAATTTCGTTCAATGCGATGGACTCCTTGTCGCTGTTTCCTTCAACTTGTTCGATTTTTATTCGAGTCAGGAAGGGATAGAGAATTGAAGAACTGTTTTGCTGTCCAGACGAGGATTGCTATTGAAAACAAGAAAAATCTTTATCAATAGTAGATGGAAATTTCTAAGTTGCCCATCGTCGAGTTACTTACCAATTGCATT
This sequence comes from Daphnia pulex, assembly GCF_021134715.1. Lineage (NCBI taxonomy): Eukaryota > Metazoa > Arthropoda > Branchiopoda > Diplostraca > Daphniidae > Daphnia > Daphnia pulex. Next base: position 2,062,273 of record NC_060025.1, on the reverse strand, counting down.
TGCACACCGATAGATCGAGTCGTCTTAGATGGCGGAATCATGGATTTTAGTTTGATCACCTGCAAAAAAATAAATCAATACTGTTTTTGACATTCAAAACCTATAGATTTTAATAATAACCTCTTGGTTTAATTCAAGAATCATACTATGAAAGGTTTCTTCCCTTCCTTTACACATGTCCAGTTCTAGCTCAGTTTTCGTATATTTCTCACACATTTCAATGTGTCTGATGGCGACCTTTTCTAATTCCTACATAAAGGGAGGAGAAACGCTCTGTAAATCCATGCGCAACATTGTTAGTTTGTCCAAACTAGACTGTACCTCTCTGGACAGTTTCTTCACAGATGCCACTACTTCAGACTCGGATTGGTCATTGGAGGGAAGCGTCAAATTGGCTTCAGAAGGGGTCGGTGTAAAGTCTAGAAGAGAATCTTCGTCGCTAGATATGGCCTCGTACAAGTCATTGGTAACTTCGCCGTTCTGGGAGTTAGGGGAAGAAGGGGCTACCCAAGTATCATCAATTAATTTTGTTCGTGTGGCCTTGAGAGCTACCCAGGTAGCAATATCCTTGAATTTACTGTCATCATATGCGTTTCTGGCAAATCTTTTAGATGCATAAGCACGTTTAACTCGTTTGTAAGCCGGGGAAGGTGGATTAATGTAGTTCTCTGCATGTTTTTTAATGTTGCCCTAGAATATAAAATTTGAGTGTAATAATTTACTTGATTAAAAATATCAAGATCATTTGTAGCAAACCTTCCTTCTTCTTCTTTCTTCTTTTTTCCTTTTTTCTTCTTTTTTTCTTCTTCTCTCTTCTCTAACCCGTTTCTTTTCTTTCTTTTTTCTTCTCCTCTCTTGAATTTCTTTTTTCTTAACTTGACTTTCTGTTGAACTTGAAGACAGTTCCCCACTGCTTAAAACGGAAGTAGTAAAATCATCTTTTGTTTGAGAATTTTGTTGCTTGGTTTGATTATTGGAAAAATTATAGTTCATTTGACACTCCTGAGTGGAGAAGTTCAATTTCAATCCTGGATAAAGAAGATGAAAATTATAATAAGGCTTAGACAAAGGCTGAATATTTAAATAAATACTCGAATTCCATGTTTCAGTGGAGGAAACCACATGGTGAGTTGATAAATTTGCCATCTCAGTCAGTGGGTTGAATTGGGAAGCGCAGTAGAATGAACCAACTAAATCTCTAACCAGTAGCCAGTCATCTTGACATGGTCCCTGTAGTTGTATTATCACTTAATTCCACTAAATAGTTATCTAAAATTCGGATGACATCAGACAAGTGCATCTAGGGTGATTGACAATCTGGCCAGGATTAGTTGCGATGTAATGTCAGCATCAGATCATCTGATCAGATGAGAAAACAAATTGTGATGAAATGCTTTTCATAAATATTGGTAAATTGCTAATCTGGTTTAAACAGCGGTTCGCGAAGTGACTCAAATGAGAAGTAGATTCAGTTTTCATCACACTCTCACCAACATAGGCAAAGAAACGCTGCCAACTGCATACAAAGAGGGTACAGAGTTGGATTTACAAAAATTACCAACAAATCCACAGCGTTGTTCCCAAGACTACTGGAGATTAGGAAAAGCAACTATCGTTAATCAAACTAGATGTTTTTGTTACTATGTCTAGAATCCCAAATACGCAAATATCATTTGAAATAACGAAGAATAATCACAACGTTAGTACAGTGTCCACGTGTCGGTCATCAACTGTTTGAGCAAGATTCTAATATCGTCTGCATCTACAATCACGTCATCACGAGCTCACGAACAAATGACGATCACAAAGCGAGGAACTTACTTCAACCAGCTTCAACATGAGCGGGATAATGTGAAATAGCTCTTCATGGCGAAAAATATTAAAATTATAATTCAGATGGAAATGTAAAATACTGCAGGATAGAACATCTTTCTCATTTCTACGTTCTTAAGGTGCTAACATAGCTCATTGACTCATTGTTTAGTCTCTTGGCAGGATGTCAATAAAAACTCACCTTTGTCACAATTTATTACTCATAACACAGAAAACTGTATTAAGAATTTTAAAAACAAAATTTAAAAAAAAAACCTGATTAAGACAAACCTGACCTAAGATAAACATGGCACTATTTCCTAAATCACAACAGTAGAAAGCTAGTTAGGCCTACAAGAATTGACGGTTATAGTGCAAGTAATTTATTTCCGGGAAGCAATTCAAACATATGAAATTGTCAACTAAATTGCACTGAATCTACTTTTGTTGGCTTGAATCCTAAAGGAATGCAATCTTGGACTTCCTTCACATGCAAGCAGAATGATGAGTGTTATTGATCAAATTGTTATTTATCCTCCTTGATAGGCCGGCTTATTAGGATTACTGCGGTAGCGCAACAGAGGCAAAGTAGGGCAATTTAGATGAATACGTTGATTCACTTGCATTATGTGATAGCGGGAATGTGTTTGTTGCATAAGCAACTCACGGACATGCCTTGCCCTTATTTCAAATCGGTCAATTTGATCATTTATTCTTCGTTGTCGGTCGTCGTTTTCATGTTGTCTAATTATTCTTTCCACGTCAAACCGGCGATTATTTATTTGTCTGTTGGTTCTTCGGTCCTCCATCTCTCGGTGAACTGTAAAATAGGAAAAATAAAATTATTAATCTGGAAACAACATAGCCAGTATGAAGATAAAATGTCCGTTACCTGTAAGCGTTTAAATGAAACTGAAGGTGCAAGAAGGCTGTAGTAGCATAAATATATATACGTACCCATTAATTTCTCAGACGCGTAGTTCGTCGTGTCTAGATAATCACCATGCAATTAAACCTTGGCCAGACCTTGATCTGGGATTACTCAGATTACATAGTTAAGAAAGGTCACCAGAAAAGAGGAGGTCAAGTTCTTTTGCTTTCGGTGTGGGAAATCACAAAATCCCACGCAGGTATAAATCCACTTAAAATCACCAAGATAAACCAAGATTAACCAGGAGGTGCCGGTGTGGCGTCAGGTCCCTCTTGATGTTGTCTTTTTTTGTGTGTGTGTGTGTCGTGACTGTCGTCTGCTTGACGATTGAAATAAAACAAATGGAAAGCAGATGGCAGTACGTACGTACGACACCAACTATAGGGGGTGGTGGGTGGCCCCTCCCCAGTAGAAAAAACACCTCCTCGTCTTATCGCCCCTCCAAAAAACCAGCCCCCCGCAAAAAAGAGCCCCCTCCCACCCACCACCCTAAAAAACCGACCCCCTTCCCAGTCTCCTACCCACCCGGGCACCCCCTGCCAAAAAAATCGACCCCTTCCCCCAATCCGAACCGCAAAAACGAAAAAAGCGGTTTAATCGCCGGCGCTCACGATCCGCTGAACAGATCGTGATGATTTTCACATCCAATTATTCGTCTCAACAACCTTGACTACACCCACCCAGAACGGACAAGATCTTTGTAAAAAAAAACCACGAAACCCGCCAGTTGTCCAAAAAACCGACGAAAACCCAGTCCCAATAACACCCCCCAGGACCCTCTTGTAAACCAAGATTAATAAAATGTAACTGAAATGTATTTTTTATTGACTAATAAACTCAAAGATTGACATTTATCCTAACTAAGAATGGCTAACTATATTACGACGGATAGAAAAGAAACTTAGCTTTGTTTGATTTCAGACACAATAACAAGGAGAATGTGATGTGAAGTTCTGTTAAACTAATTTAGTCTAATAGTCGAGATTGGAAATGTCATCATAGTCCTCTCCCCCATAGTCTTGTTGTCCACCAAACGGAGGATACATTCCGATTTTCGACCAGGGACTCAACATGTTATTAGAGTACATCATATCGTAAGGGTTTCTCATCACGGGATAGCGAGGCGGAATGGCGTACGGATTCATGGGATTGAAAGACGATCCATACTGGGAGACACAGCGACCTCTTCGGGTGCCATAATCTTCGACAAGGAAATAACTACCACTCCTGCAGGGCCCACGTGTAAACGACTTGTAGCAGCCTCCTTCTGAGTTTGGTGTTGACTTCCAGTAAATGTGGCGGCCGTCGCATTTGCTTTCCGGACAAGGCGATCGATTGCACATACCATAACCGTTGGTATCCGGTTCCAGCCAGTTGCCATGGTCACAAGGGCCCTGGAGTCGAAAGAAGATGTGAACAACAATTATTGATAATTGACCGATTCAAATTCGGACGTGACAACACTTGTTATGTAAATACGATAACTTAGCGTAGCTTAATACCTTAGCGTAGATACGGTGGCACCTATCATCTCCTTTGAATAATAGCTGATTACGATCGCGGCATTGACACATGCCATTGATTCCATCGATATCAGTAAACACTTTGTTCAAAGGGCATGGGCCTGAATTAGACATGCCGCCTTCCCATCTGTTCATCAAAGATAAATTAATTTTCGAAATCAATTGAATTTGTTGAAAGTTTTGTACCCGACAGAGACGGGATAGCATCGTTTCGTTTCCGTGTAAAATCGATAATTTGGAGGGTATCCATAGCAAGGCCTTGTCAAATTTGCCAAATAAAATATGACTTGATAGTTTTAACTTAAACATTTTTTTAAAAAACAAAATACCTCTGGGGAAATCGAACGGCACAACCTCCGCCCACTGCTGCATTATTTGCCGCCACTCCGACTTTACCAGCGGACATGCAACCGTTCCACGGATAGGACACCATATTGCCGCAAGACGGGCGAGTGAATATACTGGAATCGTTGAGCTGAGGAAGGAATACTTCGTTGCGATGACACGGACCCCGATTGCCTCGCTGGCAGAAAAATTTCCTTCCGCACCTGATAAGAATTAATTCACATAAACATTCAGGAAAGAATAATCAAAATAAAATACACAATTACACTTCAGATTTGAGAAATTTGTTGGATGTTGGTGATGCAGTTTCAGCCAAAAGTTTGTTGTCCTGCAATGGTTGGTCGTATTCGTCGAAAAGTAAATCTTCGTAATCGCTGTAAGGATTAGGGGCTGGAAGTGGCCGAAGAGCGGGGGCACGAGCGGGAGCACGAGCAGGAGCGCGGGCAGGAGCGCGGGCAGGAGCGCGAGCAGGAGCGCGAGCGGGAGCTCGTGCCGGAGGACGTTGTTGGTTACCAGTATTCGCGGGTCCTATTGCGTTAACATTGTTGTCGTTCGAATCCAGACTCAGACCTAATGCAGCCATGTCCTCTTTAAGACGAGAGCGATCAACCGGAGTGTCTTCAAATCCCAAATCTTGCGATGATGATTGAAGCGACGCCGGATTCCGTCGGACGACTGAAGGAGCAGCAACCGATTCCTCCGCCCTTAAGGGTCCGGGCTGAGATGCCGAAAGTGGTCTGGGGATTGATCTTTGAGCTGGTTGTGCAGCGCCAGATGGTTGTTGAACTCTTTTGGATGTTCTATATGGGGTTTGGAGAGGTGCTTTGCGTGATTTGGGTTTCTTCGTCGTTGTCGTCGATTCCGTCAGGATCGCAATCGACACTACCATTAACAAGATCCACCACCGAAACTTTGCCATCTGTAATACCAAAATCAAGGAAGAAAAATGAGCAGCAGAATAAAAACAAGAACAAATAGAAAACTTGAAGCGCATACCTTTTCTTTCTCGACAGACTCGGCGATGAGGTAGCTACTTAGTATAGAGAGAATTGACGAATGAGGAAGAAAATGACGATCGCCTCTATACCATTCAACTCTCACAAGATAGTATAGTCAAACAATCACGAGGGGAGAAATGTCTTAACGGTAAGATAACTCGTGAGAGAGAGAAACAGTCCATATCAAGAATGAAATGAAACATAACCGAAAAAGAACGAGACCAAACACACAGGTGTGAAGCCTGTGAGACCCCACCCACCTGCTGTTCAATTTTCGAAAAAAACAAAAACAAAACAAACACAATAATCCATATAAGTGAAATAATAAGCATTCCTGGCTGATAGGCCGTGGGCGAGCAATGACATTTTCTTTTCGCTTTCCCTCGATAAGAGTAATATACATTCAAGAAAAGCTTCGGTGTCTACTTCGCTGCTAGAACATCGTTTGAAGACGTGGAGACCTCATTCTCCCGTGTTTACAGAGATAACGTGTCTGCAAGTTTCAGTAAAAAAATGTAGAGTTTCAGAGCACGATTATATTACACTAAGACGTAATCTAGGGTAATCTAGGATTATATACGATCTTTTGGGTTGATCAAACAAACCCAGAAAACATGGTGTACATGCCATATAAAATATTGAATTTTTATAGCAGCCTAACCAAAGGGCTTAAATCGTTATCTGGACTTGCTTATAAAGTTGTTGTCTAGACTGTTACTTTATATTCAACGGTTTAATTTTACGAAATGTTCAAATAAACATAGTAATAAGCTAATATAACTTGATAAAAAACAATCCTAAAATCTAAATTATAAGGCGGATTGCAATATTGGTGGGGCGGGGGGTTGGCCAACAATAGGTCAGTAACACGTAGATAATATGATATTTCGATTGACTACTCTTATCGTTATAAATTTGAAAATAAAAAAGAGGAAAAAAGGAAAGGAATGAAATGATTAAGAAAGAATCAGTTGCACTGCGACAGTCGCTGGCATTTCATCCAACCCTAAACACCATCAAATTTCCTGTCGTTCTAAGTGTAGCGTACGTGTGCAATGGCGCTTGGAAATAAAGTGTTAATTACCAGTTTGGCATTAATTGTCATGCAAGTTGTGATTTGCTCTGCCAATTCTGGGAATGATTTCTTCTTTGAGAATGAAGTCATTCGTGAAAAGGCTAGTTCTAGACGAATTGTAAACGGGAAATTGGTGTCCAATGAAGAATACGAGAAAGAGACTATATCGAATGAAAATCCGGCAGACACTAAAGAGAGTTATTTTGTAAACGGAAAAAAGGTGTCACCTATTGAATACAAGAATTACCAGATAGAAAATGGATTCTCGACAGACACGGAAGAGAGTCCAGTTGTCAACGGAGAAAATGAGTCACCTAATGAAAACGAGAATTATGAGACACTGAAGTATGAATACAAGACAGACACTGAAGAAGAATGTGACGAAAGCGGATCAGGAGAGGGAAGCGGATATCCAAGCCGATGCAAGCCTGGGAGCGGATTTGGAGAGGGAAGCGGAACTGGAGAGGGAAGCGGAATTGGAGACGGTAGCGGATCTGGAGAAGGTAGCGGATCTGGAGATGGCAGCAGAGGAGAATGGGCATCAACGTTCATTGACGATGAATAAAAATTGAAATCGAAAAATTCTGAAAAGTCACCGAACACACAGACAACGAACCTTCGAACCCTCATCCACCTGACATCCAGTCAAAAGACAGAACAATTCAATCTAAGAAATTAAAATTTAATAAAAATTAAAACTACTACGTCACTTTTGCGCAATGAAAACATCTTTTGGATTTTTTATGCGACACATTTTTCCTCGTAAGTTGAAGCGGATTTTTTTTTTGTCCTTTTCGTACAGAAAAGTAGTCCCCTACAAAAACTGTTAACATACCTCAACCATAATCTAGGCAACTTTTTAGGATTTTGAAGTTTGGTATTGTCTTTGTTCATTTTAATGTAAGCAAATACATATAGTAGGCTACGTGTTTTATCTAGGTGATAATCAAATAATCCACGTTGGCATAAGTCTTCACCCTCACGCGTAGGTAGGCCTATCAATTTCTTTATCAAATTATCTCCACGTATGTGAGTTAAAATATTGAAGAAATATGTGAGCCAATATTTCACAACTTTTTAATCAACCGGAAATTCTCTCATCGCTAATTATTTGATGACTGGTTAATTACATTTTAATGATTCCGGTTAGTAATAAATGAAATAATGCCATGCGACCCATGGTATTTGTTAGCCTGTGACACACTTACTTGCGAAATCACTTGAGATGTGTAATACCAGGATGAAATGTAAACGCGGGATTTTACACGACGTAGGATTTGTTAAAGTGAAATATGTTGCTTGTACCGATATCATCTGAATCACCTATCACCTTATCATCGCTGATTCAGGTCATGAAAAATAAAAAATGAAATGGGTAACGAATGAAACGGTTCAATCAGTTGCACGGTTGTCCTGAGTGGAAGTCGGTTATAAAATTCTGTTTAAAGAAATTACACCAAAAGTTACTATTGCAACATATTGCTTACCGAAATGGGGGTTAGTGTCAAATTTTTGCTTACTGCAGTTGTGGCTTGGAGTTTTGCTGGGCAAATTCTGTTTATTTGCTCCGGGGATGCTTATCCAACCAACGAGTTTTTCTTCCAAGATGAGCCCCACACATTGGTACGACGAGGTATTGTTCAAAAGAAATTCCAGACATCGAAAATCAATAATAATGCAATAAAAACAATACTGGATGACACGATGATTGATCAAGGTAGTGGTGACGAGCCGGATGAAGAAATTGGATCAGGGTTGTTAGATGGTAGTGGTGACCAGCCAGACGGTGAAATTGAGTCAGGGTTAGTAGATGGTAATGATGGTGAACCAGATGAAGAATTTGAGTCAGCATCGGTTGATGGTAGTGGTGATGAGCCAGATGGAGAAATTGAATCAGGCTTGGTAGATGGTAATGATAACGAGCAAGGTGGAGAAACTGAATCAGAGTTGGTAGATGGTAATGATGACAAGTCTGATGAAGAAATTGAGTCAGGATTGGTAGATGGTAACGGTGACAAGCCTGATGGAGAATCTGAACCAGGATTTCAACCTAAACCTGAAACAACTGAGCAAAATTCAGTTTTAATTCCAACAATTAGACCACCCCCACTAGAGCTGGTGTCAATTAAAGTGTAAGTACTATAAAATTACTATGTATGTTCACTACTAAAAATTGATTAATTTTGGGAGGTCAGAGACCTGAACATTTGTTTATGCACATAGTTATCAAATTCTAAAGTGGGAATTTTCAATACTTTGGAGCTTCCTTTGAATTTAATTGCAGATCTAGAGATAAATAAGAAATAAATGAACCAATTTGAAACACATGAAAATAATCAAAACAAAAACAGCATTGCCATGTAAAGTCAAACAATTTATCCATTAAAACAAAAATTGTGCTTCTTTTTTTCAACTAATATCTCTCGCATTTTGTTGTTTTATTATTGAAGTCATAAATATCTTTTGTAAACCTAAAAATCGTAAATATGGTATACATTTTCTATTTGCCTTCAAGTACGTATTAAAAATGATTCCAAGTAAAACGGAAACCGGAAGAAACGCATAATATTTTGGGCTGGAAAATATGCATTTCGTTTTGTAAAGTTTTTTTTCAAGTAACAGAAATATTTGTGTTGAAAAATAATTCTTATCAGCAGAGTGCAACACAAAGTGCTTGGCTTGGAGTTGCCACACCTTGATAACATGAGGGCAAACTAAGCGGCCGTTCCGAATCAGAGATAAACCAAATCTAACAAATAAATATAGTATACACTGTTGAGTCACAAAACTATGCGAGAAAAAGCTTGTTGTCACATCCGGCCAAAACAACGCATGAAAAGGCTAACATCAATTATTCATCTATTTCATCAAGGTGTGGTCAACGCTATTACTGTCCAAAAGGAAGCCGAGGTCCGTGTCCGGCCAACGAGATTTTGGTCGAAGAAAACGGAAGTGACAATCCAGCTGCAGAGGCGCCGTCATATTGCTCCGCCTATTCAAATTACCCATGGGACGGTTGCTTATCAAAAGTCAGTCAAGAAACTGAATCTTCCTCGTTATCGGCCAGATGCAATTTGAAATCGACAGCAGAACCCTGCACCGGATATCCACCTAGCTACCGCTATGATCCTGTCACGAAAACCTGTCGTCCCGCGGCATCTTCTAAGGGGTATTTCTTTTCAAATCAATTTAATGATTGACAACCATAACATTTGCATAGGCAAACTAACGTTCAAGAGATTAACGACATTCTCGACATAGAGATTGGCTGGTTTACGAATGCGGTACGGATCAAGTCTACATCGGATTGAATAGACAAATGGGTTCGTGTCAATGCATGAAGGAATTTCACCTTATTTACACTGCCGAGAATAAATGCTATGAGCCTTTCACTCGCGGGCCTTGTGAGAAGAACATGTGGCTGGTGCCATCTAGTCGTCGTGAAGCCAATTGTCGCCCTAGTCCTTGCCCGGAAAAACAGATCGACGGCAAACATTTCTACTGGAAAGGACATTTTCACGGTCCAGCCGGATGTTACAAACCGGGCACTCGCGGACCTTGCCCAGAAAGAAGCACGTTCATTGTTACAGATTACGTTTTGGGCCACGCCCGATGCGAACGCGATTGGAATTTTTCCATTTAATTTCGTCTTACCTCACCTTCGAATTAAAATTAATAAGAATTAGTAAACAAATTTACTGCCAAAACTATGGTAGTTTCACTAGTTTGACAGACTGTGAATAAAAATTACAATTGTTTGAAAAATGATTTCATTGCAAAATAAAAGTACACTACATTTCAAGACACATAATTACAAAATTCCAAATATTTCATTTTTTGGTCTGAAAAAAATTTTACAAAATTTTTTTGTTATTTAAAAACAGTTGAAAAAAGTAAAACTGTTGACCTAATGATAAGGACATTGATGTGAAATACTGATAAGACAAACAAAAAGATCGTTTATCTCGTTTCATTTGCCTATCGAGGCCATAAATGAACAGCATAAACGAAAAAAGCTGGTGCTGCGTAGCGTACATGTGTTACATGCCAATTTTGTGCTATAATTAATTTCGATTGACACAATAATTACCAGTATGTCAATTTTGTGGTTCGGGCGTAAATGGCTGACAGTTTTAGTTGCGCTGGCAATTGGTTTTATAGTAATTGTTGCTCTCAGTGCTAAAATTCACAAGGTTTCATCAGTACTGGACTATCAAAATTACGCGCAACTCTTCGTAAGTTCTGTTGTGGAGCCCAAAGAATTAGAAATTGATTGGAAAACTATGAATGTTACTACATTAACTCCTGACCAAATAATTGAATACTTTAAATGGTCAAATCAAACGTCTTGTAAACTCACACACGATTTTGGAGGACACATGCTTCAGAATCCAAGCGGACTCGACGGACAGAAAGCAGTTTGCCTTGACGATAAAATCGCACCAAAAGCGGGCAGTTGTGTCGTCTATTCGTTCGGAATCAACAACGAGTGGTCTTTTGATGAAACTATGGAAAATTACGGCTGCAAAGTCTATTCATTCGATCCGACAATGAAAGTAGAAACTCACAAACACAGCAAAGATGTTAATTTTTATAACCTCGGCATCGCGGATAAGGACGACGGTGGAAATTTTAAAACACTTTCGTCTATTTACTCGATGCTCAAGCTGGATCATGGGGATGCCATTATTGACTATTTGAAAATTGATATTGAATACAATGAATGGACTGTCATCCCAAACATAATTCAATCAGGGATGTTGTCGAAAGTGAGACAGATGGGCATAGAATTCCACTTGTACGCTCCCGCTACAGAAATTAACTGGTTTTACGATAGTGTCAAAATCGTAAAATCAATCGAAGATGCCGGAATGGTACGATTTGATTCGAAATACAACCCATGGTTCAACGGGATAATGCCTGCCATGAACAACATGACTGATTCTTTGGGTTACGAGATAGCTTGGTACCAGATCCTACCCTGAAAATCTAGTCGAGAATATATTTAAAATATTTCACTGTTAAACTGAAAACTGGAATGAACTGCGATTACGTATATATCAATAAATAAAGAACCAAAAAATTTGATTTGGTATCATAAAATAATGCCTCAACTTATTTTCTTTAGGCAAGAACTTATTAACATTAACTTATCATATATATTATAACTAGACAAATAATCAAAGAAGAGAAATAGTTCAAACATCATACCTTGCGAAGCGATTAGCAGATGAGCAGGTGTAAGTGTAACGCACGATTGTCTCGTTATTTTACGATTCGTCTGCTCTCTGCTGTAATAGTAATCCGCAGGACAGCAGCTCATCAGCTGACTGCAGACAGAATCACTGTTGAAGCCATAGGGCCTACTGTGATGAAAAATAAACAAAAAGTTTGTGTTTGGTGTTTCTGTATTAGGGGAAAAATTTCTACAATGTCGGAATGGATGGGATCATTTTAGTGTTTGTTTTTGTGAGAATAATGGCAGTGGAACGAGAATTAAACAGAAATCGTTACGTGATATTATTTCAAGAGGTGTCTAAATACGTCTACAACAAAGAAGGAAGAAGATGAAACTAAAGAATTAGATTATTATATTTGCTGGTTAATCTGTAAAGTAATTGAAAACGGTTATAGTGCTAAACCCATGAACACTTTCAGTCAATATGTTTTCCCCTTGAAGAAAAAACCGAAATAATAAAAAAGACCATCATATTCAGTCGATCCCTGTTCTTAACCATACATGTTATGAGTATAGCCTTTGATGTGGGAGTAGCCCGTGTTGCATCCGGTGGCAGATCCGCAAGGAGCGGGCATTGATGGCATCATGGGAGTTCCGTAGAAGCAAGGACTAGTGTTGCACGAGATTTGTGGTGGGCAAGGATTTCCGCAAACGGAACCCATAGATCCGCCACAACAGTTGGGGGATTGAACTGGCGGATAGAAGCACGGCGGCGATTGGCAAGGGTATGGACACTAAAGAGAGAAAAGCCAAATTACATAGTTGAATTCATTTAAATCTCTCATTGTGTTAATAGTACCGGCTGGTTGCAAGTGGATGTTCCTCCGCAGCAGCTTACTGGAACCGGTGCAGGTGCTGGTAATGGTATTGGTGCTGGTGGACACGAGGGAGTTTGACAAGTAGTTGAAGTACCTGGACTACCTGGAATGCCTGGAATACCTGGTTCACCAGGAGTACCGCGTTTGCCGTCGGTACCAGGTTTGCCAGGAGTTCCTGGATTTCCTGGTTCACCGTCTTGGCAGGAACAAGTGCCAGGAGCACCATCCTTGCCTGGACGACCGTTGTTTCCGGGAGGACCTGTTTACCAAAATTAACGGATTATATTAAATTCAATGAATCAGAAAATAAAGTTTGAATAGTTGTTCAACTTACCAGGTGGGCCCATTGGTCCCATTTCACCTGCGGTCTCGCATGCTGGGGGTCCTGGAGGGCCAGGTGGACCTTTACAAAATCAATTAAATTACATTTAAGTGGAAAATTCCGAGAATTAATTAATTACCAGGTGGTCCTCGAGGTCCTGGGTAACTATCGCAGGAGCTTTCGCATCTCGGAGCGGGAGCAGGGCATTCCACTTCACAAGGAGCGGGAGAAGGACATCTCGTCTCACAGGAAGGAGCGGGAAGGCAGGTATCATCTTGAAAAATCAAATAAAAAAAGGAAAAAACAAGAAAAACATTTCGTTAACAGTCAGCTTCTTATTAGGGGTCAAGGAGAAATACAGAAGGGCTTGTCCAGATAAAAAGAGATCCCATCAATAATTCTAGACATAATTTTCTCAAATGAAAGACGAAATAGCGCCGTCTGGGCGGTGGCAACTGTATAGCGCCAGTCAGACTCATCCAAAAGGTCAAACGTCAGATTATTGTAATTCTAGCCGACACACGAGCGAGCGAATTCAGCAGGATCACAAATGTCGTACAGCTACAAAATCACTTCTATATTATAATTAACAATTGAAATAATTACTTACAGTCACACGACGAGCTTTTGGTTTGCGAAATGACGAGGATCTGCGCATAAAGACGTTGAATCATCAACCTTTGGCGTTTCAATTCAGCCTGGAACATGGCGATTTTCGGTCCGTAAGTTTCGCAGCTGCTGCCGCAGTTATATTCGCAAGACGGAGCACTGGGACAAATGACGGACGATTCCGTTTCGCAGTTTCCGTATTGCAATTCGTTGAGACGTTGCTGGTACTCGTCGGTGCCCGTCCACGAAAGGAAATCGTCGTCGCCCTGGGCCTGTTTCCTCATGTATTCCAGGTAGAGCAAATTATCGGCATTCTTGCGCACAAGTTCGATACTCTGTCTGGCGCAAGGAGCAGGAGCAGGAGCAGGAGCAGGTTGCCTTCCCCACGACTTGGGTGGTGGGTAGGTGCAGGTTGCTAAAGCCACCCAACACAAAATTAGAAACAACTTCATGGTGACTGCGAAATGACTGATGGGCATCTTAATCAACTGGGCAGCTTTTAAAGGCTTCGTTTTTCTGCGGGATACGGTTGCCTAAAGGAATGGAAATTCCCAAAATGGGTTGGCCAGCAGTCCACCATCAGTGCACGAGCTCCTCTACAGATAACCTCTATAAATTTGTAGAGCTAAAATGAACTCAAAGCACTGGTGATGACCCGCCGACAAACTCGTATCTATCGTCCAGCAATTCCACTCTGATTTCACGTCCGGCCTTGGATTAAAACATGAAATAAAATTTAAGTTTCTGATGCAAAATAAAGTCACTAACGAAGATAAACATATGGTACTATATACCTCGTATATACATGTCTCGATCTTTAGACACCACTCCTATGCGGTATCGTCTGGAATCCATGGCGCAGGCCTGTCACGATCCGGATTCAATGTCACAAACATGTCATTCACACCGCCTTATATTTCTGGAAAAATAAATCTTGTCTGAATGTATGAAAAATTCAGTGATAAGTTAACATGCAGGCTGCCCAATGTCTGCTTCGTTTTACGAGGACTGAACGGCCTTATAGCCTACTGTCTAGAATCAGATTATAAGCATTTCAGACCAATTGTGAACGAAATTAAAACATAGAAAAAGCGTTGGCTTAAATGGAATGTAGAAATCGTTATCAAATAAATGAAGAGTGATATTTAATATGGACGGCTGTTGGAGTATCGATCCCATTTTCTTGGCTGCCGGATTTCACTGGAGAGAATTGAATGATTAAATCCCCAGACGACGGAGCATTAGTAATTCATAGGAATAGAACCGTCATTTGGAGCTCTTGTAATCTGCTCTGCCTTAAACAGAAGCACTCAGAACAGATCACTATTTAGCTAGACCCACACAATTTCAAAACTCAATTATGGACATGAATCTAATGCCTCCACTGTGTTGAAGAGAACTAAATAATTCTTTAAGACATATCCGCTCTTTCCGCCGAAAATGTAGTATAAAAATTAAATTACCTTTTATTGGGCATCAATTGAAGATGGGAAATTGCTTTAACACGCAATTGAGAAATGTCAGTAGCGTAGGCAATGAGACTTTGATGGAAAAGTTCAAAGGGTTCTTACCTTTGTTGTCACAGCCACTGATGAATAATTCAGTTCCTCTGTAAATTATCACCTTCAACGGAAGTTTGGCGGAGTGGTCCTGGTAGAGTGCCTGTAAAATCACAAAGTTTCCCCCCCCCCCCCCGGTTTTCCCTCTCCAGACTTCCCAACTTTGCACCAATTCACAACTATTCCCGTACGAGCTTTCTTTTTAAAATAAATAATAATAAAAAAAAAACTGTGTGTATTCTTACAGAAAATGAGGTTGGCTACAAAAGATGGTGAATAAGCTAAATAGGATGAAAAGCAAATTCATGGTTTAACTTTTTTAAATGAACTGTGAAATCAAACTTCTTTTTTTTTTTTTGTTGTACAGCTTTTTTGGCTAATTGTCTAATGCATTTTTTCTTTCAATCTTATCCCTCACTGCCCACTATGAGAAATCAAATAACTGCAAACTAAATTATACTGCCGAACGCTGGCATGTTACTTGTTGCTAAATTAACCTTTCCATGGGTATCCTCCTCCGCAACCGCCAGTGGCGCAAGGGGCTTGCTGTGGTGGATAGTAACACGGTGGCGATGCGCAAGGGTAAGGGCACTACAAATTAAATATAGAGATTTAACGAATTAAAGGTGATGTTTCATTGAAAATTATAAGTGAAAATTCAATACCGGAGAGTTGCAGTTCAATGTCCCACCGCAGCAGCTCACTGGAACTTGAGGAATTGGAACTTGCATTGCCATTTGGCATGGAGGTTGTGCGCAAGGAGCTGGTGGCATTGCCATTTGGCATGGAGGTTGTGCGCAAGGAGCTGGAAGAGCTGGCATGGCTGGAACTCCCGGCTCACCTGGAGGACCTTTGGGACCGTCAACGCCTGGTGTACCAGGAATACCAGGAGTTCCCGGCTCACCATCGTTGCAAGAGCAAGAGCCAGGCTCGCCATCCTTTCCGTTACGGCCAGGACGTCCGTCGAGTCCAGGTGGACCTTTACAAAATAAATTTAATTACATGTAGGTGGAAAATTCCAAGAATGAATTAATTACCAGGTGGGCCTCTTAGTCCCATTTCAGCTGGAGAATTGCATGCTGCAGGTCCTGGTGGGCCAGGTGGTCCAGGTGGTCCTCGAGGTCCTGGGTAACTATTGCAGGAAGATTCACATCTCGGAGCGGGGCAACGACTTTCACAAGGAGCAGGTGCAGCAGCACAAGGAGTTTCACACGGAGATTCGCATGCGCCTATCGAATAATATAACAATCAAATATCAGTCAATAAATCAAAAAGATGGAAGAGATATTTTAACAAAATAATAATGTTACTTACTTCCACAGGAACTGCTGGTTTGCGAAATAGTGAGGATCTGCGAATAGAGACGCTGAATCATCATCTTCTGGCGTCTCAATTCCGCCTGGAAAGAAGCGATTTTGTCTGCGTACAACTCACAGCCGCTGCCGCAGCTAGATCCGCAACTAGCCTCCGCGCACGGAGATTCGACCATTCCGCAGTCCATGTTAACTGAACGCAATTCGTTCAGGCGTTCCTGGTACTCGTCGGTGCCTGCAAAGGATTGCCATTCGTCATCGCCCTGGGCCTGTTTCCTCATGTATTCCAGGTAGAGCAAATTGTCGGCATTCTGGCGCACAAGATCGAGATTCTGTCTCTGGCAGGGAGACCTGGCAGGGTAATTGGCGCCAGCTGCCAAAGTCACGCAACACAAAAGTAAGAACCACTTCATGGTTACTACTGCCGATCGGCTACTGAATTATTTTTCATCATAGGCAGTGGCTTTTTATAATTTTGAAAAAGCCACAAAGATGTAAGCCTAAAAGAAAGATGGATTCATCTGAAATCTCTAGTCCTATTTTGCCTAGAGGAAACGGAAGTATTCAAAAAGAGAAAAACAAAATGGTCGTCGGCCGGGGGCATTAGTTTGTCTTTGCTCTTTCGATAACCTTTAAAAAACGACTAAATGTAAATATACTTATATAAGAATTGTTGCACTCTGGAGATGGGTTGAACTGAACTATTTGACCGCTCCCGGAGTTTGGCCCTTTTCACGCTCTTGGGTGTTGTTTATCATCGAAACTAATGTTACACGTCCGGCCTTGAGATTCGACTACGACGCAAACAAAAAATCATCACGATTTATAGAGTTAACAATTTTATATGGTATACATACATACTTGACCAGACTCTGTATGGTGTGAAATATCTGGAATCTATCCGTCAGGCCTGCCGCCGAAAGTTGTGAAACAAATCTTGAACGATGTTTTCGAAAGATATATACAATCCAGGCTCCCGAAATCAGAAAGAACCACACATGTCCGAATAAGGACTTGTTTGTTTCCGCCTAGTTCTGAGCCCATTTGATAACTGTCGTATCAAAAGGTTACCACCATCGCTTCAATTTTTTTTTTTTTTTTTTACGGCCTCAAAATGTTATTGGGTCCAGCGCTGTACAGTCGTGAAATGTTAAATACATTTAAAATCAAAATGTTTGACTGAGATAGTTTGGCGGTAAATATTGTAGACGAAAAGTTTTCTACAATTCACTAGTCGACACTCAAACTTTGCGCTAGGGTTGACGACAATATCGATCGCCTCTAAAAACCCTTGTAACTCGAACTATTCCAATTACTGTTCCTGAAATGTTAATACTTGGTAATAATTAACTGTCGTACTTGAAACACAAACAAGAAGTAAATGTCCCCATCAACTATTCAGGCGGGGCAACAGTGGGGGTTCAGTATCTTATACCAGCATTAAAGTTGAGCAAAGTCTATTAATGGACAACAGGAGAACTTGATGATTACCTTTTGAAAATCGAGGAATACGAAAAGCCGAATCAGTCTCATCTAGCTTAGCTTTAAACATGCACGAGCTACTGTGTGGCCCGACAGTGTGTATTGTTCTGTTTAAAACATCTGTTGGGCTACATGTAAGGGCGTCATTCCTAATTAGACACTCGTCTACCGAGAGAAAGAGAGAGTTAAAAGTTAGGAAAAAAAATGCTGAAAACATTATTATCCAGAACGAAATATAATAACAAATTCTAATAGGAACGATAATACGATATTGAATTGCGACCTCTGGCGACACGTCTTGTTGGACTACATATCAGACAACAAAACCAGCTGACGTAAGGGTAAAACATCAAGGATTAATTCGGGACGACCTCATTGTTAAACGTCCTTGTACCAGAAAAGATAGTAGTCTCCATTTTTAGGAAACATATCGTCGACACCTAAAGGCAGTAATCGAAATTAGTCGAAATGAATGCGCAATGAATTAATTTTTAAAATTACCTCCGACTGCGACGTAATGAGGTGCGATGACGGAAGGCGGATTCGCGGGATCCGGCATCATTGGCATGCAGAAAAGGAGCCAGAAATGGAAACCAATGTACTGATCCCTGTGACCTCCTATGGTGTGGATGTAATGCCCGTTGGGCCAGACGGAGGCGGAGAACTCGAAACGCGGATCGGCTTCGGCCGCAATTTTCATAGCCTCGTAGAAAGAACTGTTGGCCGGAACGGTCAACTGGATCGCGTAAACGTCCGATCGATTTTGCCCGATCCACACCTGAACGTAAATTGTTTGAAAATAACTTTCAAAGTGATTTTATTGCTTTACTCTCAACTTACGACGTAAGTAAAGTGGACTTTCTGAGCCGGATCGCCACCTAACGATCCAGCGGATGGTATAGTCGTAGGGATGGTTGGAGGTGGCTGGGTAGTCGTCGTATTGAGCTGGCCCGACTGATTGTTAAGATTAGAGCATTGACTGTAAAGGAAACCGTAACCAGGTTGCGTTGCCAGGGCTAGAAGAACTTCGCTGGTCGTGAACAAATCGCCAAATGATCCATCCGCCTTTTGCTGGCTCCTTAGCCAGTCGACAGTCAAGTCCGGACGCCATGCTGGCAAAGTTATTGGCTTGGCCGTTGGTTGTTCTTCCAGCAGTTGGCCAGGGATTTTCAAAGCCTGAATGGCCAGCGCAGTTGTCGCTACGTTATGATCAAAAGAGCCATCCGGCTGTTGCTGAGCCGCAATCATTTTCAGTGGCTGTTCCAAAAAGTCTTGTAAATGACGATACTTTGGGCTGCTCTGGTAGAGGCAAGAAGTAGCCAAAACTACCATGGCCAGCAAATCTAATATAAACAACAAAGCCAGAAAAATAAAAATAAATAAATAAAATAGAGTAAAAACTCTTTTAGTTATCATTAGTGCATCTTTTTTTTAAATAAAAATAAAAAGTAGCCGGAAAAAGGCAATACATCATGATTAACTGTGACGTGTAAAATGAGCGAAAGTTAATGGCCAATACATTCAATGCATTAAATGTAGTGTCTACCAATGCTGTGCGTCTGGACGGGCGGCTGATTGATGGACTCGAGTAGCTTGACTACGTGACGTCGCTTGAGATGCCCGCCTCCGGCACAAACGGCCATCGCATTGAAGGCGAACGTGAACGGTTGCAAAAGCTTTCCATCGTGATCCTCTTCCAGGACCAAGATAGGCGCTGGTTGTTTACGTCATAAAAGAGAAAGAACAAAAGAATATATAAAGAAACATTGGGATCGAGTTTTTGATATTTTTTTCCCGAAATGGAAACTTTGTGAGCTCACCGAGAATATCCTGGCCGTAGAAATCCCTCGGGTTGCGGCACATGGCCGTTAAAGTTAGAGCAAACAGACTGCGACTGGGCTCCAGGGTGTTGGCCTGCTCCTCCTGCGGAGTCGATCCTTGATTCCTTCAACCGAAAGATAAAAGTTGAGTTTAGTCATCATCTCTAGACTTCTCACGACTTTGAATAATTGATATCACGTAAAACTCGACACTCCACTTTATTGAATTATTAAGAAAAAATAAAAAATAACCTGAGCAGAAATAGAAGAAGTTGAATGTCAAATTCCTGTCGCAGGATCAATCCTTGGAGACTATTGGGATTGAAGTTGACGGTGGACGACGCGCCTGTGGTGGCGGAACGATCGGCGATGACCCGCAACAGGGCTAGGAGGGCCCTTGGCGTGTCAACCCCCCAGCTGCCGGATTGTTTGGATCGTTCGAGTAGCCAACTGGCAGACGGCTGGATCAAGTCATCCGCCGCCATGGTCAGAATCGATCCACCACCGGCAGCGTTGTTATTGTTTTGCGGGGCACCTATACATACAACATGCGTATAGGGGACACAGACCACCAGTAAAAACACACAATACTTAATCGTGAAAAACAAAAAATAATACACCAAATGATAAATCGATTGTTTGGACGAATCCGCCAGTATTTTATATGGCAATGTACATGCGTCATTTCGGAGCCACAAAAGTTTCTTGGAAATGTGCCCCCAACCCATCCAACCCTCCCTTCCGCCACCCCCTGGATTCGCTGCCATCTCAGCTACGTGTGTGTCGTATCAAATTACAAAAACCATACTCGGAAGAAAAATCTTTTTTTCTTTCCCCGACGCTATCGACAAGTGCAACATGAAACGCGCCTTTGAGGTCTACGCGTTTTAACATTTCAAAGAGCAAACGCTCGAGGAGCTCATTGGCTGCTGTTCACATGTCAGTAAAAAATCTCTAACACGATGATCCACTCGGCTCTTTTTTTAATGCCCTCCGGAAACAAAATTCTAAAAAGAAAAAGTCAATTCGAATAGAATTTCACCTTTTAGTTTCTACATTTTTCAACATCGAGCGGTTGTCATCGATTGATGTTTCAATCACGTTCCATCACGACTCGTTGCGTTTCTATTAAAAATAAGGAGCGCGCTGTTACTTACCGATTACCGGGGTCGAGAAATGGATCAGCAAAATGAAGCAAGCCAAGGACACGGAAGAAGTGGCCAATCCTCCCGACACTGTCCCCCTGTTGAAAGGTGGAAATCCTCGTGATTTTGGCCGGCGATCCATGAATGCAGATGTTGTTCTCGATGTGAAAAGCGGTGCGGAGCGGCGTGGCCGTTTACGTTGAGTTGCGGCGAACGTCTGGCTGGCCAACGCGTTGGTTGTTTGCCCTTTTCTGTTGTTCTTTTCTCTTCTCCTCGTCTTCTTCTTCTTCTTCAATAAGGGACGAAAATGGAAAGATCTCGAGCTGAGGGTTTTTACTTGGCAAAGAAGGATCAAGTGAAATCAAGTCAATGTGAAAAAGGAGGAGGAGCTTATCGATCCTGCGGGAGTTGTCTCTGCTACGTGCGCACGTGCGCTGTTAAACTCCACGGTGACGAAGACTTGGCGCTTCCATGGGAAACGCGAATGTATTTCATATCCGGTCACGTAACCATCCACTGCCCCTTTTTGATTTGATGGTATTAACTTTCATTTTTCTTTTTAAAATTAAAAACCTCGCCAACATGCCAATCGACCTATAATAATAATAATGGAATAAAACAAAATTAATGACGCCATCCCGCTGTGTGGGGGGTAGCAGGTCGTCGAGTGTTTTTGAAATTTCGTGTCGTTCGTTCTTCAATCTCGTTATCGACACCAGTGCCACACGGTGGATGTATTGCCGATACAGCAACAGCAGCAGCAACAACAAAAAAAAAATGTTTGGGATTCGAAATTTGGATTTTCAGAGAAAAAATGAGATAATAACTAAACAATTTTTAAAAACCACAAAATAATAATCATTATATAGTTATAATAATTAAGTAAGGGATCGAGGAGAAAGGGCAAAAGGCAGGTTCAAGGATCTGGAAGGGAGAAAAAAAAAAAAAATAAATGAAAAGGTAATTTTTTTTTTCTTCATAGAGGCACCTAAAGTGAGAATTAGAACAAAAAATACAACCGGGGAATTTTTTTTCTGAGAAGAAGGAAAAACATTAACTACAACCCAAATAAAAGGGAAAAAAAAAAGATTATAAAATAGTTTCGTGATTTTTACACGTTTAACAAATGATGATGGCATGACAATGAGCGAATTGAAAAAGATCGAAAGAAAGAACTTTTTCCCATTATCCCCTCCGTGTGCTGCAAAAGACTACACAAAATTATTTAGATAGAGAAAAAAAAAGATGGAAAATAATCCAACTTTGATGAGTCTGTTTTCTTTTTTTTTTCGTTTGATGAGAGAAACATGTACAGGCCCAGATGTGAAAAAAAGAAAGGAAAAATTACAAACAAAACAAACTGGAGCGCGGAAGAGAGGAATGAAAATAAAACATAAGCTTTTTCTTCTTCTTTACCTATTCAAAAAGGCTGTAGGACATTATGTTGTTGTTTTTTTTCGAGAAGATGTATAGTGCGCCGTTATTCGAGAGAGGATACAAGTGCGTCAGCTTTCAAGCATGAATGAAACCCAAAAAAAAAAATCCACTCTGAATCGATCTCTGCTGCTGCTATTTTGAGGGTGGTAAGATATTATTCTTTCCAAATTTTTTCATTTCTCTTGTGTTTTTTTTTTTGTTGCTTTTGTTTTTCATTTTTTTTTTGTTTGTTTTGAAATAGAACCAACAATGGCACACTGTGGGAACACCGCGCCCTGCCCGGCTTTATGCTGCAAAAAAAAAAAAAAATTGGGGTTGTGAGGGAATACAGAAGGAAGGATTTTTACATTTTCACTGAAGAATTAGAAGAAGTGCCAAAATATGTTGTTGTTGTTTTTTTACTTTTTGAGTTGTTTAAGAGGCGAAAAAATAACAAAGAAAAAAAAATGATTGTTTAAGGGTTCTAACGAAATAATCCGCATTAGTTTGATAGCTTTTTTTTCTGGTTTTATCGGTATTATCCTTTTTGTTGTTATGTTAACGTCTGGTAATTTTCTTCCTCGTGTTCTTTCTATCTCGATCCTTCTTCAGCGACATTCCCAGACTTTGACCGTCTGATCGACACTGCCCGTCACTACGTAGGGCGCCGTACGGTGGAGATCTGTCCGAAGAGAAAATCGGTAATCAATAAAGTGCGAGAAAAGACACGTTGGAATAAAAATATCAAGATGTTCCGATACGCACCCAGAGACGTGCAAAAGTGCTGGTGAGCTTCGAGGGTTTTGAGGCACCGCCTGTGACGCAGATCCCAAACGCGAAGCGTCTTGTCGTCAGCGGCACTTAGCAAGTACTTGCCACCCGTGTGGAATACCAGGCCGCGCACCCAATTGTCGTGCCCGGTCAGAGTTAGAACGCACAGGCCAGTAGATACATCCCAGATCTTGATGGATTTATCTCGAGAGCCGGATGCCAAGAAGGGGCCCGTGAGATTGGATTTTTTATGGTTCTCAGTGGGTGCCGAGTTGGAAGAAGAGGCAGCCAAAGCTGTGGCCTCTTGAATAGCTGCCGTAGCAGACTCGGGCGCCCAGGCAACACATTCGACTACGTGCTCGTGCTCTCGCATCTCCATCTGAAGATTATCGCAGGAAGAAATCAATTTCTTTGTATGTGACATGAGCGAAACGGAAAATAATAATAAAAAAAAAAACTACTGGGCGGATGAAATACCTTGCATTCCTTGGAGGAGAGAAGCCAAATGCGGACGGTTTGGTCGTTGGAACAAGAGGCGAGTAAAAGACCGTCGGGTGATACTCTGATCTGCCGCACCCACTCTCGGTGTCCCGAAAGAGTCTTGACGCAATACCTGACCATATTGAGAAATGTTTCGGTAATGGATGTACATCCAAAAGACAAAGTCCAACACTGCACAAATTGAGGTGTGAATGAATCAACACTTACCCGGTTGCCACTTCCCAGATTTTTATGGTTTTATCACGACTGGACGAGACGAGAAAATCGCCCGTAGGTAGGAAGGTGACGCTGCTAACGTTATGGTCATGACCCTGCAACGTTTTGGTGCACTCGAACGTGTTGAAATCCCACAACTTGACCGACATGTCTGCACTGCAAGAAGCTGCAAAACGAAAAACATGATTTCGCAAATTTTATCTCGTCGTACTTGTTGGTTGCGTAATATATTTACCAAGCATTTTCCCGTTCGAGTCAAAGGTTACGTCTTGCACCGAGTCAGTGTGGCCCTTGAGCGTACGTTCAAAGTCACCCGTTTCGAAATCCCATAATTTGATAGTGGCGTCTTCGCTTGCTGAGACGAAAACACTAAATACAGGATGAAACACCACCTGTCAAAAATTTGTCATGCAAATTAGCACTGCTTCCATCTTACTTCAGAATAATAATGTTGTTGTTGCAAATGTTACCTTGGTAACTGGTGCTCGATGACCAGACAAAATGTACTTCTCTGGAGCTCTGGGAATCCATTCTGTGGGGCTCCGCTTTTCCCTCGTTGGGGCCCCAGCAATGAATTCTTTCTCAGCTTCAGCCAATTTGGCTTCTAGCTCCATCACCTGCAAAATATAAAAGGTAAAAGCGTGTTATTAAATAATTAAACAACAACCACTGTGTAAAGTTAGGTACCCGTTTCTGAAGCCTGACAACAGAAGTCCACTTCTTTTCCAGCAACCCAGTGTACTTTTTGTCAACATCTCCACTAATGTCTGCTTCTCTCTTAAATGCTTCAAGTGAGTCTACATGGCCGCTGGATAGTAAGTAGTCAGCAATTGCTCTATTCCTGTAAGACAAAATTGAGTCTGTAAGAAACCAATCAGCTCCAAATACCTAAATTTTTAATAACACACAATTCTTCTTTTTGGCGCTGTGACAACACCATTCTCATTGTCCTCTCCTCGAGGAGCGGCAGACGGGGGCTATTTCTTGGTCAAACTTCACTTGAAGAAACTGCTGCTTTTCGGCGATTGAATACACAAATAAATCAAGACGCCGCCCGAAAATGTTGATCGAGTGTTTAATATTTAAGTCGGGCTATCTGGCTATGGTTTTTGACACATCTGCAATAACTACTACTCCATCTTTGGGTTAGAATTCTGCAACAGCAACCATCTTTTCGTAGTTGCCAGCTTCAACAAAACTCCGCACGAAACAGGTACTAGATATTGTTACGTCAACTCCCCGTTGAAATTTTACACGTAACGATGCTAACAACGAAAACCATGAGCCCCTCCCCTTTGATTCCCGATTGGCCAATGAACGAGTCGACCATCTTCGTTTGTCTGCCATCTATCCATAGACCATCACAACTTAATCTGGGATTAAAGTGTGTGGGCAAGAGTTTTTCAACTTTTAATTGCAATTTTTGACAAGTATCTTAGAAATCAACATAGTTTTAATCAAAGAGCGGATTCTAGGAGAAAGACTCGGGAAAATTTACCTTGTTGAACATGTAATTCAAATTTATACCGCTTGGTGCAGATCAGTGTTGATGGCAGTGGTGTGTTTCTTTGCGGAAGGAAATTTAACAGGGGCTTCGGCTTGTTCCTACCCGTATCTTGTGAAACTTGAAAAATAACCTCTCAAAGTAAAAATTCTCGCTCGAACCGATGAGAACCGGGATCAACGGTACTTTTGATTACTCCAACAGCTGTAGTACTGGTAGGAAAACTACAACTGTTGTGTGTAACAAGAATGAGTTCCTCTTCTGATGTACAGGTAAATTAACCGTGAAACTTTTCACTTTACCGCACTCTAGTGCCATTTGACTGCCGGCTATTGCTGTCAACAGAGCCTTATGTTTTTTTTATTGCTCGTACATCGTAATCAGGTCCAAGGCTCAAATGATTGGAGTATTGCTTCAAAATTGTCAGCAATCACAGCTGGTTATTATAAAGACTTATTTATTTCTTGTTTCGCCCAAAAACCAGTCAAGAGATCATCTCTTATTCATCGAGGATATTATGTTAGGGCCAAAGCTATGCATTACATTTTTGACAGGTTCCTGTCTCAACATCCAAAGTGTCAGGTATCATAAACAGAAGCCTTTGAATTTCTCACTTGAGCAGCTTTACTAGTGCCATTTGATATTCTGCAGATAATCTCCTTTGGAGCTGGTTTTGATGATTCCTACTTTACATTGAGGCAACAAGGACACACTCAATGCCAGTATGTCGAAATTGATTTCCAAGATGTTGTCACTAAGAAATGGCAATTAATCAAGAATCACCCTTATTGTGCAGAGCTAGCTGCAGAAAAGGATGCCTACCAGCTTGTGGCAGCTGATTTAAGGAATCTTCCATCACTCACAAAGCTGCTGTTTGAAGAACTATTGCTGAGTCCCTCAGATCCCACATTATTCATCTCTGAATGTGCCATCACATACATGGATGAATGCAGGTATACCTGATTGAATAATTCATTTGAAAGTCATTAAATAGAAAATTTCCCCGACAGCTCTAGCAAACTGATTGAGTGGTGCGGGACCACGTTCCCGAACGCAGTTTTTGCAGTCTATGAGCAGATTAGACCAAACGACGGTTTCGGAAGAGTGATGCAACAGCATTTCATCCAACTAAGCATACCCTTACTAAGCCTACCGGTTTATCCTGACCACGAAACCCAACAAAATCGTTATCTTCATAAGGTTTTTACTTTTTACGAATTTTTTTCATTTTTATAGAATGAAAGCTAATTTTCAATTTTTAGGGCTGGACTTCTTGTGAAGTTTACGATATCAATGAATTTGTCCATAAACTTGTGCCGTCTGATGAGCTGGAACGTATGAGAAAACTAGAAACGTTCGATGAGTATGAAGGTTTCAATGAAAAGTGTTCACATTACATCATACTAACGGCGGCCAAAGGTTTATTTCAGTTTACAACATTAACCAATACAAATCTTGATTCGTAACTTTTTTCCAGGAAATTGTAAGACACCACTTCCAGTCAAAGATCAGGAAACCAAAGATCACGTGTTTGATACTACTAGTCTAAAAAGTTGGCAACTTTTCAAGTCCCCGATCCAACGTTATGGACAAGCTGGATGCGCCAATTCTATTGGCATTTGGATAGTGGGTGGATTTGGTGCGCGGCCACAAGGGCACGGAAGATTAGATGACTTGATCCTTGCTCGCCGGGATGGGACAATCGAATCCAGATTAAAAGACAAAAGATTGGCAAGAATGTATCATTCACTTCACTTCATGCAGTCCAGGCTTATTGTCTATGGTGGGAGGACACACCCTGCCATGGCTTTGGGTGATTTGGGCTTCATTGACACGGAAAGAAATGAAATCGAATGGCTGGACGGACAGCCCGAAAACGGATGGCCTGAGCCTCGCTGGCGTCATGCCTCATCCATCATTGCGCCGTGCAGCATTTTCATTTGCGGCGGTTGTGGTCGACAAAACAATCTTTTAAATGACTGTTGGGTGATGCGGGTTCTTCTCCAGTCAGGAACTAAAACGCCATCCGTCAAATGGGAGCCTTTCCTGTCACTGCCATCCGGCCGCCATTCCGCTGTTGCGTCATATTGGAAAGATTTGATTGTTATCTCTGGAGGATTAAATAAATCGGAAATGGCTTGCCAGCCCACACTTCTCGTTTCGAATACGAGTTGCAGCCAAGAATGGAGGGAACCCGTATGGAGTGGACCATCACCTATTCCTCGTTATTCCCACCAGGCTCTCGTCACGACTGACAATCGAATGATTCTCGTTGGAGGAATTTCCACCTGCCACCCAAGCTCACCTGGCGTTTGCGTCATCGATTTACAAAGTTGGACGTGTGTCGAATATTCTCTGCCTGTAAGAATGCCTCACACCTTTTAAAATTGGAATTTTCTCAATTGAAATTTAATTCTTTCTTTTTTAAAAAGGTTCAAGACATTGCGCAACCGGTGATTCTCGCCAGCTTCAATGCTCAATTGATTGAAGAGAATGAAGACACGAAAATTCTCTGCTGGGGTGGTGGTAGTCCCTGTTTCTCATTTGGTACTCACTTGAATGGCGTCATTGTTGAATTGGAAGTGTAAAACAAATAAAGAGGAGACACACACTTTTCATTTGAAAATCCGTTCAATGTATTGGATGATTTATTTCGTTATTTTACAACAAGACAATACCCTTCAATATTTATATATATAATAATGCACACACAGACAGCGCGGTAAGTGAAAAAAAAACTGGCGAAATTAATCTCGATGAAATTTAAACAAAAAATTGAATAGCGAAGAGACGAGTTAAAGACAGGATAGAGAGGGAGGCAGGGTTGACTAGCAAGAAAAGGGGAAAGAAGATAAGAGGATCATATCACATCACCTGGACTTGCCAGATGTTTTGAAACGAATTTTTTTTGTTTGTATGCAAATTTTTAAATAATAAGGTTAAAATAAACACAAAAAAAGGGGTAAGGGAAAAAGGGGCTCGGATGAAAAAAATAGAATGGCGCGGCAGACCGGACAGGGGGGTCACATGGTACCAAAAACAGGTTGTGCGAGCTTCTGTTGGCGGGCGCCAGCTGTCAGACGATCAAGCGGGTGCGTCTTACCATAAAGTTTCCGCTCTTTGACGGCCGGGCGAGGTGATTGAGCCATGGGGATGAAAGGATCGTTCGGGACAGGGGGTTTTGCGGCTAAAGAACGGCGCTGCGGGACGTTATTACTAGGCTTGTAACTGGGAGTGTGCAGGCTACTCTCGGACCATCCGCGAGGTCGGTCCATCTTCTTCACAGGTCGGTGTGGTGTTTCAAACAAGCCCACAAGAAGTTTGACATTCAGATCCACCTCTTCGGCCGCTGCTTGGGCTGCACTGTTCCAATCTTGAGGTCCTTGAACTGCCAAGAGAAAACTGATTATCACATCTGAGTCATGCATCAAGTAAGGCACACTATATATTACCAGGAGAGTAGGTCATCCGCTCAAGGCTGAGGCTACGTTTGCGGAGTCTTTCTCTTCCAGCAGCCGGCCTTTGCCGAGTTGGACTGGTCTGGGTGCTTTGTGACGAAGCCGCAGCTAGCGCAGCTAAAACAGATTGAGGGGGAGCGAAAGATCCGGTCAGAGGGCAAGTAGCTTTGGCTTCTAGAGCTTTCCGCAACCGCATAACGCTGATGCCTTCAGTCGATGTTTCGGCAGTGTCGGAGATGCTCCTGCTCAACAACAGAGCGTTAGAAACGGATTCTTCCGGCAAACTTCTTCGTTGTTGCTGTGGTTGCTGATGTCCGTTGTTGGCTTTTTCCAGCGCTTCTCGTTGCATCCGCACTAAACCTCGGCTGCATTCGTTTGGAAGCGAAGAATCCTGTTGTTCTTCGGACGGGATTGTTGGAAGTGACGGGTCGCTGGAGTAACTGGGCATTCTCGATGGTGAATCGGAGTTTGTGTTATTCGTTACAGGGACAGCTCGAGATCGAGTCTCGGTAGCGCCCCATGATCGCTGTCGTAGAGGCGATTCGCGTGGAATAGATCCATCCGACTGGCGTCTTTCTTCGCGCTCAAACACACGATCGACACGATCTGAAAAGACATCCGAAATTTTGACTTCTTGTTCTGGTCGTTTGCGAGCACTGGTAACACTAGAAGTGGTAGGCACTGGTTTCGATTGGACACCTGGCATCATCGATAAAACGTCCGCAACAACCGGATCAGCCTGGGGACTGTTGCTTCCAAATTGCCACGGATTTTTCATATTCAGAACAAGACCTGTTGGACGACTGGTTGGAACGGGCGTTCCTGGAAGAACTGAGGCGGCTTCCAGTTCGTAGATACGGTCCTTGACACTTCCGACACGCGGTAGACTGGTAAAATGCTCTGGCAGTGGTGATGCATCCGGATCTGTACTGGATTCGCCTGGAACTTCTAATACGACTCCATTAAAAGACTCGACCGAATCAAAATTTAAGCTTAATTCCGATGGTTCGAAGAAGAAATTCGCTGGGGGTGGTGGAGGTGGTGGCGGTGGACTGGATTCCAGTTTAACAGCTCGATTTTGCGATACGCTGTACGTTCGGCCATTGGAGCAAGGTACTCGAAGACTGACGCAGACGGTTCGGTTGGCCGTCGATTCTTGTAGCTCAGTTTCAGAAGCTTCTGGCTGAGAAGGGAAAAAAGTTTCAGCCAAACTGTCATCAGGTGACCATGACTTTGGACGGCCAAGATCTCCTTCCAGTATATCCAGCGTGTCCATTGGCGAATCCTTTTCGTCTGGTTGTTCTTGTTGTTGGTCGACGGAATCGACCAGCAATTCCGTTATCACACTGATCTGCTTCTGTTGCTGTCTGGTGGGTGAGTTTGGAACGCTCGATCCTGTGGCACTACCCGACTGTTGCTGTTTTTGTTCTTTATCCTGCGAAGTCATCAGCCGCCGAACAGGATGTATTGACCCTACTACTTTGGCGGCAAGATTAGTCTCCGACTTGGATCGCCAAAGTTTGTTGTGACGCTGTCGGGATGCGTCCAGTATTCCGGCGTAAATCTCCAATTGCTGCATGAAACTAGCGTTGGGTTTTACGCAAGCTCGTCTATCTTTAACATGCTTCAAGGCTTGAGGTAGGTCCCAATGTCGTACTTTCATTGCGTAGGCTATGACGACTGAAGCGGACCGACTGACTCCCATTTTGCAGTGGACAAGCACCTTAGATCCATCTTCCACAGCTCGTCTGATATACTTGAATGTCCGATCCCAGTGTTTGAGCAGCTCGGTGGCTTCATCGTCGTACACTCGGATGTTCAGGTAATCAAACTGATCGGGAAAAAAGTTATCAATCTCGCGTGTCACGTTGAGGATGTGCCCAATTCCGTTGCGCTCGAGCTCCTCCAAATTTGACGCGTTCCATTCCGAGCCAAGAAAGAGGTCGTCGAATATTCGACTGGCTCCATCCATTTGGCCCAGAATAGTGAGCATTTCTGTATCAAGGAAAGACTTTTGGTCTGTCAGATCCATCTGCAATTCCTCCTCCACTCGGCGACGAATGTCTACAGACGTGACGTCATCTAGATCTAATGTCATCATCACTTCTTTGAGAGTCGAGCGAATTAGTCGTTCGCGATCCGCTTTCTGATCCTGTGGAGATGGCGGCCGCCTTGACTCCACGTCCGGCAAGTAGTTCCACTCATTCAGACTGGACCGATCCGAAGTGATGCGATAGGATTCAACCCATCTGTGAGTTCCTCCCCCGGGATAATGATTGTACTTTTGAGCCCGGTCGCATGCCTTGTGCAGACTTTGGATGACGGCCCATAAAACGTGAACACTGACTGGCTTAAAAACATGTTGGCTACCACCGGAGCATAAACTGAAACCGCCATCGCCATCTAGTGTCAGTCCTGCATCTGCATAGATGCACAGCACCAGACCCAATGTTGTTTTTTCTCCTATCCAGTCAAAGCCAAGAACTAGAATCATAAAAATTTAGTTGAAACATGTATTCATAAATTGGAAAAGAAAATATTTGATCAAAAGTGGCTTACCACAGGCTTCTTCCTCTTCCTCAGGCAGACTTCCGGCACAAGCAACAACTGCTAGGTAGCGAATCCTTCCTGGATGGGTTGACTCCAGTCGGACTACTTCCTTCAAGACATGGTCTTGTGGAAGCAGTGCAAACATAAACTGAAAAAGAAACGAAAAACCATGACATGAATTCTTGTATTTAAAAATTCAATACAAAGACATACCTGAAGATGTTGCTGAAGGTCAGTTTTCTTGATTGTGCCTCCTGGAGAGGCCACATCTTCACTATTAACATTGAGAGTATGTTGGGGGTATGCAGCCATCACCACCATCTAGATCGCTCTTAGCTAGCATACACATGCTCTCATTGAGAATCCTTTTCGATCAACGGCACATTCTGGGCAGAAGGCACGTAAACAGTAGGTAGTTGTGTGACTATGGACTTGTGTGTGTGTGTTTGTAGACTGCTGTGTGCTAGAGTAGAAACACAACGTACGACTGACAGTCAGATACGACGAATAATATTTAAAAATTGCAACCCCTCCCTACAGATTCGCTATCTGTTTCAGTCAAGCTGGATTACTATACTTAACAAGACTTTCAAAAGATTACACAAGTGTTTTACTGTTTCACTCTCTTGCTACCTTTGTTTGTCGCCTTTTAAGGGCAGTCCTTTTTAGTTTCGGGTGGCAAAAGAAACACATACACATAGACGACAGCAGCAAACCTAGCGTCGGATCGCCTAATTATTGTTGACGATCCGACACGTCCGACACGAAAGGAAAAATGATGGCTTCAATTTAAAGAATTAAAGCCACCGATGTTACAGAGCGTCTACCACCAACAAGTCTACAGAAACTACTAATGTCTCCTCACCAAATAATAATAAAACAAATACGCCCAAAATGAAAAATCACAGTCGCGCAACAGATGCGGAGAAACCTACTGCTGGTACGGTACACGCAAGAACGGCGATCGGGGGAAACGGTGGGTAGGCCGCACCAAGTGAAAGCTCCCGAGAAGAAAATAAAATACTGAAAAACTCATTACCACCATGATATAATCACGCGTCCAAAAAGAACTCTCTCTCTTTCTCTTCATCGATGCAAACCATTTATTGTCTGTTGTATAAATTACACCCCTGTCCATTGTGTGTGTGTGACTTTCTTTCGCCTCATTTTTATAGGGCGTTTTTTTTTCGTTGACCAACAGGTGGCGTTTCGATTTGACAAAGGAAACTGTTGAAAGTTGCCCATTTAGCAAGACGGAACTGGAACAAAAAAGGTAGCTATTCTAAGAAATTTGAAGAATATGCGTAATGCAATCCAGATGAATCAGACAGGTCGTGATCGTTCATTGATGCGTCAACAAAGTGAAACCCACGAACGTCATGATTCATAGGTTCCACCGATTGACTACTAGATGGCTCTCTACCAACGTACAGAAATAATCGAATTAGTCAAAATCTAAAAATAAAAGAATTAAACTAAAATGAAAATCTTCGATGTGGATAAATTAATATTAATTGCATGAATACGAAAAATGTTCATTTATTAGTTTCACCAGAAAAATGCTAAGTATTACAGAAAAAGACACGCATTAACGATTCGGATAGGGGAAAGCTCTCTTCATAGCGTGGGTTTTCTCTTTGGGTTTGGGGGACTTGGGGTGTGTAACTGTGTATGCTACAGAAAAATTTCCAGTCTGAGTCTGAACTCCGAAGTGAACGGAGCTGTAGAAACACACACACGCGATTGAATCATATAGTAACGAACGTTGAAGCGTTTCTCATCCACTACCCCCTAGAGTGTGTCTGTGTGTGTGTGAGTGTGTATACGTGGTGTATGTGTGAGCGTTGGATTTTTAGGGGTTGTGTGTGTAAAGCTCTCTTTGTTCTTCTCCCCCTTTGTGTGTTTCCACCCTGCAACACTCACAATTCAAGGTGCCTTTTTAAAACACAGCTTGGCATTTGCTGTGTGTGTATTTGTTGATTCATCTAACTTTGATCAAGCCAGTAAGTAGTGTTATTTCGTCATACAAGTAGTTTGTTATGCATCAAAGCTGTCAAATCCTGTTAGGAAGTTAAAACATATCCTTAAAACTGGCAATGCGCAAGCGCATTGAAAATTTGTTGCCCGTCTGCTTTCTACCCTTGGGTCAAAAACAAGAGAAATCTTTTTTTTTCTTTCGTTGATATTGCGGTCTCGACATCTGCATCTCGTTTTTCATCCTGGTCGATTGTGTTGGAAAACAGCCCACGATTGATTTTCATATGACCCCCTTTTATCGAGAAGTTTTTTTCTCGACTCATGAATCAATGGTGTTAACTGCAACCAGTCGTGACGATATGTTTCTCCTAGCGAAAGTTGCCCAACATCTCACAAAGTTGCATATTTTGTTTTGATCTTCTTTTTGTGCATTTGCTAAACAGGTTTTTCTTGTTTCCATATACAGGCTAAATTGACGTAGACTGGTCAAGTGAGTTCCACAAGGCCTGCGAAACAACTACCACCATAGCTCCTCAAGAACATCCAGGTCTGCAGCAGCGCGGAGTGGCTGGGGTGCTAATGCCGATGGCTTTGTTAGGGCCCAGTGCCCGGCAACAGCAATCAGGAAACGGTAGAGGAGGAAACTTCAACGATCCTGCAGCTATGTCAGCAGGTCTAGGTATGCAGGCCTACCACAATGCTGCAGCTCCAACCTCACACTCCCAGCATGCGATTCTTGCTGCTGCTGCAGCCGCTGCAGCTGCAGCAGCCCACAACCAAGGATTAACACAAGCTGCTTCTGGATTTTATCCAGCCAACAGTCATCATCCTCAGCAACAGCAGCCCCAACAACAATCTCATCATTCCAACAGCAACAATGGAAGCAACAATCAACAGCCAGCTCAGGAAGCTCAACCAGACCGACCCATTGGTTACGGTGCTTTCGGAGTCGTCTGGTAAGATTTCTTCATGCATTTAGTAATGTCTCGTTTTCTTCTGTCGTTTCTCTCTCCCCCATCTTCCTCCCGACACTACAGCACAGGAATGCGGTACTGGAGCGATTTTTTAGTCGGCCACAGCTCTCTCTCTTACTCGTTTTCTCTCGGACCAGGAGCTTAAACAGGGAAGTGGGAATGTCAAGGGAAAGCGGCCGTGATGGAAGGAGAGCCCAGTGACCTCCTTTTTCTCTTGATTTGAAGTGCGTGTATATGTTAGACGAGATGCTGGAGGCGGCTCGATGCTTAAACAAAACACTACAAAAAAGGGGAAATGTGTATCAATACCATCATCAGACTTTGATTCATGAACCAGCTCAAGGTTTATGTGGGCGATTGGGTTCAAGAAATAACGAAAAGATGCTGGATTGTCCTGACGGAAGCCAACATCAAAAGCTCTTTGTTTGTTAAAATTCGACCTGATATATTTGGACTGCCCCTTTCCCCTCGTCTTTCCTCCTCCGCCGTCCTTTCTTTCTAGCCCCCCCAGGACAAATGTCTTTTTCCGCTCTCGACACGAAGATGCTAAGGATTCAAAAAAGAGAGATTGTGGTAGTGGTAGGGTCGGTTTTTGGAAATGAGTGCGGAAGTAGCGAGAGTTGAGCTGCTCTGCCGAATGAGACGAGAGAAAAGAAGGGGGTTCTCTCTCTCTCACTGGTTTTCTCTTGACATACAAACCCACAAAAAAAAGAGAAGCGTTAGCGGTATAAGAGAAAAGAGACTGGACTGACGTCATAATCGTGACATAACTGCCTCTGATCTTTCATCAGCTATCGACTAGACGAAACAAAAGATAACATGCAGATTATCAACTGCGCAACAGTTGTCTCCCTCTGTCTGTTTTTTCCGAATGTTTAAAGTCCAGAATTTGTTTTGTCCGAGATGTGTAGGGGGGAAAAAATGAAAACATTCGGGTTTCTCTGCTAACACAAAGAGGCAGGTGGGGTGGAGGGGAAACTTGATGCACCTGGACCCTTTGTTGTTTTGATTTGGGAATGGTGGTGGTTGTGGTTTTCAACCATCCTTCAACAGGGTTCTTTAAAAAGGTCACACAACAGGTCAAGGATTCTGGTCAAGAAAAGAGAAAAACAAGTTGTTTTTCGAGGCCATTTAACGGGGTTCTTCTTCTTGAATTTTTTAGTGTACCATCATGAAATATATATTCCTAAAAGTGTTTTATTTTCCATTACTTTTGACAGGTCTGTGACAGATCCTCGCGATGGCAAGCGTGTCGCTCTGAAGAAGATGCCCAACGTCTTCCAGTCGCTCGTCTCGTCCAAACGTGTCTTTCGCGAGTTGAAAATGCTTTGCTTCTTCAAGCACGATAATGTAAATTGATATATTCCAATAGCCCTGGATGGATTAAACAATACCATGCGCTTTTGTTTCTTCCCTTGTAGGTGTTATCGGCCCTGGACATTTTACAGCCTCCGCATATCGACTTTTTCCAAGAGATGTAAGTATTTAACAGCCGCTAGGGGATAAACAGAAAACGCCATGTCTGTCTGTTGGGTGTAGGGGAGGATACTGTAGTAATAGACGAAAGGGGCCATGAACCTCTCCCACCCTTGTGTACGCTCCGGTCTCGTATTTTTCGGACAAAAAAGAAGAAGAAGACCATCATTCCATTCCGCTTTTCTCTCTTCCATCATTCTGACATGTTGAGGGGGAGTTTAAAAAGCTCCCACAAAAGGGAGGGGGGGGGATAGAAAAATGAGAAGTATACTACTCCAGAGGATGGTGGTGGGGTCACACGACAACCAACGAGGGTCTACTTCCCCCCTCTGCCAGCTGCTGCTGTTTAGGGGTCCATTCACCCTTTTTCCTATGGTGGTTAGGACCTAGGGTAGTTGTATGCAGTAGTTAAGTTTTAAGGCTCAACGGTATCGATTTACAGTTGACTGATCATCCTGATTGCTTGATGATTAGATACGTCATTACGGAGTTGATGCAAAGTGACTTGCACAAGATTATCGTCTCGCCGCAACACCTCTCCACCGATCACATTAAAGTTTTTCTCTATCAGATCTTGCGAGGTATGTTGTCATTTAATATGATGTTATCAAATTTCCAACAACTTCTGAAACTGTTCTTTGTCTTTCCACAGGATTGAAATATTTACATTCCGCAAGGATTCTCCATCGTGACATTAAACCTGGCAATCTCTTGGTCAACAGCAATTGTTTGCTCAAAGTATGGCTTCGCTGGCTTTTGCATCCAAACGTCGTATGCGGATGTAGTTTTACTGTTAACTAATCTTGTTATTCGCCCTCTCCTTGCAGATATGTGATTTCGGATTGGCTCGCGTGGAAGAGGCGGACGCTAACAAGGCCATGACGCAAGAAGTTGTGACGCAATACTACCGCGCACCGGAAATTTTGATGGGCGCACGTCACTACAGTTCAGCAGTCGATGTCTGGTCTATCGGCTGCATCTTCGGCGAACTTCTTGGTCGCAGGATCCTTTTCCAGGCTCAGACACCCATCCAACAGTTGGAATTGATCACAGACCTCCTGGGCACACCCAACGTGGAAGACATGTCAAGCGCTTGCGAAGCTGCCCGTAAACACATGATCCGTCGTCCGGCTAAACCTCCTTCATTGGCCGCTTTGTACACTTTGTCGTCACAAGCCACACATGAGGCCGTCCATCTCCTTAGCCAGATGCTGGTCTTCAATCCGGAAAAACGGATCAACGTTATTGACGCTCTGGCGCATCCTTATTTGGATGAAGGTCGACTCCGTTTCCACTCCTGTATGTGCCGCTGTTGTCAGACTGCCAGTCAGCCCGGCTCGGTGGCCGTTCGTCGATACGCTTCAGACTTGGAACCTTCTGCCGTCCAACCATTCGAGGATCATTGGGAACGTGAGCTGACTTCCACCCATCAAGTTCGCGGTTAGTTTTTTAAACTCTCCTTTTTTTATATCTTTGTCATAAAACATTTTCGCTTATCGTTTGTTTTGTAAACAGAAAAGTTGCACAAGTTCATCATGGACCAGCTGATGAGTAGTCAAGTGCCGTTGTGCATTAATCCTGCATCTGCGGCTTATAAGAGCTTTGCCAGTTCGACGGTGGCCCATCCTTCAGAGCTGCCGCCATCACCTCACAACTGGGAATGACTGCCCGGCCGGCGAAACAAGGGCCGGCCGCGTTAATTAAAACACACAACACCACCCAACATCTCTTTCCTTCTTGTTTTTCCTTTTTCCTTCCCTCAACGAAAAAATCTTCTACTAAAATAACAAAAAAAAATAATAATGATTTCCTCTCCCCGCCCTTCATCAAAGTGTACGTGAGAGTTGGGCCACGAGAAAAGCCAGAACTTACTTGATCTCGCCGCTGAGAGAATGTGTGATGTGGTGGGTTGGACATCCAACAACGAAAAAAAAAAAGGACGAGGACAAAGATGATGACGTTGGTTCAAAATTAACCAGGAAATTGTTTTGGAAATAATAAAAAAAAAACGCAGAAAAGTTTGAAGATATTGGGACGATCTTGTGCCTGTTTTGGGAAGAAGAGAATAAAAACCACACACACACACCTCACTCTTAACAGTTTATAGCCTAGACTCTTATCCTTTTGTCCTAAGCTCCGAGCGAATTGTGTAAATAACGAAAAAAGTAGCCAAATCCTCCTCCCTCGAGAAAAAAAATCCTGCAGCTCTTTTTTCCTCAAATATCTTTTCTCTTTCTGTATCCCCCCCCCCCCTTCTGTGTAAATAATGCTCAAAACTATTTCAATTATCTTTATCACCTCATTTGATCATTTCCTCTACCAAACCCCTTTTTTTTAAACAAAAAACTGTAATCGTCAGTATTTTTTAAAATAGGCAAATATTTCCTGTTAACCGGGAAATATTAATGAAGGAGTGTGGCTAACCGTTGTTTGAACTCCTTTCTATCTCAACTCACCCCCCGCTCCTCATAACATTCTCCGAATTGCCAATGGTGGACAGTCACACGACATTTGATCGTATAATGTTTTCAGGACCATTATCAATATTTTTTTTTTTTTCGTTTTTCACGTTAATTGTTTTTTTTCCCCCTCATCGATCCTCTTTTCTTCCTCCTTTTATCTCCTAATGTTTGTTTTTTTCTATTTGTTCACTTGTTTCCATTTTGAATTGATTTAGATCGTTTGCTCTGAACCCTCTGTAGTTGTCTATAACAACAAAAAGTCGTTCGCCGGCGACGATACATGAGGCTGAAGATCAATAAATAATGAAAAAGAATACACAGCTGATGAAAAAAAAAACAAAAATGTGATTGTAACTTATTATTATTTTTATTACTTGGAGAAAAGAAAATTCATGGCCTGTGAACGACCGTCGAGAAAATCAAAAGAAAATAATCACCCTCGGGGTTTTTTCGAGTTACAACAGCGAGACATTCTTGGGTACTATTACATCTTTACACATGGAGTCGACTGCTGCGCATACCTTACGGCCACTAACGACGCAGAGGAGACGAGAAAGAAGACGGGCTTATCAGTTCCAAGGTCGGGCAGCTCCAATCTAGACGGAATCGACATCAGCTGTTAACTATTTCAAAATGGAATTTCCAACCACAGGACAGGTAACACTAGTTATTTCGAAGAAATGATTTTGAAATCGTTTGTCTGATTGTGTTGGACTTTTTATAAAAAATTCTTGGTATTTACCCTAGGTCATAGAATGTCGTGCTGCAGTGGTCTGGGGAGTTGGCGAACCGTTCAAAATGGAGACGATTAAAGTGGAGCCCCCGAAGGCTGGTGAAGTTCGTGTGAAGATTATTGCATCGGGAGTTTGTCACAGCGATTTGTTCTTCATGCGAGGCGGAGCAGGGCCACTTGTATTTCCATGTGTTTTGGGGCACGAAGGAGCTGGAATCGTCGAAAGTGTAGGATCAGGAGTGTCAACTGTTGCTCCAGGTATTAATCTTTTAACTCTATAATATTACTAGTGACATTTATAATGTTAATATCATTAAGGCGACCACGTCATTCCGTTGTATACTCCTCAATGTTACGAATGCGACAATTGCAAGTCGGAATTCACCAACATTTGTACCAAGAATGAAATGCTGCAGGTATTTATTGCGTTGTTGTTGTGATGAAGCCATCTACCGCTTGCTATATCAATTTCGTTACATTCAACAGATGGGCGGATTTATGAGCGACGGAACGACGAGGTTCACCTGTAATGAACAGGTCATTAAGCACAACATGGTAAGAAAAAAAGGTTTAATTAGTTTACTTAGCCAGTTTCCTCTAATTACCATGAAAACTCTTAAACTTGGCAGGGATGTTCTACATTCTCCGAGTATACGGTCGTAAACGAGACCAACATCTGCAAGGTACTTTTAAAAATCATAAAAAAAATTAAGTCTGAATCCATAATCTATTTGATCTACTATATGTTCTTACTTCGTAGATTGATCCTGCAGCGGCATTGGATAAAGTTTGCCTGATTGGATGCGCCATTGCAACCGGATATGGAGCTGCTCTCAACACTGCCAAAGTCCGGCCGGGATCGACTGTGGCCATTTGGGGATTGGGCGGAGTGGGACTAGCTGCAACCATGGGAGCAAAGAAAGCTGGAGCAGCAAGGATTATCGGAGTAGACGTTAACCCAGCTAAAGTTGAAATAGGTATTTATTGAGTGGACATGTCATTTCAATAGGTGCAGAGATTTGTACATACCTTGTGGTTTTGTTTAAAGGGAAAATGTTTGGAATGACGGATTTTGTCAATCCAAAGGACCACGAAGAACCGGTAGAGCAAGTACTGATGAAAATGACCAATGGCGGAGTTGACCATGCACTGGAATGCTGCGGAATACCTAGCTGCATGGTATTGACAAATTAATATAAAAACTTCCGTTCCGTACAAGTTCATCGAACCTCAAACTTTTAAAAATGTAGAAATCGGCTTTTGCGGCGTGCAAACGAGGTGGAGGTGTTTTGACCTT
Organism: Daphnia pulex; assembly: GCF_021134715.1. NCBI lineage: Eukaryota > Metazoa > Arthropoda > Branchiopoda > Diplostraca > Daphniidae > Daphnia > Daphnia pulex. Next base: position 2,021,947 of record NC_060025.1, on the reverse strand, counting down.
GGTCGGATTGGCACCATTGGGCGAAGATGTTCCATTTAACGCGTATCAATTCATCGCTGGGAAAAGTATCAACGGGACCTACTTTGGAGGTATCGTAAAAAGGATATATTTAGTCTCTCTCTATAAACTTGGCATGGAACACACTATTTTTAAGATGCCTTGGCTAATTAGGTTGGAAAAGCCGCGACCAAGTTCCCAAATTAGTGGAAGACTACCTGTCAAAACAGCTGATGGTCGACGAGCTTATCACCCACACCCTTCCGATAGAATCCATCAATGAAGCTGTGGACCTGATGAAAAAGGGCGAATGGTAAAATATTTTTAAAATATTTAAGAAACATATAAAACTTAGTATAAACTAACGAAATATTTTATTTTTAGCGTGAGGAGCATCGTCAAATTTTGAACGAAGAAATTCCAAGGAAAAGGTGAACGCCAGGTTATAAGGGATTCAATTGGAGCTCAATGGTGTAGGTTATCGCTTTTTTACACAGCCGTCAAATTCTATTTTAGGAAAGGCCAAAAAATAAATCAAAATAAAATCTGGCGTATCCAGTGAATTATAATTAGTGCCACATGCTCTGTTAGTGTCATTTTTATTTTTGTTTTCCTCAAGGTAAACGATGGGTTAAGGGATGTGATACCAAGGCGTTAATTATATAACCAACGGAGAAAGGAAACCTTGGGCGTTTGATTAGAAAATGAGGCTGCTGTCCAGCCCAGCCCCTTGTTCCTCCTCTTTGAGGTTAATGATTGAATAATTCCTTTCACGTCCGTATAGAGAACAAGGCTAACAAGAGTGAATGCGCCCCATAGCCTTTAGACATTCTGCGCATGTTATCTCTTCGATAAGAAATGCAAAAATCCCGACCGCTGGTTTCTGAAAAGTGACCGAATTGGCATCACCGCCATAGGGCTATTACAAGGTTAGCTAGGCTACAAAAGCTTTTTTTTGTCTCCGGTCCATTGTGGATTAACTAAAAGATATTCCCACATAATTAGTATTTTGGAACACGATAACTATGGAATTAACAACTACTCTTGGAAAGGTAAAATTATTGTGTCGACTAATAAGGAAAGTTTAGGCAAAATCTTCCCCCAAAGAAGAAGAAAGCGAGTGAGCCATCTGCTTCTTTGGGACAGTTTCAATCGATCGGTGCCAAACCTCACGGTGATGACGTCACGTAACACGCCCTTCGATGCTTTGATTGCTTCTTGAAAAAATGTGACTTGTTTTTACTCACAACAAAAAGTCGATCAACCGAGTTGGAAATCTTTTCAGGTGATTGAATGTCGGGCTGCAGTGGCATGGGCGGTCGGAGAACCGCTCACGATTGAAACGGTACAAGTGGCTGTTCCACTGACAGGAGAGGTCCGCATCAAGATCGTCGCTTCCGGGGTTTGCCATACTGACTTGTTTTTTCAAAGAGGGGGAGACGGACCGGATGTATTTCCGTGCATCCTCGGTCACGAAGGAGCTGGCATTGTGGAAAGCGTTGGACCTAACGTTACTTCCGTTGAACCAGGTTATTTCATCTATTTAAATGGAAACGATATAATAAAATTAAAAGAACCATCGATTACAATTAGGCGATCACGTAATCCCGGTTTATACAGCTCAGTGTTACAATTGTGAATTTTGCAAGTCTAGCGAGACCAACATTTGTAATGTTAACGGCACATTCCAAGTAATCCACTAATCCTACAGTTGATAAAACGAAACGAAATTTACATTTCTATTTATATATAGCTTGCTGGATTAATGAATGACGGTACGACTCGCTTTACATGTCGTGGTCATTGGTCATTGATATTAATCCATCTAAAGAAAATATTGGTTTGAATTCATTTATCTAATGCTGGTAAGTATTTTTAAAACTTGGATTGAATAATGATTATTACAGGCAAGAAATTTGGAATCACTGATTTCATCAACCCAGATGACTACAAAATACCTATAGAGGAAGTAATTATGGATATGACAACAGGAGGATTAGACTACGCTTTTGAGTGTTGTGGCATCCCCAGTTGCATGGTAGTACAAATTAAAATTTGTTAGCTAATGACTTTAATAGATTTTTTTGCATTTCAGAAAGCAGCAATGAATGCCTGTAAAGAAGGTTTGAGTGTATTAACTATTGTGGGAGTAGCTGATTTGACAGCAGAAGTCTCGTACAATCCTATACAACTAATCTATGGAAGAACCATTAAAGGGACCTATTTTGGAGGTTTAAAATATTTAAATAAAAATTTTAATACCATGGATCATACAATAAGGCCATCATATGTCAGGGTGGAAGAGCCGTGACCAAATCCCAAAGTTAGTGGATGAATATTTAGCCAAGGAATTGATGGTGGATGAATTTATAAGCCACACCATGCCAATTGAAAACATAAATGAAGCTGTGGAACTAATTGAAAAAGGAGAATGGTAACAAATGCTTAAAAAATTTTTTTAATCAGAAAAAAATATATACCTGCATATGTTTTTTATTTTCAGTTTGAGAAGCATGGTCACTTTCTGAAACAATTGAACGTCGCAACACAGTATTAAAATCTAATTTTCATCTTATTCCATTGATACGAAATATAATTGCATACCGTGGAGAATCCTATCATCTGAAATTATAAATTATAAAAACATATTTTGATTTCAAATTCAAAACAAAAAAAGTTGTACCGGAAATAAAAATGGCAACGTTGCTGTTAACATGAGACTTGAAAAGATTTTGTGATGGCGCGGGCTGTGGCTTTGATCATGTAAAATTGTGAAACAATAGTACAATACTGCATTGAAATGGGAGATTTGTTTAACTCAGATGACATTCCAGTTACTTGGCCGAGAGAGTTGCCTCAGTTAAAAAATATAGATGACCGTCTACACTGTCCAATATGCTACAACTATATGAAAAATCCTGTGATATCAACTGCTTGCTCACACAATTGTAATACCTTTATTAGTTTTATATTTACATATTAATACTAAGGCTTCATGTGTGCTTTTTTTTAAAATTTACAGTTTGTTCGTTATGCATCAGGAAAAACATAAGTCTCAAGAACAGCTGTCCAATATGTTTTGTTGACATTTCTGATGGGTTGCTGCGCCCAAACCGTTGCCTTGAAGAAATCATCAAATGCTTTCAGCCAGTAAAGAATTATGTTTTGAATACTCTAGTGAACACCAGAGATCAACAACAAGAAGGTTTTTCAACAGAAACTTCAAGAGACAGTTTATCTTCTCATTCCTCAGCCATAATTCACAAACAAGCAGAAAGTGAAATATTGCCTGGTCAGAATGTTCATAAAGAGAATATTTCATCATCTTCTTTCACAGCAGCTGATGGAAAAAGTCTGAACAGCTACATTTCTGTCTTTTTGGCATCATCAAGTGTTCCTGTCGTAGATACTCATCAACCTCCAATAGCATCATGCAGCCAACCTGTAAGAGCATCAAGACCTAGTGCTCATCAGAAACCTCCAAGTCAATCTTCTAATGATGTGAAAGAAGTTCTTTGTCCTGTGTGTCATAACTTGATAAGGGAGACTATTATCAACATTCATCTGGATTCATGTTTGAACTCAAACAAACCTGCCAAGAGGAAGCCCATGCCAAAGCTGATATATCATCTAATGAAGGAACAAGAGCTGAAGAAAAGGCTTAGAACATTGGGACTCAGCAATGTTGGTGACAAAGCTACTCTGATCAATCGACACAAGAAGTTTACCATTCTCTACAATTCTGAGTGCGATGCTTTGGAGCCCAGACCGGTCGAAGAACTGATAGAAATACATGTACGAGAAGAAGCCGAAAACCATCGATTGGCTACTGAACTACGTCTTGCTTCCGCTAAAGTGAAAACAAATGATATAGAAAAAATCGAGGAGGAAAATCTTCAGTATTTACGCAGTAACAAAGAGAGTTACGATCGTTTAATCAACGAAATTCGGCAGCGTCCACCTTTGCCGCCACCACCTATTACTCTACCGTTGCCTGAGGAACCTCCAGCTTTCAAAATCAAGAACGAGCCTCCGAAAGTAGAAAATGAAAGCGAAGAAGAAGTGACGGAGATCTATGTCCCACCAAAGGTTTACGAAATGATCTGTTTATCGGACAGTAGTGAAAGTGATGAACCACCTTCGATTAGTTCACGTCCGGTTTCAGCTGCTGGTACGTCTGATAGTGACGTCTCTAGACAATCAACTTCCGATGATTCCATTCCCGATCCATTGGAATCTGGGAGTTCTAAGGATAGCAATTCTTTGTCCGTTGGTGCTCAAACTATCACTTTGTCGACAAGTGATTCAAGTAGCAGCAATTCCACTTCGCCAACGACCTACAGTCCAGTTGAGTCACCTACCGAATTTTTATTTGAAGAAGAATCTAGCAGTAGCTTGAGCGCTATGTTGCCCACCGTACTGAAAATGTCAAAGAAAAGGTCAAAGTCTCCTTCGCTGAACATGTCCGACCGCAAACTGTCATTAAGAAGAAGATTTTGAAGATAGTTGTGGCATTATTGTGTAAATATTTTTTCTAATAATTTCTTTTTGTTTGTGCAAAAATGGTTTGCCCTGCTATTCTTGCATGCCAGTCATTTTGGTTCTAAATTTTATGTTTCCGATCGAGAATAAATTGCTTACAAATTTCAAATGAAAGCGACGAAAAATTGAAAATGTAAAAGAAACTGGCATCCTAATTGTTGAATGATAAATAAAACCCCAGAAATGTCCTGAGTATTCATTCCAGATTTAACTGAGTATCTTATTAAAGTGAAAGTCCTTCAGTCACGGAATGATCCATGCATCTAATTCCCTAATTGAGATGAATCACGTTTTCCATTAATTATGAATTGATTGATCTATGATTACACAAGCAGGATGCCTGCTTAGGAATAGGTACGTGATTTTTAAGTAGGAAAAGAGTAGTAGATCAAGGACCGGATATTGACCCAGTCTGTCAATCTAGTTCTGACTCAAGTAGAAGTGCAAAGTCTGATGACGTACTTCCTCGGCTATCCAAATCTACTGATGCACTCAATCTATCGATGATTGATCTTTTGATTTCTGTCAAACATTGGATGTCAGGGCAGTTTTGCGCAAGGCAGAATAATCTCTAGAAGGATAAAAAGAGAAACCTCACGTATCGCCAGAGGTGAACAGGTGAGGGCTTTTTGTGGGTCGTCAGAGATAATCGGATTGTATGCCTGTCATGAATACTAATCGTGTAGAAGAAATGTATTTGTCTCACAAATTGACAGCGATGAGTCATTCTCTATTCGGTGGCCGGTCATAATACACACCATTAATGGTAAAATGCTTAAGGTCGCCACTAAAAGAAACAAATAAAATAAAGCAATCTATTAGTCATTTAATTCTTTGACTTAAAAATAATGTGAAAATATTACCTGAGTGAATTTATGTGTTTCACAAAACGCATCGTGTCCTGATCTCGATAGACAAGAGCCAGGCAGTTATTTGACGGGCAAATTGTAAGTAACTGTAAAAGAAGAATGAGATCTGCATAGTAACTACTGCAATACTACCAACTCATCATCAATAATAAAAAACCTCTTCATCTTCACCCCTGGCGATATAAGAAACTTGTCCGCCGTGGGGCAACTGCCAGTGATCTGCTGACAGGAAGAACCAAACGTCCAAGGCGTATTCACTGCCATGTGCATCCTCATCACTTAACATAGTATAACAACCGGTTTGCCAGCGTGAAACCTATGAATCAATACATGCAAATTAATCTTTACCACGAAAAAGAGTAAACTAATTTTCACACCTGAAGCCTGCAGCAAGGATCGATATCACTGGACGACCCCTTTTTGGATTTTGAAGTTCCGTTGCTCGGTTCTGCGGGGAAAAGAGTAATTGGCGGTTGGCTTTCTCGTAAATGAGATGGAAATGTGAAAAAAAGTACATACTTTCATCAGATGAACTTTCATTCTCACTGCTGCTGGGTGTTGATGCCAGTCGATGCAATTTTAAACCTGTGAGGTTTGATAGCACGAGGAAAAAAGCTTCGGACTGGAAAAATTTTTTTGCTTCATTTAAAACAACTGAAGAGGTAGATTCGGAACATTCGTAATTTCTTTTGTTGGCTGGACCCTGCGTTATCCAGTCAGAAGTATCTATTGAATGCAGAGCTTCGCATAGTTGCCCGTACTTGTCGGGTTGAATGAACTCTTGCAACTGGATTTCTGACTTGTCGCTAAATGTTGACTGCACGTCTCCCTGGGTCGAAGGGTCAAGATACGCCGGGCTTATCCACGTGTAGAAGTCATCCTCCTGGGATTCGAAATTGATTAAAAAATCACGATTTCATTTTTCCAACTGGTTTTTAGAATACTAACGTCCATATCTTCCGGTTTCGATAAATGTTTAACTGGTTCGACGTACGTTGGAGGTCGCTTGAAAGGCTTCCCGTGGAACCAGCCACTTACAGACAAACGACACTTGTTACTACTAGCTGCCAAGACTTCAGACACCTGTAAGTGATACACATCAACTCTTAGTTCCAAATAAAATCTCTTTTCATAAATTATGTACCTGGTGGAATGATGTTGGGGTGACAGCAAAGAAGGCTAGACTGTTCCATACTGGAAGCAAAGATGTGACTATTCTGTCTGGTTGTTTCCTCTCATCAACACTGTATAAATCCAAGTTCCCCCCATCTGCAGAGGTCCAGTCTTCATCAACAAGGTACAGAATGTAAGCAATTCTCCTCCCTTCAAGTTCATCATCATGACAAAGCAAGACATCTAAAACAACAACAATATTTAATGACAAAGCTTGTTTCAAAATATGTTAATCGGATAACATACCTGTGTGGTTGTAGCGTGCACAGCTCATGTCAACTGTTGCATTCAACTCTATTCCCGTGACTTGGATGAGCCACTGACGGAAGTCTGTGTACAGAAATTTCTTAAGAGCAGACACAGCTGCGGTTGTAACTTTCTTGAGATCCTGAGATTGGTGGAACTTGTACAAGTCATTGTTTCTTTCATGAAAATTAAGTGAAAGCAGCTCATGTTTTAGTTGGTGTAGAAAACTGTCGTCATCTACGAAATTACGAAGCTGACAGCAGTTGAAGGGATTTTTACACACAAGACATTTGGTTTCCGCTAATTGGACTTGTTTATCCTGTCTCTCTGGCAGAGACCAGGCGTCCGCCGCTGCTCGAAGAAATTCTTCTGTGTTATAATTTGAATTAAACAGAGGCTGTACTAAATCTGTAACTTGCCATTGTCGGCTCGAATGAGCTGATTTAGTTTGCAAATGTTTTCCCTTGAATTTCTTTGCCGGATTCATAATATAAGTAACGTCAATTTATACGTTCATTTCAAATGCACGTGATAAATGGCACGGAAAAATCTAAATTCGTCTGCTTCTTTAAAAAGCCGCTTAGCAGCGTTGCCGCTTATTTGGAATATCGTCCGAATTATTATAATAATAAATTTTTCCCGTTTCTTTTCCGAGTTAGTGAGTTACATAGGACAAACGACAAACACAAGTTTGGATTGCTTCTTGATATGGTTTGACAATCATATATGGTAATAATTTAAATGCAAATCCAGAACCACAAAGAGAAATTTGTTGTCAGTATCTAAACTTTTTTTTAAAACAGTCTTTTTTCAATTTTATTATGTAGACAAAGCTCTTTTTCTTCTTCTATCGTTTTTCCTCTTCTGTTGTTAACGACCCATTGCGGAGAGAAAGAAACAATGCCATATGCGCGCATGGTAACAGACTGCCTCAACTAGTCTTTTCTAGTTCATTCTGGTTCTTTGTGTCCCTTTACAGTGTGTATATATATATATTCATTCGTCCTTTTTTTTTACTAGCTATAGACATTTGGCTTTCGCATGTCCTAGCCGGCTAGTAGTAGCGACTTTCCAAAAAAGAACAACTTTTTTCTTTTTGGAAAGGCTGTTGCTACACGTGTCCCGCTTTCTCACTGTCGAGGTGAAAAAGAAACGAAAGCCTTGCTGGCGCTGCCTGGGACCCTGACTGGGCTGATTTTTCTCTTCAATCAATAAAAGGGAAAAAAAGAAAAATCGAAATAAAAATTGAACTTTGTCTGCCAACAAAGTCCACGCGACCGTTGCGCACAATCAGAGTTCGTCCTTTGAACCGTGTTTGTTATTCGCGTCTAACCCATCTGCTAAAATAAACCTCATCTATTTTGTGTGTAACGTTGACGTAAGCACTTGAAAACACGCGCGCAACCTGGACGATATGTGTCACGTCCGATTTCGCATTGGGCAACAGTCCAAAAACAAAAATTCGTTTTTCCTTGTTTTTCACCGTTCATCACGCCCGTTGGGAATGTGACCTGGTCAGATTTAGATGAACCACGTTTTCGCTTAAACACGTGCAGCATATAAGCCACACGATCACCCTGGTCGTAAATAACGAAAAGATAAACGAAGAAATGTTTGTTGTTTCATTGCATCATGACTTGACTGTATTTTTTTTTGGTCTTTTTCACATTTTTAGTCTTTTCTTCACATCCATCAAACAAATTTTGTTTGTTCAGGAGACACCGACATTTCAAGGATATATATATAGTATAATAAGGGAGGGAATACAAAAACAAAGATCATCACCATCATATCATCATCATCACGATATCAATCTAAAGAGTGTGTGTATGTGAGAGAGTCCTATATAGCAACAAGACAAAAAGGAGTAGGGAAAAAAAAATTGAAAAATCAAAAACAAGACAATACACACACAAGAACACACGGCCATCACTTTTTGTGGTATCCACGGCACCCTCCAGGAGCACACCAGTATATAGGAGGAGGAATCAAGAGTTTACGAAAGAGCCGGTGGTATGTGTGTACATCATGGAAACAATGCTGCTTGTTTGAAAGTGCACAAAATTAATTTTTTTTTTAGCTTTTCTTCTTCGAAATATAATCACACAAACTTGGACGAGAAGGAGATTTTTGCTACCGAAAAAAGAAATGGTGGGATGATGAACTATCTTTTTTTTGTTTCTTTTCTTTATCGTCTTTAAACATAAATTTTCAGCACGTAATACAATATTATCTTTTTTTTTTTTTGTTTAGAACTCTAGTACATTATTCCTTTTTTTAATCATTTTTGTTACCTTTGTTCCAATATGAAAGACACAACTTCCCACGAAAAGAGATATTAATAGTAATAATAATAATAATGTGTGTGTGTGTGTGGTGGCGGGCGGGTACACACCCCTCTGTGCAAAGAGATTGCTCGTCGTCGTCTTCAACATCCTTTCCAGATAAATCCGCAGACAGATCCATCCTGGCTAGGAGCTGCCCCTCTATTTCTTAATATTTGTCTTCCTCTACTGACTAGATGAGCGGAAGAGTTTACGTTTCACCAGAGAGTAGTCTTGACTGATGACCATTGTAGAACGGTAAGCCAGATTTCTATTTAATGTCAAAAATTAATAAATTTTACAAATTAAAAATATTTTAAAATTAAAAAAAAAAGACTTACTGGAGAAACAGTGGAAGCTTTGAAGTCCAGGAAGTGTGTGGACGGAGCGTCAGGTACAATTCGAATGTGTTGACCGTGTACGGATGGCATTTGACGGCTCCAATCCGTTGCTTCCGATCATTGTTATTGCGGTTGTTGGGTTCTTCAAAATCAATAAACACCATACACCCCCTGAAGAAAAATAAGAGAACATGAAACAATAAAATAAAATAGCCAGTTAATGAGTTGTTTTTTTTCTTACCTAATTCCGCAGGGCTCGTCAGCTGATGCGGTAAGTATGTCCGTGGCTATGGACTGGAGGATTCCGGCAGGCAACAAAATTTCATTGGGCGCTCTTTGTTGCTGGCCATTGGATAAGCGATATCTCGCCCGAGCCTATTGTTAGAAGAAAAAGACATAAATTACACACATACACACACACAATCACTACACACATTGTCCGCTAATACGTACTTGGCGCAACTCGGCAGCCAATAATTCAGCTAGCACGTCTCTCGCCGTTTGCTCCTCCGCATCTTCTAGGCTCGTGTTCCATACATCTGTAATAAAAGATAATCGATTGATGATTAAGAACGTGACAATCTAAGGTGTGTCCCCAGTACAAAGGGCCCTTTCTCTTGTCTCTATGGTTAATGGGCAAAGGGACCCAAGGAGGATGGGGGTGGGCGAACAAAGACACACACACAGGTCCAGACTAGGCACGAGTCAAGGTCATAGTTCATCACCAAGACAAAGTCGAAGAAATCACCCACACGTAGCAATTAAATGTGAACTAAATAGCAGTTGATAATACGTTGTGCAATTTTAACTTTAAGTTTTTTTTAAATAGGTGGAACCGGTAAACGTGACTTTCTCCCCAACGGTTTTCTAGCACGTTCGGGCTACGACAAAGCCGGTAGGTTGGGGGTTTCTTTGTTCGATTTCGTGAGCCGACTCAAATACACATAAAAGATAGGGACATTGAATGAAATTTTGTTTTCTTACCTTCATTAAAATCAAAAGCAACTGGCAACGGCATAACCTCCATTTTCTTCAATGTTGGCGAAATTTCGGACGTCACGAATAAAACAAGGGAAAAAAGAGCCGGCGAATTTAATAACGTGCAAGGGGGTTTCTTGGTAGTTAAGGATTGTGTGATTTGCTTTAAAAACTTGAGAGACTGTGTGCGAAAAAGAACTGTTTTTTGCTTTGATCAAGGTGAAAATTTAGAAGAGAATAAGGGAGAAAAAGTGGGCCGGTCTTTGTTAGTGAAAGAACAAGGGCGATTGATGGCGACTGCAAAGTGAAACAGCCTTTTCAACGTGAATGGTGCCCATCGACTGAGAAAGAAAGGCCTCTGTTCTCGAGTTGACTACCTTAGCAACGACCACTGCAGACTGACGGTGCGTTCACTCGGTTTCCAAGCAGACGACATTGTTTCAACTGACGCCAGAGCCCTCTGTGCACAGAATCTTCTAGATAATTTGATTCTAATTACGTACTTGATCAACACGAAAGTTGATTGTAATTATTTTACATTGAACTGAAGCTATTTTTAAGTAATTTAAAGCGTGAAAATGAAAAGATTTCATTAGTTATGAATTAAATATCCATCGCCAGCCGTCGAGTGTCGCTGGTGTAGCGTGGTGTTTCTTTGTCCCGGATCCGAGAGTGACTACGTTATCTGTTGTGAACTTTGATGTTCCTTTCTTTGTCTGGGAGGGGTTTGCCAGGGTAATGGGGATATTGGCGTATAGTGTGTATTGCCCTAGCGGCCCACAGCAACAGTGACGTCACACGCAATCACCCCATATTTTTACTTCATCTTTTTTCTTTGTTTTCTTTTATTTAAACTCAACCTCTTTTTCTTTGTCTTGGGAGACTTGAATTTTTTTTTCCGGAGAAATTTTTCTTATCTCTTACATCAGCCATTTTTATTTTACTGTATCAAAATTTCCGAACTGGTTTTTTAAAGGCTTCTAGAAAAAACCAGAAGACGGAAAAAAGATAACAACGTTTTGCATGACGGACTGAATGAACAAAGGGCAAATATAAAACAAAAAATCCAAGTGAAATAAAAATAATAACGTAGGGGGTACTACAAGGAAGGGAGTTCCTGGTTTCCCTGCTCGACATCACGTAGGCTAAGGGCTTCGGATGGCAACAGCAACTTAAAACTACCGGTGAGCCAATAGCCATCCAGAGACATTGTGTTGTTGTGTATATTATATACTGTATATACTCTGTTGCTGACTGCTCACGGCAGTCCAGGAAGAGTTTGCAACCAGCAGCTGCCAGCCGGATGCGAGGTGCAGGGAAAGAAATGGATTAAAGTTGAGAAGAAAAAAAAGGTACGCTATATAATAGTACCACCAATCAATAATTCTAGCTGCAACAAAGAACTTTTTTTTCTGGATGTGCTAGGGGATATATCACAGTTCAGCCTTGTTTTCAACAGAACCCTGAAACGTTAAAATTCCATTTTTGGGAAAAAAGGATATGGGATTATAAGGATTTATAGCTTCCTCATGTCTACTGTGTGGTTGGCTAATGTATGCAAAAAAGATATAAGGCTGTTGGCAGCAGACTGGCAGCAGACCACTCGCTGCAAAATCGGGCGTTATAAGCAGGTATTTCAAGTTCTTGCGGATAGGGATTCTTTTTTTTAAAAAAACCTTTGACAACAATAAAAACAACAAAAGAACAAGGGAAAGGAAAGCCTTGGGCATGATATCCCGTTTGACACTTCCCACACAATTTGTGCGTGAAGGTCGAGATAGATCTCGTCAGTAGATAAAAATAATTTTCCAAACTAGAATTATACATGAATCTTTGTGGACCAAGCAGCAGCACGACCGCTGCTTACAGTGGTCCTCCTTGCTGCACGGTTCTTTGTTTCACCTGGTAAAAGATTGCCTGTGGCCAGCAGGCTGTAACCCAATCCGTTCTTCCCCTCGATCGATCGACAGGATGTCAAGTCTAGAATTATATTCGTTAAATATTAGACGCGGCACGGAGCGAAAGGATATCCTCAGCGCGTGATAGGATATGTATTTCAAATTAACAGAGAATTCGTCAAAAGGATCAAATTTGACCTCGAGCCAACACCCGATACCTGCGAATCTGTCAAATCTAACACGAAATCCCATTCAAAAAGCCCTCCCTAGTGACCGGCTCAACGCGGCCCATTTTAAATATCTGGCAACAAAGCCAAGCAGACGAAATTGGTTGAATCGAAATGACGTGTAACCCAAACGGCTTTGATTCCAAATTTAGAAGTAAATAAATAAATAAATAGAACTATTATAGACATACTTTCCCAAAGTCGTGATGGATTATTTTTTCGGCTTCAAGTCTGTCATCAGCCAGCCGGAAGCGGAGCCTTCTCCTGCTGACACGGTAATTCAATTGACATTAATTAACGTCAATCACTTAAGTGCAGTCGTGTCCTTGACCGTTTTCTTTTCTGATAAACAGCTGTGGCCCGTAAAATTCGATGGCGTGTGAAGGACTTTTTGAGTTTATTTTTGGGGGAATTCGTGTCAAGATTGCTTCTTTAAAATATTCTTTTTTTCTATTCATCAGGTGCTGAGACTGGTTGAGAGAGTCACATCTTCGACTCTGCTGGAGGACAAACGGGATGCCTGCAGAGCCATCAAAGCCCTTTCCAAAAAGTATCGATTGGAAGTGGGGGCCCACGGCTTGGATGCCTTGATTGAGGTGCTCAATGGCCAGCCGGATCTGGAGACATCCAGTTTCGTCCTGGAAACATTATGCAATGTAACTTCATCAGAGGTTTTTGAAGAAGAGGGTGTCGGTGCCCCAGTTGGAGAGCAGTTCACTGAAATCTTTCTCAAAAAAGCAGAGAATGTCATAAGCGTCATCACGTTACTAGACGAATATGATTTTCACGTTCGACTTCCAGCGATTCGTCTGCTAATGAACCTCTTAAACAACAAGTCAGTGTCTATTTTTAACTCGTTCATTATTTTAAAAAAAACCTTTTATTAATTATACACATTTTTTCACAGATCGAAAGAAATGCAGGAAATTGTTCTGGCATGTCCGATGGGTGTGGCCAAATTAATCGATATCCTCAGTGATAGCCGGGATTTCGTGCGAAACGAAGCCTTACTCCTTCTCATCCAGCTGACTAAAAGCAATGCCAACATTCAAAACATTATCGCCTATGAACGTGGTTTCGACCAGCTCTTTCAAGTCGTTCGCAGCGAGGGCTACAGTGACGGCGGTATCGTCGTAGACGATTCCCTACAACTTATGCTCAACCTCCTCAAACGCAACGCCTCAAACCAGACAGTCTTTCGAGAAGGTAATCCATCTAATTCATTTCAATTCGAATTCTATTTTAAAAAGTCGATTGCAACCACCAGAATCCTGCATGAAGCACATCACACCGTTTTTCCAGTCATGCCAACAGTCGGAGGGGGGTGATCCAACTGGCAGTTGGTCTATACAGAAGATTAGCAATGTACATTCCATGCTTCAGGTATAAACAAAATCATCATCGACAGCCTAATTCTATAAATAAAAAGGGAAAGAGTGAGAGTTAGTAAGTACTGTTATATATCTCTTCCCCACAGGTGGTAAGAACATTGGTATCTCCGGCCAACGCCACTCAAGTGGTGTCTCCAGCCCAGAAAAATGTGGCCGGCTGTGGTCTGCTTTCCGAATTGTGTGCTCTACTCATGTCGCCCGGCGTTCCGGCTGACATCCTCAGCGAAATCATCTGCACAGTCGGCGAATCGATTCGCGGCTGCCGGAGCAATCAAGAATTCTTTGGCCAAGTGATGGCCTCTTCGTCACCGCCGCGAACAGCCTTGGTCGTTCTCCTCATGTCTATGGTCAACGAAAAGCAGCCGGTGCTGCTCCGAGCGTCCGTTCTCTACTGTTTCGAGTGTTTCCTCTACAAGAACGATTTCAGTCAGGGACAGATTATCCAGGCACTTTTACCCACATCGGCAGAAGGTGAATAATAATCCCCCCCGCAAGAGAAAGTGATATCCAGCCGGCATGGAAACATTAAACCTGTTTTCTCTTTTTTTCGTATCATAGCCATGCAGCAAATTTCAGCTGGCCAATTATTGTGCGGTGGACTGTTCTCGACCGACTGCCTTTCTCACTGGCTCTCTTCCGTGGCACTCTCTCACGCTCTTGTCAACAACACCAACAACAGGGAACTGTTGCTAAGGGTGCACTTGGCTATCGCCAAAGATGTCGCACCCGTTTCCCTCCTACAACAAGCTTTTAGTATACTCCAATTGGTAAATTTCTTGATTCAAATTCATCTTGAACTATACGTTTCTGACTAACATTTATGTGTGTCTCAGGGTGGCAAGTTGCAGACTCGACTGGGTATTCTGACGTTATTGTCCACCTGGTTGGCAGATAGCCCCAACTCTGTGGCTCAATTTTTAAAACTCCCAAATGCTGTGGCATTTTTAACGGCCCTGGTAAAATCCCATTTCAAATTATCTTAAAGTATCTCCTAGTAAAAGAAAAATTGGGAAATGTTATCTTAGGTGGCTTCCAATGAGCACGACGACCAAGAGGTGCTTGTGCAGAGCTTGTGCGCTTTTCTCCTAGGACTCTGCGTGGTCTACAACAACGATGCAAACAGCAACTTTTCCAAGGTATATTTTCGTTGCTGCCCAGTTGCACCTAGTCATTTACTGTATTGAGTGTTATCGTCATGTAGGAATCCCTGTGCCAACTAATAACCAAGCGAATCGGAGTCGAAACATTCGTCGACAAACTTGCCGAGATCGCTAAACACGAAGTGTACAGCAAAGCCCTCAAACACCCTCAAATTCGGATCAATACCGCGGCTGATATCCAATTCGATCACGAGTTCTGTCGCTTGTACAAAGGTATTCAATTTCCCGCTGGCAGCCATGGCTACTCGATCAACGTATAGAGTTGACTGACAGGACTTGGATTGGATTTCATCTTTAGATATAGCTTTAACCAGTTCTTTTTTTTCCTTCTTGTGTTTCGTTCTATTAATAGGACTAGAGGGTGTCATTGCCAAAGCGGTGGCTCCGCCTACCAGTCCTAAAGGAGCCGAATCCCCGTCCGAATCGATGGTAGGTCGTAATAATCGTAATAATAATCGATATCTATGATACAAATATCTTTTAATCGGAATTGAAGGCTTTGGCCAAATACAAGGACGTCATTCGTGAGCAAGATGGACAGATACAACACCTGCGGCAGCGATTAGCTGCCTTGGAAGGGGATCACATAGCCGCTCAGGTATATTTTCCCGAGAAAACCTTTACGCTGGGAGAACAATTTCTTGATTTACCTTGTGACGCACTCTCAGAGCAAGATCGAAGAGTTGAACGTCAACGTGCAGCACCTCCAGGATCAAAATACATTGCTCAAGGCCCAACGGAACAATAACGTCATAATTGACGGAGGCGAGCCTTCAACTCCGCCACCCGAATCGTCGACTGACAAGTTGGTGAAAGAGCTGGAAGCGTTACGTCTAGACAATGAGAGACTTCGCGGTCAGCTGGAAGAGCAGCAACAAGCTGCCAATCACTACGTTGGCATTCCTCCGTCTGTGAGTATACATGTCATGATGCGGATGCATTTTGGGATTCCTTTTGCAGCTTTTGCATGGTTTACTGATTCAACACATATATTATCCGCTGCATGTAGAACGGAATCGCTGTCGAATTCGCTTCAACCCAATCGGCTTCCATAATGGATAGCTTTACCACGCATGAAGTATCAGCAGCTATTTTTCTGTTTGGAATCATTCCTGGATGATTGTCATCTCTTTTTTAATTTTATTTTTTTTTCAGGACGTCCAAGTGTGTTCGTTCTTTCGTCAACCGGAATCAACGTCGGCAGCTAATCCGCTCGAGCTAGAGCTCAAAGCAGTCAAGAGTCGACTGGAAGCGATGGAAGCGGAATTAGGCGATTCGCAGAAGCGATTGGCTGACTGTCTGTCGGTCAATGCCGGACTTCAAGACGAGATTGAACGAGTCAAAAAAGATCAGGAAGACTTGCTTGTCCTTTTAGCCGATCAGGATGGACAGGTGCTAAAATATAAGGACCGGTTGAAAAACCTCGGTCAAACGGTAATTCATACTTTAATATTAATTTCATTGTATTTCATTCATTCATTCATTTTTAATAATTTCAGGTCAGTGAAGATGAAGATGATGAGCTGGACGATTTGGCTGGCGATGACGAACTTTCAGTTTGAAAAAACAAAACCAAACTAAATAATTATTAAATTGATAAATTTATATTTTTAAAAAATTATTATTATATGGCCTCTGGGGGGGAAAAGAGTAAGAATCTTTTGTTTTAAAACAGGCGAAACACCCACACCAATTATCCATTGAAAAAGTCTAACCTTGTGCGTGTGTGTTGCAGATTACCGACGTTGGTAAAGTTAGTGAGACTCTGTGTGTGTACATCTTTGTCTTGTCTCGGAAAGCATACAATTGTTCCAAAAGGTCAACCACCATTATCGGACTGACACGAGCCTCTTAATCCTCCACGTTTTTCACTATCCACGCGCCGTCCGTTTATCCTGGCCAACCGCTTTTTCTTTTTTTAGAAACGAAATCATCAGTGGAGAGTGAAATCGATTTCCGATAAATGCTATCGCACTTTTTTCCAAAATCTATTTGGGCAAAAGATTAAGAGAAGAAATCTGGCGTTCAATTGATTACATGGCATGGCAGCGGATGGCTCGAGTACAAATCTGTTATCGTATTTTGTTATTGAGAAAGGGACAAAACAGAAAAGAAAAATACGTTTTTTAAAATATTATTTTGAGCTATCAGCTGAGCGCATGCATCCATTTCCTGTCTCCTTATCCGTTCGCGAGAGCGAGTATATTGTGGGCCCGTCTGGGGGTGTGTTTTCTCTAAAGATGGGCTACAAATCAAAATCCAACCAGAAATGGGGTCGACAAAAGTAGCCACAACCCTCCGCGTGCGCAGTGGGCAAGAATAGATTATATATATGTTTATACACACACAAAACCGTCTCCTACCGTTTCCAGGAAGAAAAATGTTTTTCAAAATGTCAGGAAGAGACAGGACTCGACCTTTTGACTAACGACTCTTGACGGGAAAAAAATAAGAAAAATCTCCGAGATATTTTTTGATTATGCCTCGCCCTGCGCTATATTTACATCCATTCATTCATATGGGGTATTTCGCACTAAAAGCGATCTTCCCTCAGGGTAAAATCATCCATCATTCCGGGCTAAAGAATGCCGAATCGACCCGTCAATAAGTTGAATTTCATCGTGTAAATACCGAAAAAATCTTTTTATTTTTTTAACTTTTTCTTTTATATTTCTCATCCAGAAAAAAAGAAATTGTTTCCATATTGTAAAGTCGAATGTTTTCAGCATCGGGGAAAACGAATTACCGCCGTCAAGGTGAGTGATGATCTCAACTTCTTCAGAAATGTTTGGTTCTTTTTATATTTTGAAAAAGTTTCCTGGGCGGCCGTGTGCATTTGTTTGTTTTGTTTTTTTATTTGCATTTTATTTGAGAATTTTTTTTTTAATTTTTAAATGCGGGGCGTTACGATGGCTTGGAATCCCTGGTATCCGTTGGTTACGCCAGTCAGAGGGTCCAACGTTGGAAGAGGGCGATCCGGAACGGCTTCCAACTGGAACGCTTTAACCAACGCCGCCGTAAAAAGGAAGAAACTATTTCGAGCCAACGGTTCGCCCAAACACTGTCGTTTACCTGCAGTTAAATCAAATGACAAATATATATAGGATATCCTCCCCCTATAGAGTAGTTAAAAATTCTATACCTAAGCCGAAAGGCATAAAGCGCTCCGATTTCTTCAATAGACTTCCATCGGAATCTAAATGCCTTTCAGGTCTGAATACTTGCGGATCGGTCCAGTAAGTTTCATCCATGTTGACGGAATAGAGATTGATCAGCACCAGACTTGCCTGTGCGTGATTCATGGATTGGGACAAAAAAGATGGCAATGAAAGCTAGGCTCTACCAAAATAGAATTGACTCTCACCTTAGGGATGTTGAATCCTCCGAGTTGGGTATCCTTAGAGGCGCAGTGCATCAAAGTCAAAGGCGCCACATTGGCCAGACGAAGAGATTCGATGAGAACGGCCTCGGTGTACACCAGACTGGTTTGAAAAAAGGTAAATTTCTTATTTAAAATTATTGAATTTTAATTGTCTAATTATATCTTTTGACCTAGGACGATGGGCAAGCGACGGAAGAGCGTCGCCACAAATTCGATCCAGCTCGGCTTGCATTTTCCGTTGAACTTCCGGGTAATGAACCATGTAAAGTAGCGCGAAACCTATAAATATTAAATTGCTAATTATTTTTGAATCGATTTTATTTTTTAATGAATTATTTGAAAACCGATGGCGTTGCTGCTAGTCTCCGCTCCAGCGAGGAAGAGATCGATTACGAGCGCAATTAGTTGTTCGACTAACGTGGAAAATAATGAATGAGCAAATTTCATTGATTAGCAATTAATTGACGGCTTTATTACCGTGGAAGCTCGTAGATTGTTTCTGGTCTTCTGGTAAATCCATTTGCTGTTTCTCCATTTCCTTCAAGTAGACGTCGATGAAATCACGTGGGACATCGTCACGATCACGAGCGTGTTCTTCAATAACTGTCTAAATTATTACGTATAATTCGGATGATGAATTTGATAGGTAAATAAATAAATTCAAATAAAATTTTCCTATACTCGAATAAAGTTTTGAAGTGGCTCAAAGATGTCGTTGCGGATGCCCAGTATTTTTCTAAGAGACGGGAACATTCGGAGGAGGAAACCGGGCACAGCAACGTTGGCCGTTTGAGGTTTGAAATTTCGATTGAAGAAATCGACCATGTTCAAAAGGTTGGTGAGACGGGCGTCGTCCCGATGGAACCGCTCACCTCCAATCAGCGCCCACAAAATGTTGAGAACGGAGCGATTGAAAATTCCGTTTTTAAAATCGACCACTCCACTCGGATCGGAACTGGATTGATCGCCAATGACACGGATCATCTCACGAATTTCGTCTTGTATCATGTCCTCGGCGGACGTGCGACCGAATCCGAGGTCCCGCAAATGCCGTAAAGTGAACCGCCTTTGCTCACGGAAGAAATCTCCATCGATAAACATCAAACCTGTTCTCGTATTATTCAAATCATCAAAAAAATAAAATTCAAATTTTTCTTTTTTTTTCCCCCCGCCCCGCTCCCCTGCCAGCATTTAAGTTTTCGAATGAATAATTCACCGAGTCTTTTGCCAAATGTCCTTTCACGCCGGGCGGCCGAATCGGGTCGGCCGTTCAAGTCTTCATTGTGCAGGGCTTCGACAACCGCCTCGTAGCCGCAGACTGAGACGGTGAAACTCGGTCCCATGTAGAATCCAGTCACTGGGCCATAGATTTGGCTCAATTTGATCAGCGCCTTGTAAGGTTTGGCATCGTGATTCTTCAAGAACGGGATGTAGCCAACCAGCGGCAAGCCCCTGGGCCCTTTTATATAGAGGAGTATAGAATTCACGACACACGAGAGAGTGTATTAGTATAGATTTTACTCGCAGTATTTTATTATATTGCTTTTTCTCCCCACAGCAGGAGACAGGCAGGCATTCGGGTGTTTATTATTAGGGGCTTATGGGAGAAGATTATGATCAATATGGCGATGATGGAAATATATCTACTCTTTTAAAAAAATTAATATCTTTTTTAAGAGTCAAATGAAGAAGCTCTTTATTACCTGGAGGAATGTTT
Source organism: Daphnia pulex (assembly GCF_021134715.1). NCBI lineage: Eukaryota > Metazoa > Arthropoda > Branchiopoda > Diplostraca > Daphniidae > Daphnia > Daphnia pulex. Next base: position 2,001,702 of record NC_060025.1, on the reverse strand, counting down.
CCGAGTCGGCGGCGACATTGTGTAAACAGAAATAAAACGACGACGAGGGCCAATAATATCAAGCTGAGAAAAATGGCGGCCACCATGATGATGATGGTCACCAAGACAAAATTGTTGGTGTGTGTGTTCTTCAACGTCAATCTTTCGGCCACTGAACGAGAAAGAAATAAAATATTCAAATGAAAAGTTGGACCACAAGTTTATGTAACCAAGGCCAATGTATACATCTGCTACGTGCCTGCTGCACACACTAAGATATCCTGTTGAAAATTGGCGTCGTCTGTGCACTCGAGTTGACTCCCGACGACTCTCGATTCTTCGTATTCGTTTTTTTTGTGTTATCGTGCGATAATATCAACTTTAGCCTCAAGCCAAAAGGGGGGGAAAAGCGTTTCCATGTGCGTGGCACACGAAGTTGCGTGCCAGGAGATGCACAAATCGAATGGAAAATATAAGCACAAAAAAAGAGATAGCCGTTGTTATTGGTTCGTTTTGTTACCAAATATAATAAAAATGGGGGGGGGGGATACGATCACAGATGAGATTTGTTATTCCCATCATGGTCATCTCGTATGGCGCGTGTTGGACAGTGTTTTGTTTTCTCTTTGGAAAGATTCATGCAAACGAGATCGCCCAATGATGTTGACGTTTTGACACCAATCTGATTACATAAGCTCATTGATGAACTGCTTATTTCCGTGTATAGTGGTTCTACTAATCAGATGAACTTTGATTTCATTTTCAAAATAATAATAAAATTCCTGGAAATCATGTTGTTACTGTTTGGCAATGTTGGGTCGATATTCCAGAACGTGGAGAGATAGAAATCAGTCAGTTTGGTTTGAATGATGTGCTTCAGCCATCATCATTCATTATCAAGAAACAGCAGTTTCATTCTTGGTGGTTTCTGGCTAATCTTTTTTCATAAATACCAACTATGGCCATTGTTTAGATGGCCCTCCTTGTCAAATGGTCTGCTGAACGAGCCCAACCCTAATTTCCATCCGAGAGTTGCATGTGTTCACCCACGTTACAAATATGTTTGTGTAATAATAACCGGTTGTATGTAATTGATATCTAAATAGAGCGAATGTCGGCGACCTACTCACTTTTCTTGTTGCTAGGTTTCAGGTCATGCTTCAAGGGACCTTTTTTTCCTGATCTCCATATTATGAAAGGAGTTGGGTTTTTATCAAACTTGGCCGAGCTGAGTGCACCACCAAATTTGCAAAACCGTGAGTCATATAACTGCTTTTTGGTATAATTTACATAATGTCCCTCCCATCATTAAACCCAACTCTTTCTTTCTCTCTTTTGATCATCGGCCATAAAGGCATCAGATTACACAAGCCCAGAGCTGTCATCTGGCTGTGACGCAGAGAGGGCCAATAATCCTGAGCTGCATAATATGCTACATTGACTTGATTTGCATAATATACGGCCATCAGACACAGCAGCAGATATGACCGAGAAAAGAGTGTGAGTATAGAATCCATCTTTTATTCAGCATGCAAATTGCTATCATATACAGGTATTTATATATAGCAGCACAACCTTGTTTGGGTGAGGGGTGGGGTGAATAGTTGGGTGGGTGTGTATGTATATTCTTTTTTTGGGTGTTTTTTATTTGGGTGGGTGGGGGGAGTCGCAGGAGAGTATAAGATAAGAGAAATAGAGAGTATAGTGTAGTAGATCCAGCATTTGTGTTAGAAAAACCACACACGAGAATAAGCTTTTGCAGAGATTAAGATGATATTTTGTTGGAGCAGCCCATCAAGTTGATTTGATCAGTCGACTCGACGAGGAGCCGTTGATGGGGGCCGGGAAGGCGACCGAACTCTCTTGTGGGCAAGGGAACAGCAACTTCTCCGATCCGTCGGGCGTCAGGGCGTGTTTGCCGTAGTATTGGATCAACTCACCTAAATAGACAAAAGACAAGAATGTGACACTTTTGACAGAAACGACATATTTTAAATCTTATCATCGACTTACGTAAACTTTTGTGAGGCGGATCGGTTGAGCCGAGTAATGTGTACTTTTTGTGGCTTCGTTTTTCACCGGCATCGATGAGAAAGTGAGAAACATTTCCGGACGGATTCCGCACCGAAATGGCGTAACCCCACAAACGCTCCGTCAGACGAGCTAGGAAGGCCCCCGCCGGTTGATTCGTCAGACGTCGCTCGGCTTCCCAGCGGGAAATGGCCCCGTGAAACCAGGCCGACATGTTTCCCGTCCCCGGCTCCAGTCCAGCAGCCAGCGGGAATTCTTCCGTCCAGTACCAATCTTGAGCGTCTTCAAGATTCGACGGTTTGGACGGTCTCCAAGACGGTTTGCCCGTCGTCGTCGCTTGGTGATCCGTTGCAGCAGGTGGCGCCGCCGGCTGCGTCGTCGAGTTATTCCGTTGCAGCGGATGAGGAGCGGCCGATTTGGGGCTTTTATTGGCAAGTTTGAGAGCCGGAATGGGCCACTGAAAGATGCGTTGGTGGCCGAAGCATTTGGGCGAATTCCCGTTGTGGGCCGGAAGATGCGGAGGGTGAAGGTGTTGGCACTGCGGATCGGTCGATGTAGTCGGCAGAGGCGGAAGCGTAGGCGTGACCGGAGTTGCCGTTGCGGACGAGGACGGAGATTGGGGTAAAGGGGGAGGCGGCCATGTTAGCTGGATGCCACTTTTAATAGCGCGGTGATTAAATAGCGGAAGGGAACTTAAATACGCCGGGCTGGAAGAAGCGGAAGATACCGACGAGGCTTGTTCAACTGCTACTGACGGGTTTCCCCCTTCTTCCGTCGCTTCCTCCGGTGAAGTGCTGGACATTCCAGTCATCCGCCAATGTTCCAGCCGAGCTTTTCTGGCCATCGACCGAATTGCTATTTGGTGGCAACAACAACAGTTTTCTTTCATTTTCTTTTCGTCTTAAAGATTTATTAACAATTAGGCTGAAACTTACCCGTCAATTCCGCTTCCGTGCTGGATGGCGATGGCTTTTCTTCGGCTTCGGCGCTGCAGCTGCTGCTCCGGCTGCTGTTGTTGGGCGAACTGGACGTTTCCCACAGCCGACCGTAAATCGGGTTGCTCTCTTCCATTGGATTTTTAATCCGGACAGCTGGATTGTTGTTGACGTTGTTGACGTTATTGTTGTTGTTGTTGTTGTGACTATTGTTGGCCATCGAAAGAGTCGGCCGGCGGATCCAGACTTTGTCGGCCTGCTTGACCATAGGGGCTGGAGTTGGGGCAGCCGGAGGCACCCAATCCTGTCGGGGAATCCACACGTCCATCTCGACAACCGGAGGCGGAGGTGTGGGAGGGGGCAATGGCGAGGGCGATCGCGGTGGCGAAATCGTTTCCGGCTGCTGTGCGGACGCGGACGGAAGAGGGAATGGCTTGGAACCGCGCAGGTCCAGCTGGACCAAAGGAGGATTCCTCTTCCAGCCAATCAATTCGTACAGCGGCTCCCGTTTACTCACCTCGGTGGCCGGTTTGCTGTTTTCCACCGGATGCGATTTGTTGGTGTCCTCTTCCATCTGACGGATCTCTTGCAAACTCCGCTCTAGCAAATCGCTCACTTGCGACCAGTCGTCGATCCTTTTTTCCCACCAAAGATTTGAAAAAATGAGCGGGAAATTTGAAAGCAAAAACCAAACAATGCGGATGAAAAATTACCGATGATCCACACGATTATCCGGGCTGTGCAGACTAAAGGTCTTGGTGGAATCAATGTCGGTGATGGTAGACGATGTCTCTTCAAAGTCCAGCTCGGAAAGAACGCTGCCAGAATCGACGGAATTTGGATCGTCGGGCTCGAGATGGACGACCGTTTGCCTTTGATCGACGACTTCTGCAGTTCCGTTTCCACAGCGGAAGATGTCGAGGAAATTGTCCAGCACTCCGGTGCGGGTGTGATGCAATGTCGCCTTTTCCGCCTGCTGCTGCTGTTGGCCGTCATCCGCAATCCGCAGTTCCCTAAGATCGACGTGCTCGCCGTTGTTTCTGGTCGTCGTCGTTGTTCCGTTTGTCGTCGTGGTTTCAACTTTGTGATCCGGCGGAGTCAGCCGGTGATCCGTCGCATCCGAGTAGCTGATGAGCGACGAAATCAAACTGTCGATGTCGTCCGTTCCGCCGGATTGATTCAGTTCTTGCGAGTGAGAATCCAGCAAGGAGCCGATGGATTCAGCCGATCCGCCAAAAACGCTCGTATGCAAATTACCCGTTCCGTCTTCCAGGAAGCGGACTTTTTTAGGCGCTGGCAACGATTTAATTTATCATTTAGTTTAAAATCTTAATTTAGATTAAGGGGAAATGTGTTAAATGTGTTTTTTACTTGATTTGTTTGTCATCCGCGGTGATTTCGATCCAGCCGGATCGAAACGCTGACCTAATGCTCCGCTGCTATTGAAATGATTCACATAGGCTCCACTAGGCGGCGGCTCCGGTGATCTCAGCGTCCGTCTCAGTTGGAGCATCGCCTCTGCCGGCGGATTTTTCAAAAGGACCGTCGAAGCTGTCGATGCCGTCGCGGCAGCCGGCAGGAGCGGTGGCTGACCGGGCACGCCCACATCACTTTGCAACCGACCCCTTCGCTCCTAATCATCCGGACGGATGGACAAACAAGCGGAAGAGAACACGGTCAGTATTATAATTTATAAAATGAAAAGGGGAAAAAAAAAGGAAAGAAAAAGAAGAGCCGAATGGGCAATAAATCAAGGAAGCCAAGGGATTTCTCTAAATAGGGGGTTCGTTCTCATTTGCATAATGCCTGGTGAGCAGCATTCACAAAGGAGCAGGTAGAAATAGACAGAGAGCTAATCAACAGAGTGAAAAAAAACAAAAAAAAAACTTTTTTGGCTGCTGTATAAGGCAACGTCCAGCATCAATGCCTTTTTCCCCCTTTAGCTTAGCTCCTTTTTGTTGTTTTCCCCGTCCGTCTCTTGTGTGAGACGAGAAGAATCTCTTTTGTTTTGGCCAGCAAATTCTTGTTTTTCCCCTCATCGTTTATAGATCTCTGCATCAGCTGATAATCGAATTCCTTTGGTTATGTGTGCGCGTCGAGTATTTTACCTGTGCCCGTCGTAATTCATTGAGGAGCTGGTCGTATTTGGGGGGATGTTGGTGACTGGTGGGCGATGTGGGCGACGACGGCGGCGACGATAGGGAACCAAACAGTCCGTTGCTGGTTGTTGTGTTGTTGGCCGACGATGGTGTTGGTGTTGGTGGTGGCTCTCCGTCTCCTAAAACCAGCTTAGGTGGGCAGATGAAGAATCCTTTGGCCGGCGGATTGGCCGACGATCCTTGTTGGGCGCTCGATCCCGACGCGGTCGGTCGACCCGTTTTCCACAACTGCGGCATTTTCACTCTCTCCTTTGAAGAAAAAAAAAATTCTTTCGCTTCTTCCTAAAATGGGAAATTAAAATTTTCAATTATGCGACACGACCACTAAATGACCTAACCTAAACCTCCACTTTTGTTTTTGTAAAAAGAAGAAGAAAAAAAGAAAGCTTTTTTATTTTATTTTATTTTTTAAAAAAGAAGGGGGTTTCTCTTTGGTTTTCCAAAATAGGGGAATGCGCTAGAGCTGCTGCGGGTGTGTGTGTGTGTGTTGGGGCCGCCTTATCTCGATCCTCTCATTCCATATATGGACTGACCGGTCTGTCACTGTCACATTTTCCCCTTTTTTTTCGTTTCGATTTTTCGGTTCTGCGTGTCGTTTCTTCTTCTTTTAACTCAAATGTTTATTTTAAAGAAACATTTTTTTGTTTTTTTTAGTTTCTTTTTAGAAAACCGCAAATGTTTTGGGTTTCAAGGAAAAAATTCGGCGCCAAACTTTTTATTTTTAAATTTGGATTTAGTATTTCTCATCATTAACTCAAGTCGGGGGAATTGACGGCTATGGTTTGTTATCTGATGATTGAATTTAGATACACAACACACAGGAGAACTAATAGACTGGTAAATGTCTCCCTTCTCTCTCTCTCTCTTTTGTTATCGCGTTATATTCCCTGGCCGAAACGAAATTTCCGGACCGAAACAACAGTCTGAGCTTTCGATTCAGGGCGTTGTCCGCTGCAACTCTGGTCCAATAATAATATTCCTCCTCTCGTTGTGTGCGATGGGAAAACAGAGTCATTTAGCATAGGGTCATCAGCCGACGCCCAGTGCGCGCCGGCTGATGAGGGCGCGGACGTTGGTAAGAAAAATGGTAGAAGAAGAAGAAGAGACAAAAGTGAATATTAAAAAAAAAGTGAGGGGAGAACCTGTTGGTTTGTTATAATCGAGTCACGCCTTGATTAATCACGGTCCAATATTTAGCAACAACCTCCCGACAACTCACCAAAAAGGCAAACGCCAATAGCGATGGCTATCCCCCCTCGATTTTTACTCCCCACCACCACCACCATCAATTCTTCTGATTTCAATTTCAATCAAATGTGCCAACTCACCAGACAACCACCGCACAGCTGCTGCCGTGTGGTTTATCGCAACCAAAAAAAAAGAAAAGAATTATTAAGAAATTCGATTTGAAAGAAACACTTTGGTCGACGAGGTCCTTTTGGTATACTTGGGTTTTTTGGCCATGTCTGCGGTTCGTTTCTTCTTTTTGCGTGAAAAATCTAGCTGCTACTCGACTAGTAGAACCGGTATATATAATTCGGCAGAGAGGAAGAAAAGTTTGAAAGAAAAATGGAAAACATATTTTTTCAATTTAATATAGCAACGCCCTTAACACAAAAAAGTTGTTTGAATTTTTTTAAAAAATGAAACGAATTCATTTGGCTGGCAGTTTTTTGGGCTTGCGTGTGTTGACTCAGGGCGGATGGGGTTGAACCACCAACAACCAGGGTTCTCTACGTCGTGTACACAGAAAGTCTAAGAGAGCCGGAAGTAACACGATCTCGTTATATTCACGGGGTGGTATCTGATGAAATGCTGTGACACCCGAGTGTTCATATCATCGCGCGCCTTCCACGAATAGATCCGTTTGCGTCGTTTAATATGCAAATAAAGTTTTTCTCTCTACCGGTCGTATTATAATTTCTTGTTTAAACGCTATTTCTTTCTTTGCCTCAAACGAAATTTTATTTCCTTTTTAAGAAGAAAACGATAAATAGCATTGGAGAGTGCCGTCATTTTCAATAATAATTCTCCTACCTGGAAAGCGCGCTGCAACGTTTTTGTGTGTGAAAAACCAAATTCAAATAAATAAATCTTTTTCCTACCCAACAACAACAACAACTACCGTATACAGAGGTGCTGAAGAAGGAACGGGCGGGATGATCGTGACGGCCATAAAGCTCGCCCGTAAATTTTTTCGAGAAAAACACATTTTGTTTTTTTTTCTTATTCTTTTGGTCGTCGACATTTTCGAATCCCATTGTTTCCGGCTCCTTCATTCCAATGCCATATAGTAAATCGCCGTGTTTTATTTTCCAGCAGCCTCTTTTTTTTTCGTTGAAAGAAAAAAATCTTCAATTATTATGGAAACAAAAAGTGGGGCTCACGCATCATTCCTCTCTCTTAATAACTCGTGAAAAAAAACTTTCTCTTTAACTTGTCTTTAGACTTTTGGCGCCACGGTCCAACAACCGACTTTCGACATTTTGTCAGAGGTCAGTTGAAATGAGCAGCGAAAATTGTTTAAAAGCTACTACTACTGGTGCTTGCTGATTTTTGTTGAACAAATTTTGTCCCCAACAAAGTCTGTGGGTGGTTGATTTGAAAACTGAGAAAGTCGAGCGAAAGATTTTTTGAAAAAATGCAATCAGGTTTTTTTTCTTTCTTTGCTCGGGTATAACATTGTACGAGACGCGGACTCTTCCGCGCTAATTAATATGGACGGCAGACCGGCCTTGGCACTATAGGTGGTCGATCAACAAAAAGGAATAGAGACACTGGATTATTCCAACCGTCAAAGTATAGAACCAACAACAAACAAACACAACACATTCTTTCGAAACCATTTCACAAATTTTCAAATCTTTCGATCAGAATTTTTTTTACCTACAGAAAAATTCGATACGTGTGGAATCTGTCAGACAGAGTAAACTTGACCCTCTCTCTTTCACTCGACTTTGTTTGTATAAATCAACAAGAGAAGCAGAAGGGAGGGAGGAATACTTGTATGTATCTTTTTCGGTAGATAACTCATTATACAAATCAATTTTTTGTTTGTTTCGTTGGGTGATTGTGTTTGTTTGTTTTTGGTGAATAATTAACAAGTTGATTGCATATATATTAGCTTGTATTTATCGTATTATTCAATCGAAACATTTATTCTTCTTGATTGAGCGAAACAAAACAAAAAAATACCCAAAAACATTTCCATATAAATTTTCTAATCTTTTATTTTATGTTTTATTTTTTTGTTGTTTCCAACACTTTTAGACGCTGCCCCCTAGCGCAACAGTCCACCTACTAGACAGTTGAAAGAGAGTCTCTTTTCATAAGCTTTTTAAAGAGGCCCCCAGAGCCACAGGAGAGAGACCTCATCCATTATAGCTCATCACTCTTGACTTGTCATCAAGTTTTAACCTTTTTCTTTTTTCGTTCTGTGTGTGAAACACACGAAAGGCAGAGAGAGACTTAGAGACTCGGGAGGGGATGGTTTTTTTTTCTTTCTGTATTCGTTTGTGACTCGGCCGGAAGAAATCCCTGCGAGGGAACTTATAAGCTAGAGGGCTTATGAAAAACCCAAAAGAGAATTCAAACTCGGTCAGAGTGGGGATATGTATCGGATTGCTCTCGTGTTTTCTTTCCTCTTGCAACGACAACAACAACAATCCCGAAATAAAGATGTTTTCGTTTCTCTCGAGGTGGAGGGTGAAAAAAGAAGAAGAAGGAGGGATTAAGAAGAGTAGAAATCTCTGCCATCTAGCGGCGTTTAAAAATTAACATTTTTCAAGTCTAGAAAAAGAAAAGATTTTTAACGACCAAATCGAACGGAAAATCTTCTTTGCGTCAATTTTTGTTCGTTCAATTTTTTCCCCTCCCCACCACCACAGAAACGTAATACCCTTTTCTTGTCACGGGATATTCAAATGAGCTATCGAAGGATGGATGAAAGGGAAAAAAAAAAGAAATCACGACAAAAGAATGAAAAACAAAAATTGCGTAACTCACCGTACCTACAATTTATGTTGTGTTTCCCGTGCGGAATTTCGTTCCAGTTGAGTTAAAAAAAAAAAATCACGATGCAATTACGGTGCGGCCATCATCACACTAGATCGACGCAAAGAAAACAGTGTTTTTTTTTTGTAATTTGAAAAAGAAAAAAATAATTAAATTCTTGTCGTTTTCCACTCGAACTGATGTGTTATTCTCAGATGAAATCACACACACACACACAGCTGTGCGCCCCACACACACACACAACGCGTTCCGTTTTGTTGTTGTCAACACCACTAAACTATCGCGCGCCCCCCTTTTTCGCTGTTGCACACGACAAGAAGAGCATCAACTTATTGTTATCACGGGGCTGTCGGGTGAGATCAGAGCCGAGAACTCATCACGCCCGACGTCAACCGATCCAATCATCGTTTTTTCTAATTCTTTTCTTGTTTCTTTCAGAATAAAAGATTTGAGGCCAGGAGACACAACACCCACTACCCCGCCAGGAGCCACACTGTCACTTGCACACCATGTTCAATCGGTGATGAGAATTTTGAATCAAAATTTTCTTTCCCTTATTTATCAAAATCACGAAACAACTAAAAATCAAATGGGGGATACTGGGACTTTTTCTGGGGTAGGTGCAGGCGATAAGCGTGAGCTGCCGCGACTGGCTCCTTCCCAAACGGTTGGGTTCCTCGTCGTTTGCTGGATAGGAGGAGGAGGAGGAGGAGAAGAGAGAATATACCGGTTAAGCGCCTTTTTGCTTTTGGAGGAGGGGTAGTAGTGTGTCGTGTCGTGTCGGTTCTCGGGTTCGGCCTTGCCATGCTGCACCTGTGCGGATTTCCCGCCTTTTCCGTCCGTCAGGAGGACAAATCCGGCCGGAATCGGGTGCCAATCGATTCTCTTCCGCGACACACATCCGGTCGACCCGTCAAAAACCGTCCAGCGCCTCTCCGACACGTCGAAATAGCCGTGAAAAGTCGCAGGCCCTCCGTTTCGTGACGTCACCAAGAGTCACGTGACCCGACATCCACCAATCCCTCCCCCCTACCGAATTCTTCTCTCTCTCTCTTTTACACACACAGTTCGTTCCTCCAACTCTTTTTCTTTCTTCAATCTGCACGAAAGAAAGTTTGTTTTTTTTTTTCTTTTTCCTTTGCCCGGATTATATGATTAAAGGTCCTCTCTCTCTCTCTGAGTTCGGGACCAAGAGGGAGGTACTATGCGAGGAGGAATTTTCTATTTTTTCTTTTTCTGTACCACCTTTTGCCTATTTACCGCTTCACGAGCTTCACAAGCTCTCACTTTTTCCGTTGGCTGCTTGGCCTCTCTCTCTCTATTCTTGGATTCTTCTTTCTTTTTAATTTCTGAAAAATTTCATTTTTTTTTTTTATTCCTCAAAAAATTTCGAGGGAAAAAATATCGCAGAGCATCGTCTTGCCTTCTGGCTCGTTCATTTTATTATTATTTTTTGACATGTCGGGGGAAATTTTTGAAGCCGTTTCTTTATCGCTTTTATTTTTGCACACCGGAAATTCCATATTCGTCATATTTCAACGACTTTCAACACGATAGATATTAAGAAGAAGATTTTTCCCGTCTTTTGCGGCTTTTTTGTTAATGTATCGATATAAGAAAAAGAATCGCGATTGAAAATTTAGCCTATCGATTTGTAAGGAACTTTTTTTTATTGATTGTTTTCCCAGCTGAAACTCCTCCCCTTACGCATGGCGACATGGACATGGTTGGGTCGTAAACAAGTCGTGGTTCTTCTTCTTCTTCTTTTTTAGTGGGGGCTTTACACCTCCCTTATATAACCAGGTTCCTTTTTTTCCACTGTAATATTACGAGCGCACAAAGTATTCGACAAGAAGATGACGGCTCCGAGAGCCATCATCAACAAACTCGGAATGTTTTTAGACAAATGCCATCAGGCTGCGTGGCGATTGAAAGATCCTTCCAATTTGGCCGTGACTCGTATACTCTTTGGTGAAATTCTCGCTCAGATGCCCATATTCTCTAACTTTCTGATTTATTTTGACTGTGTTTTTATTTTCGTGCTCTTTTCTTGCAGGGTTTCTTATGGTTCTAGACATCCATATTGAGCGTGGCTTTGCAGAAGTGGACCACAGGTTTGGTGATTTCACGCAATGCCATTTCCCCTTATTTGATTTCGTCAAGCCGCTGACATTTCAGTGGATGTGTATGCTATACCTGCTCATGTGGTTGGGTAAGTTTATTGTCATTATATACACTTCAAGTGCTGTCTCTTTGTTTGGCTTCTCAAAGTTAATCTCTTTTTGATTGACAGGGGCTTGTGGGATCATGTTGGGATACAATTTCAAACTGAGCTGTCTCAGTTTCAGCGTTCCCTATTGGTATGTCCTGTTATTAGATAAAACCTCGTGGAACAATCATTCATATCTCTACGGACTTCTGTCCATACTTTTGCTGTTTTCGTCAGCCAATCACTACTGGTAAATTACTTTTCAACAGATTGTGATGATGTATGGTGAAAGCTTTCACATATCCTTTTCAACAGTTCAATTGATGCATGGATCGATCCCAACATTAGAAACAAACCTGTGCCAAACTGGAACTACATTCTAGTCAAATTCCAGATATTCCTACTCTATTTTTATGCCGGTGTCAAGAAGATGGACCCAGAGTGGCTGGGTGGCTATTCCATGAGGAATCTTGGCAGCCACAGAGTTTTCACACCTTTCACGTATATTGTTAAGTTATATATGGCCTGAGCATTTATTCAGTCAGCCACCACTGCATGTATAATCAGTCACTATAAAGAAAAAATTTACACTATTTGATTGCAGAGTCTTTCTAAGTGAAGAAACCATCGAATATTACATGGTGCATCTCGGAGGTTTCATTTTGGACCTGACTGTCGGTTTCTGGTTGTTGTGGCCGAAATCGCGGCCTTTGGCTTTATTTTTTGCTACTTCATTCCACGTGATGAATGCACAACTTTTTACGATAGGTATACTCCTCCCTTCTTTTTACTACATTGCGATGGAAGGGGGGGAAAAACTATTTCTTGAAATTTGATTTATCACCAACCTAAAACCACTTTTTTTTTTTCTTTTTAAAGGAATGTTCCCTTACGTTTGTCTGGCCACATTACCTGTGTTTTGTGACGATGACTGGCCAAAACGTTGGATCGCTGTATGCCCTGGGCTGCTGCGCAAATGTCTTCCAGACGCCACAAAGATAACTAATGTTTGTGATTCTCCGGTCGAAAAACGCGGCAAGAATTCATCCTTCAAACTCACTCTGATGGGTCTCTACGTCGTAACTCAATTGGCTCTTCCCTGGTCGCACTCGGTCACTCAGGTCTGTTGAAAAAGAAATTGAATATAGCTTTCAGAGTGACTCACTCGATTCGTGTCAGAATAACAACAACAACAACAAAACAGGGTTATAACAACTGGACCAATGGTCTTTACGGCTACTCTTGGGACATGATGGTCCACGCTTGGGAGACGATGCACGTCGTAGTCACGGTAAAAGATAAAACCACTGGACGAATCAACTACCTTGACACTGAGGTTCGTAGCAAAACTGACATTGTGTTACGTGAGATCATGAATGTGTGTTTGGCTGGCCTGACGTCAGCCTGTGATAAGTAATAGCACCGCTTATCGACTTCACTCATGGATGCGTGTTTCTTTACTTTTTCGTCCCACGTACAGGTTTTCGTGAGGAACGACAAATGGGTTGGTCATGCTGATATGGTAGGTGTTTACTTTAAACTCTTTGCTCATAATTCACACAAGTGAATAATCAATATAATCAAATGGTCGTGCTTTGTTTTCCCACCTTTTTTCAGATTTATCAGTACGCTCATTGCGTCAAGGATCGCTTGGGGGCGGTCAACATGACCGATGTAGCCATTTACGTCGATGTCTGGCGTTCGTTGAATGGCCGCTTCCAACAGAGATTGATAGATCCACGCGTCAACTTGCTCGAGGCCGAATGGTCGCCTTTTCGGCCTACTCCTTGGCTCATGCCGCTCCTGACGGAACTGTCGGCCTGGCGGCAGAAACTCAACCAATTGGAGCGCACCGTTTTTGACTGGTCAGATTCCTCACGAGTCGCCTTTGTGGCTGATTTCCCAGGTGAATTTTAAACTGAAATTTCTTTTTTTTTTTAAATAATTCTTTAATTTTTTTGTTTTTTCCTGCCCAGGTTTGTCCATGGACAATTACGTGCCGGCTGGTGTGACCAACGCGACGATCCAGGTGTTGGAGGGCCAGGTGGAGTTATCGATCGAAAACGGGACACGATCGTATCTGAATGTCAACGATACGGCGTCTCTACCGTCGAGCGTCATGCACAGAATCACGACGACTTCCAACATTCCGGCTTGTTACATGTACACCTTCGTCGGGCCTTCCAGCGATTCGCCATCAGCCAACGCATCGAGCAGGAATGCCAAAACGCCACAGTCGACCACCCATGAAGATGTTTCTCTGATGACACCCTTCGCCAAATCTTTAGCTCTGGTTGGCCAGAGTCTACTCAATCTAGTCTTCGGTATTCCACTCGTGATGCACAACAAGTAAAACAACAACTCCTTTATTTTTTTTCCTTTTTTATTTTATGTCCTTCCCCTCTTGTCTGTTATCGATCTCTTCAATCTGCACAACAAACGGCATAAATTTCGCCCCGCCCACATTGTGTCTGTGTGTGATTTCCACTGAAATTGAATGTTTCTTTGTCGATGCTAAATTCCCAAAAAGAAAATCTCTGAATTATGCTAATTTTATGGAAATTTCCAAGAGGAAAAGCACAAAAAAAGCTAGTCTTTTGATCTCCCCAGTGCTGCGCACCGCAAAACATGTCGTGTGGTAATATACAACAACAAAACCCGAGAGAAAAACAGTTTATTTTGAAGCGAATTCTCCAGTGTCAAGTTCCTTTTTTCTTTTTTCTTATTTGGAAAGCCTTTGATTATTTTTCTTTTGTTTTCTTTGAAAAAACATTTTGTGTTTACAGGACTAGAAAGCTACCTCTATGTACACACACTGTGAAATTGTTGACAGTTTTCCACGGGGATGTCGAATCTACACCCACTCGTTGCCGTAGCGTGCCGTGGCGTGTTGTGACGTCGCCTGCGGTGAGGGCTGGATGTTGTGGAAACGAGTGCGAAGAGGCGAGCAGAAACCTTGAACTCCGGCAGCAGCAGCAGCAGTGGTGCCGTTCACATAATTTAATGCTCTATGTGGGCGTACTTCTAGATGTCCTCCACCATCAGCGATGCCTTCAGAACAGAGCAGCTGCTTGAATCCGCTGCGGAATCTCGGGTCGAGGAAATGATACAAAAGCGGATTGACGCAACTGTTTGCACTGCTGAGCCATTGTGCCACGGGCATGATCATTTCCCAGAATTCAGCCTCGGGCTCGCTCATGCTCTTGGCGAATTTTAAACGCGTGAAAGTGGCGTAGAGCGGGAACCAGGAGAGCGCGAAAGCTGCGACGACGACGCCCAACATCCTGAGAGCTCGTATTTTGGCCCTGTGCAAGTTGAGTCGACCACCCACGCCATTGTATCGTCTCCGGTTGTTGTTGTAATGGTGACACCGGTGGTGGTGATTGGGGGGCCCTTGCTCGCCGCTGCCGGGAATCTGACGACACCAAATTTGCCTGCAGATTAGAGCGTAACAAGCGGCGATGATGACCAGCGGCAGGACGTAGCAAAGGGTCAGGTGAGCCACAGCGTAGTAAGTATCTCCCATCAGCGGATCTGGCCATATTTCTGTACAAACCTATTTGCAGTTAGTCACGATTATATTAACAAATGCCTACTGTTTGATTATAAGCTCGGCTTTATTATCTAACCAGCGTTTCGGACACGTAATCCTGGCGGAAGACGACCAGCCACGGAAGAGTTATAATTGCGGATCCGATCCAGATGAGGCCGATGATGACCCGGCAGCACTTGGAGCTCAACCGTTTCTTCCACGGTGACGAGATGGACCAGTAGCGCTCGACGGCCACGGCCACCAGCGTGTAAACCGAGGCACTCACGCTGACTCCCTGCAGGTACGGCACCAATTTGCAAATGATGGAGCCCATCACCCAAGCTGTCCTCGGAAAAAGACGCAACCACCATCAAATCACGTAACACACACATATGTTAAAAGGTTCATTTTACTTTTAGATCAAAGTTCAATGGGGACAATAAGGCCGCCGCCTAATAGGTTTCGAACAATGCAATCGAATCAAAAGATTTCCCTGCCCCCCCCCCCCCCCCGTCTCCAACGTAGGAGAAGTTCAATGGATCGACGACTGTCGTGTAATCAGAATAGCTCTCGACTTTTTTTAGTCGCCTCTTATTCAATTCTGTGTTTGAATAGGGTTGGCTTTCGCCTAAAAGTCAACGTCAAGTTGGGATTTAATGGGATGTTCCATCTCTCGGTAAAGTTCAATCTCATTACGTAAAATGATGGAAACACATGAGAAAGTAAGTTTCGTATTTCAGGATCAGTTTGACCGTCACATCGATTTGTAAATGGTCGGCTGCCTGATGCGATAGGATCCCCCTGTGGGGATTGCCTCCAGCGACCCTCTCCAACTCGTTTATTCTCATCTTTTCCCCTTCGCTCTAGCTGTTTCTTTTTGATGGGAGATGGGACTTTTTCTTAGCAGACAGAATGTTCACTCTCCGTAAAGTTTCTAGTTGGAATTGAACGCCCAAAGGGGTTCGGATCGATTCTTCCCGTTTTGCTAGCGTGTTGTCATTGTTAGACAGCCCCACGGAAGAAAAAGTATCTTGTATCTCTCACTTACGGTAGATCAGGTGAGCGACGAGAGTGAACGGCAAACAGGCGAGGACCACCAATAAATCGGCAAAGGCCAAATTGACTAGGAACAAATTAGTGACACATCTCCGCATTGTTCGGCTTCCACGAAGGACGACGACAGCCACCAGAAGATTGCCTTTCCAAAAAGAAAACAACATCCCATTATAAAACGTGCTCACTTTACAAGACATAGTTAGAACATTTTGCGCATGTAGCCAAAATTTAAGAAAAAGTCAACAATTTTGGTGTCTAAATATGTTGTATATTTTTACCTATTAGGCCGGCGCAGAAGACGAGGCCGTAGGCTGTGCAAAGAGCTCCACTTACCCACACATTGTAACGATACCAGGAAGTTGGCGGAGTCGACAATTCCGGCCAATCGGTTCCATTCTCACTGAGAAAATCCAACGGATAATCCATCGAGGACGATTGCTGTGTGTCGACTGAGTTGACCAAACTCATCGGAAGCAAACGCGTAAGAAGCAAAATTCTTGTTACTGCTATCCACCCCCTCCCTTTCCATGTACGGATGCGACGGATAGAGATATCCCAGCAGTGCGCATGTCGATATGGCCTTTTCTTCCGCCGTAAACCGAATGTAAAAGGCCTTAATAATATCCCCCTCAAAAAATTCTATCCGTTGAGAAATATTTAGGTTTAGATCGTATAGGATGCGCATTCGAAAACCGGCCGCTTGGTCGTCGTCGCTGGTTCTCCCCATCAATTATTTCTTATGTAAGATCCTATACTGGATGATTGCCTCCTTGGGGAATGCATCTAAAGGCCGCGTCGAAAGCAGCCACCAGCCCTCCATCCCCCCAAAAAGTGTCGTATGGTAAGCTCCTTTCTAGTGGATCCTAGTCGGATGTTGTTGGCGGTTTTTTGAAGCGGAAATCGCCTTTTCCCCGTACTGCTTGTTCCACTCCAGAAAGTTTCTTCATCACCAGCTGTAGGAGAGATGTACCACATTTCAAGATAACCAATCAGAGTTTGGACCGTACTAGAAAAAAAAACTGTTTGATTGTACCAAACCTGGTGGGTGGAATGCTGAGTTGAGAGGGCGAAAGTAATGAGTTGAAAGAGCTGACGCATCTCCTTGGTTGCGGTTCAATCGCTGGTCTTTGTCTGAGTCGACTTTTTTTTTATTAACTCAATTAGTTTGTTCTCTGCTGACATGTTTGCGTATATAGGTGTATTTGCTGAAATGATATTTTTTCTCGCGATCGATTGATGTACAGTTGAAGTTAGGCCGCCCAACTGGTCGCTGACTTGTTGAGATACGGGGAAATTGAAATTTGTTTTTTTAAAAGATACTATATTTTTAAAAAATCTAGGTTTGTTATTAGATTATCCCTGTGGGGTATTGAAATATATCACCGCAGAAAATTGCTTTCCTGTGAAAAGCGTCTGAGGATTTTTACAAGTCTATTGTGTACTGCACAAAGTTGAAGAGCCGAGACAAGAATGGTGTTCTGGGTACGCTTTTACAGCTGTGCCTATTGAAAAATTTTCGTTTTTTTTTTAAATATATAAGCGCCAAATTTTCCGCATTAATTTCCTTTCCCTTGAATACTGTAATCCATCAAAGTATATTTTTAGATAGAAAATTCGTTTTATCCGATGAATCATCCGTAGCCGCCGCCCACTTTCTTCCGTGTGTGTCCAACACGGAACGAGCGAATGCCAAAAATTGTGGGATTATGCACTTTTGCTATTTTGTAACCGTGTTTTTTTTTTTTCAAGTGCTTATAGGCGAGTCGCATTTACATCACACCGTGTGTGTGTGTGTGTGTGTGTGTTCGGTAATTTTGCGCAACACACCCAGCAGTGCCAAGCAAATCGTTTGGGAATGAGCGCCGATCGATCCATCTTGTGTCAAATTGATGAATGCCAAGCATCCCCCCCTTTTTGTTTTAGGGAACTTGCCGCCATGTACACCGCGTGTAGTGTTTTCTCTCCACACACTATGTCTCAGTGGTTTAATTATAAGAATATTGATGGGCCTCTTTTCTCGCCTTTGTACATAATTCGTCGCTGAGCAAACAGCACTAATGTGCTTAACGTTGTTCTTTCGACAGTTTTGTTTTTGTTAGCCAAAGAAAATGTAGCTGCGTCCATCGACCCATCATTATAGCCAAGTGAAAGTTAAACAAATTTACAGGGCTAGTGTGTATGTATGTATAAGTTTCAGCTGTCTAATGAATCAATTAACTTAATCTGCTGATGAGAAAGTTCCCCGTAATTTGTTTTCGTTATTGCATCCAGCATCCACCCCCCTATGATTACCCCTCTAGTATTAATTACGCTTTTGTTTTTAAGAGAAACCCACTGACGTAGTTTGTCAACACTTTCTTATCTTATCTGTTTTTAATCAATCAAAAAAAGAGAGAAGGTCGTTGATCGATAACGTCGACGAATATCCCAGAAAATGTACTGCAATGACGAAGAGAAAGTCTGCGCGATGATCAACGAATAGTCGACATCAGAAAATTACAGTCTGTGAACCGCGTCAACTGATGGAAAGCCCGCACACACTGACTTGTAAGCATTGCCTGCCAGTGTCTGACGACGGTAACATCTCTCGCAACATTCAAAGTATTCCATTCATCTTTAAATTCTCTTTTTCATTTTGTTTCTTTTGAAGATCGTGAAATGGACGAAAGCAAAGCAAAGGACGCCAAGGAGGGAACGGAGAACGCTGAAATTAAGGAATCCAGGAAAGAGTTCTTCTCTTCTTTTTACGACACTGTACCGTGCGTGAAGAATGAATGCGAATCGAAAGAGGGACAGCGTAAACTCGAAGTGGGAAACCGTTGCCGACACGTTCGAGCATATTACTAAGTAATAAATTACGATATGCTCAGCGGCGTGCGTTCGAGCGTCAAAGACTAAAAAAAAGTCACGCTAATGACTATTTCCTTTTTTATATTCGTTCTTTGTTGTAATTCATGTAGAGATGTGTGGAGATCAATATTTTGAAATGTAGTTCGTGAACGATAGAATTGATTTTGTTCAATTTTTTTACCGTAATGGTGTAATATGAATTCTTTCGTAAATGTTAACTTGTACTATCAAGAGCAACAATAGAAGACACCATTGCCTATTTTTTTTTAATACGATATTGTCAATGCATCGTTGAACTCTGAATTTAAAAATTTGTATTTTACTTAAACATTTCTTCTTCGGATTTTGTTACGGGACTTGCGTCGCCAGGGTCCCTACGGGTCTCTGCGAGGAGAGCCCAGAGAGAGACTTTCAACGGCTCATGGAGTTATATGGCGATAACTCCAAGTATTCACGTTCATTTTTTAATTGTCGTTTCTGACATGTCGACGTGACGTGCATTGTCATGTCAAGGTGGTCGAGGTTGGGTTGGTTGACTTTTATACTTTGGCGATGTCTCCGTATGGCAATTTGGCAATAAAGTTTCAGAATGGCATGGCAATCAGATTTCAGAATTCCAATCCATTCCAATTAATCTTCGACTTATGGTAAGCTGTTCACTTGGATTTCTTCAATCTTTCTTGCTCTAAAGAAATCACAATGAAACTGGTGTCCCTGTTTTTAATGATGACGGACATTTATTGGCCTTATTAAACTGCGACATCAGGATAAAAATGCTGCACATATTTTTGTTGCCAAACCCACATGTGAATTGTGAACTAAAAATTGAAACTACTCTCCGGCCTGCGCATTTGAAAAAAGCCGCATAATTTGTTTTCTTTTTCAGAGGCACCTGGTAGAGAAATTTTGTACTACTTCATGGAATTCCATTTCTCGTGTCGTCTACTTCATTCACGCGAGCCTGGATTTCTTGGTTGGTGTGGTGATCATTTGATACGTGTGCCTTTCCTTTGTGGATATCTTCATAATTTCAAGTATCATTTTTATTTACTACATTCAGTTTCAACATTTTATGCTATATTTATGGATTTCCCATCTGTAGCACGTAGGACTAGAGTAGGTTCTTCATTATTGGGCAGGCGCAAAGCGGGAAGTGTGACAATCATTTAGTTTGCATTGTGCGTTTTGTGCCATTATTCATTTCAATTAGTGCAACAGTTTATTTGATCGAAAGAAAAGGTCCACAAAAAACGTGAATCTTTAAGGTAAACGGCTGTGGTGCCAAGTATGTGTTATTGTTTTGCATGCCAAGGTCTATGCTGTCAGTCACTTGTATACCTTGTCAACATTGGCTGTGTCACTGCACTGTGTCAGCAGTGAGTTGTCTGGAAAAAATAACCAATGATAACAAAACAAGGGAAATCCTAGTGAACAGCTTATCATACTCACACATTTTTTAAAAGAAAATTTAAAAATTTGATTTTATTAACATTGTTCATTTGAACAATCATTATTTTTCAACAGTAAACTTTAAAATCTAAACATCTCATTATCAACTATCAAGCTTATTGCTTTTGCGTATGGTCATTGTGAATCTACAAATTTTGCTATCTGGTCTTTCATAAACACTAATTGTCACCCCATTACGCCGTTATTTTGACATAGAATATAGAGAATCCATCATGTTGAGTGTAGTAATTTTGATTAATTTGATTTGTTTCTTATTTAGATTTTGTGTACCACTTAAAGAGAATCAGCATTATGGTTGTCCTTCCAGGAGGAAAATGACTTGACGGTCAATGCCAGGGTTATATTATGGTGGGCATCACACAGATTACATATAAGCTATGTTTACATAGCATTTTGAGAATTTGTCATATTAGGGTGAAATAGTTTTGATTATTTTTGTTAATTTAGATTTTGCTTTAGATTTTGCATTTAGACTGAATGAGAGCCATCCGTTTGAGTTCCAGGAAAAAGAAAAGGCCAACACCACCAACACGGTCAACAAAGTTCTTTGTTTGTTAACCTGTTGGCTGCTACCACTTCAATCCCCAGCCCTATATCCTTGGAATGGGCCCACTTTTATTTTGAGGTATTGCTTGCTGTCGTTACAATCTTACATGACTTTTAAGAAATCTGAAGTCACTTCCATTCTCGTTTCAGGTTAATCCTGCGCCGCTATTCCATGGACGGGATCCATTGGTGGAAACTGACGAGAGATCAGTGATGACTGACTAACGTGCTGACATTCAGCAATACAGCTCACATGCGTGCCATCCTTCCGTCGCTTCGAGGCATGGTTGTGCCTGCTCCAGCGTAATTCGACTAACCAACCGGCGGCTTGTCAACTCACCCCTCGCTGACTCCTACTACCCTTGTGCTCTCGTCTCTCAACACAGCACGGGGTTTGATCCTTAAATCGTTTAGATCTGTTTGTGATCTGTGATGGCGGTATCTTGAGGACGACGATGATGTGAGTATTGAGCTGTTTTTGCTTTTTTTTGTTTGTTATTGTTTGTCATTTAAATTTAGTTGAGTGTCAATGAGCTTGAGCAGGGACGTTTTTGTTTTAGATATTTCTTCTTGTTGACGCTAGATAACACACGCATGGCCATAGATCAGCTGTCAGAAGCACCAGCTTCAGTTACTTTTATTTTGCACATTTCTAAAGACATTTATCGGAGTTACTGTAAGATTATTTGGGTGATGTTTGACCGTAAGTGATTTAACAACAAACCTCACTTGATAGATTTTTGATAATTTGCGTCTTTATCTACTTCTGGTTTCTAAATCAGCTAGCAGTACAGCAAGTATTATGTGACACACAAAACGACCAGATATTCGTGATCCTCGTCGAATTTGAGGTCTCTTTCATGGTTCAATACAAAATATCGGAAAATGGGCTAAAATCGCAACCGGTCCACTTCCGGAAACTTTGCATTCCACTTTAAAGTGAGCTTCGTTCTGTGCACATTTCTTAACGTGTCAGTCGATGTTAAAGCTAATTAAAATGCACTGCTCAAGTTTTGTGAGTATTTTAAGTATTGATCTGCAATTACGTCTACCTTTTGTAAGACGATTTTGAGTGTATACTTGAAACTGTTTAATTATTCTTTTACTTATTTACAAATTTTTTGTTATTTACAGGTTCCTTAATTTGCATGACAGACTTGATGAGAAGTAATGTCCTTTCAAGAGAGTCAACAAGGTCCTTGTTTGCTAACCCAATGGCTGCTACCCTTGAATTTCCCTTTTTAATTCCTTAAACGGGCTCTGTTGATTTGAGGTATTGTTTTCTATCGCTACAATCTTATTGAAAATTATTGTCATCCTAAATAAGTGTTCGTTCTGCTTAAAGGGTAATCCTGTGCTACTTATCGAGGACTTCATAGAATGCTGAACACCGACGAGAGCATGTCGTCATTCAAGACTGATAAATTGTGTAGTTATTTACAAGTGCATATCTGGGCTCCCTTCTTTTCTGTGGCCCCGTTTCCCTATCTAACCACTAATCAACGCCCGCCGGTGGTCACTCACCCGCTGTGAAACCAGGAGGAGGGGAGGGCTCTGGTCGAACGGGGACTTGGAAGGCGCAGGATCTGAGGGTCATGAGTCTAACCCGGAAGCCTAGTATGACTAATCGCTCCCCAGTAAAACTTGCCTCACACTCTTCTCTCCTCTTCCATTTCCAGGTAATCTCCCTGGATCTACGCCGACACTGCATGTGCGAGTTTTAGCAAGCAATCCGCCACCCAATTTGACAAAAAGTGATAGTTTGTTTTCACGGAAATTGCGTCAGACGGTTGAAAAATTTCTAGTTCAAAAATCTCATGTAAAAATTAGCATCTAGTCTACTGGTGCCAATTGCGATTCTTTAAGCTTGATTAATTTAGATAATGTGTTAAAAGCTATTGTGGGTAGCTAAAAATTGAACTAACTCGCTTTTTCAGAATATTTTGAAGAGAGATCACAAGAATCGAAAAACAACAAAGTGATCTAAAACCAAAATATTCAGAAAAAGTGGATTAGTTCAATTTTTTAGCTACCCACAATCATCTAAATTAATCAAACTTAATGAACCGGAATTTGCACCAGTAGGCTAGATGCTACTTTTTACATGAGATTTTTGAACTAGAAATTTTTTTACCGTCTGACGCAATTTCCGTGAAAACAAACTATCACTTTTTGTCAAATTGGGTGGCGGATTGCTTACTAAAAAGCCTCGCACAAAAAAAATTGTCTTGAACCGGACGCTCTGTTTAATGAATTGTTTATTTTGTATGTGTTCCAAAATTAATATAGTTTACACAATTTATATGCAATGACGTTTTATTTATTTATATATAAATTTGATTATAGATATACAACAATTGTGTGAATTTGATGTTGGAGATTGTGGAGTTTTAGGAATGGATGTGAGTGGATGTGGGATTTGATGCTGGTGCTTATGGGGTTTGAGGAATGGCTGTGTAAGTGTGGAAGGTATAGGATGACAGGAAGGTATAGGTTACCAACAGATCTTATCACCAAGTACTGCATATTCATTAAAAATATACCTCACTTCTTTTAGTTAATCATAACCAAATACCCCACCCCAACTTCCTCCTCATTCCCCCATCCTGGACATGTTTATTATTTGTTTGACATAAACCTCCCCGTGTTACTATTTTTTTTGTTCCTTCTCAATATATAAAGGTAAACTGCAAAGACACAAATAGTAATTAAACACAATATTGGATGTCACTTCTGTAGCACAAAACCAGCACCTTGGATGCACAAGGAACAGCAACTTGATGCAGATATCTTTCACCACCATAGGCTGCAACAACACGCCACATTGGACAGCAACACCACTGCTACGTAAACATGAACCTATAACCAAAGTAAAATTAATTTCCATCTTCATTGGAAATGCTGTATGAAATTTTAAAAAAATATGCTACATATCACTTCAAATATTCAACCCAAATATTATATGGCAACATTATCTTATACCTATCATGGAAACTTAAATTAATAAATTTACATGAAACTAGATGACTGATTTAAATACAAATTCATTTAAACTTTAAGGATACTCTACAGTAGAACAAATAAACAAAACTTCTTTCAGAACCTTTCTGCCATTACAGCCTTTCTTGCATACAACAAACTCCCCTTAAATAATCCATAACAGAAAACAACCCTGAAGGAAATAGCTGTTGACTTGACGAAATCCCAAAATGTTAAAACTAACCAATGAATGCAAAGCTTAATCACATTTTAATTGTAAAATCTAAAACTGGATAAGATTGTCACCTTAAAATAGTGTATGTGTTCATGATGTTCACAGCAAAGGTAAATGCGACTTCCATGCAGCCTACAAGATTTGATGGAAGTCCTATATTGGATGGCTTAAGTTCCTTTTATTAAGAGGTGCCTGCATTCAAACATTACAAATGTTATGATCCACATATATTTCAATCAGTTTAATTGTTAATTTTACCTTTGTAACAGCAGAATGTTACTCAGCTTCTCGACGTGGTCGACAGTATGGTTTCCAAGTCTTTCAGCATCAAAATTCATGTCTCAGCCAACAACATGGTGCCAACAACAAAAACAATTATTTTTTTTTAAATTATTACGACTAAATCCATCAAGGGAACTTCACACATTGATGGGTGACCAATTTACCAAATTCGTCAATCACTTCAATCAGGCTCTGAAAAGAGCGACTGTCTTCCATGTCTGTCTGTGACTAACTGTGCATTATTCAAAACTCGTACTAGATGTCGCCAGTGTCGGATGTTGTTCTTTCATGGTGAAACGAGGCGAAATGAGCGAAACAAATTGTTGCTTATTTATACTTATTCCTGTGATTTCAAATACCAAATTGAAATTCGTATCTTTTGTAGGTTTATCTTTAACTAGTTTTCTTATTTTTATACCAACTTATTTCGTCAAATTCTAGATGCATACTGTCAGTCATTCCAACAAGTTGACTACTTGACTTAGTGCTCAGTCAATTTCCATCCATTAGATCTCATGCTGTCAAAGCCTAAAACTCATGTTTGAAGAACACATATAGTGGAATACAAATGTGCCGATAAGGTATTTCCCCATTACTGCTACCAGACCATTACAATTCACATTCATATAACATAGGTATTCTTGCTTATGAACCATAGGATCTTTTCTGAATCTCGCAATTTTGGTGGTGTACCCTGCAACAGCATGTTTGTTGTTTTGCCTGTTTTTACTTTGGTTTAGAAGGCAACCCAGCTAAGAGATAGGTAGAGTTTAATTTCTTACAGGTAAATTTGTGTAAATTTGTAAATAACGTAGAGAATTTCCTTGTCCCATTTCCCTTAGAGTTTCAGTGACATGAAGAGTGTGAAGTGAACCACCTATCACCACGCTACTGCAATACTTCATGACACTTTCTTTAGCATCAGGAAATTTATCTCAACATGTGGAGTAATGCTGTTGGTTGCTGTGAATTCCATTTTTACGGTTTTGTCATCATGAACTTTCCAGTGTGCTTCTTAGAACAGGTAAAGATTGATATGATTTATTCATTTTTATATCTTCATTAATGTAAAACATTTTTTTTTACAGAGCACGCAGTTTCTTTGTGGTCCTGGCACGGATATTCTTGAGCCAACGCTGGCTTTTGTCCATGACCAACGTTCTGCTCCATCCTTATCTTCCCGACGTAAGCTCATCCAGCTTCTGCTTCATCCTTCGTACTCAAAAAGACAACTTGTCTTACTTCACTAAACACTTCAGTGGTCGCTTCCGTGCCGCTATTACACACCCAGTCACTCACCACAGGATTATGCCCAGGTACCCGACAATTTACTTATTTCCGTAGATTATCTATTCTAATAGTAAACTTACTTGTGTCTGTAATAATTCCGAAATCAGGCCCTACTTGCGCGCAAACGTATTGTTTCTTAGACTTTTTTTTTCTAACGCTAGATGGCTTTTCGATAATTGTCAGCTGTTAAAACAGTCAGTTTCAGTTACTTTAAAATCTCTTTAAACATGTATCGGCAGCTGTTGTGTGGAAATTTTTTAGTGAAAACTGACGATAACTATTCCCCCAACAAAGCTCACTTGTTAGATTTTTAATATTGTGTTTTTTTTTCTACTTCCGGTTTTCTGATTTCAGTCAGTAGTTCAGTAAATATTCATTTGAGGAACAAAAGAACCACAAATTCGTGATCCTCGTCAAATTTGTGGTAAAGTTCATGTTTTTTTTTGTACGTTTTCGTACTTCCGGTTTTGAAAATTTTCCTGAACTATAGTTCAGGAAAATTCTCGATTTTGGCAAAATTTTGGATTTCGTTCAAATCATACCTAATCGACCCCAAATTTCATGGAGATCACGAATATGTGGTTTAATTTGACGACAGCTCAGTGGTTGAGGCGCTGTGGTTACTTCCGGTTTACTTCCGGAAATTTTTTCATAAAAGTAGCAAGTGAGCTTTGTTCTGTGTGCAGTTCTTAATATTGAAAGCTAATTCTAAGCAAAAATTTCAAGCGGCTGTAAAGTTTTGAGCAAAAAAACATGACTGTTTCTATCTGTATTATGTTACTTTTAATGGCATTTCACTTAATAACAATTGTTTTGTCTTTATTCAGGTAATGCAGAGGAGACGTCGAGAAGATGGACACCAAAACATCTCCGTTATCTCCAAAATGTCAGCGCGGATCATCATTTATTGTTGGTAATATTTGTGTTTGTGTTAGTTAATCCGTTGTCTGCCACGCCTTTGTTCTCCCCTACCTCCTTAGCACGGGCCTCCTAGAGGCCTCCTAAATGCGTGCATTCCATCTTCCCTGTCAGCCCGGACTTGTCAGCAATGGCAAGTCCCACCTTGGTCATGGATCCTTCAGACATGGCGCGTAGAGAGTAGAGAACAACCTACGGGTTGTGTGGCGTGGTAGCCAACGGGTTAACTAAAGTGTATGTATGTATGTATGTAATTGTAATAAGTGGTGGAATTGTGGGTGGAGGTGGGTCAATAAAGCAATTCCTTTTAACTTTTTTGTTTGCTGTGTCTCTTAACTTATAACAAAATCATATTTAGCACTTGACTTGTATATTTCTTACAACTTTGAAGTTTTACATAAGTTAAAGGCAGAAGTGGCTGATCATCTCCAGACTCTTTAAATAAACTTCTATCGACTTCTATGAGGAACCAAACACTATCTGCAACTCCTGTGGCACAGCAATTTCAGGAGAACACCAGCACAGCTACTTCAGTTCTTTTTCTTCAATCCTGTATCAGCTGCACAATCACATCTCTCAACTGGAAACAGGCTGCAAAACCACTGCACATTGAACAACACAGGCATAGTTTAAGTATCACCAAGTCCTAAGGGGAAAAAGGAATATTATTTTCCATGATCAAACTTAAGATGCAAAAGGTAATGTGTAAAGACATTTTTCCAAGATTCGATTGGCAAATGAAATTTTAAATGAAGATTAAATCGCAGGAAAAGAGAATTCTGTACATCTAATTCTTAAGTGTTAGAAAGAGTTGGTAATACAGAGCGGAAATTTTTGTTTAGTTTGATCAGAAGAAAGTTGTTAACTAAAAGAAGCTGATTGCTCTCAAGATACTTTCACAGAAACTATTATTTGGAAGCAAGAAATAGCACCACTTATTGTCTACATCAGATCAGAGTTTACTTGTCAGTTGAATTTTTAAAAAAAGACACAAGACTTCCCAAGTTACAACCAATAAATTCAATCAACTTACCATTTCAAAAAGTTCCTGCAATGACACTTCAGGATAACACCAGCTCGATAAACTGCATGCAGCAGCTGCAGCTCAACTTGATTCGATCACGCCTTTCACCAGCTGGCTGCAACAAATCCACTGTGGCCATGATGCCAGCCATGGAGCTCAGAATTTGTTGAGTTCTCACATTCTGCAACAGATAAGCAACGGGATCTCCAACCAGAACACCAACTAATAAAGGCAAAAATCTATAGAATCATTGCAGGGAAATTGATGAACAATATTACTCTACCACCTCCGTAGTGTTTCTGCGTGGTGAGATGAGACGTACATCCGAACAGGTACAGCTAACAACGGACGACATTTTGGCAAAATGGAAAGTAGTTTCAGTCCACGTGATCGGTTATTTGACCAAGTGGAAATTATATGCCAGATTGCCTGTAAATTCACACAGCAACGTCTAGGATTAATACATAATTACCTATGAGAAATCCAAACTAGAATTTACCATTCAATTTCAATGCTGAAAATGTAGATTGACAACGCAATTCCGTAACGAATTCGGAATACCTTTTCACTTGCCGTTTTGGAACAAAATGGCGAAAGTTTCGTCCTCTCAAAGACACTCGCGTCATCTGGCGGTTGGGGGACAACTTGATTTTAGCCACCTACTGACGGAGCCAAAAGATTCCTCCACGATTACCACGTTTGACTGTACGGAAAGGAATCAAGGATGGATGGATTGCCGGACCATTTGAGATATTTCAAATTCAATAAAGTTCTACTGTCGGACATGAAAATAGTTTTAAAATCGTTGGAGTTCTATTGTCGGACATTTAAAAAATTTAAATTCAATGTAGTTTTGATCATGAAAATAATTATGAAGAATTTATTCAAGAATTTATTGGAGTTCTATTGTCGCGAGGTGGAGTTCTACTGTCGTGCTGGAGTTCTTTTGTCGGGTATTTTTAATAATATTTTTACGTAAAAAAAAAAAATTTGTTGTATGCGACAGGAGAACTCCAAAGACATAAGAACTCCTTTTTTAAATATTATTAAAAATACGCGACAATAGAACTCCAGTGCCCGACAGTAGAACTCCACACTTTAGTAGGTTAAATGCGATTACGTATTAGACAGTATCGTAACGAGGAAGCGGGTAATCAAGCCCTGCCTTCCCTTTCCTGTAAGCGGGAACAGAATAAGTTTGAGCAGAAAATGACCGAGCAGAATCTGAATAAGACTTGTTAATAAGGCATATATTTCGGACAAAGTGACATACAAGTAATTTTTTTCCTACATAGAGTATTTTATCTTAAAGTTATTTAAATATATGAATATATGATTCTATAAAATGTATCATTTAAGTTGCGGCAAACAGGTGCAACATGTGGTGGAACATTTGCTTATTCAGCAAGAGCCTAGCTAGTGCATCTTAGTACTTGCTGACTGCCTTGTAGACGGGGACGGCTTTCTTTCCCTTTTTACCACCGTGGGTATAGCCAGCCTATTGCAGAAAGATTATTTCAGGTTAAAATGCAGTTTCGTTGAAACGAATAATACTAATGCGACTTACGTATTCGACGGTTTCGTAATGAGGAGCCGGGTAAACAAGCACCGTCTTCCTGTAAGTAGGGGCCGAATAAGAGTAAGATGGGGCAGAGTAAGAATAAGATGGGGCAGAATATGACGGGGCTGAATACGAAGTCTTGTACGAGGGAGAATAATCGTGGTCATCAGCCGCAGCGATGGCGACAAGTGCGATAAGCATCAAGAACTGAAAAATTAAAAAATTAGACTAGTTAATTAAAAGTTATCACAATCTTTTTGGACCAATTTTACCTTCATGTTGAGCAGTTGATTGAGAGAATTGAGGCAGTTCAGAAACTGATGTTGTTGACTGTTCCATTGCTGCCTTTATATACAACTCAAGCGCTGAATGAAAGGGCGATGAAATTTATCTGACATTGGGATTGCAAACAAGTCAAACAAAACGAACTGGTTTTCGTGCTGAATTTGTTCCAGATTGGCTCAACAAATGGCATTCAGGTTACGAAGAGAAAACTGATTAACAAGTGACGCACATGTTTCGGGAGGGCACATTTGCTTAAACCACCTTCCTTTATCGCAAGATCTTCGATCAAAAGGAATTTTAAAAGCATCACGTTTCGCCATTTTTGGGGAGACAACGTCACTAGGGCCAGTTCGACCCTGTAGAGAAAGGGCGTCTTTAATTATGTCAAGTCAAGGTTGGATTCAGGGCAATACTAATTTTCAACAACGCTAACACGTTGTCACGACATTTCTAACGAAACTCAGATGGTAATTGATCAAGTAATTTCACTCGTAACGAAAGTCAGCAAAGACAAAAGAAAGTTATTTGTGCTACAGTAAATCCGTTTAAAAATATTCACATCAAATTATCCGTTTCCATTCGTTCAACTTCGTCCGATAGAATATTGTACTTGTCAAATTTTCTACTATCTTGAAATTCATTAGTTATACAGCTTAAATAAAATCGCAGGAATTATTCTACAATTATTTCTCATTTGTCATTACTAAAGAACTTTATATTCAAGTATGTTATACTGAGCACACTTGTTTACTGCAAGATTCTATTAATCCAAGAATTTGAATGATAATGAAGAGAAAACGCCTATTTTCAGTATTTGTATTTTTCAGCAGAAGAATACTGCAAGTTATTTACCTATTACATAGTCAAACATTTTTGGCACCCATCACCCTATCCAGTCTGAAAAGGTATTGCGTTTGAAAACAAGATTTAAGAGAAATGATCTTACGTTTGTCCATGAACTAACACCTATGGCAACAAACCCCTGTTCACATTTGCCATCTGTTATATAAATAATTCAGTATTCAACCGCTTTCTAATCTATATATTATGGGAAGAAAAAAACTTTCATTAAAAACTACATCAAAAGTTTTAATTACGAATGTTGGCTTATTGGGTAATGCAGTTCCAGTATATAATAACTAGTCTACGACCATTATAAGACTTCGTAATATGTGCCAATTTTTGACCAGCAAGCAGGATGTACAACTGACGATGCAGGCTTCGATAAGGCAAAGGAAAAAGAAAAAAAAACTAATTACCTATTTAAATTGGTGGCCGTTCCAATTGCTAATGAAAAAAACCGGATTATTTAGGAATATCAACAAGGGATAACAATCGCATCAAATCTAATACCACAAGTCGAGATTTAAAAAGTGTTTGGAGTTGAGGATCCCATTGCATCTAAGAAATAATATATTAAAGAATTAGATGAATTGTTAATATATATTTTTTTTTGTTTATAATGTAGTATTATTGGGTAATGCAGCATCGATATGATTGAAATCGATTAGCGACCATTATAAAACATTTTAATATTTGCCAATTATTGACCAGCAAGCAGCAGTCACAGCTGACGATGCAGGCTTCGATATGGCAAAGAAAGCGAATAACATTGTAGAAAAAATTACCATTTTAAAATCTAGCAAATCCTGTTAAGTTCGTAGCACTGAGTGGGTGAAATCCGAATCTCGACAAGTCAATCTAACCATAAGAAAACGTGTTTCTGAAACTTTCCCTGAAATATCTTTTCAAAATTCCATAACGGGAAAACTTTTCGGTCAAGATATACCAAGAAGTAACATCTTGTGTTGGCACCAGTAATCCTTGGCAAGGTCGAACGCACTTGATCTGTAAACAGAAATAATACAGGTTTAACATTATATTGTGATTAAAAGGGTTACTGTAGACTTATTGGGTAATGCAGCATTAGTATCATCTACTAACCAGCGACCATTATAAGCCATTTTAGTATCTGCTAATTTTTGACCAGCAAGGAGTATTTTTCGCTCCCAAAGCAGGCTTCGATATAGCAAAAATAGAGAAATCAACGTTAATAACTACCTCAATTAGGGAATAAATTTTCAGCCAAACCGCACCAAACGTTAGTCCAAAAAATGTTCATCACTGGGTTGATGAGATGGACACCTGCATAAAAATAAAATACTGAATAACTGAAGTTAGTTGACTATAACAAATCACTTTTAATTTACAAGGATAACATAACTTCCGAACGAAACACAGCAAATAAATTTTGTTAATAATAATGTTAATAATAAAAAATTAAAATAAATAAAAATGCCATTTTAAAACTTGCAATACATTCGTAGAAAACGCCAACGAATTACCTAATTTGAAAAGCCTGCAGTAGTTCAACGGCTGTTGAACTACAGCCAATTTCACTACGGAGTATCAAAGAAACGAAGCAGTGGGTGGCGACGCCGAAAGTCAAGCATATTACCTGCAGAAAGTAAAAAAAAAATTGTAAAAAACATTTTTAAGCAAAAACAGAACTGTTGTTATTATTGGGTAATGCATGCCCAATATTTTTTCAATTGGACTGCGACCATATAAAACAGTTAATGTATGCCACTTATGACCAGCAGGCAGTAGTTTTGAACCGACATTGCTGGCTTCGATCAGGCAAAACAAAAAAAAAATCAATTACCTGATGACGAAAAACTCATCTTGCGTGAATGGAGTTCGGAGTCGTTGAAAACTAACCGGTTGATACCTAATAAGCTGCTCAATTAGTTAATAAGACAACTAAAACTAACAAAAAGTTAATAGTAACACAAAACCAATATAAAGCAATGATTACAGCCAACACCGTGTATTCATCGGGTGGAAATTACACACGGCTTCAGCTTCGAAATAAGTCATTTAAGCGGCAGCTTTGGCAGCCAAGCGCTTGTTCCTTTCTTCCGCAATGCTCAGCTTAACACCCTTGTCGCGAGGCAGAGAAATGTAAGCCTTGCTACCCTTTCCAATAATGAAGACGTTATTCAACCTATTGATACAAGAAATCATTAGAATCTGAACTGTTAGTAAAATCAACTCACATACAACTGTTGTTATTATTGGGTAATGCAAGAATAGTATGGCATGACTAGACTGCGACCATATAAAACATTTTATATATGCCACTTATGACCAACAGGCAGTAGTTTAGACTGACATTGCTGGCTTCGATCAGGCAAAACAAATACAGAAACAAATAACTACCTGGTGGCAAAAAGGTGGCCAAGAGCATCCTTAACGTGGACAATGTCGAAAGAACCAGGGTGACGTTCACGGTTGATGATGGTTCCGACTCGCCCCAAGTTACGACCACCAGTGATCATGCACAAATTGCCAGAGTCGAACTTGATGAAGTCCATGATTTTGTTGGTAGCAATGTCCAACTGGATGGTATCGTTAACCTTAACCAATGGATCGGGGTAACGGATTGTGCGTCCGTCATGGGTGGTGATGAAGGGGATTCCCTTGGGTCCAACCTGAACGCGTCGAACTTTGCAAAGCTTGTACTGCAAAAAAAAAAAAATTATATTAATGAAAATATACTTCACAAAAGCATTTGATAATTATACCTTAGCCTCCTCAGCAGTAATTCTGTGGATGGCAAAGCGGCCCTTGACATCATATACCAAGCGGAAATATTCACCAGTCTTGTCAATGGTGATAACGTCTACAGATCAAGAGTACAAATGTCACAACAGAAATCAACAGTCACAAGAAAAGTAACACTTACCCATGAAACCGGCTGGGTAGTTGGAGTCGGTACGGACTTTACCGTCGACTTTGATGAGCCTTTGCATGACGATTTTGGTCACTTCAGAGTTGTTCAAGGCATACTTCAGACGGTTACGAAGGAAAACAACCAAGGGAAGTGATTCCCTCAACTTGTGTGGGCCTGTGCTTGGTCGTGGAGCAAAAACACCACCCAATTTATCCAACATCCATGACTTCGGCGCGGCTAAACGCTTCAAATGCTTCTTGGGTCCGCGAGCCTGCACAATAATGAAACGAACACATGAATTAGTAACCAACAAATGAAGAAAAGAATATGTAAATGAAGTTGAAAAGCTGCAAAAATTGATGGAAAAAGTAGATGTTGAAATAAACCATAATATAAAACCGATGTTTTCAGATAAAAAAGAGAACTAGCACCCACCATTCTTGACGTAGTTCAATAAGAAAAGACAGAGTAGCTTTTCTCTAGACAGAAACTGGACGACCGCTCATGAGAGGAAGACTCTTCTCACTTCATCACTCCTCCTACATGAATGTCGAATAATAATTTTAATTCCTTTTTTAAGCGTTAATTTTATTGTTTTATGCATGAATATATTACAATTATTTTTATTTAGACTCATAAATGATATTTTTAACTGGAATTGCTTAAAATTCATTTAATTATTGAGGTTTGTCAACTCTCGACAGGGGACCTGAATCGATTTGATGCTTATGCCTTGCGGCTATTGTGAAATTTGTTTGGGAAATTTTAAACAGTTAAAAAGTAGGAAGCTTGTTCAATTAAATACGATAGTGTATCATATATAAAGGTTAGTTCATTTTAATCATATTTTTTCAAATATATTCTTGAACTGTGATGTTTAACTTTGTTTATGTAGGTTGGTTGATGTGTCTTACCTACTGATATTTTCGCTTATCGACCATCGGATATTACAAAACAATGACGGCGCGCAGTTTTGAGTTGGTCAACAATACATGGATTGGTGATGGTCACCCATGCTTCATCATTGCTGAAATTGGACAAAATCACCAAGGAGATATTGAGATAGCCAAGAAACTCATAAAGATGGCCAAGGACTGTGGTGCTGACTGCGTCAAGTTTCAGAAATCAGATTTGCATTCCAAATTCACCAAGTCAGTCTTGGCCCGTCACTATGAGAGCCCACATGCTTGGGCTTCAACTTACGGGGAACACAAAACATTCTTGGAGTTTTCAGAAGACCAATATAAAGAACTGATGACATTTGCCTCTTTGATAAACATACACTTCACTGCCTCAGCCATGGACGAAGTAACTCTACATTGTTTTGTTTAATTTACTTGAATAAAACTTTAGATTTTTCTATAAATAGGTATCGTTAGATTTCCTAGTCAGCTTAGGAGTTCCATTCATAAAGATGGGTTCAGGGGATGCCAATAACTTGATTCTGCTGGAGAAAGCTGCCAAGACCAAACTACCTATTATATATTCTACAGGTACACATCTCAAGTAGTTCAGCAACAGAAAAAAACGACAAAACCTTGTTTTCAATCAGGAATGCAAGACATGCAAACAGTCAAAACTGCCATGGAAAGAATGAATGCCTGTAATCCCAGGGTCTGCATACTACAGTGCACCTCTTCCTATCCCACTCCAGAGGACCAAGTTCACTTAAGAGTGATGCAATCCTATAGGGACCACTTTCCAGGATCTCCAATCGGATATTCCGGTCACGAATTAGGACTTTCTATAACTTTAGCCGCTGCAGCTCTGGGAGCTCACGTCATTGAGCGACACGTAACTTTGGACAAGTCGTGGAAAGGCAACGACCACGCCTGCTCACTTGATCCTTTAGAATTGAAGTAGCGTATTGCACTCGTATTTTCCTCGAAAAACTGAGCCTGATTATCCCATTCTATATAGGTCTCTGGTCGAAGGTATACGTACAATCGAGAAAGCTCTGGGCTCGGTCGTCAAGTCTAAACAGCCATCTGAGGAGCCGTGCCATCAAAAGTTGGGCAAGTCGGTCGTGTGTACACAAAAATTGGAAGCCGGTGTTCAACTTTGCAGCGAACATTTAACCGTTAAAGTCGGTCAGCCTGTCGGCTGGCCCCCTCAACATCTTGATCTGCTAGTAGGGAAAACTCTTTCTAGAAACGTGGATCAAGACGAAACAATTACTTTGGACTGTATTATTTAAAAACTAAATTGTATTTCATCCTATTCGGCACTGATTTATCTACGAGAAAAAGAAAAGAAAAATACAGAATTCAAAATACTAAGACTTTGTTCTGTGTTGCTTCGATGGGATTCCAATGAGGAGATCATGTTTGGGAGAACACAAATCTGGTTTCAGTTTTATCAATTTAACAAGGTAATCATCTTGAGAAGCTCTGGCGATTCGATCCAAATCGACGGCAGCCATGGCCATCCGACCAGTCGGCGTGATATGGTCGGCCATCCGTGCCAGAACGGAGAAATCAGCGGCCGGAATATCGCGACTGCAATACAATTGACTTTGCGGATACTGAATAGGTAAATCCGGGTGGGCCAAATTTCCGTAACAGCACGGGCAAAGGACGAAGGCTGCCCGCTGGGTCAAGCAGGTTTGCAAGACGAGATCGGTGGCGACTCCGCACGCATGCAAGGCGACACCCAAGTCGAAACGCCCACGAAAATAGTCCAAATTACTCTGAATGATGGTGACGTTATCCAATTTCAGTTGGGCAACTCGTTGCCGAGCATTGCGAATAGATTCTTCTTTATTATCGACCATAATGACACGGCAGCGGGGCAGAAGGTAGGCCAATAAAATGCCCAAATGACCACCACCAGAGCAGAAATCGACGACGACGTCGCCCACTGATACAGCGTCGACAACAGCTGCCGCCATCCCATCTAACTGCTGGATTTTTCGATCGAGACGGGAACCTAGCGTTTAAATGAAAAAATCAATATTTCCCCTCATTTCACACGTGTGAATCAAAGAATATTTACCGGGCACGTGGCCTTGCTGAGGGTGGGCCGGATCGGGTAGAGCTGACCAGTCAATCTTGGCCGTGAAATCAGAGCAAGGAGTCACGTCGATGTGGCTAATCAAGCCTTCCGGCAAATCGGTGGTCACTCCAGCAGTTCCGCCTTCGACATCATCTTGCAACCACATCAGCCGTTGTCTTTTCAACAGGTCGATAACCCTGGCTACCTCTTCGGCACTCAAGTTACCCGCAGTGCCTGTGCGTCGTGCAGCGTCTTTCTTGTACAGGCTGGCTTCTTTGGCTCTAGGGACTTTGACCGTCGGATGAGACTGAATCCTCAACGACGCAATATCGGGAAATGGCATTTCACCTACCGTTTGGCTCCACGCTGGACTCACCAAAACTTTCATTGTTGTCAGCCAACCAGCCACTCGAGGCAAGTGGTCGGCCAAATGGACGCCAAGAATCGATAGTCGCTCGGACAAAAGGGTCACGCATGGAAAGAGGATAAGGTCGGCCAATGTCATGTCGGGCCCTTCGGCATAGGTGTGGTCCAGCAAGGCACCAGCCAGCTTCTGTATCTCTTGTCTTTTGAGTTGTCCACCTGCGGCTGAACGAGGCTCTTCCACCTGCCATCGTTTAACGACATTGTGCATCCGAATCGGCTGCTTCAGGTGTTCCTCCAGTTTGACAAGGGCCACAGGGATTTCGACAACGTCTGGTTGTTGCGGCTGAGTCAGAAAAAGGATCGTCGTCTGAATCATTTGAACTTCGCAAAAGGAAGTCCAAATGGAGCACTCGGCTGGGGCCTGTAAACAATTACCACGAAATCCCATAGCTTTCAGTACCACAGGGTCGTTCGATTCTTTCATCAAGTGTCGGCTGACTGCTGCCAGACCGGACACGGTGAGACGGGATAGATTCTCGCATTCACCCACTATCAGGAGAGGTAGAGTAGTTATTAAAACGAGATCGGGATCGACTTTGGCCGCCAATACGGTCGGGACAGGAATGGGGATGGTCAGCAATTCACTTGGATGATTCACTAAAGTCAATAAAGTTTTATTTCCGCACCAATTGTTGATGAACATGGCTATTAGACCATTCAAACTTGTCGAACCGTCCGCAATGGGGATGTAAAGCGTATTCGTCATTTTTCTTTTTTTCTTACGGGTCACATCAGTTTAAACTTTTTTCCACTTATAAAGAGAACCTTTAAATGTTGATTTGTTTCTGAAGTTTTTGCATTGATTGGCGTTCTAAAAGTCTTTGTCTCCACATAACGAACGTCGAAGAAACTAGACCAAGGACAAGGCTGGTTATTTCAAGTGTCCAAAACCGCCGTTCTTCTAGCCACAGGACTCGTTCACAGCTAAAAGACAGAAAAATAACAGTGGTTATTATTAAACTTTTCCCACATTTGTTTTTTTAATTCTCTTGGAATGTTGAATACCTTCTATATGTATCACCAGAAGTCTCGCAGCGAATCTTCTCTTTGTAGCCAGTTGCTACACAGGAGCCCACACTCTGGCTGTTCTTTTCAAATTCTATCATCGGAAAACAAAGATAAAATGTTGAAACTAGTATTAAACAAAAAGAAAGCAGAATTTTACCCGTGCATGGGTGACAGTCTTCCAAAACTGTGATCTTTTCACCATTCAGCCAGCATTGATTGCCAGAATGATTGCCGGAATGATTGGCGTGGAAGTGGGAGGTGTGATGAGAGTTCTGTGTCAGATGATGCTCAAGTAGAACAATTGCAATAGACAATCTACTCTCAACAAGAGATAAAACAGAATCATTAGCACAATTTAAAAACACTTTTTTTACATTGAGAACACAGCCACGTTGCATCATACGTGCTAGAGAGCTGTCGCTGACGTAAGAATAATTAATAAATTTTAGTTTTGCTTCTTACCCGATGAGAAGAGCAATGGAGATGAGCATACGTTTTTTAGTGCACTTTTCAATCATGATTTATTCATTAACGATATTGCTAAGTGACAATGGGCGCATCATTATTCTCACGAAATCGTAAGAAGAACGTGAATGACGAATTCCCGATTCGTCTGCTTGTCAGATTTTGATTGCAGCGCCTCTAACGGACGAATTTGTTACTTTTTTTAATATTTTCTTTTCTCAAATCCCTTCTCTTTTATTTTTACGTACTCTAGTTTCTTCCCCCAGATAAAGATTTGTTATTTCCGGCTTTGAGACTGTCAACGACGAATAACTGGAGGGGAAAAAAAACAGCTTATTCCGTCCAATCCGCCGTCACATCAACAGGGAAACTGCCAATGAGAAGCCGGGGGGTTTGTTATATAGTCTTCCATCTTGCCGGCTTCACTTAAAATAAAACGAAACACGATTTGGAGAAGCAGATACATATAGTACACACTCGTATCCTACGTAATATTGGGCCGACGGATAGCTGTTATGATTCCACTTTCCTTTGCGAGTCCTGCGACGATATATTTGTCTCCACTGTGCGTGATCTGATTATTTTTTCCATCTCCCGTTTTTCCCCCTGTTCCACTCGAAGAATCTAATCAGAGCCGACGAGAGGGGGTGGTCCTAAATCCGTTTCAACAAGAATAAAAGAGCCAGAGACGAGCCTTTTAAACTTGTTTTCATGCATAAACAGAGAGGGTTGAACAAAAAGAAATATCGATTCTACAAAGAAATCGCCAACCTCACAGCGAGCAGACAACAAAGTCCACTGGAATAACAACAACGTCAGACATTAGGAGAGAGGTCTATTTATCGATGACTACGGCCATCATCTTTCAAGAAGAAAAAGATGATGATGCGCCATCAGCAGCTCTATAGAATCGCCTAGAAAACGGACATTACAAGCGTTCAAAGCAAATGGTTTTCTATCTATAGACACAAGTTCTATATACTTTGATATTCTTGATGTATTGAGTGAGTGCAGGTCCGCGTAGAGGCCTATTAGTTATTAGGAGCCGAAAAAAAGATGAAGGGTCATTCCTTTGCTGTCGGATGTAACCGTCGAGATGAATGATTCCGCATTCATACATAGTGCAGTAGCAGCAATGGCGGTAGAAGCAGTTAAACATTGAATGGATGTGTCAAGCGAGATTAAAGAAAAGCTCTCCACCGGTGTGTATATAGTATAATTCCCCAGACATTTCTGTAGATGCGTATAGTATTAGAGGTACTATATATCGACGAAATGCGTCGAGGAATTTCACGTCCGCGGATTAATCGTTTCGGCCGTCAATTCCGGTTGATGGCCAGTCAGTTTGATCCGGAAAAGTCGGGAAAAGTCCCTTGTGCTGTGTCTAGACGTCGGGCTTTCTCTATACATATAAATAGAGACGTTTTTGTTTGTTATCCCAAGTTGACTTTTGTTTTGATTGGGGGCTTTGGCTTGCTGTGTTGTCGACCGGCTGATTTCTGATATTTTCGTTCGGGATTTGATATCGAAAAGTCAGCGCGACTGGAGCCGCCGCGACTGACCGGCATCTGTTGGTTCTCATCCAAGGTCTGTCTGGTTGATTGTATTTCTTAACTGCTGGACGCCGCACCACCAGAGAGGTAAAGGCAACAGCAAGAGCCTCCCCTGAAGGGAAAATGTTTTGACAGGCCAATATCCACAGCCTCCAGCATCTCAGACCATCCCAGCACACACCCGTCAGTCAGTATATTCGTCTGTGCGGGTTTCGATTATATGCGGGTCACGAACTCTGCGGCCCAACCCAAAAAGACTTTACAACAATCAAAACGTATTATAGTATATCCTTTTTTCTTTATTCCTAGACACTTGTGCTCTGCCGATAAAACGCGGGGGAGGATGGCGATCCCGTTTTCTTTTATACATTTGGAGTAAATCAGTTGGCCCAGACGATATAGACAAAACCAACAATTATATAGATACACTACTAAACTACTACTATATAGACTGGAAACCGAATTAAATAGACCCAGACTCTCTATGTAAGAGAGACTCTCGATTCTAGCCGAGAGCTGGAATCACGCCCAAACTGTTTCTGTTGTTGTTGTGTCTGAAGTTGAATGGGCCCAATACATTCGATTACTGTCGATCGCAGAGATCCGGGTACGAAACGATAATTTAGTAATAGATGCGGTTGATTTGTGTGTGTGGGTCGATGGGTCCGACATTTTTATTGGCAATCGACTTCTTTTCGACCGCCACATCGATTTAGACCATTTGTCGTCTAAGAAATTTAGATTCGCCATTTTCAGAGCTGATTGGAGGTGAAACGTTTACATTAGTTTGAATTGCTAAGAACCTATTGTCCATCGGTAGAATTCAGCGCATGTTATTGCGTCACGTAAGTCTGTGTGGGTGGAGATAACACTTGCCAATTGGCTTCCCAATAACCGATGTGCAGTATTTAGACAGACTGCTGGGCGCTTATTCATCTCATCTGTGTTGACTTTAGCATTTCAAACATACGGAAATACCTGACAGTCGTTCACCTAAAAACCCACGCTAGCTTATAGTTTCTATTGACACCGGATGTCATCCAGCTGAACAATTGCCATTCAACCGACATGACAGTCCGATTTCGCATATAAAGCGGCGCATTTTGATTTGTAGATCATTAGTTTTACACCAACGTCGATTGAGACAAAATGAACACGGGCTTTTCTTTCCTCATACTTTGCCTTCTAGCAGGTATAACTACTATTTTATTATTATTACTGTTTCGTCAGCTTATTATGTTTGAACTTTCGCCTGTTAGGTAAGGCCTTATCGGCCTGCGACAAGGGCGAGGCCGTAAGTTATACACCTTCAGACGGTAAGACCCCAATAACCACTTTCAAATTCTGTTTTCCATAATTTTTATTCCCGTGTAAAATTATTTGACTGGTTAATTAGATAGCGCAATACTGGAAAATCCCGAGAGAGGCTTCTACCACCACATTGAAGTTGAACTCCCCGTTTCCAATTTGAAAAATAAGAAACAAGAGTGGGAATCGCAATTCGCCGGATGGAACAAGGAGGGTGTCAGCCTCGTCCTGGTCAAGTTCGCCCTCAAGAACTTTGTGAAAAAGAATTTCGATTCATCTGCTGGAAAGGATCTGGACG
The DNA here is from genome assembly GCF_021134715.1 of Daphnia pulex. Lineage (NCBI taxonomy): Eukaryota > Metazoa > Arthropoda > Branchiopoda > Diplostraca > Daphniidae > Daphnia > Daphnia pulex. The sequence continues at coordinate 1,960,559 of NC_060025.1, read as the reverse complement.
CGATGACGGCCGTTTTCGACACGCTCCGCTCGCTCGGAATGAAGGCCATCGTCCGCTACAGTTACGTCCAGTGCGAAAAAACTGACGGCAGTTTCATTTTCCAGGAAGACGCCAAAAAGGAGCAACTTTTGGATCACATCAAGCAAGTGGCGCCCATTTTAAAGGTGAATTCAATCCATTGGCTATTACACCTTCAAAATTTTATGAATAAATTGGACAATTCTCCACAGAAAAGCCTCGATGTCATTTACGTCCTACAAGCCGGTTTTATCGGCTGCTGGGGCGAATGGTATTACACCATCAACTACGCCGTCAAGATCTCGAAAGATCGCTACGAGCCGAATGCGTCACAGAAAAAAGATCGCGTCGAAATTATGAAGGCCCTACTAAATGCCGTTCCCGGCCGGATGGTTCAGATGCGGACGCCAGTCTTGAAACAGGTATCCAGCATAATTTCCATCTAAAAAATTGCAATCGTTCCTTATCGTTTTCTTATTTTTACTAAAAAGGCTTTCGATGAATGCGGTGGCAAAAACATCCAGCCGGCGGATGCCTTTTCCACGTCCAAGATGTGCTCCCGGATCGGCATCCACAACGACTGCTTCCTGGCCAGCGAGCGGGATGGAGACACTTTCAAAGAAGGCAGAGAAGTTGCTGAACGCCAATGGCTGAAGAAGGAAGGACTCTACGCTGCCGTCGGCGGTGAAACCTGCGAGGAACCCAAGAAAACTAACACCGACTGCAAAAGGACGATCGAGCAGCTGGGAGAGCAGAGATTCAGTTTTCTCAATCTCGACTATCATAACGAAGTATTACTTGTCTAATTTATTTCGTGCTACTCTGCGATCAAATTCAGCTTTCTTAATTGTTCTACAGACGGTCAACATGTGGAAAAAAACCCAAAGTGACAAACCCAAAGGTAAATGCCTAAACGTCATTGGCAACTACATGGGATATCGTTTCCAACTGGTCGATGGGAAACTTCAGAAAACGGCGGCCAAAGGATCGACTTTCTGCGCCAGCCTCAACATCCGCAATTCCGGAGTGGCTCCACTGTACAACAAACGCCCTGTTGAGGTTTGACGGATCTAAATAATCAATTTAATTTCGATTGATTTTCAATCATTATTGGATTGATCAGGTTCTTTTGAGAAACAAGCAATCATCGAAACCGTACGGGCCGTACGCCCAGGAGAACATTGATCCTCGCAAATTTGCCCCCGGTGAGACGAAATCCATCGACCTGTCGGTTCAATTGCCGTCGGATGTCGTCCCCGGCAAGTATGACGTCATTTTGAACCTGCCCGATGGCTCGTCTACACTGAAAGACAAAGCCAAGTACCGGATCCTTTTCGCCAATGGGAATAACGTCCAGGACAAGCAAAATCGCTACAACGTCATCGGTCAACTCACCGTCAATTAAAAACATTCCTTTTTGAAATTGCATCCTAATTGCCTTGATAGTTGCCATGCAATAAAATGACATCCACATCATTTTGATCGAAGGAAACAAAACACAAAAAAACAAATCAAAATTTCCAGGGGAGGAAAAACCAAGTTTACACAAAAAAGCTGTCCAAAAATAGCCCGTCATGTGTATACATGTGTAGGGCCTTATGGTATGTCGTACAGAATAGTGTACACATCACATATATAATGGCGAGTTCAAGAAAGAGAGGCTGTATACACACTTTGCTTTTCTTTTCAATGGCAAACACGCACATCGCTATGTAGAGTCGCTCCTGGAAGGCGCCACATCATCATCTTCATTGTGTACTATACACACCTTCAATGCTAAGGCAACAACACGGTTCTACACATAGTAGTTGCTATACACAAGTCTATAAGGGAAGGCAAGTAGAGAGGAAATTGCTTTTGAGTATACGTATAGTCTGGGGCAACAGCAGAGCTCACCAAAGAGTCCTCCGCTGTATATGATGATGCTGATGGGCGTTTGCCAGCAGGAGGAATAAACAATTCTTCTTCTACTTTCGATATAACCGGGGCAGAGAGCGGGCAGATTGCAAATGTTTTGTTTTGTTTATAGAGCTTGACTAAGCTATTATTAGGAGCGGATGCAACTCGTCCGCAAATAACCAGACACACGTACACGAGAAAATAGATGACTGGAATAATAATACAATTATTTCGTGCAGATAAACAAGGCGGTGCTGTCTCTATAGCTAGGCAACACGCCATTTGTGCCAATAATGTACTAGCTCAGCTTTGTGAATGAGATTGTCATCGCTACGTTCGTACACCGTCATCAGTTGGAGTCTCCGTGACGACGGAATATAATGAAACCTTCAAATGGCATCGAGGTGGAATAGAAATCAAATGAATCGCGACTTACCAAAGAAGATGGTGTTTGCTGGTCAGTTAACACTTTCACGGGTAAAATTTGCATCATCACCAAATGGATGCGACACGCCTGGAATTGGATAAAAGATTAGACAAATTATTCTTTGGCCATGCCTAGACTTGTTACGCAATCGAAAAGAGGAAGGGCTAGCAAAACAAAATGTGAACCCCAACCCCGACACGCTCAATTTTTGATATTCGTAATTTTTTAATTTCTCTTGTTATTTCAAATTGAAAAGATAAAGGGTGTTGGTGAACTGATTCACCCCGGGGTTACTATACTCGTCACATTTCAAAGGAGATGATGATGATGATCGACTGGCTTATTTCTTTCACTTTCTCACATCCGCCGGATAGATAAGAGTTGTTCAATCAACATCATTCATCTTTTATTTTTCTTCTGCACGGACGATAGAGTCGAGCTCCGCTATTTTACTTCCGGAACGAATACATAGACGGGATCTGTCATCATTTCAAATGAGCTCTCTCTGTCATTTCTTCATCAATCGATTATTCCGGAAGTCATTCATTGCCGGATATATCTGCCCAATAAATAATTTGAGAAAGAGGGGGGTTGGAATTTCTCTCTAGATTATATACTATATTAAAAGAATAAAAGGTCTCTGATGCCTATTGGCGAAAGCTCTTTTGTGTGTATACATATTTGCATACCCGCCGTCGTCCCTCATCTTTTGATGTCGTTTCGCTTATTCCTGCTGTTATTGTTGTTGATTTTCCAGTTTCTATCCCAGCATCCCTTCGGGATGATATAAATCTTTTGTTGTCACGATCTCCCAAACTTTTTTCGTATTTTTACCGGGCCGGGTTTATACATTTGCCTCTCTATAGATCACGACAACGCAGTTTCGGCGTTCTAAACATTAGCTCTTTGTTGTTCCCCTTATATCAAAGGGAGTCTCTCTCTCCCTGCGGAACTACTATATCGGCTTAGATATATATTCCCACAGTTTTGCGTGTACATGTATAGTAGGACTTGAGGGGGTATAGCCTTTCGCAGTCTGTCAGCCCAGCAACTCAGTAGACGATCAGCTGATGTGGGATCCATTTCGGAGCGGCGGTGTATATTCCGAGAAATCTAAAAGACGATATCAACTTTGAGAGATGGAAATCCAAACAGTTTCCTCTTTTTTCGGGAATATAATAATAAAAGAAATACTACAAACCTTTGGGTTTCTTTTTTCTTAGACTTTTTTTTTAATACTCGCAGTAGTTTCAATCAAATAGAAATCTTAAGATTATTATTATTTTTTTAGTTCCTGCTGGGGGCAATCCGCATTTCATCTCTTAACCGGAAGAAGTTTTCATTACATTTTCCTACGTACAGAAATATATAACTCTTGGCGCGCAACAAAAGAAAAAAAGGGATTCAGGGTGAGCCGCTCCTTTTAACTTTTTCTTTTCCCGTTTGTGTTTTTATTGGAAAACGATCAGCGGGACTATGTACAAGGCAAAAAAGGGAAAAGAAGAAAAGAGGAGAACAGCTTAGCTTTTCCCCCGTATAGGAAAAAATCGATCGGCTTGTTGTTGTTGTTGTTGGGATTCGCTCGGTCCAACAACCGCACACTCAAACTTTATCGATTGGCTATTTTGGCTAAAAAATGGAAACGAGAGTCATGCACAATCTGTGACGAATGGAACAAAGATCTTTATTTCTGTTGGCTCATCGCAAAAGGAGTGCCTCTTTTCAATTTTAAAGATGATTGAATTTTCTTTGAGTTTACCAATGAATTCATGTGGGTGCGGAATATAGAAAGAAAAAATTTTCATAATTCACTTGACTGTTGCCTGGAACTGATGGACCCCATTTTTCTTTCTTTTTTCCCCCCAATTTGATTTAATTTTTGTCTTTTTCCGAAAATATCTTTGGCGCCCCAATATTATTATTGCACAGCTGCGCCACGCCCACAAAGACGCCCCGGCGTCCGTGACTCTCGACGTCGTGCATTGTTGACAACAACTGCTGCCGATAACGACTTACGTGTGACCTTGCAGTTAACTCAAACATTCAGCAGGTATATATAACAACGGAGTATATGTACATAATTTTAATTCGATTATAAAATATTCGAATTAAATCTATAACTGTTGATATTATTTCTATTTGAATACATACCAGGCCCGCCGCTTGTTTGTTTACTGCAACAGCTGCTCCCGGTTGGTCTACGTCCCATCGTTGCGGTACTCAGCCCTGGGGACAATATCCCGCACAATCAGTTGAGGGGTGATTATTAACGGCAGATCCCATCATCGTTGGGGCGTTGGCGCGTGTTTCTCTCAACTTTGTACTTTGATGAACTGCCGCGATGCGTTGCGATGATCCATTTCGCGTTCCCCGCGTGATTGGCAAATTGGCGAAGCTGATTGATCATCTTTCATTCATCTACTGGCGGCCTATTCGAAAATATTTAGAATAATAATTTTGTAATAAAACTATTCAAGGTCCATCAATTTTGTAATTCAATTAAATATTATATGCGCGTACATTTTATCGTGATGGGAGGGGGGGTTGAAAGGACGAGGCTGGGACGGCCGTGATTACAGCTAATGTCAGATTTTGATGGCTCTTGGCGGCTGGCCCACGAGAAACTTTTGTCCTGAAAGGGCACACTGTTATTACGGGAGAAGACGTTGTTGTCGTCGTCGTCGGTCGGTCTGTTCTCTCCGACCATTATAATTTTGTTGTCGGTCGGACGGAAAATGGAACTTTTGCAAAAAGCCTCAACAAGGGGCGGAAAACTGATGAGACGAAGGAAAATAATAATCAAAAAAGAAAGTAAGAAAAAAAAGAGGGGGAATCTATACACAGATTGTTGGGTGTGGTGAATACTAAGAGAGATGGGGGGAGCATCTTCAAGTCAACAATGTCTTTTTATACAAGCAAAAAAGTTCTATACAATCCCTAAAGATTCTTTCTTGTCGTCCAGCGTCAAATTATATTCCAGTCATCAGCAGTTCCCAGTAAAAAAAAGAGTTATATTTTCTATTTGAAGCTTCGCCAGGACTTTTTTTTTTTTTTCTCCTCACGTTAATTTGTTGTAACTTTTACACGACACAAAGTTCATAATTTAAATTTTCGATCCTTTCGTAATAAAAGTTGAGCGCACATCTTATTTAGATGCGCAGTTGAAATTTTCTTTCGTGGTGAAAAAAACCTCGTTAGCATTTCCAGAAAGAAAAAAGTCAAAAAAAGAAAATCATTTCAACTGGAAAACAAAAGAGAAATGTGCGCTGCGGTGCAGTAGCGAAATATAGAAATGCTGCTGCTGCGCAACTATAATTATTTCAGACTGTCAAAGAAAAGTGGCGGCGGCAGCGGGACCCGACACACACACAGAAAGGAAAAAAGAAGGAAAACCCAAACAAGCAATCAACAAACATAAGGTGCGGTGGTGCCTGGACTCTTACGCATTCACCGTGTTCATTTTTCAGCGCGCAGAAACTTTTTTTCCCCAGCAGCAGCGCGTGAACGGAAATACATCAGCCGTGTGTCTAAGGTCGCCATGGCGATGGTAGGGAAAAGCAGAAAATCAACGGGACAACAACCTTTTCTTATGTGTACTTTATTATTATGATGATTTTGTTCTATATATTTTGGCGATGGTTTCATAATAATAATCCTGGCGGGGAGAAGGAGGACTCTGGTTACCAATTATTTCGGCCCTGCGCACCCAACACTTTTGTTACACAATATTAGAACACACACGCGTGCAATTTGCTTGGCCGATTTTCTCTCTTTTGGCGAGAATCATCTTCTCCTTTTTCCCGATCGATCCCCGACACCTCATCAAGCTCGAAGATAGGAAATGAAAAAGAAAGAAAGAAGAAAACAGATGCTCTACAACACGACAGACACACACAAAAGAAGATTGCCGATGTGTGTGCGTCGCCTCGTGATGGAACTGTCCGTCAATGATTCGATCCCACCAAAGGGGGAGAGACCCAGAAACAGCCCCGGTATATAGTCCCAAGTGTCGGGAATGTTTCTAAACTTTCAGCTTAGATCTTTCTCTCCAGAGGCCCATTAAACGTGCCGGCGGCCCAATCTACCGTGAATCTTCTCTCTCCCCACCCGACCACGCCCTAGTTGAGATTATATTCTCTGCGCATAATAAAACACACAGGAGCAGCAGCAGCAGAACATTAAACATCGTTTGTTTGACTCGGTTGAACGCGGTCGGCAAAAACTTGGCTTTCTTCGCAATGAAAAAACAAAAGAAGAAGAAAAAATGTTAACTGAAAAGTTTCACACCCAACGGACGGATAGAAAAAACGTTGGGAGAGCTCGGGGGTGTTTTATGTTTATTATCTCTGCTGCCGCTGCAATGGTTTTCCAGTTGTTGCGCGCTTGGCCTGCTGGAATATTTATCTCTCTCTCTTTTTTATACGCACGCTCGTGTAATCGCCGCCGAGTGTGTGTGTTGTCTTTTGTTCTGAAATATTTAGATCCTCTCAGAGTCCACACGCCGATAGATGCCGCCCGACAACATCTTTTTGATGTTCTTCAACCCCCTTCACATGTCTGTTGGAAATCGTGTCAACACACGCAGCTAGCTAGAAGAAAATCGGCGATTGGTTTCGCCAAAGATATTTCGTTGGGGGGGGGATGATGTCGAATTTTAATTAGTTTTGTTTTTTACTCGAGTGGAAATGAGTCTGTGCAACTGACGAGGTACACACAGGAGCAGGAGTAGCCAATGAGGCTCTTGAAACGACATCAAGGAAATCTTAAAGAATGGCGCAGAGAACATGATGATGAGGATCACACAGAGATGAAAAAGTGAAAAGATCAAAAGAACATTATGTACATGAGTGCGTATGCCTCGGGGGCTGTATTTCTCATTAACAAGTTCCGTCACAATCTAACGAGTCCCCCCCCCCTTCTTCCTTATTATGTCACTAGTCATAAGAAAATGATTTGTAGGGGATGTGTGACGAATTCACCGACTTTGTTAACAAGACGCTAATGAATGAACAACTGCCGTACAGAAATGACAATCAACTTTGAATAACAAGTTACAAAAAAAGTTGGATACTCACGATGGGAGCGATCAAAGTCACGGCCGTCGGTCTTATTGGTCCGTGTCATCCTCACCTGCGCACGTGATTCTGCAGAAAATAAAAAAAAAGGAAAAAGAAGAAAAATTAGTTCCAACCGGAAGTCTTTCTCTGCACAAAGTTCAACTGCTGGGGAAAAACTGCACAGTGTGCAACCGGAATAGACACAAATATTATTTAACGATTAGTCTTCATGGCGGGAGATATTTCAAAAAAATAAAAATAACAATGTCACAAAACAGAACAAGCGCACAAGCCACACCCCCCGATGGCTGCAGCGCAATTCCAAGAAAAATCCTCGTCGCCCGACTTTTCCTTGTAAAATAGTAACCAGGACAATCATATATACAGTCCTATACTTAGTATATCTTTGAATAATAATTTAGACGTTCTCTGTGTGTGCGTACATAATAAGCTCTCCCAAAGAAGTATCCAGGGGGGGGGGGGCGCATCCGGACGACAAATGGAGAGGGGCAAATGCATTATTTGGTTGTTTTAACTTTGTGAATATGTATTTTAGATATAGTACGCCTACGACCGAAAGAAGAATTGATAATAGAACCAAATGAGAGTCGGCTCCCGCTCACGCTCCTTTTTTACGCCCCGACGACGAGGACGATCTTTCTCACTAATGCATTGCGGCAAACGGGGAAAAATCTATTCCAGGCCTCTCATAGGACGGTGGATTCATTTTTAAAAATTAGTACGTACTACAGATCTCTTTATCTATCTAGTTCGTGCGTGCTGCTGGTTCACTCACGCCGATTTCGTGTGCTGTGCAGCCTTTACTATTCCATTTGTCCTGTATACTCTATTTACCAATCACGGACGAGCAGCTTATTCGGTACATAGTCGGATACTTGTGAGCGGTCTATTAGTGATAAGTTGGGCGGCGTGAACGTATAAGAGAAGAAGATCCCGCCGTATAGTTTTCTATACGATACGTGTGAACACGGGATTCTATTTCGGGATTTTGCTGCTTTTGAAAACGAAAAAAAGAAAATGAGCTGATGAATTTTTCTTCTTTTCTTTCTATCTTTTTTATTTTGTGCTGGATGTTCCCCTAGAGGTGAATAACTGAATATGTTCGTGGAATTGATTGGTGCCGTGCAGAGTCATCGGGTTAAAAGTTGTGAGCGACGCGGTCGTCATGGCAACGAAGACACACACACACACAACAGCCCGTGAAAATAAGGAAAAGAAAAGTGCGTGTGTGCGCCGGGAGATAAGGCTCTATAAGATGCACGCGCCAACACCCGAAACTAATCGCAGATATTCAAATGAGTCAAATATACGTAGCCATTCAACGGTACATAGTTATGTGAGCCAATCCAATAAATATTGATTGATAATAAGACATTTTGATTTTACTGCCAGACTAAATAATAAACCAGTCAGTCGCAACTTAGTTTTTCTCTGTTCTTATTCCGGCTGTTATTTGAATCGATTTATCGATCGAAAAAACAAAAAAGACAAATTTTCGCTAGAAATTGTAGATAAGAAAAGAAAAGGTGCTGGGCAAAAGGGGCCATTATTTTCGTACCTTTCGTCGCTCTTTGTGTCACTTTGTTTTTTTCCCTAAATCGTCCAGACGACTCGATTTGAAAAAAATTGATTCCCGCGCTTCAACGTGACAGAAATGCGCAATTGAAAAGGGCAGTAGAGTGACCCATTTGTTAAAAAAGAAACGCTTGGCATCAATAGTCCATCAGTCAGTTCTGTATTTTTATTAAATCTTTTATCGTCGCTTAAAAATCACCGGATATAACTGATTGACCCGCTAAAGAAATTTATGACGGGAGTCTGACGGAATGGTTTTTGAGGCTCTCTTGTTACACACCACCGCAGCACGAAACTCGATCGTAAAAATATAATTAGACAATAAATATTAGACCGAGAGTATAGGATCTGGATTGTGTATCAAAGTGACGACGGGTCCCAATCGGCCAACAAACCGTTTGGCAGAGTCAAAATAAAAGCGGCTGAAATATTGTAAATCATTCGAAAAAAATGTCGAAACGATCTGTTTTGGACGACAGTAAAATGGGACATTTGCATATTGGGATGTTTTACGGCGTCTAATATTCCTGTCTGGTGTGCATGTGTGAAGCAAAAACAAAAATCTATTTTTAAAAAGGACCCAACAAGCGTCCAGCAGCAGGACCACGTCGGCCATGCCCTTAGAGAGAAGACGGCTATGTGGGCGGTGCGGAGACGGGACAACAAAAACCCGGCGCAAAATAACAACCCGTGACACAACAATAACAACAACATTGTTGGCTGGAAATGGGGGGAAAAAAGTCAACGAACCGCACTGCGGGCTGTATGATGTTATTTCTCTCAGCGCCCAGTGCACATACGATGATCCAGTGCGCCGAGCTCAATCAACCGTAATATGGAAAAGAAAAAAGAGCCGGGCGATGAAAATGTCACCGCAAATTTACATGTTCCAGCGCACCCGACTGATATGTTCCTGGACGACAAAAGGGACTCGGATGACGTCAAAAACATTCAGCTGTTGGATGTACAGTATATCAGTCCTTTTAAAGGACGGACACGCATCTCCCAAAAGTTTCAATCAACGAAAAGATTTGTATAGAAATTCAAACGCCATTTCGGCTTTGCCGGTGGCGACGCAATCGATTGGGATGGAAAATCCTTTTGGGTGGGTGGGTTGAGGGAGGTGATCAATATTTCTGGCCCCGGCAATGTTTTCTTTAAGACGGAAATGCTAAAGAGCTGCCGGAATTAAAGCTAGACGGTCGAGTTATTTATAAAGTACGCCAACGAAGAAAGAAGATGGCGTGAATCATTAATCAAAGACAGAGGGGGGGGGGGCGAGGGCGACGTGTGAATTTTTGGTTAAGGCCACGCTCCCGATTATGGGTCGAGTTTTGCATAATAAATTGTCGGCTGTCTATAACAACCTCGTCGTAGCGGGTCCTAATACTCCGCCCCAATAAGTTTCTAACCCCCCGCCACCACCAAATGACGTACTTGTCAAGACACTCTTTTGATTATGACGAGTATACAGCCCCGCCAACTTTGCACATCGTCAAAAAGTAACACGAAATTACTCGGTTTTGACGTAACTTTAAGGCTTGATTATTGTTTCAACCTTAGAGTGGCAAATTTAGTTTGAAGAAAACTAAATTAAACTCAATTGAATAATTTGGTGTTTCGAAAAATGAAAATAAATTGAATCAAAAGTTTTTCCCTTTAAAACTACATAACATTTGAATTATTATTCAGTTTTATCAAGTTTTTAAATTTGATAAACTAGTCGTCAAAGTCTTGAAGAACCCTGTACGTCCTGAATGTTTAAGTTACTTCACCAACGAGAACCACCAAGTGACTTGTTCACATGGATGATGGACAAGAAACCGCTGGGATGCCTGAAATAATTCCTATCCCATTTACTTTTAATTCTCTCTAGCAGCCCTGTGACAAGAAAGAAGGAGCTCCATGAGTCTGTCCCTGTCAGCTTTTGTACACTACAAAATATTTCACACTCGGGTTTAAAAAATTCAAGTACAAACATACCTGCCAAAAGAGTCGAATGTCGATTGTGAAGTGCATCGCAAACTATTTCCTGGTAAGTTTGATCGATGATTTCTAGTACTATAATTGCACTCTCAAAAATTGAAAAAATTAAAGGACAATGCAACTTTCATGTGTTGTTTGTTGAATTGTAGTCTGCATGCTGGGTGGGGGATTTCCCGGTTTTGCATTTGCCAGATTGCAAAAATAAGTCGAAAATTGCCTGAAAATAATTGTTTTTTTAATTGTCTTTAAAGCAAAGTATGTAATACTACCCCCAAATTGATTGGGTAAAAAAAAATAAATGAAATAAAACTTAATAATTTGAATAACACGATAAAAAAAGGCAAAATAAGATTTGCAACGCTAGTGGGTAACATCCTAAAATATACGACATACGACACATAGAAAAGTTGATGTATCTGTCATCCACTGCTGCAACTTTTCCCCTTTATCTAATATTTAAAATGCTATTCAATGTGGGATCTCCGGTGTCTACTGTGCACAATGAACCCAATCAACACTCACGGTATACGCGACTGAACTGATGGCCAACAATGAGCTTTTCCATTCTATAAACCAGGAGAGAGATCTATCCAAAAGTTTTGTATAGAGACGAACAATGAGACTGGGGAATTGGCCATCCAAGTCACTTTCGAGCCCGCTTCGTTTAAGACGTAATAATTTGGTAATCCCGTACACGTAGTGTGTGGTGCACTTCTTTATAATATCCAACCAACTCGATTAACACTCGAAAGAAAAAAAATCATCAAAGTTTCCCTTTTTTTTATTCTTGGGCGGGAAATCTTAAAATTTTCAAATTCAATTTCTCCGAGAAAATCAACAAAAGTGATTGACGTCTAACTTTTGCATAATAACGCATTCAAAAATTAAAAGGGGGCCATTATTATGCCATTATTAGAGTCCTGGTTGGAAACTTTATCGACGATAAAATATTCTGAAAATTTAAATAATTCCATCTCGTGGAATGTTACCGAATGACGTCGTTCTCATCTCCATATATGATCAAACCCCATAACATGGTCGTCTGTGGATTAAATGGAAGAACAATAAGGTCGTCGTCGTCGTCTTCTTGCTCCACATTTTTGGGCATGTGGAAACGAACCAACGAAGAAAGGAACGAGACGGACCCGATACGCCGTTTGATTAGATTCTCCGATTCTCCCGTGATGAACGCAGTAGCACACACACACACAAGACACAAAGGAAACACTATAGGGACGATTATTGGTCGGGCAAAGAAAATGGCGTTAAAAAACAGAATATTATTATTTTAAAAAAATTCCTCTTTGTGAACTTTGTTGCGCCATGCAAATTGTATTGATTAGCACATCACTGCATACGTACAAGTCTAGTTTACACGATCGTCACCTGTTCCTATTACTATGCCTCCATCACTTGAGTTTTCCCTCAATATGTACTTAAATTTAACGTTCGATTGAGAGAGTAATTAACTTCTTCCCAAATTGTTGCGCTGCATGGTTCGACGAGTAACTTTTTTGGGATGGCTAGCTCAGCCGCCCGTGGAGGTAGCCAAGTCAACCGTCCTAAAACAGTTACTAGAAGCCCCAAGACGTGCTGCGAGATTTAGGGATAGTTAATTTTACCTTAATTGACTCCAAAATCAATGTGTACTTATAGGTTGCGCCAGATGTAAATTTCAATGGCGATGAGGGAATAAATTGAACTAAGCTTGCACCTTTGATATAGGTTATGATAAGATTCTTATGCCTTGTTCTTATCCATCAAGCTGCGACAAAATATGCTCACTTTTCAATAAAATGATCATTCATTAATAAGGCGCAAATTCAGTCTATATGAATACAAAATCCGTTGTCAATTTTTTCTTGTCTTGACGCAGAAGATACACAGGAGAGAGAAAGGAGGGAGGGTGAGCATTTCCCCAGCAGACGGCAAGCCGACCCGAGTGTAGTCCTAAAACTTTCAGTTTAATAGTTTATCAGAGTTCTCTGATAACTGGCCCTAGAAGAAGAAGAATCTAATCAGTAGAGGGAATAGGGAACGCGGGCCGGCAGCCAAAAAGCCTCGTACATCACACACACACGAGATTATGCACAGAACATTTTTTTTAAGACGGTCAATAAAGTTGCATATATAGTCAATTGCGTCATTAAGAGGAAAAAACAAATCGAATTTTATATTTTTTCGAACCCAAACGGAACAATGGGCACACACGTCACGTCTACATTTTAACTATAGAAAAATCATCAAAGATGATATCAATAAAACCAGTTGATTTTTCTTTTTTCCTTTCGCTCTCTTGTGTAACTTCAATCAAGCGCAAAACTCACAACTTTGGTTGGTGTTGTAATATATGCGAATATATGGCCACTATTAACTCTGCACTCTGTGAACTTCTAGATTTTTTTTATCCCCCTTCCGCCAGCATTTTGGTATAAAATGTTGCGCAAGAATAAATTTTTATTTTTTCTTGTGGATTTTTCCGGTGTGAAATAATTTAGGCGACCCCACATCAGAGTGCGTCATTTATATCTTTTCGAGACGCCTTATTTATTTTTTGTACTTGGGCAGCAGCTTCTTTTTCTTCTTTGAGAAAATGGTGATGTCGGAAAAGAGATTATAATGATGATGAAGCTCCGGATGAGCTCCCGCGCCCGAAATCCATTGGCACTTTCCATTTGATTAATGGCGGAGCGGCAGCGGCGCGGCCCACACACACACGACTATTTGCGTCATATATCGCGCATCACGTGTGTCCATTAAGGAAAGAAAAAAGATGAATCGAAATATTTTTTTCCTCGTGTCACGCAAACAGAAATTCAATCGATCCGCCGAATTATTATTTTTTTCCCGCGATTATATTTGATTTGAAAAAAAGGGGGGGGGGTTGTCATGGCGACGGAATGAGCGAATCAATTCCTGATGATGTCTTCAATATTTCTCGACGTTCAAAATGCCAAAAGTGAGCGAGAATCAATGATCGACGAGAAGGATCGACTTGGTTTCTAATACAAAAGGGCCGGAATCATCTCAGACTACTGCCGATCGATTGATAATAAAAGAATAACGCCGGGAATATATTACACCAGCACATGTTCTTTCTTACTATACTTCTTTTTTGCTCCGGATGAAAATTGAAACTTATTTTGGCGACAATCCAGCGCGAAAATTCCGCAAAGAATTTTTTCTTCTTTCAAAGAAATGTGAATCGATCACGCGCGGACGGACGTCCATGCAAATCATTTGCCTAATGACATGTTCGGTCAGCTGTCATCACCACACAACCGGAAGGGAAAAAAAAGAAAAAGTTGAACGCTGGAATATTCGCGTCGTCTCAATGTCCGTGAGTTGCTGACACACTCGAAAATAATATTCCGGAATGCTGCCGGATGATAAACGCGCTCTCCGCATTTTGTGCTGTGTGGTTCCTTTTCTCTATTCCATCGCCCGGAGAGCTGACGTCTCTCCGCTGTCTTCCCCTTTGATGTTTTTACACCACCAGAGCGCCAAACAATTTGAGCGGGGGAAGCGATCGGGAAAACGGCGAGCGCGCCGGAATATATTATAAGTCTCGTGAACAGCAGACGGCGGACGCCTCTTTGTAGTGGCATCCGACAAAGTCACCCAGGCTCCTTTCATTAGTCGCCGGATCCTCTTATTATTATTATATCTACGGACTTTAGCCTTCATTAAAAACAAAAAATAAAAGACCCCCAGCTCCTATGCTTCCATATTCCCGCAGGATCGCCATGAAGTACAATTGGCTTTATAATTAATCCAGCCAAGCCAGAAGTGACCGCCACCACAGCCCACCTCTTTGGCGCGCTTAGATTATATGTGTGCGCTAGGCATGTATAGGAATAAGAAAAAGAATAGAACGTCGCTATTTTTGGAAGGGAAAATACAAAGAGGCGTCGAGTGGCGACCGTGTCTGTCACCGTGTTCCATCGTTAAAACTTTAAGACGAAAAAAAAAAAGATTTCACTTCATTATACGAGCGTCTATTTTAGACGGAACTATTTCCAGTTCTTCCTTTTTTTCCCGTTCGTTGTATTTAAATAATGTCGTCGGCGGGATTGAGATGTTTGGGATCAGGTGTGACGTCATTTGGTTCAATTGTGTATTTGATCGCGTTCGTTCGGTCGCTCTTTTATTCTTTTTTTTCTTCCGGCCTATAAAAGAATATTATGACCGCAGAGCAAATACATTAGCGGCGGGACATATAACAGCTGCGTAGCGACGCCATCCGCCGCGTTCGATTCCCAGTCAAGTGTGAAACACAACCAGATTTCTCTTTTAGTCTAGAGTCGATGATGTAATATTTATTTTATTTTTTTCGGAATATTTTGCATTTCTGGCGGCGGTGGGCTTTTATTTTATATCGATCGGGTAGGATGGAAATTAATTTTTTCTTTCAAAATAAAATTCATGACTTTTCCTTTTTCTTTATTTTGTGCTGTCATTTCTGGCGGGGTAAATATAAATAACATTGGACCTTATTTTATACACATTGGCGACATCCAATTTGTTTGACAAGTTGCCAAGGGATAGAATGTATATATATCAACGCGTCTCCGATACAAGAAAATGACGATAATAATGTATAAATATTTGGGATTTATGAACGAAACACACGACGACATCAACGTCAAATAACAAACGATGGATGATGAGCGCCAGCCGGATCGCCGGATAAATATCAATAAACTATACACGTATAGGATTTTATATAGACCTTTTTTTGAATCAATCAAAATGAGTTACATTCAACGAGATTAACACACAGTGAGATATGATACACGGTTGACAGTTGCGCCGGCGGCAAACAGATAATTTTTTGAAAAGAAAATGGACAAACCTACAGACATAGGGTCGAATAATGACAACACGCACGTTTATGGGAATGTTGTTGAACCAACAATAACAACAACAACAACAACAACAAAAGATGACTATTAAATCAGAGGATTTTCGGTGTCTATTCAAATCTTTGAATTTTTATTTTGTGGTTGAAAGTTTTTCAAATATTTTATTTTGGGGTGGCGGTTGTTTAGAGAAAGGCGGTTGCAGACAACTGAGTGGCACCGCCGGCCAAGGCCAGGGCCGTTTTGTTGGCTTCATTGCCGTACTGCGACTGGTAGAAATCCTCCCTCATGACCGAGTTGAGGGACTTGCACCTGAGGCAAAGGATCTCGCGGAAGGGCAGCCGGAAGTCTTTGTTGGTGGTGGCGTAGATGACGGGGTTGAGGAAACTGTTGGCGTAGCCCAGCCAGAGGAAGAGCGACGACAACCAGCGAGGGATGACCAGCGAGGCCGTCTGGTGGCTCATGAACGGACGGACCAGGGCCAGCACGAAAAACGGGAACCAGCACAACGTGAAGGCGCTCATGATGATCCCCAACGTCGTCGACGCCTGTCACATTCGTCACCCAGAAAATAAAAGAAAAATTAACAGAAATTCCACCGGATGAATAAACCAACCGACAAGGACAACAACCCAAAAACCAGACTACATCCCCATCAGTAATTTAAAAGACTTGAAACTATTCAAACTTTTTTCAAAAAAGAAAAAGGACAAATTTACGATGTAAGCCGCTGCGAAAGAAAGAGAGAAAGTGGCATAGAGTACACTCGCTGGCAGACGACTATAACTCTGGACTAGCCAGCTAGTCTTCTGCACACACACACTTGGAGCGCGCGCGAATTTTGAAAAACGTCCAGCCAAAGGAGGAGAGAGAGAGACTGAAAGCTTAACGAGAAAGAATTTCTTCGTCAGGTGACTTATTGATGGTCTCCTTGACGTCATTACGCCCTGTGTATATAGTCTGTCTCACGCAGGAGCTGCTCAATGGAGTGTAGGGCTCCTTCTATGGCCCTTTTAAACTCCCCCGAGGAGATACGATCCAGCAGGAGATGAAGTCCCCCCTGCCACACACACACACACACACAAACTTTGTTGGCCAAAAGGAGTTTTCCTGGTCCTTAGAGCCAATTTGATACAGGGCGGGGTCCAATTGTTTTTCTTTTTGGGTACGAAGGTTTTATATATGATCTCCCGGAAACTTTTCTTTTGAATGTCTGCCAAACGTCTAAGAATTGATTGCGAGTCCAATCCGGAATCGAGTTTCATTTTTCTTTTTTAAAAAATGTCCAAGATGAAAAATTGGTTTTAGTTTTGATATTTTACCTTGCGCTCCTTGTTGAGTGCGAAACGCAATCGGTTGCGACTTCCTCGCCGCTGGAGTTGATTCTCCTGGTGGGGAGGAGTGCGGATGCTCTGGCGATTCCGGTGAGGGGCCGCTGGCACTGCCGAGGGAACATGGAGAGCGGCAGCGGCTCCTGTTGACTGGGTGGACGAGAGATCAGGAGCACCCGACAGTTGGGCGTTGCCGACTGAGGGATTGCGACTCCGCCGATTCGATCCTTCCGGATCGTCGTCGTCGTAGACGTGGATTTCGGCCGTGCTGGCGGCCGACGAGGAATAGCGGCGACGGGGGCAGTTGTTGCTCACGCTGCGGGGAATGTCCAGCAGCGACATGTTGTTGACTTGATCCAGTCGACTCAGCGGATGAGCAGCGCCGGATGTCTGGACTTTCTCCTGGATTTTTTCTTTTTCTTTCGCCTGACTCTGCAATTTCGACTCGTTCCTCATCGCGCCCATCAAGGAAGCGCAGGAAGAGGCGGACGATGACGAAATGCAGACGTCATGGTTTGGCGGCCAAGTTGTTGGCCGGCCGACACCGTTGCAATGGTTGCCCACCCAGCTGTGGTCCGTGCTGTCCATTGAGGAATTCCGTCGGTCGCTGTGACGACGGACAACAACCATGGCAGCGCTGGTGCAGAGACTGGGCTGGTGGAGAGGGTGGACCAGGAGAGATGACTGGACCGGTTGCAGAGGTTGGCCAGCACCACCGACGGCCGCCGCCGCCTTTTGTTTGGCGCAGCTGTTGGTTCTGGTCATCAGTAAATGACTTTGGGCCTTTTTCTCTTCGTCGACGATCCGTTTGGCCGCCTGGAAGATTTGGTAATAGACGGCCGCCATAACGGCCAACGGGATGTAGAACGAGCCCAGGGTGGCGTAGATCTGGTAGCCAAACTCTTGACACACTTGACACTGGTAATCTTGTCCGGCAGCAGCCGTGGCCAATTCAATGAAATTGGCCAAAGGTCCGTTGCTGGACAAGGTGATCGGACTCGTTTGACTGTTGTTGTTGTTGCTGGACAGGATGCTGCTGGTGGTGGTGGTGGGCGATGGATGGGGAGCGGCGGATGGTCCGTGTTCGTTGCCCAGGACGAGCAAAGGCGGCAGAGAAATGCAGGCGGACGAGATCCAGACGAGAGCGACGCAGGAAATCATCCGGGCCGGCGTCCGTTTGACGCCATAGTCCAGCGGGCGGGTGATGGCCCAGTAGCGGTCGACGCTGATCATGCACAAGTTGAGGATGGACGCCGTGCACGACAGGACGTCGAAGGCCACCCAAGTGTCGCAGGCGCTGGCGCCGAACGGCCAAGTGCCCAGCACCTCGTAGACCAGCGCCATGGGCATCACCAGCAGGGCCACGCACAGGTCGGACACGGCCAGCGACACCAGCAGGTAATTGCACGGACGGCGCCTGACAATTTTCAATCAAAATCAATACACATTTTTAAATCTCCCTCCAAGAAATAATTGCCAATCGCATAATAATTCAAAAAAGGGCGGGAACCGTCAAAAAGGTCAAATAAATGGACGTGATATTCCAACCAATTTTCTCTGCTGTTACACACAACAGCGAGAGAGACATTGTGAGTGCACAGTCTCCACGATAATTGGATGTCAAGTAAGACTACTCTAGAACAATGAAGCAAATTACAAATGAAAGAGGATCTCTAACGAGATGAAACAAGTCCCCCGTCCCATTTCCCTATCGACATTGAATATGCGCGGACATTAATACACGCAGCAGTAGCAGCAGCAACCCCTTGACAGTGTTCCATTGGCAGTTTGTGCTGGGCGTCCATTTCAATTAGATCGGGAATCCGGGAGGAATAAGACTCGTCGAAACAAATCAATGATCCATTCTGCATGGCCAGTCAGCAAAGCCGAAAACGTCGTCGCCACTCAACCGACGATCCGGCGGAGTGGCGCATTTACACGAGCTTTACTCAACCGGTCGGAAATGCGGATCGACTATGCTAAAACCCCCTCCTCGCCATTCATTATTCATAATTCCGGCCCTATAACAGAGCCGGAACCGGCATAAATAGGTGGCCGTTTGCATTTAAGAGACAACGGCCGCCCCCGTATAACTAAAATCCGGCCGGATTGGGAGGGTAAAAGGAGACTCACAAGCGACGGACTAGACAAACGGCGACGCAGACGAGGATGTTGCCGACGACGGTGCCGACGATGATGAACAAAAGGGCGGCGCTGATGAGGATCGTCTCCGTCAAACTGTAATTCTCAATCATTCCGCCGCCTCCGCTTCCGCCAATGGCTATTGTGTTGGATCCATCGTCTTCCGGCGGATCCGCCGGGCTGCCAGTCAGAGTTTGGTTGTTGAGGTTTGACGGATCGCCGGAATAATCCAAGGAGCCGGTGGCCATCGTCAACCAGGTCGACGACTGTCGTAAATTGTTCCATCCAATCACGTCGACTTCCATGCCCGCAATCTTCTTTCCCCCTGGAAATCTCTTCAATCTGAAAAAAAGAAAATAATAATTTATTTAGTGGCATGTAACAAATTGATACGTTCTACTATTTCCAGCAATCCACTTTCGATATCGATCCGCCTAGCGTACATTCCATCCGGAATCAAGTGGAATGACACACAACGACTTGTCTTTCTCTCTAAAGACGAATCAAACACGTTGGAAAATCTACAATTTATTTTACAACCTCCCGCCCCGTCAACTGTCAACTTGGACTGGCACAACTTTTTTCCAGGATCCAATTAAAAAATCCGTCTCGTTAACTTGAATAACTTTCCACGGCAATCGTGTAGCCTTTTCTTTTTTCTCCCCTTTTGAAAAAATCATTCGACCGTCTTAACTAAATTAACGTCTATGTCTGCGCTGCAGGAGAGAACCAATCAACACGTTAGATAGTGTGGTGAATGCCAAGGTCCACTGATTGGTTCTTTTGAGCCGGCGATTCCTCCGTCATCCTAGCGCGTCCAATCTCCAATGAAAAGGAAAAATCTCTTTTGAAAAAGTCCATCTACTTCATATTTCTTCTTTTTTTTTTGGATCCCGCCAGTGTGTGTCACATGTAATCTCGTTGCTAACACGGCTGACAGGCTGTCGTACGTCCCTCGAGTCCCAACCCATTTCACCTTTGTATTTATACCGGCAGTCCACGTACACTTACGTAAGTTCTTTTTCAACCGCATTCAGAAAAGCAGCGCGGGTCTTTTCAAAAAAAGTATTGAAAGGTCACTCACGCAATAAACACCTGTAGACTAAAGGGGGGGGAAAAAGTTTCCTTTTTTTTCGGCCGATCAAAATGAATAACATGAGAAAATAAAGAACTGACTATATCAAATCAAATTTGCACACAGCACAAAAGTCTGTTGGAGTGGCTGCTGCTGGTCCTTTTCGGGGTCGATCTAAGCCGAGCGATGAAATCGTTCGATAGACCATCAGAGAAAAGAATATAAAAAGAAGAAATAGTAGACTTGCGGTCGGGAAAATCCCCCCGATCGATCGGGACGACGAGTTGCTACTCTGTGGGGAGACTCGGCCGCTTGATTGTCCTCCACCTTTCCTTCACCCGAAGAAAGAAAAAGGGGCAAGCGTGGGGCCGCTCTTGTAAAATAAATCAAAGGGAAAAGAAGAAGGAGGAGGAAGAAAAGTGGATCTATAAGGAAGATGAAGAACGACGCGGATGGAATAGCCAATGAAGGACGGAATGATGGCATCAGGTGATGCCACCTGCACTACTATATAAAATTTAAGCGCCCTCCCATAATAAATAATTCAACAGATAAAAGAATAAACATATTTTTTTTTTTGGTTAATGTTGGTAGTTTGAGCAATTTTACCGATCAAAGTCGATGGCCGGCTGATGGGCGGTCGTCGCAGAGTTTGACGTCCAACCGGAATAATGCAATTCCGGTCCATGATCTAATCACATTCGTTAAAAAAGTCTGGTTAATCCGCGAAATCGCCCATCGGCGAACTATGCGCACTTGGTATATATTTTCACACGGCACGCGGGAAATTGGGGGAAATTTGAAAAATAATTTTTGGCGCTAAAAAAATCGAAATTTCATTCGGAAATAAAAATTATCCGACACCGGACGAATTTCGCGCTGCTCCCGAGAAGCTTTCAACGTCGACTGTTTTGCCTCGAGGTGCCCACTATAACCTATATGGAGTAGTCTAGTAGTAGTAGTAGACTAGTAGGCAGCAGCTGTGTCTAGCGCTAGACACAGACTACTTATTTATCCACCCCCTTCCATCCACCCCCCACCCTTTTTCTCCCTCCCGACGCTCTACTGTCCTTCTTCCTTCCTTCCTTCCGTTTTGCCACTAACTGCGCGCGCCTAAGTCGTTGCAGCGACGCCACCGACGCCTGCGTGATTCATCGGCCATCTCGGCTAGTTCCCTGCTCCCTGCAACCCCCCCACCAATATCATTCTTGGAAGGTGGCACATTTGCATAGGTCGTCGAAACGAATAGATTTATTCTGCTATTTCAGCCGTTGATTGAAAGGGCCTGTTCAATTATTTAGACTCCGGGAATATCGGCGAGTGACGCAATAGTTTTCTTTGCCGAGTAAAGAGAAGGGCGGGAATGATGGCCTCGGGGGAGAAGGAGCGAAAATCTTCAGCGGATGAAGAAGTGCCCCCCTTTTGGTGACATGTGCACAGTTGGCCAATTATTACAAAAAGGATCGACCAGGGAGACTTAACCAACAGCTGATTGCTATGGGCCTTCGTTCAAATAGATCTAATAATACCCATATAAAGAAATACCTTCGGCAGGCTGACTATATTTGTTTTGATCCCTACAAGGATTTTGTTTCCATACAACACTTATCAATCGATAGATGCAAATTCACTCTAGTGTGTGTGGCGCCCCATTCACACAATAGAAAAAGAATTGCGTCACACAACAAAAAGAAGAACCTCCGTTCACGAATTTTTAACCCGAGATGAATGAAGGCGTTGCGGCCAGTCACCACGGCAACGGCGACCACCTGAATAGAAAATTCGCCTCTCATCTATTGACTGGTGTAATATTCCTGTATTATAGACTGCAAAGCAATTCACGAGACGAGGTGTCGGGACAAAAAAAAATGACGGCCATTTATGAACGACTGAATCTCTCTAGCTCTCTCCTTATTTGTTAGTTGGTTCTGATCAGCATCGCTGGGCTCTTGACGATATTCGGCCGACTGTAAGGGTTATGTTGCACACGTTCCCTTTTCTTTCTATCGGGAGTTTTATCGATCACAACGCGGGAGGCAGAGCCCACCCACCCAACAGTAATCTCTGGCAGCACGCAGCAGCAGATGACCCCCCCTTGTGGAGCTGATGGGAAATTGGCTGACGCAATCTTCTAAACGTCGTTTCTTTCTCTTTTTTCTTCTTCTTGTATGGACGTCGTCGCCACCCGAGATTTAGTCACAGCGGCCGTGTAAAATAAAAACGAAATGTTCTGTGTCTGCGTGCAATTTTTATGGCGTCATATAACAGTCACATCAAAAGTTAAAGAGATTATATTTACCATTTAGAGAGACCACGTCAATTATTGATATTAGATAACCGATTTTGTCTGTGGTTCTCAAATTGAATCAACGGAAACGGCGGGAAATTTTGAAATCGTCGTACGAATTGGCGTAATGAATTTCGAGGATAGATAACCCCATTTTGCGAATAGCGAATTATGTTAGTTCCCCCCTTTTTTTTTCTTCTTGGCGTGGCATCCGCTTCCGGTTCCAGGCGGATGCTCCATCTGCCCCCGCGTTATGGGAGGAGCCGCCGCAGGTGCCTGTGCCCCCCGGGGGGCTATTGTGAATTAACCGAGCGGAGCAAATCGGATCATTGCACTCGAACGAAAATAAATGACGACCCCCTCCACCCAGCACCAGCGAATGAAAGAAAGAAAAACTCAATTGACCGACTCATTCACGATGATATTGTTAACATTAGAAACACAAAAGAAAAGAAAAATTCCTCTGTTTAGTTGTTTTTTTGTTTCTTTTCTTCCTGGTGACTCAGCGGGTCCCCCCAACAAGATCGTCGTGACATATTTATAGACGACTGGACTTGTAGCAATGTCACAAAGCGGGTACGGACTTTGTTCACTACATCATCATCATACCAATTTTGGGTGTTTAAATTCCAGTCGCTTCCCCTCAGCAGCAGCTAACGTATTAGAAATTTAGGAGCTCTTGTCTCGCCAACAATTCCCTATGTACTCTATAGCACCTCCCGACGACCTGATGTATATGGACAGTTAACATTTGAAAACAGCAAGACTATAACGCGGAGAGAGAGAGAGTTATGTTGACCTGGAAACCAAATTTTTTTATTTGGTTGCAAAACCTTGAAAGGTAAAAGCTTCGAGTTCAACCAGAGTCTGGACATTACGTCACACCTACAGGGCAGCATAAAGAAAAAGAAATAGTATCAGATAAAAACGTTCACGCCGATCGACCGAGTACCATCTTCGCCATTTTAAATCCTCTTGGGTTTATCAATTATCACACACAGTTGGGTTCGATATGTTGAAAGTTGTCGGAACACAAAAATCTAAAGCCGCACCCTGAAACCGTATCATTTGACGCCTCCGGCAGAATGTAACCTTTTGGCTTTTCAATCTTTCAAATTCCTTTTTTTTTTCAAATTATTTCAAATTATTAATTTAAAAAAGAAAAATGGATTTGATCGAATTTCTCAAATAGCATTAACGTTATTTAAACATGATCAAATTTGAAATTTTTGAGAGTATAGAAACGTATTATGCACATTGGGGAAGCTTTGATGATGCGCAGCACTCTACTTATCATGGCAACATAAATCCCCCGAACTTCTATTATGAATTTATCATATTATTATAATAAAGGGACGACCTATATTCTTACATACGACTTCTTCCGGAAACTTTCTTTATGTGCTTCTTCTTCTTTTACTATCTCTAAGCTTTTCTTTCGGTATCATATCAAAGGACATGATGTAATAATATTTACATGATCTTGGTTCCCCCATCTTACTTTGATTTTCGTTATCTTTTCTCCGGAGAATATAGTAAAAAAAAGTCACCAAGAGGTTACAAGAAGTCTGACACAATCAGCCGTAATTCAATCTGTGAAGCAACTCTTATGTAAAAAGGCCTATAGATGATGGCTGGTTATTTATTTTTTAAATCCGCCTTGCAACAACAACAACAACAACAACCTGAGTCACGATGGAAAAAAAGAGACTTGTGTCATGGTTGATGATGGCCACTCTGCTGCTGCTACGTGCTGTTGCCTTGGTGAATATTACAGAACACACGCGCGAGCCTCTGTTGCTCTTGTATACACTTTGTGTTGCACTGATGTTGTTGTTGTTGTTGTTGTAGATATCCTGCAGACATTTCCCCCCCCCCTCTTCTCTTGTGTTGACGTGAAACAGGAGAGAGCATCAACAGAACCGAAAATACAAAAGGTCACGCCGGCTCCCGCTACCACCCTCCATCGTTGGCATATCAATTTAGTCGTGTCCCGAAATATACAACAGCAACCGACCATATGGCCTTCCCTTTTACGCCCACTCCTCTCCCCTTTACATGGCTTATGTTGAAAAACACACTTGGGGTACTTTTAAATGCCATCAAGTTGAATTGATGCACTCAACTGCGCATTTTTATTTTTCAAATTTCGCGGGGATTTTGATCGAACGGCAAATATTTAGCCAAATAGATTAGAGAGAGGATGAATAATATATCAGACGATAGTGTAGCTGCTGGCCCACACTGCCTGTTGAACATTTAATCCCGAAATCCAATATTAGAACTCGGGCGGCGGGCAGTCCTATACACGTCATATATATATGCTCGGATAAATAACTCGAATTTGCCTAAGCCTATTAGTAAGAATGGGAGATTATTTTGAAGGAGAAGACCCGGGATAAATACATATGCGCCGAGGCATTTGAGCCGTTGGCAGTTGACTGAGGTTCAATTTTGCGGATTATTTACCGGGCAAATAGAGGACGACGATGGCTATCGCGTTTCGCTTACTGTACATAGTGCATGAGTTCAGTAAATGGCGCTATGATGAAATTGTATTTTGAGGGGAGACAAAAAGTGGCCTATCGGAATAGTTGTAGACGTTCAACTTTGATATTTTCAAGAATTCCACGGAAATTGGACGGCACGTGGAGAATCCCACACACTCACACAGAAGATAACAGAAGCTGCTGGGATTTGCGAGGGAATCGGCAATTCGCAAATCAATATTTCACCGGAAAAGTTATACAGGAAGAAGACGCCTAAAGAGCATGGCATTTGTATAACACTGTGCTAAACCCCCTTGTAAGCAAGAACATCTTACGTCATACACTATGCAAACAACGCCGAGGTGTGGCGGCAGGTTCCTTTTTGGACATTTTTTTCCCCTTAAAGTTATTTTTAAATTTCCCACTTTCATTGGTTATTTCATGAACAGAGTCAACAAGAATGTAAAGAGAAAACATTTCTACGGTCAGCCGCATAACTCGGACTAATCTAACTAGGAGTAATCGGACTGTGTAACGATTTATGCCATCAAATAGTCAGAGAGGAAGAATAGAGATTACATTTTTCCTACCTTTATAATCCTGGGAAATACGATCAGGCATCCATTCGCTGAAAAGTTGAATGCACCAGGCGGCCAGGGCGTCCTCGTGAATACACCCACACTCACATGGGCGTACACGAGGAGATCCGTAACTCAACTGGACTGGATATCGGAAAGTTTCTCCAATCAAGAGGGATGCTGTTGATCTAAATGAAAAATGAAAAATGGGTTACGAAAAAATAATTACAGAAACATTAAGGAAAAGTTGAAAAATGAGACAGTGGGTAAACCCTATAAATTATTGTCAACAAACAGGAGAATTTAAAGTTTACACTGCTTTGATCATTAAAATATCTAGCAGGTCGCAGGAAAAGAATAACACAAACTAGTATCCTAGTGATGAACCTGTTGAATACCAGGACAAGCATTAAAACTTGCATGTCTTGTTACGATGACTGACTCTAGTCTCAATTCTGCACAAAGGAGAAGATTTTATAGTGCAAACCAACTGCCATGCATTGACAAGGGGGTTATACCTGATGCAAGCTAGTCAGCTCAGGAAACAACATTTGACAAATTTGGAACAGGTATTCTATTAAGGCACCCAGAATCATCACATTTGTGATAACTTTTATTTAACGTTTTATTTACCTGCAAAACAGCATGGAGAGCCAAGACACGAAAATTTCACACGACGACCACATTTTTCCAATTTTATTTCTTGTGCTGTTTTTCGTGCAGCCACAAGTGTCTACGTTCAGAAAAAGTTGATTGGAAACAAAAGGAAAGCAGCAGACGACACTAATATTCTAATTAGCCTAAAATATCGATAGAAATTAAAAATCGAACCCTCCCCCTAAATCCGAACCGCTCAATTTAAATTTTAAACAATTAAAGCGGTTTTCTCACATCTGCTGGACGTATCGGGAGTACTTTAGTTAAAATTTAATAGTGATTAAACTTTTTGTCAAGCTCATCACAACAGTTTGAATTTTGTATGGACTATGAAACAAAATATTTCGTTATAAAATTTTTGGTCACCCCTCCCCCAGCAACCGTAAAAAAATGTGAACGATTTATTTTTCAGACCCCACCTCCCCAATTTTTATTTTTCTCCGATTTTCACGACCTCTCTACTTTTTACTTATTTCAACTATGCAAATCAAATACAAAAATTAAAAATACGAATAAAAATTCATTCCGCAATAAATATATATTTTGTGGATCCATTTTGTGTTTGGGGGAGGGGGTAAATAATGGTCTCTACCGCAAGTCATTCACGAGACGAAATAGATTCACGGTGATGTCATTCACAAATTGAGTTTTTATAGAGTTCGTTCGGTATAATGTTTAGAATATATATATATTTATGGTTTGACATTAAATTTCAATTGAACTGGGGGGCAATTTGACAACGACTAGAATAAAAAGAAACACAAAAGCGTCTCCCACGGCCATGGCTGGCTACTGGTGTGTGCCTGTGCCTATGTTAAAACATTACATTGAATTGAATAGCTGCCACATGTGAGATATGTTGCGTAACATCGAAATGGGGTCGTCACTCGTATGACTGTCATCGTTAAAGTCTTGAAAAATATTCTAATGAGTTCCAGATTTTCATATAGACCGACGATCTATAATAAAAGCGTGGGGGGGGATGAATAAATTGATTGACCGTGATGTGATGTAATATAACGAATATGACATCAATATATGTGAAAAAACGAATGATGCAAGACAACATTGGAAATATCTGACACAATAGAAGAATATCTTTGGGCTGGTGCTGGCGTGGTGTATACATTAATTATATAACATCGGATGAAATCACAGGTGAATTTTTAAAAAACATTGAACAAATTAAAGTATATAGATAATTATATAAGAGTGTCACGTCACATTTGCCCAAGTGTCTTCAAAATATTTAATTTTTTTCTTTTTTTTTGGTAATTGAAATTAATTTTTCAAAAACTGAGGAGGAATGACGACATTTAAAAACCAAAATGGCGACGAGAATTTGTTTGTTTTTGGGGGGGTTTTGTTTTTGGTCGAATTTCTTTTGAATTTAGAGAAATGCTGTGGCAGATGAGGAGCTGACCCGGTGGACGTTGGACATGAGTCCGTAATCCGTCGTGTCTTCTTCATCCGCCGTCGCCGGATCGACTTCTTTGGACGCCGGACTTTTGCTGTGGTAATTCTGGCGATGCTGTTCGCCGCAAAGTGAATCGCTCGAGTGACGTCGACGACGTCGACTCCGGTGCGCTTTCAGCGACGGTGACGACGAGGCGGCCGGACCCGATCCGGCGGCCATCAATTGAGCGGCTATCAATCCGGCCTTGTTGTTGTTGCCCAGCTGTTGGTTGTTGCCGTACTGCGACTGGTAGAAATCCTCCCTCATGACCGAGTTGAGGGACTTGCACCTGAGGCAAAGGATCTCGCGGAAGGGCAGCCGGAAGTCTTTGTTGGTGGTGGCGTAGATGACGGGGTTGAGGAAACTGTTGGCGTAGCCCAGCCAGAGGAAGAGCGACGACAACCAGCGAGGGATGACCAGCGAGGCCGTCTGGTGGCTCATGAACGGACGGACCAGGGCCAGCACGAAAAACGGGAACCAGCACAACGTGAAGGCGCTCATGATGATCCCCAACGTCGTCGACGCCTGTCACATTCGTTAAGTAACAAAATAAAAATCCAATGAATAACGAAATACATTCCCTGGGCATAATAATCAAATCCTGGACGCTAATTATATAACCCCCCGGCGATGACTTTCCTATAGATGAATGTGACGCATGTGACGTCAATACCCGTCCATCATCACCTACGCTACCAAAGTTGGTCTAGAAAAGAAACTTTGGTGGTAAGAAATCCCAACGACATTACAAGAAGAAGTTTTGGCTGATGCAGTCTGAAGAGCGTGTCTAGGAACGTTGGACGGAAAACTGAAAGTTATATGTCGTGTATATAGATTCCGTCGGCTTCTTTCTAACTGGAAAACACCGAACACAGCTCGATGTGAGAAAGTGAGAGAGAGAACTGTAGATCTGATTAAGATTATAAAACTCTTAACTGAGTGACTAGGGTGTGTGTGTGGGTTGCAGCGGCAACCCGACTGGATGGAATCAATCCCACGCGGAATTTCAGGATCACAAACACAGATAACAAACTCAAAGTTGAGATGCGACGCCAGCGTTGGGGTGGGCCAACTTTTCCAACAAAGGGAACATAAGAAAAACCCAAAAATCCTTATAAATAAAAACAACTTGAATCCGACTCAGACAGACATCAAACGGTTGGGTAATATAACACAAAAAAACCCCTGCAGCCGCGGGAAATGCATTAGAATATTTCATTTTTCTTCTTCCGCCCCCCATCCCCCCCCCCTCGGGAGAAGTTTTGGAAGGATTGTTGGAGATGTGTAATTGGGCATCAGGCCATCAGCTCAATAACTATGGCTCCATCTGTTCCGGCCCGGAACGTTATGTCATCTATTCTGAAATAGCAGCTGCTTAAATCTTATAGGTCATAGATAAATAGGATCACATTTTTGGAATTCAATCCCGCCCAGGCCCCCCAAAATCAATCCTGAATTTTGGAAAATGATATAAATTGAATTTTCACCTTGCGCTCCTTGTTGAGGGCGAATCGTAAACGGACTCGACTGGCCCGTCGGTGGGTCAAACGGTGACTGCGATGATTCCGGCGGCTGCTGCTGATGGGCAACGGGCTCGATCCTGACTGGACCAGCACCGGATGTTTCTGCTGGAAACTCAGCGGGTCAATTTGATGGTTGAGGGCGACGGGAATGGCCGTTTCACCTTTGACGTTGTCGGTTGAAACGGTCAGGGAGTGACGGGAAATGTCCACCGTCTGTGATTGTTGTTGCGGTTGTTTGAGGTGGTTGTCAGGCCGGGTAGTTGGACGGATGCTGCCGTTGCAGTTGTTTGTCCAGCTACTGCTTCTCTGGTCATTGTTGGAGAGCGGAGCCTGGCCGGCTGAATTGTTGGTTGCCGGCAATGAGGAATTAATGGCATCGATGTTGTTGCCCAGCTCGTCGAGTTGTTGGTCGCTGTGACGACGGACGACGACCATGGCAGCGCTGGTGCAGAGACTGGGCTGGTGGAGAGGGTGGACCAGGAGAGATGACTGGACCGGTTGCAGAGATTGGCCAGCACCACCGACGGCCGTCGCCGCCTTTTGTTTGGCGCAGCTGTTGGTTCTGGTCATTAGCAAATGACTTTGGGCCTTTTTCTCCTCGTCGACGATCCGTTTGGCCGCCTGGAAGATTTGGTAATAGACGGCCGCCATGACGGCCAGCGGGATGTAGAACGAGCCCAGGGTGGCGTAGATCTGGTAGCCAAACTCTTGACACACTTGACACTGGTAATCTTGTCCGGCAGCAGCCGTGGCCAATTCAATGAAATTGGCCAAAGGTCCGTTGCTGGACATGGTCATCGGACTTATTTGACTGTTGTTGTTGTTGCTGGGCAGGATGTTGCTGCTGCTGGTGGTGGCTGGTGGATGAGGAGCGGCGGATGGTCCGTGTTCGTTGCCCAGGACGAGCAAAGGCGGAAGAGAAATGCAGGCGGACGAGATCCAGACGAGGGCGACGCAGGAAATCATCCGGGCCGGCGTCCGTTTGACGCCATAGTCCAGCGGGCGGGTGATGGCCCAGTAGCGGTCGACGCTGATCATGCACAAGTTGAGGATGGACGCCGTGCACGACAGGACGTCAAAGGCCACCCAAGTGTCGCAGGCGCTGGCGCCGAACGGCCAAGTGCCCAGCACCTCGTAGACCAACGCCATGGGCATCACCAGCAGGGCCACGCACAGGTCGGACACGGCCAGCGACACCAGCAGGTAATTGCACGGACGTCGCCTAACAATTTTTAATCAAAATCAATACACATTTTTAAATCTCCCTCCAAGAAATAATTGCTTATCGTCAAATGGCGTCTACAACTAATTAAATATAAATGAAAATGACAGAAATAAGTTGAAACAAAAACTCGTGGAAAAAGAGAATCTCGTGCAGACCGACAGTTGAACTTTAATTCCGGAAGAAATGAGAAATTAGCTTCCGGACAGCGCTAAACTTTCAAATTCTTTTTTTTTTTTTGTGTGTCTAGACTGGGACGACGTGAATATAGTTTCGTGTCTCGCGAGATTTGCTAATTGAATTAATTCGCTCACGACCGGCGCAACTGCGGTAATGAGATTCGTAAATATGAAAAGACGACGTGTGCGTTTATACAATTCCCAGCGCTTTTAAACGACAAAAGCTCGTGACTTGGGCTCGTACAAAAACGACCAGTCACCCACATTTTTCGTCAACCCATGCGAACAGCCCAGCACATCCCGTCCCATAATTTTCCGCGTTCACTCTCACTCACGCTCGTTTTATTTCCACGATTATTCGTCCATTTCTAGATTAGAATTTCAATTAAGAAAAAGAGATTTCCAATTCAAATAAAGAATGAAATTCTCTTTAAGGAAAACTGAAATCAAAACTAATGTATCGATCGATCCTGATGCAGTCGGCATTTGATATGTATTCCAGGTGAACCGGAAATGAATCAGGCGCCTTTCTTTTCCCTTTTTTCCTTTCGATTATTTCGTCGACATCCGCTGCGGAATAATGCGGAAGCTTTAGAAAAACATGCCCGACAAATGCCACGCACAAACACACACACTGTCGGCCCAAATAGAAAAGGAATCTAAAATATACACCCGACAGAGTTTCACACTTTCACAGACCGGAATAGAACCAACATCCGGAGTCATCGATAAATTCGGCGAAAGTCGTTTCGAATCGCGCCGGCGTGTAAACTGTTATTTGACAGATACCGGTCTATAGTGCCGGGAAATGCTATTTTTCACTTGTTGATGCTATTCTAAACATTTATTTTTAATTTTTGGCCCAGCTGGATAGACTCACAAGCGACGGACTAGGCAGACGGCGACGCAGACGAGGATGTTGCCGACGACGGTGCCGATGATGATGAACAAAAGGGCGGCGCTGATCAGGATCGTCGACAGCAGACCGTATCCAGCAGCCATTGCGGGTGATGAGGATCCGGCGGATGTCGAGGCGGTGGTTGCGGTGCTGGATCCATCGGCCACCCAACTGCTGCTGTAGTAGGACGTCCGGTTGTTGAGGGCATCGCCGAGGGTCATCAGATGGACGTTGAAGGCGCCAGCGGATGAATCCATCGATGCGGATTGCCGGAATCGACGATTTAGCTATCAGGCCGAGTTTCGCTTCCAGTGCGGATGGATCTATCACAGACCTGTTGGCTACAATTCAAGGAATCTTTGGTAAATTGAATGATGTCTAATCACATTTTAATAGAGTTTTATCTTTTCAAATTCAATTGGTTCAATTGAGCCGGAACAGAATGAGAGATCAACTTGGCAATGGCCGGCTGTTATTTTTCCGGGCTTTTGAGGCCCACCGACGAGTGAAAATTTAAAAAAATAAATTAAAAATAATTCCGTCAGTCAGATAATAATCAACGTCAACTTTCAAAAGTTGACGGACATTTCCGACGGGCGAAAATAAAACAAAAATTCATTCGGCATCACGAATAACCTGCTGGATGAGAGAAATGCTATCGAAAGAAAAATGTTTGCGTCCGGCTGAGCCACCCAGCAGGGTCCAGACCCTGACAGGGTCCACCTGGTCTCTTGAAAATGTCAGAGGCGCCCCTTCCGGCGTGTGTACCTCATCCTTTTAAATTATTCAAAAAGACAGTTCCGCGAAGGAGAGGAGGAACATAATTCAGCTCAGTCGTCCATAGATTTTGAGATTCCGACCAGAAATGGGCCAGCAAAAAGTCATCCGTTATACTACACGCGAGTCCGTGTCACTGTCACAGGAGCCAGAAGACGGGCCGACAGTTGACAGGAAGAAAAGGGAAACTTTTGTTAGTTGTCCATACACACAGTCCGTCCACCTTGTTGTACATCATTGATGTTGTGATGGGCCGGGGGGTAAAAAGAGGAGAGAGTTGAAGATGTTCAAAGAAATAACTAGAAGCTTTTTGGCCCTCGTCCGTCCGCTCTCCATTAAGGCAACGAATATAAGGTACACACAGTAGAGTATATAGACGGCCGGAACAGCAGGGCCATTTGTAATAATATCTTGGACAGAGAGAGAGTGAGGGCGAACTATATATAGGCTGGGCTGTGTGCTGGACGGACTTTAAAGGTCACTATGTACACACGTAGTACATCCGCAGTCCATTTAGAGAAGACGGCTAGCAGCATATGGCGTATATCTCTTTCTTGTTTACCACCGATATTTTGTCCAGTTAAAAAAAAAGAATAAGAGTTACTTTTTTGGGGCTGGATCGATTCGACACCAATCGTATGATATATACAGGCCGGAATGGATAGAAACGAAATATAACCTGTTGGTCGATTTTGTCGTTAACTGGTTCCAACTAGTTGAAACAAATGAAAATGGATGATTTTTAGATTCTCAGCACACACAAAGGCCGTTTCTAATCAACGCTACTCTAGCCGACTCACGTCCAGCTGATTACATCGACGACAAAAAGGACAATCTTATACCAGCCCAGCTGTATTTAATATAGCGGTCCCTTTTTGAAATTGGGAATCAGTTTTTTCTTTTGTGTTTTATGACGAAACAATTTTACAATTTTGGGTATTTTTTTTTTGTTTTAATTGTTTATACGTCCCCCCCCCCCCCCCACACAGTTCTATACTCTTCAGACGGACCTCAACTTTCCATTTTTCTTTGTAATTGCCTCTGGGGGTATCAATCCCACTACGGTGGTTACATGGCGAATCTAAATATCAAACATATACTGAATAAGGTCTTATCAACTTGATCGATTTCATTAATCAAACAGAAGGGCCATCACTCTCAAAGAAAAACAAATTCAGATAAAAATGGAAATAAGAAAGAAGCCCAGCCAAAAGAATATTTCGTCTCGGACCTTGTGACATTATAGGCGTGGAACCCCATCGTCAACCAAAAGTGTCCAGCAGGTGCGCCAATAAAACAAAAGGTGTCTCTCTAAAGTTAAAATCTTTTATAGATTCCAGAAGAAAAGAAAAAGATGCTGATGGCCATGATACGCTGTTTTGTTTTTGTTTTTTTTATTATTATTATTTTGCTGGACGGCTGGGAAAATTTTGTTCGGGGTCGTTTTACGTTTTGATTATCATCGCCATTTTTTCTTTTTTCAGTTATCTCTTAAGCTTATAGCTTGATTATATTGGGGGGGGGGGGAAGAAAAAAGGTCTATAACTTGTAAGATGTATCTAATGGCCGTCTGCCAGTTTGGGTGGACTATGTGAGTCGACTGCTAACAGCCCGAAAAAGGGCCAGGCCCCGATGGAAATGACTAAAGTGGGAGGCTAGAGAGATAACTGATAATCACATTCAGGAACTATGGCGGATAAGAAAAAAGGTAAAAACAAACAAAAGAAAAAAAAATAAACAATCAAAGAAGAAGATGATGGAGATGAAAAAGAAATGATGACTGATGCAGCCTATACTACGTGTTGTATGCTGTAGTACCCGTTATGAATATCAATGAAGTTGCTGGTGCTGCTGCTACTCAGCTGCTGCTGCTGTTGTGGGTTGTGTTCGGGTTAGATGTTGTCGACGAGTTTGGCCAGTTGTCGAAATGTCGTGAGTAATAACGGCGGTCGGCAGACTCGTGAGCGTCCTTGACGAGCCAAACTTCTCAACAACAACATCAGCACCACGGCCAACATCATCATCGCTCCGTCCGTCATGTGTACATCTGTGAATAGCCGAGTCAAATCACTCCATTCAAATCTCCCGCGAAATTCATGGACGACACACGGCGCACCATTCAAGAATGTCATCCACTTTATCTTGATTTCAAATTCGATTGCTTATGGCGCCAATTTCAAATTTGACAAATGGCAATCGCAATTGTAACACCAGATTGTTTGGGGTTTTTTGGGCGGCGTGGACACTTATTGGTTCTCACAGAACAAACTTCACTCAGACTAAAGGAAAAAAATGAGCCGAATGTTTAGTCATTTCTTAACTATTTAAAACAAATAAAATTTCAGAAACTAAAAATGTGTTGGGTTTCAAAAAAGAAAATGTTGTAACGGAGGAGAAGGTCCGCAGTCGACTGACTAGGCGAACGCTGGCTCCCGCCACCTTATACAATGGTGCACACTGTACGTGTATATACACCACCACCCATGCCAGCCCAAAGAAGAAGCACAAGAGACTATACACACAGCACAGCGCAGCGCATTATATAACGCGCCTGCGCGCTATCACCATTTTTAATTCTTTTTTCTCACCAAGGTTTTTTGAGATGGGGCGGATGGCGTGAATCTTTCCCGGACTCATCTACCTACTGCTGGCCTTACACTCATTTTTTTTTGTTGTGTTAGATAATCCACATCGAAATTAAAATGAAAAGCGGATGAGGAAGGAAGTGGTTATGAAAAAAGAGGCTGATGAACTTGATACTCTCTCACGATCGAAATGTTTTTTGATATCCCGAGTAATATATAGGTATATAGAAAGGCCGAGAAAAACCAAAATAAAACTGGAAAAGTTCTTTGCCCACACACCCACACATACACTGTAATATATTCCCATTGGATTTAAATAAATCTCGAGTTCTCGACGCAGAGTGCTGCTTTAGTGTTTTTTCTTTGCTTTTAAAAGGATCGAATGCGGTGTATAGATGTGTAACATCAACAGCACTTGAAACCAAAGTTCCTGAAAAACCTTTTATTCCCCATTTATTTGATATTACCCCCGGAAAGTTGCGTAACAGGTCTATGTCTATAAAGTTTCTTTTCTGTCTATTGACTCAAAGAATTTGATTATTTGATATAAAATGCTGTTGTTGATCTTTACATTCTCTCTCTCCAGATGATGATAATGCATTCGAGAATAAAGAAAAGAAACTGTGTTACTCGGAGAGCAGGTGGATTTCGAAATCTTCCGCGCCAGTGATCATCAGAACCAGAAACCCCAGTAGATTTTGATATACGATCCTGTTTTCTGCTGTCTATACTACGCGGTACCATTGCGTGTGTCTACAGCAACTCCTTTATTTTTTTGATACACGTCAAAGAAGTAGAGCTCATCAATCAAACACGAGATATAGATTTTTACTTTTCTTTTTATTTACCTTTTAATCTTTCTACATAGAGAGGGGGGGATTGCGTGCGTTTAATAAATATTTGCTACATCAGCCCCCCCATTTTTCATTCTTCTTATTTCTTTCTTTCTTCGGTGATGGGGGAAAACCGATTCCGGAATAGTTGCCGTGCGTCGAAAAATCTTTAGTCGTAGTACTATACAATGCCCACAGTAAAACGCAGCTTGTATGTGTATATTATGTACACACATCGCGCCATCGTCAATATCCTGTGCTGGCCACTGCTACCATATGACGTGCAAAATACAAAAGTTCACTTATTCGACGTGTGCGTCAAGAATTAAAAAAAATACAAAAAGGGAACAAATGAAAGATGGCTATACGCGGACTTATAACACACACGTCTAAAGCGCTGCTGCTACCGTGTATAACCGACGCGTATCAACACACACAAAAGGCCGTTTGATGGATGATGGCGACGATATTATGACAGGGGTGGTTTCCATCTCCCACCACCCGATAATTCCAAAAAAGAAATAAAAACGAGAAGAATTAAAAAAATACGTTCGACACAATAGGAACAAAATAAATACTAAAAAGGGAATAACGCCAACGCATACATCCAGCAATTTTTATTCCGGCTGCCAAGGATCAACTGCGCACTCTCGGCTCACTGAAGAACAGCACATCTGTTAGACGAAAGACACACACAATGCGTTTTGCATTTGCCGGAGCAGTAGCCCCCGCTCAATTGTTGCCCGTTTCGTTTCGCTCTTGTCTGGAGACCAAAAAAGGGAAAGTGTAGGCGTAGGATCTATATAGATCCCGCGTGCTCCTGGAAAAGGAAATAAAAGAGTTGGAAAGGAAAAGAAAGAAAGAAAGAGTTTTGGTATGTGTGTGTATTCGATCCAGCAACCGGGCGGAGGGTTTAGCGGTTCAAATCAACTCAACAACCTCGGGGATCTAAAGGGAATTTAAGTCTCCCCGGCTGGAATAGATAGATCTATACAGATGGCTCTCCTTGAAGACTTTGTTGGTGCAAGTATAGAGAGTGTGTACAGGCTGCCTCCGTGAGCTGCTGTATTATCATCTTTCTCTTTATTTTTAAAAAACTCAAATATTTATAGGTGCTGTATATATAGACCATCGTCGTCGTCGGGTCTAGGAGAAGAAAAAGTTATAAGGAAAAAAAGTAACAATAAACTTTGATCGCAGGAAAGCCATGCCAGTTCAGAGATCCTGCCGTACATTATTTTTTTGTTTAAGAGAAACAAAAGGAGACACACACAACACAAATAAAAAAGAAGAAGAAGAAGAGGATTTGATATGCTGCCGGGCGTCTGTTGTTGTTACGGCGGATTATATTCCGTCGCGGAGAATAAAACAAAAAAGCCCCACACTACCCCCCCACTACCCCGGCCATATCGCACCAACAATAACGTGCACAACTCTGTCGCTGGTGCTGTGTATAGATGCGCGCCATATTTGATTGATTTTTTTCTTATCTTTTGTTCTATTATATTCTATACTATTTTTAATTTGAAATAAATAATGAAAAAAAAAGAGCAATTAAAATGTTACGGTCGAATAAGTTCAATTCATTTTCAACAAAAACGGATGGTGAATCCGTCAACCCGGAAAATGCGATGATCGCCGAGTTGCTCTGCTGTTGGATATATGAAATAATCGAGTTACACACATTTATACACAAATAGCTGATGATGGCGAATCGAAAGAGAGATAACGATGTGACGTATGTAACCTATATAAGAATTGATTTGAATTCACTCTACGGAAGAACTAGTCGAGCGCTGTAGGCTCTAGATTGGCCTTGGTTATGCAACCATACGCTGCTGAACACACTACAAATTGCCACGCCTATATCTCTATAACAAAGGATAAGATGGATCAAACTTTGGAACCTTTTAAGTATGTATAGTAGGCCTCGGAGCGCAGCCCAATAAGTATATTATGAACATGTACAGTTGAACTATAGAGCTACACTTACACCTTTTCTGTAGTTAAATCAATTACAGCACGACGGAGTGAAAAACTAGCTGCGGATGTTTGCCAATTAACGGAAGGGGGGCGTGTTATAAGTGTGTGTGGACGGAAGGCGTCGTCTCATTGTGAATGGATCGCTCTCTCCATATTAACCAAGTTGCTCTGCTGCATTTGTTTTATTTCACCTCTACGAGGAAAATAGCTGGGCAGAGTCTATAGCTCTCTTTCCTGTACCTTCCATCCGGCAAGCGATCCATTTCCAATTCATTCCTCCGATCCTTCTCCCCAGAGAGGCAGCAGCTAAAGTTCCCAATTTCATTTTGGAAGATTCCCTGGAAGTACCTACCGCCGCCTGGACTCTCGCTTCTTATTCTTCTCTGTCTATGCAATTCGACCATCGATTTTTCATTACTACGTGCAAGAAACACATCCGGAAGAAATAGAAACAAGACTGTTAAGTGTGTGTATGTATACGTAATTGCTTGATATATAATAAAATCCAGGGGCTGCTGAAAGTGGGGGCAATTAAATGTGATCGGATAAGGATTTGGCGGCCGCTTCGATGTAGAAAGCGATGACGGACAAGTGTTGCTGGATCTGGGCCCACTCGACCGGCTTCTGGACGATCGTTTGCTCGCCAACGGCTTCCAGGAGATCCGTCAATCCGGAGAAACTGCTGCTCGAATATCCGTCGCTGGAACTCGGTGCGAAAACGATATGACTAAAAAATGGAATGAAATCGAGTTCATAGTTAAATTGATACATCAGTTTAAAGTGAATTAAATAGATTGAAAATTATACTTGTACTCTGGCCGATTGGGTAATCCATGCGGATCGATGAAATGGCGTTCCAGTTGCATCAGCTGATCGTTAACTCTCCGTACAGCCAAAACGCTGATTGAATCCACCCGTTCAACAAATGATAACATTTAACTTTAATATTATAAGTTACATACTCGCTGGTATCGAGATTGGCCAGCGTCGTGTTCTGGAAATGTCTGACGGCCTCGCCGAAATGAGTCACGGCCAGCTGGAAATATTTCATCGTGGCATTATTGGCTTCCAGCTGGGATCCATAACGCGATTGGATTCCGGCCACTTGTTCCGCCAGGTAAGTGGCGTACCAGTCGGGGTCCAGCGGCAGGACGACCGACTCCAGCAAATTGCGGGCCACTTCGGCCCACAATTGCGTGACGGCCCGATGGTGAAGGAATCCAACGTCCATAATGTCGGCCAGCAAATGGTGGGTCTCGTACAGGGTATGCTATACATTAACATTTAAACCATTTAGAAAAAGGTTAATCTCTGATTTGCTTGGGAGGGGGGACGGACCAAATAAAAAAGAACTCACGTAAAGTGGATAGGATCCAATGTCCTGCAATGTTATGTGATGGATCGTCGGGCAATTCGAGATGGACGGGCAGAGTTGGAAAACAAAACGGTGAAAGATGATATTATATCTAGAGCGTGTTTAGTCTACACAGCACACACATTACATTATAGATTGCCCGGCTAGACCTGAGCCTACATTTACTAAGGGGAAGTATACTTATATATACTCTAACGGGTATCAAATTGAAAGTGCCCAGCTACGAAGGGGAAGAAAAGATTATGTAGCTGGGCCAGTCTAAAAATATCTATAATACCTTCGTAATCATCACAAGTATGTACGTTAACTGTTGTGTGTTTTACCTCTTCGTAGGTGTATCGGATGTCGATGGCGGGCACGCCCAAGACGTGCATGAAGGCCGTGTAATCGCTCCCGCTGCCTAAAATGTTCACCCTGGCAACCGGACGACGGCCGCCGGAGCGATCAGAAATTTATTGACATGGCCAAACTCAAAATAGAATAGAGGAAATGGAATAGAGATGGATTTAATTTCACTTTGGCTTGGTCGGATGATTGGCGTCCGGGTAACGATGGACCCAAGTGTCGAAGACCGTAGGGCGTTTCTGGGCCACTTCGTCGGCACTGGGATTGGCGATCCTTTTGGAGCTGTCCAAATAGACTTTGTTCATCAGCGGAGCCCCGCTTCCCCACAGCGAATAATTACCTGTTACAAAGATCAAAATCGAAATGGGCGGGTGATATAGAATAGTAGCCGTCAATAATGTCGATAGGCGAGTTGACGGCGTTGCCTAGCAACAATTAGAGACGGGCGGGAATAATAATTGAATAGGATGCTGCTGTAGCCAGCTGTAGCTATACCTTCGACGGCGATGTCGACGTTCAAATAAGCCACGGCCCTTTGGCTCAATACTTTGGCGTGCTCCTCGACCCACTCGTAGGAGCCGATCAGTCCGTACTCTTCCGCCCCCCAGCTGCAGAAGATCAAGCTCCTTCTCGGCCGCCAATCTGTTTGACAAACAAAATTATATATTTTTTTAAATTCCGGAATTTTTTTTTAATTCCGGAAAAATTCCGGAATTTTTTTTTTAATTCCGGAAAAATTCCGGAATTTTTTTTTATTCCGTAAATTCCGGATTTTTTTTTAATATTCCGGAAATGGATTTACTGTAATCTTGTTTGACTTTGCCAAATGTTCTGGCCATCTCCAACATGCAGGCCGTTCCGCTGGATGGGTCCAGAGCGCCCAGCGTCCAAGCGTCCCGGTGATTGCCCACCAGAACGTAGCGGTCCGGCTCTTCCTGGCCGTAGAGCATTCCGATCGTGTTGTAAGTGGTGACCAGTTTGTTGGCCGTCTGCATATCCATCTCCAGTTTCCATCCGTCGCCGTACTTGAATCCAGGGCCGAGCGAGTAGACGGGTTCCAGATCGCCCTGCCATTGGTCCGGAGCGGGCGGACCGCCCATGGCCTGGAGTAAAAGTTCTGCTTCGTCGTAACCGATCGGCTGGACGGCGATGGAAGGCAGGAGAGCCTCCGATTCCGGAATGCGGTAAGCGCTCTCGACGGCCGGATAGAACGGCGTCAACGGATCTCCGTTGCCCAGGTAAACGGTGCCGGATTGGACGGCCATTCCGGGCATCCACCAGGAATCCGGGTAAATGTCGTTCCGGCCTTTCTTGGCGAAATCCTTCGGGTCGGAATACAACAGAACGCCGACGGCTCCTTTGCGCTGGGCCAAATCGACAATGTTGGCCCGGAAGGAGGCGCCATAACGGGCCAGGACGATCTTACCGGAAACGTTAACTCCGACGCTTTCCAAATACTCGAAATCTTCCATCTGCCCGTAATGGGCGTACACCAGTCCGTCCGACTCGATGAGTCCCGTCTGGCCGGAATAGGCGTTGAAGTTTGGAGCGGCCAACTCGGAAAACTCTTCCGGCTGGCTGATGGGCGTCTGCTTGCCGGAAGTGGTGATGTTGGCCAGTCCCTTGTCGTCCAGCAGACGGACAATGTTGGGCTGTGTCATGTTGGGATAGGAGAGGAGAACTTGATAAGGGACAATGACGACCCGATCCAGCCCGGATTGGACAAAGTTGTCATGAAGCCAGACGGCCTGCTCGTAGTCCTGGGCCGTTCCGGCTAAATGAGGAACGCTGCTCAAGTTTCTTTGAAACATACAATAATTTTGAGTTAACTTTTACAGTTAATTGGAATTGAATTCAACTTAAAATGTATACTTGAGGTAGCCACTGATTTTGTCAGCAGAGATTTCGTTTTGCAGCTGCTGGAAAACGTCCATTTTGGGAGCGGGCGAATGATCGGCATTGTATCCGGCGTAGTAGAGACCAACACCTTTTATTAATTAAAAAATATGAATAATAATTAGCCTATAATAAATGACGTCATCCGGTCATGATTAGATATTAACAGAAACAATTCTATATTACCTATGGCGACGCCTGTGACGACGTAGAGGATGGCGAAACTAATCACCAAATTCTTGGTCTCCATTTCTTTGTTTTTTTTAAGAATAACTGAGACAAATTGCGTCGGATGCAATTTCTTCTCGACTGGCTCGACGTTTGAAAGTCGACTGCAGATAAAAATGTCATCAAATCAACCATCAAATGATGGCCAGGAGGCATCATAAATGCCCATCGCTGATTGCGTGATATAGCACATAAGCCCCCCCACCAACCAAGATCCTGTATTACAGGATTGTTTGTGAACATTTCAACTGTCAACAACTTGTTATCGCACGTTATCTCATCCGCCAGCAGCTTTTTTGTCATCTATAAATGTAAGCCACAACTCAAATAGAATGAAAGAAAAAAAAGGACATTGGGTCCTGTTTATTTTTGTCCAAAAGATTAGAGATTTTGTGCTGGGCTGGTCCAGCAGCCGAAGATTAAACGTTCGTCGAGGACGACAAGCTTTTCGACACACAGCACAAATGTCATATATAATACTTTTTCATCCGAAATAGTATAGATTCATCTAAATTTGGAAATCATAAGCTCAATTATCTCTTAAATGGAGTCCAAAAAAATAATACCAAAGTAATCGTATTACTTCACGGTTACGTATAGTCTTTTCTCTCTTTAATAACCGTGAGTGTGTTCGCGTTGTCGCGCGATGGAGCGAATCGCCCATACCCCCGTATACATATATATCCTTCCGGCAGCAGCAGTAGTGCATAAGGTGTGGCTCTCACACACCCAACCAACCGAGTCGAAGATGGAAACTGCTTTTCCGTGTCGTCTGGTGTGTAAATAAGACTCTTTTCTGTTGTCTTATCTCTCGGCCTTGCTCGGGCCGCTTTTAGCGCTCGATCGAATAGCTCAGAAATAAAATAGCCTATATAGACTCTGAGAGACTGCTGTGTAATCCTATAGGCAATCAAGTAGAAACGCTCGGCTGGACATTTCTTGACGGCGGGGGGACTCTCCCACCAAAACACCTGGGCTTATATTATTTTTTGATGGCGCACCAAATACCCTCGCCTTGACTACTAGCTATGTACAACATATATTTTTATTCATTTTCGGTTCAGTTCAGTTCATTAAAGCTTTTATTGACTAATTATATGGTAACAGGTGCAGATCAGACACCCAACAGAAAAGGTGAATTGAATTCCAATTTCCGGCAGCAGCATATGGTGTAATTTGATTGTTTGCCGGATTGGTAAATTTTTTTATTTTAATTTTTTCACGATCACGATCCCTCACGCAATGAAGTACTGGTTGCACCACCCAGCCAGCTACTATAGTACGTAATTGCCAGTCAAGGGAGGCTCCCCATCCAATTCAATTCAATTGTCGATGTGTGTAAGGATGAGCACGAACGATAAAAAGTAGACCGGACAATTGGGCGGCCGCCACTCGAATATGGATCAAGCAAACCCCAGCAACAGGATCGAGATGGATAGATATATAGACACAAAGTTCACGTGGGAATATCAATCAGGAATAATTAAAAATGATGCCGCCGCCGCTGCTGTTGTTGTCGGCCGTTTTGATTTATTTATTTCACGGCGATCACGGCCGTCCATTTGACTATTATAAAGGAACACTATTATCCATCATGGACTGCACACATCGTCCACGGACATGGACGCGGCTGCAACCATTCTCACCGTCCTTCTCTTTTTGCTACTCCATTTCCCGCTGGGCACCGACAGCTCGCTGGCCGACCTCACCACCATCAGGTTGCCATTTTCTCACCGTCAAATTTCAACTCTATTTCTCTTTTATTTCTTTCTTTTTTTAAAAATAATAGCGAAATGATTATTTTCAAATTTTTTTATTTCTTTTCGCGGTATGTACTATTGCGTCGTAGGAATCGATCCGGCCGCTCCGTCAACACGTCGTCGTCCGTCCTTCTGGCGGCTGAACAAACTCATCAAGTGGCGTCGGCGGCGTCGGCAGGAGCACATCAGCAGCCGACGTCCGACGACCGAAATTTCGTTTACAAAGTTGTCAGCCTCAGCGGTGGGTCGACGACGCCGAAGCCTCCTCCTCCGGTCGTGTTTGTGACAGCTCCGCCGGATGTTAATAATCATGGCCATTATTATCCGGATGAATCCGACGCCCTCCTGCGATCGGCCTTTATCGTCGGCCTCCGCGTCGA
This sequence comes from Daphnia pulex, assembly GCF_021134715.1. Lineage (NCBI taxonomy): Eukaryota > Metazoa > Arthropoda > Branchiopoda > Diplostraca > Daphniidae > Daphnia > Daphnia pulex. The sequence continues at coordinate 1,916,715 of NC_060025.1, read as the reverse complement.
GGATGCGGACAGCAAAGGCGTTTCCTACGACGCCGATGGCACTCCAAACATTCAAGCGGGAAAAGCGGTAACATTTGAAAAATTTAAAAATTTGATATCCACTCGTGAAATGTGTCGGGTCCAGGTGACGGTGCGGCTATTTGGCGACGACATGAGCGACGCCTCCCAGTTCCGTTTCGTCTCGGTCGCCCGTCAAAGAGGCGACGACTGCGAGGACCTGCCCTTCACGGCCATCGTCAACGTCACCAGAAATTCGCTGACCAATTTCTCGGCCCTCGTCCATTTCCGTCTGCCGAGTTTGCCCAGTCATCAGATCAACGACGACGATTCCTACCCGGCGGCAGTGACCGACGACCAGACGCCAGAAGGAGAAGAAGAGCTGCCGGCCTTTTACGTCTGCTCCATGGGAATGTCGGCCGATGGGCGGATGCGCTGGATCCATCAGGGCAAAGAGCCCGGAGTCAAATTGAGAACCTACGAGAAAACGTTGCCGTTGTGGTTCCAGCTGGCCATCATCGTCCTCCTCCTCTCACTGTCCGGCCTCTTTTCCGGCCTCAATCTCGGTATAGGAATAATTCATTCTGATTTGATTTAAATTCAATCAAAATTTGAATTGAATTGAATTCAGGTTTGATGGCGCTGGATCGGACGGATTTGAAGATTTACGAGAACACGGGATCGGAGAAGGAGAAGGGATTCGCCCGGGCCATCATTCCCGTCCGCAATCACGGCAATTACCTCCTGTGCACCTTGTTGCTGGGCAACGTCCTGGTCAACTCTTCGCTGACGATCCTGCTGGACGATTTGACGTCGGGCATTATCGCCATCGTCGGATCCACCATGGGCATCGTCATCTTCGGTGAAATCGTCCCGCAGGCCATCTGCTCCCGTCACGGCCTGGCCATCGGCGCCCACACCGTCTGGATCACCAAGTTCTTCATGCTCCTGACTTTCCCCCTCTCCTATCCCATCTCGTTGATCCTCAACTTGATCCTGGGCGAGGAGATCGGAGCCTACTACAACCGGGAGCGACTGAAAGAATTAATCAAGGTCTGATTTTAATTATTATTATTCCGGCCATCTCTGTCCGGAATCGAGGTCATCATCATTTGATTACCAGTCACGTTTATCTGCTACTACTCCCGCTTGTGGGCGTATCTGTATGTAGGTAACCAACGAGTACCACGACTTGGAGAAAGAGGAGATCAATATCATCTCGGGGGCTTTGGAAATGCGCCGCAAAACGGTGGGCAACATCATGACCCGATTGGAGGACATTTTCATGCTCAGCTACGACTCGGTACTCGACTTTGAGACCGTTTCCCAGGTGCTCAAACAAGGTCAATTGCTGCTGCGTCATTTAATCGCTCTTTGATTGGAGATAGTCCGTTTGTTTTGGGATTGATTGAGATGTTCTTGTTTGTTTATTTGTTTGATTCAAAGGGTTCTCTCGAGTGCCAATCTACGACGGGGCCAGGAACAATATCGTCGGGCTGCTCTTCATCAAAGAGTTGGCGTTGGTCGATCCCGAGGACGCCGTCCCGTTGAAAACGCTCTGCAAGTTCTACCAGCGCCAGTGCAACTTTGTCTTTGACGACACGACGCTCGACGTCGTTTTCAAGGATTTCAAGGAAGGCCACAAGGGTCACATGGCCTTCGTCCAGCGGGTCAACAGCAACGGCGATGGCGACCCGTTTCACGAAACCGTCGGACTCGTCACTCTCGAGGACGTCATCGAGGAACTCATTCAAGGTGATGGCGCCAAATTTGAAAATTCAAATTCAATTCATTTTTTGTAACTTTTTTTCTGATTGAAATTTTTCCAGCTGAAATTGTCGACGAAACGGACGTGTGGAGTAAGTGCCTGGGAACAGCTGATTGATGTGTGAATAGTTTTTCTAACGTAATTAGTTGAATTGAATTCAAGTTGACAACCGGAGTAAACGACGCCGTGAGAAGAGCAGATTGCTGCAGGATTTCAGCAGTTTCGCCGTCCAGTACCGGGTGCCGGCCAGTCACAAGATCTCGGCCCAGTTGGCGTTGAGCGCCTTCCAGTTCCTCAGCTCGTCCGTCGACCCGTTCCACGCCAACTGGATCTCGGAGAACGTCCTGCGCCGTCTGGTCCAACAGGGTCCCGTCGTCCAATTCATCCGCGTCGATAAGAGCCGGAAATCTTTAAGCAATTCCGATCCGGACTCGCCGGCAGCAGCGGATGCCACCCTCATCTATCAGCAAGTAATATTCCGATGCATATTTCAACGCAACAACTTCTTTTTCTAACTTTTCCCTTTTCCATCTGAATAATCCATTTTTCTTTTTTTCCTTCCGTTTCCTCTTTTTATTTCCTCCACCCGTTCCATTCCGGACCTCATCAAAAAGGGAAAAGCTGCCGACTATTTCGTATTGATCCTGGAAGGGCGAGTGGAAGTGACGGTCGGCAAGGAGAGCCTCGTTTTCGAAAGTGGGCCGTTCAGCCATTTCGGATCGGTCGCCCTGACGGCCGGCGGAGTCTTTGCCCTAGGCGACGAATTGGGTGAGCATATAATAGAAAAGACTTTTGATTTAATCGGTGCAGGGAGGAGCTGGTTGATATTATATACATTATTATTAAATAAAAAAATGTGCGGCTGACAGGTGAGTCGACTAAAGCGTCCGTCAAGTGCTGGCCAAGTAATGGAACCCTCCAGCTTTCGGGTCGAGCTTTTTCCATTTCCGAGCCTGCTGCTAGCGCAGTTATCGGGGCCGGGGCTCCTCCTGCTGGCGCCGCCCAGTCGTCATCTCCGCCGTCGGGAGCAGGAGCTCATCATCAGATGTTCGTCTCGGATTACACGGTCCGGGCCCTGACATCAGTCACTTATCTGCGCGTCAGCCGGTTCCTCTACCAGGCGGCCCGCAGTGCCACACTGTTGGAACGGGCTCAAGTCACGTCGGACAACAACCGGGCCGGCGACAACGGGCGGCTCAGCGTCGATAGCGTCGTCGATGTCGACTCTTCTCAGCTAACCTCGACAGTGTCATCCTACCGCTACTCCAGCAGCGGCTCGGTCGTCGACGCTAATTGCGCCGGCGGCCATTTAAGCGAGCCCCATCAAGAGACCAACGCCGTTAGCACCGATCCGATCCTTGATGATGCCGATCCTTCTTCCTATTATTGAATTGAATCATTTGAGGGGAAATTATATTTTGACACCTGTTAGATTTGTGACGGTTAACAATAAAACTAAAGTCAATTGAATCAACCTCTCTGTCTGTATATACTTTATGGCGCATAGCGAATTTTTAGCGCATGATTTATGGCCATTCAAAGAGCGCGGGAAAATATGAAATTATGAATAATGGGATATCAAATAACAGAAGGGAATTTAGTTGGTCGGCTGAATAACGACCGCGACGGCGCGCTTCAATATGAAAAGCTCAGAAACGGGTAGCCACTAACAATAAAAAAAGAAAACGACGCCGGTACATAACAAGAAATAAGGGAAAGAGAGTTTATTTGACGCGCCAGCAAACGGCGTCCATAAATTTCTCGGGTGGGTTCCATCAACCCATGAAACGATGAAAGGCTATCAAAATTTTCTGCCTACTCGTTTGAAAAATATATAGACGAGCACGGTAGTCGTTTATTATCTGAGCCATTTCAAGCCGGGCAACGGGAAACGGGAGCTGCTCACGCAATGATGTCAAAGTAACACCTTTTTTTGGGGTTTGAATCTCTCGAAACGGGCGCTAGATGTCCGCGTGAATCACGTCACACTCTCTAGGCGAGACTCTTGGCGAGCATTTCGCTATCGGCGGCCTATCGTCCTTAGCGATGCAAGTGCGAACGCACTCGGCGGGTTATTCACCATTTTATGCGAACGTTCAATTTTCGGAGCGGTCGCAATCAATGGGTGCCCATTCGTTATGAGCAGGCCCAGTCCGTATCCGTCGGCAAGTTTTAGCGTGAATATGGTCAAGGACAATAGTAGACGAGCTGTGTACGTGCTGAAAACATTTGGTCCCTTTAGTATCCGATCGATCGATTATTCCGGTTTATTTTTTTTATTTTTTTTTTGTTTTAGACAAAAGTTTTGGCCGGCTACTGCACGCAGAACAATGGTCAATAGTTCAGGGGGGGGGGGCCTATATATATTCCCAGCTAACCACTCCAAGGCCGATGAGTGTACCCGATCTCTTTAGAAAAATATATATAACTTCTAGATAAATAATGAAAAGGCATATATAAATCGATAGTGCGTGCAGGATATGATGTTTTATTACCCAAACGCAACTTTTATATTTTGTGGGTGGGGATCAGAGGAGGAACTCTGCCACACGTTATATATACGATTCCGCTCAGATTGGACTTAACTTTGATCCGGTCAAGTTCGATCTCTTATGTATACGTGTATCACTGTGCGGAGAGAGCGCTGAATTTTTAAACTTTTATTCCTTTGGATTGACATTTACGCTACCCATAGGTGCATTGGGTAGAACCTAAGGGTCAAATAATCTATTTAAAAATGTCAAAGCTAATAATTCACGAAGCCAACAAGCCAACCAACAAATAAATCAAGATGGATTGAGCTGAAAGTGAACTATTTGGCAACGTGAACTAGAACTAGAAGGAACACACATGACACATTTATGTCGTCTGCTTTTAGATGGCGCTGATCCAGTGATCCTTTACCGACAAGGCGTCATCATTCTAAATTTCTGATTTACTGATTCAGTCCTACCTACACATACACCCACTTTATAGCAGTTTGAGTGATTTATTAGACTGTAAAAACTTTTTTTGAACTATCTCTGAGCTTTATTATTGCATTGATTCGTGGGTCTTGGTGGTTTTGCATAGTCAATCTTTTACGGCACTTGGCCATTTTAAACACAAACATTCGGTTTCGGCATCTTTTGACAACACCACTGGGATGAGCTCTCAGCAATTCGCCTGGGAACGTTCCTTCATGTAAGACAATCATTGGGAAGTTTTACACATTTTGTGTGACCTCTTAATTGTTAAATTCTACATGTCCTACATGAATTGTTTTCCTTCCCAAACATTAGGTGCAACATGACCGAGTCCAGCACATTCAGCATCACCCACATGCCTATCTCGATGAAGGAAGTGAGGCATGGTCTGTTTCGAATTCACTGGAACTTTGAAAACAGAGATCACCAGGAAGGTGTGTGCAAGGAGGTGATCCAATTGTATGGGACTCAGTCAGGACGAGGCTACATCTTCACTTACCACCTCGAAATTGTGCTGGACAAATTGAGAGACAAGCCTTATCTTTTTACCATCACTGTCGAGGAAAGCAGCAACAACAGCAAAGAATCCAATGACTGTGAGACGACCGTAACCAACTCAACCACTCGTCCACAACAGCATCAGCAACCGTTGACTGAAACAACATTCTGTCCTGCCAGTTACATCTCGTTGCCGAAATCCGGGCTTCCAGTTGCCGTTTGGATCCATATCGAGGAAAATTACAAAGACGAAATACACTTGTGGAAAACGGAAGAGACTGACAAGTGGATCAAGAAATTGCGGTTCAGCCGATCGCCGGAAGACATCACTCTGTGGGTGGATTTCGGAACCATCACGGGCAGCGAAAATAAAATGATCAGCACCATGGGGAAACTGGCCGACATGTTTCGAAATCAAACCCTGTGTGACGTCCAGTTCAACTTCATTGGCGGTCAATCTGTGGGCGCTCACGTTGCGATTCTGTCGGCCGGCAGCCCAGTGTTCGCCGCCATGTTCCAGTCAACTTTCATGGAGTCCCTCACGCGGCAAGTGATGATCACCGACATTGAAGTCGACGTTTTCAAACAGCTGCTCGTTTACATGTACACCGGAAGCATACCCGAACTGGAAGAAGAGAACGTCACGCTGCTTTTCGTCGCTGCAGACAAATACGGAATCGAGACCCTCAAGGAAGTGTGCGCCGACGACTTGCTGGAGCAGCTGGAAACCGAAAACGTCATCAAGATGCTGGTCTGGTCTCATTTCCATTCGGTTGCCAAGGTGTTTGAAGGTGCCATGGAGATTTTAGTGGACAATTACTGCGAGCTCTGCTTCCAGCCGGAATGGCTGGATTTTACAAAGAACTATCCTGATTTGTGCGTGATGGCCACACAGCGCATCGCCTTGGCCACACAGCGGATCGTCATGTCCTCTCAGCATCCGAACCCATGGATGCATTGAAAAAGGGAAATTTATCTTCTAGTTCGTTTTGGTCGTCTTAGTCATTATTCACTTTCAATTGCTTTTAGTAGATTAAATGTTGCGAAAACTAAAATTTGTCGTATTCCAAATTTTCCATGTTGGCTAATTATTTAAAAAACAAATTTCTTGTGATGAAAATGTCTTGCTCAAATAAAATAGAACATTAGTTCCCATTCAAGTGGAACTCGGTGCGATATAATGGAGTAGTTGGATATCATAATTTTAATTTCTTACGCAAATTATTATCTAGCAGTTAACTAACGTGTGCGTGAATTGGAAAAAAGCTTAATGAATCATGCAATTTAAGATAGAATCTGTGATGATATTTTTTGTTTTGTATGACACTTGGAGAGTATTTCCCACGCAAATCAAATATTCAAATAACCCGCCGACATTTCGCACGTTCCTTGACTGCTAGATGTCATTATTTGCGATGAAACGTTCTTCGACCGTTCGACGCTAGATGTCATGGTTGAATGATGGAGGAAACGTTTTTGTTTTTTGAATTTACATTCTGCTTCCACCTTCCACGTTTTTTGTCGGGTAAAATTATTTTTATTATTAAATTAACTACGAACTAAAAAATGGCCCAACTTATTTCCGGTCAATAAAATCATGATCCCAGTTGGATGTTGCAGTATATTGGGGACAGGATGTGCATTTAGATAAGTAATTAATATGGATGTGGTAACAACAAGTAATCCACCTCGTTGGCATGATCTGAATTTTGAAAGGACTTCTAAAGCTTCACGGTCGTCACGTTAGTTTATGCAAAATGTCCATATTGCAAGTCTGGAATGAATATGTAGGTATTACTTCAATTTGATCTAATACTTCCATCATGCTTCCATTTACATGGCCGACTGCCTGACCTGCCTCATTCACAATTTTAACATTCATAGCATAGTTATTTTTGCTGTTCTTTTATTTTGTTTCATATCTTACAAACAGCTTACAACTAATATAATAACAAATTGTATTTGCAGATGAGTAGAGCAAGGTGGAAACGGCAACAGCAATCTTTCAACAAATCTTAATCCTTTCACACACTCCTCAGCTACATTATTATTGGATTATTTTATATCAGTATTATGGCCTATACCAATTGATCTTGTTAGATTTTTATGACTGCTAGTTCCATGATTCCTTTCTCCTTGAGAAGAAGACTGCCAAGAAGTGGGTAAAGAATTTCCAAGGCTGTGTCAATGGACCTGTTTCAAAATGACTATAACCCTAATAGGTGAAAAAAAAAAAATTTCATACATGCTGGATAAATTGTTCTCTGTTTTAACTTTGTGACTTGTGGTAATATGCCATTTCTAGTTAACGCTATTTCTATGCAAGCAATCTGTTGATGTTTAGTTTACGTAACAATTTTTAATATCGGCAAATTGGTCAGATGTGCCGCCTTGTCCCAGTCCGATCTTATGGATCATCATTGCGGCTTAGATCCTGAATACTAAATTGTGATGTAAACATGCTTGTGACGCAACATTTTAAAATGATCTTCGTATCTTTGCAGATTTGCTGCCTTTTCCAAAGCAGAGTGTGGCAACCGTGAGTAATAAGCTGCCAGCAATGCGAACTCTTCCGCCAGAAGTAAAAATTAAATTAACTGTTTACCTTTAATAATAGTCTTAACTATTAACTTGAACGTTTTTTTACTCAATTGTAGATTATGGTAGGTGAGAGAGAGTTAGGTGCTGAATTGTTCGAATCTTTCGGGCTGAAAATCAGAAAAAGGTAGAGTTCATTCTTACTTGAACAACTCCCCCCATTTCTTAAGAATAAGTTGCATTCATTTTTGTCAGTCTTCTGATTCATTTCACGTATTTTTATCCTGATCATTTATAATAACTTCACCAATTAGCTTTCGAACGGCCGATTTTCAGTACGGGGGTTGCTGTATCCCCTACCTTGCTGCCCATTTAGATTTAGTTTTTTTTTAAATTAAACATTATATTTAGTAATCATCAGTAGGACCAAAATCGTAAAACCTTATCATTATGGATCTAGACCATAAGAATTTCGTAATTTAACTGCTCGTTAATTAGAAATGACGTAAGAATTTTTTAAGAATTTTTTAGTGATCGCAATAGTTATCAGTACTTAATGTAACGTAGATTTGGTCTGTTAAGCGTCAGCAAATCCAGCCTTTTCTTTTTAATCAGTTAATTTCACAGTTAACAGCATATTTTTAACGTGCAGCTAGAAGTCCATGCGAAGCCTTCCTGTAACAGTCTTGTTTAACCTACTACCGAAGAAATTTAGGTCAACTAGAAATAGCGCGCACAAAAGAAAGCTTTCATTCTGTTTGAAAGCGAAAGTCGTTGGGTTAGTCAGAACTGGGTAGGCAAGAAGAGAAATTAATTTAGAAAAAATTTTAATAATATTTTACGTGATGTTTCTCATGTTTTCATAATTATTTTTTGCAATCTAAATCTACAGATGACGTTCTAAATAATGGAAATGTTGTTCGTAACTGCTTCAAAATTTTTCACGCGTTGTAATTTATCTAATGCATGTGTTAAGTCTCCGTAATTATTATTTTACGTCTTTGTGCTATTGTGCTAATAATTCAATTTGAAACCATTTTCACACGGTTAATATTTGAATTTTAATCATCGACTTCATCGGCTCGATGGTCTAGGGGTATGATTCTCGCTTAGGGTGCGAGAGGTCCCGGGTTCAAATCCCGGTCGAGCCCAGGAAATGTTTTTTGCTCTTATTATTACCTCATTCAATGTTTAGGGGTTGTAATGTCAGTCATCTTTTTACAGGCACATTTCTGCTATTTAAATCAATGAAGCACTTCACAAATGGCAAGCCGCAAGCCCGTAACATCACGGCCATCGGATGATCGGATATCCTTTTCTTAAATTGGTAAGATTACTTCCCTAATTTCTTTAACGAAGATAACCCATAGATATTTAAAATAATGGCAGCATTTAGTATTTACTACTCATTCAATTTCTTTTATATTTAGGTCAGGTTAGGTGGATTGGTCATTGCTTCATCTGTTACAGTGATGGGAAACTCTGCAATGGATTTTTCCGTATACTGAAATTTAAATGACTCTGTAAAGAAGAAAGGGAGCTTTCTGTTTCGCAGTCGTGATTCAACATTAGTTACAAACTCAATTACGGTACAGAAGCAGTTATTTTTTTTATTTCTGTGGTGAATCGAAACAAAGTGAACTCCAAGATTCAAGAACCAAAGCGTCAAAAAGTGCATTCGAATGTGCTGGAAACTGGAGTTGATTCATGCCCTCCTCACCATATCGATTACAAGTGTACTTTGGACGAAACATTTTGTGTATGGGGTGGTCATGCGTCCGCTAAGGTCCATTACATTATCGACGGATATTGTGAACATCTCCAACCGACTAGCCAAAGTGTTTCTGTCTCAACAACTAAGTGACGTTCAAGTTCAATGTGCGACATCCTATTGGTGGACAACGTTGCAGTTCTATCTGCTGGCAGTGTTCTCTGTCACGTCTTCTTCTGAATTCTTGGAGTCGCAAAAGAGGATGGTGGCCGTCAACGACATTGAAATCGTCGATAATAAAATGCAAGCCTCGAACCCTGTGCGGGTAAATGGATTTCCTTGCGTTAATCGTGCGGAAGACATTCTGTAGTGCTACTAGCAAGCTAATATATTCTCAGTTACACTCGATCCCGAAACTGTTTGAAGATGCCGTGGATTATTTGGTGAAACATTGCCGCAAGATTTTTTATCAGCCCGAATAGCTAAATTGGATGATTCCGATTTGTGCATTCTGGTTACCCAGCGTGTGTCTCCGGTCCTCGCATCTGATTCCAACAAGGTAAGAAAATCTACTGGTTAATGTTTTGCTATCTTTTTTTGCCTTTTCCTTGTTAAAAATCGTTAATCTTGAATTAGTCGAGACCATCTTTACCCTCTACACGTAAAATGTAGGGAATTTTCGTTTCATTCTTCTATCTTGTGTAAGGCAAGTTAAACTGAAATATCGTTTGAACCCAAGCTTATGGAATTGTTGTTGCGCCATATAGCAAAGTTTCTCTTTGTTTGGTCATTTATAGCTAGTAGCATGGAAAGAGGAACGTTGGCCTCATTTTGATTTTAAAGCGAAAGTAGCCAGTCAGCTCATCTGTAAATAGTGGGAAGTACAGAGAACAGAAGGTCAGAAGTAGACTTTAATTTTTGATTGCTTGCCGTTTTTTTTAATGAAATTGAATCTTATCGAAAATATGCTGTCATTCTTTGATTTTCATGAAACGCACTTAACTGGGTCAGTTTCGTGTTTCAAACTGGGTCAACTTTGCTAGTAGTACTTACTGTATTTATTTGCGTAGAGCTCGTTTCAATCTAACTGTTCTTATGAGAAGCTGCAAGTGACCTTAGTTGATCCCAGATGTCATTGTTTTTCTTTTTTCTATCATTAGGACCTAATGTGTTTTTGATCGATGGATGACATCGGCTCGATGGTCTAGGGGTATGATTCTCGCTTAGGGTGCGAGAGGTCCCGGGTTCAAATCCCGGTCGAGCCCAGTAAAATTTTTATTTGCTTCTCAATTCACTATGACATAAGTTAGCCATGTTTAGCCAGGGCAGCTGATTTGATTGATTGATCACCCCACGATCAACCTTACGCTATCTTACTGGTGCTACAATTTATTTCCATATATTATTCTACCATTTAAAATCACGAACTCTAACTGTTTTCGAAATTGTAAACAGACGTTATAGTTGTCCACTTTTCAGCAACCTGATGCATTTCTATCCTCCACCTGTTTTGTGTGACATGTCAGTGTATTTTGCTAAAGTAAGACTGACATTTGATCTCTATAAAAATTTGATTGATGGTCTCGTGTCTCGTTGGGATTACCTCCAGGGCCATCGAGGACAGATTACCCGTTTAAGGTTCGAGTACCTTTTAGTTTCTACCTGTTTAATTGCTAAGCTAGAATTCTTTCTGTTTTGATCAGAAAATCTATCTGTTTTCTTATTGTAAGGCTCGATGGTCTAGGGGTATGATTCTCGCTTCGGGTGCGAGAGGTCCCGGGTTCAATTCCCGGTCGAGCCCTCAATTCTGTTTTAATTTCAAGTTGTTTTATCAAATTCTTGATCTCTTTTACTTCCCTTTTTGTTGTACTAATTCCATCGGCTCAATGGTCTAGGGGTATGATTCTCGCTTTGGGTGCGAGAGGTCCCGGGTTCAAATCCCGGTTGAGCCCTTTTAAATTATTTTTTGTTGATGTTCTTTAGTTGGATTCGCATTAAACTCAAAATTGATTGGGTCGTGATCGTTTTACTCCAATCGCTTAAAATGTGTGTAATGCCGAGCTGATTTGAACTAACCTTGACACGCTTCATTGCTTCCAGTATTCGTAAGGACGCAAACAGAACGTACAAGTGTGATGTTAAGTATTGCTACAGTAGCATTTCAAATTTCGAATAGTCAAAGAATATGGAAACAAAAATATCAAAAGCGTGATTGTTATTCTCATATTGTGTTGTGCCGTTAGTAGGTTAGCTCATAAAGCGCGCCATCGCAGTAGGGATGTCTTAATGAAATGTTCGCAAAACGAAAATTTCCCCACCATAGGGTCATTCTGACATTCTGCCATTATTATTCAAACAAGAGCACAGCCAGTGTTGACTGGTCAGCGTAGCCGCGTAGGTGTAGGGCTGTAGGCCTGAATAACATTGGCTAGATAGAACACAAATGTTTATTCAGCATTCTTGTCATCAAAAGCTCACTGGTACACGTACAGTTTAAATAAAAGCAGCTGTAATTGACTGGTGGCATGTGGTTAGTGTAATCCATAATGCGTTGTCATTTTATAGAATTATTGATTAACATTTCTCAGTAAGCATTCTTTCTCGCGATAGTCGAAGGCACGTTGAAATGTTCTTATTTCTTTTCACCTACCAACCTTTAACACGTTACGATTGATAAGATCGTCCAACATATTAATTAGTTAACGATATGGCCGATAAATTATGTACAAATTTACCTAGATTGATCTATGAACTCGGGTTAGTAAATTCTTCTCAATTTGAAAAGTGAAGCTTTTCAACCAAAACAAACCGTCGGAAGCGCCATCGTTTGTCAGATTTACAAGTCATAAATCAGCGCCATCTAGTTCTGGAAATTCAAAACTTTTCAAATTTTTTAATTCAAATTTCATAAATCATATTGCTTATACTTCATTAAACAATAGGGTGCTTTCAATGATTTAATTAACTATTTTAAAACAGCACATTAGTATCGAGAAATTCCTCTGTAGTTCCATCTGCCGTGGAACTCGGAACAATCCACTAATCCAGTCCTTTTTTGATGACATATACAATATGCAAAGCACTGTTTAAATTATCACACATTACTGCACAGCTGTAGATAGAGGGTTAAACAATGAAAAATATATTTAATAACAACATAAAATATTTATAATTAATACAATTTGGCAATTAAAGCTTTTGTTTTTGTTGATTAGGGCTGGTCGTCTGCAACCGGCCACGCGATGCATCAGTCTAATCTGGTCTAATGTTAATGATAATAATAACTCGTAACTCATTTCAGAATCAAATTGAGGTTTGACACTTTATGAAAAATGAGATCAAAATTGTGTTCCAAGTAGTATGAACTTTTCAAAGGTCTGGCACTTTTCTCGAGTGTTAAGGTGATACGTCAGCGTTTTCGATTCCCCATTTTTCTTACTATCTTCAGAATCAAAATCTTTTAGTGCCAATAGTATTTTTACTTTTTCAGGGCTCAAACATCGTGGTACACTTGGATAAACAGCAAAGGATTTTTTATTCAATTTGCAAAGGTCCACATCCTTGTTCGAAAATAACCATCAGGTCAGTTTTATATGCCATCTTTATTCAAATCCATTTTCAGCTTTATTCAATTAGAAAGAAACAATCTAAATTCCGTTAGTCTGTGAGCAGTTCAAACAAATATTTCACAATTGTTGTGTAGCTCAGATTTTTCCTATTTTCCCCTTCACAGCTCATTGTTGTTTGCCTATTAATCAGAAAGTGCAAAGTTATTTATTTTATCTCATGATTAAGTAAATGTGTAGTCATGCTGCCAAGGTTCATTATTTCTATCTCATGATTATTCTCATGATTAAGTAAATATGTAGCCATGCTGCCAAGTCTGTTATTAGGATCTGGTTAATTATTAAGGTAGTAGCATGGCTATATAATCTATATCATGTTTTAATATGTGGATGGCTTATACGTTTGGCGAGTTGGACTCTTCTCGTTCTCTATTCAATTAAAATCTCAAAAAAATGAAATTGTATTTGGAATTGAATTAATTGTTTTTTTATCTCCCGTAATAAGTAATATTTTCGTTGATTTGAAGGTAAATTTAGTGAATATTTTGGTTATATTTTTAGCAGAAGAAGTAAAAACATAAAAAAAAAAAACATTTATTTGGTGCCCATATTTTTGGTTTACCGGTATGCGATACTAGAAATTACATTTAACAATGAATGAAAGCGTCCTGCAGTAAAACATAATCTATATTAATTTCTCAATGTTTGTTATAGAGAGCAATTCGCGTTTTCTGGATAATCGCAGACGTTTAAGGATTTGTTCCAGTGCAAATTTCCAACTCCGGAAGGGTTGGGTGGACAAATATTTTCAGTTGCGACACCGTTGCTGCATTCATAAAATACCCTAAGGTTTTAAGTATATAAAAATTAGAATTTGGTTAGATTGTGTAATTTACGTTCATACATACTCGCAACTAACAGAATCTGGCAAGTAAACTGGGATCGCGCCATCAACTGCTGGACAAGTTCCTACAGGATCCGCAGTCGATCCTGGCAGACTAACCGCAAGCAGTACCACCAAGGAAACCAAAGGTAGTGATGTGCTTTTCATATTAAAATTTGTTGTGGCTGGAAGTGACCGGATACTTCAGCAGCATTAATTTAAAAATAAAAAATAGTTAGATCATTAGTTTCATGATCAACAGCGTAACGTTTTTCAGGAGGTGTGTTAAGGCTTACCTGTCTTGAGTGAGTGATTTCTTACTGACTATTTGTTCAAAATTTATATCTGATCCTTATCCTAAATCTACTCGTCACTTGCTTATTTTTAAAGCATTTCAAAGACGTATCCCCGCTTTTCCCGATGACGGCATCAGTCGCAGTAGAAAACGGTCTGCGCGTTTTGTCATCCGTATCTCAGCCAAGACCAAGCGCGTGTTTTAGGCAAGCATTGCATTCTGTATGGATCTAAACTGTTTTAGATAACTGTGCGTCAGTCAAATTTTGTTTATGTGTTGAAAGCTTCCACTAGTCCTGCGTAGTAGAATTATTTCATAATCAGAGGTTTAAACACAAAGGAAATCCCCGGTTTGCGTACTTTAGCATATTTTAATCTGAAATTGCTATAAATTTGCCGTTTGAATTGAGCATTTATTAGAAATACTTACAGTTTATTGAAAATCATGTTTTATTTCGTTTTGCTGCAGTGCACAGCATCATTAATCTTAAGCAATTAAACTAATTTTGTTTTTCTGTTTCCAAATAATGAGCCCTAAAACCTTAAGTAACTTTCACCAGCTTATGCAGAGTTGAGATTTCTGGAAGATAAACTTACGATACATTTTTCTTACTTGTATAGGCCGAGATCATCGTTATGCTCACAGCGTTTTCCAAATAGTATTCATTATTGCCCAACTGACAGCCCGAAGCAGCTCGAAGTGCTCCGTTAGACCGTTACCAAATTATATTTGCGTACGACATAGTTTTCTCTCCCCATTCGCATGCACTACGGAAATGCGCTGTAAGCTTCGCATCTCAATTTGAAATTATCACATTGCGCTTGTCACTTAATATCACTATTTGTTATACGCATGTTATAGCACTTAACATAAACTTTTTATATCGGCTCAATGGTCTAGGGGTATGATTCTCGCTTTGGGTGCGAGAGGTCCCGGGTTCAAATCCCGGTTGAGCCCTATTTGGTTATTTTTTTATTGTGTTCCTATTACAGATTAGCTCGAGAATTGACTCTTTGATCAGCGACGACTGACTGACGTGGCTGTTGGCTGTCATTATAGCAATACTGCTCACTTGCGGGCCATCCTTTCGTATCTTTGAGGGATGGGGGAGTTGAGCCTGCTCCAGCTACCCGGCAAGCATCATTCGACTACATAGCCGAATTGTAGGCCTACTACCCCAGCTGGTTAAAGTTTCAAGCCAGATTTAAACAAATAAAAGTTCGCCGTTCTAATTTTGTAAGCATATCTAAAATCTGCAAACTAACGACTATCAAATGTTTTAGTTTCCAAATTCAACTACTGATCTTCAGCTTTACATCCCAAAAGTTTTGGAGGCATGTCACTGGTAAGCGAAACATTACAGTTTTACTACTCTTCTCTCTAATTTGTTGGTGTATCTGAAGCAGTGATCAAGGTGGTGAAATTCTATTGGTGCCAATCCCTGCGATTTCCGTTTACCAATAGGAGAAACACCATAAACCACCCATGACAGATAGAGGCAAAGGTGTGTTTTTGTTATTTTTCTTGCCCGAAAGTCCTAAACATAATTGAAATTATTTGTTTCAATAGTTAATTTCAGCAAAAGCATCATCAACAAAAAAGAAGTTCCAGTTATTTTTGCTACCCATTTATTCTTTCAGCTATTGCTGCTACCATTCTAATACTCCAGCGCAGCGATACCGGAATACGAACTGCAGCATCACTTTCAACCGCACGGAACTGCTCACTGGTGTGCAGTCCTTCCGTCCCCCGGAAGCGTAGGATAGAAGGGCGTGCTACCAGCCGGATGCTCACCCCCCTACTGCCTCCGGTATGGCGACCGTAGAACTCCACCGACAATAGAACCCCAATATTTTAAATAATTTTTAGAAATTTCTTTGTATGCGACAGTAGAACTCCAACTACAGTAGAATTCCAAAGACATAAGAATTCATTGGAGTTCTATTGTCGCGTAGTGGAGTTCTACTGTCGGGCACTGGACTGACTGGAGTTCTATTGTCGGGTATTTTTAATAATATTTAAGGAGTTCTTATGTCTTTGGAGTTCTACTGTCGCATACGAAGGAATTTTATTTTTTACGTTAGGTTTTTTTAAATATTATTAAAAATACCCGACAAAAGAACTCCAGCAAGACAGTAGAACTCCACTACGCGACAATAGAACTACATTGAATTTTAAATATTTTAAATGTCCGACAATAGAACTCCAACGATTTTAAAACTATTTTCATGTCCGACAGTAGAACTCTATTGAATTTTAAATATCTCAAATGTCCGACAATCCATCCATCATTGATTCCTTTCCGTACAGTCAAACGTGGAGGAATCCTTTGGCTCCGTCAGTAGATGGCTAAAATCAAGTTGTCCCCCACCCCAGTCGCCAGATGACGCGAGTGCCTTTGAAAGGACGAAATTTTCGCCATTTTGTTCCGAAACGCCAAGTGAGAAGGTGATCAAAATTCGTTACGGAATTGCGTTGTCGATCTACATCTTCAGCATTTAAATTTAATGGTAAATTCTAGTCTGGATTTCTCAAATGTAATTAATCCTAGACGTTGCTGTGTGAATTTACAGGCAATCTGGTATATAATTTCCACTTGGCCAAATAATCAATCACGTGGACTGGAACTGCTTTCAATTGCCGAAATGTCGTTCTTTGTTAGCTGTACCTGTTCGGATGTACGTCTCATCTCACGTACAAACACTACAGAGGTAGTAGAGTAATTTTGTTGATTAATTTCCCTTCAATGATGCTATAGATTTTATTAGTTGGTGTTCAGGTTGGAGATCCTGTTGCTCAACTGTTGCAGAATGTGAGAACTCAACAAATTCTGAGCTCCATGGCTGGCATCATGGCCGCAGTGGTTTTGTTGCAGCCAGCTGGTGAAAGGTGTGATCGAGTCAAGTTGAGCTGCAGCTGCTGCATGCAGTTTAACGAGCTGGTGTTATATCCTGAATGGTGATGGTGATATATCCTTAAGTGTCATTTCAGGAAGACTTTTTGAAATGGTAAGTTGATCGAATTTATTTTTGTAACTTGGGAAGTCTTGCTTCTTTTTTTTTCCAATTCAACTGACAAGTAAACTCTGATCTGATGTAGACAATAAGTGGTGCTATTTCTTGCTTCCAAATAATAGTTCCTGTGAAAGATAGCGATCAGCTTCCTTTGAGTTAACAACTTTATTTTGATCAAACTAGAACAAAAATTTCCACTCTGTATTGCAAACTTTTTCGAACACTTAAGAATTAGATGTACTTCTTACTTACCTTCTTTTCCTGGGATTTAATCTCCATTTAAAACTTCATTTGCCAATGGAATCTTGGATAAATCTCTGATGTCATTTGTTTTACACGATATCTTTTGCATCTTAAGTTTGATCATGGAAAATAATATTCCTTTTTCCCCATAGGACTTGGTGATACTTAAACTATGCCTGTGCTGATCAACGTGCAGTGGTTTTGCAGCCTGTTTCCAGTTGAGAGATGTGATTGTGCAGCTGATACAGGATTGAAGAAAAAGAACTGAAGTAGCTGGTGTTGTCCTGAAATTGCTGTGCCACAAGAGTTGCAGATAGTGTTTGGTTCCTCATAGAAGTCGATAGAAGTTTATTTAAAGAGTCTGGAGATGATCAGCCACTTCTGCCTTTAACTTATGTAAAACTTCAAAGTTGTAAGAAATATACGTTAAGAAATATAAGTCAAGTGCTAAATATGATTTTGTTAGAAGTTAAGAGACACAGTAAACAAAAAAGTTAAAAGGAATTGCTTTATTGTCCCACCTCCACCCACAATTCCACCACTTTTTTACAATAACACACATACATACATACACTTTAGTTAACCCGTTGGCTACCACGCCACACAACCCGTAGGTTGTTCTCTACTCTCTACGCGCCATGTCTGAAGGATCCATGACCAAGGTGGGACTTGCCATTGCTGACAAGTCCGGGCTGACAGGGAAGATGGAATGCACGCATTTAGGAGGCCTCTAGGAGGCCCGTGCTAAGGAGGTAGGGGAGAACAAAGGCGTGGCAGACAACGGATTAACTAACACAAACACAAATATTACCAACAATAAATGATGATCCGCGCTGACATTTTGGAGATAACGGAGATGTTTTGGTGTCCATCTTCTCGACGTCTCCTCTGCATTACCTGAATAAAGACAAAACAATTGTTATTAAGTGAAATGCCAATAAAAGTAACATAATACAGATAGAAACAGTCAGGTTTCAGTAGTCAGGTTTTTTTGCTCAAAACTTTACAGGCGCTTGAAATTTTTGCTTAGAATTAGCTTTCAATATTAAGAACTGCACACAGAACAAAGCTCACTTGCTACTTTTATGAAAAAATTTCCGGAAGTAAACCGGAAGTAACCACAGCGCCTCAACCACTGAGCTGTTGTCAAATTAAACCACATATTCGTGATCTCCATGAAATTTGGGGTCGATTAGGTATGATTTGAACGAAATCCAAAATTTTGCCAAAATCGAGAATTTTCCTGAACTATAGTTCAGGAAAATTTTCAAAACCGGAAGTACGAAAACGTACAAAAAAAAACATGAACTTTACCACAAATTTGACGAGGATCACGAATTTGTGGTTCTTTTGTTCCTCAAATGAATATTTACTGAACTACTGACTGAAATCAGAAAACCGGAAGTAGAAAAAAAAACACAATATTAAAAATCTAACAAGTGAGCTTTGTTGGGGGAATAGTTATCGTCAGTTTTCACTAAAAAATTTCCACACAACAGCTGCCGATACATGTTTAAAGAGATTTTAAAGTAACTGAAACTGACTGTTTTAACAGCTGACAATTATCGAAAAGCCATCTAGCGTTAGAAAAAAAAAGTCTAAGAAACAATACGTTTGCGCGCAAGTAGGGCCTGATTTCGGAATTATTACAGACACAAGTAAGTTTACTATTAGAATAGATAATCTACGGAAATAAGTAAATTGTCGGGTACCTGGGCATAATCCCGTGGTGAGTGACTGCAGGTGTGTAACAGCGGCACGGAAGCGACCACTGAAGTGTTCCAACTCGTCACTGAAGTAAGTCAAGTAGTATTTTTGTGTACGAAGCGATTAAGCAGAAGCTGGATGAGCTTACGTCTGGAAGATAAGGATGGAGCAAAACGTTGGGCATGGACAAAAGCCAGCGTTGGCTCAGGAATATCCGTGCCAGGACCACACGATTACACAAAGAAACTGCGTGCTCTGTAAAAAAAAAATGTTTTACATTAATGAAAATATAAAAATGAATAAAGCATATCAATCTTTACCTTTTCTAAGAAGCAAACTGAAAAGTTCATGATGACAAAACCGTAAAAACGGAATTCACAGAAACCAACAGCATTACTCCACATGTTGAGATAAATTTCCAAGTGTCATGAAGTATTGCAGTAGCGTGGTGATAGGTGGTTCACTTCACACTCTTCATGTCACTGAAACTCTAAGTGGAAATGGGACAAGGAAATTCTCTACATTATTTACAAATTTACACAAATTTACCTATAAAAAATAAAACTCTACCTATCTCTTAGCTGGGTTGCCTTCTAAACCAAAGTAAAAACAGCCATAACAACAAACATGCTGTTGCAGGGTACACCACCAAAATTGCGAAATTAACAGATCCTATGGTTCATATAAGCAAGAATGCCTATGTTATATAAAAATCTGAATTGTAATGGTCTGGTAGCACTAATGAGGAAATACCTTTTCTCGGCACATTTATATTCCACTATATGTGCTCTTCAAACATGAGTTTTAGGCTTTTGACAGTATGAGGATCTAATGGATGGAAATTGACTGCTGAGCACTAAGTCAACTTGTAGCAGTAGACATCTAGAATTTGAAGAAATAAGTTGGTACAGTATAAAAATAAGAAAACTAAGTAAAGATAAACCTACATACGAAGTTAAATTTGGTATTTGAAATCACAGGAATAAGTAAAAATTAGCAACAATTTGTTTCGCTCATTTCGCCTCGTTTCACCATGAAAGAACAACATCGGCGACACTAGCGACATCTAGTAATGAGTTTTGAATCTTTAGTTGGTTGCACAGTCAAGTCACAGACGGACATGACAGTACACGTCAAAAAAGTTTAACAACGGAGATAGGATAGCAAGTTAACTGTTTTTAAGTAAGATAAAACAATCTTTAGCTAATAATTCTTACTGCATTCTTGACTAAATGTTTTCAGATAATTTCAGCTGAAGTTTTGATGTACCTTGCCAACTAGGTGCTTGTGACAATAGAAATGAAATGATCTAATCCAAAAATGCAAGCTCACAACCCATGTCTTCTGAAGAAAAATCATTTCTGTTGCAGGTTAGTTATTTTACCAAAAATATTTGGAATTACTGTGTTCTGTAAGACAATAATGTTCACATTAACTTTTCCCTTTCAAGTTGTAAATCTTTAAGATATTGATACCTTTGGATGCTAGATCCAATTCTTCCTTGTTGATGAGAGAGAGAATTCATCATTTTGTGTGCAATGTGTTTTAATTATTTTTATTTCTAATTTTAATTTTGCTTTAGATTTTGCATTTAGACTGAATGAGAACCTTTTTGTTGCCCATCCAAGGATAAGGAAAAGGCCAACACCACCAACACGGTCAACAAGGTAATTTGTTTGTTTACCCCTTGGCTGGTGAAAGATTGTTGTGCATCAAGTTAACATGTGGCTGTTCCTTGTTGCTGGTGTATTGTTACGGAAGTTGCAGGCAGTATTTTGTTCAATTTGCATTATGTCTGTAGATTTACAGCTAGTTTAAGTCTTAGCTCCACCTTCTTTGTTCCAGTCTAACTCACAAATGGATTTTTTCAGCCAGTCTGTTGAATTTGACGTGTACAATTTTCTTATTAGTATAATTATGATAAGGCTTAACTCTTGTAAATAACATAAAGTGTCATTTATTTGTCTTTTCATTGACAGCATTTCCATTGATGCTGAAGATTAATTAATTTCATTTTGGTTATAGGTTTCGCGTAGTTGCTGTCCGATGTGTCACGTTGTTGCAGCCTATGCTGGTAAAAGATCTTTCTGCATCAAGTTCAACTGGTCATTCCTTGCTGGTGGTGTTGTGTTACCAAAATTGCATCATCATATTGTTTAAATTGTCATTGTATGCAGTTATCGTTCAGGAGTTCAGAAGCAACAAAAACAAATATGGGATGTTTATGTCAAACATAATAATCAAGTTTTCCGGGATTGGGAAAGGAAAGTGGAGGATGTTGGAGAGAAGGGGTAATCCAAGTTTGGATAAAAAGTCAGTTAATCTATAACCCTACAAAGTACAAACATATCCCTACCAATTAATCTCCAAACCCCACACAATTCTTCAAACCCCACTAACATACACCTTTCAATCCTCAAATTTATACCCTAAACCCCACACATCAATGTTAAACCCAAACAATGTAATGTCAAAAATGAATAAAAGATTTGTATTTGAAACCAGCTTTTTTTCTTTTTAATAATTCAATAAACAGAGCGTCCGGTTCAAGACGGTTTTCTTCTGCACGAGTTAGAACGCAACCCGCCACCACCGCTGCGGCAATGAGACAGAAAGCGATGGTTTAGTTTTGCGGAAATCTGCATCGTCTTTGTAACTTGACTGACGGAGATTTCCACAAAAAATAAGCCATGGCTATTTGTTTCATTGGGTAGTGGATGCATTGTTTTAACTCGCACATGCTGTTATAGGACATGTCTACGGCCCCCAGAGATATGTATCTGGACCGAGAAGAAGAGAGAAGTACGAGGCAAGTTTTTCCGGGGAGATGTAGTCATACTAGGCTTCCGGGTTAGACTCATGACCCTCCAAAATTTTCATCAGATCATGGGCCTTCCAAGTCCCCGTTCGACCAGAGCCCTCCCCTCCTCCTGGTTTCACAGCGGGTGAGTGACCACCGGCGGGCGTTGGTTAGTGGTTAGTTAGGGAAACGGGGCCACAGAAAAGAAGGGAGCCCAGATATGCACTTGTAATTTAGCTAACTACACAATTTATCAGTCTTGAATGACAGCATGCTCTCGTCGGTGTTCAGCAATGGATGAAGTCCGCGATAAGTAGCGAAGGATTACCCTTTAAGCAGAACGGACACTTATTTAGGATGAAAATAATTTTCAATGAGATTGAAGCGACAGAAAACAATACCTCAAATCAAGAGAGCCCATTTAAGGAATTAAAAAGGGAGATTCAAGGGTAGGAGCCATTGGGTTAGCAAACAAGGGACCTTGTTGACTTTCTTGAAAGGACATTACTTGTCATCAAGTCTGTCATGCAAATTTAGGAACCTGTAAATAACAACAAATTTTTAAATAAGTAAAAGAATAATTAAACAGTTTCAAGTATACACTCGAAATCGTCGTACAAAAGGTACTAGACGTAATTGCAGATCAATACTTAAAATACTCACAAAACTTGAGCAGTGCATTTTAATTAGCTGAAACATCGATTGACACGTTAAGAAATGTGCACAGAATGAAGCTCACTTGAAAGTTTAATGCAAAGTTTCCGGAAGTTTTCCGATATTTTTTACTGAACAATGAAATAGACCCCAAATTCGACGAGGATCACGAATATCTTGTCGTTTTGTGTGTCACATAATACTTGCTGATTTAGAAACCGGAAGTAGATAAAGACGCAAATTATCAAAAATCCATCAAGTGAGCTTTATTGTTAAATCACTTACGGTCAAATATCACCCAAATAATCTTACAGTAACTCCGATTAGTCCGATAAATGTCTTTAAAATGTGCAACAAAAAAAGTAACTGAAGCTGGTGCTTCTGACAGCTGAAAAACGATCGATGGCCATGCGTGTGTTATCTAGCATCAACAAGAAGAAATGTCTAAAACAAAAACGTCCCTGCTCAAGCTCATTGACACTCAACTAAATTTAAATGACAAACAATAACAAAAAAAAAAAGCAAAAACAACTCAATACTCACATCATCGTCGTCCTCAAGATACCGCCATCACAGATCACAAATAGATCTAAACAATATAAGGATCAAACCCCTGCTGTGTTGAGAGACGAGAGCACAAGGGTAGTAGGAGTCAGCGAGGGGTGAGTTGACAACCCGCCGGTTGGTTAGTCGAATTACGCTGGAGCAGGCACAACCATGCCTCGAAGCGACGGAAGGATGGCACGCATGTGAGCTTTATTGCTGAATGTCAGCACGGTAGTCAGTCGTCACTGATCTCTCGTCAGTTTCCACCAATGGATCCCGTCCATGGAATAGCGGCGCAGGATTAACCTGAAACGAGAATGGAAGTGACTTCATATTTTTTAAAAGTCATGTAAGATTGTAACGACAGCAAGCAATACCTCAAAATAAAAGTGGGCCCATTCCAAGGATATAGGGCTGGGGATTGAAGTGGTAGCAGCCAACAGGTTAACAAACAAAGAACATTGTTGGCCGTGTTGGCCTTTTCTTTTTCCTTCAAAGGACAAACGGGTAGCTCTCATTCAGTTTAAATGAAAAATCTAAAACAAAATCTAAATTAACAAAAAATAATCAAAAGTATTGCACCCTACATGATGAATTCTCAAAATGCTATGTAAACATAACTTGCATGTAATCTGTGATGACCCCCATAATAGAATTTGTTGTCATTTTCTTCACCCTGGCATTACACACAAAAGCAATAAGCTTGATAATAAGATGATTATTTTGAAAGTTTACTGTTGAAAACTTATGCTTGGTAAAATGAACAATGTCAATAAAACAAATAACATTTTCTTTAAAAAAATATGTAAGTAGGGCCCATGGTAAGCTGTTCACTAGGATTTCAATTCTTTTGTCATTGTTGGTTATTTTTTCAGACAACTCACTGGCACTGTAACATGTCAGCCAATGTTGACAAGGGTTATACACTATACGAGTGACTGACAGCATAACCCTTTGCATGCATCACATACTTGGCACCACAGCCGTTACGCTTTTTGTGGACCTTTCCTTTCGATCAAATAAACTGTTGCACTAATTGAAATGAATAATGGCACAAATGCACAATGCAAACTAAATGATCAGTCACACGACAACAAATGTCATGCTCGCTTACAAGCGGTTAAGTCGACGACTAGTGTAACGTCAACGTGAACTTAACAGACAAATTTTTTAAATCCAAGCTTCTGTTTCTGTTCTGTGTATCTGCCATGTAATTAACTCATAGCAATTCAGTTCTTTATAGCTTCTTAACTGTGGCGCAGCACACTCGGCAGGACCTCTGGCGGCAAAAAATTAAAGCTGGAGCCGGGGCGTCAGTCAACAAGATGGATTGACACAGTGAAATAAATCTTGACCAAATGCAAAAATCACGACCAAAATGTGGGGAACACTCAACTGCACGAGTGGGAGCACTTTTGGGCACGAAAAGTCAGGTTTTTCTCACAAAAACGAGCAAGATCTTGGGAGCTGTTGTGAGACACCGAAATGACCGAATGCTGCCGTAGCAGACGACGCAACCTGTCAAGTGTAATTCTAATTCCTAGACAAAGAATGGAAAAATAAAATGATATTGGAGTGAGGCCCATATTAAACATATCATGGCCAAACAAATCGTAAATGTGAGCTTCTTAATCCGCTGGCTTCGACAGCGGCCTCTGCTGCGAGTTCTTTGCGCATTTAAATGGTGGAAGTCGTCCGGATATGCTTCTTATCTGACTATCTCATCTTTAAAAACACTGGAATAGTAAGGACAGTAATTTGCATTCTCCATCACATCCACCTTCAATGAAAATAAATAATGTCATAAAAATCAAATACTTTTCTTTAATTATCCATTTGTAATTATCCAATATAAGACATACCAGAGGAAATTTGACTAATTAAGAATATCTAGCATAACTTTTTGGTCCAGATCTTGAAAATTTGCTTAGAGCACTATTTTCGTGTTGGCGTTGAAGGCTCAAATTTGAGGCACGCTTTCGGTTTACCTCCGGATCCCAAAGTCTCTAGTGTGTTCCTAAGTCGAAAAAAGATGAGATGGTTGTACTAGCAGCACTTTATTCGTTCCTGTCGTGGTATTAATGCTTAGTAGTAACCTAAAGTTCCAAGCCGTCCTCATTCCTCAGTGACGAATGGATGCGACAATGTGCGCTTCCACTGTCCAGCCTTTACGCAATCGGGGATGAAATGGGGCGACTTCCCTGACTTTTCCCTGTTTTTACCATCCTGTTGCTTGCTTTGGTCACCATTTCTTCTCAGCTGGACATGCACAGAGGGTTCGAACTTACAATGTGAATTCGCTCAACGATTGGAGGCAGTTTGTGCGGAAAAACGAGGCATTCATGGTAGACTCCCCAAACCGGTGAGTTATTCTTGTGGTCGTGTGGGAAATCTTGAACGACATTGGCGCTAGATGATCCACTTCGCGGTACCATCGAACTCAATTGAGTAAAGACGAATTCCATCACCTTTGTGTTTCTAAATCTTTTGAAAGGAAAATAAATGCTCATTAGCTATGGAATCGAAAAGGAATTAAAATGTTTCTTATTACCTGGTGGTTTACGTCATTGATATAAAGGAGGTGATAAGGTTTGATAATGGAGAACTTGAGCGACAAGTAATATGTACGGTCTCTTTTTCCCTACGCCTGGTCCAGGAGATTTTGATTTGTATGGGGTATGGGGTACCACCGCTTTTGTCATAAAAATGCCGTTTTGGAGCGCATGAAATAAGTTCCGTTGGTTGTTGGTATATCAATAATAGATGATTCTTGTGGCTCTACTTTGGGTTCAGATTCTTCTTCTTCCTCAACGTTGACGACCGTCTGAAAGGAATCTCTAGCAAAATTCCAGATAGGATTTGCTGTTGCCTAAATTATAACGAACTATTAGCGCCTTTTGTGATAAAAACAAGGTAATTTTATTGCATGCCCCCTCACTTTTTTTTAACAACAGCAAATGACCATATAGTTGCGGGAAAATTATGTACAATAAAAGAAAACATGAAGAACCCATGAAGGACATTAAATTTAGGCTAAAGTAAAGTTCATCAACTCAATTGTAACCTTATTTAAGAAACGGGTTATTTGGAGGGGGTACTGAAAAGTGAAAATGGTTTTGAATAGCCACTTAGGTTCTTTTCGTTAACGACATGTCGTGTAATTAATTTAATTTAAACTTACCAATTAGGCAAACGTGAAACCCCACTATGAAGTTTTGAAGTCTGCTGTGTGAAACCTTGGTGGTGCCGCAGAGTCCAGTCGTTGAAAATCCTCCGAGTCACAAGCCGCATAGCACAATACCTACCTTGATTTGAATGAACCAAACGAAAGTAATGACTATTTTACGGAATATTTTAATTGTACATATCACTAAAATTATCACACAAAACAGTACTTAACATTAAACAATAAATGAGTAGCAATAATTCTAAAAATGGTAAACAGAGCCAATTGAAAAAGGGAAAGTTTTTTTTTTATTCGAACAAGGCAGTCGTGCAACTTCCACAAAAGTCGGGAATTTCCCTAAAACTCAACTCACAATTTTTTTTTCATTCAACCACGAGCTGTTTTTTTTTAATGCATAATACAAATAATTCAGGTGTGCTTTTATAACTAGAGGCGTAAACCGAAAGAAATCACGTAAATGAACGATCATTCGGTGAATTGTCAATAGTCAAATAAGAGGATCGTGTTATTCGTCGAAACCGATACATGTTTGTTGTTACTCAAATTAACCTTAGTTTTAGTGATAAAGTTATTACTGCCATTTTGTATCATAGCCTACATCACTACCAATAACGTGATTGAGAGCTTCGACAGGAATAGCTAAAAATCTCTTTCAAATTACAATGTTGGTGACCTACTTATTACTTTCTAACAAAAGTGAAAAGTAGCAAGGTAATCCCCAAAAGTTACTGGTTTAACGTAGTTTCATCCGGATGGGTGATAGTGTCGCTTAAGGCTTTGTTTGCAAACAGGTTTGATGAGATAGGTAAAGAGTTGAACGACTATACTCAAGAGAGTGACACTGACCGAAATTTAAACGAGACGAAGGGTAGCTTTTCTGTTAGCAACACGCTGTGTGAATGAACCTTGACTCTGGGGCGGGCCAAAATTAGTTTTTTCCATACTAAAACGATAATAAATAATTGGAATACGCGGTTAAGGCCAATTAATAATCTCGAACAATCTTAAGGAAAAAAAAACGCAATATGGACACACATATTTCAGTTTTCAAATGAATTATCTGACTAATCTGTGTCGCAGACTGCAACTCAGTAATTAACCGAACCTTGTGCTGATTATTTGCTATTTGGACCGTAATCTGGTTCCATTAAATATTATAATGACTGATAATACGTATGTCTGCAACTCATTATGAAAACAATGAAATTCTTCTCATCTTCTCAGCACGAGCATCAAAAGAGAAGGTAATTGAAAAACAATTTGAATATCCTGATTACTCAAACCGACACAAACACTTAAAAGAAGGGATGACTTTAAAAAAGAAAAGAACTGCACCCTTTATTCCTTGTTAAACTAGTTTCTTTCTCAAACTAAAAGGTGAGTAACCTGTTTCGTTAAATCGATTTTCTTATTCTAAATTTTGTATGGCCTGATGTTAACTAGTGCATCTAGATTTTCGTAAGACTTTTACCTTCACTATCTGATTTACATTAAACACAACCTTCTTCCATGGTTACTTTCGCTATTTACAGTTTTAGCCTGCAACCCGTCTCCTCCCACAAATTTAAGTTATTATACACACCCATCGAGTACCTATAAAATCGAGCAGGATTTGGTTTGACAGTATCAGTTTATCCAACTGTCTCAAGCAAGCCTCCAAGTCATCCAACATGAAGGTAAAACCACAACCACAAGTGATATCTATCACTTGATAGTTTGGCCAATTCTTTTTATTCACATTTTCCATGCTATTACTAAAGAAATATATCAAAAAGATTGTGTAACTTAGTAATACTATTATATTCCTTTACCAGTTCTTCATTCTCCTCGCCCTCTTCGCCGTTGCCGCTGCTGATTCTTATATGGCAGCTGAATACGAAGCACCCAAGTACGAGGTTCCTGAATACGAAGCACCCAAGTACGAGGCTCCTAAATACGAAGCCCCCAAGTACGAGGCTCCTAAATACGAAGCTCCTAAATACGAGGCACCCAAGTACGAAGCTCCCAAATACGAGGCACCCAAGTACGAGGCTCCTAAATACGAGGCACCAAAGTACGTAGCTCCTAAATACGAAGCTCCCAAATACGAGGCACCCAAGTACGAAGCTCCCAAATACGAGGCACCCAAGTATGAGGAACCTAAATACGAGGCACCCAAGTACGTAGCTCCTAAATACGAAGCTCCTAAATACGAGGCACCAAAGTACGTAGCCCCCAAGTATGAAGCTCCCAAGTACGAGGCACCCAAGTACGAAGCTCCTAAATACTCAGCTCCCAAGTACGAGACACCTAAATACGAAGCTCCCAAGTACGAGACTAAATACGAAGAAGTCACATACGTAAGTTTTAAATTAAAAAAAAAAAAACATCACCAAGTTGATTAATTAACTAAGATTTGATTTTTTAAACTTTAATCACAAGGCCCCTCAACCCTACAGCTTCGGATACGACGTCCAGGATAAGGAATCTTACAACGACTTCGAGCACAACGAGAAATCCGACTACAACGTCGTCACCGGATCTTACCGCGTCGCTCTCCCCGATGGCCGCACCCAGATCGTCACCTACAAGGCTGACGCTTACGGATACACTGCTGATGTGAAATACGAAGGAGAGGCCAAGTACCCCGAATACGTCGAGACCCAATACAAGGCTGCTGCCTACCCCGCCCCAGCCTACAAGGCTCCTGAATACAAGGCTCCCGCATACACTGCCCCAGCCTACAAAGCCCCAGCCTACAAGGCTCCTGAATACAAAGCTCCCGCTTACACCACCACCACTCCAGCCTACAAAGCCCCAGCTTACACCACCACCCCGGCCTACAAAGCCCCAGTTGCCTACCCCAAATATTAAGTTATTGTCAATAGCAATGCCTATTCTCAACGAAGTATTTAATAAATAACGTGTTGCAAGACATTCAAAGACCAAAGCTTGATTCATTCTATGTCTAACATGAATAATATTCAAGGTTTTTCTTCGAAAGTTGAAAGAATGTACGGAGTTCAATTGTTTGTAATCTCTTATTCACTTGAATGTGAAACGGGCTTCTAAAAATTATAAACCTCGTCACGACATGTCTCCTGGTTGTTAACATATTCCCTACTAGCTGAGCTGGACATAAGTAATTGACATGGTCAAAGATAAAAATCAAGACTCTCACCGATTTGAAGCGTTCTAGGAGACTGTACATGACATTTCACAATGACTTTCCTTCCTTAAAGGCATCATTGTTGCTTGCCAGACGCCGTCACGATCACGACCTATAGTGAATGCCAGTCTGTCGGCATCTATAATAAGGTTGGTTTTTTCACTCTCCAATTCATTCTAAATTATTACAAAACATAACAAATTACTGTATGGATGTAGACGGGGTTTGTACAGTTTTCACTCAAGAGCACAATTAATTGTAATCACCTAAACTTGGAAGATAATACGAT
This sequence comes from Daphnia pulex, assembly GCF_021134715.1. NCBI lineage: Eukaryota > Metazoa > Arthropoda > Branchiopoda > Diplostraca > Daphniidae > Daphnia > Daphnia pulex. The sequence continues at coordinate 1,886,905 of NC_060025.1, read as the reverse complement.
AATTGGCTTAGCCAGTTTTATTGATTCCTTTAATTTGACCGCAGCTTTACTTGGCTGGGTGAAATGGTAAACTGTGGTAATAAAAGAATATTAATTAATACAATTGCTTAAACAAATTTTAATGATGATAATCAAAGTAGAATTACAATAATTTAAATTGTAAACAGGTTTACAAGTCTTGGGTTTCTATGGTTGGGCAACACGATCAAGCAAGAACCCAGCCTTAAAAGGGATCTCTGAATTTTATATAGATTGAAGGTTACATATTCAAACAAGCAATATGAACTCAAATTGCAAAACCCAAATATAAGATACCTTAAGATATGACCACACAATGACGACACGTGAATGATGAATCGACAATGTTAGTGATTCAGCCATGATTTCCAGCAATAGAAAATGGAAATCTGACAAATATTGTAACTGATTGCTCATGGCTGATCCACATAATTTTGTTACCAAAGGGAAAGTGTAGAGGAATTTTTCACTTTATTAGTAGAAGAACTACGAAGGTAACACACTCTTCTTATTTTTGAAACCAGTGACGTAATGAAACAGGGAACAGTCAACAAATGCTGTTCAGCTGTTGGGACATCTGGTGGTCGATTGAAGAAGGGATGAGAGCGGAGCGGCAGGAGTTATCCTTATTCGTTAAAGTTAAACTGCATTAGCATTATACAAAAAACTGCCTGTAAAAATTTCCGTCTTATAGTGAGTTATAAAAGATTCAATTCCTCTATTACATTGAAAGACAATCCTTTTTCAAATGCGTACCGCGAAAGTTAAAAGTGGTTAAATTTGAAAGTAAGATACGATAACATATATTACCTAGACCACACGCACACGCACCGCAGTCGCCCACACGTTAATGTTTTGGAAACTTAGATTATTTTGAATTTTAAAATCTAAAACCACAGAAAGGAGTAACCAGGTTAGCAACAAATAACCAAAACAACAAAAAACAAACAAACAGTTGAATTATTGCATTGACCGTTTATGCAACGACTAAAACTAATTAAATCGCCCTTTACCTATTTGGTGCTAATTTTGATACTGTGTGGAACTGTGTACACCTAGTGATTTTTATTTTTGCCCAGGTAGTCCCGTACAAGAATGCATGATGTAGTGAGTGTAGTATGTAGTGAATGTAAGAATGTAGAATGCATCGAACATGGCTGCAATTTACAAAAAAAATATTTTGAAACTTAAGTGAAGAGTGAATGTGCAAGATATGCGTTCGCTTTGCCAATTACATTACTTGATCTCGGCGCACTCTCTCTTCACAAATTAATTTACATGTCCCGATAGCTCAGTTGGCAGATCGTAGGTCTCATAATCCTAAGGTCGTGAGTTCGAGCCTCACTCGGGGCAATCCTTTTAGTGGCAATTAACAAAATATTAAAGTATCTACGAACCCATGACTAACCCAGCACCTATCAAAATTTACATTAACTCACGCAAACAAGAGAAACGCATTCATTAGTCAAATTTTAAATTTCCTTATCTGTAATTCGAAATCTGTTGGGCTTGGTAACAATCGTAAATTTAATAACTGAGAAAAGAAGAAAATTCGGAGTTTAAAAAATATGTCATAACTCGTCCAGTTCACTGTAAATAGTGAAAGAAAAAATAAAATTTCTTATGGAATAATTCTATGAAATAACTTAACTTTAATACTTGGTTAATTTCAGATTTCTGTATTGACAAGAAACAATCAACTCTGAAGTGGCAGTTAATTTTAACTTTCTTTGGAAAATGAATAGGAAATAAAACAAAACTAAACTAAAGAAAAAACAGAGTTGAAGTTTCCTGTGAACGTACAAATAAATTAATTGTGGGGTGACCTTTTTGGCTTTTTCTTAACGCCAAGGAAGTAGATGATTAGAAGCGAAGACAGTTTTTGTAAACTCTAGGCAAATTTCATTGGGATTGGACTCACGTCGGATTAAACCAAGAGTAAGTGGTTGTTTGCTCTCCACCAATTTTGCTATCCGTTGTTCAGCACGTTTCCAAACCACTTGACTTCGCAACACATGATCGGCTTTTGTACCGAGAAAGTATTCAGCATGAACACCCGTCGCTAAAATATGAAGACACTCCGCAGGAGATTCACTATCGGCGTTTGCGTTCGACTTTTCAGTAACGTGCATTCGTAAGAAAAACGACGGTTTCAGAGTGCACAGTGAATGCGGGATTTTTCTTGAATCGCAAAAAGGACAAATGTAGTGATAGCTTCTGTCGAGAAGGACGTTTTCATCGTATTCGTAGTCGTCAATATTGGGGGTTCCTTCGACAAGCACGCGCATGTTTCGAGTATGTTCTTCCATAGAGCACAGATAGTTCACCACAATGTAATCACTCCCGTCGTCCTGTATGGTCGACGTTGGAGGTAGAGTTCGTCGTTGCATCACTCGATCACTGACTGAATCAATAAATTGATTGTACTGCCACAAACTGTAAATGAAAATGTAGTATGAGCAACAGCAAGAAATAGCAAACAAAATAAAAACTTACTGTTTGCATTCAAGGCAAAAAGCGACTAGCATACTCTTTAGCCCGACAGGATCGTCTATGCTTGGAAAATGCGGCTTCGGTAATAGTTCACTGATTCTTGCCGTTATTCTAAAACGTTCGCCTGGTTGAACGGTATACTTTTCTTCCAAATGATGCAAATACTTCTTTGCAAGTTGAGCCTCTTCTACCGCACAAAATATTTTTTCAAGGTCTAGTTGAGACGAGGGATCCAAAATGATGATCGACTCTTTGTCTGACTCTTGATCCATTTCTTGGTAGAGATCATCCGGTTCAATTTCTATTATGTCAGAATTACTGCTTTCACTGCTGACTCGGCGAATCTTACTAATAGTTTGCTCCTTAACTATGTTGCAATTTCTCTTTTGAACAGTAGATTTCTGCTCTTGGCTTTTACTTGCGACGAGAACAATTTCTTCTAGGTCCCCGTCACCGAACGTAACTCTTTCCACTACTCGTTTGCTTTGCGTCTCCTTGGTTTTTCGGGTAATTTGGTCTCCTTTGCCAAGGCGGGAACGGAATAAGGGAGCATCGATACTGATATTTAACTGATTTTCGTTTTCAAGTTCGCTTATGTCGTTCGTCTTTGAGCGACAATTTGTTTTGATTTCCAAAACTTCATTGACGGCCCGAAAGGCTGGATGTGGGCTGAGGCTCCTTGATGCTGAACGGCTACGACGTCCGAGTTGATAATCGATAACTGGAGAATCAGATGGACTTGCCAATTCACTTTTACTCGCGCCAGCCTCAGACTCTGCAGGGCTCAGGATCCGCTGAGCGTTTGGAATTTCTTGTGAAAGTGAAATAGAAGAATGGTCTGCGTCGTTGGATTCGCCCACTTCTGTTCCACAACGAGGTGGTTTTTGAGTGCTGGCAACCGCTTGGCTGAAGTGCATATCTTCGAAAGAAGCCAAATTTTGCGACTTGAAACGACTCATCAGTTCTGAGTCGTCCAAATGAGCTTCGCCGAGTTCAGGGTGAATTAAACGATGCAAACGTTGAGATTCCCGCTCAAAGTCTTCGCGAACTAACTGTGGTAATGGAGGAGAACCAGGATCGAAGAAATCGCTTGGAATATCTTTCATAGCTCTGTCTGTAGAACATTCCCCAGACGATATGATGTCTGAAAAAGTCAACAAAATTAAACTCAAGAAAAAAAAAAAAAGACATTTTCAACGAATAAAATACCTTTCTGAGAACTGATCTTATCTTCAGAAATTTCAGCAACAACTTTTTCGATTTGTAACTGTTGCGGGACGAGATTGACGTCCTTTTCTACAGTAATTGCTGTAGGCTCCGTGTCCAAAAGCCCTTCTCTGGTGGGTTGAAGATTGGCTTGTTGCCGTTCGGGGAGTTGCTGAGTTTCAATTTGAATATCCATCTTTTCAGCTGGCAGGGTATTTAATTCGACATTTCCGACGGAATACTTAGCTTTCGCCAGTCTCTGTATCAATGACTTGTGATATCTTGTGTTCAGCGGAAGCAACTCGATGGCGCCAACGATTTCGAACTGCACAACGGTGATGCTTGGAAAAGGATCAATAACTGGTACAACTTCCCTGAGATAGAGTAGCATTTGACGTTCTAGAGTGAGAGTACCGAGTAGTACTTTGGAGCAACGAATGCAAATACGAAGGCAGTCACTATTAATATCTTGCGTTTGTTGCGAGTCATACGGCCCTATGTTCGTGTCGCTTACTGTAAAAAGCGGACACCGTGTTCCATCTTCAACCCAAATTGCCATACCACATTCTTCTTCGAAAAAGTCTACAACGCGACAGGACAAGTTAAAGTTCTCTCGCAATTTGATTTCCTGATTTAAAAAAAAATATAGATATTCATAAGAATGAGACAACATTAAAAATAGAAATTTTAAAATTACACTTAGAGTGATGGGGTTCTTGTCCGTAGCTTCTACATTGGCATGTATCGTTTCTACTGGCTTTCGATATCGTTCAAGTGACCATTTTTTCAGATTTTTAACCAGTTCAACGTCTTCTTTCGTAACAGTGAAACGACTGGCCGAGCACCGAGGTCTTTCTTCGTCATTCCACGGAAATATAACCAGGTCATCTTCACGAAAAACTCGAAAATCAGTATGACCGTCTTTTGGTCTGATTTCAGCCCATCCGCGGTGTAGACGGATGATGTCACCCGTTTCAATTTTGGGAAAAGCACTAAGAGACGAAGTGAAAACATGTACGCAATACTCTCGTTGTTTCACCATATCTTCGTAGCACGAAGGATCAACTACCACAAACATCCCGTGTCCTTTGCCTTGTCTACCTTCCTTTGGTTCCTGAGGGTAAACAAAATGTTGCCATTAGAAGGAAATAAAAATAAGACCAATGCAAGCATATTTACATGAATTTGAGAATGTATGACTGCATAAAGATTGCATTTCATTTTCGGTTTCTTAGTTATGGCCATATTTTTTTCGGCATCATAGAGTGATGTATATACATATTGCTCTGATTTAGCATCAGTAAAGGAAGAGAAGTAATGCTTGACTTTCATCCAAGGACAAGTTGATGAAGGAACCATCAAATGAAATTCAATGTTTTTACTCTTAACTTGGTATGGAATGTCTATTGAGGAAGAAAACAAATAAGTTATTGAATACTGAAACTCACATAAATCACCTACTTTGAAATACTATAATGGCCTTCCCAATTTTTTTTGTAAATAACTTTACTGTGGCATTGTTTTGCCACTCTTCGGCAACCTTTGCATGTAGAGTAAGAAAGAATTTTTCACCAACATCACCCTTTTCTGAAATTTCATTGATTGCTAGTTTAAAGGAATTTGTGTTGTCATAATGGATTTGATTGTCATAGACTCCCTGAAAAATTCAGTTAAAATTAGTTAGCATTCAAAGAAGACACAATTAACCGAGAACCAAATTACCATAAATATTCCTTTATTGCCAGATTTATTGAAGTTTATCCCTTTAAGTGCCACTGATGTATCTATAGAAGTGGAAATTGTCTTAATGGATTGAATTTGTTTCTTCACCTCGACATCTAACGTTTGCATTGCTGCTTCAAACGTGATGTAAGCCGCCTTATCAACTTCCAGAAACTTATCGGCACTCATTTTAAGAGTTTATGTTATGATCTGATCCCATCCACACTATCGTTTAAAGAAATGAAAAGTAGCAGTTATTAATGAAAGCAATCAACATTTTGATAACAAAACCTTCGTAGTTCGTACTTCGTTTGATGACACAAGCATTTGTATTCATTCTGCATGTTGCCAGACTAACAAAAATAATTGCTGAACGTTGCTAATTACCAATTTTTCAATCAGTCAATAGAAATCAATGTGAATTTAGTTTATAGTAATATTTATGAAGAATAAGATAAGTTTTTATTCATTTATAACAAATAATAACAAAAATGGTTTGATTTTACTTAGCTACAGGCTAGGCTCCTCCCCTTTTTTCAACTGACACCTATATGCTCTGGCTCTATGCCACCTATACGCGTAAATCGTAAACGTAGTAAAATCGGCTTAACGAAAATTGTCGGCGTGTAACTTTTTTAACAATCTTCCTGCCTCTCACATCTTCGTCGTGATCAATTTCTTAACAACTCAAAGTGTCGACAATGGATTATTCATATTTCCTAATAGTATTTTTATCTGTAGTCAATTGCGAGTGGAATACCAACGATTACCTGAAGAGAGAACATTCGCTTATGAAGCCATATACGGGTAAGTTATTTATTAAAACAAAATCCAGTTCGCTCAAGATCAACCTTAGTTTTTTCATGGAACAGGGTCAGGGCTCTCTATGCCATTCTGGGACTTTCTAGGTAGCACTGTGATAAGTTCAAATTACATCAGGTTAACATCAGATTTGCAGAGTAAAAGTGGTGCCATTTGGAATATAGTGGTAAGTACACATTTCGTTGTAGTTTATTCTTAATACTGCTGTTAATATTTCATCTTTATTTTCAGCCTTGCAAATCAAAGAATTGGGAACTCCAAGTCCAGTTTAAGGTTCATGGACATGGCAAGGATCTCTTTGGAGATGGATTAGCATTTTGGTATGCTCGTGATAGAATGGTTAAAGGTCCTGTCTTTGGATCCAAGGATTACTTTTATGGACTTGCCATCATTTTGGATACATACAGCAATCACAATGGCCCTCATAATGTAGATCGCATTTTCTTTTATAATAAGCTCCTTTTAATTTATGGTTCTATTTCATTTGCAGCATGCACATCCTTATATTTCTGCAATGGTTAATAATGGAACTCTCTATTATGACCATGATAGAGATGGGACACACACTCAGTTAGCTGGTTGTGAAGCAAGGTTTAGAAATGTAGAACATGAAACATATTTAGCAGTTCGCTACGAAAATGATAAACTCTCAGGTATTAACTGGTTATTTCATGCTATAATAATAGCCTTTTCTTCAAACTAGTTTTTTTTTTTTTTTTTTTTTTTTTTTTACAGTTTCAACGGACATTGATAATAAAGCTGGCTGGAAGCCGTGCTTTACAGTGGAAGGTGTCCGATTACCGACAGGATACTATTTCGGTATGTCGGCAACAACTGGAGATCTGTCCGATAACCACGACATTATTGCGGTAAAATTATACGAGCTCGACGATTCTTCGACGGACGCTGTAAGTACAATAACACGGAAAGAATTGACTCATTTTCTAACTCGTATTTTCTTGAAAAATTTAGACCGCTGAAGATCGTTCAAATATTATGCCGGCTGCTCAGTCGTTCGAACCTCCAAGAGGTATGGATTATTTTAAACAATTACCACAACTAGAATATTTTTTTAAATTACCGATTTCTCTAGAACACGTCGATGACCCGAAGCCGTCTTCCATGGGAGGTGTTAAACTCTTTTTGTTTATGCTTCTTGGTGTTTTAGGAGTATTTGCTTGCATAGTCGTGGGAATAATTTTCTATCAGAGACAACAGGAAAAGTCAAGGAAGAGGTTTTACTAGGTTAACACATCTCCTAATGTTGAAATCATTATTTTTGTGCTTTAAAGTGTTGGTTTTTGTGTGCTCAAGATATTGACAAATAAATTGAAAGGGTGTGAGTTAATTTGTAGTCATTTAATTAAAAAATTATATTGTCAGTTTAAGAAAAATCAGTCATAAGAAGATCTTGCTTTTAAGTTAGCCTGAGCTTGGAAAAAGTTACCATCTGCAATAGTTGCCTGCTTATTGATAGCTTGATGCCTTGAAAAGAAAAGAAACCAAAGGAAATTGACTAATCTGTTAACATATTAATAAATATGTATCATTGACCTTTCTCTGCTGACTATTTCTTCCATGATCTCACCACTACCACGAATCAGCCTAAAAGAATAACTTTGTAACTTGCATAGCTTAATCATCATTTTTATATGAATTACCTTCTTCTTCCTGTTTCAGGATCTACAATCCATTTCAAGGTATTCTGCTGCTTTTCATATTCTTCTTTAGTCATGGGGGCTCTTATCTTGGAAGAATTTAAATCAATATGTGGTCCAACGTTTGTTTCTAATGTTGGTTTAGTTTGGCTGACACTGACAGGTAGAGTCAACGGTATTTCTGTAATCACAGCTTTGACATTACTGGCTTCTAATTTAGCTTTCTGTTTTTTTGCTTTGCTCTTTTTATTCTTCTTCTTTCGTTTCTTGGCTTTCTCATCTTCACTTGATTCTGAACTGGAACTGCTACTAGATGATGAACTAGAAGAATCAGATTCTGAACTAGATGAATGACGTTTACGACTTTTCTTTTTTGAATGCTTCTTTCGAGATATTTTTTCCTTTAAGGATTTCTTACTCTTTTTCTCTTTCTTTCTTTTCTGTTTACTTTCAAGGACACTTTTTTTAGAGACTGATCGAGACCCTTTAGCAATAATCTGATCCATTTCGAAACGACAAAAAAACACAGAATGGAAAATATGTTCAACTAATCACAAATCTCGATATTTTCTTTAACGACGTGACATACTTAGGTACACCAAGTCTTCTGCACAGGTAACGGCGTGTTTATATCTGTCTTTGGGGTTCGGCAACACAAGTCTGCCAAATGTCAACCGTGCCATATCCCAAGTTGCTAAACCGTCTATCAATCGATAAATACGAAGTAGCCTAAACCATCGATATTAACTTAAATTTAAAATAGCAAAATTTAAAAATATTCCTGTTGTAAAATTAATTCATATTAATTAAAACTGTGAAAACTGAATTAAACAGCTTAATTTTCCCCCTTCACTCAGAAATTCGGTTTTTAAACCACGTCTTTTCGAAAAGAATCGAAGACGTTGATTCAGAGATGTGTTGAGTAAAAGAATTGAATAGATATAAATGTAAATGAATCAACTCAATTTTAATGAAGAAACATGATCAATCATAGGTAGACCTTGCTTTCATATTAGTTTGTGGTTGAAAAAAGTTTCCGTCTGCGGCAAATAGTGTACTAGGAGTAGGTTTAACGGAATGTGGCCTTAGAAATAAATAAGAAAAAAAAAATTAATTAATTTGCTCTTAATAGCTTATCTTGTATAAACAATGACCTTTCTTTGCTGGCCATTTCTTCCACAATCTCTCCACTGCCACGGATTAGTCTATAAAACAATTGATTTATTTCAAAGTGCCAATGTTAAACTTTCATGATGTTATTACCTTTTTGTTCCAGTTTCAGGATCTGTAATCCACTTCAGAGTACTCTGCTGTTTTTCATACTCTTCTTTAGTCATGGGAGCTCTAATCTTTGACGATTTCAAATCAATATGTGGTCCAACATCTGCCTCTGGAATTGATAGCTTAACTACTTGCACAGGTACAATGACTGGTAGTTTTTCAATCACAGCTTTTGACTTGGTTGCTTCTAGCTTTGCTTTTTGTTTCTTTGCTTTGCTCTTTTTACTTTTTTTCTTTCGTTTTTTGGATTTCTCATTTTCACTTGATTCTGAACTGCTTGATGAACTTGAAGAATCTGATGAATCAGAAGAACTCGAGGCATGACGTTTACGACTTTTTTTCTTTGAATGACTTTTTCTGGATTTCTCCTTTGATGATTTCTTACTTTTTTTTCCTTTCTTACTTTTTAATTTTCTTTCCACATCACTTTTCGAAAACAAAGATTTCCCAGCAGTAATTTTATCCATTGCTCTATTAAAAATGACAAGAAACAATTTGTCAATACAAATTTACTCAATGACAACCAAATCAAACAAGCTACTTCGATTAGCTTCTAAATTCTAAACTCGAATCGTCGTCTGGCGTTTTGAATGAAACGTTCGTCTGTCATCTGCCAAAGGGTATCGCAAGAAGGTTGCTTAACCTCGTTACTCAAAAAGTCGTCTGCAATTTAATTTCATCTTTCATCAGCAATTTTATATGTTTAAATTATACAATACAAATACGTCACCAATTAAATATTGGTTGGGCTTATTGGCCCCCGGATTCCGGGGGCCAATAGCACTTTTGGCTATTGGCCCCCGGATTCCGGGGGAAAGCTATTGGCCCCTGCCGCTAGGGGGCCTACGGGGAAGGGCCGCGCCTACCAGCAGGCTTTTGACAATTGACACATTGAATCAAGCGTTAACACCTTAAATCTGCCATCTTGTGTGAATGAACTTCGTTTGGTTTGAATTGTAATAGTGTAATAATAAGTAATAAGAAATAAAAAAATTGGAAAAGCGAAACTGTAGCCAATTGTTAGATCCTTTACAACACAAGACAAAGAAAACTTAAAATTAAAGTGAAAATTAAAGTTAAAATTTAAAACAAGATTAATGTTCCATTAAAACAAGATTGGGAATAAAATAGAAAGTTGAGCAACGGCGCCATGGTAGGAAACTAATCATGCATGAAATGCCAAGATAGCGAAGCATGTCCGGCGTCTACTAACTTCATGTAAATGTTGTCAAACTTTTTCTACCTTCATTGCTAATGCTGTTCGCAATGTTCTAGAAAGTCATAATTAATATAAAAGTGAAGGTCCGTTTCTTTTGGTAATTTTTTATGGGATGTGAATTCAGAATAAATAAACCAAGTGACAGAATGCGTTTGATTATTATGTATTTAGAAGTTGACAGATGACGCTGACATATAAATACCCACAACTTAAATCATTAATAAGCCATTGGGAAGTATGGGAACTATCTAGAAAGGAACAATATGTAAAATCAAACAGAGGATTAAATAAGTTATATTTATATCATCATTTTCTACTGATAGCCATGTTAACTTCAATTTTCATGTCTCCTATATGGCGTGATATCATCTGCATATCAGAGGTCTCAAAGAAGATGGGTAGAACAGCTTAAACCGAGACAGCATTTTATTTATCACTAAGGGAGGATTTGCGATTTGGTTTCGTCAACTAAGATGGAATCTCCATTCTTATTTATGAAATTTACCCGTCAAATTCACCACTTTTATTTGATAAAGATGAGATATGTTTTACGATTGAGGGCAGTCGATAATTACACAATCAATTGAATATGTCCTTAGTACTGTTTTGGTTTAGAAGTTGTTGTGTTATAACAACAGAGAGAACAGGCATGAAAGAAAAACACAATCAATCGGTAGTTAAATTTCAAAAAAATGGGTCGAGAATCACAATGACGATAATCAAGATTAGTTTTCATCCGACCCTTCGGAGTCTTCCGACTCTGTACATGGCACAGAGTCCAATGGATCTTTCAATTCAACGGCGGTCGTGTTCTCCGAGTCTTCATTGTCCCACTGCGTCGGTTCCGGCATTTCCATCGCCTTGTTCCGCAAGGCTTTCTGCAAATATAATAAATAAAACGAAACCCAGTTAGTTGCGGCCTTTAACACAAAAATGGCAGACAAATGACATTCTGTTAGTATAAATGTTCCGTGTAAAGTTATATGGATTCGCATTCGACGGGAGGGTGGGTGTTTTCATTCCACAATCAAAATCGGCAGAAAAGAGTCGCCTAAACATTTAAGAAGGTCGTTGGATGGCTCATTTGATGGCTCTGTTGGTGTTTCTGTCGACTCCGCATTTTGGTGGTCCGGAGAGCTTTCGTCATTATCTTCTTCACCATCATCATCTTCATTCAAATTTAGCGGCTTCCCGTTGACTGACACGATGTTGGGTTTCCTGCCACCGTAACGCTTGAAGAAATCTGCTTGGTTCTTCCTACGTTCGACCTTCAACTGTTCCACAGCTTCTTGTTTATCTCGTTCGATTTGAGCCAGATCAACAACCAGCTGGACACCCTTCGTCGATTCGTCCCACCAACCGTAAAGCCATTGGCCTCCATTCTTTTCGCTTACCTTATGATCGTTTTCGGCCATCTTGTTGAAAATGCTAGAGTACAATTTCTTGTCCTTTTCGCGTTGCTCGCGAATCTTGGCGTTGCAGATCACCACTTGATTGGCGGCCGCCTTGTTGTTTCAATCAAGTTGGAGAATCGCCTCGAAATGTTTCTTGGCGTCCTCCAGCTCGTGGATGCCCAAAAGTGCCTACAAATGGAGAGACAAAATCTGTGAGTAATAAATCAGAACAAATTGCTGGTCAATTGGTACGGATACCTGGCCATGCGGAATAAACCCTTTTCATTTTTCGGGTCCATCTCGAGCGCCTTGTGGCAATGATCACGAGTTGCACAGAAATCATTTAACTTTAAACAGCACATGGACTGATTGAGATGTGCTGCCAGCATGAGCTGTTCTCGTTCCGTAGCTTTCTCGTCTTTAAGAGCTGAAATAAAAACGAAAAGTTTTATTTTTTTACAAAATGAAATCAAATTGTTGCGAAAAGCAAAACTTACTTTTTTCAAACTCGAGGAGGGTGACAATCTTGGAGTAGGCCTACTGTTTGTTAGCCAGAGCGTATTTGGTAGTTTTAAAATGATTGATTCCTTTTCCTTTGCAGAGTTTAGCCTGCTCCAGCTTTTTCTTCGGCGTCCATGCTCCAACTCTCTTTGGCCTTTTCAAAGCTCTTGACTCGAGTTCAACATTCGAGGTTGACGTTGGGAAACACCTTGTTTCTCGTAACCGGCAGAGCCGAAACCGTATGCAGGTGACAACTTAAGCAAGCTCCAATCTTGCTTCTTGAATTTCAACAGAGCCTATTCAACACCGTTGGGAATGTTGTGTTCTAAATCTTCTCCAAGGTTGAAGCTTAACTCAAGTTGATCATCAAATACCGTGTCTCCGTGTCGACCGAGCAGTAAAACTAGAACAATTAAAAGGGAGAAAAAGTAAACTATTGTTTAATTTTCACTTTAAATAATTCAGTCAAGGAAGCATACCTTCAGCAACAAGCACCTTTTCATTATAGGATTTGAATGACTTTAAGGTTTGATTTATAATTCCTCCATCACTTGCTTTGGTGAGATCTTCTATCTTTCAACCTAAAGACAAATATAAATTACAGAATTTATATAAAAATGAACAGTGTGGATCTAACCATACCTCAAACATCAGCAATTGGCATTTGAGATGAATTTTTAGGTGGACTTCCATTTTCACCGTAAGCATAATTGGATTAACAAGACAAGACTGCACACTTCAATGGTATTTACTCCAGTAAGGTCTTGCATGTCTTTTTTACACTACCTGTAGAGAATTACATTTAAAAATGTCAATAAAAAAGACATGAAAATTCCAATGAAAAAGACATGACGAAGAACTATCACTTGTCAACAACACGGCCGGCTGCTGGTACTAGGCGCGGCCCTTCCCCGTAGTACCCAAGGCACAGGCAGTGACTTCAAAAACAAAAGACTGCTGTGAGGCGCGATCCTTTTCCAGTGTCCCCCTAGCGGCAGGGGCCAATAGCAATTTTGGCTATTGGCCCCCGAAATCCGGGGGCCAATAGATTTTTCCTTAAATATTTGTCACTCGATGATAACAAAAAAAACTAACGTTTATTGGAGAACTTTACAGTAAACACTAGGTGACGTTGACATAGGTATGATTCAAACAACCTAAAATTCAGTTGCTAGTCCAGCTAGTAAGTTTTTCTCTTGAGGTGAATGCACAATATGCCAAAGCTAGAGCAAGACCACCTGCTCCACCTTTCATGCAGCTTTTCAGACCTGAAGTTGATTTATATAATAAACCAGTAGCAGTGGCAGCAGCTAATGTATTGATTTCATCCTCAGTATCCCTTATCCAGTTAAGGCCAACTCCAAAAGCACTGTACATCACAGCAACAACACCAAGAGTATTTGCTGTTCCAGCTCCTTGCTTCATAACATAGTTGATCAATCTGAAATTTAAATATTTCATCAATAGGTTAAATACATGGATAAGATATTGAATAAGTACTGTGTTCTTCGAAGCTTTCCAGTGTGACCGGCTACTGCTGTGTCTTTGATTCCTCTCACAAGACCAGTAACACCTCCAATACCTCCACCGATCATGCACATCCCACCTATCGAAGAAAATGCTAATTCAAAACGTCCTCTATGGCGACTAGCTCCTTCGGGAAAGATGAATTCTGGTTGACTACTCTGCAAGTATGATGGATCGAAGTTCAGATACGGTGAAAGGGGGGCCAAGTTTCTGTTAGAATACACTGAAAATTCGATATTTTAAATTATGACAAAAGTGATAAATACTAAAATTTAACTTCTAATCTACCTGATGAGTTTAAGTCATTCTGTCCTGGGTCCATTTTTATGAAAAATTACTTCAAAATGGTTAGAAAATATTATGAAACCAGCACCGGCCGGACCTGTCGTTTGGGAAACGTGGATCGTCTGCAAGAATCAACTTCTCTGTTGCCAGATTATTTTTTAACAACTACCGTTTCGGCGTTTCCCCCCCCCCCCCAAAAAAAAAAAAAAAAAAAAAAAAATATATAAAAAACATTAGATCGATAAACAACCAGATAAACTCTTTAGTATTAAACTACTACTGGATCATCGGAAACATACGTAAGGTGAAAAAACAGCGCAATAATTACGCAATAGCTCAAGATTTTACTTTTAACCTTTGTGAGCATTTTTGGGGAAAAGAAAATGAAAGTAAAGTATGTAAGTATCGCATATTTGGGATTTAAACTTGAAACTGCTTGAAACCCCCTTCTTCGTTATTAGGGAACGGAAAAAAAACCAGGTAGCTACATTTTAAACCTAAAGTTTCGTAGACTAAAGGGAGAGTAGTACTAAAAAAGTTTCCCAAGAGAGGATGAAATAAAGCCAAGACAGTGTACCCACAGAAAGCGACACGAACAGAAGCAGGTCATCCATGCTCCCTACAATAAGCTGGACGACTTGACAACGGAGACCAATTTTTTAAGTGTTCAACAGTCGTCGCCGAATATTCAGTGGTCTCACAACGCAGTATTGATTTAGGAGGAAAACAAACTAAAATATGATTCTCATCATAGTCTTGTCTCTTTTGCAAGCAATTGTTGCGCTTGTTTCCAATTCCACAGGATCAAACGAATTATTTGTTCTAGATGGGCATCCGCGTGGCAGAAGGGCTGTGCTCGTGAACAGTGACCCCAACGAACCTTGTCGAATCTACGGCCATAGGTACGTGTTAACCTTCACGATTCCAACCCTCACAACGCCTCAAGGGAAAGTTCTTTTTTTAGTAACCCCATACAGGTTATTGAAAATCTACCGGACGGTCCAAGACTCCGAACAATCAATCAACAAGAATGGTTGACAATTGCCGCTGATTGTCAACAGCGTTTGCTCACTCTCAATCAGAAGCCGACCACTGCCAACAATCAGATAGATTTCATTTACCCAGGTAAACAAAATGAAAAAAAAAAATACATTATTAGTCCAATTGAATTTCAAATAACAGTTCGTTTGATACCCAAACAGGCACCAAATGGTGTGGAACAGGAGACGTTGCGAATAATTTTAAAGATCTAGGACCACATGCCGCCACAGACATGTGTTGTCGAGATCACGATTTTTGTCAAGACACTATGAAGCCTGGAACTTGCAAATATGGTTTGTGCAACACCTCAGTCTTCACTAAGTACGTTTTCCTACAGTAAATGTTTTGTTCACTGTAGTTCTAATAAAAATCCAAACTTTTCTTTAAAGGTCCCATTGCGATTGCGACGACCGATTTCGTCAATGCTTGCTAAATGCGGCGAATGACCCAGCTAGTGTTCCAGTGGGTTTCATCTATTTTGACGTTGGTTTTATAAGCTGTTATCGCCAGACACCTGACTGCGTCAATAAAGTATTCAGGTAAGATGCGCAATTTTGTCCGAAAGACAACTTTTGAGAGACCTAATGAAATTGAAATAATCACGCAGGGAACCAATAGAACTAACTAGGCGGAAGAAACGACAAAATCAATCGAGAACCAGAAATTTGCAAAATGGATGGTGTTTTATCCCGCCTCAACCGTTTAAAAAATCGGCAATGGTCCGTAGAAACCAACCTGACGGTATATTCCGGCACGTCCTGTCAACTATGAGTGATGTTTCAACAATGGTGAAACAAGTGGCTGGATCTACCTTGTCTGTGCAGTCTGGAAAATGAGGGGCATACGGAATGTAAAGCCTTTACTGAATTGGCTGTAAAATGTTCTACCTGAAAAACCCTGTCGAATAAAACAAAAGCAATACAACTATCGATCGGCTCATTAGTTTTTACTTTAGGGAATTTTTAATCCTTTGACCTGATAAATTTTATGGCATGAGCCGCCATCTCGTCTTTCTGGATTTCTAGACAGATACTAAATGAAAATCTAGAAACGATTTTAACAGTCAGTAAGGACAACACTTCAAGGCCAATGACAAAGCTTTGTCAATAATAAGTTGTAACCACCAGCATCAATCAACACAGATAATACAAAATCAATAATTTTTACTAAATTTAAAATGCAATTAGTACTTGAGCGCTCTTGCGATGTTACAAAGAGCAAGACTGGCATCATTCTTTGGAAACTCGCTCAACATTTGTAATGCTGCGTCGACGTGTGTGTCGCGCACAGCTTGAAAATTTGATATCACTTCTTCGAAAGGAGTTCCTGGTGGGAAGAGTTTGAACAGGACATGATCCGCCTTTTCTTTGGCGTTCTTGTAGCTTTGTATTTCATTGTTAGCCTAATAAAAAAATCATTAAAAAATTTAACCACCAAGTCTGATCGTACAGAAATAAAGCAGTTTTTACCTGCCAAGCCAAGGCGATTTCAAGCCCAAAATATTTACCGAATTCAACAAGTTCTACGTTATCCCCTAGAATTAGAGATGACTGACATGCATGGGCTAATAACGTCCCATACCTAAAAATTAAAGCGTCTTTTTAGTTATAATCTGGTCAAACTAGTCATTAAGTATTCATGCCTTAGTTTTGATTGATGCCTCCATCTATCGAGAGCACTGTCTGTTTCATTTGCCACTATGTCAATGAATTCTGCAGTACTGAAGTCTGATATTGCCTGAGCAATTAGCTCTACAACCTGTTTGTGGAATATTAATTTAAAAGAGTGTTTAAATTTTTATAGAGTTCAAAGTACAAGATTGAAATACTATAGTCTACCTTAAGATTTTGTAGATTAGCAAGTAGTACACAAGAACGGGCCAATAAAAAATCCCCACATAACACTGCCATTTTGTTCCCCATTTCTAGACTCTCATTTGGTGTGTTAAGGTTGATGACTCCTGTATGAATCAAGTGAGCTGCATGAACCAAATCTGTGATCTCTCCAAGTGTTCTCTGTTTTGGCAGAATGTCTTGAGTTTGATCAATTTTTGCAGCCTTGGATACAAGCAAAACCAATAATCCTCTGGTCTGATTTGTTTTGTCTTGCGAATACACTAAATTTCTGCAAGACAAATTTATAAAATAATTAATAAGAATCCAGCGGTATAACAAGAAAGGTAATCTACTTGGCAGTGGCAAGCAGAGGATGTCCAGTCCCAATTAGTTTTTTTAAGTAAACGGCAATGTTAGATATTTCATCAATGGCTTCGCTTCGTAAACTAAGGAAGGGCGTAGGCAAGCCCACTATTTTCTCTGCATTGGAAACTGCTTGTACCCAATTATTTTGACAAATCTGAGAACTCGCACATAACCTTCTTGAAATGGTAACATTGACGGGATTGGTGGAACGAATACAACCAGACTGAAGAGTTTTCCAGCAAATCAAACCATTTCTAGACACCATTTCTCCTTTTTTGAATAAAAGAAACGGCACTACACGTGGAAAATAGCGAAAAGGAACACATTAGTTTCAGAATCGTCTGCCGTTACAACTTACAAACAAACAATCAAACACAAACACCATCTATTGGCAAATTCAGAATTTACGTATCTTTCGCAAAAAATTTAATCGAACGAAACAAATAAAAGAATAAAAAAAAAACAAAAAAAAAACATTTAACTTAGATTTTTTATGCTAAAATTTGATGTTTTAACCAACAAATTAAGTTCAAAAATTACCTCTTAGAAAGAGATCTCGTAAAAATAGGTGGTCCGAACAAGTCGAATCTCTATGCACTAATAACCGAGGTCCCTGTTGTGGACCACTTTATAATATTCAAAGAAGTTTCTCTCTTGATTTAGTACCTGCTGCTTGGGTTTCTTTAAACTCATCCAACAACTAAGTTGAACTCTAAAACAGGAAGGAGTTAGTACAGCATGTGCTTTCGGAAAAATTACCGGAATCATGGCGAACCGGTTTTTCTTTGGCATCATAGAACCAATCATTCCTATTATAAACAATTGTAAATTCATCATTTTCCAATTCTGCTTAGACTACAACAAATTTCCCGCAATCCCCCTTGCATTGTGAATGTCATGCCATACAGTATCGCTTTCAATTTGACTAAACAACAAGTCACCAATTAACATATCAATGGCGGTGTCATCTAAATTACAAAATGCATAATGAATTCGTTGATTTTATATCTTTCGCTAATGTTGAATATAGTACTAATAATCACAAAATTAGTATCCTACAAGCTATTTCCTTGATATATGACCTAGTTCACTGGATTGGCGATAACCAGTCTTCAAATACCCTTGGCTCATAATCGAATTTCTTTTTTTTAGATTTCTCTTATCCGGTTTTTCAAATTCATGAACGCAACTTTTCTTTACGGACAACCATTTTGTTGAGGTTAATACTAAACGGGAGCGGGCCACTTTGAAATATTTAAAAAATACAGCTGCATGCAGCTCATCGACAGGATTCCGTTAACACAACAAACAAACGTCGCTAACATATAACAAACTTAGACAATAGACATATTACATAAAAAGAAATCGTTACGTACGTGATGTGATTCGTGGTTTTTAGCTGCATCAGGATCGACGTGATGGGATGGGATTTTCCCGATTGACATCTTTTCCAGATACACCGACCAGTTGTTTGACATCACTGAATCGAGTTTCACCAGTCGTCGTCAAGTATTCGAAATCACTGGTCTCAGCCTTTAGTTTTTAGGGCTAAAGGAAAGTAAACGCAAGCCAGTGTAGAACGGTAAAAAAGGATGGTGATTGTGGTGTTGTCGCTTTTCCATGCAATTATTGCGACTGCTTCAAGTTTGTCAGTTACCAAAGAGCTGTTGATATATGACGGACATCCATTTGGCAGCCGAGCTGTGCTCGTGAGTAGTGATCATAATGAGTCATGTCAATTTTTCGGTCAAAGGTAAGTCACCGCTATTCGTCTCCTTTTCAACGGCTCAGCACAATATTTCTTTTAGTGATCAGATTGAGTTTATTGAAAACCTTCCGGATCGTCCGCCAATTCGGGTGGTAAATCAACAAGAATGGTCGAACGTTTTTGCTGAATGTCAGGAACAATTGCTGTCCCAAAATCAAACACCGACTCCGTCTAACATACATTTTATCTACCCAGGTAATTTAAAAGTCAAAAATCTAAAGTCATTTCAACGATATTTTTTTCGAGGCTGCGACAGGCACCAAATGGTGTGGACCAGGAAATATTGCAAATAGTTATGATGATCTGGGCAGTCGGGTCGCCACAGACATGTGTTGTCGAGACCACGATTTTTGTCCAGACACTATGAAGCCTGGAACTTGCAAATATGGTTTGTGCAACAACTCCGTTTTCACAAAGTATGTTTTTCCAAACAAAATGGACACTTCAGTTATTTTACAAATGAAATGTTTAAATGCGTAAGATCAAACTGCCGTTGCGACGAGAAATTACGTCAGTGCTTACTTAACTCAAATGACCGAGCGAGTACTCCAGTCGGCATAATTTACTTCAATGTTGCTGCTGTTAGTTGCTACACGCTAAGCCCTGATTGTTTGAATAAAGACTTCAAGTAACGCATATTGTTCTGAAATAAACCACAACTCTAATAATAATTTTCGAAAATATTTGAAACCAACCAATAGGCGACGGGAACAAAAATATTCCAGAGATTTACCCGGAGACCAGAGCGGATGGTGCTTCATTCGGCCGGAGTCATTTAGAAAGTCAAGGCGTTTAGGCCTATAACCCCGTGAGGATTGAAATACTAAATCATCTAAGGAAAGTTGTTGAAAAGAGCTGGTAGTAAAAAAAAAACTGCGTATAATTTGTAGCATCTGAAATGAAAATAATTAAAGTTTGTTTTGTTGAAAATAATTAAGAACCAGTTGAACCTCATATGCAATATTGGTTTTGGGTAGCCTACCTCAAATTTTAAGTTGATTGATTCCACCTAATCACATCTTTTGTGATTATCTAACAGCTCTGATGTACATTGTACAAGTACACTGTTCTTGACATGTTATATCTGTGCTCTGTAATTGCCGAAACTAATGAATACTAATTCTGCATCATTTGTTAGAGTTCCGCAAACCTATTATCGAAAAAACAATTAATTAATGTACAATATGCATGAAAAATTTTAGTCCAATATGAGAAATACAATAACGAAAGAATTTAAAGTTATGGGTAAACATTTTTTAATAGGGCGAAAATCTTCAGTTCGAGAATAAGACATAGAGGTTCGAATTACGTCAGATTTCCGAAGGTGTTTTGGAATGACGTTGAGTCGCATTCTAAAACTGGAAAAATCCGAAAAACAATGAAATAGTATAATATTTGAGGTCATTTGGCAACTGCAGGAAGTAGCCGACAATATGGGTCTTCATTTTCTCAAAATGAGTATAAAACGAGTACACGATGCGTGACCCATACATTAACAGCTGCCTTGCATTCGCTTCCCATCATAGCGGAGAGATGCGGAAGTTGATAAAAACAATCTTTCTTCCTTACGGTACTAGATCCGGATTGATTCAGTCAGAAGTCTCTCACAAGACCCACTACGACTTTTGGATGTCCCACATTTTCCAGGGAACTCATCATTCAGTTCACAGCTGAACAACACCATCCGGCCGTCTACAGTCTATACCGTACCTGATCCGTGCGTCTGTTTTTCTTCCGATCCTGCAATCGGCCCTGGCATTTTACTCCTCCAGGTCAAAGCTGCGTTAAAAAAAGAAGCTCCGCCTCGTTGCACTCGAATCTGCCGCCAAGTATAAAATACAACCCGGTAGGTCGCGTCGCGTCAGAGTACAAACGGCCTGCATCCATCACCTGTATGATATAATCTAGTGTCAATTAATTGTTTCGTTTGAACAGGATAAATACATTCCAATCGAGGTGAGTTTCAACTACATTACATTCCGATCTGGGTAAATTTCAAGATCGGGATACATTCTTTACAGATGTGGAAAGCTGACTGGAAATGGCACCTAGTGGTGGTTGTGCAACTGTTGTTGATTTTACATGGAGTTGAAATGCAGCAGCAACAACAAGCTACGCAGAGATTTCAGCAACAACAACGTGAAATTGGATCTGAACAGAAACCTCAGATTTACTGGGCCACAAGTATTAATTCTAATAGCAACAGCAATAAGAGATTCCAGCAGGCCAACGAATGGGATGCAGTAGCTCAAAAGAATTACCTCGATCGACAATGGGGAGTTTCAGCCCCCGCTCCAGCTCCAGCTCCAGCTCCAGCTCCAGCACCAG
Source organism: Daphnia pulex (assembly GCF_021134715.1). NCBI lineage: Eukaryota > Metazoa > Arthropoda > Branchiopoda > Diplostraca > Daphniidae > Daphnia > Daphnia pulex. The sequence continues at coordinate 1,865,441 of NC_060025.1, read as the reverse complement.
CTCCAGCTCCAGCCCCAGCTCCTTACTCACCTCCAGCACCACCTGCATCAACTGCTCCACCAGCACCGGTGTACGCTCCCCCACCAGCACCTGTGTACGCTCCTCCACCAGCACCAGTATATGCTCCAGCTCCTACATCTCCTCCGTATCAACCATATCCTCCAGCATACCCTGATCCATCTCCTCCAGCGTACCCTGATCCAGCTCCTCCGGCATACCCTGAACCAGCTCCTCCAGCCTACAATCCCGCTCCACCTCCGGCCTACGAACTGCCTTCCTATGGCCCACCTCCTCCAGCAGGACCATATTACTATTACGCTCCAGTCAAGGAAACCAAAGAAAAAGGCCCCTCAATTAAAGATATGCTGGACATGGATAAAGAAGCTTTCGCCACCATGTTGCCTGATCATAAGAAAAATCTTACCAACGAACAGAAGATTTGGCTTTCCGTACTAACACCACTGATTATCGTAGCTCTAGTCGTACCGCTGGCAGCCATTCTCCTTTCTAGTAAGTGTCACTTTAATCCTTCAGTAATAAGAATAATCATCCAACTTACCTCATTTGTTTACTCAAAAAAGGTTTCACCATCACCACTAACGGACGCAAGTTTGGAGAGCTGAACATAAGCACAATGAAGAAAAGCCTTAGGGACATTGTGGAGAGCTATGGTTCAGTCCTGGAAACGGACGAATGCATGCAACGCATCATCTGCGATCTTGGTTCCTATGCAACGGCTGTTCCGGGAAATTCTGTCATTCTAACGTAATTATTTAAAAATAATATTAACTAATATTTAGAGATTTTAATTACCATCGTATTTCTTTTTCTTCAGGTTCCTGTCGACACTTGTACCAGACACGATGAAGAATAACATGGCTATTTTCCAAAAGGCAGTCACTTACGGCGCTGACAAGGCCCAGTGTGATAGTTTCAAATGTTCTCTGTGGAAGTACTAACCTTTTGGCGGAAACAAACAAAAACTTGGCTGCTCGGAGATAATATCTTCGTATTCGATTGCCTACGGCTTTCGATAAGTCGCCATATTCATTATTTATTATTCAACCTATTTGTCTGAAATTTGAATTGTTAATAATAAAAAGGGGAAAACAACGTACCGTTTTGGGGATATTTTCAAAGTATCTATTTGTTGATAACAGAGACTTCTTTATCCTATTATTGCATACTTTCAATACCATGAAAACAATTAAACAAAAAATGTCTCTACAATTTCTCTATGTCTATGAATAGAAAACCAAATTGCATCTCCCCTTGCTTAGTGAACCGCCCCATCCTGAAACAGCAAACCAAACCGAAAAAAAGACATGCTACATCAAAAGCATAAATTACGGAAATAAACAAATCTCTGGGTAAAAAAATTTATCCCAAAGAAAAAAAGAAGAAAATCTTGCCGGAAATTTCTAAACTGGGAACACATTGAACTTAAGATTTAAAATAAGAGGTCATTTTTCTATGAAAAATTTCATTTCCGATGATTGCCCAAGTCTTTTCTTGCAACAGACTAGCGACGCTTCTTTTGGATGTATTCGGAAAGAGAAACGGGTGGTGGGATGAAATCCGGACAAATATTGCGGATGTGAGTTTCCCGGCGATTATCTTCAGTTGAGAAACCTTATGGTTCATTGATTATAATATAACCATACAATTAAAAGGGTACATAGCATGGAAGTGGTTGGAAATATTCACTTACTTTGTGAACAAAGAAAATTGAACCGCGTGATGGCGTGAAGAAGGAGTCGATCGAAACTGCACTGCCTCTCGATAATGCACGTTCCTTCCGGGGCGTCCAGGAAAAAATCAAGGACTTCATTCTCCAGTTGAGCTAGCATTCCCTGTGAAATAAATGTCATTTATAGGAACAACTTGTAATAGCAGATGAGAGGTTTTAAAAAATTTACCATAGGGAAATGACGCTTTGTGAATATAGATTTCAGTTTAGGGCACAAAGTGCAAAAGGCCTCTTCAGCAGTCATGTTTCGGCGCCTTTCACGATAACTGACAATTTTTTCGACGACAGCAGGTGGCACTTGATCTAATACTGGCTCATTGTTGAAATAAGCAAATATTTCATTATTGGCAATAATAGCGAGCTGATCATCTTCAGTGAGGTTTAAGAATGCATTCCAAGCCCCCATTTTGTCAGGTTCCTGTAGCAAGGTAGCAAATACTGAGTGAGGTTCAGTAAATCCAGGTTCAATTCTTTTGTCTTCATCAGATTCAGCCAAATTGAGTAAGAACTTGTCTTCAAGGAATAAGGAGAAATAGAACAAGATTCGGAAAACTTAAAGTATCAACCATACTGTTGTGATAACGTCTTTGTTTCTTTTGCCCTTTGGGAATTTTCTCCTGTCCATTATCTGACTTGCGGCTAGAGCGATTCTTTCCTGATGAATTCTTATGGAAACAAGGAGGTCTGGAAGCCCTTATTGGTCGAAGCTGGTTTAGAGTTTGTTGGGTAAGAGTCTCAGTAGCAGGAACATTTTGTGGTGGGGCTAACTCAGGTACAGAATCACTTTCTGGCAAACTAAAACATACATAAATTTTAGCCACTATCATTACCCAAATCATCAACCACGATAACTTACACTGGTCCAGTCTCCAAAGGCGAAATGTGTTGGAACTTTGAGCGTTTAATTACCCCCATTTTATCGCGAAGTCCTGTTATCAACAAGGAAAGTGAAAGTAATGGCTCCCGTCCAATCCAGCCTTTTCAGAGAAAGCAGGGGCTAGCTGTGTATTGTGAAATTCAAGGGGTAAAAATGAAAACAAATATTAAGATGGGATTTATGCAAATTTCTTATTAAAAGATAAAAATTCTAATAGAAACTGTCTCAATCTACGCTTACATTTTGACCCCAATATTTTCGCAAACGAAGGTGTTATTGTTGCCGATGTTGTTGACACAACAAGCAGCTTCCTATTACTGCCACCAGATGACGACAGTCGTAGGTTTACTTGGCGTTGGCGGTTCTTTTGAACCATTCGCTTTTGTGAGTGAAACAGGGTGGATAAAAAAAAACATCAAAGCAAGCAAAATATTAAGAATCGTTGTCAATTTATCCCGATAAACAATTATATGAAATGAGATTTCTAATAAATAAAATCGAACAGGTTCACATCTGTAAGGAAATAAAAGGATAATCTGTTACTTGCAATAACGGTTGAGAATAGAGAAAGCTAAATAAAGACCTTTTTGTTTTCCTTAAGTTATCTTTGTTAATTATTTAGTAGATAAAATTACTTATAATGGCAGCTGTTTTTCAAATTCGATATCAGATGCGGCTATTTCTTTAAAATTCGGTTAGTAATTGAGTGCCTTTGCGATGTCACATAGAGCAAGACAAGCATCGTTTTGTGGAAACTTTGCCAATATTTCCAATGATGCATTGATGTGTTTGTCGCGTACAGCTTCGAAAATTAATAAGATTTCTTCAAAAGGAGTTCCGGGTGGAAAAAGCTTGGTCAGAATGTGCTCCTCTTTCTTCGTTGTGCTCTTGTAGCTTTGTAGGTCAATGTTTGCCTATGCCAAAACACAATCGTAATCTAAGTGCCGAACCCATGATCGTAAAAGTGTATGGGAACTTTACGTACTTGCCAAGCAAAAGCAATTTCGAGACCGAAATTTTTTGCGGATTCAAGGAGATCCATATCGCCACCAAGAATTAGGGTTGACTGGCAGGCATTTGATAATAAAGTTCCATATCTGAGAAAGAATAAAAAGGCCGCAAGGTAAACATTAATGGCTGTTGATCCACCCATAGACATTGATGATTACCTCATTTTCGTTTTCTGGGTCCACAAATCTAGGGCACAGTATGTGTCCTCATCAATAAATTCAACCGCACTAAAATCTGCTATAGCTTGGCCAAATAACTCTATAATCTGTGAAAATTACATCATCACCATTCTGTTTCAAAACCCTTACATTGAAAGCATAGATACCTTGATGTTTTTAAATTCTGCCAATCGGATACTAGAGCGGGACTGAATAAAATCACCACACAGAATTGCCATTTTATTCCCCTTTTCTAGATTTTCATTCGGAGTGGGAAGATTTATAATTCCTGAGTGGATAATGTGAGCTGTATGGATCTGTTCAGTGATCTCTGCAAGTTTTCTTTGATTTGGCAGAATGTCTTCATTTGCCTTATGTTTTCCTGCCTTGGATACAAGCAAAACCAACAACCCTCTGGTGAGATCCTTTTTGGCCTTAGGATTGAGGAGTTCTCTGTGGTGGAATTAAACAAAAAATTAAATCGAGCATAATAGGATGGTTATTTAAAATTTACTTGACAGTGGATGTAAGGGGATGTCCAGTTTTAATGAGATTTTTCAAGTAAACAGCCATATTACTTATCTCATGGCTTGTCACACTTTCCAGATCGAGAAAGGTAGGATTTCCTACCACTTTCTCTGCGTGCGAAACGGCTTGCAGCCATTTGATCTGGAATACTGGGGGACTTGCGCCAAAACCTCTAGAAAAGGCAATCCCGTTGGGTGGGTTGAAACTACTAAGCTGAAAAGTTTTCAACCGCATCAAGCAATTTCTGGATGCCATTTTCCTTTTAAAAAACGCCAACATAAATAATTAGACTACATTTTTTTTTAAAAACAAAGAAGAATTGACTGCTGCAATGCTTTCATCGTCTGCTTCTGCAAAAAGCAAACGGATGCAGCAGTGCAGTACCGTCTAAAATACTAAAAATAGTTCGCAAAATTAAAAAAACTTTCTATTTCAGTTTCAGAGTCGATGAAAAATAAAAAAATGAATAGAAAAAATTCTAAAATGTTAACAAATTCTATGAACATTTCATTTTGCGCTTACCACAAGCTGCCACAAGAGAAAAGAAAACGACAAACTGTAATATGAGAACACCTACGCACGAATAACTCAGAATTCAAACAACTTGATTTTCTTCTCCTTGACAAGGAGCCATGACCTTATAGTTGGTACCCGTTATTTAACCGTAAAAGAAAAAGTTCTTAATTTATTCGATAACCTCTCGATTCCCTTCCTGATTACAGGTTACATAAAATAACGTGAATGTACTTGAAACATTTGACCAGCGAAGTGCGCTAGATTGAAGTTTTACATAAGTGGACACTGGACAGTCATGAAGATTTTTTTTTCCTGGCAAGAATTGCTTTTTTATTCGACTTGTAATGCAAATTCTCAAGCGGTAAATCCCCACGAATCTGTCAAGGTTCTGTAAAAGTTTTCAGACATCAGGTGTTCAACCGTCAACCTGTAGTACCTGCAATCAAATTTTACCGGTTATTTGAAGGTGAGAAGTATGACAGTTCCAACCATTCCGTTTATAATGAATGTATTTACAGCAATATGGTTTTTTATTCGTCAATTTTTATTACACTTTGCCAATAAAGAAAATAATGCGGTTACGATAATGGCGTTAAAATAAATAAAATAGACGTTTCCCATCTTCCAACCTTACTAAGGAAATTATTTAATTCTGTTGAGTAATTTATGTGTAATGGTGAACAAAAATTGCTGATAGGGCGATGATGAAAGTTGCGCTATTTGTTTGACAGCATCATCACAGTATTCGGTCGCCAATTCTTTCGTTTTATTCATTCCATCCGATTGAAGAATCAACTGAAAGGCGGTCTCGACATCACCTGGCTCTTTAAATCGACGGGCAATCATCGGATTCAATTCAGGAAACTGTAGAACAAAGTAAATTAATAATTAAGAAATTCCCTGCATGTTCACTAGAAATTACACGGACCTGCTGGGCAGCAAACAAAACAGGGGCGTTGGCCAGCCCTTGCGTCAAGTCGACGGCCGCTGCTTTGCCTAACTGGGCCGATGTAGCGGAGAAATCTAAGATGTCGTCAACCAATTGAAAGGCCATTCCCAACTGGCGACCTAACGTGAAACCCATCGCTTGTACGTCGGAATCAGCTCCGGAGAGCACACTGACCTTTATCAACAATAAAACAGCGTCAATTAAAAATGATGTAAACTACAAATTATTGAGGAGAGCAATTACCGCCTGGCAACTATGAGCAAGTAAACTTGCAGTCTTCTTAAATGTTTTATCGACATAGTGCGCAAATCTTTCTTCCTCTGTAGCGCCTGCACTGAGTTGCATGATTTCTCCAATGACTATGTGATCAATCATCTGAATATTTCGATATTAAATGTTAGATTTCAACCCAATTGCTATATAGGATCGGCTTTAGAAATTACCGTATTTAATAAAATCGATACGTCTTCGTTGTTAATTTCGGCGATTATTCTCATCGACCGACCCAGGACGAAATCCCCAGCTAAAATTGACTAAATAAATATCATTGGCTTTAGCCGTGATTTTCTTAATCTTATTTTTCCTTTTCCATACTTTTTTAATACCCCAAACATTGTTGATTGACGGCCTGCTTCTCCTACTTTCCGCATTGTCAATTACGTCGTCATGGTACAAACCGGCTGCGTGAATCATTTCAAGTACTTGACATACTCTTTTTTGGTCTTGAATCAATCTCCTTTGTTAAAAAAAGAAAGCACAATTAAGCAAAAATTAAGTATGGTAGAAATCAATGAGGGTTTACCGATAGGTTTGTTTGCCCAGCTGGTAGTTTACTGCTTTAGCCCAACATAGCGTAATTACTGGTCTGATAGCTTTGCCATCTCCGCCAAAATAATATTGAGCTACGGGTACGAGCAACGGCTGAGTGTCAGTTAAGGCCTATAAAATAGAACGGATGAATTTTAATTTTGGAACTTTTAAAATTGTATTGCAAATTGCGCATTAACCTCTCTGATACCTTCGTAGACATCTTCCACATCTTGTCGCACTAGTGAATCTTCACGTAGTTCTTTATTCTTGGTACTAATTGCAGTTGCGAGACTGGTGACGCTTGGCACTCCAGTTTGAAACTAAACGAGAACAAGATAATTGTCACGATTTAGTCATTGTCAAATTTGTTTCAATTGATAACCAAATACTAGACAACCAGTTAAAAACAATTTGTCATACCTGATGGCAGTGGAGTTGCTTTAAAGTTTTACGTTTTGATAAAAGCGGTACCCTGCTGTAACCTTTACACAAATGTTTAGATGCGATACGGAGCATGGCGAAATTAACTAGTTATCTTTTCAACCAAGTTTACGCTGTAGACCGATACGTTCGATCCAACAAAGGAGAGAAGAATATCTCGACAAGTGTTTTCGTGACCAAATATCGAATTTAAATGACTCTGGCAACGAGGAACCGGGTACTTTTTCTCGATTCCAAATGGACCATTCAATGCCGGTGGCCATGAAAACAAGTCTGGTACAGTAAAAGCGATAGGAGAAGAACTAAACAAAAATCGAAACAAGCCAGAGCCAGCCCATAAATCGTTGGACTATTCAGACAAATACGGTTATAGGAATTTTTTATTTAAGTGAGCGTTCGGTTGGTTGTAATGAAAATCGTCATGAACAACTACACAATTTAATACCTGCTTTGGCAAAGTGTGAGGGCGTAGCTGTTGCGCGGTAAAACTAACGATACTTTCTTGATGTAATTAATTCCATTTTATTGTGCAAGGGTTATTCTAATTTGTTACTTACCCCCACCACTTCTTTGATTTAAATAATGCGGGGGATTCCCTTTTTTAGTTCAAGTGAAGTCTCCATCTAGAGCAAAAGAACGCAGTTTTTTGGACCATGAAATGACAAGATTGCTGTAGGACATTGTCGGAAATTAAATTACACTAAAAGTCCAGACTAATAAAGTGATAAAAAGTAACAGGATTGATGTGACCATTCGTGCTAGTTTTGGCCTAGAAGGTGAAACGACAGAAAGAGAGCTACTGCGACTTGACATAGAGAATAAAGCCCTATACCGAATTTGCGAAACTAGATACGATTTCACTCAAAGGAGTTCAACTGTTGAAACATAGTCATTCTGTCGTCTGAAAACGAAAATTGTTGGCCCCAAAACAGAAAGAGACATCACAAAAGGTTTTATAAAAAAATGTTGCTGTCCGTCCTGATCAAACTCTTGTTTTTCTCAAATCGGGCGAGAAAGTAACGGGAAAATTTAATTTAATGAAAATGTGGAACGCACGTAAGCAGACTTTACCAAATTTGTCATTTTTGAACTCAACTTCTTTTTTCGTATTTTAGCTAATAAAGAAAATGCAAACTCTTACTACTACGTAGTTGGGTAGGCTATTGCTGGATGCCTTCCAGTTAAATTCTAGACAATTTCAGTTCTCTCCCGATACAACATTTGGACGTTAGTTACATATGTCGAAACTTACTTTTCATATGGTTCCCAGCTCTGCTTCCATGCAGCAAACAAACTCGGAATGATCTATCTATATACACGTCGGAATGTGGAATCCATCGTCGAAGATTTATGTGGTTCCTAGAAGAACAGATGAATTCAATCCGGTTTGGGGGTTATCGGGGAAAATCAGGAGCAATCCTGCACCGAGTGACCGAGTCCTCCCACATTTTGTTGCCAGCTGATTCACTCAAGTAGCTCAACTGGCAGACACCAGGTGGCGCATCGGGATGGTAGGGTTGCAATATTTCTGAATAAAAAAAAAATCGATCAAATATCAAATCCTTAACTTAATATTAACTAGTACGTCAATCCTATGTTTACATTTTAAGTGATTGAATTTTAAATTTGTTAAAAATTATTTTTGGTATGGTGTTTATTACTTTTATACATGAGTACGCAGAGCGGAATGACTTGGATATTCATCATCTTCAAATTTCAATTCGGATTTGTCTTTAATAAGGAGAGATTGGGATTGAGGGGAAGATAATTGAAATTAAAAAAAAAAACAAAAAAAACAAACACAGTCGATCAAATAGGCTCAATAATTAGGGAAGAAAACAAAATCATCTTTGACAGCAGATTCGATTTCAAATCTATTTGATGACTAGATTATTATTAGTATTTTTTTAGATTAGTTGATTATACAGGGGTGAAAACAACATGCGACGACTAGGGAATTTTTTTTTTAATGATTACGTTATTTTTTTGGGGGGGAGGGAGTGGGTTGGAATAACACTTTATACAATGAAACGCCAGAAATCAAGAAATTATACAAAGATAATAATATTTTTTCAAAAGATAATTGTAGAGTGAGAACGGACTGACTTGACTTTTGTGATGGAGGACTAAAATGGCTAAGGATCTCGACAGGTTGTCATTGTGAATTCATTGGTCCAAACGGAAGTAGGCATTCTGCATCAAGTAAAGTTTGTCGATAGGATTGATGGGGTGATAGGCTCCGGATGGCGGAGGAATCAATTCAGAGTGGGAGGAGTGAAGGTGAGGTGAAGAAGCGTCGCCCAAATGGTGGTGGTGGTGATGGAGATGATGTAAACTCATCGAATGAGGGCCGTGCTGTTGTTGTTGTTGTTGTTGCTGCTGCTGCTGGATGTCCTGCAGGTCGACGCCGCTCAGCGAATGGCCGTCGTCCAGCTGATCAAATCCGCCGCTATCGTCCAGCGATAAATCCGACCCGCACATACTATCGCCAGAGTGTCCCACGTAAGATCCGTCACCTGCAATAAAACAAATATGGCGGTCGGGACGGTTATCATCAAATTCTACAATGTTATATACGATCAACTTTGATGTATTTACCGTTGGGTGAGTAGGGCATGTTGGACATGAGCGACGAATTGCCTCCGCCGTGACCGTCGCCGCTATCTCCGAACCGCTCTGTCATTACATCATAAAAACCCACACGTCGTGATAACAAAGTTTGATATTGGAATATTAGAAAATTCGTTTACTTTTATCGATTTTCCCGTCTTTGCCGATTTTGTCGCCGCCGGAAGTCGTGGCGGCCGATGTCGACGATCCGTTTTTCTCGGCTTCGATTTTGGCTTTGCGCTGGAGTTTCTTCATCTTGGCCCGTTGGTTCTGGAACCAAACCTGGACGACTCGAACGCTCAGTCCCGTCTCCTTGGCCAGGGCTTCGCGCACTTTGCGGCACGGCTTGGGGCTGATTTCGAAAGAAGCTTTGAACTGGCGTCGCTGGGCGGATGTCAAGATCGTCCGCGGACGTTTCGGCCCCCGGCGGCCATCGTGTCTCGGCCGGCTGCTGTCGTCAGCCGCTGAATCGTCGCCTTTTTAAAAATTTCAATTCGTTTATTTTAATTTAAATGTAGGCCTTAATTAATGGGGTGAAATAGGCCTACCGTTGTTGTTGTTGTTGTTGGTGGTCGACTGGATGAGAAACAGATCTTTTTCCAGGTCGTCCCGGCAGAGAAGTTGGCCAGCTCTGACGACAAACTGGTCACCTTTCTGCAACGGCCGGCCGCAAATGAAGCAGCCGAAGCAGGGCAGGTGGAACGCCAACGAAGAACCGGCTCGCATCACCAGTTCGTGCGGATATAACCGCTCGCCACACCTTCCGCATTTGGCCCCGTAAACCCTATAGAAAATCAAATACCAATTCATTCCGGATGTCTAAGATAGAAACTAATAACAAAATCAAAAGTATTAATAAGTGAGTATTATTACCTGTCGTAGTCTTGACGGCAGTAGACTCTTCCGGAGCGGGTGAAGCAAGAGTGGACGAGGGGGGCGTGACAGATGCAGCAGACCAGACAATCCTCGTGCCAGGATCCGTCGGCGACGCGCATCACGTAGCGGTCGGCGATGCCCAATCCGCATCCTTCGCAGACTTCGATGCGGCCCAGCTCGAATTTGACGGCCGACGGGATGCAGCTGGCCGACGAGGTGGCGGCCGACGATCCGGCCAGGATCGTCCCACCAGCGGCGGTGGCAGCTCCGCCGCTGCTGGACGACGACACGGGTCCGGTGGCTGTGACAATGTTGCAGGCGATGCCACCGGCAGCCGCTACCGCCGCCGATGACGAACATCCGGCGCAGGCCGTTTGCGAGCAGCTGCCGGACGATGGCGGATGATTCAGACTGGACTGGAACGAGGAGCCGGGGCTGTTGGGGTCACCGTTGGCGCAGCAGCAGTGATTGTTGTGACCGGCGCTGTTACTCCCGTAGCTGCTGTCACCTCCGCCATAATGCAGACTCTCTGTACAACATCCATCCATCCATCCCATCCATATATAATTTCAAACTTAAAAAAAAAATCGGATGTAACTAAAAAAATGAAACTTACCAGGAGTGGGTGATCTTTGCATGGACCTGGACCGTATATTCTTACAGTCGGATTGTTGTTGCTGAACCATTTCTCTCACCAAAGAATCAAACCCAAAATTGAATTTGGTCTAGTCAATCCGGCTGGTTTAAATTTCTAAATCGAAACGGATCACAGACACACAACTCCGGAGCACATACACACACACACACAAATTGATGCTGTTAAATAGTTTTGTTTTACAGGGGTTAACACACACACACACAAAAGGATCGAATAACTAGTAAACAAAAAAATAGAGTCAACAACACACACGAAAAACTTATTGCGGATCACGACTATTTCATCCGGCACGTATAGCACCGACACTGTATAGACTCTGTCTGTCTCTCAAAAACTGTTCAGGACTCATGTGTGTGTGTGTAGGCTGATGGCCCCTTGCTGGGGTGGGGTGGGTGAAGGAGGGAGGTACCACCGTGAGCACAAACCCCAGGAAGGAAAGAAAAAATAAGAGTTTGGGGATGCGCTTGCGCTACACCCCCGAAACGGAGCCATCCATTGGCTGGAGACGTTGGCAGCCGATGGAGGAGCTCCTCCCACGTCGGCTACGCCAACTCTTTGATGTCGTACCCACGTCGGCCCGTGGTTGGCTCGTTTCTTAACGGGGCGCCGGCCCGGACCCCGTTTTCTTCTCTCATCACCCAAGTCGCTCCTGTGTGCGATGGCGACTTTTCTTCTTCTTTCCCTTTTTTCTCTTTTTTCCTTGTGCGACTTTTATGGGCGATCTCTTATGTTCCGTTTTTAGTTCCGGCAGCATCCGGGCCAGCATAGAGCAGCGATCCGGATTCTTTTTTTTATTTTTTCTTCTTCGGCAATGAGGAGAGAGAGCGAGGGAGAGACGAGTGATGGAAGACTCTCCGCTGTCCGCTTTCCTCAATGATATTATATGTGCAGGAGGGGGCTTGTGAGCTGGGCCGTCTCTGTGTAATAGCATCCGAAATGTGTTCTTCTTTTTCTTTTATATTAGGCTACATTTTCCCGCGACCGTGTCTTATATAAAATCGGATGATGATTAACATTAAGACTTTCTGAGGCCTATTTACTACGGGGTTGGAAATGAATTCATTAGACCTTCTAAAGAACGTCTTAAAAGCCTTGATTATAAAATCTAAACGGATTCAATTTAATCCACAGGAATAAGGAAAGAAGAAGAAAAGGGATGTAACGGAAATGTTTCAGACTGAACCAGATTTTCTGATGATATTTTCGTTGTCTCAAAAAGTCTGGACAGCCGAGCCGGGATCCCGTTGCACCTTTATCATCCGATCGCTCGGATGTGTGTCTACACACAGAGAGAGATGGATGTCACAGTAGACTTTAGGCTATTCAGCGCTACGAAACTGGAAGAAGGTTTAAGAACCATCCGTCATCGTCGTCAAAGTGGCAACACTAGATCCACTTTGGTCCTTTGGCCTTTCTCCTCATGTTCGTCTCTGCACCGAAGGCAACACAAGTTGGGATTCCTATATAATACTACGCAAGATAATACACCATAGTCTTGCTTTAAATGCATCAAATGTTATATAGACATCTAAAACGTAAATCAGCCATTTAGGTTTTATCATTATTGATTGTTTGGAAAATCAGCCCCAGAGAGAAATGTACAACTGCGTGTCTGCTGTTTGGTGATGGTGCCGGGAATCAGTTTGTACAGGATCGATCGATGTTGTAGTATGCCACCAGTGCGCTCCTGGCAGCAGCTCCCAGCAGTTCTCTGAGCTCCTGTTTGATGGCTACACATAAAAAGAAAAAGTGAACGTCGGCTTTTATTCATATGTTTGAACGGGGCGGACGAAAATTTTCTGCTGTCGTCTGTCAAATGTCTAAAAAAGACCCCCCAGCAGCAGCAGCATCAGCTTCAGCTAGGATTCTTTTAGATATAAAAGAAATCTAAATATTTCAAACTTCTGGTGGGAGAGAGAGAGAAAAAAAGTTCTTTGTTGTTGTTGTTTGCAAGCTAGTGGCTCTCTTGGGTCAATACTACTGGCGGTGGGGAAAAAGATTTCTAAACCTATCCGAGAGTCGACACACAAAATCACGACTCTTTTGTGTACCTCAAACTCTTTCAAAAACGCATCTCTACTACTGTATAGGTCGGCCATTGCTCCAACTGTTTTTAAGCTCGACTCTTCATTTTCCTTTTTTTCTTTTCTTTTGGCCTGCCGTGTGCGCTGTATAGCAGAGCGGGACTGCCGCCGGCAATGTGGGGCGTCGGCGGCAGTCTTCGTCGTCCAATCAAGAAATTCCTGCGACTCCGGCACACACACACACACACACAGAGAGGGGGCTCTTTCTTTTATATACTACGACTACTATAACTGTACTACTACTACAAGTATGCTGCAGCCTAGATAGATAGGATTTGTGTGTCGCCATGGTTACACCGATCCGAAAAACTTTTTTGCCTGGACGTTCTTCTGCTGCGCCTCCCCCCACTCCTTTTAATACATTTCAGGTCTCGAAAAATGTCCGATCTAAGAAAAAGAAGAAAAAAGATTCCCGAAAATCCAACAGATATACATTGGAGGATATAAAAAAAAGAAAAGGGGATGGAACACATTCCTAACATCATCATCGTGACACACGGCGGAGATATTGAACCGAAACCGGAGGGAGGGGGGAGATAGAAACTGAGGAATGCGTCAGTGGAATTCATCAAAGGGGTTTGTACACACATCTCCGTATAAGAGTTAGAGTCTAATGCGTCTAAAAGTTATATAAGAGAAAAGATTTCCAGCTCAAACTATATATACGTCATTCTGAATAGAGTAGTAGTATTCTTGGCTCTTCTCCGCTGGCTGGCTGGCCTCGCCCATTCTATATACACACACATGAAAGGTGTTTGTGTGTGTGTGGTGTGATGACGTTTCTCTCTCTCGACAACAAAAGGGGATAGGGAATATATATGGCCGCGGCTACTGTGCTGCTAACTGCTTATACTGGAATATAAGCACAAGAAAGAGGAGGAGGAGTATATATAAACGGCGGCGGCAGCACGACGCCGTATACTCACACACAAGTCACAAGTAAAAGGAGCTGCTGTTACTTGCGGAAGAAAAAGAAGAAGGGGGAGGGGAGATTTTCAATATCGTCGACATACACACACAAGGAAAGAAAAGAAGGAGGACAAGGGCTGGCGTCGTCGTCGGCCAGCGTCGATATTGCATCCGATTTATAACCCTCACCCAGAAAATAGGAGCAAAGGGAGGAAGCCTATACACATGGAGGAGGAGGGCTGTGTGTGCTATATGCGGTTGTTGCCACCGTCTTTCGTCATCTACCAAAAGTTTCTTGGCCTATAACTATTGACATAGTCCCCAACCAACCCCGTAGGCCTAATACATAGGCCTGTGAACAATATTGATATACTTATTTAATCCCGAAACAAAAAAGAGTAGATGGCCACCAAATGTTCAAAATTCAGAAAGTCAAAAGTTCAACTTGAATTTCCCGCCAACTGTCGAAATTTGAAAATTTTTAAAAAAAGGGGGGAATTACAAATAAAAAAGTGTCGATTGACATTTGAAAAAATGAAATTCAATGCCACTTGAGATGTTGATGCTTTTTTGATTAGGGGGGCGCTATTTAGTAGTTAACATCGTGAGAGAACAATACCCCTGCAACCAGATGGCGGACAATGGAACAGCACACAAGAAATTTCATCTATTAAATGAAAAATGGTTCTGCATAGAAAATAATAAATAAAAAAAGGCCCAAAATCGCTGCTGTTGTTTGTCCGGCAACCCCCTACGTACAAAACGATCGTCAAATGGACCGATCAAAAGGGGATTTTGAACTTTTCAAGTGGCCGCGGTCGATTTCTCTCTCTACTCAACTCAACTCAACCGAATGGCTTCCCAAAAACTCGATTGCAGCACCAGGGG
Organism: Daphnia pulex; assembly: GCF_021134715.1. Classification (NCBI taxonomy): domain Eukaryota; kingdom Metazoa; phylum Arthropoda; class Branchiopoda; order Diplostraca; family Daphniidae; genus Daphnia; species Daphnia pulex. The sequence continues at coordinate 1,850,376 of NC_060025.1, read as the reverse complement.
TATATAAAGGGACACTTGAATAAGTGGTTCGGGTTATACAACACACAAGTGACCCTATTCACATACACACACTACTTGTGTAAGACCCCCTCCTCCTCAGCTCTAGCGTGTGCTGACACCGATTGAAATCTAAACGCCTTGTAAAAAGAAAAATCAAATCCAATCAAATTTAAATCTTTTTTGTTTCCCCCTGGAAAGATTTTTCATCAAAAAACAATAAACAAAGATTCACCCAATCTGCGACGTAGATATATCCGAGATGATTAACAATCAATTTTTCTTTTTTTTTTTATTGTTTCATATCTCAGGGTTGGATGCGGTCGCCATGGAAACCCATCATTTCTTCATCAACTTTTTCTTTCATATTGCCAGTGAAATCGAGCGTGAAAAAAAGTAAAGAGAGAGGCCCCCCCCCCTTTTTCTTCTTCTTTCATCACGGCAACTTCTTCTTCTTCCGCTTATTTCCAGCTGCTGTTTCATCAAAAATAAAACAAGAAAAGTTTTCACCCTAGCTCCTCTTTTGTCTCCTCGACAACAAATTCTTTCTCCCGCAAAACCTTTCAGCCAGTGATGAGAGAGATCCAATATGCACAGGATAGTAAAAACCCCACTACCACATGTGTTATACATATAGGCTGGCAGCAGCATCTCTCTCTTTTTTATTACATTTCCAATTCGGCAATAAAACAATAGACGAAGGCTGCTGGGCAAACAAATGGCGGACCTCTGGTCATCACCTGGCCAATTTGATAAAATTTGATATCCCCCCTGGGCGCCCAGGTTTGTCTCTGTTATGTGTCAAATCAGCTGAAGACACTGGACACACGGCACGTGCGCAGGATAGATTGAAATCCAACACCCACACCACATGACCCCCGGCCATCGCTTCCTGATCTCTACTGTACCCCCACTAACTTTGAATCGCATCTATATAATAGATAGACGTAGATATCTATCTAGCCTTTTACTATATATGTAGAGTTTTGATTAAATCAGGACCGTGTAAGCGGGGGATGAGGGACACCACCTGCGTGTCCAATCATCCCTCCCCCACCCCTCCCCCCAGTTCCTCCTCCTCTTATTGTGTTGTATGTATATGTTTAGAGAGAGAGATCTATTAAACCCACCTGTTTTTTGATCGGCGACTATTATACAATAGAGAGGGGAGTGTCATCGTTCACGAGGGGAGGGTCACCCCCCTTCTCCAGTTATGATATGAGAGAGGGGGGTGACAATCGGGCATTTAAATAAAGCTGATCTTAAAGGAGACTTACGTGACAAATCCCTTGTGTGCTGTGCTGGCCTGGCCTGGACCCGTTTGGACGTCAGAAAAACAGTTGACACACGTCGAAACGAAGTACGGCGACGAGCAGCTCTTCATTTCCGCCCGTTTGGGGTTACGCAATAAAGTCGGTCGGCTAGAGAGCGCTGGATAGGCCTGCATATAGGAGAAAGGGATAGTGTGTAAGTAACAATGGGCAATATATGAAAAGATGACGTTGAAAAGGACGAGGCTAAGAAGTCGAAGGGATCAAAATGAGGAAGCTCGGGATTATTACGTCACACAAGGGGCGGAAATGTCAGTTAGTATATTGACCTGCTGGAGAGGAAAAAAGTGAGACATGTATACAATTCGAGAGTGAATATATAATCTAGTCTGTGTTGCACACTGGATTTGAATCTATACAATGTCAGATTTGATTCCGAGTTCAGAATTGACCTACAGCTGTAAGTCAAGTCTATTCGAATAGAAGTAGATCAGAAAGAATTGGATTAAGTTTAGCTGATCAATGCTATTCAAATCTTCTTACCAGTACTAGTATTTTTTCATTCAAGTACAAATGCACTTAACTGCAGCACAAGGTCTGATTTCGCTCAATGTAAAAAAGTTAATAGTATTAGTGATTGTATTAGTTTATGAATGTGAACACTGTAATATGTTTTCTAAAGTTGGTGGTTGTTTTCCACGTAAACTTGTAAGAACAACACTGCACACTGCAATGATTTTCTGAAAACTAATTTTATGTAACTTCACAACTTTAATTACTAAATCATTTCCAAATTTTCAACTTACAAGTCTAAAAGTAAAGTGCAAATATGATATATTGTGCTTGTACCAATAAGATGTTTCACATATCAAAATGATAACTTTCCAGATTGACTTTAACCTTTTTTTAAACTTAAGCAATATAAAAATTGAATTTCAAATTGAATTGAATTACTTCCAGCTGAATTTTCGTTTTGCTTCTTCTTAAACAAACGTAAACGTGGTCTCATTTTCGAAACAAAAGAACAGCAGACGACACTTTTTCTTCAAACAGCTGTCTTTGAGAAAACCATTTTAAAAAATCAACCCACCCTCTAAATCCAAACCGCAAAAACGTCGAAAGCGGATTAATCACCAGCGTTCGACATCCGCTGCACGGATCACGCTTTTATTCCAGCCTAAAATAGTTGGTATCATTACTTAGTCCCTTCTGCAAAACTAAAAAATTTGCCACCAAATAACATAAAATTCTATTTCAATCTGCCCTGAGGTCATTCTACGCCCGACTATAATAAGTCGTATCGAAAGATATTCGTCACGCAATACATCAAAAGCCGGACCCCGTTCATCGGTCATTTTCCACCTAGTTGGGTCTTATACAATAAACATTCAATGTGTATATGCTGCATGCATGTATGTAGAGCTGCTAAGCTGTGCCTTATGTTATTTTTATGTTTGACGGAGCTCTATACTGCTCCTGCTGCTGTGTGATCTCTCTCTGATCTCGACGTTGTTTTTTGTACATCTCTCTGGCCCGTGTCGGCTGCGCAATCTTTGATATGTTCCGTATCAGCACACACATAAGGAGGGAGGGTGATGGTGAACACGTGCGCAGCCATCGACGTCCCTTTCTCTCTACTACAACAAGACAAGAGATGAAACGAAAAAAGGGAAGCGGAATATATAGCAGCGTATAATATAGGAGGGGGGGACTGGGGGTGGATATGAATTGATGATGTCACATATTAGCGTGACCGTATCGGCGTGAAAATAGCTCCCCCCTAGCTCTTATAAGGGCCCATACCGAATGGCGCGCTCGTATAAGTTATTTCATCCGAAACAAAATTTTGACAGTCGGAATAAAATGGCGCGAATTTTTCCTTTTTTCAAATAAAATAAAAATTCGACTGTGTCCGCACTGGTTATGTGTCTCTTGAAGACATTTCCAGTTATTATTATTACTGCTGGCCGGGAAGAAAACACGGAAGAAAGAAAAACATTCCGAGAATATAATATGGGACCCCCTTGTGCAGCAGCAGCATCTGTGACGTCGGAAAACACACTGGCCTTTCACTCGCCATTTGGCTGGGGGAATGTGGGACTGCTGGGCCGTTACAACAAGGGAGCAGAGAGCTGCTGGGCGAGTGTGTGTATCCGTTGACAGCTCGGTGGGTGGCTAGCACGTGATCATCGACCGAACGAGTTACTACACACACAAATACTCGCGCCGGACTTGTGCGTGGTGTCGACTTTATAAGTGGAAGAAACTGCTGACCTGTGACGACAGATTTTGTCGTCACTTTTTTACGTGGTTAAAATGAGAGGGGGACAACTAATTTTTCTTTTTTTCCAACCCGGAAGTGGAGAATTTGATGAACTTTTTTGTATTTTCTCTCCGCTGGGCACTTTGGAAGAAGATTTAAATTCGATTGAAACTCTTTCCGTGTCACTTTCGAGCCTCAGGTGATAATGAAGTGGCAGAAAGGCTTTTCTCGACTAGGAGCTTCTAACTCCTTTAGTTCGTCCGAAATATTCAAAGAAATAAAAAGGTAGACACTCGAGACTTTGAAATGATGTCAAGCCTCAGTGTTGTAACAGCTCGTCGGGGGATCTATATAATATCAAAAGAATCGTTACTACCCCCTCTATCAATGCTCCTCAAATCGGCACAGGGGTGGATAGATTTTCTATATTTTATCGACGGTCGAATGAACTGAAATGTCGACAAACACAAACAAACTTTGATGCTACCCCACTCCAAAGCCCTTTGCCTCTATATGCCCCTCTGTCTGTCTGTCTATCTGTCCTGTGTGTGTGTGTATCGCTTTTATATCAACACAAACAAACGCAAACACACGACGACGACGGCGGCGGCGGCGGCGGGAGAGAAATGCAAAAGAGACGGGCACTCATCGTGGGCAAAAAAGACGTGCGCTCGGCTCACAAAAGGGGCCGTGAGAAAAAAGTTGCGCAATCACACACACAAGAGAGAGAGAGAAAGACTAGATGATGAAGGATCGAAACAATCACAACAAAATGGCCGATGCTAAAAAACCAAAATAGAAAATAGAAAAAGGGGACGAGAGAAAAATGTGAATCCGGATGGATGGATGGATGGATATGTTTTGTTGATCCAGGCCGGCGGCCAAGTGTACAAGAGAGCTTCGTCGGCGACGTCGATATTGTTGACATTCTGCCCCCCTGTGCACATAGACGTCGTGCATGTCTGTGTAGAGAGTCTATATGTGTGTGTACATCCGTCGCCGTAGCCAAAGGCTATTTATTTGAGCGCCATTGATCAAGAAAAATCATTTCGACTCGCAACTATTCCTCCTCCTGATGCCGCCAGCATCAACTTTTCTAGACGAAAGATGATTGCAATCAAATTAATTGTTATTGGCCTAATATAAGGAGAATCAAATAGAACGGAAGTACAACCAAAAATAAAAAGGAGGAATAAAATTGAGCCTGGGAACGTGATTGGAAGGTGATGGGGGGGTTATAGTCGGGGTGTGCCGCCGGGAGTAATCGTTGCCAAGGTAGCGCTACACGCGCAAGGAGCAGTTCAGCAGCGCCATCCGCACACTACAATCCACGGCCGGCGGATGTCTAGGGCAATGAGCAGCTTCTAGGGGTCGCCTATTTCGAATGGACGTGTGAGCGCCCAAGTGAATGATTTTTCTTTTACTGGAATAAGGGAAAAAAGGGGATCAATTCTGTTCAAGTGTTAACAGGCGAATGCGAATGACCTCTCCCCGTCACATTGGCGTTTTCGTATACGGTGAGAAACATTCGATTCCTTTCGGATTTGGGCCCATGTTTATCGATATGGTTTCAATGAAATCAGTGATAAGCGGATCTTTCGGATACCGAACAATGAACATCGCTGATCTGTGTACGATGTAAAATGTTCCAGGATTTTAAATTATATGTAAGTAAGAGTGAATGTCGTAATTCGCTTGTTCCAAGTGACCTGTTATACACGATATTCCTATAACAGTTTGATATAAATTAAATCAATTATATTTTTTTATTAACAACCGAAAATTGTTTCGATAATCGAGGATCTTAAGTTGAGGGCCGGCAAATTTACTATCAGGGTCACACTGAGACTAAATTGTCGTTAATCTTTTATCGAACGATCTTGTAAAACATATGGATTACGGTCCTGAATATAAAGTACTTTCCATCAATACTGTTCTTATTGAACTAGAGACTAGAAAAGCGGTTGAAATCAAAAATTACCTTGTCCGATTAACAAAACAAATGCTGATTCCGTTGCCAATTATAATAGCAATTAAAGTTCATTGTTTAGAAGCCGCTGCAAAAGAGATTCAAGCCCATAGTGTTGGGATGCCAACGGGCGGACGTGACTGACCTCCTCCCGTCACATTTGCGTTTTATTTCGGCTATACGGAACATTCGATTCCTTCCGGTGTGGACCCATACTTATTTACCGATATGGCTTTAATGAAATGAAATCACGGCGAATTTTTGGATACCGAACGATGAACATTGCTAATCTTTACGCGTTGTAAAATATGTCAGTAATTTTAACTACATTGAAATAATGTTTGATAGTTTAAATTAACTTTTTCAAAGAGACATATTACGCATTGAAATTTCTATAACAGCTTTCTCTTATTAAAGACATTTTATCATTCTGTGATTCAGGTTCCGAAATCTACTGCTACACTCCATTGTCAGATTCAGATGGTCGCAATGACAATGGATTACCTGCAAATTTAACAACTTCTGGTTACAGATGATTTTTATTTACATTCGGTGCAGTGATTTCAGGAAATTTCTAATTAGAACGGATTTCGGTCCGCAATATAAATTGTCTGCATCAAAATGTAGAATGACCTAATCAGATCTCTGTCTATAGGTTGAAATCAATGGTTGTCTCGACCGATAAACAAAATGAATATTGTCTTCAATGCCAATTGCAATGGCGGATATTGTTCATTGATTAACCAAATACGCCAAGTCGGCACAATGACTGAAGGACACAAATTTTTCGATTTATTAAAATAAGATCTTCTCACCCATTGTAATTTTTATTAACTCGTTGTTTCAGGTGAGAATTGAGAAGCTTTGATTCTTCGGTTTTGTACCAATGTGTAACGTCATGGTTGAAATGAGAGCAAATAACGGCGGTTTTTGGAATATTGACAAATGAATATTGCCCATCTAACGGCGATGTAAAAGATTTCAGAAAAATTAACTTCATTGAAGTGCGACTGAACGTAGGAACTCACATTTTCAAAGAGACATGTCAGCTAACGATTATAAGACACCAACTTCCCTAATAATATATATTCTCATCTTCATTCGTTATTTAAGATCCGAGCATATCTTTATTCTTTGCATTAGGAAGATTATAAAATGTGGTAAGACATCTTAAAAATGCAATTTAAACAAAGGTTCACACACCTAATATGTTTATCTCGGTATTACGAAATGTAATGGATTACGGTCCAGAATATAAAATTTTGTACACCAAAATATTGGTTATTAGAAACGATGTCAATTAATTGGTTGAAAACACTGATAATCTTGTCCGATTAACAAAATGAAAATTATATCTATTGCCAATTGTAATGGCAAATAACGTTCATTGTTTAAATGTTTAAAGAGTGCGCTGCAAAAGAGGTTCAAGCAATATTGTTTGGGTACTAACAGGCGGGCGTGAATGACCCCTTCCCGTCGCCTTGGCGTTTTCGGCTATGCGGTGAGAAACATTCGATTCCTTCCGGTTTTGGGCGGTTTTGACCGCTTAAATTTAAAATAGTTTGATTTTTCTCTTTGAATAGCTCACGGTTGATTCAGCTAAATTTCTTCTTTATACATTTAAACAATGAACGTTAATTGCTATGGTTATTTTCAATAACTCGGTAGGTTTGGTGAGAAACAATCGATTGATCAGAGCAAATAACGGCGGTTTTTGGATTCCGAACAATGAACATTGCTCAACTATTGGCGATGCATATTACGTAAGAAAATTATACCATATATAGTAACATATATAAGTCGGTTTTGACCTTTCTAAACTCATATGTTAATCGAACACATTTAGACAATAGTTTACGTCATACTCCCCATTTTATTTAACAATCTTAGTCCCTCTCTCAATCCGGGTATCACACTCCACTACCATGCACGTAGGTTTAAAGGAGTGTGCACAAGTAGGAAACTGACCATGATGTCATGTGCGGTGTATTATTCAGTGTTAACAACTTCGGATTGAGTCAAACTATTCCTATTCAACTGGATTGCGGTCCGGAATATAAAATTATCTCTTATAAACTGTAAGACAATAAATTGGTCGTCTGTCACTCGGTTGAAATTAGTGATTTACTTGTCCAATTACAAAAATGAAAACAAGTATCAAATGCAAATTTGAATAGCGAATGGTGTTCATTAATCGGCTACGGTGAGAAACATTTGATTCCTCGGTTGGGAACCGATATGTGAAATCATTTCACGGCGATATTTTATGGACTAGGTTTGATGATTCTTCTATGCCGATCAAGTTGGTCGTTTCTGTCGCATTGGCGTTTTCGGCTATCCGGTAAGAAACATTCGATTCCTTCCGGATTTGGACCCATGTGTATCGATATGGTTTGAATGAGAGCAAATCACGGCAGTTTTTGGATTCCGAACAATGAACATCGTTTATCAATGTGCGATGTAAATATGAAAAAATGTTTTACTACACCAATATAATATTTAAAGGTCGATATTGTGTGTTTGAAACATACATGTTAATCTAAGATATCTGGACAACTGATTGACTTAAACACAGAGTTGTCACTATAAATCGAATTAGTCTATCATCCTGTCAACAGCAGATGATGAATGAAGAGACTTAGCGTAGAAAGACCGTTGTTCTTGAAATTTACCTAATGCGTACGTAATACGTAATTCAGCAGATCTCAAGATATAACAGATCGGACTCGGCTTGATATCTGAAAAAAAAAACGAATCACGGTTCGGAATATAAAATATCTCGGCTTATTTATCTGACAAATAGCATCGAACGCCTGTCTATCGATTGAAATCAATTAATATCTTGTCCGATAAATAAAATGAAAACTATTTTCAAAGCATTTTGCTATGCAAATAATGTTCATTGATTAACAAAAGACATTTTTCATTTGGCATCAAGAAAGAGTGAAACTATTTACGAATCTTTTATCAGCTGCTCACCGTTATTGTTTTTAATACCTCGGTAAGTCTTAAACAACAAAAGGTTTGAAAGAGAATCGCGCTGCTATATTAATTAAAGTGAAAAACCGAATGCATTTCCTGATCGGTGAAAAAATACCGTAAGAGATAAATCGCCCAAGGAGACATATATCTGTACACTTTCTCCTTTTTTTCAGCATCAGGAGTTAAAACTTAAAAATCCCTAATTGATTGTGGAAATCTTTCCTGTGTCGTATACTGAATAAATGAGCCTGAAAAACCATTAAAAATACTACACGATACATTTGGAGGATGCATTATCGGGTGTATTTAAATTACTCCTTCTAATAGTTAATGAGGAATAATTTTGGTGGTCCCCCATTTATCGTTCTCTTTATTCATAAGTACGTGGTTGTTAATGCAACTATGCCACTGGTCAGTCAAACTCATTTTCACCATTGGTGATGTCTGCCACTCAATCTAAGTTAAGGGCTCACAGTCATTAGTGGGGACTAGATTCTCCGCCAAATCCTAAAATGGATAATGAGTTCGTCTGATATCCGCAAACAACTGGTTGATTCAGCCGGAAAATAAACACATATTCATTCTGCCATGAGTAAGCAAGTAGGAAACAAGATAATCCACATAAAAAAAGACTGTGATGTCTTTTTTCACAGTCACACCCACTCCACGGGGGACTTAATTAATCAACTGACGATGCTCACTAATGCAAGTTATCAATAATTATTCTGATTGCCAACGGCATCAATCATTTGTGAAACTGAGCCTAGCAGTGACGTCAATTTTCTTCGTGAAAATATTTGGAGGCCATCCCGGAGACCATGTCCGTTATTAGAACTGCCGGGTTCAGTTTATTAGAAGAAAATCTTTTCTGAAAGATTTTTATCAGAGATTGTCGTTTCGTTTACCCAATATTAACTCATTTTAGTTAACACGCAAAATGTTAACACGCACAGGTGAAACGTATCTTTTTCATGCGCTATTTAAAACGTTTGAAAAAATTCGTTAAAAGAAACAAGAAATGTTATTACAAGTAATGAAATTCAGCTCTACGGGGATGCTTTTCTCAGAAAGTGTACCCAAGGCATCCGCCTATGTATCATAACGGTGAAAACTTAAACATTCTTCGTTAATTTAGATATTACTACTGTCACGTAACTAATTTAATATAGATTTTAAACGAGCATTAAAAACCAATACATAACGTAACGACACATTTGAAAATCGCATCATCGTACGAATGCATACTACGTCCCACTAAACAGTAAAATGGAATAATTTTGCTCTTACCATCTCAACGCACATTATATTTAAATAAATTATTATTTTTTTTAAATCTACAACAAATCACCAAACTCGTGCTGGTCTGTGCCATCTGATAAACAAAATGACTCCACATGGACCATCAATCTCAATTGTGCCTCTTGAGGCTCAACCTGAGAAAACCGAATCCCATTGTCTATCAGATGGATCTCGATTACGAGTAAGGTGTTCACTTAGTACAACCGGTATTGGCATCCGGAATATCAACACAAAATTTGTCTGTTGTGAGCTGACAAATTTGTAAAACTTTGATCAACAAAAAAACTTTTAATAGCCCTATAGATGACGTTCACAACTACTTGACGGGATTCTATTTATATCATTTTACCTTGTTCACTTCATGCAAGATACTAAACAAATGTGGGATTATAAACGGCGATTATTATTTGAAAATGGGCACCACAATCCACGGCCGGCGGATGTCTAGAGCAATGAACAGCTTCTAGGGTTTGCTATTTCAAATGACGATGAGCGCCCGAGTGAATATAATATTTGTTTACCTCCCGGCTCCCGCTAAGGAATACGGAAAAAAGGGGGATTAAGGCATCAAGCTATTGTTCGGATGCTAGACAGGCGGACGTGAATGACCTCTTCCCGTCGCAATGGCGTTTTCGGCTACGGTGAGAAACATTTGATGGAATGAAATCAAAACCTGGCGATTTTTTCGGATACCGGACAATGAACATCGCTGATCTGTTGTCGTTGTTACATAATACTTCATTAAACTACTTTTGGTGTCAAATTTTATTGTCGACGTTGACTGATTCTAAGGTGCATGCTGATCAATGACAATTCGACATAAGATGAGTTTAAGACAATTGATTTACATTCAACATGCGTTCAAGTTCGTATACAATCATACAATATCAATTTAATTGTATTTCATCAAACAACAATTTGATGGAAGATAATGCGATCTTGAGGAAAGATTTTTGATTTACTGGATTGCGGTCCAGAATATAAAAGTATATCCATCTAAATGTTCGTCAACGAAGTCGGAAGTCTTCCAATTGGTCGAAACAAATTATCAGTTAGTCCGATTAACTAAATGAAAATTGTATCCAATGCCAATTGCAATAGCAAATGATGTTCATTGATTAACAGAATAAGTTTCTGCCGGCATAATGAAAGAGAGGACAATAAGTTTTCGATTATTTTATCAGATCTTACAACCGATTGTGTTTAATACTTCGTTAAGTCTTAAACAACAAAAGTTTGAAGAGAATCGTGCTAATTAGGAATAAATGAATAAAGGGGATCAATAGTTCGGATCGGAACAGCCGGACGTGAATGACCTCTTCCCGTCGCCTCTACGTTTTCGGCTATACGGTGGGAACATTCGATTCCTTCCGGTTTTGGACCCATGTTTATCGATATGGCTTGAATAAAATCAAAATAGCGGCGGTTTTTCGGATACCACATAATGAACATCACTTGTCTGTTTGAGATGTTTCATATACTAAAAAAGTTTATTACTTTGAAGTGAGATTGAATGTTGGTATTCACTTTTGCGAAGAGACATATTAGTCGACGGATAATTGACAACAAATACGGTTGTTAAAGACAATTTAAACTTAGTTCTTGTCGACACGAGATCAATAACAGATTTGTCCAACGGATTTGAATGACCTTGAGCTAATGAACTTTGAAAACGTCAGTGCCCACGGGAATTGTTCAGACCCATCCTGAAAGATGTTTCGATCTCGGACTCACAAATCGAAATGGATTATGGTCCAGAATATAAAATTGTCTCTATCATATTGTTTAATAATAAAACGGATGTCAATTAATCGGCTGAAATCACTTGTTATCTTGTGCGATAATAAAAACGAAAATTATATCCACTGTCAATTGCGAAAGCGAATAGTGTTCATTGTTTAAATATTTAAAGAGAATCGCGCTGCTATATTAATTAAAGTGAAGAACCAAATGCATTTTCAGATCGGTGAAATAATAATTAAAAAAAAGTTAAGAGACAAACACCCAAGAGGTATATTTACCATTTCTCCTTTTTTCAGCATCAGCAGTTAAAACTTTAAAAACTTCCTAGCTGATTTTGGAGATAGTCCCTGTGTTGTATACTGATTAAATGAGCATGGGAAACCAATAAACATACTTGACGATGCATTTGAAGGAAGCATTAACGGATGTATGATTCTTACGTCTCATAATCTTTTATGAGGAATAATTTTGCTATTACCCGTTTATCCTTCGTTATATTCATAAGTGGATGGTTGACATGCTATCAACAATAGTCGTACTCGCATCGAGAATAAATAATTTGATGTCTATTGACAAATTGATTTTCATCTTCTAACCGAAGAGTACACGACATTTTATTTATTATCTTTCTTACGAGTTCGAATAAACGTCCTTAAAGCCGGTATAGTAGCATCACCCGGAATATAAAAAAAGTTCAGTCTGACATAAGCCAACATATAACATACAATACTTCACAACACATAATCCTGATGCACCCTTATAATGACAGTCACCATTTCTCGACGGGGGAATTTTAAATCAGTTGACGATGCTCACTAGAGCAAATTGTCAAAAATTATTTAGAAGACACTCATCAAGAATTTGAATAAGTTCTTTTTTAACTTTGCGCAACAAATTGGGAAGTTGCGATGCATATGCGTCAAGATGTTACGCATAGGTTACATGCATAGGTTAAAACGTATTTATTTGTCATGAGCCATTTAAAAAGTTTGATAACGTTCGTTAAAAGAAACAAGAAATGTTATCACAATGCAATTGTGCTCTTAAGGTGATGTTTTTCTCATAAAGTGTCCCCCAAGGCATTCGTCTCATGTATTATTATGGTAAAAACTTTGAAAATGCCTCGTTGATTTAGATATTATTATTGTCACGTAATGATTTGAACATGGATTTTAATCGAGCATTAAAAACCAATACAAACGTAACGACACATTAGAAAATCTCATCATCGCACCAATGCATTCTACGTTCCATTGATCAGTAACAAGGAACTGTCTTACTATTTCCTACTTTAACGAACATTACATTTAACATCTGCTATTATTTTTTTAGACCTTAGAACTTCACCATATTCGTACGGGAGTAGTGAAGGCACAAAAGAAAAACATTGCTCCATTGCATCAGCCTGTAAGCCCAAGCAACTTACCGGACACATAGGACTCACAGTACGAATTGGGAAATCACTTTCAAAATACGGTACTCACATCCGGAATATCAACACAAAAATCGTCTGTCATGAGATAACAAATTTCGAACACTTTGATCCACCAAAAATGACTGTTGAGACATCTTGATGTCATTCACAACTACTTGACGGGATACTATTGAAAATAGTTGACGATGCTCACTTCATGCAACATATTAAAATAGACAACTGTGGGGATTATAAAGGGCGATCATTATGTAAACATGGGCCTAGCAATGACGTCAATTTTGTTCGTCGAAAAATAAGGCGTTCGTCAAGAGCTAAGGGTAGAGGCTACGCTCATTAGTATACTGATGGGTTCAGTTTCTTTTTACTTAGAAAGTTTCCCCAAGGCATCCGTGTTATACCTGTACATGGAATAAAAAGTCAGCAACGGGGAGATAAACATAAGTTACGATTCTTTTCAGTTACGCAACAAACGGGTGGCACCATTCGCCAACTATTTAAAAAACAATAAGCAGAACGTACTGACATTTTTCAACCCGTTTATCGACACAAATTTTAAACTTTGATAAAACCCCAATTAGCGGATTATTATTAGGCTATTCAACCCAAGGCAACTTGAGCTGAATGCTCAAAAACAAAGGAAGAAAAGCACTGCTTTATTATTTACATTGTTAAAAAAAAACTTTCGTCTAATCACTGAAAGTTGTGGCATGACACATTTAATGACATACCGTACCGACGGCTTTTTTATTTTCAATCAGTTGAAGTCCGGAAGGCGAAAGGGATTGTTACGCAATACGCGGAAACGGGAACATATGATAAACGCAGTCATCCCTGCTCTCCCACCTCAAAAATTCCCAATTGCATCAAAGGACCAATAATATCAAAGAAGCGCAATCCTTCAAATTCCATAACGTTCAACGTAACGTAGTTTTTGACAAAAAATTTATTTAATACTTTACGGAAATTGACGAAAAAATGTGGACGATTCATTTCCGGAGGTGTGGTATGAGGGGAAGGACCACGGGCTCAACTCGGACGTTTTATTTTCAAGAAAACCGTGACGTACCAACACAATTCATTCACTTCGATTGAACAATAAAATTGTTTCGCGCGAAAAATTAGAATTTCCGACGGTGAACATTGATGATCTAATCAAAGCCCTGCGTAAATTGTGAAATTATCAAGTTGAAACGAGTCCGTTACAGAGGCACGGTTGTTCGAATAGAGGAATTCAAACCAATTAAAGAGAGAGTAGGGGAGATTTAAAAGAAATCATGTTCACATTGACTAACAACAACTGCAACAACAACTGCCTACAGCAAAGTCATTCCAAGAAATAAGATTTCAGTTCGGAATTCGTCAAAATTAATTTGATGCTTCCAGCAGCAAATTGAATTCCGCATTTCACTGAAAATTCTTTAATGGATGTGCTTCAGGCTACCCAAACCTAACAACGATTAAAACTAAAACGATTATAAACCTTACAACGACGGAATGATGATAAACGAAATATAAATCTTTACGCTACACACAATCGTGGTAATACACGGTAGTTATCTGGTATTAATGCGGCAGTCAGTGGTTCATCATTTACTCAACAACGCTCATTATTCTGATTGCAAAAAATACTACGTAGTAAAATGAAGTTTTTGAAAAGTTTTCCTTCCATATTTTACGGTGTTTTTTACGCCACGGGAAAAAGTGGATGATTTATTTGAGAGGTGTGGTAAGAGGGGAAGGACCACGGCCTTAACTCGGACGTTATATTTTCACGAAAACCGTGAAGGAGACATTCGTCACTAACTTCGATGGAATAAATATTATTGCTACGCACGAATAATTAGAATTTCCGACAGTGAACATTGACGATCTAATCAAAGTGTAACAAAAATTGAGAAAGTATCAATTCCAATGGAATTAGCTACGGATAGACAATTAATTGAAATGTTTTATTCTAGTCAATGTTAATAAGATAAGAGGAGGTTCATAAAGAGGTGATATTTTCATTTGCTTTATCAAGTATCAATGGCTAAGTCTGATTGAAGATATTTTATTGAAATTTTGAGAGCAAAATTTCAATTTTAAATAACTATGGAGCCTTCACCGAACCAGCCTATGATTACATCTAATTAAACTGATTATATATCAGAATAATAAACGTTACGACGACGTCAAGAATGTTAACGAAATGCATAGCACATAACTTCACACCATTTTAACTATACAAGGTTATTATCATGTATTGATACGTCAATCAGTGATTTTTAAAAAGCTCAATAACGCTCATTATTCTGATTGAAAAAAAATGTTATAACCGTCAGCGAAATTGAGAAATTCTTACTAACGTCAATTACTCCCCTTCAACAGATTTGCGTCGCAGCTCGCCGACAGTTGCAACTTTCCCGTAATCCTAGACGATAGGTCACGATACAAATAAAAAGACCTCGCAAAAAAACTCAACTTTCACTCATCGCTGCTTGCATCTTTTGACTCGGATAACAAGGACAACAAGAAACCAATGAAGTCGATCCTCTTCGTGGGAAAAAATCGAATCCTAGCTGCGTTGTCCACTTTGAGAGAGAAACAACCTACGCCACGAGTATTGACATTGGTAGCCTACGGGTCGTTTTAGACATTTCCCACTTTTGTTTTTCTTGGCTTGCTGTCGACTTGTCCCATTTCGGGTATAGTAGATCCTTTTTCATTGACTCTCTTTCAACAAGCGACTCAAAGTGTTTATATTATGTGTATGTACTGTACACACACACATATAGAATATGAGAGGAGGGGGATGCTTGTGTGTACGACAGAGTTTAAAGGTTGGCGGCAAACAATGGTTGACCTCCGCCAAACGATCGCTCGCTCTTTTTTCTCGCATCGATGTACAGCAGTATATGTGGCATAATAGGGATCAAAGTCTAGAAGGATCAATAGAGAGGGGGAGGGGGTGAGATTTTGATCAGCCCCCGGATTCTCTTGTTTGGGCCGGCCGACCGGCCACGCGACCCGATGAACTCCTTCCCTTCGCCTCAATAGTCACAACAGGGCCGGAAAAACTCTTTTCACACACAGCGGGCGGGGGGTGATCCGGAAAACTGTTGAATTGTCGGAGCAACCAATGGCCCAATTTATCGCCATATAAAGTCAAAACACCTCATCAATATCCTCTATCCTCACTCCCTTACCCCCCCGGCAAGCTACTCGCCTTCATTAACGAATTCAGTTCAAACAAATGCGCAAATATCCCACGATGTCGACGCATAAAATTATTATTACGGAGGGTGAGTGCCCATCAAAACAAGTATAGGAGAAAGTCAATAGAAAGTCATGTTTAAAAGAATTTGAATATTGAAATTTATACAAGGTTCTCAGTTACGTAATGGTGAGACAAAAGGGGGTCGTATGGCTTGTGTATGCGCCAGTCTTAAAAATAAAAAATAAAATAAACGGCAACTGTAACCCACTGAATGACATGCCAAGTTGCTAATGGCCTACGGTGGTATATAGATGGGCACGGGCCGAAAAACAGGCGGCCCTGTTTCCAGTCAACAGAGTTGGCAGGGACCCGTAGGAACAAACAAAACAAAAAAAAAGAGGAATATATAGCCTAGTATTTATTATAAGCCCTTGCCCCAGTATATAGGGTCACGTGACTGGCGCACGCTCCAGAGTCTTTTAAACACCAGCCAACGACGCAGCAAGCGGCGCAGTGATATTGGCCTTTCCCCTCCTCTTCCTCAGGCGTCGGCGTCGTTCGTATAGGAGGGCATGTTCTCTCATATCGCTCTGTATGTGTATTTCGACGGAGCAAAACAGACTCTTAAGCGGGGAAGCAAAAAGGGCTACTGCTGATCCTTCTCCCCCCTCCCATTGCATCCCCCCCTGGCTTTATTTATTCATCCACCGGATCGCCCTTAAAAACACGTTTCCTCCATATCTTTCGATTGATTCCTCGCTTGTTTGTTAACTTGCAAACTGACGTTATCTCTACCGATCCTTTTGACTCTAAGAGGCCTACAAGTCCTTACACATTCCAAAATGGCGCCACTGCGGGGATTATATCTGAACATTTCGGGTTATTTTCAAAATGATTTAAACAAACATGTTAGATACTAATTGAATTAAAAAATGGCGACTAGCGGAAAAATCAAATTGTTAACGGCTGACAAAATTTGTCTTTTTCATTATTATTCCAGCTGGGGTCCAGATGGAAAACAACAACCGAAAAATTGCGTGTCTCTATTCACGTCAGATATCCTTGCGAGAGGAGAGATGGTACGACACACAAAACATCCATCAACTCAGTCACGTATGCGAGATAGAATATAGGCGGCAACTACACACCATGACGGATGGAGCGCGGCCATCATCAATCTACACGGAAATCAAACCACACCCTCTTGGGTATTACAACAACAACAAAAAAAAGTAGACGCGCAAGTGTTGGCAGATGTTTTACTCAAAGAAAAAACAAGTGAAATTCTGATGGTAGACGTGATTTATGCTGCTTTTCATTTGTCAAAATAAAATAGGCGATCATCATTGATTTATTCGACTCGCCTATTTATTTTCAAAAATTGTGTGGGAAAAAAGCCCAAAATCTGGATTGCCAACGCCACCTGGCGGTGAAAAAAGAAAGATGGTGCTGACAACCCGTCAAAAGAGTTGACAACAACAGAAAAAGAAAAACCAGTACTTCTAGTCGCCAAGTATCCGGGTGGGCTTGTTTTTTTTAATTCTGCCGGATTCAAAAAACTTCTTTGTACTGTGTTGGACTGTTGGATCGGTTCGTTACGAAAGTGTTCTTACTGGAATGCCGGAAGATGAGGCCTTCATCCAAAATTTGCCCACCGAAGTTCTTGAATATATTCTTGGACTCGTTTCGCCTTACAGTGATTTGCAATCGTGCAAACTTGTCTGCAAGAGATGGTTGGAAATCGTCCAAGGTATTCAATGTCGTCTTTGATTGTTTTTTTCCAGCTCGCTACATTCTCGATTTTTACTCAAACATTACAGATGTGGTCAACAAGCATCAAATGAGGTTTCACTCAAGTCTCAACGAAAACAACATTCACTGGGAAACCCTCCCGTCCACCCAGGACCTTTTCACAACGATATCAAGACGCTACTCACATGCTGCCTGCTATTATGGTATCGGGTCTCTTTGCAAATAAAAAAAATAATACTTTAATCTGCCTTCAATTCCCTACACAGATAATTACATGTATGTATTTGGAGGGTGCACATCAACCAATACTACATTCAACGACTTGTGGAAATTGAATCTCACAACAAGAAGTTGGGTGAGGCCGCTTCCTACAGGATCCTATCCTTCACCCAAAGCTTGTGCAACTTTAGTGTGTTACAAAGACTCTCTTATCTTGTACGGTGGATGGACACAGTCTTCCTCTTCCCCCCTCCACCAAGTAAATTTACTCAAAGTATTTGCATGGAAAAAAGAATGAACTTTAAATAATTGAAATTTTCAACAGGTTTGCCAACTTTTCAATGAGCTCAACATTTACCGATTAAAGACCAACAAATGGGACTATGAATACACACATCCAGCCCCACCTTCAGCTGCCGGTCACTCAGCAACCGTTCATGGCCATCATATGATTGTTTTCGGAGGCATCAGACGACAGCTGTCACTCGGGCAGCCATCACAGTAAGCTACTGTCAACAGTGGATTGAAATAAACATCAACAAACCTAACTCTATTGTTCTTTCAGGGAAATTTTGTGCTACGATCTAGAAAATAACTCTTGGTTTCAACCAGAAATCGATGAACCAAAACCGCAAGGTCGTTATGGACAGACTCAAATATCTTTAAATGAACACAATTTACTAATCATTGGTGGCTGTGGAGGTCCCAACAGCGTCTTTAATGACGTTTGGTTACTCAACATGGAAGGTTCGATTGACACAACTGTCAAACAAGATAATTTTTATTGAAAACAAGTATTTTCTTTTAAAAACAGGATTACGATGGCGATGGACGGAGCTGTCTGTGGAAAATCAAGAACATGGCGCGTGCCACATGTGGTGTTCACCCGGTTGCAAAGTGGAAGAAAAAGTGGTATTTTTGTGCCGAAGGCCAAACGCCCAGCAAGCGTCCAGTCCGCATCCGGCTTACGCATCACATTACAACATGTCTGCCCAGATTCGTGGTCGATCTGTTTGGGTTCCACCGGTCGAAAACCCACCAGCCCGCCCAAACAATAAGTAAACTAATGCTCGTTAAATTTCCGTAATAAGGTTACAGTTCAAATAACGTTATTTCAACCATTTCCAGTATACGCGTCCAAGACGAAAGAAACGTCAATGGAAATAGCAAAGGCGATTTGAATGCAAGGCGTCAAGAGGAGGAACCCAAGGAACCTGTGCGTGTTCACCCACGGCCAGGATCGAAGCCATCAATTCGGCCAAACGCAATGAAAAATCGAGGGAAACAACTGGAAGCGTTAAAGCAAATGGAAGAACGTATCCAGCGATTGCAGGTATCACGTTTTTACATTTACAAGGATCGGCATTTGATAGAAATTAACAAATTTGTTTACGCATTCAGGGAAAGGTACGTGAAATTCAACAAGACAAAGTGAACTCCTCCAACCAATCGTCGATGAGTCTGTGCCTGCTTGATATCAGTGAAGCTCTTACAAAGAATAAAGTTCGATGGTTACCACCGAATGATGCAGTCACAAGTGGACGCGGTTCACCTGAAGAAGCAGTGCTCTACTCCATTGTACACGGGCGAGGAGAATTGATTGTGTTTGGAGGCGTACAAAAGTTTATCGCTACACAGTCAACTACCAATTCGCCAGGCGGGCCTAACATTGTCTCAAATGCAGTTTACTTTATTCAAGCTCCTAAGTGCATCATCTGATGATGATGAGCAGTTTACTTGTTCTCTAATGACCATAGCTGTTTGTTTGCAGATTTGTACAATACCATAAAAAGACGTTTGTTTGCCAACTGGACTAGTATGAGATTCATTTCCTACCTTATTGGTGCACGTCTGAGCTGAGCTGGAAGATAAGATGAGGTAGCCATGCTGTTGAGGAGACGTTGACAAATACCAGATGTAGATGTAGATGCACTAAAAAAGACGAAAGATTGTATTAGAAAGGAATGAAGACAATACGCTCAAAAGATTGAAGTGAAATGCAATGAATGTTCTAACACGATTTAGAGCAAATAGAAAAGTAACAAAAGACCTAGGCAAAACAATTTACATCATGTGGTCAGCATGTGGTTGGGCCTACACATGCTACTCTAACCAAGAAAAGTTTCTGTGCATTTATCTTATCTAGAATCAAACCAGACGACCATATTAGAGCCAAATTAAAACAGCAGTTTAATAGAATCTTGCCAAATATTTGCAATGGGTTTTTAATTTACTGGACATTGAAGTATTAAAATTTAAACCACTCAAACCATGCTTGTGCTTGGAAATCATTCTGAAAAACTATCACGTTTCAAACTACTCAAACCACAATGTCGAAGTTTGCCAATCGTGCATAAAATTAGAGGAATAGATGAATTAGTTTTTGTTTTTATTACGTTATTCTCGGAAGTAGTTTCAATGTTTCATGTGTTGGCGCCCTTGACGAGAATTCTTTTGGGAATCCAAATCAAATGGGACTATGGGAGGAGCTCCACACGTTCGGTGCGTCATCAAGTGGCAGACTGAACTTGTTGGAAACTGGAACTTGTTCTTGTTCGTCGTGCGGTCGTGGCACCTGGTGAGATTTAAATTTTGTTTTGCATAATTTTCTGAGGATATATTTTTAAAAAGCAAAATTCGTGAGCAATATGTCCCACAAAAATAATCAATGATTAAAACAAAAGAATTTTTTTTTTTCCAAATGTTATCTTCTGCTGCCCATGAGAGGATGCTGTATAAAGCAACCGTGCATAAAAATCGATAAAAATATATGTTAATTGGCGAACTGGAACCCCCTAAATAATAAAACCCACCAATCACTAGTTTCGATATATTGAAGGGTGACTGCACGAACTAATAGCAACCAAATTTAGAAGCTGCTTTTTTCGTGAGTGCGTTTGTTTTTCAATGTTATCATCCATCTTTCGTGAAAAAAAAAACTCGTTTCACTTTCCCCACTGCTTTTTGTCCTTCTTTAACCTTCTTCAACCAGACACAGACAGGTAGCTGGTAGTGGTAGCTAATATAATACCAAAAGTACAAAGTTTCAGTTATCATCCAACTTGACTTTGAAACCAATGTCTTTTCCTTTGCTCCCGTTCTGTAACTCGGCAGTTTATTACAGAAACACTCGTTTAGAAAATATGATAGAGTTTCGACTTCCGATTCGTCGGTTGTCTTTTGTGTCGCTTCTTGTTGGAGCCATTTTCGGATGTTGTCTAAACTCATTTGTACTCCAATCTCTCCAAGTGTATGTTTTATTTTCATTCTTCATTTCTAATTTACAAAGCTAAATTTTATCATTTTTTAAATTAGATTGTTCTTTGAAGACATCACCCCGGAAATCTCACTGCCATACGAAAATGAAACTTTGACAGAAACGCCAATCGAATTCAAGGAATTCCATCCAGCGGTGGAAAAAAGGGAAGTGAAAGATGAAGGTGTTGCCAAGGATCCGGTAGACCTTTACGACAAAGTGCGTGTCTTGTGCTGGATTATGACATCCCCCGAAAATCACGAAACAAAAGCTTTAGCCGTAAAAGAGACGTGGGGCAACCGCTGCAACGTTATTCTGTTTATGAGTTCAGAAAAAGGTTTAAATCAAATATTCTTACCAAGATTTAATCTAAAGAATAATTTTGTGTAGATTCCAAATTGCCTTCAGTCCAATTGCACGTGAAAGAAGGCCGAATTCGACTATGGGGCAAGACTCGGGAGGCATTCCGCTATGCCTGGGATCGATATAAAAATGAAGTTGACTGGTTCCTCAAAGCGGATGACGACACGTATAATTCCCAACAAACTTGTTCTGTCTTCATTTATAATTATTAATGAGACTGACTTTATTTTAGATATGTTATTGTTGAGAACCTGCGCTACTTTCTCTCGGCCTTTAACGCATCAGAGCCTATGTGGTTCGGTCACAAGTATAAGACTAATGTAACGGCGGGATTTCACAGCGGCGGCGCTGGTACAGATAAAAGATTTAATAGATACAAATCAAAGTTTTAATTTGTTTTTGTTTTTTTTCTTTTTATAACAGGTTATGTCTTGAGTAAAGAAGCTACTAGAAGATTCGTTCAAGAAGGGTAAATAATATAGCTGGCTATTATTAGACGATTATAAAAGGCTTGTCTGAAATAGTTACATTCTTTCTGATTATTTGTTTCGACCTAATTAGTTACGACAATCCGTCGGCCTGTAAAAATGACCATGAAGGAGCGGAAGATGTTGAAATGGGTTTGTTTCGTCAAGAAATAATTTACCATTAATAACACAGAATTAATTCATTTGATTTTACAGGAAGATGCATGGAAAGTTTAAAGGTTTTGACTATGGATACTAGAGATTCTAAAGGAAGAGGACGATTCTTCCCTTTCCAACCAGACAGATTTTACTTTTCTCGTAAAATTACCAACTATTGGTACTGGAAATTCGTTTACTACCCTCCATTAATGGTACGCTTACAAGTTTATAAGCTTTAAGCGGTGGAATTATTTTATGAAATTACTGTTGTATATTAGGGTCCTGATTGCTGTTCGGATAGTACCATATCTTTTCACTACATCGATCCAAAGATGATGCACTTATTGGATTTCTTCTTCTACAAAATTCGTCCTTACGGGATCGTCGATCACCGACCTGCTACCCCGGAGCCGCCCCCGGATTTAGAATTGACAGCCACTCCTTGGTACGCTCCTAACGAAACCACTAATAATGTTGGCGGCATCCCAATGATTACACAGAAGAGAAATGCAGAAGACAGCCGCCTTAATTATGCCGAAGAAAATGTTATTGAGGAGCAAGAGGCAACAGCAGACCAGCAGCAGTTCCCAACCGATTATAATCGATACCAAGTTCAGTCAGCCGGAAGGATCGACCGACAGACTTCCACGCTCAAGCCACATCCGGATTCAAATCTAACCACCCATTCTCGGTTCATTAGAAGGAAAATTGAATTGGAAATTACTAATGTCCCCGTGATTCAAAGCACTTATTCACAATTAAAGCTCAGGGAAAATGGCACAATTTCAAATGCCACTCCCAAAAGGTTTAAAGTGCCTTTTGAACGGAAAACATTTCATCGGAATATTACGAAGATGAACGCACCTACCACGGAGCCAGTAATTGTGATCCCGAACGTTTCAGTGGCAAACCAAAAGTATCCTATCAATAATAAGAGAAAAGCGTATCGAAAGAAAGAGTCTATAGATTTTGAAAAATTATATTTAAAAGAGAAAGGCAGGTTGACTGATTTGTGAGATAATAATTTGTGTTCAAAAATACTTGTTTGTCTGTGGGCTTTTAACGCTTTTAGTCTGGAAGAATAATTGTTGCTAGGCGTTGTAAGGTTACTATATCTATATGAAATCCCAATTATTCTTTATTTTACTTCGCTATTAATAAAATAAACATTTAAAACAAAGGAAGGTGCTCTTCTTAGTTCTAATAGCCAAGCGACAAAGTCAATCAAGAATATTGCCAGACACAGCTCGAAATGTTGCAGAGAATTCATTCTTCTTTTTACAATATTTTCTTGGATTGTAAACTCGTTTTCCTGTTAGTCAACATTTACATAAATCCTGCTGTGTAACGTTAATTGAAGGTCATAGAGTCAACTACCTCAGCTGAGTACATTTTTTTCCCCGGTATGTCAACAACTCGCCGTCCTGGTTATCAAGAACCAGAAACATACCATATATGATACAGTAGCCAATCTATCTTGTATTCAAGCTCAAATGCTAATTCGGCTGGCTGATTTCGTTCCGTTTTGAACGCAGTACATCCCAGTTTGATGTTGGGCGTTTCTTAATGTTGAAACCAGCTGCTGACGTACACAAGGGGTGAAGCTTTAGTTGTAATTAACTTTGCTACTCTGTGCACTAGACTGAAAGTCAATCGGAAGACGTTTCCCGGGAAAATTCAAATGTCACCCGACAAGCGATAGGACATCAGCGCACTAATCTAATAATGGTGCTATATAATTTAAAAATTAAAACGAATACATACCAAATAAACTAAAATACCATATAAATGATGAGGAAAACAACACGGTCGTATTGAGATTATATATGGGACAGAACCCGATTTATTGAGTAAAAGTACGAAATTTAAAACAAAACCAAAGCGTAATAATGAAAGAAACTGAACCAGCCCTACTTTAATCGATAATGGTCAACTTGCTCGGCTGTCTCCATCGCAACGCACCGTAAAGAAATGGCGACTCATTTAAGGGTAATTAAACCCCCTGTCAAGGTAGTCAAATGTTACACTGCCATGTAGGTGAGGACAACCTACTTCTCCGACTGTTAGAGGAGTTGTATTGTGTAAGCACTTTCGTACTTCCCAATGACAAATCAGCTCGTGCAGTTCAAATTATATTCAGAAGTCCCCACGCATAACAGTGACCACCAACTCCATTGACAGGTTCATCCGCCATTCCCTTCCGGATTGCCACGAAGAGGGAGCGTCATCACAAATCAACAACTACCAATCGCAAGACTGACATTCAGCTTCAATCATGACTTAACTTTGATTTTAAAAAAAATTAAAAAACAACCAAATCAAAACTCATCCAAAGATATTCAAAGATTCAATACATCAGGGCATCACTAATTCCTGTGGCGTTTCCGTTCTTCATACGCTTCGTAATCCCTAACCTTCTGCTCAGTTTTCCTAAGCTCAGTCATGTCCAGCCAGCAATCGTATTGATACTTGAGTCGTTGATTATTCAGGATGTCCTTGGCGCGATTGAGGGTTTGGCTTAGACGTGTCGCCTTAGTCAAGATTCTTTCATCTGTTGATCCGGAATGCATTTGATGGATTTTGTCCGGATGGACTTGTCGAATCTCCTTTTGATAGGCAAGTTTGATGTCTTCCTCGGTTGCGTTCCTTTCGACGTCCAGAATTTTATAAAAATTAGGTAACGCGTATGAAGCGATTTCCATTTCATCCAAAGTAACGGTCAACTCGCTGTTCTTGTTGTTCAATTCTTCAACCGTAGACTGCAGCTGCGCCAAATTTTCATCACGTTCTTGGAGTGCGATTGAATGACTAGCCCTAGTTGCTTCC
Source organism: Daphnia pulex (assembly GCF_021134715.1). Taxonomy (NCBI): domain Eukaryota; kingdom Metazoa; phylum Arthropoda; class Branchiopoda; order Diplostraca; family Daphniidae; genus Daphnia; species Daphnia pulex. The sequence continues at coordinate 1,825,179 of NC_060025.1, read as the reverse complement.
ATCTCTGTGCGGTGGTCTTCCTCGCATTCGACAATGGTCAGGTTCAAGTCTGAAACCATTTCTTCTAGTTCATTCATTTTGGAGTTACGTTTGTTGTTCAACGCCTGATGGAAATTCCTTACTCTGATCAGGTTTTCCTCGTTCTCCATTTGTGAATCCTCTAGTTTCTTATCGAAAATGGCTCGTTCTTCCTCGATTTCCTTAGATTTGCTGTCCAGTTGCTCGACGAGTTTGGCCTTGTCACGTTGAAGAAGAGTGCGGGCATCGTGCAACCCTCTCACCGCTCGATGCATAGATGCAGCATGAGCGCAAGCCTTTTTGTATTGGTCTTTTAATTCGTCAATCCTGTCGGCTTGGACTGCCGCATCTTTCTCCAACGCTGTCCGTTTGTTGTTCAGCTCCAAGGTGGTCGACTCAAGTTGGGCCATTTCTCGATTTTTGGCATCGAGTTGACATCTGGCAGCCAGTAGCTCGTCGTGTACGATTTGAAATGACTCGTCATATTTGGATTTGGACGTTTCAATTTCCAGCTGGAGTCGGGTGACTTGACTGGCCAAGCGTTGGTTTTCTTCTTTCAACGTGTTGTTCTCCTCCAATTGGCCCATCAAACGGAAGAATAAATCCTGGTCGGGAATCTTTCCGCCGGTTGAAATGTTAGTAATAGAGTCCTCCGTGAGCCGTTGTCGGGAATAACGAACATCTGGTCTCAAATCCAATTTCGGGTATACAGCTGCAGGCTGATTTCTGGTAGTTTGTGTTGAAGATTTTCGGGAACACAACTTCATCCAAACAAAACCGAAAATCATCCAAGTGATTGCGATTAAAAAATCCATCTCGAAATTCGTGCTGAAAAATTGTCTGATAGTAGTAACGAAATCTTTCAAGCAGTCTTATCTGTTGTGTTGCCATGTGGGGTCTTTTATATAGCCCGCCATGGGGACAGAAAACTTACGCAGGGCTGTTATCCCCATCTTTTTCTTTCACTACTAATTAGGTGTTTTATTTTCAATATTCATATTGAGCTTAAATCATAGTTTATCTATTTACGCATGTTGTTCAATTAGTTTAAAGTTGATTGCAAATAATTATCGACTAATTTATTGTAAAAAACTCGGCGGATGGTGCTATAACTGCTTCGAGGATTCCTGTGTGAAGAAATGAGACAGAGTGTCTGCGGCGGTAAATTTGTAAACTAAATCACTTTGTCTGTATAGGAGATAATTCGAGTGAATTTTTGAGAGAATATACTCTATAGGACGCAGTAATAGCGATTTATCTTGAATTCAAGAGTACTAATGTCAATTCGGATGACTGATTTCATTATGTTTTGAACGCAATACATCCCATGCAGTCTGTCCTGGGTGTTTCTTAGAATGTTTAAACCTGCTGCTGACGTACACATACGGTGATTAGTTGTAATTATAGCTTTGCTACTCTGTGCACTAGACTGAAAGTCAATCAGAAGACGTTTCCTGGGAAATGTCACCCGCGATAGGACTCGCCGCTTCATCAGAGCTAGACCTTATTTTTAAAAAAATATTTAAAAAGAAAACGATGGCAGTCACATTTTTTTTCTCTTTCGTTTCAAGAGTCTAATCGAGAGTTTATCTCAAAAGGTTGTTTGACTACTTTTGGTTAAGGACCTTTCGTTGACGAACCTGATTTTCTGGATCTCACGGAGCCGCATAGACTTTTGCCTTGGACAGCAAACGGAAAATGCACTGGCCGTTAGTCCCAATGCGAGTGAATTCGACTATGGAGTCAACATCTTTTGTTTGTTACCTTGCTTTGTTTTGGCTGTTAAAATCTAAGGTTTAAAAGAAAAATGTACAAAATGGATCGACTTCCTCGACGGTTGTCATTTAAATCGATTCTTGTTTTTGGTTTTGGTTCCTGTTGCGTCATCGCGTTTGTCAATTTTTCAATTCAATTGTAAGGTTATTACTTTTAGTAGTACCGAGAGTTCTCAATTTAATTTTAATAATTTTAGGTTGACTGGAACTGTTGCCAAATTCGATCCAGTAATTCAGTCATCGAATTTTAATAAAACTGCCAATGCTGTCGGTAAAAAATCACCTTTGGGATTTCTGAAATTGAATTCGCTCTTGATAAGATTTTGTAATACGTGTTTTTCAAGACGATAGAGGGCCCGATCTGTACGAAAAGGTGCGGGTCTTGTGCTGGATCATGACGTCACCCAACCATCACCAAACAAAAGCTCTAGCCGTCAAGGAAACATGGGGCAAACGGTGCAACATTCTACTATTTATGAGCTCGGCATATGGTTCGAACAAATCTTCTTTTTCTTTATTAATATAATAATTTGATGTTATATATTCGCTTTTCATTTTCAGATTCCAAATTGCCGACTGTCCAATTGGGCGTGAAAGAAGGGCGGAACAGACTGTGGGGAAAGACGCGGGAGTCATTCCGCTACGCCTGGAATCGATACCAAGACAAAGTCGACTGGTTTCTCAAAGCCGATGATGACACGTATACTACACGTCCTTTTGTCTTATTTTACTATACACCGGCACACGGTCGATATGGGCGACAAGACAATGTATCAATCTATTTATTCACGCGTGTGAAATTTGTGTATAGGTACGTTGTCTTGGAAAACCTGCGATATTTCCTGACGCCCTACAACACGTCGAAGCCCTTGTGGTTCGGTCACAAGTACAAATCAGATGTGAAATCAGGATATTTCAGCGGCGGGGCTGGTATAATATGAATAGAAATCAATAATTATTATCTTGATCGACGCGTATAGGAATTGTATATACTGTTTGAAAATCGATTCACAGGTTACGTGCTGAGTAAAGAAGCCACCAGGAGATTCGTCAAAGATGGGTACATTTATCTACTCAAAAGAGATTATTTCAATTGATTTAATCATTTGTTTTAATTTATGTAACCGCCGTTTAGGTATTATAACGCAATTATTTGTCGACACGACCACCAAGGAGCGGAAGATTTAGAAATGGGTTCATTTTGATCTTGATTATTTAAATTTCCTTTGACCAGTTTTAATCACTTTAACATCATTATGCACAGGGAAGTGCATGGAAAATTTAAATGTTTCCACCATGGATACGCGGGACTCGAAAGGGCGGGGCAGGTTCTTTCCGTTCAGTCCGGATCTGCACTACTTCCCTAATGAGATCCCGCAGGATTCTTGGTACTGGCGAAACATTTATTACCCACCTCCGACCAAGGTGAAATTTGAACGACGTTTATTCATGACGACTCAAAAGTTATCTGCGGCTTTGACATATACATGTAAGCGCTTATTCACCCATTTCATCTCTCTACTAATAAGGGAAGCGATTGCTGCTCGGATAGCGCCATTTCCTTCCACTACGTCAGCGCCCGGCAGATGCGCATATTAGACTACTTGATTTATCAACTTCGGCCTTTCGGAATTCCGGCTGACGGACGACCCGCCATGCCTGATCCACCGCCAGATTCAAATCTGACTGCCACTCCGTGGTTCGCTTCTAATAACGAAACTACAACCGACCCAACAAGTAGGCTATTTAAAAAAAAAAACGGATTGAATCAAGTTAAGACTTAATTTGATATAATACAATAGGTTCGATGGAATATGACGACAATGATGGAACGAGTCAAACGGATGAGATTTCACAAGAGGACTCTACATTTACTGCCGAAACCAGACTACAGTTACACAATCCGGTAAATAGACGCACACATCCGTTTGAAGTCCTTTGAAAGAAAAGGGGCCCTGTGTTATTTGATTCTTTTTTGTGAAATGTATTTGTGTGATGAACGACAGGTACGTGCTATCGCTTATATGTTCGGGTTACCAAGACGTTTATTTCCTCCAGCCAAAACAGCTATAAAAGGTTATGATGGGTGAGCGGTAACACAAGAACCGATACTATAAACTGCCATCGGGGGGGTTTATAAATAAAATCTGTTAATGTGAGACGTGGCATCCATGGCCGGAATCATCGATTTCTAATACATATCCGACGCGACTGAATGGCATTTTCTTATCACTCGAGGCAGTTGCCCTTTCATCCCAGGGTCCACAACTGATATCTTTGGCTATATACAGAGGAATGATCCATTTTCAAAGAATGAGCTGATATCAATCAGCGTGTAAGTCTCTGACAAGGAACACGTTCGCTATAGAAGATCGATTACTTATATAACACAGCTTAAAAGTTAGAGACTGCTGCTGCAGCGCGCAAGCCGATAGCTATACAAAAGTATCTAAAGTGAAGATACTTTCCGGCTGACTGACGCAACTAATGGTTGGTTGTACTTATATATGGGCACTAAATTCTCCCGAGAGACGTCATATTATAGCGTTCAAGTATAGGCCTATATACGGCCATTTGTTATCAGCCGTGACCTGTCGATATGCATGGAAAAGAAATGGTGCGCTTTACACACAATGTATTATATAACTTTACTTAATGTACTTTTCAAAAGGCGCGTCAAACTTGCCACTTTGGGCTCCAAAAAGTTTGAGTTCCACCTGAACTAACTTCCTGTGACAAAGCCCTTGGGTTTCTGTTATTGTTTGCTATTTAGTTAACTTCAATAGATTTCGTTCTTATAACGAGTTTTATATATATATCGCACAGGCGGTGCCAAACTTTTGGCCGTTTTTATTGCTTTTTGGCTGCTTTCAATTTACAGCTCGATTGAATTCGATGGGGTAAGTCTCTGGGAAATTTGATTGTTTCACTCGGGCGCTATATATATAAAATCCGGAATGATTGGAGTTCACTTCCGTGACGTTGGTGATGGATGTGGCCATTGAATTTAACATTACCTGTAGCGTTTATGGCATTCGGTCTAATGATGCACGACGCTTTTTCTTATTGCGGTTTACATTTGTCCAACTGATGGAAAGAAAATAAAAGAATCGACCGGATGAACCGGACATTTTCTCTAGGGAAGAACCGTGTGTGTGTGTGTGTGTACAAATAAATCGTCTTTCACGAGACAAAAATAACTCGGCAATAAATTGTTGCACGGGATTGGCCATTGACAAGTCTACACACACACATTGTCGATTTAAAATAGAGATCTCAACCAAGCGGCATTTTATTTCTATCTTTAAAAAATAAAAATAAACAGTAAGGTTTCCACGAAAGTACAGTTAATAAGAAGTTTTTCCCATCATGTGAGAGACTGTTTGTTCAAATTTGTGTTGGTAGAAATCGCAAACTCAACAGCGGAGTCAGTGTGGTTTAGTTTCTTCTCCGTGAATATTCGTGAATTACATTTATAGCATATAGGATGATTCGCCTAATACCTCGAAGATTATCATTTTTATCGCTTGTGGTGGGTTTGGTGTTTGGACTATGTTTAATCTCGTTCTTCAATCAATCGCTTCAACTAATGTAGGTTAATTTGTATATTTTAAAAATTTATTGGTGTCTATAATTCATGTTTCATAATTATTAATTCAGATATTATGAAAATAATGGTGACATTGGCCTTGACGCAATGAATGGAACAGACGAAATTATTCTAGGTGGTAAAATTATAAATTTTATGAACAACTTGTATTTAAAAAACTCATAATTTCATTTAAAGGCAGAGGGAAAGAGCTTTACGACAAAGTGCGCGTGTTGTGCTGGGTTATGACGTCACCAGAGAATCACAAAACAAAAGCGTTGGCAGTCAAAGAAACGTGGGGGAAACGGTGTAACATTCTCTTATTCATGAGCTCCGGAAATGGTATAAGCTGCAAAAATAAATAATTTTCCGGAAACAGCTTTGGCTCATTGAATAATAATTTGATTACATCCATCCAACAGATTCCAAATTGCCGTCAGTTCAGTTGGCAGTGAACGAAGGTCGCAACGGACTCTGGGGAAAGACGCGGGAGTCATTCCGCTACGCCTGGGATCGATATCAAGACAAAGTCGACTGGTTCCTCAAAGCGGATGACGACACGTATAAAATTTTTAACAACACTATACACATTTTATCACTTGAATGAAATGGGAATAAATTTTTAATCATCAACAGGTACGTGATTGTTGAGAACTTGCGCTACTTTCTGTCGGCGTTCAACACATCAGAACCTTTGTGGTTCGGTCACAAGTACAAAGCGATTGTTAAAAAAGGATATTTCAGCGGAGGGGCTGGTAATAAAAATAATTTAAAATTTAGCATTCGGAATTCAATAGTTTAATTGATTTTAGGCTATGTTCTGAGTAAAGAAGCGACTAGGAGATTTGTCAAAGAAGGGTAATTAATGGCTAATTAATTCGTCTTTCAATTACTATTAAATTATTTGATACCTGTCACTTTGGAGTAAAGATATTTCAACGCATTAATTTGCCGGCATGACCACCAAGGAGCAGAAGATGCTGAAATGGGTTCGTTTTGTTATTATGCACTAAATTCTTGACATAATTCAAATTTTGGAAAAAATTCCTTTTCCAGGGAAATGTATGGAAAACCTGAACGTCTCGACCATGGACACTCGGGATTCCAAAGGAAGAGGAAGGTTCTTCCCTTTTGTCCCGGACAGCGTCTACTTTCCCGGTCAAATCACGACGAATTATTGGTATTGGAAAAATATTTATTACCCTCCAACAAAGGTATGAAAAATGTCCCCATAATGGAAACTATAATAGATTAAAGAAATATTATAATTGGACAATGTTAATTTAGGGCCGTGATTGTTGCTCGGACAGTACCATATCTTTTCACTATGTCAACGTCAAGATGATGCGAATGCTCGACTTCTTCTTTTATCACATTCGTCCTTTTGGAATCGACGATCAACGACCAGCTACTCCCGGACCTCCGCCAGATTTGAATTTGACTGCAACTCCTTGGTTCGCTCCTAAAGAAACCACAGCTGCTGGAAAAACAACGAATCAAACACTTTTAAACACCAGCACCGCTGTAATAGCGAGCGCAAATGTTAACAACATTACAACCACAACGAGTGCATTGCTGCCAAATGCAACAGCCAATTCAATGCTTCCTGCTGTTACCCAATTATGAGGACAAAAGCTGTGACTGCAATAGTTGGCGATGTTTTCGTCGTCAACACTAAAACCAGAAAATGGTTGGTAAGAAATTGTTGTGCGACGTTTAATAACATCACGACATGCAATTTTTTGGGAAATCTTCAATTAATATAATTTTTGATCTCCTCGTAAACACGTAATTGTTTATTTCCACTTTGACTGCTTTATTATACGTTTGTTTTTCGCGCCTGGAGTCGACTTCCGATAACGGTGCCACCTAGTGGCGAATTGCAAGTTCATTTTACCGGTAAATAAAAGATGCAGACGTTTTTCTTACACGTGATTTCCAAGCAGACGTTTATAGCACATTTTTGTTTTGTGTGAAAAGTTTAAAAATTACGAACTCGGTTGTTGGCCGGCTAAATTAAATGAAGTCTATTTTTATGTAAATTAACGCTATGGTAAGACGAAATATAGAGAGTATCATGACTTTGTAACGTATTGAATGGATACCAGTTCTCTTGCCGAGTACGGTGTGATGCCCTTATACAGTGTATGTGATACCACATTTACACATTTAGGCCAGACTTGAAAGCATTTTTTTAAAAGTTAGAAGTAACCTAATTACTGGAAATCACAACACAATGTAATGTGTTCCAGTTCAAGTTTTATTGAGTTTATTGAATTCCATATTTCTTCTTAGTGTGAAATGTTGCTGCTTGACGAAATTCTGATTTCATCCGTAACTTTCACATTTCGTAATTTTTTGCAGGTGCTGAATTTCACTTACAGTACCAGGCCAACTTTAACATGGGGATCTTTTGCCATCAGATTGCCGTATTTGAAAGTTACTGGTATATCACTTTCCAGACCACAAAAGGTGATTTGTACTTGGCTGTTCCAGTTTCCAGCAACTAATCAAATGAATTTGTGAACACAGGTGGTTTTGATATCGTTGACTGTGGGCGTGGGATTGGTGGCTGTCCTATCTCGCTATTTGAGAAGAAGGAAAAGAATCAGACCCGCCCAGCCCTCAAGACTGGATGCTGCTACATTGAATCGTAGGCTTCGCTCTGGCTTCAGGAGTCCCAATGGAGGTAATCAATCTTGTTTGTTCATACATCATTATTATTGATAGACTGATAAACATGTGGCTTTCGGTTTTTTCCCCATTTCCTTCCTTCCTGCTGCTCGCCAGACTTCCTGTCGGAATTCCAAAGCGCCAGCCCTGTTCCCCAGAGAATACATCGCACGAGATCTGCATCGGTAAACAGCGACCGCTACTCTGTCTCCGAAGGGGCCGACTCCAAATCAACCCCTCAGCTCCTGGGAACAATGGGTAAGTTCGAGACCATTTCCTGAATCGCAGACGTTTTCCACCGAAAACCCTCTCGCTCGCTTAAGTGCGTGGCTCAATGTTAAGACGTTTCTAGTGCGGCCGGGTTGGCTGAGACTGTGCAATTATTGATTCTGGCTTACATCCCAGTCGAGGATTTGAGGATGGCTCCTATCCGGCGACTGGACGCGATTGTTCCGGGCTGTCCGTTCCACTCGAAGGAACACACTGCCATGTAATAATACTCGCCGTGTTCCGAGAAAAAGGCAGAGAATGTGTGTCTAGGCAATATTTCAACAACAGATGACTTGTTTGCTATCTCTCTCTCCTCCCTCCTTGACTGTGGTGTATACGTTCATCCAGGGGTTTTGATCTGGTGTGTCATTTTCGGGTCGTGACCGGAAATATTCCTTTCCCCCGTAGGCATCGATCGACCAATGAAAATCGATGGTATGGCGCGTAGGAAGAGCCAAAAGGCCAGTTTTGTGGGAATCAAAAAAAAATACGGAATATAGTACATGTATAAGCAAGGCAAAAATTGTGTATCGATCCCCTTTTGAAAGCTAAAAGGATCTTGCTCAATGAAGCTCTGGCGATGATGATGAGCTTCCGGCCTGTGTCCACCCTCTCCCAGTCGGGCAAAAAGAGGGCGGGCGTGTGTCTAACCTTTTCCGTTTAAATGATGGATGTTTCTAGTACTACTACGGTCGTCCCCCCGTCACAAAACAGACTTTTTTTTTATTCGTTCATCATGCGTGAATGTCATCTGTGTCTGTTTATTTTTTATTTTATTTTTATTCTTTTTTTTCTGTACATTAGCAAATGATTTGAAAAAGAAAAAAAAGGGTTAGGTCTCTCTCTTTTTCTCTTACATTTTTTCCTTCCTATATATATATATATATTTATAAATGTGTATCATATTAATTAACTTTTTCTTTTTCTTTTCCACACAAGAAAAAAAAAGATTGGGGGTTGGAGGACAAACATACAAATTAGAAAGCATAAAGGGCTAAGGAGGGGGGAAAAATGAGAGAAATAAAAAAACAAGTTTCGTAACAAAATTAACTGTTTTTGTTTTTGTTAGCCCACGACGAACGAAAATCCATCCGGACGTTTCGTTGGTTCGTTTTAAACAGATCTATTGGCACACACAGTTCTTCTTTTTCTTTTTTAATTTTTTTAAATGTCTACGATATCTGAGGATTTGGTTATATAAAGATTGGGGATTGGACACTCGTTCTACAGTGCGATCACAGGTTTTGTTTTGTTTTTACCATTTTTCATAATTATATGGGAGGGGGATGTGTGAGACTGAACACTAAAAACAAACTGAACTGCGACATTTTTCATCGGGCGACGATCAAAATTAAAAGCGAAAGTAGGAAGCTGCTAAATAATCCAGCCGGAACTGGCTGGATGCTGCTGCTGTTGGGGCTGGAGGACACGTTGCGGCTCTTGAGTTCCAGAGTCTCTTTCGTCTGCTTGAGACTGGGCGGCGAAGTGACGGACGAACTGGGCTGAGAGTCGGTCGTTGAAGCCATTGGCATCGTTGTGGATGTCGTTGTCTCGGTCGTCGTTGTGCTGCTGGGCGGAACTGCGGTCGACGTCGTCGTGCTGGGCACCAGGGATCCGTTGCTCAGATAGTAAACATCGCCGTAATGGAGCCGGATGTCTTCCAGGATGGTCTGTCTCGACTGGCCGTCGATCTGGCGCTTGCCGACAAACTGATCCGAGTAAGTGATACTCAATCGGGTCGTGAAGGGAGCGTCGAACGTGATCCGTCTGGCCGTCAGCGAGACGTTGACGGCCGTTCCGCGCTCCAGCCGGTGCTTGACGTCCATCAGCTGCGGGAAAGAGCCCGAGATGGTCGAATCGCCCCAGCGGAAGTGGACGGTGCCGCCGGTGGGCTGGCCGCCCAGGTGGACGCTGGCCGGCAGTCCCTTGATCATCCCGCGGACGTGGCTCAGGTAGGCCGAGTGGGCCACGACGTAGGACAAGGTGGACGCCACATTCGTCTCCTCTTCCGTCCCGTCTTCCGTCATGTTGTCCAGGATTGTGTGGGCCAGACAGACTTCCTCTTGGCTCTGCATTTTGCGACGGTTGCGGGCCACTTGGATGGGACCCAATTCGTAATCGATGGCCTCGATTTCCGTCAGGATTTCGCCTTCGCTCGACTCGACCACCTGATCCTCCACCTGGTCGATGGTGAACATCCGCCCGCGCTGGACTGTCGGGTCCAGGTGTCCCAATCGATAGCCGTCGGCCGTTTTGACCCGGCCGACGTACTGGTCGCCGACCTGGACGGCCCCGACGAAGGACGTCAGCGATCGATCCCATTTGGTCCAGACGAGCCGGCCGGCCTGCTGGACGTTGACCAGGACTTCGAACTTGTCGCGGATGATGATGTTGCCGTAGTAGACGATCCGGCAGCTGCTGGATTCCTCCTCGTCGGTGGCTCCGATCTCCAGTCGGCCGACGTGCTGGAACCGGCAGACGTACGTTCCCTGGCCACCCTCGACGGCGTCTTCTGGCATCCTGCCGGCCGTGACGGCCACCCAGTGTAGAGTGCTGGACGTCAGCGGCTGTCCAGATTTCGATTTGATTAGAACGCCGTTATTGGCGTGTACCGCGCCCAGTAACAAAGCCACAACGGCCAATCCCGCCGTCCACTTCACTCCCATCTGTTTAAAATTTCAAAAAGATAAAAGATAAAATGAAATTTCCGTGAAATTTATTTTCGGTTGAATAACAACAACAACACCGGAGAGAGAGATAACAAACAACATGGGCGGTTGAAAGTTGACTTTCCTGGACAAACTTTTGTGAGAAAAGAATATCTATTTAAGCGACGACGTTTTGCTTTTGTTTATTATTCGACTGGCCTTTTGCACACACACACACACACAGAGTCCGTCCGTCTCTCTATGCCTTTTGTGTTGTGTGTGCTGTAATCTCAAACCCTTTAGACCCTCTTGTTGTTTTTCTTTTATTGTTTTGGACGAGACGGGCGCCCGAGGTCCCCCATTCTTTTCTTGGGTTCGTTTGTGTCGTCTCGGATCTAGTATTAAAAACAACAAGACAAACGGATCTTTTCTTCTTATTCTTTTTTCTTTGGCGACATTGTCGCATGGCAACGGTGGCCGTCTATTTTATCACGAAATTTCCTTTCAGTTGAGGTTGTTATTTTTCTTTCTTTTTTTTTTCGTGTTGTTTTCAATCGAGCCGCCAGCCGCAGGATATCTTAATGGTCGCATCTCCCCACCGTTTAAGGGTCTCTCTTTTTCTTTTCTTTTTTCTCTATTCAATTTTTGCGAGCGAACACATTCCTTTTGTATGGGGCATAAATATGTAGACGGGAGGGTAGCAACACACATTGTGTTTTCGGCTGTCTGTTGCAGCCCAAATTCCTCCTTTCACGTCGCCTTTTATTTTATTTTCTCTATTTTATTTTTCCTCGTTGGTCTTTTTTTTTAGTTGAGGATCGATGGTAGATTCAGTGTGTGTTGGCTAACGAGCTCGAGTATCACCGGGCCGCGTCGATATCGATTACCATATTCTTTTTCCTTCTTCTCTGACTCGATCCGCACCATCCACACCCTCGAGATGGGACAGTCGGATGGAAAAGAAAGAGATTTAATGACGACACAATAGAAATATAGGAGCCAGATTCAATTTCCCATCGACAGAACAAAAAATGTACGTCTAGAAAAGGGGGGGGGGCTGGAGTGATATCACATTTATTACAATATTCGAATCGATTCTTTATTCTTTTCTATTCTATTCTTTCCTTTCCCCCTACGGCTCCAAGTTGCGTCAATTTGCTCTCACGCCGTGACCGTGTGACTTTTTCTCTCGGCGACGATGGAGGAGAGTCTCTCGAACCTGCAACACCTTTTTTCTATTATTATTATTTGATATTTCATTTCTTGTTTCAACAACACACTTTCTGTTGATTTTTGGGCTCGGCTGTTGTCTTAAGTGTCAGCTCTCTTGTCGACTGCATTGTCACGCACTTTTGGGGGGTAACCCGGAATGGCCGAGTGTTTATTCGCCTATACACACACGATCATTATTATTATTATTTTCGCAGTGTGTCTGAGTCATCTTTCTACTAGTAGAGAAAGTGTTTTTTTCTGAGACTGAAGGGGGGAACAAAGTTTTGTTCTTCTTCTTCTCTGTTGGGTGTTTATTCCAGCGTCTTGGAACGAGCTCGGCCTTTAATGTTCATTGGAGCGAATGTGAAATAGAGAGAGAGAGAGAGGAAGTGGTGGATAGTGCGGAGCTGCGGATGTAATATCCCCCTCTTCTACCAGTTCTTCTTCTTCTTCTTTCTCCCCCCCTCAACCATTTGAACACAAGGAACGGACTGTGAGAAAGGAAAGAACGCGCAGCTGGCGATGGGAAACGACAGTCGACGGAATGACCCACACACACACACGCCGAAAGTTATTACATCCACCGACGAACGGGAAAAGGAAAAAATTTCTCCATCTCTATTCTATGGGAGGAAATGTAATACGAAAGGGAGGGGTTGGGCTGGAAAATAGAGGCGGGGGGGGTTATCCCGAATTCATTTCTTTTTTAGATATTCGCGTCACTATTCGTTTTTTTAAGACTCTACAGACTTAATTGTGAATTCACAACGGACTCTGACCGATCGGGAAAAATTAAAAAAACCTTGGCATTTTTTGAGCTTTGAGCTTTGAGCCTTGAGATTTTAAAAAAGTTATTTTTTTTTTTTTAACTTTTGATTTTTTATTTTCCACTTTGTTGCACGAAAAATTAGATATTTTTATCGCCAGGATCGTGTCTTTTTTTCCCGTTCAATACCCTTTTTTTTCTCGTGATGAAATCAATGCGCACCGGCGAAACCTGTTCGTGACCACCCGATTTTGAGCCGAGTCAATTCGGCAACGGTCTGGGAGAGAAAACGGGTCCGAGATTTGAAGGCGAGCAGCAGCTCAAGGAATCGAGGAGCCAAGATTGAGCGGGTTCCCGTTCCGAACCAACGAATCGAAAAAGATGACTGGACAGTAGGCAGTAGTACACTAGGTCGGTTATTATCAACGCTAGACCAACTTCTTTTCCTCTTCTTCCCCCCCCCCCACCTTGTTATTAACGTCCAATTGCGGTGCGACTTGTCACTAAATTCATCAAATCCCGCCGAGTATCGAGTTGAGTTTCTATTGGGTGAATTTTTATCTTATTTTTGGATAGAGGATTTGTCATCTTTTTCTTTTGATATTTTATTTTCTATTGTGTGTCGAGATCAAATATTGACTAGTTCGTGACGTCAACCAGTACCCCATCCCCCCTCCCTCTCTCCCGTCTGTCTCTTTTGTCACGGCCCTGACTGCGATATTGCGCCGCCTCGCTAATTAAATGGAGAGTTTGGGGACCTTGTTGGACTTGATCAAATAAAACAGGTCCTCTCACGCTGTCGCTAACCCAAAAAAAGGTTGAAGATTGGGAAGTATTCAAATTTAAAAAAAAAAGAAGAAAAATAGAAACGCGGAAGCGAATCAAGGATGAACAACTTACGGTGAAATGATTTAATTTAAATAATTTTCTCTCTTTGTTTCGATGTTCGTTTTTTTTTCGGTTCCTTTTTAAATTTGAAAAAATCCGCGGGAAATGACGAACTTACGCCGAGATTTTTTTCTTTTTATGAATTATTTGAAGGTATCCGTTGGAAACACTTTGCGGATGTCATTCACGCCGACCGAACAGCTCACGCACTTTTTTCTTGTTTCGGGGGGGTTTATTTCTTTCGGTTGTCTAGTCCGGATCGCGCTAATGATAATTGGTCAATTCCGGTTGATGGATTTTGTTCTCACTCGAATAATTTTTGATTGTGGCGATCGATGTCGATTTTCAATTAGCGGCGACGGAGGATGTCGATGAACTTTTTTATTTTTATTATTTAAAAAAAAAAGGGAGGACCGGTCGGTAGGACGGATCGGCTGCAACTGACGGTGGTCCGTGCCGTGCGGAGGAACCTGGGTTCTATTCGGTTCTGTTCTGGGTTGGACTGGGCTGTCGACACTAGCGCCACCACCGTACAGCACAGCACAGGCGAGAGGCTGACTGCCTTTTTCCGTTCTGATTCACGAGCTGACGTCAAAACAGCAATTTGACAAACGACTGGCACACGGCGCATTGCATGACATTTGGACGTAGGAGGTGGTGGTGGGAGAAGCTAAGGGTGGAGGGTGGTATGATGCTATTGCAATGCAGTGGCGAGTGAAAATTCCGTAACAAAATGGCAGAGAAGTTGGGCGATCGATAGGATTAGAGTCACCCCGAAAAATAACAAGAGAGAAAACGATACACACACTGGCGCAAAAAACAAAAAACAATCCTTGGGGCGGATGGGAAGTTGTACAAAAGGAAAAGGGATTTATGCAAAATTGTCTTCCTTCCTAAAAGGATCTATTGGATTTTGTTTTAAGCACATTAAATAGCGTCAACAAATAGAAAATGGAAAGAAGAGAGAGAGAAAAATAATGTTCCAGTTGCACTTGTCGTTTTGGGCTTCCATCTCGACCGCAAAGACCGGAAGGTTCTCTCACTGAGGCAGCGTGACTCACCTGACTCACGCAGAGGCCCAGCACAGACAAAAAAACGATTTCCCCCCCCCCCTATTTTCTTTTTTCAAAAATAATAGTTGTTGGCGCTTTTAAGTCAATAGAACAACAACCGCTATTGAAATATTTTGTTCTTTTAAAAAGAAAATTTTTAACGATCTGATTTTCTTTTTTAAAACAAAATAACAAAATAGAAAAAAAAAGAGTTACAAAAAAGGGAGTCGTGGTTGGTTCCAATCGCGGCTATTAACTGTATACAACACTTATCATTTGCCAGCCTTAGAAGAGACTATGTTTGTCCAGCGTATAGAACCCAAAAAAAAAACCAAGCGGAATTTTCATTGGCCATTTCCTCACTGTGTTCAAAAAAAAAACTTTGTTTCAATCAACGCCATTTCCGCTTGTTCAAACTCCCCACCAAAATCTTTTTTTTTTTTTCTTTTTTTAAAAATGCAAAAGTATTAAGCGCCATCTTTTGTTTTAAAGTGGGCTTGCAATTTAAGTCCGGGACTATTTTTTTTTTTTTTTTTTTCAAACCCGGGTTGTTGTGTGTGTCGGGTAAGGAGGTGATTAAAGATCGATTATGTCATCATCATCACACACACAGCAGAGTGGCAAGTAGAGAGAGCAGGGGGAGAGAAGTGTGTGTGTGACGACACAGCAGACTTTTTTATTTTTCGGCGTGTGGTTTTCTCTCTCTGGCGCACTTGTGTGCGTTGGTAATGAGCTCGTTGGTCGGTTGGTGTTCGTTCTCGCGTGAGCGAGTGTAATGTCTCCCGTGAATCGATGGACCAGAGACTCTCCCCCCCCCCTTCGACTTAAAAGAAGAAAAGTTGTGGAGTAGAGTAGATGAGAGTAGTGGAGTTGTATTGTGTGTGTGTTAGACTCCATCGACTTGACGATGGATATTCTAAACTTTTCCTTTTTTTTTTTTTTTAAATTTTCTGGGGCGTTGTTGGGGAGGCAATTGAAACCGCACTGAATAAAAATAAAAAAAAATTTCGGGAACTTTTTATTTTATTTTTTTGAAATTGAGAGGCCATTTTTGGCTGTGTCGTGCCGACGCATGCACACACAAGTCAAATGATGGAGGGAAATAACAAGTAGGGGAAAGTTATGCGCCGCAATTTACTCTCTCGACAATGATATGCAGTGATGACGAAATGATTTTTTCGCTCCTTTACTCTGAGAAAAAAACCCCGGGACTCACGCGCACTCGCTCCAAACTTCTCCTCTCGGCTAAAAACTCAAAACGGTTGTAAAGAAGTTTATGAAAAAAAGAAATATAAAATAACCGGATTGTTAATATATTATATTCAATAACCACTAGACCGGCCTTATAATCGTGATCCTTGTATAATTTTATTTTCCATTTAAGGCGCCCCAGCAGCAGCCACCCAAATCAAAATTTTGGACAGAAACTTTTGTTTCTTTTTCGCTGAAATTATTCTTTTATGGAGATTGATTTACACACACACACAAAATGGTAAACTAGATTGCTGGTTGTTGTTTTCTGGTCTTCCTTGTCCTCGTTTTTTCGATTATCGTAGGGGGGGATTGGGGGGAGTTTAGAAACAAAATGAACGTCCTGTGGCGAAGGAGTGAACGTAGTGTGTGCAAACCGGTTTTGTTTTGAAAAAAAGAACCACGGCCAAACAAGATACGTCGGATAGATGAAACATTTGCTCCAAATGAATCGTCGATAAGTTTGAGTTAACAAATGCAAATGCCCAAATGTGTAGCCGTTTACAGATTCTCGTATATGTATTCCATCTGCGGCCCTGGTTAAACTCGGAAAATATAAAATTCAAACCGGTTTACATTTGAATAAAATATCCGAGAGTCATTGCTGCTGCCGCTGCTGCTGTTGCTGCTGGTTTGTTCTAGATCTTCTCTTTGCCAGCGTTGATAATCATCTGCTGGGAACGATGGGCAGGGAGGAGGAAATCTTATTATTCATCGGAATGTGTATTGTTTCATTTCGATTCGGTTTCTCCTCAACATCCTACAATGTAGAGGAGAAAAAATATATTTCACGGTGAATCAAAAAGAAGATCGACTTTCGTTCGGGGCTGGAAGAAGAATCTACTTTGAATAAATCCATCAAACGGGAAAAGAAATTCCTCCTCTTTTATTTTATTTTATTTTTTTCCTGGGAGAAGAAATCATAATGTTTTCTGGAACAAGCGCAAAAAGGCGGCGGCTCCTCCTTCCACCAAACTTTTTCTCAAATGGCCTTTTTGGTATGTGTGACGCCAGGAGCGATATTCAAAATATAGATCATTATCATTCTAGCAATCCTTTTAGCTGTAGCAGACTAGTAGTAGTAGTAGCCGAGTTAACGTGTAACTTTGTCTTGATGCTGATGATGATGACGAAACATCATCTCTCGTTCTTGTTCTCTTTTTCTGGTGTTCATCATCATCTTCATCTTCCCCGGGGTTTTCATTATCTTTTCCCGCGCTCCCGCACGAAGTAGGAAAGAAAAAAAAAGATGGTCGTCCATATTTACACACGCTCACATTTTGTGTGTGTGGTTGTGTGTGTGTGTGTCTCGGCTTTAATTATCACGACGCCTTGCGTAGACTTAGCAACGCTCTTCTTTTGTTTGTCAGCTGAGAAAAAATCAAAGACAAGGCGTTCCTCCAACTCCCGGCACCGTTTCAACCCCTGAGGGCCTTTTTTTACTTTTTAAACGGACGCCAAAACTCCCGCCGGCGATGACGGCCGAATGAGAAAAAAAGAATGAAAAATATACAAGAAATGGAACTGTCACGGTGTGGTGGACTGGGACTGGGACTTGGCTGCTGCTGTCGTCGCCCCGTTTCCTTACTCATCATCGTTCGGGAGTCGTGACGAGGCCCACCATCACGACGCTTTGAAAAGAAGTGGTGGGGGGATATTCATCATCCATCTGATGACCTCATTGTCGTGAAAATGTTGACTCGTCGTGTACCCTTCGTTCGACCGAATGAAAGAGGCTTTTTTTTTTTATTCGGGTGGCAATCGGATCTTTTTGGCCATCTTTTTTCTTGGGAAGGACTCGAACCACTTACGGGAGGAGGGACGGAAAAGAGCTGACCAGCAGCTCGTGCTCTTCTCCACCGTCATTCGATCCTTGGTCGGACTTCTCCTATTTCCCCCCTCCCTTTCAAATATTTATTTATTTATTTTTACCAAGTGCTTTTTTTATTTTTTTATTTTATTCTTGTTTTATTTGATATTTTGGGTTTTTTTTAAATGCGCAGAAGACTTTTTTAGCGGATGCGTTGCATTTCCTCTTTTAAAAATAAAGAAACATTTTTGGTGCGCGCAACATATTTCATCCATCCCGTCTATTGTTTGCCGATCGTGTTTCACCTTCTTTCCTTTTTTTATTTTTCTTCTTCTTCTTCTTAATTTTTAAAAAATGATATTATAAAAGAAACCCACCCAACTCCCCCGCCGCCGCCTCCCCCACTTGGTAATTATTGTGATGCGGTCGGGAGTCCTGCCCTGTGCTCGCCCCGAGCGGATTATATGATCGTTGCGCACCTGTCGCTCGCTCAGGAAATGGCTTCAAAACGAAAAAAATATTTTTTTACTTTACTTTTTACGACTTTGAAACGAATGAAATTGAAGGCATTTTCCCCTTTTATTTTAAAAGCACTTTAAAGAAAAGTGAATAATAATAATAATAACATGGTTGATAATATCAGAGTTGACATGTTGTGTCAGCAGCGGCGGCATCTTGTTGACGTTGCCGAGCCCACAAAAAAGAGCTAAGAAAGAAATGAGAGATAACCATCAGGTTAACGTTTCTGCCGCCCAAAAAACGCCAAGTGTGAGAGATGATAATCATCGTCGAAATAACTTAACTCTTAAAAAAAAAATTTAAAGAAAAAACACGAGAGATTTATCATGATTGATGGCTCTTTCAAATTCTTGATGAAAACAGCTGGAAATTTGATTAGCCAGCCCTCAGAAAAAATAAATCAAAAATGTAAATAAATGATAAAATAAATGATGATTTGTTGGTGTGTGTGTGTGTGTGTGTGGTGGTTTGTTTGTGTGTTCCACATACACAAATTTATTTTGGTTTGATTGCGATAATAAGGTTGTCGAGTTCCAAAATTGTTTGTTTGAAATTTCAATGTTTTTTTTTTACTTCTTGTTCCAGGGGTCGAATCACTGGAAACGGCCATCAATTACTGGGAGGATGCCCTGGCCGCTTATCAGTCAGTGTCGACGGGATCGGGTGCCGTTCTGCTGACGTCCGAAGAAGCGGAATTTTGCCGCAGTTTGGAACGAGTTCTCAAGGTGAAATTTGTGTTTTCTTATTTTTGTACTTTGTTGGTTTTCAATTTCATTTTGGTTGTTGTTTTTATTTTTTTTTCTAGGCCGCCTATGTCCTTCAAGACGAGACGGAACACCTCTTCCTGCACGAGCACTCTGTCCTGTTCCAAACGGAAGCGGCGGGCGGCTACACTTCCGGCGCCCAGACGCCCTACTCGCGCACGTCGTACAGTTTCACTTCGGCCGACTCGTTCGTTTCGGCCCTGGGCGGCGATGACGAAGTGGCCGATTTGGAGGACTTTGCCGACTTGCCCATCGACGATAGTTTGCCCAGTCTCTACCAGGGGTCGATGAAGCAGCTGGACGAGAGCGGCATCCCTTGCCGGGTGCTCCGGACGGAACTGGTGGGCTGCCAGTCGGACATCGAGTACCTGTGCAAATTGCACTGCATCCGGCTGGCCTGCCAGGGCGTCTTCCACTTGGCCGGAGCCGAGCAGTGGTTCATCAAGGCCGGCCGCTCTCTGCTGACGGACATGCTGACGCTGGCCGACAAGGACCCGCGCGACGTCCTCGATGCTTACGACGCCATGATGGTTTTCGTCCAGGACCAGAGCCAGCGCTTCAAGTTGGCCGCCGAAATGGAGCACAGAGGCGTCAAGGCCGTCACCTTCTTTGACGTCGTTTTGGATTTCATTCTCATGGACGCCTTTGAGGATCTGACGGACCCGCCCTCTTCCGTTTTGGCCGTCATCAATAACCGATGGCTCAGCAACGGCTTCAAAGAAGGCGTAAATTCCATAGCTCTCTTTTAACATTCCTTTTATTCTTTTTTGTAGTCCAGTTTGATTGATTGAATTGTATTGGAAAAAAACAAAAAAAGGCTTTGGCGACAGCAGTGTGGAGCGTGCTGAAGGCCAAACGGCGGAAGCTGCTTTACCAGGACGGCTTCATCTCACATTTTTACGGCATCATGGAACACTTGAGCCCCGTTTTGGCTTGGGGCTTCCTGGGACCCGAATCCGACTTGAAGAAATCCTGTTTCATCTTCAAAGTAAAGAACAATGAAACTCTTTTTTAAACCAGTTTGACTTTTTGTTTGGACTTATGGCGACTTCAAAAGAAAAATTGGCGTAATCGGATGAACTCAGTCCGTTTTTTTCTGATTGATCCTAGGGACATGTCGAGGGCTACCTGCAGGACATCTTTGATTTCGATCGCGTTCGCTACGTCACCGTCGAAGACATGGCCGAAGATGTTTGGGCCCTGGCCAGGCAACGCATCGACGCCGTCAACCGGCAAATGCCGCGCAGATGACCGCAGCCGGAATCGACACACAATTTTTCCAATTCAACAAAACCCCACGCTACTTTTTCACAGAGAAAAAGCAAAGCAATAAAGCAAAAAAAGAGATTTTTTTTAACACGTTAGAATCAACTGATGCCATTATATTTAATGGCCATCACTAGAAGTCTCAAATGTCGACAACTAAGAAAAAAAACGAATTTCTGCGAAAAATATAGTCACCGATTTGCAATCAATCTAAAAAAAATTTTTTTTTAAAGTTTGAAATTCAACTCGTGTTAATTGCGGTGCCTAGATGGCGTTAGGTGTCGACCCGCTTTTGTTTTGACAAAAAAAAATTATGATGGGGAGGTGGGTGGGGAAATGGTTAACTTATATAATAACACAGCCGGCGTGTGTAGTCTTGAACTTGAACACGCTCTCTAGTTGATTGACGCACACGAGATTACCATTTATTTATTTTTTATTTTTATTTCAAACGACTTTTATATTCGTTATTTTTTTTTCTTTTAGAATATGCGCGGGACGGACTGGATGATGGATGACTATGTCTTCCGGACAGGACATTTCGTTCCGTTTGTCTTGAGAGAGAAAGAGGCGGTGTGTTCATTCAAATCGTTACGGGGGTTGAGACTTGAGAGTTAATTTGGTTCTTTTTGAGTAGTCGTGTGATTTCTTTCTATGGGGAGGGGGGGGGGGAATAAAGGAAAAAGTTTCCCGCAGGAATATATACAGGATGTGTCAAACGCAGCCGAGCAATCCCTAAAGAAGTTGATCGTGACGAAAGGTAATGATCATTTACGTTTCCTCCCCCTCACACCAATTATTTATTCATTTTCTCTACCGTATTTTTTTGTTTCCTTCTTCTTCTTCCGTTGCGCAGGATATCAAGGAACACACGGAATATATCCAGCCTTCCGGCACTTGTTGTTTGAAAAAGTCTCCTTGGCTGAGGGTCAGACGGTTGGACGTCACGCGCTCGGACTTGAACGCGGCCGTCGGTAATTGAGGCGCGTGCCTCTCATACCTGAAGAGACCCATAACAATTTACCCTCCTAGACCCTGGACTTTAGCTGGTAAACTCCCGTGCATAATTCGCCAATTTGCCAGAGGATTGTTGAGGACGACGTACACCGGCCGGTACCAACGCCCTTTTATTTTTATTTTAATCCATCCTTCCATCTATCTCCAGCCGGGAGAAAAATGGCGTCTATCGTTCAACCCAATGGCGGAGGGGGGCCTTCCATCATCACGAAATGTGAAATGAAAAAAACGACCCAACAGAAAAATGTGTGGCGTAATAAAAAGGGAGGGGCTGGCGGCCGCACTAGACTCCTTGATGGATGGGTATTATCGTTCGTATACTCTCTCTCCCCCCACCCGGAGCTGTTTGTCCGAAATCAACAAGGTATTGTACTGGCGGAGGGGGTGAACTTTCCATCTTTGACGTCACAGCTGGACCTTCACTTGCACTCCACCACCATCCTGTCAAAAGTTATTTATTTGTGAAACTTGAGCTAGAGTTACTCCGGCCGAGTCCTTTTGGCGTGCCGGATGGACATTAGTCGAATTGAACTTGAAGAGGCCTAGACGCTAATCATACTCTGGGCTAGGGGGGTTCGTTCGGTTTATTTGGATTATATTTATTTGCAATCGAATCTCTCGTGACTTGGGGTCGGCCTGGCCAAAGGAAAACTCCGGTCCGGGTTTGTCGAAATTTTCCGATCGAGTTATGTTTTCGTCCAGGAGGTTGTTTCTTTTATGATTTGATGGGATGCACGATGACGTCGTCGGGAGGAGTTTTAAAGAGATCGGTATACTGTCGTCGTCGTCGTGAAAAGTTTTGAAAATCCACCGCTGCCGCCGCCGAACGATGGAGAAAGAAAAGTTTGGCGCCTGGTGTTGGGGCGCAATCGCGAAACGGCCACGTCCAAAAAGAGAAAAAGTGGGTGGAGAAAAATAAAATAAAGAAAAGAAAAGAACCAACAAAACTCTAAAAATAGACAAACAAAACTTTTATCTCTTCTCTAGGATGGACGGACGGGGCTGGAAAAGTTCATCCGGTTCACCATCAGTCTCTGCCGGCATTCCATCGCGTCAACATCGGACAATGTTGGCCATCAGCTGTGACAGCAGCAGCAGCAGCAGCCATCGACTTGCCTGATTAGGATGATGAGTATGTTTCAAATTTTAACTTTTATTTTTAAAAACATTTTTAAAAAAGGTTTTTTTGAAGTTGCCTGGAAAGTGCCTGGACTTTTTGATGTCCAGGCACATCGAAAGAAACTCTAGGATAGGACGGACTCTGTGTGTGTGTGTGGGTAGATAAGAATGGCGAAGGCCGGTTCTCAACTTGTTGTTAAAGGCGCTGGCCTGTTAAGGGGCTGGCGGCCTGGGCGTCGGCCGTTATAGGTAGCGGACCCCCCACCGACCCAAGTTGTTGACACGTTAACACACACACACACTAGTTTTCCCTTCCCAGTCGTCTTACCGGAAGCTACGGCTTTGGGTGTCGGGGAATTGTCACCCGTCCGCCAGTTGTGTCCGCCAATTGATTTTGAATGGATTAGGAGCCAAATTGTCAAAAAATTAAGTTCGTTTTTTAAATTTCAAAAAATGGCGGGAGTTTGAAAAAGTGTTTTTTTAACAAAATACGACAAGTGGGTGATGGGCAGAGCGGAAGAGTGTGGATTATGAGTGGTCGAGATCACATAACGATCCCGTCTCAGAAATCCAAATATTTCAAATCCATCGGCGATTTCGACGGTAAAGTTGTAACCAAATTTGTTCACCTTTTCAAAAAAAAAAAGAATCCAGGTGGATGTGTAAGAGGGGAGGTGGGAGGTGGTGGGGGAAAACAAATGATGTTGGATAATAGTGTCGAGACTCTGTGTGTGTTGTTGGACAAGCGCTGGGCGAGCTGGGGGGAAACGCCCCTTTAAAACCCCCTCCGCCCGACCGCCCGCTGAGCACGTGGATCCGATATCCCGGCGGATAAAAAATAAAACTAACTCTTCAAAATATTCACCCACTCACTCTCACGCCATTCAACGGAATGTAATTCGTCCGGGGCGATCCTTTGATTCTCCGTGTCCGTAGTAGTTGGTTGGTTATATTATCTGATTATATTATGCCCGGCTCAAAGTCGTTTCGTTTAGTGTCGGGACTCTCTCCACTTTTGTTTGCCCCCCTCTCCCCTCCGTGTTTGTTATTATAATGGATCGTTTATTATAATAACGGATTCGGTAACTTTTGTAGACTCCAGCGGCCGGTCTACTCCTACAAGGTGGGGTGGAGTCGGTAAATTTTGTTTTATTTTGTTGTTATTTATGGCTCCTTTGGCTCCTTTGGCTCCTTGTCGGTCGCCCGGAATCGATTTGCCGGAATTTCGATGTAGTAGAGGAGGGGGGCCTGTTGTTTTTGTTTGTCGACTTCCGATCTATTTCCCATTGGCACACAAGTTTGACATCTCAATCGACTGGGCATTGGATTGCAGTTTTACATCATGTCCAACCCTCCTTCAAGGCTATGGGCCGGCTTGCATCCACGGTCAAAGTTTGGTGGGTTTTATTGGGAGTCCAGGGAGAAACAAGAGAATTGCCCGTCACTCTAGTACCTACACATTATGTTACTCTCGTCCGTCTTATCGTCTATCGTCCATGTATTTTATAGATCGACGGGCAGTAAAAACGGGTGGGACGGGACAGAAGGGCTGTCCGGTGGGTGGGTTGGGGTGGCCGGTTGTTGTGTGTGATGGAATTTTATGGCCCAGTTGTCGAGTTGTCGACCGGCCATCGGCGAATGATCGAATTTACAGCTAAAGCAAATAGAAATAAGAAGCCGACGGCTTTTTGAGCAGGCCGTCGTCGGCTTGTTCCTTTCCCCCCCTTGGCCTTTTTGTTCGAGTGGGACGCCACTCGACGGAATCGACCCGTCGGAAGTCGTCGGCCACCACCTCTGGGCCGGTACCACACCACCTCCTTCCATGGGACTCCTTCCAAACCCCACCCACAGTTGGGAAAAACAACTCCAGGAGCTCCGTCCAGCTGCTGAACTAACGTGGATGGGGGGGGTTCCCAATCGGACACACTGTGTCCGTCATCGGTACACAAGAGTCTCTGGCGTCGGACGCTGCGGATGCGTGTGCTCCTTTTGTTGAGCCGTCCACGACCCCAGCGGCGGGATATTCAAATAATGCGGATGCAATTGCATCCGTTGGCGTTTTAAGTGTGTCCATCTGTGTGTGTCACTCTTTAAATATTGTTGTTGTTGTTGTTGTTGTTGTTGTGCAGCAGTCGACGATTTAGCGGTCAAAACATTCAGCGCCGGATCAGTTGCACTCCAAGTCAATTTGGGACGCGGTCTCATCAATTCCGCTTTCGACATCCACACGATCCAGGATCCCGAAGAGAAGGCCCTGGCCCAGCGACGACTCGACTGCCGCAAGCATCTTCTAGAAATGAGGTCCAGGAATGCCGATCTGATGGACCCCGAATCCGGCGGACAGACGGTCATGCAGCAGGAAGACTTACAGGTTTGATTTTTTCAAATTACCCGCCATTTTTCAAAAAAAGTTAAATTTTGGATTTGAATCTCTTTTATTCTAGGAATGGTTGGACAATTTGCATTTAAAGTTAAAACAGGCCTGTTCGGGTGTGTCGACACCTGCGACGGGTTCGTCCGGCAATCCTTTGGGCCCTCCGGTGCGACCTGCGCGCCCGTCTCGCCGATCTGTCGCTGCCATCGCCGTGGCGGCCGCTGCCCAATCGAAATCGTCGACGGCTTTCCATCTGCCTCTTCCGCTTGGCTCCACTCTTCCGGTTCCTCCTCCTTCCTTCTCCTACTCGCTCCTGCCTCCTCCGTCGCCGGCGTCCAGCAGCAGCGGCGGCAGCAGCGGCGGCAGCGCCGACCCGTCCATCATCCAGTGAGTTCTGGGGGGTGGGGATAAGTGTTGGCGTATGTACGCCAGTTTACTGGACAGGTCACGCTAAGGATTGTGTCCGCCGATCACGATCATTAGGTGGAAATATAAATGACCTTGTCTACCTTACCTATCGCTCCTTCTACCCGAGTCGCAGCTGGGCCACCCACCACCCATCCAGCCTGATAGGAAAACATTTCCATCTTCATCGATTTCCAGCGTGTCGTTCCGCCGGCCAGCCAAACATGTCACGAAGGAGCAGAGAGAGTGCACGTACTTGAAAATTTTTCGCTATCAAATTTCCCGCCCCCTACCCCTCTCTTCCGCCGGATCGGAAGTACCCGCCCATAGCATTTTTCTTTTGTATTTTATTTATTGTTATTATTATTATTTTTCCTTTTTTTTTTTCTTTCCATTTTCTTGACGTCGTCGTTGCATGCCGGACGGACTTGGCCGCTCCACCGCCTCGGGACACAAAATAAACAACAGCGGGGTAGAAAAACAAAAAATTGTTTTTCAAGTTTTTCCCCTTGTGCGGTTGTTGCCATGGTTACCAACCGACGGTTATATCCAGCCAAACCAATTGGTTGTATGGGAATTTGTATACGTATTGCTGTTTGTGTGTGTGTACAACCAAAATAACAGGGGGGTATAGATGCGCGTGCTCAACTTTGAAGACGGACGACCGCGCCACAATCCTTCCCATTTGGCTTGGGCTTTGTCCTAGAAACTTAGGCGGGCCGAATTGTTGTCCAGGGCCCCGGGAGACGCAGAGCAGTTGCTGCCGGTCCCAGCTCTTCTGGGATTTCAATTTTTTGTCTTGGTCAATTTGCCCAGTCTGTCCGTTTTTCTTATTAAGTTTTTGCCCAGTTAGTATGTGGGGTGATCGTTTGCGAGTGCGGGAATGAATTTGAAACGATTTTCGATTGGCTACGAAACATGCAAGAATTTCGAGCTTCCGCCGGATACAAGTCGAATCCCAGAAATCCGCCGTATTGTTTTCGTTTTCATTTGTTTGTTGTAGATTTTTCGATGGTTAACTTTGGATTTTTACATTTATTGTTTGATCGCAGTAAGTTTAAAGCGGCCAGTGGAGCGGCCGTTGGTTATCCGCACATCATCCGGCCGCGTTCCATCAACGGATTGGCCGACCAGGGAGCCGCCGCTTTGACCGACGGCCAGTACATTGAGCGTCTGCAGTTGGCGCT
Source organism: Daphnia pulex (assembly GCF_021134715.1). Lineage (NCBI taxonomy): Eukaryota > Metazoa > Arthropoda > Branchiopoda > Diplostraca > Daphniidae > Daphnia > Daphnia pulex. The sequence continues at coordinate 1,798,576 of NC_060025.1, read as the reverse complement.
GCAGCAAGCGTCCATCTCGTCTCTCCAGGAGAGGCTGGCCGAGCGCAAAGTCCAGTCGGTTGTCCAACTCTCGGTAAAACTGGGAAAATCCTATTATTCTAAATTGATCCATTTTATCTAATTGAAAATTTTTAACGGACGACAGTCAACCAGCGGATCCGTCCGACCCAAGACGACAGTTCACGTCAAATCGCCCGTCAAGGTCCGTCGGCACACTTCGCCCAGCAAGGGACACCATTCCAAGCATCACGTGACCATCAGGCCGTCCAAATTGAAAGGTACAACGTCGTCCAGTTTGCCGGCGGTCAGTCCAGCCCCGTCCCAGCCGGTCCCGGCATTGCTGGCCAAACACTCGAAGAGCAAAGGGACGGGCAAGGGCAAAACGGGCCGCTCCAGTCGACACCGGGCCGACGAAGGATCGGCCGACAGTTTAGTTTTGTCCAATTCCACATCACCGTCTTCCGACCTGATGACCACGTCCAGGGCTCATCACATACCCCGTCTGTCGGACGTGGCGGCAGCGCCGGCCCAGTCGGACACACAGGCGCCCAGGCGATCCTTCATTTCCGGCGATTTCTTCAACTGCGGCCAGGTAAAATAATATTAAAGTCCAGGCTAAAAACCTGATAAGAATTGAGGTCATCTTTTCAATCGATTTGGGCAGACAGTGGACGATATCTACCAGGCGGCCGAGCATTTGATATTGCCGCCGGCCCGTCGCGACGCCAACATGTCTGAGCAGTCGGGCAGCAGCAGCAGCGCCGTCCAGTACGACACTGGGCCGTTGATTCACCACCAAGGCTCGTTGGCCCAGCAAGTGGAGGAGATTCCCATCGTCGAAGACTTTTGGGGCGCAGCTCCCGACTACTGACATTTTTAAAAAAGGCCACATTGTTTGGGTTTGAGTTGGAAGCCGGAACGGACGGACCAAAGAAAAGTTGCAACAACAGCGGGGCAAAAGTGTTGACCCCCGAGCCGTTTTTTTTGGGGTTGTTGTTGTTGTTGTCAACTTTTTGATGTTGCCCCTGTGGCTTTTCATGTCCCCTTTTCTTAACCCGCTTCGCGTGACGGTGACCACACACACAATCGATCCGGCTTCCGGCTGTCTCCCCGACCTCTTTTCTCCCATTTATAACGTCCAACTTTTTCTTTTTCATTTTTGTTGGAACCTCGATTGTACTATTTGATTCTCCCTTCTTCCGGCCCGTCCATAAATCACTCTTTGTCGCTCTTGTGTTTCTAATTCTCTTGATTCTCATCCATCTGGATTGTGTCTCGTCGTGGCGCTAATTTCGACCATCAACTTGCCGTACTCGTGTCAATGTATAACTCACCGCTCGCTCGCTCGCCATTCGAGCGTGCTTGTAAATAACCGAATGAAATGACTCATCTAACAATAACGAGATCCTTTTTTTTCATTTCGGTGGACATATCTGATGTTATGGATATTCTCTTTTTAGTTCTGGCCCTGTCCGGCTAGACACGCAAACGTGCCTTGGTACTAGTAGACTCTGTCGTGTGGCAGACTAGCAGGTATATCTTTTTCTCTTTTTTGTTATATGCCTTTTTGAAAGAAATTATTTATTTTGTGTTGGGAGAAAGTCTGTTTTGTGTGAGGTCCGCGTCGATATCACGCACACTAGTCCCCCTACTACTTCCTCCTTGATCGAACGCCACACACAATACGTTACGTGAGTTTTCTACTGGCCCCCACCCCGTCTCGTATTATTTACACGATGAGGGTTTTCGTGATCGCGCTCGTTTCTTTTTTTTCTTTCGACGTGACTGTTCTGCTGCCCAATTCTTTTGGGAAATCGTTTCTCGCATCGAAATAGCCTAGAGCCTAGAGGGGACTGAGGGATATAAGTTCAAATCATATTATGACACAAGAGAAAAAAAAAAGAATTTAGATGTGTAACAAATAAAATGGTCGTCAACTTTTTTTTCCGACTAGTGTAATGAAACATACAATAATAATGTTGTTGCTGTTTGCTTTTTTGTTTAGTGTTATCCCCCACATTTCTCTTCTCGACCAGATATATAAATTTATAAAAAAAGAGAAAAAACAAACAAACGTGAAGTAATATAAGTGAAAGAACCAGGTTGTTTGATACGGCACACATAAAGAAACAAGACACACACATGTCCACCATCCCCCCCAAAATTCCCGCGTGAGCACACTAGAATGTTTTCGTTTCAACTTCGTGATATTTTCTTACTCGAAGAAAAGAGAGAGAGAGAGAGAAGGTCAAAGAAGATGGGAAAAAGTAGTTGGTGCAAAAAGGATGTGGTCATCGGGAAGTGTGAATGGGGAAGAAATGAGCTTCCGAATTGAGAACGTAGCGGTCGACGCTGAGCGTCTTCTGGTCGTCGCTAAAGAGCAGGTAAAAGTATTTCAGCGTCTCGCCCAGGAAGAACGATTCCATCATGTCTCGCAATTTAATCTCAGACACGCTCCTGACGTTGCCCAGTGAGCTGTAACCGTTTTCCACCCGAGCAAACTTTTCAAATGCCTGCGAATAATTCAATGAAAGAACATTGTTAATCGCATTAACCTAAGCATTTCCTACAATTTCTGGCAAACCTGGAAAATTTTCCAGCCCCAGTCTTGGTAGGTGGTATTGCCCGTCAAGTGGTACATGTACCACAGGCTCTCCACCGTTTCCGGTCGCAAAAGATTGTGCGAATCGGCCGGTTTGACGATCATGTCGTTATCACTTTCATCCTGTTTTTGTTTTGGAAAAAAGAATGGCGGTTACTTTGTGTTTTGGTTTGTTTGGTGTTGGCTTGACGACTTACTTCGTTGAAATAAGTGATTTCGGGCGCTAGATGAGTGGGCTGAGCTGCGTAAGTCTGGTAGCAAGTGTAGAGGAGGTCCTCCGCCAGGCGCAAATGTTCTTTTGGCATGCCGTAGTGAACGCCAAGGGCCAGCGTGCCCGGAAGGAAACACAACAAATGGTCCATTTTGGCTTTAAAGTCATTCCCGTTGATAAGCTCTCCGACGAAAAGTAAATTGTTCGGCTTGGAATGACGAACCAGGAGGTTCTTGACGCCACTGATGGATGCGTTGTAGTCATCTCGTAAACTATCCAATGCAAGAAAATGATTTACTTTAGTCCCGTTGTCTAATTGGGGCATCACAAACTTACAAATCGATGGTCCTGCCCGTCTGAATCCACTGCTTCAGTAGGTACTCGTAATACGAATCTCCGCGAGCTCCCAGCGTTATGGTCGACTTGCGGAATTGGCCCGTGTTCGGATTGATAAAAATGGGAACCAACCCTTCCGTTTTTGGCAACTTGTGGATAAACTTTGACACTCTAAACGACAGCTCCTGGAATTATCATTGGAATTGATCAGTTTTTCGTCGGTTCAACGGCAATCATTTCAATTCAACTATACTTACTTCGAAGGTGGGATCACCAGTCGAGCGGCTGAGATCGCGAAATTCAAGTTGAATGGTCGTCACCTCCGAAGTGGTCGAGTCGGCGTTCCACTTGGGAGGGTGAGCCTTCTTCGTGCCAAGGTTAACATCGGAATATGGCACTCCCGAAGACGTTTTAAAGCTCGGCAAAAGAAGCAAACCCAGTTCCAGCTGTAAGCAAGGAGAGTTGACATTTAAAAGGTATTGATTTTTTCGTTTTAGCCGTTGCACAAAGTAGTTTAAGGATCTCACCGCTTTGTCTAGAAACATTTTATCACCAGATAAATGATACGTGCTGAGCAATCCGCCCAGTACTCGAATAGTGGTTTCAAATAAATTAATATCTCGATTTCCATTGAATTGCAAAGAGTCTTTGACCCAACTTCGGGCTTCGTTGAATTCTATCTCAAACATTTGGAAAGATAAGAAATGAAATAAAAACTTATGAAATTGAAATGTGTTTGGGGACAAACCGTCAGTTAGACCCATTATGTACATGGTATCTAGAGAGTCTATGATTGTTAATCCAAGATGAAACCAATCGTTGTAAGTCTGGCTAATCGGCTTCAAGTGGTCGTGGCCCCATGCATAGGTTTTGTAACCCTTCCAAGCGTGACTAAAAGCTTCCACAACTGCTCTTTGACGGTCGTTGGTGGGTCCAGTAAAAATAATTTTCTTGTTGTTCGTGTTGAGTGGATCAAATCCATTCCTGGGTAGGTTCACAGACTTGTCTTCATTCTTGCCAGCGTGATGATCTTCCTCTTCTTTGGTAAGTGGTCTGAAATTTTCTTGGATAGGTCTTGATTGAGTGATGGGTTTTGGAGGACCTTCAGGTTCTCGTTCATAATCTAAACTTGGTTTTATTCCTTGCACTGTATCCAGACCTGCTGCTGCTTCGTTTTTAGATGGGGCTGGCAAACCTCCACTTGATGGAAGGTTAGGCAACACAAATAGTATGGACAAAGTGATTAGCAGAGCCATGAAGAGTAGACAAGTGTTGCGCTGAAATCTGGATAGCTGATTCCACCTCTGAGAATCCAAAATAATTAATACTTGTCTCTTTGATGGGACTGTGAAATGTCAACTTACACGCCATAAACGTTTTCTTTGGGTATTTTCTCCCCACAAAGTGTTGGCTGGATACTGAAGAACATAAGGTACGAGGACAGATGTGTATCCTCGTTCATGAATAGGTGTCCCCATTGAATTACCAGTGAATAATTTTCTCTGGTTCTTCCAGCCACAAAATTACAAATGAAAAACCTGCTCTAACTAACTATGGATCCTAAATTTTTGTGTCGGAGGATTTCGACGTCTGCATCGATAATATCGCCACTTATTTACATCGTTTCAAAACAGATAACGGTAAACTTCAGTAAAACTTCATTAAAACACGGAAAACTTTTAGGACTTGTGCTAACAATCTCATTAATACCTTGACCAGCATATTTTGCTGTCTGTAAGAATTCGACGTCATAGGCCACAGCGGCGATTGCCACCTAAAGCAAAACAAAACACAAATCAAAATCATCTTCTAAAAAAATTACAATTCAATACGTTTATTTTTAAAATTTAAACTTGATTTTAATAATTTTCGTTCCCAATGTTTTAATCACTTTTCTTTTCGTAAAAAATTGTAGGTTTTTTCCTTGTTTTCGCTCCGGTAAATCGAATAGCTGGCACCGTTGTTCCCTTCTTTGCCCAGCTTATAGCAGAGCAGTTCTTCCTTCAGTCACTTGAAGAAAAAGCAGTTCCGAAATGGTAAGCAAGGTTTTTCTATCCAAAATCATCCTGAATTATAAAACTATTTCAACCATTACAGTCGACTGTAATTGAAGAGTTGATTTTGCACCTTTTTGTGAACCCATTTATGTTGAAAGTTGTCCAGTGATGGTTTGTTTTTGACATAGAGTTAAATGTCGGTGTGTGTGCCGACCCTGGCTGTTCATGTGGTGTTTGTAGCAATTCAATAATTTTTCATTTTTCTTATTACTTAATAGGCTAAAGTGAGATGCCGCGATCTTCGTACCAAGAAGAAGGAGGAACTCCTTAAACAACTTGATGAGCTCAAGAAAGAGCTCTCTCAGCTTAGGGTGGCCAAAGTCACAAGCGGAGCTGCATCCAAACTGTCCAAGATGTAAGATTATTTTTACTTTGGTTCTCTTTACATGTTTAATGTTATGTCTTGTCTGAAGTGTGCGAATGGTGTAAACCTTCATCTTGCACAGTTCACCTGTTGACAATTCATTATTTCATTGTTATGTTTGTGCACGGTTTCAATGATCTTTAATGAACTACTATTTTCCTTTACAGTCGCGTCGTCCGCAAATCTATCGCCCGCGTTCTTATTGTTATGAACCAGAAACAAAAGGAGAACTTGCGAAAAGTTTACAAGGTATGAGGTTCATTATACTGCATTGACATTTTTCGATGAATCTAATACATCTTTCATCTTCACAGAATAAGAAATACAAGCCCCTGGATCTCCGCAGCAAGAGAACACGTGCTATGCGTCGTGCCCTCACCACCGGCGAGAAGGCAAAGAAGACCTCCAAGGAACTGAGGAGGAGCAGGGCATTCCCCATGCGCAAATTCGCAGTCAAGGCTTAAAATTATGCTTTGGATATCTTTGCTATCGGGCTCATTACACTCGATGTCCGTCAAATTCAATTGTTTATCTCCATTTATTATAAATAACTAACAAATCGCGTTTTTCCAAAAGCGGTTGGATATCGAGGTTTAAAAATAGAGCGTGAAAATTCACGCACGTTAGGAGATTTTGGTGAAACTTGTCCAGATTTACCAGCTAGCGATATGAATTGTGCGCATTATTCGAGAATCAGCCGTTACGTAATAATATACTATTGAGTATTGCATTAGTGTTTCATAGTTAATTAAACCGATATAATTTAATCAGCATAATCAAATAAATGCTAGGTCAAGCCTTGTGTGATGAATTAACGATAAAGAATTCAGCGATTAAAGGATCAGAAACAAGAGATCTCACGAATATCTTTTTAACGGAAGTTTGTTATTCAATAAGCTCTGATGGAATGTGCAGGATATGCTACTGCCTCTAATGAAATATTTGCGTGCAATAATTTTCCGGTTATAATTGAAAAAGAAAATGGAAATAAGCGTAATTCGAGAGAAGCAAATGCATGCCAAATGTCATGAAAAAGCGTAGCCAACAAAAGTAGAAGCGGCAACGGTGTAGTGAAGCAGCCATTTTTGCAGGCGTCGATTCCCATCCCCCTCCATAGTTGCGACAAGCAGCCCCTACAGGCAGGCAGCCAAAGTACTTTTTCACTACGTTTGGTGGCTAGTGGAAATAAAGGGAAAAAGATTTATTCGTGCGCGCCCTAGTAGGAAAATTTTCCGTGCACAAAGAACATTTTTCATCCGGCTACATCCATTAGGCCGATACATTAACAAGTGTTGTGTTATTTTATTCTGGATTAACCCAAGTGGACGAACCTAGGTAACAAGAACCGGAAATATTTCAATACCGTTTGTCTCAGTCAAAAATTTCTTTTTAACGATCGTCTCCGCACCTCCACTTTACTTTTTAAAAGGGTTCGCCGACGTTCGTGATTCGAAGGCTCCAGTATATCCTCTTATTGTGTAATAATTTCGAGATAGTGACAAACGTTTCAGTGATAAAATCAGTTGTGCTTTGTTGGCACTCTCAAGTTTATTACATAAACTAGTAAAAAAGTTTTAACATTCCATCTAAAATCACTCCCTTAGTTGGTGGAAAACTCAATCAACTGTTCTCAATTGTTGAGTTATTTTAATTTTGTGTGGTAGCTGGTTAAAACCCTTTGATTGGGTGTTGGGAACCTCAAGATATTGCAACTGTCAAAACACGAGAGGAACATTACTCAAAGAGTACTAATACTATTGTTTCTTTTCTGGTTGAACCCAGCCCAGGGCAAAGGTTCGTTCTGTGGGTGGGAATCTGAGTGCCTCATGTTGGGGATTGTGTGTCCAGCATGTCCACATCGACCACTAATGTCAGTGCTACCAAGGGGGAGAAAGGCAAAGCTAAATATGCAGCGCTAAACATCAATAACTTGTACAAGGTGAGAATTGAAATCAACCTACTGATACATAAGACTATTCCAAGTATTAATCTGGAAATGGGAAATTAACCAGTATTTTAGAAAATAGAACTTGACCTTAATTCCAAAACTGCTTTTCTATTTCAGGGTAACTCTATCGAGCCACAGGCCAAAACTGTAGCCCCTAAACATGGCATGCAAAGTCTGGGTAAAGTGCCTAGTGCTCGACGGGCCCCTCAACCTGTCAACTTGCCTAGTCTGAAATCAGAGAGTGGCGTAGTCGCTCCCGAAACCTCCAACTCAAATTCTTCGAATTCATCCACCAGCGGCGGTGGAGGTGGTAGTAGTGGTACAGTAGCCCCTTCGACAGCCCCACAGTCTGCTACTCCCAACTCAGCGGGATGGACTGGAAGTGCTCAAGAAGCAGCCGCATCAGCTCCGGTTGTTGCCGGAAACAAGCCACCCCAATCGCAATCGCCAGCTCCAGTCGGAGTCGTTCCAGTTTCGACAGGTCCCGTTCCAACAGTTGCTCCAGCACAGCCGGCGATCCCTGTTCAGCCACGACAGAGCACCACATTTCTAGAGAGGAAATTTCAACAAGAATTTCCTTCTTTGACGGCGGACTCACAAGTAACTGGCCCTCCAGCGAAGAGAGCACCTGCACCGCAACCACCTACAGTGGTTGCCGCGCCTGTTCCAGTCTCGCCATCGGAAATTCCTCGTCAGGAGTCTCCTCAGCCTCTGCAGTACGGTCCAGGTCCCAGTCTACGACCACAAACCGAAGGCAGTTGGGTGCAGGGAGGAAGGCCGTCAAATGTGTCACCTTCTCAAGGGGGCTCAGGTAATACATCAGCTGAATTTTTTCTGTCTGCGACGCAACGGTATTCACGTTCTTTCCTTTTTGGCTTTAAAGGTGTCGTCGATGGCTTGGCTGGGCAGGTTGCAGGTGTTTTGCCTCCGGGCCAGGCCGGCCCACGCGGCATTCCTGTGCATCCAGGTCAGATTGCCGGCCAACCTCATGCGCTGAGATCTGTCATGCCTCCTTTCATGTTCCGAGGTGGACAGATTCCTCCGGGTAATTATCCAGCCGGTCCGTATCCGGGTTCCGGACAATACGGACCTCGAGGACCTGGCGGTCCACCTGGTCGATATCCCCCACCTCCCAACCAAGAGGCTCGTTTCCGTCAAGGAATGAGGATGGCCAATCCAGCTGCTAACCAGAACGATCCCGATTTGTATCCTCGACCAATCATCAAAGAAGAAGATCTTCGAAGAATGGATGAAATTTCAGGGGATGACGGCTGGGCGGCTTTGCAGGACGAACCGGATTATGACAAGAAACTCGACGATGATGAACCTACCGAACAACAGCGTAACGCCCAACAAACTGGTGCTTCAACGACGAATGCTGTTGCAGCAGCAGCCGCAGCCGTTGAGGAAGAGTCGAAAGCGGATAGAGATGGGAAATGGGCCGACAATATTCAAGCTCAAGGCCGGGCCATTTCAACTCCGCCCGCTCAAAACGTAAATACTCTTAACAGAGATCGCGGTGTTGATCGTGGCGTTGCGCAGATTGGAGGTAGTGGAGGTGGTGGTCCGCCTCTTCGCCATCCTCACCAGCAGAATAATAGCCGACCAATTTCACTTGACGAAGATGATTTCTGGAGAGAGCAGCAAAGGCAACAGAAGAATGTAGAAATTAAAGCAGCTCAGCGTGCGAAAGAAATGAGGTATTGTAAACGCCATGGACTTTTATCTTTAATTCAATTTTCCTCATCGATAAATTTTTATTTGCAGGGAAGAGGAAGAGCGCCGATTTGAACAAACCAAACAAGGAGATCGTAATAGGGAGCCCATCGCTGACACTGAACCAAGAACCGGGTTGAATCAAAGAGATCGTGATCGTGACCGAGAACGCGACAGGGAGCGTGACAGAGAACGTGACAGGGAACGCGATAGAGAAAGGGATCGAGAACGTGATCGGGATCGCGACCGCCATCTCGATGATCGTGCCCCTGAAAGAGAAAAATACGATCGTTCTGGATTGGGAAGACCTGGAAATGACCGATCTGACTACTCATACGGTGGCCGCAACGCTCCGCCACAGCCTCAACTTCCTCCGAGGTTTTTGAAGCAAAGACAACAACAAGCTGCCGTTGGTGGTGGAAGAATGGATGAGAACGAACAACGTGGTCCACCTCCAAAGGAAATTCGATTAAGAGATCGAGATGACCGCGAACGACCTCGTGAACCTCCAGTCATGGATCGCAGTAATAGCTATGACTCTCGCGGAGGAGGCGGGCGTGATGGTCGTGATTGGCATCAAGACCGAGACAGGGAACGAGATCGCGACAGGGAGCGTGACCGTGAACCACCGTACAAGAGACCTGGCGACAATTGGCAGCGATCTGATCCAGAGAAAAGGCTCAGTGACGGTCGAGGAGGTCATCGGCCTGAACCTTCTGGTCGCGATCGTGACTGGGTGGAAAAGGAAAGCATCACCATGAAGCGCAAAGATGCCAAGACGTCTGAATCTGATACCATGGAACAGGATCGTCCCAACAGCCGAAACAGTCGTTCCAGTTTGAAGGATGAAAGTAGCAGCAAGGAAAAGGGTATCCTTCCTATCCCCATGCCAGAAATTGTTTCATGGGCGGATGAGCCCGGCGAAGAAGATATTCCACCTCCTCTAGCTGGGACTGCCGATTCTCGTGGATTCAGTGAAGAACGACGCATTCAAGGTGGCGGCAAAGCCCACGGCGCCGGATCTCACCATCATGCACCTGCTCCCATTCCAAGAGACAGACTTGAAGCCGACGTTCGTGCGGAAAACAAGCAAAGCAATTTTGTTCCGCTCCGACGGCTGCCGGGCCGTGAAGGTCAGCCGACTCCACCACAGCCGCCAGCGACGACTCATGGCGATGGAAGAAGCGGATCTGCTCCATACTCTGCCAGTAATAACACTCAAGAAGACCAGGACAAAAAGCAACAGCGATCTTCTTCTGACAGTGTTCAAAATGTTTGGACGACACGCTCCAAAAGCCGAGAACAAGTTCCCGAACCGTCGAAAATTGTGGAAGACAAACTGTCCAGCGTCGAGGCTAATGAAGATTCTGATCGCAAAGGCCCAGCTAAAGATTTGCGAAATAGACCAGCTTCTTCGTTGGCACCGAAATCTGTAAACAGTGGCACCGCTAGCAACAACACTTCATCCATTACCAATAATGTATCAACTGCTGGTCCGGCAGGGCGACGAAGTGGACCAGGCCAACGTCGTCGAGAATCAAATTCTCGTTATTCCGACAGTTACGATGATTATTATGAAGAAGATGGCGCTCATTATCGAACGAATGAACAGCACGGAGAGAAGAAACAACACGTGGAACCTCCGAGAAAGAGTAAGTCTCCGGATGAAGAAGAAAACCAGAAGAAGGATCACGCTAGAAGTGGTGGTGGTGGTACAGGAAACAACCGAGGTCCTGCTCCAGCTGCGGCAGCTCCTTTCCGCAACCGAAGAGGTAATGGTCGTGGTGGATTTGAAGATGAGGAACCGCACATTCGCAATAAAGATGGCCAGCAACAACAACGTCCTCCTCGTTTCCAGCAGCAAGATGAATCGGTGGGCGGATCGGCTCCCAGAGTCGATCACAAGATCAAAGAAGAAGCTTGGGAGAGTGGCCATTCAGAGCACAGCGATTCCGCAAACAATCGTTCAAACCGACAGCGAGGCGGTGGAGGACGCGGAAGTGGCGGAGGTGGTAACGCTGCCCCCGCTGGTGCTGGTGACAGACGCGTCCGTGGCAAACCGGACCATAATGATTATTACAAAGATTCGGAGCCTTCCAGTGTTGGAACCGCATCTAACTCTGCGCCAACAAAGGAATCTTCTTCTGTCGTCGAAGACAAGGATCACGATAGAAAGCCTGCTCCTAAAGACCGGTCACAGCAACTTAATCAAGAAGATGGCTCCAAGCGCGTTGGAGAGTCACGCGGTGAAAGGAGGAATGAACCCAAAGACATCCGAGACAATAGAGATAATCGTGATCGTGGAGAACGGAATCGAAACGATCGTGAGCGAGGCGATCGAGTCGAACAACGGGATCGTAATGACAGACCTGTAGGACGGAATGATGACCGTGGGAATCGTGGAGGACAGGCCTCTAAAGCATCAGAAAATCAACGCTATGAGCAGCGAGCTAAGACCAATCTCCCCCCTCGCTTGGCCAAGCTGGGTGACAATCGTCACAAAATTCAAAAATCGGAGAGTGCTGAAGCCCACGAAGGTGGAACGTCCTCAACGCAAACTAAAGAGAGCACTCCACCTGTCCAACAACAGCAGCAAATGGGTGGAACACCGTGGGAAAAGGCAGGAGGTGTGCCTTCACCAGGACTTACGAGCGCCATGGCTTCGATGGCGTTGGCCGATTCAGCCGTAGACAAGGTGACCGAAGAGAGCACCGTCATTCTAGATGGAACTACACCGCCAGCTCAGACCATCATTTTTGAAAATACTAATTTCAAGAGTTCGTCGGCGGAATTGGCGAAAGGAAGGGGAACACCCCCAACTCAACAGGGAGGACCCAAAGGATCCGCTGCTATGCAGCAACAAAAGATGCAGCAGCCTGATGCCAAGGCGTCGGCACCCATCATCTCGACTGCCAATGCTTCAACCAAAGGAGAAGCAGTGCAAATGGCTGCCGTTGCCGCTGCAATGGGTAAGAAGAAAAAACAAAAGAAATCACTCGAGAAATTAATTTCATCTATATTTTGTTAATTAGGTGTAGGTGGAAATGGTGGATATCAAGGAACAGGAAATCTTCAGCTAGCTGTTGGTAGCAATAAATCTGCTATGGTTGGTAGTGGAACCAATTCTGGGGTCCCTAGGATCCAACACCTTGCATCGTCCAGTGTCCAGTCGCCTATCTCACCATCAACGGCTGAGCTGAACATGAAAATCGCATCGGTTAAAAAGGTACAATGTTTTTTTTTCTTCGCAATTTTCTTGAGTTTTCTGTTGACGTTGAACGTTTTACTAGGTTTGGGATATGCCGACCGTCATGGAACACCACGGGGAAGATCCAAACCAAGTGGTGAATCCTAATGTAGTACCCGGAGCTTATCCAGTTCAGGGATACGAAACGGACCCTTCAGCCGATATGAGTCAGGATGTGTATGCCCAACAACAGGCGAAAATGGATAACTCTGGTGTGAACAACGTTTGCAAGGTCAAACCTCAACAGCAGCAGCAACAACAACAGGCTGCAGCGGCAGCTGCTATGGCTTTGGCTGCTCAGCACGGCATTTCATCGTCTCCGACATTCAGTAGCGGAGCACCCACATGCAATACTCCTTCCGTAGCGGCGGCGGCAGCAGCGGCAGTCGCAGCTGCTGCGGCCGCTGCCAGTGCCGGTGGTCCTGCTGGATTGGGCTCCGTAGGACCTTTGGGTTATCATCAGTATGGTGGCATGCCAGCCGTTCCGTCTCCTCCGGCCGCTATGGTGTACGGCTCAGCGCCTGGCCAACAGCTACAGGGTGCTCCTCAGGCCGGTATTTACGGCCCATTCCTGGATTCGAATTCTCAGTTTTCGTTGTTGCAAGTGCTCAATGGTCCAGGCAATCCGGGCCGATCACAGTTTTCACATTTCATGTCACCAGCTGCTCACGGTGTTGGCATGGGGCACGCTGGACTCTCAAATTTGGGTAGTTTGAGCAACGCTGGCGGTGGAGGTCCTTTTGCTCAACAAAACATTTTGTTCCAGCAACCGCCTCCGCCAAGCCCGGCAGCTCCACCCAATGCTTCTTCTGGTGGTGCTTCAGGAGGTCACGTTCCTCCATCTGTTGCGATGAATGACTTATACCAGTCGTCACAGTATCGACTACAAGGTCACGGTCCTTTCGCCCCTCAGTCGCAGCACAACAATCCTGGACCGATGTTAATATCCAGCAATAACTCTCTCGGCCTCAAGTCATCGTCGTACGGTTCTATTGGCCAGTCTATCCACGGATCGATCGGCACCAAATCTGCTTATCAGCAACAACCAACTGGTCATCAGCATTCTCAGGTATTTAACAATTTGCATTTCTTATTTTTCTACATTTTCGTTCTTGCTAAACTCTTTTTTTTTTCCCTGCAGATGTATTATCCTTATGACCCGAACCAGCCACTAATGAATATGAGCCAAGTCAGTCAAATGGGCGGCCAAAGTTACTTGTCGCAATCGCAGCTTCTGTCGCAGCAGCGAACAGCTCCTCCGCCACAAGTTCAAGCAATTCAGCCGCCGCCGTCTTCGTTCTATTCGGGAGGTGCCGGTCAGAGCAACCAGAACGCAGGTTATTATGGACAGCAACCTGGTGGCCCTAGTCTCCAACAAATGGGACAAGGTCCTCCAGCCGCCCCTGGCCCGTTTTCGCTCCCAGGGTTTGCATCTCAAGCTGGCCTGCAAGGATACGCCAATCGGGCTGCTCAACAGCAGCAGCAACAACAACAACAGCAACAACAGCAGCAGCAACAACAACAACAGATGCCGTCGCAACAGCAGCAGCAGCAATACAATCTAAACATGGCTGCACGTTATCCGCCACGAAACGGCCCTGGTCCGATGTGTACGAACCAAGTACCTCCGACAGGACCACTAGGCGGTCTACAATTTGTTAAACCTACTCATTCACCGTCTGGTCCGAGTCCATCTCCTGCTGGAGCCGCTCCATCTCCAGCCCAGTACATGTCCGGACAACTGGACAACATTGGAAGTAGTCAGAGTGGAGGAGAGAAAATAGACATGGTTCAGCAGCAACAGGGTGGTTCCGGAACCTCTCCCAAATCGAGGAACAAGGTTCAGCAACAACAAGCAGCCAATCAGCAGCAACAACAGCAGCAGCAACAACAGCAGCAGCAGCAGCAGCAGCAGCAAATTCATCCGATGAACAAGTTTCCGGGCAGCTCACATTCGAGTGGTGCTTACCCTGGCCCTCCCTCGATTCGAACATCTTACGTTTCCGTCCGAAGCGCTCCACCGCCTCAGCAAACATCAGGGAACAACTCCAATAACATGATGAGTTCCGGCGGAAGCACGGGCAACAATGCTCCTCGGTATCCGACACCAATTCAGCGACCGACTGCTCCTACAGGCAACATGCAGCAACATCCTCCACCGCCCATGCATTCTAGTGGCCCTCCCGGAGCCCCTGTAGGTGGCTTGGGAGCCCGACCTAGAGCCCCCAACCCTCATCCGGCTCGAATTCCCGGCTCGGGTTCGGCACCTGGTCATCCATCTCAGATGAAGAGCAACGCATCAAATAGTTATGCGATGACGGCAAATCAGCAACACGACAAATCGACTCCAGCTAGTAGCAGCAACGCTTCGACTACTCCGACTACGGCAACCACTTCGGCCAGCGCGGCAACGTCTTCGGCCGATGATAAGCCTCAACGGAAAGGAGGTAATAACGCGTCAGATGCTTCTACGAAGCCTGGTTCGAGTGAATCAAGCAACAAGGACAGCAGTGCTAAAGCCGACGGTTCTGTCGCTTCCGCCGCCAAGTGAATTTGAGGAGATAGTAAAAGAAAAAAAAAACTTAAAAAAAAGTGCTGTGCAAGTTTTTCGTTTGAAGGACTCGGTTTCCTGAGTGGAAGATTTCACACAGACTTTCTTTTTGCAAAGCTGACGCACGGGGAAAAAATTAAAGAGCGTAAGAAGATAACTTGTCCTTTTGTACCGGACATTTGTCGTCTTCTGCTAGCCCTGCAGCTGCCGCCCTAAACTCCCCTTTTTCCTTCTTTGATCCTTTGTACTTTTTCCCCGACTGATCACTTTTTTCTTGTTCCCGCACACACACCTCGTTTATTCGCGACAAAGCTAAAAAAAAAGGCCCACCAATTGTTTCTCCTAATTTTTTTTCGTCCTTCCAACTTTTGGCCGTTTTCCAATTTTTTGTAGCATAAAATAAAAATCACCCCACCGCTGCTCACCGCAAAAAAATAAGCTATTTGAATTCGATCGAATGCTGGTCTGATTTTTGAAGAAACTTTGTGCGAGTGTATGTAAGGGAAAAAGAGTAGCAAACGAGCGGAATTCATGAAGGACAATTTGATTGCGCGGTGTGAATCTAATTTTTCACTACGACCCTTTATTTTTTCATCCCTTCTGTCCTCTTTGGGGGTTGTCTCTTACGTGTTTGTTTCAAGATTTCTTTATTTTGCTCTGCATTCTCAAACCCACTTCTTCTCTCTTAATTAAACAAATCACTCCTTTTTCCCTGTTTTGCCACACAACATCGTTTGGAGCAAGATAAATGAAACAAAAAAAAACGAAATAAGTTGTGTATTATTGCATCTTGTGTAATCAAACATGGTTCGTTTTCCTCGCGACGTGGTGTGTTAATTTTATTCAATCCAATAAGAAGTCTCACATTAATGCTTTAGTACGAATTTGAATATTTATTTCAACTCGGGTTTTACACTTTTGACAGAAATTTCAGTTGGACATTTCAACGTCGCTTCTTTCCGTAGATTGTTCCCATATCTAAAATGTTTGAACATTTTAAATGGGACATAATAACGTTTTATTGTATTTTTTTTTCTACCTGAATGTAAGCTTCTGTGAGAGTGATCATCTGCGGAAGAATTTCTGTCACGTGCAGATCTTGCATTTCAAACCATTTTCCTGTCGCCTAATAGAAGCAATTGACTCGTGAAGTTTATTGTGATTATTGGTCAACAATAAAACGAATTTACCTTATGAAGTATGTGAACACGATAAGTTCCCTTGGTTGGTTCTCCATCATGTACAATATTGGCTAACAGATCGTATGTGGTACATCCGTGTTTGGCGCGAACATCTGCACCTAGAATATCGCCAAAATCCACACCCCTAAAAGCACATCTCAATTTTGTAACAGTCAACAAAAAATGGTGTGGTAATTTTATTTACCTGATGGGGAAGTTTATGATGGTGGGATTCTTTTCTATGAAAAACGTGTTCTTCGTGAATCTCTTGATGTTGAGAATAATGTAACGTGGCAGTTTTGTCAATTCGAATCTCTTCAAAAAATTTTCCTTGTAGGTCTTGTATTCCTTTTGCTGGACTCCATTGAATTGAGACAGCAATGCAAACAGAGATACCTGAAAAATCAACAAAAGACTCGATCTAGCTTTTAATTAATGCTACAAGCTAATTGATTTTGGCAAACCTGTGGAATGATGTTTTCGCGAAATTCATCTTTGAACAGAGGAGGGGGAGGCAAGTCGGCTGCCAGAAAAAGGAAAGGCGAATCGACAAATGTTTCGACGTATTCGGCAGTCAACATCAGTGCATCCTTTTCTGTATCAGTGGCATCGATGGGTGGGATTCGCTGAGAATGAATTTTCATTGCTCCCAAAAAAGATTTGTAGATGATTGAAGAAGTTGGCTTCTTGGTACCGTTTAATGCCAGATGCAACGCGTTTAAAAACCACGAAAGAAATTCCACTGGATCACCTGAAATATGGAAAATGAAGAATTAGCAAGGTAAAATTTTAATAACAATTCTCATAATTTAATATTACCCTGGCTTGTAATTTGGAATTTCTTTTTACTGCACAGAACGACAGCCTGGAGCATCTCGTGGGGGGAAACGTGAGCCTTAAAGTTGCGTGGATTCCAAAGCTTACGAATCAATTCACCAAAACGCTGAACTAAGATGACGTTATTGTCTCCAGGAGGACGCTTGATACCAATGTAGTTCTCTTCCCTGAGAAAGTAATCGCGTAGTGGAACAACATGAGATAAAGCCTAATACAAAAGTAAGTAAAGTTTATTATTTTAATTTATAGTTTACTACTTCATTACCTGTAGGACTACATTGCAGTAATCATTAGCTTTGATGTTATTGAGTCCAACTACTCCAGGACGGTAAAGAGTACCATCACAAGACCTAGATACTTTATCAATGACATCCAACACTGCAATATTTGCTTTTTTGAATGTTGGATTCAAGACATATTTGATATCATCGAGTGATGAATCAATGATTTCATAGTTGTCTGGCAGACAATAGAATCTTAGGGTGTGAAGGTTCAAAAAAACATGATGTCCCTCTCCCACACTGTGAAGATATGCATGTGTGCTGGGGCCTCTTCCTAGAATTCATTTGAAACAATTTAAAATATGTGAATATTGCTGTTTAACTTCAAATTTACCTTGAAAGTATTTCCCACACACCAAACATGCATAGACATTAATCCTTGTGAGCGAGACTGAACAGAGTTTTTCAAAATCAAAATCCAAAACTGTCCTGTTTATTGTGTCCAAATAAGGACACAAACGAGATTTGGCAATTGGTTCTCCTAGAATTTTTATCAGTAAAAGTTGTTACACGGATTGCACTATATTTATTATTTGGTTTTGTGGATAGTGACAACAATACTTGTTTTCACGACGGGTTCGTCTTCATCATCGAAATCTTCATGTTTGCGCTTTATATCACTCTTTTCCGTCCCCATTTTTGAAAAGATATTTACCCCAAGAGCCAAAATTGACAGCTTTTCTTATTGTTTAAGAATTAAGGAAACTCGAATGCAGAGTTACGGAAAGGATAGCAGACACATAAAACGAATGCAACGCGTTAATGCCGGTAAACGAAAAAGTAGAATTATTGTCCTGTAGATGGCGTGAACTACTTCATTCAAATCTTGTAACGCGATTCAAAATTTCGTTTGATTATCATGGTCATGCGTCAAGTAAATAATTATTTGTACAAGATGGGGCTACTATTTTTTATCGTTTGAATTACTATCCTGATAACTAACTAAAAAACCCTTATTTTGTGTCTGGTAACGCTGTTGGGTCTTGGGTGTTGTGTAATCATCTCAAAGTTTAGAGTTTGTCTCGAATTTGTTTGGATGTATTATCAGAACTCTGTTTACCTTGATTAACTTATGTCAACAGAAGTCTATATTTTGAAAGCGATATTCATGGTTCAGATAATGATGTTCAGCATAGTGTAGATTTTTTCTGCCTGGATACAAATTGCTTACTTGAACCATAAACCCGGAAACAAGCAATTTCCGGGTTTCTAAAAATCAACTAAGCAATTGGTGAATTAGAATTTCGTAATTCATTTTCAATAGAATGTTTTTTTTTGTATAAGTTCGTCCTTCGAAGGTGTACAAAAATATAATCATTGGGTAATTTTGTTTGCCCTTTGATTTTAGCACGCAATACGGATTATCAGATTAGTCAAATCAAGTTCGATGTCACAATCATAATCTTTGAAAAACCCATTTATATCACTTTCTAATCAAGAAGTGATCGATTGCCCAATCATTGATAGACCAATAATTTTTGTATAAATTGGTCGTGTGCAGTTTGCATTTTCTGTTTCTCAAAAGGACACGGTTTCTTTCTTTAACTTTAAACTGAAATTGTGTTCGTTCGTCATGAAAGTGGTTGGCATTTTCGCTTTGCTCTGCCTTTTTACCCTTTCCAATGGTTTGCTCATATTTGTTACTCGTTCCTTGATTGGGTTGATTCTAAATTTCTAACGACCATAATTTTTAATTTTGTCATTACTTTTGGTAGGTGCTGGAATTCGACGCCCCGTTTCTGGAAAAGGCGAGCCGCTTCTTCGTCTTTCCTTTCCGGCCTCTGAACATTTGATGAATCGTGCTCGAAGTGGGGAAGCAGGAAATGCCAATGAATACATGGACGAGGTATTTGTAATATAATTCAATTTCGTTCTTTGATTTACTGAATTTTGTCTTTTTAAAAACATTTTATATTTTAGGTTTTGGCTTTAGTTCGCGAGCAGATAGTCCTGCTAGGATACGACCGTATTCAGCTTCCAGATGGCGATTTTAGCTTTACGTATGACGGGAAAAATTGACAATCAACTTTATTTTTAGTAAATATGAATTTTCTGAAATTTCCTAAATAGATGGGATGCTTACCCCGGCGTAAATGGCGGTGTCTTTTTGCACGATGGCTTGGCTACTGGTTTGGAAACAATTCACCGTGTTGGGGACGCTACTCTTAGCAACACTGACACTGTCATTTTCTTTGAATCTGATTGCGGCATCAACAATGTAGGTTTCATTTATTTCCCGCTCGTAACAGAAATAAAAATTAACGGTTTTGCAAAACTTTATAGGGAGCTTTTGGTTATGCCATTAGCATTCTTTTTATGGATATCGGACCAACCGCTTCGATGACCGGAACTGCCGATTACATCAACTTCTACTTCCATGTTTGCTTTTCTCTACGTTAAATAACAATTCACATAGTAACTAATTAACTAACCATCTTTTCATTTCTACAGTCTACTATCGATATTCTCTCCGGAATTGTTGTTGTCGACGTTTTTGATTTAAAGAAAATTGGTCATATCAGCACAGATATACAAGGCTTGGGAATTTTTAATTGGCTCGCCGAAATCGTAAAAGAGAAGCTTTAACATGTTCTGCATTCTCAATTTGGTTTGATAATTTTTGAATGCCTTTATAGATTGTCGATTTTGCCCTTAACCTACTGAAGCCCTTTTTCAAGGAGCTCATAGAAGGTCCTCTTACGAACCTTATCAACGTTGTACTTCAAGCTTACAGTAGGTCCAAGTTCGATAGGAATGACTTTATTACCGCCTCTAATCAATGTTCACAACAATTTTTCCTTTTTAGTCGACTCGCTAAGAAACCCACCAACGACAATCGCCAGCCTTATTTAAGAAACTGCCAGCGCAATTTACGGTGGATAAGCTAAAGAAATACAGCCAGACAAAAAAAAGAAACATTCCCTAGCTAGTATGTAGTGAATAAATACAGGGAAATCGAAATTTGTATTCACAAACACCCGATATGGATTTCAATTACAATAGTAGTGTAGTCTTATTTGTTTTCTCTTTAACGTCACTGCATACTTTTTAAAAATATTGGTCTAGTTTGTCGTCACGATTTTAATCTTACGAAAACAGTCTATTGCATTATTATCACTAACCGGCCGTTTGGTACGTTTTCGATTCGATTGATAGACATGATTAGCTGATGGACTATTTATTGTTGGTACGCAGTTTTTGAACAGTTTCTTGTAGTTATTGCCTTGGTCTTCTTTCATCAAGAAAGTGAGATTTTCTTCCTACACCATGAAAGTAGTATATGTTCTCGCATTGCTTTGCCTCGTCGTACATTCGCACGGTATGTTTTTATTGATATTGAAACGAATTCCTATGCATGCAATTTAAACTATTTGTTATATTTTCATAGGAGCTAGTATTCGACGACCCGATTCTAAACAAGATACTCCTGTTCTCAGTCTTAAATTTCCGGCCACAGGAAAACTCTTGGCTCGAGTTCGTAGTGGAGAATTGGGAAATGCCAACGATTACATGGACGAAGTATTATTTTAAAAATTTCTTGTTAATCAAAGTTATCTCATTGTGTAAAATAATATCCATTTTTTTTTAACTCAGGTGTTGGCTTTAGTTCGCGAACAAATCGTCATCCAAGGATACGATCGCATTGCGCTTCCGGATGGTGACTTTAGCTTTACGTATGTGTTGATTTATGAATAACTTATTGCTTTGCAAATAATAATATCTCACGTGTCTTGATAAGATGGGACGAATATCCTGGAGTTACCGGAGGTGTATATTTGCACGATGGTTTAGCTACTGGTATGGAAACAATTCACCGTGTTGGGGACGCTACTCTTAGCAACACTGACACTGTCATTTTCTTTGAATCTGATTGCGGCATCAACAACGTTAGTTTGAAATTATTACCCGCTCATAAAAAAAAGGAAAATTAACAAGTTTTACAAAATATCATAGGCTGCTTTTGGTTATGCAATTAGCATTCTTTTCTTGGATATCGGACCGACCGCCTCAATGGTTGGAACTGCGGACTACATCAACTTCTACTTCCACGTATGTTTTTGCTTTCCTAAAATAAATATTTTACAAAAATTTTGAACTGATTATTTTCACACAGTCCACGATCGATATTCTTTCCGGAATCGTTGTCGTTGACGTGTTTGATTTGAAGCAAATGGGTCACATCAGTACGGAAATTACTGGTCTGGGAATATTCAACTGGCTTGCTGAAATCGTAAAAAAAGACTATAAAACATAATTTATAAATGGTTTCCGACACTCATATTTGTAAACTACTGCAGATTGTCGATTTTACTCTCAATCTCTTGGCACCGTTCTTCAAGGAACTCCTAGAAGGACCTATTACGAACCTTATCAACACTGTTCTTCAACATTACGGTATGTTTATAATAGTATTGCATACACGGATTATTTTCCAGTACTAACCTCCCAGTAAAAACTAACCTACTTACTAATTAACATATTTATTATTTAGTTGACTCATTGCTGAACCCACCCACAACACTTGCCAGCCTTGTTCTTTGAGAAATCAGATATGCCATCTAACAATGAATGCACACTGAAGGAAAGCAGAAATATAATTATATCTAGACTAGAAAAAGGGGAAATTGATTTACTTTCCTTATATTAAAGGAACTAGTACTTTTTACTTGATTTAAAAAATGATTAACAGGAATAAAAATACAGTTAAACGGACCTCATAAAAAGTCAAGTTATTTTAACTAGATTTTCTAACGATCCTGTTAGCTGCGAAGTGCGAAGAAGCCTTTGATCTTTTGTACTACTACTATGGGGCTCTTCGGGATCTGTTTTATTTAGCCGATTTATCTGGCAACGCAGCATGGCGCCAGTCTTTTTTGAGGGAAGAACGGGGAGAAGAGGGAGAATGGGACGAGTGGGAGGGAGGAGGGCGTACGAAAAAAAAGGGGACCCACGTTTCCTCTTCTCCCCCATTCGTCCCATTCTCCCTCTTCTCCCCGTTCTTCCCTCAAAAAAGACTGGCGCCATGCTGCGTTGCCAGATAAATCGGCTAAATAAAACAGATCCCGAAGAGCCCCATATACTACTATTTGTACTTTGATTCTGCAGTCTGCACGTTTATTTCAGGTTTTTGGAGATTTTTCAAACGCAATTAGATTTATTGTTTGTTTTGTTTGTTATTAATTATGTTCGTTTGTACTGTAACTTTAATATTTTTGCATATTAAGCGATGTAAAATAATACCGTTTAAAAATTGATTCAAATCAGTGGAACAAGTCTGTCTGTGACTGACTGTGCAACCAACTTAAGTTCCAAAACTCATTACTAGATGTCGCCAGGGTCGCCGATGTTGTTCTTTCATGGTGAAACGAGGCGAAATGAGCGAAACAAATTGTTGCTAATTTATACTTATTCCTGTGATTTCAAATACCAATTTAACTTCGTATCTTAATATGTAGGTTTATCTTTACCTAGTTTTCTTATTTTTATACTGTACCAACTTATTTCTTCAAATTCTAGATGCATACTGTCAGTTCCAACAAGTTGACTTAGTGCTCAGTCAATTTCCATCCATTAGATCCTCATGCTGTCAAAAGCCTAAAACTCATGTTTGAAGAGCACATATAGTGGAATATAAATGTGCCGAGATAAGGTATTTCCCCATCACTGCTACCAGAGCATTACAATTCAGATTTTCATATAACATAGGTATTCTTGCTTATGAACCATAGGATCTTTTCTGAATCTCGCAATTTTGGTGGTGTACCTTGCAACAGCATGTTTGTTGTTATGGCTGTTTTTACTTTGGTTTAGAAGGCAACCCAGCTAAGAGATAGGTAGAGTTTTATTTCTTATAGGTAAATTTGTGTAAATTTGTAAATAACGTAGAGAATTTCCTTGTCCCATTTCCCTTAGAGTTTCAGTGACATGAAGAGTGTGAAGTGACACCACCTATCACCACGCTACTGCAATACTTCATGACACTTTCTTTAGCATCAGGAAATTTATCTCAACATGTGGAGTAATGCTGTTGGTTGCTGTGAATTCCATTTTTACGGTTTTGTCATCATGAACTTTCCAGTGTGCTTCTTAGAACAGGTAAAGATTGATATGATTTATTTATTTTTATATCTTCATTAATGTAAAACATTTTTTTTTTACAGAGCACGCAGTTTCTTTGTGGTCCTGGCACGGATATTCTTGAGCCAACGCTGGCTTTTGTCCATGACCAACGTTCTGCTCCATCCTTATCTTCCCGACGTAAGCTCATCCAGCTTCTGCTTCATCCTTCGTACACAAAAAGACAACTTGTCTTACTTCACTAAACACTTCAGTGGTCGCTTCCGTGCCGCTGTTACACCTGCAGTCACTCACCACGGGATTATGGCCAGGTACCCGACAATTTACTTATTTCCGTAGATTATCTATTCTAATAGTAAACTTACTTGTGTCTGTAATAATTCCGAAATCAGGCCCTACTTGCGCGCAAACGTATTGTTTCTTAGACGTTTTTTTTTTCTAACGCTAGATGGCTTTTCGATAATTGTCAGCTGTTAAAACAGTCAGTTTCAGTTACTTTAAAATCTCTTTAAACATGTATCGGCAGCTGTTGTGTGGAAATTTTTTAGTGAAAACTGACGATAACTATTCCCCCAACAAAGCTCACTTGTTAGATTTTTAATATTGTGTTTTTTTTTCTACTTCCGGTTTTCTGATTTCAGTCAGTAGTTCAGTAAATATTCATTTGAGGAACAAAAGAACCACAAATTCGTGATCCTCGTCAAATTTGTGGTAAAGTTCATGTTTTTTTTTGTACGTTTTCGTACTTCCGGTTTTGAAAATTTTCCTGAACTATAGTTCAGGAAAATTCTCGATTTTGGCCAAATTTTCGATTTCGTTTAAATCACACCTAATCGACCCCAAATTTCATGGAGATCACGAATATGTGGTTTAATTTTACGACAGCTCAATGGTTGAGGCGCTGTGGTTACTTCCGGTATACTTCCGGAAAATTTTCAAAAAACTAGCAAGTGAGCTTTGTTCTGTTTACAGTTCTCAACATTGCAAGCTTTATTTTAAGTTTAGAAAATTGCATCTTTAAATCTTTGAGCTAAAAAACCTGACTACTGAAACCTGACTGTTTCTGTTTCTATCTGTATTATGTAACTTTTATTGGCATTTCACTTAATAATAATTGTTTTGTCTTTCTTCAGGTAATGCAGAGGAGAGGAGACGTCGAGAAGATGGACAGCAAAACATCTCCGTTATCTCCAAAATGTCAGCGCGGATCATCATTTGTTGTTGGTAATATTTGTGTTGTTGTTTGTGTTAGTTAACCCGTTGCCTGCCACGCCTTTGTTCTCCCCTAGCTCCTTAGCACGGGCCGCGCTGTTCGGTCTCGTGGTTTTCATGCCGCGGGGTCGGACAGTCGCACCAGCCCCAGATTCGCCGAAAGGCGCCTGTTAGGCAATGCACCATAGGGACTTCCCCCTTGTCGATACGGTGATGGATTCTAGAGGTTGTGCATTCCATCTTCTCCTGTCACCGTGTCAGCCCGGACTTGTCAGCAATGGCAAGTCCCACCTTGGTCATGGATCCTTCAGACATGGCGCGTAGAAAGTAGAGAACAACTTACGGGTTGTATGGCGTGGCAGCCAACGGGTTAACTTAAGTGTATGTATGTATGTATGTATGTGACTGTAAAATGTGGTGGAATTGTGGGTGGAGGTGGGACAATAAAGCAATTCCTTTTAAAGTTGTTTGTTTGCTGTGTCTTATAACTAATAATAAAATCATGTTTAGCACTTGACTTGTATATTTCTTACAACTTTGAAGTTTTACATAAGTTATAGGCAGAAGTGGCTGATCATCTCCAGACTCTTTAAATAAACTTCTATGAGGAACCAAACACTATCTGCAACTCCTGTGGCACAGCAATTTCAGGAGAACACCAGCACAGCTACTTCAGTTCTTTTTCTTCAATCCGGTATCAGCTGCATAATAACATCTCTCAACTGGAAGCAGGCTGCAAAACCACGGTACATTGAACAGCACAGGCATAGTTTAAGTATCACCAAGTCCTATGGGGAAAAAGGAATATTATTTTCCATGATCAAACTTAAGATGCAAAAGATATTGTGTAAAGACATTTTTCCAAGATTCCATTGGCAAATGAAATTTTAAATGAAGATTAAATCCTATGAAAAGAGAATTCTGTACATCTAATTCTTAAGTGTTAGAAAGAGTTGGTAATACAGAGCGGAAATTTTTGTTTAGTTTGATCAGAAGAAAGTTGTTAACTCAAAGGAAGCTGATTGCTCTCTGATATCTTTCACAGAAACTATTATTTGGAAGCAAGAAATAGCACCACTTATTGTCTACATCAGATCAGAGTTTACTTTTTAAAAAAGACGCAAGACTTCCCAAGTTACAACCAATAAATTCAATCAACTTACCATTTCAAAAAGTTCCTGCAATGACACTTCAGGATAACACCAGCTCGATAAACTGCATGCAGCAGCAGCAGCAGCTCAACTTGACTTGATCACGCCTTTCACCAGCTGGCTGCAACAAAACCACTGTGGCCACGATGCCAGCCATGGAGCTCAGAATTTGTTGATTGCTCACATTCTGCAACAGTTAAGCAACGGGATCTCCAACCTGAACACCAACTGATAAAATCTATAGCATCATTGCAGGGAAATTGATCAACAAAATTACTCTACTACCTCTGCAGTGTTTCTGCCTGAGATGAGACTACATCCGAACAGGTACAGCTAACAACGGACGACATTTCGGCAAAATGGAAAGCACTAAAGCAGTTTCAGTCCACGTGATCGATTATAAGTGGAAATCATATGCTAGATTGACTGTAAATTCACACAGCAACGTCTAGGATTAATTACATTTGAGAAATCCAAACTAGAATTTACCATTCAATTTCAATGCTGAAAATCAGAAAATGTAGATTGACAACGCAATTCCGTAACGAATTTGGAATACCTTTCCACTTGGCGTTTGGGAACAAAATGGCGAAAATTTCGTCTTCCTCTCAAAGAGACTCGCGTCATCTGGCGGCTGTGGGACAACTTGATTTTAGCCACCTACTGACGGAGCCAAAAGATTCCTCCACGATTACCACGTTTGACTGTACGGAAAGAAAGGAATCATGGATGGATGGATTGTCGGACATTTGAGACATTTAAAATTCAATGGAGTTCTACTGTCGGACATGAAAATAGTTTTAAAATCGTTGGAGTTCTATTGTCGGACATTTAAAATATTTAAAATTCAATGTAGTTCTATTATTGATCATGAAAATAATTAAAGAATTTATTCAAGAATTTATTGGAGTTCTATTGTCACGTACTGGTCGCGTAGTGGAGTTCTACTGTCGTGCTGGAGTTCTTTTGTCGGATATTTTTAATAAAACCTAACGTAAAAAATAAAATTCCTATGTATGCGACATTAGAACTCCAAAGACGATCGCGCCTATTGCCCACTGGAACCCAGTGGGCGCTAGTGTCAAAAAGTGCTATTGGCCACCGGAATCCAGTGGGCATTAGTGTTAAGATGTGACCACCGGAAAATGGGAAGCCCTCTCCGCTAATGCTAATAGCGTAATGTTTATGTTTCGTAAAAACCATTAAAAGAGACTGTTCTGGGCTCGACCGGGATTTGAACCCGGGACCTCTCGCACCCTAAGCGAGAATCATACCCCTAGACCATCGAGCCAATAAATGGTGATGTCATGGTAATTATGTAATCAAATCACAGGGAAGAATTTAAAACAATGATAGTCGAACTACGGAACTGTTAGGATAAATTACAATGATTTACAGCTCCTGATAAAAACGTCAATTGAAACTGGCTTACGACCACAAAATCCGGAAAAATGGAAAATATACTTGCAAAATTGACTAAAGGTGTGTTTTGCCTAAAATCAGCAATCAAAAGTAGACGACAGTTTACTCTTGTTCTCTGTATTTCCCACTGATACACAAGTGCTGACAGGCAACTTTCACTTTAAAATTTAAATGATGCCAATGTTCTTATTCCATAATTTTCTTTATAAATGACCTGAATTTCTCATCACAAGAAGAGAAGTAACAAAGTCGAACAAAGTAAAGTATATGTAAAGAAATTAAAGATGGAACATGTGCAACAAGCTATGGCGCTGCTTATTTTGTCAAGGCACTTTAAGTTCTCCACGGTTCTCCAAGCGTATCATGTAAAATGATTGAAAATTCCGTAAAAACGTTTTGAAAATGGTTGTAGTTAATCGTTAGACCCTAATTTAATGTTTCTTATTAACCTAAGTAGAAGAACAAAAAAAGGAACGAAAAGTCACCACTTGTTGAGTGTAGAGCGAGTTTGATGTGGAATACCAACGTAAGCGACATAATTATGCGTTCAATTAAATGCTTTTCAGGATCCTTGTATGTTACCAGTTCCTAAATCATCGATTCAACATAAAAATAACTAATAACGAAAAATCAGCGGATTGTCTTAAGAATCGACTGATAAACGGTGCACGTTACGAAAAAAGAGATCCTTTGGCCGTGATACTACGCGCTTACCATTAGTGTAGCTCTTCCTTGATGAAAATAGCTGTACTGATCCTAAACAAATATGACTGACATGAGAATGAATTACATTGAATATTGTAGCAAGTAAAAGATAAAAACATCAGTGGGCTCGACCGGGATTTGAACCCGGGACCTCTCGCACCCTAAGCGAGAATCATACCCCTAGACCATCGAGCCGATGAATGTTTGGATGAAAGTTAAGGTATAAACAATGTGAGCAATGGTTAAATAATTGAATTTCTTCAACCGTTGCACGAACCAAACTTAAATTAAAGACACAATAAAGGGGGGAAATTTACATTGGAGACGACCTAACAGCGATAGAGAACAAGATAAATTCCATTTTCGTTCAACTTTAAACAAACCAGTAAATTACAGACTGATTCGAGCGAAAAGACAAGGACAAAACAAAATAACGGGGCGAAACACTCGGCATTTGGAAACATTATGTATATTATAAGAATTCATGATTCATCAATAATGTTAATTATTCTAATTGTTTTTATACACGAGCTTATGGGACTATCCAAACGGCTTGCGCTTTCTAAACGGAAAGAAAACCCACTTCAAAAAAGGGCCACTTGCCGTTGACCTACTTTTTTATTTGTGTTATTATTATTATTTTTAAGACCGGTTAAGAACTTAAGATGCAATTTTACAAAGGCTTAGCATAATCGCATTGACGAATAACTAAACGGATAAAACATTTGAATTTTTAAATTCGCTAGTTCATTTAACTGGAAGCATCAATCAAGACAAACATGCAACAAAGTAAAAACTCTTGTCTAAGTTTTAAATAATTTTATCTGGCTTTTTCTAAGCATCACTGATCTTACCCTTACTGTCAAAAACGATTATATGAATTAGCTGTAGTTTCGTATAATGACTTCGAACGTATGAGCAGGAATTTAAAAAATAAACAAGTAAAAATAGATTTGGGCTCAACCGGGATTTGAACCCGGGACCTCTCGCACCCAAAGCGAGAATCATACCCCTAGACCATTGAGCCGATACATTTTTCTACGCGATAACATTATTTATAGCTAACTCAAAATACAGTAACGATTAAATACTTGAATTAATTGTTTTATGTTTACCAATGGAATTACACAATGATAAGGAACTTGTAACCTGCACTTGCAACCTGCACGCTTATTACAACAAAAATTGCTCCCAGATTATAATCCATCCCATAGCTTTTTGCTCTTATTGTAAGTAAACAAGAAAGGATAATTAAATGTCATGCTAGTCTACATCACCTTTACCTGAAATCCTACGAAGCAATAATGACACCCTTTTGTTCATTCTATTAATTACTTTCGACGAAACGGCAATTGATGAGCTGTATAAAGTTGCGTATGTTCACTAAAGTTCTTGTACAGAAAATTTGATTTTCTTTTAATAGATCTGCCTCTTGTCATGAATGATGAACTTCTGGATACCTTTCCCCGTCTTTCAGCTGACAGTAGACTATTCTGCTGAGAAACATGGTTAATTTATATTTTATTAATTCCAAACTTCGAACCAACAACTTACAATTTCTTGAAATTTTCGCTGTAGTTTTCCAGTTGCCACACATCCTAGTTAGAGAAAGTTAATTAGCGGCATCGTTGTGTTCGCGGAAGGTTCAAGAGTGGACGAGAGTGGAATATCTCTTGAATTCGTTTAAAGGATAATTAAGGCACATCGATTAGATATAATGACTATTGACCAATACACAAAACAGCACTAGATATGAATAATAGAACACGTTACCTAATTTGCTAATCAAAGTGCATTTCACCTGTAAGAAAATCCTGTAGTAAGAGACTGGATCCAGTCTATTCGATATCGATATCGAATATCGTCCATTCACCGTAAGTTAACATAAATCTTCACTAGTATCTAACAGCCCTAGATGTGAAAAAATTAATTGGATGGTAACTGAGTAATCATATAAACTATTAACATTGTTTCACAACTTTACCTAACCAATATGACATGTCGATTATTCGTCGGTTAAAGGGAGAAAGTTTAAACTCGAATCGCTTGATAATCGTACTAAGGAAAAGATAAACAATATCCCAAATAAAACATTTAATAATAACAAAATCACGAATATTTATTAATGAAATTCGCTTCACTATTTTAATCCAGTTGAACTTTTTCAATTTAACATTTTTTGTTTAGATATTGTTTATATATCGGGTACAATAATTGATTTCTTATAATTGATTTCTTAGGATGGCGACAAGTTTATAATAACCAAACCCAGTATTGCTCCTTAAGTCGCGATCGCCTGGAGACGCACAATTCTGTCGGTTTCTGTAAACGTTAAATATTTTTAGAGACACAAATTACTTGTCTAAACACAAAAACAAAAATTTGTTCTAAAGAAAATTTGAATCATATTATTAGATTTCATCATTCTTCAGCCGAAAGATGGTATGGTTATATTAATCATGTTACTCTTAAAACAGAATTGTTTGTTTTAACTCACATATTGGTTTCACTGTAAACAGCGATCTTGAATTTGGCGAATGCATACATCAAAACTTTACAGAACACGCCAACCTGTGTAAAAGCAGAAAAGTTTTCATTTAACACAATTTAATATTTATACAAGACAAAGCTAAACAGTGCTTAATGCCAGAGCAAGAATTAAATTAGTTAAAATTTTAATTCAAGTGACGGTAGCAAATATTTACTAAACTAACGCACCCAGCGAGAATTTTACCAAACTTAAAAATTCGACCAATTACTTTTAACGAGTCGTGAATTAACAAATCGCAGTAGTAGGTGTTATGTTTTTCAGTTTCTCCAATTCACATAATAATTTACAAAATTTACTTATTAGTTCACCAAGAAGGATCACGCACACCGTGTAACCCGCCCAATTTATTTTGTAACCACCTACTTATGTAAAACACGATGTCAAGACAATAAAACTCGCGGAGAGTTTTTGGATGGAACATGGCCCTATTTAAGTAATTACATCATGAAAGCAGCGACTGTAGGAGCTATATGACCTACCTAAACCAACGGAGAAATTTTACTCAACTTTCGGCTACTATCACGAACCCCATCACAATAGAAAAATATTGAACGGACTCCCTTATTACTGTTTCTCGGGAGAGACTAACGTACAGAAAGTTGACAGGTAAAACTTGCCCCCTCCAGCCCCTCTAGTACCTTTTCTCATCAGACTGTTAAGTTTTAGAATATAACTTACCCAACAAACACCTGACAATGGTGTGAAAAAATCAGAAGCAATCAGAAGATTCCTCCGACACCTGACACCAAGCTCAAGTAACTCCCACTCCATTGAAACATTCTAAGAAAACCAAATTAAATTAATTGTACAGAAGCTAGAGGATCCCGACAGCAGTAATGGCTATGGTATCGAAGACTTCTAATCAATTATCTACCTCAATTTTGCATTCCGTGACGCTTAAATTTAACAAGCATCAAGGCCAAGATTCGAGGAAACCAATAAATAAGAAATTAAAATAAGGCACATTACCTACGAAAGAGCAATAGTACTGTCATCTTGAAAATAGTTGCAGACAACTTGACGGGATGCAATTGTCCTAAAAAAGAAAGGAATGTCAGTTAAACAAGCAATGCTAACAACTCATGAATTGTCGCTCGAATTTTCAGACATTCGTCTGTTGGATAAAATCAGGAAAGTAAATTTTTCTGCTTTACAGTTTTTGATTCGCCAATCTAGAACTTCAATGCCACTTAAAAGAAAAGGGAACTCGCAACATTTTATCTCTACATGGGAAAACGAACCACACAGCCCGTAGCAACAGCTGCACACCACTTCTGCACACTTCAAAGACATTAATGTCCTGCGGATCTATTGAGCGGCAATAGAGCAAATAAAAAGTAAAGGAAAAATCAATAACTCACGAACCTGTAGTATCTGTCGGAACGGGAGAAGAAACACGTGGGTAGCTATTGTATAGAATCATGAAGTTACTCACACGTTTCCAAAAGGTCGGTAGGCTACTCGTCGAGTGCAGCTAGCGCACAAATGAATCCCGAGAAGGGTATACGAATAGCAAGTTTATTCAGACGTGTCCATTTGATACCAGTTGTTGTTGACCTATCGTGGGCGACAGAAATCCTATTCTCAGTATCGGATTTCTCTTTAATTCTTAATAAGTGTTCTTATACCAGTGCTTCTCACCACGCCTACATTGCTCCAACTACGGCAACGTCTTGAGAATCACATTGGACGTGGATCTTTTCATTCTATTCGCCACAAAGGGGTTCTGCTGGACGCACGACATTCAAATAAAGCTAATTCCTGGAAAGAATAAAAAAAAAACCACTCAAGAGGGATGATAATCTAAACAGACATAATGCACACAAGTAATTTTTTTGTGCATTTTCAAGTCGTGTTGCTATGGACACTAACAAGTAAAAAAGAATAATTTACAAGTTCTAAAGTGATTTTAAACTACCTTCGTTTCTGAATGAAGCGTTTCAACGGATTCCACCACTGTAACAAAATATGAAACAACAAAAGAACATGAAAATGGGTATATGAATATTTAGATGACTTTGAAATGTCAAAAGGATGCATCACGTATTTTAAATAACGAAAGCTCGTCTTATTATAAAGTGTCGATTGACACTAGAGCTGCTGAATGGCATAGAGTCAAGGAATTCAATTACTGAAATTGTGCAGAAGCTAGAGGATCCCAAGAGCAGTTCTGGCTATGGCATCGAAGACTTCAACTTTTGATAATATACCTCCTTTTGCATTCCACAATGCTTGAATTTAACAAACACCATGGCCAAGATTTGAGGATAGCAGATGATAAAAAGGGGGAAAAAGTTGTTGGCCTACCTAGACCGTTGACTTCCTGGTAAGGTCCGATGAACAAAACAAAAGGTTGAGCCATAGAAGGTAGGAGAAAGTAAGTAGAATACCAGCACAAATGGTATTACCAATCCTTGAATGGTATATCTCATTTGAGTCATCTAAAATAAAAAAAAGAAGAATCATTCAAAATGGTGCATTTAAAAACATCAAATTTTCTACATAACTACCTCTTAATGAAATAATTAAGATTATATAAGGGTCACAATTGGGTGCCTTTTAAGGGACTTCAGAACAAATTGGGCAGCAGAAAAAATTGAACGATTCTGATAAACTCTTGGCAACTCACCATAATTTACTATCCACTTTAAAATAGCAATTACTGTTATGCAATATTACGTCAGGTTACATTAAAAGCGAGCAGT
This sequence comes from Daphnia pulex, assembly GCF_021134715.1. Lineage (NCBI taxonomy): Eukaryota > Metazoa > Arthropoda > Branchiopoda > Diplostraca > Daphniidae > Daphnia > Daphnia pulex. Next base: position 1,765,421 of record NC_060025.1, on the reverse strand, counting down.
CATCGATCGCCCCTTTTTTTTCTCAGCTTTGAAGGAAACCACGTGAAAACCAACGAGGGCATTGAAATTGAACTGAACGTGAAGACGTCTCCCACTCTTTCCACAACAATGACAAGTAATGGGAAAAAAAGAATTTGATCTTCAGGGTACAGAGAGTAATCACTTTTCTACATGCTTCAAGTACTACATTGAAGGCAGAGATTAAATTTTAACATACAATGTTGACAATCAGACGTCGAGAATCACGACACCCCAAGATACACTCGGAAATTAATTTCTTAGTTTGGTTGGACATTTAACGACTTAAACAATATGGCTTGATACAAATCAAAGATTATTACCTTCTCTTACTAAGTCTGACTGCTTCTCTGGAGAGATTATTGTCCTCGACAGTCTTGAATGTGTAATGACGTGAATGAGGGACTAGACGACATGAAGTGAACGAGGATTAAAACAAATGACAGTCGAACTTCTTGCCCTCTGTCGGAGATGAATTAATTGCTTACGTCATTCAAACAATGTGTGATGCATGTACAGTGTACATTTTGCGTGATAATATTGAACCAGCAAATTTGTATATTATACAAAACATTCTAGTACTAGCTAAAAGAATCGAGTCGTCAGTGACAGTTTTGCCATTTGTCATATGCAAATGAACCCGACTTGGAATTCACGAATTCACAACAAATTCACGAACACGCGCATTATTCAAATTTTTTGCACCAACGACAAAAATTATAGACTTTTAGAGAAGGCTTGCAATTCGGTATTCAAATTCAGAGAATTTTCTTTTGATATTTCCGGCATCACTGGAAATCCTTTTCGGGAATAAACTTCCCGCCAATAATATCTTGTAACAGCAAACGTTCAATCGAACTATTTGAAGTGTAATTCAAAGAAGAAGGATTAGTACTCCTATTCGTACTCTATATCCTCCTTCCATATGCATTGAATTCAGTTCGTATAATAACATTTTTTTTAGGGTTTGAATTGCTCTGAAACTCTCTGTACGTCAATCCAAACTTCGTAATTGCCCCATTAGGAATGCCAATAAGGTCTATATCTCTCTCCCATTAATAATTACATTTACGTTCAACAAAAAAAAAAGATTTCATCTTTCCGATTTGATGAGCCAAACACTTGCTGGTTGAGTCAAGTAGCCGATGTTTCAAATGACGTCACATATCACAGGGAAAGTGGCGCTAATCATTCGAGGAAATCCTTATACTGTTCTGCTCCGCTCAAAGAGCAATCAATATTCCAACAGAAGTGGTACGAGGAATCGGGGGCCGGAACTCGGATGGTTGTCTCTCTAAATTAGAACCTCTGGGAATCCTCAAGCAGAAAAAGGACGTGGAACGTAATAATTATTAGAGTGCTCTCAACTATACCAGCCAACGCTCTGTCTCAAACTTTCTATTATGTGCATAATCTATGCACAACTTAGTGTGTATTGCACAGCAGGCTGCGTCATTTTGTAATTCAATCAATTGTATTTACATTTTCTCCAAATGATTTGCGAATCAATTTTTTGGGGTTTAACATATGACATGGATATGTAATTATATAAGATTTAGGGTTGGGTTTTTATTAAAATTTTCAATGAGCTCCGACGACTACCAAAGTCGACGGTCCACAACATTCGCTGTGGAATTCGGCATTGCGAACTTTGTACTTGAACTGACGGAATAAATGATGATCCGCTTGGTGAGTCTGCTGACTATTCCGCCGGATGGATGGATGCCGGCCCATTGTGGTAGCGGCGCTAGGTCTTCGACAGTTGGATGTTTTATTATTAAAGCTCGTTTCGTGCTGCTGGACGTCGTGTAGGGATAGTTCGCGGAAAGTGCGCAACATCCGGCGCTGGCCATTATCGGCGCCAGTTGTAGCAACAGCCGAAGCTGCGGACGAATTCATCCGCGTGCAATTGTGCGGCTCGCAGATACGCAGAGCGCAACAAGCGCTAGTCGGATAAACCGTCATTCCGCGCGACTGGTAGCTGCTGTTGCCGGGCATTCCGCCTGGCCAACTTTTGCTGCTGCACTTGGACATTCCGCCACTGTGGTTGTGCGGCCGGATGTCGGAGCCGATTTTCAGATTCCGGGAACCGCACACATTGGACAGGTAATTCTTGAGAGATGTCCGGAAGTGCGGATGAGAAAATCCGTAGACCAGCGGATCCAAAACCACGGCCGTTTTGGCGAAATAGGCCGGAATGGCCGTGGCCATTGGAGATAGTTGGTAATCTTTGGAGCCGAATTGTCCGATGAGCGTCACGATGGCGTAGGGCGTCCAGGCCGTCAGGTAAACGAGGATGAGCGTGACAACAATTTGGGCCGTCCTGATTTCCGTCTGACGTCGCAATTTGCGCAAGACGCTGTTCTGTGAATTGATGCAGATCATCTGGCGGGCCTGCGACATGACCGACGACATGATTCGACCGTAACTGACAAAGATGACTAACAAGGGAAGGAAGAATCCGGCGGAAAGGAGAAGGACGTAATACGCCCGATTGGACACTGTCCGTGTCTTGTAATCCCAGGAGCAGGTCGTCAAAAGCCCTTCCGGCACGTAGGACGACCAGCCGAACAAAGGCATCGACACAAGAACGGCGCAGTGCAACCATATGAAACAGCAGGCCTTTTTGGCCTGCGATCGGCTCACCTTAAAGCGACTGCTGGCCACACCGATGACTAGACACCGTTCGCAAGCGATGGCGCTGAACGTTAAAATGGAGACCAGTCCGAAGCAAGTGATGCCCATGGCGTAGAGTTTGCAGCCCAGACGACCGAACGCCCAGCGGCCGTTGAAATTCGAATAGGCGGCCATAGAGTGAAGGATCGACGACAACATGTCGCTGAACGCCAAATTGATGATGAACGTATTAACTGGAGGTGATCGGAGTCGTTTGAATCTTGAAACATTTAAAAACACGAATTAAATTGGAGAGATTAGAAGAAGCTGGGCTAATCTTTTATTATAAATGTAATAAATTAAAAGGAAATAGTCAGCCATTGATAGGTAAGGGCCAGTAAAGGCGGCAAATATACAAGATCCGTCGCCCAAGGAAAGCCGGGAAACTTCAAAGGGAAATAGATAAAAAGATAATTGAATTATACCTGGAAAAGATGAAGAGGACCATTCCATTGGCAACAAGCCCGAAGATGCCGATGATTGAGACAATCAAGCCCATAACGACGAATGCGTTTGCGGGGAAATTCTCAATGAGAATCAGCTGTTCTTGGCTCCAAAATGGATCGTCATCATCGCCCTCCACCAGCAAAGTGGATTCATTAGGATGGATTCCGCTCGTGTTTCGATCGAGAACTTGCATCAGCCAATCGACTGCTGCTTCCATCATCAGTTTTTCCGCTTCACCAACTCTTCGATCGCTACTGAAATTCATCGCCACGACGACGGTGACTGTTGAAGCAACAGTCTTTGATGCAACATGCGCTCAAACGGCGCCAGCGTCTTCTTCTTCTATTCCAACTTATCGGTCCAACTCGATCGACTTTGACGTACGTCAACGAAGCGCGGTCCAACATGAAAATAATGAGACAAGTTTTACACGAAACTACGATTAGTTTCTGAGAAACGATAATGCTAATTCCGGTTTATGCAAATGCCGAGTTTACTCCATTCGACGTAATCGACGCATTTTATTTTTAGATTTTTTCCCTTACACAGGATCGATCCTCATTTCAATTTCTGCCCGTCTCTTCCGCCACATCGGAACCATCAGGCAATGGCGCCTGTCATCAAAATAATCAAATACGGCGGCAGCAGCAGCCTTTAAATCAATTATAGATCTCGTGATAGCGTCTAGAGAGCAGTTTTAAAAGAGGAAATGCAGCGTACATAGCAGCTACCCTCGAGTGTCTAATGCTCGCTCTCTAATCAATGCAATATAGTACATCAAACATATGCACTGAAAAATGCTGGATAATTCAAAAAACGGAGAGAGAGAGAGACCTGACGATGGGAAAAGATTAGATTAGAACGACATTTTGTTTGATCAACTCCTTTTTTTGTTGTTTTTCCAGCAAACATCGTTTGTCGACGAGTTTTGATTCAATTTGATTTTGCATTTACCCCCATGCGCCGCAAATAGAAAAACAGTTTCCGCAAGCTCTTATTTACTTTTATTACCTTTGTGCATAATTTAAAAATGAATAAAACATTTCGCGAGAAAATGTACAATATACCAATACCGCAGGGGCTTCCCCTCTAAACATTTTCAATGAATAGAAATTTTAAAAAATCGAATCCATCAAATCGATCAATGTTAAAATGACAATTTTGATTAGCAAAAATAAATAATTAAAATAACTTACCGGATGAAGGCGAATGCTCATGTGTGGCCGATTGACCATGGACACGGGAACAGACTGGAATGAGCCGCCACTTTATATATTTCGTTGCTCTTGCCCGCCGTGCAATTCCTGATCGATTTCGCTGTCAAAACGGGGCTGGAGGCGACTAGACGGGGGGTAGATTTCTTTGGCCGACAAAGAGAGAGACCGGCTGCGCAATGCTACTGGATGTGTTTCAAGACATGCGCCAGCATCCATCCCGATCCGCGTAATAGTCACGCTCCATTCCATTCACAGGCATTGGGTTTTTTCCTTTGCTGGCTGCTGCTGGCCGATTTCAATCTCGGCTGTGTGTATACTTCGCTTTGCTTCTGCAGACGAGGCAGGTTCGCGAGGTCTTTGTAGTCCGCTCCTTCTAGCACTGTATGTCTCGTACACAAAACAAAAATGGCTACGACGGATCGGTGGGCGTTTTGCCATTCGCCTCAAAGGCATTTTTCGGTGGCAATTCTTATACTTAAAGAAAGAAAGAAAGAAAAAAAGAAACTCATTTTCTTTTGTGCGGGACAATGGCTATAGTAGGATCTGAGATTAGTTCTCAGCTGGTTAATACCAAACATTTGTCTTGGTATTCCGACCTGCTGGGCTGGCAGATGTCGGATAGACATTGCTCTGTTATATTAAGGGCTCCTAGCAACGTGTTGGATGCTGGAAGGAGAAAAAAGGAAACCTAAAGTGGAAACAAAATAAATATTTATTTATTGGTTCGTCCTTGTCAGAACGAGAGACTCAATCTTTTTACGTTATTTTGAAAAATAAATAAATAAATAATAATAATCTTGAAGTGTCGTATCGAATATGCGCACCTTTATCGATTTTTTTTTTCTTTTTCAAGGTTTTGAAATGTAACCAAGCGCTACGGAAAAATCCTGACATCTACAGGAGAATGTCATAGATAGTACGTAGCCGTCAAATTAGTAAGTAAGCCTCTCGTTAAATCCACCTATCGGGTGATAAATAAATCCGTCAAAACATGACAGGTAGAAAATCTCTTTTGGACGAACGAAAAAATAAAAAATCCTGACAGGGATTATCATCCAACTTATCTCCATTTAATTCTACTAAATAAATCCTTTGTTGGCTATCATCAACACAGAGCAAATAATAATTTTTAAAAAATGTGACAACCGCCAAAGTGTTTTTATAATCATTCGATTACGTAATCCCACCCAAAATCAACAACGACGCAGCGTTTTTTTTCCCAAATGTCCAAAATCGCGCTCAATTTCGTTTGTCTTTAATCAAACGAAAGATGAAACGGTCCATCAAACTGCTGCAGTCGTAGTAAACACACTGTCTGGGCTGTTATGTTGTTGTCGAACGGATCCCGCGTGCTTTATCGCTTCTGAATCCTTCTGCGCTGCCGGCAGCGTAATAATACGTTTGAATGTGTGATAACAAGCACAGCAGAACACTCTGCTTGCACAGAGCTTTCATGTTGCGACACACAAGAATATGTGCGTAGCTACAAAAGAAATTGGCGCCGGCAGCAGCGACGATGATAAGAAAAAAAAATGTATAAATTCAAATTGCCAAGTGTTAACCTCTCCATTCTAGTGCTGTGTTCTCTCTTACAAAAGAAGGTACTACTCATACTTAATTTTTTTTTCTGGAATTTAATTGGAATTTGATTTCTTTTTATTCTTTTTTTTTAAATTTGTAGAAATGAAATTTGGTGGAATTTTGTTGGTTTTGGCCGTCGTAATTGTCGGCGCTTTGGCTCAGTCGCCGTTGGGAACTTGTCCGGAAAGTGACGGCCAGCTAACGGTTTACTTGCCCGACTCACAAAACTGCGAGTAATAATTCTATTTAATTAATAATACAGGGTATTTTAACTTCAAATAACTACATATAAACATTGCGACAAACAAAATTAGGTTGTTTTACATTTGCTCCGGCGGCATTCCATGGCAACAGTCCTGCTCACCTGGGCTTCACTGGAACAGATCCGTCAATACGTGCGATTATCCAGAAAGCGCCAACTGTCCCAACGCCTGATGATTTCCTGGAATTCATTGCCGTTAATTTCAATTATATTCTCCGCTGCTGTTGATCCACGCCCTTTATTGTTTTCACATTGCAGTTTTCAGTCAGAAGCTATTAGCGCTAATGGCTAATTATTTTTTAGCTCAATAAAATATACATGCAAAATCCCCGGCGTATCTGTAACGGCCTTATATTCCGCGCTCCTATATTGCATAAGAGATGTAAGTTAATAACCAGTAGCCTATCCTGAAAAGGGCTGCTAATTTTTCCCTGTTGTTGAATATTTATTTTTCTCGAGGCTTTTCCTTAAGGACCAGGTAGAAATTAAACGGAAAAAATGTCTCCTAGACTGTTTGATTAAAACGGCTTCTCGTTGAAATGCCACAAATCGATATCGCTTTACCGTTATTTGGCACGACCATCTCCGCCAAAGGTTTCAATTATAAACGTACTCTCTGTATGTATTCATGTCTTTTGTTGTATACCGTCCAAGACGGATCATGTTACATTTGCTCGCATTTGTTCTTCCTACATTAATTATAGGATGGTCTGTTTTTGCCCATGCCAAAATCAAAAATCTTTTAATCATTATTGTACAGATAACAACGTGGGAATTGTCAGAGTAACCTTTATGCCGGCACACAATAAACGATCCGCTAACGAGTTATCCGAGTCCGTTTGGTGGGCGCTTCTTAAGTTGCACCAAAAGTCAAATCAATATGTATATTAGGGCCTCTTGATGATGATTTCAAACACGAGGGGGGGGGCACAGAGTGACAGAGGCCATTCATTAATGAACCGTTGTCATGCCGACTTTAACATGGAAGCCAAAATGGAGTCTATAAACAAAAGCCACAAGGGTAGTAGTGTACGTCGTAGTAGTAATTAGTTAGTTAGCAACTAACATCCATTTTTGCGGGGTGCGATATGGATGATTCTTCCTTCGTCTGTTTACACGTGCCTGATGCCTGCGTCATCGGATGGCCTATAAATGTCGAGCTATGATTATTAAACTTTTATTGTATGTTACACATATCCAGTCGTCTGTATCTCTCTTTTGTTGTTGATCAATAATAACTCTTGATATGGGAATGGATACTCTTGCATTAGTGCTATCGAAAAAGCTATATTTAGGACGACGGGAACGAGTGCTATAGATGGCCACCGGCCAGGAGACTCCCATGTTTCGTCGCTGACAGATTATCTTGTGGTGATGGATGTCCATTTAGACGATCGTTATATGGTAGAACGTTCAGCCGAGAATCCATTAGCAGCCTTGGAGGTGGATGATTTATTGATTGAATGTCTTTCTATGGACAATACGCTGAATTTTTATGGTTTTGAAAAATAAAAGAAATTCTAACGGAAGTTAGGGTACACGAACAAGAGGATTAATCAAATAGAACGACAAACTGATTTCTCTCGTTATATTGAGCAACAGAGTATGTTATGTAAGTAAACAATGCTTTCTATCGTCAATTGTTTGAAAGGATTTACCCCCCACGCGTGTGTAAATATCAATGGAATGACAAATTTAAATACAGTAAATAAGATGGTTAAATGAATAATCGATACGGTAGTTTCCTATAACAGTCTGCGTGTCGACTGAATTCTTTGAGAAATTCCAAATAAATATGCAAGGAGAAGATATGATGATATTCCACCAATTATTAAGAAAAAACTGCAAGACATTTTTATAATCACAAACTTGTGATATGCAAATTTTCAAAAATACCGACACGTGTAGCAATAAAAAAAATATGAGCCCATTATTCACAGTAATTCTCTGAACGTTAATTGGAAAAAGGTCACAATAAATATTTTGTTAAATTCCAATATTAATCAGGTAACAATCCCTCAAAAAAATTTACACGCACGTCAAACAATTTCCTATTTTGAAAAAAACATCACGAATGTTTGCTGATTGGCTGGTTAAAAAATCTGGAAAAATCAAAAACTAAAACTAAATATTGCTTGGCTGGGCTTCAACCGTAATCTGTGACAGAGTCGAAAGTCCAGCACATTCGCTGTGGAACTCGGCGTTGCGCACTTTGTACTTGAAATTATTAACGGAGGCGTAGACTTGGCGGTTATTAACGACTTTACGATGCTTTGCGTCATCTGCTGGGCTCGTCTTGTTGGCCTTGTGTTGAGTGTCGGCGCCGGGAATGCTGGGAATGAGGGCCACGCAATTATTGGTGCTCATTTCTAAATCGCCAACGTTCGGTGGCGATCTGTTGGCGTAGTGGACCGTCTTGACGTTGGCCGATTCGACCGATAAATCGCGAAACGTCCTCAACATCCGCCGTTGATTGTTGGATTTATCGCCGTGCACTCCTTGTAATGTCCGGCAACAGGCGCTGGCCGTCGGGTAGACGGTCATTCCGCGGGACTGGTAACTGCTGCCAAAAGAATTGCGGTTAGCTCGACGGCCAGTCGGCCAACTTTTACTGTTTAATTCTCCTTGGTTTGGCAAGGCAACCCCGTCGCGATTGTAACGGACGCTGGAACTCTTGGCCTTCTTGTTGTTGTGAGCCACGTCGGCCAAATTGGCCATGAAATGTCTCAGCGAATTGCGGAAGTGCGGATGAGAGAATCCGTAGACCAGCGGATCCAGAACCACGGCCGTTTTGGCGAAATAGGCCGGAATGGCGGTGGCCATGGGAGACAAGTGGGAATCCTCCGAGCCGAATTGTCCGATGAGCGTCACGATGGCGTAGGGTGTCCAGGCCGTCAGGTAAACGAGGATGAGCGTGACAACAATTTGGGCCGTCCTGATTTCCGTCTGACGTCGGAGTTTACGGAAGGCGCTGTTCTGTGAATTGATGCAGACCATTTGACGGGCGTGCCACACGACCGAGGCCATAATTCGCCCGTAACTGGCGCAAATGAGCATCAAAGGTAGCAGGAAACCGGTGGTGAGGAGTAGGATGTAATAGGCCCGGTTGGCCGCCGTCTTGGTCGTGTAATCCCACGAGCAGCTGGTCAGCATTCCTTCCGGCACGTAGGACGACCAACCGAAAAAAGGCATCGACACAAGAATGGCGCAGTGCAGCCAAATTAAGGCGCACACTTTTTGAGCCTGAGTTCGGCTGACTTTCCAATGTCCATCGGCCAGGCCGACGGCTGATCTAGTAGCTGGACCGGCGATGACCAGACACCGTTCGCAGGCGATGGCGCTGAACGTCAGGATCGAAACGAAGCCGAAAAATCCAACACCCATAGCGTAGAGTTCGCAGCCCAGCCGACCGAACGCCCAGCGGCCGTTGAAATTGGAATAGGCGGCCATCGAGTGAAGGATCGACGCCGACATGTCGCTGAACGCTAAATTGATGATGAACGTATTGGCCGGTGGCGATCGGAGTCGTTTGAATCTTTGAATGAAACGGTGAAAACGAATTAATTGGAGATTAGAAATGATTTGACGAGGGGAGAAGAAGCTGCCTGATATTTAATTACAATCAATTGAAATGAAGTAAAGCGGCCAGCAGGAATGGCAAATAACATCCGGAGCGCAAAGAGCCGGAAGCAACTTCAAAGGGAAGTAAAGAGAAAAGGTAATTGAATTATACCTGGAAAAGATGAAGAGTACCATTCCATTGGCAACAAGCCCAAAAATTCCGATGATTGAGACAATCAAGCCCATGACGACGAATGCGTTTGCGGGGAAATTTTCAATCAGAATCAGCTGTTCTTTGCTCCAAAACGGATCGTCACCGTCTGATACATCACCAGTCGATACCAGCAAAGTGGACTCATTCGGTTCGATGCCGATCACGTTACGATTCACCGAATTTTGCCAGTCGGTTTCATCCGCCACGACATGATGATCCATCGCGATTTGACTGCCATTGTCGCTCCTGTTGGGATTCATCCCGTCTGCAACAAGAAAATAAAACCTGCTGTATATATTCCATATTGAATGCCAAAATCAAAGGAACACTATTCAAATATTTGAATACAAGGAAATTACAGGTTCCTATTGGAGAACTGGCAGTAACTTGCCAGTAACTTGTACACACAAGAATCTCAAAAGTTTGGGAGCATCGGTTAAATTTATCGTCGAGTCATTCATTTTGGCTGTGCACATACACAACAAATTTTGGAGGCCTTTTTTGAGGGGGTTATTTCCTGCCAGACAGCAGTCGTGATTTGATTTCCAGGGAGTTCTCTATCCATCTCTTTCTGTTCCCTTTCATCGGTAGATTTCAGCCTCCAGGGTATTTTGATCAAACGAACGGAAGGAAAAAAAGGGGAAATACCACAGCATCATCACCCAAAAAAGTCTACACACGAATAAAGTATTGTAGCAGACAGACAGGAACTTTGGCAGATAATAATAATAGAACTGGTAGTAAAGGAAAGCTCCTGATAATGCCGGCTGGAATTGGTGAATGGGTTTCGTCCATAAATGGCGGGTCTGAGATCCTATACTTTCGTCCCATGTTTAAATCGAACCATGTTAGCCTGTCTATTGATTGAATAGGCAGATTTTATACATCTCTTTTCTTTCTTGTTCACTTGTTCCTGTCAACAAGATGTCCTTTTTTTTCCTGAAGCATGTGACACGATGGGAAATGTCTCATCTGTTTACACGCAATGATCGCCATGAACTGTTCACTCGGGACACACACACGAATATAATTCGCACAGATGTTCTTCAAAATGAATAAACCAGAACTTGTGTGCATCCTCCTGTCTCTATATGGGATTTAGATGTGTGTGTACACATAGTCCTTTTCAGGCTATGAATCCGATCGATATTAGATAGATACGTCAGATAATCGATCTCGTCGCATTAGACGAGAAAATCAATTCTAATAATACCACAAAAACAAATTCTCGGCGACCCTGTTCTACTGGCTTCTAATCTAACGAAATTACAAGCCTATAACAAGAATTTATTTCCTTTTTTCATAACATACGACGGTATTAGATTAATCCGGCTAAGCCCCTTCAGGCTCTACGTCTGTGGTGGACGCTCTTCGCGGTTTCTTGATAGGGTATTACGAAAATTGCGTGAATTAGGTCCTGACCCACATTTCAAGTTTTAGTATATTAAAATAAAAGGACTTACCCGTTGGGCAGTAGCTTTGCTGTAGTGAAATTCGAGTTTGTCGGTCCTCCTGCAGAGATTAAGTGGCTCTTTATTAGCAGTCCACGAGCAGTCGACATGTGTGCTTTGAACTGCCGGCATCGTGAGTCGAGATGCACGCGGCCATTGAATGATTACAGCACTTGACTACAGCACAGAATAATTGATGTGCTATATAGAGATTCAGGGGGCTGCTATACGTGGGATTTCAATATCGGGAGATACCAGTCTGTAAACGCCATTCACTCGACGAATAATCTTGTGATCTAGAGGCCAATTGACGTACAAGCACCACGTCAATACGAGACTCAACTCTTCACGTGAATTTCAAAGGTGGAAGTCGATATACGTGAAAGCAAGTTCGAATATTGGATTCATTCAAAAAGTAAAGAGTCTATCTGTAAATTGGCGTGGGTGTTTGAGAAAAAAATTACGTCACTGTCGAGGAATAAGTTTGGCACCTTTCGACAAAGTTGTCCCGACACAAATGGGTCCTCATGTTCAAAAGTCTTTTTCAAATGACACCAGGAAAAATGTTATCCTAGTGAACCTTTTGATACACTGAGTCTATACGTGACTAAAATCTTCTTTGAATATTAACTTTAAGCAAATTTTAACGTGGACGTGATCAGCATCAGACACCCACACAGTTTAAGCCACCAAAAGCCACTGAAAAACAAAAATGTTTGTTGAAAATGGCGGCCATCTTTCTTTTTCGTTTCTAGGAGGAAGGGTTTGATTTTTTTCAAAAAAAGGAGGGGCTCATTAAAATCGGAGGTTGGGACGGCGGCCATCTTTTTTTCCGTTTCTAGGGGAGGAAGGGTTTGGTTTTTTCTCCTTTTGTGTGAAAAAGGAAATGGCGCCAGATCCGGTGGCCATTTTTGTTCGACCTTGGCCGTAGGCACCATAAGTCGGAATGGAAAAAAATCCAGCGTTGACATTATCGGCGGATGGCCGGAATAAAATAGTCTATCAATCCTTCTATTTATAGAATCTTGTTGTTAAAAGAAATGAGCTTTCTGACAGATCATCGAGCTCTACAAGTGACTTCAAACGCGTCGCGAAATGGAGATTCGACCTAAACAAACACGTCTCGTTTTACTGTACATCAGAGTAGCCCAAATTAGGATATTACATCAAAGGACTTGTGTGTACATTGCAGACATGCAGCAGCCCAATATTAAGTAAATCGTATCCACGTTACACAGAAACTGTTGTATGTTACATTTCCTATTTGTTTTCGGGAGAGAGAAAAGCAATTTGAGGCGGATATAGCTGACGGATACAAGAATAATAAAAACAGGATCGACGACGATGTACAACATTTAAAAGAATACACGTATGCTCTTGTTATATTGTGTACGTCCTTTTGCTGTTGTTCAAGGCTAGTAGCCAACTGGCGTCGTTTCAAATCATTTCATGAGGAAGCTCGTGATACACACAGACTATATATTGCTGAATAATCCGATGAATTTGGGAAATTCATCGAAAATTCAACTCATAAAATAAACATTTCCATGTGCGTTTACATATTATACAAATCGTACGTGCTGTTTTATGAATTGCCACGCTCCCAAATCTGATGGGAAATGGTTATCGCGTGACCCGGAAAAATATCTACATACGGCACGTTCTCCATTTCTACCTGTTCCATATAGCTAACCCTCATTATTCAACGAATGCGGAAGCATGCAGCAATACTTGACAGATGGTTTTGATCTCGGCCATAGCGGCAAATGTATAATATCAATGGCCATGCTTTTACCTGGGTTATTCAGCAGCGCACTGGAACTCGATAGGCGAAATTGGATTGGCACTTTTGAATATGTAGAGACGGCTGATTTGTATTATACCCAAAAAGTTCCTTTTTGTGTCGGCGCTCCTGTGTCCTGCCGCGGCTCCTAGAAGCAGTCGAGTGAATGCTCCGAGTCTAGACCGATGCTCCTAACTCCCCTTGATATGCTGCCTATTCTGTAGCCGCTATACACACACGTCTTTAGATAGTTGAGCGTGTCGTTCGTCCTCCTGTAGCTAAACACGTAGTCACCACCCTGTGCGGTATTTAAAGGGCATGCGCCTAAAGCTCCTGCAAGAGACGATAGAGAGTTGTATAATATCTACACTCTGTAGAGATCCTTTGGACGATGAAGCTGCATCAGCGCAGATGGGAGCAGCACTCGACGATGGCTCCACTGTCGATATAATCTCTCTCTCTCGAGAGAGAGAAATATGTGTGTGCCAGCAACAAACTTTTCTTTTTCTTCTTAAACGTCTCCATTTATTAAGATCGATTAGGCAAATACGTTTACACTCAGGCAGATGCTGGATCTTTTCCCTTGAAACTTTAGTTGATGATGATTGATCAGCGAATGTATATTTCAAAAGTACAAAATCGATACTATAGGCTTATAGTGTGGGGCTTACAGAGAAAAGCAAACAAGTATATATAAATCCCAGGGTAATATAATATCTTATGGGCACTGGGAAAAAAAAGACAGATTCATCTCTATATCTTTTTCTGCTTGATACAACAATATCTAATTGTGCATCGGTATACAATTTCCTGCGCAAGTATAATATGTATATATACGTTAATATCGTCGTCTTGGTATATTATAAGGCCTAGATATAGAATAACGCGTCCTTTTGTCACGAATCAATAATAACGGGCCCACCAGATCCTTGACTGCCACTATATGACAAATAATAAGAGCGAATAAGATATCTATAATTCGTGGTACAGCGAAGCTATAATTGGACAACTTTTCCCCGGGTTCCGAGAGTGCAGCATCAGGTGGTGCGTGAATGAATAGGCCCTGACAAAATATGATTACGTCACGAAGGATGAAATACCAGTAATAATTTATTTTGATATATAGCCTATCCAATTATTATATAAGAGTAGGGCCCACTTTCGCAAAGTAGATCGCCCAAAAAATTGTACAAGTGCAATCGCACAAAAGAGACGACCGGAAGCGTATATAGTGCCCATCCAATTTCGTTGAAAAAGTTGGCGAAACTGAACGACATCAAGGATATGTATGAGACTATAAATATAAACCTCCGTGTCGCCCCCCCGTTCGTAGAATAAACTGCGTTAAAGCGGGGGACCAGCAGCATCAGGCTCCAGTGAAAAACGTTTTCCAAGAATTTATATAACATCAATTTGAAATTTGATAAAAAGGAACAATATAAAAGAAACTCCGCAACAGGAATACAAGGCGATTTTTATCATATAAGTGGGAATTCAACTGAGTTCACTATAATTATTAGCATTCGTATTATTTTTAACCCGTATTATCTTTTCAACTGTTGTTCACAAATGTAGCTATACTAGGTTTATGCAAATCGGCACAAAAGGAGAGGACGATATAAGGAATAATGTGCAAGTTATTTATTATGCGTTGTCCGTGAAAAAGCGATCGGCTCGAAAACTCTGGGGTTTTGCACTGGTGCAGCTGACTTTCCAGGAAGATTTGTATCAAAGAAAACAAGTCAGCCGATATAGTATATACATGGGAAAGATTATACTCGCGACTGTGTATAACAATCCAGCGCAGGGCGCGCTCATCACGAGATGGAAATTGGAATATATCCAGCACGAGTGGCCACCACGACGACAGAGTCCAATAAGTTTTCATTCCACGAAAGGTCCTTATTGTCTTTCTATAATTCACAATAACAGCGACTTGTGAGAGATGTTTCCGTTGAACTCGAAATTTCCCATTTGTCCGTCGTCCTCGCTATTCAAATGATCTATAAGGCTATATTACATTAAGAGCTATAGATATTTTTTATACGTACATATATATGTGTTCAATCAATGTTGCGATCTATATCTACTGTTCGCCAGCGCTGCATGTTACATTCAAGTTCTTCTGTTGCTGACAGACAAGCTGACAGGTTGCTAGGTCACGCCCAAAATACGTCTGGCCCGTTTTTATACATCTCTATTTGAAATAATGCAATTTCCCACAAATACGTTTACATGTACTTTTTGACGTGACACAGTAAAAAGGAACCTGGACTTAGTAGGCCTATAGCTCCCTATAGTTTATAGGCTTCCTTCCTTCCTCTTTCTAGTTAATATCCTTTCACTTTGATCATTACGGAGTGTAGTCCAGCCGCTGTATACTCTGTGTGGCCTGTTTTTTTTTTCTCGCCATTCTAAAAAAGGAAGGAAAAGGGGGAAACAAGTCTCAAATGTACTCATCTCTCTTCTGCGCTGTGTAGGCTTGTTTCTCTCATGTCTAAAACGAATCCAATACATATAGTCGCTCCTTTCTTTTTTTCTTCGCCCGGAATTAAAAGAAGAACAACACAAAATCGATTGGAGCCGCACGGAATCAAGAAGATAGAGCTCTAGATATGTGTGCGGATTTTTCTTATCTTCTTTCTTCTTCATCCGCCACCGTATATATAAGAAAGAATTACAAGCCCTTTTTATTATTTTCATAACGTACCCTGTATAGTCCCCCGGATACGGACGAGTTCATGTGTGATAGGACTCTATATAGGCCTATTTATCTCGATGTGGATGGCGTCTGTCTGTCTGTCGCCACGGTGATTTTATTTACCCTGAAACGAAAATGAAAAAATATAAAAATCAAATTGGGTTACAAAAGAAATTGAGTTTGACTTATATGTTATAGGTAGATGTAGTACGCTTGGTCGGTCGATCATGTGTGTATAGACACTAGCTATGTCAAACAAAAAGTCTCTGCTGCTGCGTATATATATGACAAATGTATGTCGGACATGCCCTTCTGGCGTCTCTGCGGATCAATCGCGCAATATGTCTATAGGACGGAAATAACATCTTTTTATTGGTCCAAATGTATACATGACGTCGCCCAGCGGTAAATATCAATAAAGCACAGCCTGCTGTGTCGAGAACAGTACTATACTCTACATTTTTAGCGAATACTTAGCATATGTAGTACGGTATAGCACAATATTGATTTTGAAAATCAGGATTATTTCGCGCCGCATCATTTGATCCTTTCAAAAAATTCGTCTGCTTTTTTAAAAGAGGGTCTATCTGGCTGGCCATAATATTAAGCTCTATACAGAGACAAGAGTAAAAAAGGATATAAATCTCGGCACATGTCGTGAAAAAAAGATCCTGAAGAATCCTTGATGAAACGTCACATAATGTCTATATTATCTGTACAGCTATTTGATTCCCTTTGATCAAAGCGTATGGCGCAGCGGACCAGACGACCGTTTTCATTCCGAAACTATGCGTGCTGTCTCTCATTTTCCACAAGAGGAACGAAAGTAAAGAAAAATCTAAAAAAGTAAAAAAGAACTAAATTATATTACATATAATTACGAGAGACTTTAGATTTTCTCCTTTTTTTTAAAATACACTTTTTCCTCTGGATTATTTATTTAGTTCCATCACAACACCAACGTCCTTTGAAGCTTTTTTTTTCAAAAAATGCCAAGATAATTCAAAGCGACATGCAAAGCTAATTGCGTCACATGGCAGCAGCAGTCGCCGTTCATCCACGAAAAGAATATGAGGACCTTCTTTATTAATCCTTTGCGTATAATTTTTGATTCATCTCGGCATTTATGTATAGTTTATATAATAAGGTATATAATGTGTTCAAGTTCTTGGGGTAACTATGGCTTCGAATCCGTCGTAGCTCAGCGTGAGTCCGTTCTTGGGTTTCAGAGTCGGCAGCGGACGGTCTGGTAGCGGATGAAACTCAAAGACTTTCAACAAAGACGTCGTGAAAAGGAAATAAGTATTTCTGGCCAGCGGTTCACCTAGACACGCCCGTTTACCTATAAATGACAAAAGCAAACAAAAAAAGCTTTCTATATAGTGCTGTTGCTGGAAAATTCTTTTATAAAAAACGGCCATCAGCAGAGAGAGAGTCTTTATATACCGGCGCTGAAAGGTAAAAGATGGTCGGTTTTGATCAATTTTCTGCCGTCAGGACTCAAATGTCTTTCGGGGCGGAAGCTTTCGGGATCTTGCCAAAAGCTTTCGTCGTCATGGTGAACGGTAAACAGATTCACCGTCACTATACTGCCCTGTAGAGACAAAGTTTTGATATATAGATTTGTTTGAGAAACATACATCAACTGTTATAGACAAATATCCCAGCTAGAGCTTATATAAGTGTCTTAAAAAATAGGTACAACAGTCTAGACGACTTTATAATACCCGAGGAATGGAATAACCCCCTAGTTGGGTGTCTCGCAAAGCTTTGTGAGCAACCGCTAATGGAGTGATGTTGCTAAGGCGTTGGGCTTCCATCAGAGCGGCTTCAGTATAAGGTAAACTTGTAATACACAACAAAAGGAAATTACGTAAAGGTGCGTTATTGTTATATGCAATCGATTAATTCGATTAGAATCACACCTGGGTCGGTGGGCCAATTGAGGCAGTGAATCGCCGCACACTTGGTCCAATTCCGTTTGAATTTGGCGCTGAATGTCGGGGTTGTGTAACAGATACAAAAGGGCGAACCCGATGGATCCGCTAGTCGTTTCCGCTCCGGCGATAAAGAAATCGATGATGACACCAATCAATTGATTTTCTACACACACAAGTTTTTAATAGTCCACATCTAAACGTTCAAGTTCACTTTTTTTTTTGGAAAATGCGGATTATTATTTACCGTGGAACGAAGACTCAGTGGATTGACGTTTGCTCATTTCCTGGAGATAAACGTCAATAAAATCTCTGGGATGATCCTCGGAACGATCCTTGGCATGTTCCCGAATCCTTTCCTGAAATTAAAAATCAAAAAAGTTTTGATTGGATATCGAACCCCCTCAGTCAATAACTTGACTGAATTGACTATATTATTACCCGGATGAAATCCTGGAGTGGAGTAAACAGGTCGTTGCGCAAGCCCAGCAATTTCCTGGTCAAGGACGGAAAGTAGCGCAGGCAAAAGTCCGGCAGGGGGATATTTGCCCGGGTGAAATCGGCGCTCCTGACAAAGTTGTCGACAATGTCGAGCAAATGAGCCAATCTTGTGTCGTCCCTCCTGAACCGCTCGCCGCCCACAAGGGCCCACAAAATGTTGATCAAAGACAAGTTGAACAGGCCTTTCAAGTCCACCGATCCGTGGGCCAATTGATGGGCTCTTATCTCCTGCGTCAGGTCCTCGATCTCTTCACGGATGAGACCCTCCGACGACGTCCGCCCGAACCCCAAATCCCTCAGATGGCGCAGAGCGAATCTGCGCTGCTCCAGCCACTCGGGCCCGTCGTTGTGGATGACTCCGAGTCGCTGGCCGAATGTCCGCTCCCTTCTGGCCGCATTGCTCGGCCGTCCGGCCAAATCCTCGTTGTAGAGTGCCTCCCTAACAGCCTGGTATCCGCAAACGGAAATGAATGGCTGACTGGGCCCCAGATAGAAGCCGGCGACTGGACCGTAATGATCCGACAGCTTCTTCAGCGCCAAATGCGGATACTCCGGGTCCAGTTTCGAGAGGAACGGGATGTAACCAACCAATGGCAATCCTCTCGGTCCTTATTTGAATTAAAAAATTAAATTAAATTAAAGTCTTTGATTAGTCGTCAGAAGAGAAATCATAAGATATAATGAGCAACGAAGAAGAAGTGGAATATATAAAGTCTGGGAGCCTATCACAAAAGTTCTTCAACTTGTGTCGAGTTCCTGATATAAATTCATTATACAACCTACCAAACATATATACACGTTGGCGTGTATGCTTATATAACTCAAGTTGCTTACATTCATCGCTGTCTAGATTTCTGATTCCAAACGGCCAACAACTTTTTAATAATATATAAGGTGTGTCTGTATACCCTCCCGGCTGTGAAAAATAATGAGATCAGACATTTGACATTTGTAAAGTTACACACACATATGGGAAGAAACTCGGTAGTACAACTATGACAATTGGTACAGAACCAGACAAAAAGTTGCTGTTATTTATTAATGTTGCTTATTGCCATTGAGTAGGCGGGTGGAAATAAAAATACCTGGCGGGAAATTCGAAGGCCGGATGGAAGCTTTGATGAGCAGTGCGAAAAGAACTAAGAGTACCAGAACTTCGGTAATCATTTTCCCGAACTACAACAATATATATGTTGTTCTTTTTTTTTTTCTTTTAAGAAAGAATTCGGTGCTGGGATGTTGTCTGGTTGTCTACCCTGGAACGACTGACTCTTTCAGCCCATATAGGCTGTGTGTTGTCAGAGAGCAATATCGTTTTACAACTTTCAAGTGTTACACATACATAAAGAGGGATCGATATATGACCAAACACGTTCAGAATTCGTTAGACAAGGAAAGAGGGTTGGGCTTCTTCTCGAATTCGAACTCCCCCCCCCATCAGAGTTTATTTTTCTTTTAAAAGTTCGCTTCGACCTTGTAAACTAGGATCGAATTTCCTATATTTATTGAGTCTGAGATTTTTCCGAGTTCCTTTTTTGGTGGGGGGGTCTCTTTGTAGTAGTTTGACTAGTTCCCGCTTTGATGAAAGAAAATGGACGACAATAATATGTAAGGAGAATGGCATTGTGTGTTTCTTTTATCTGCCGGCCGAGTTCTATCGGCGGAACATTTCTCGGGAATTCTCTTCATCGAATCGGGTCTCGTCGACTGATTATCGGGAATCTTGAATCTGACGCATTCTTCCACCAAACTGTGAGCTGAAGTCTCCGCTCCCGTTCGTCGGAATGTTTTGGACCTTTCTGTCGAGTGACTAATTTCGCTCGTAGATGGCAGCACGTCATTCTTCCGGCCGGAATGGTCCGATTTGTTTATTTTCCCGGGAATTTTTTGTTGAATCAAATGTTGATTGAAATCTAGAACCGCGTTTTTAGAGCGAACGTCTAGGGAATTCCCCTTCTTCTTTTGGCAAAAATAAACAAATCTGGTATGTTGCCATCAGCGACAGGTTTCTGATTAGTCGGTAGACGGATGGCAGTTTTTTACTTTGTTATGTAAAATGACACCTGAACTTCGTCTGAATAAGATAACCAGTTTGACGGCATTTGAAGATTATTTGATGCAGCCATTTGGTTACAGTGTAACTGGTACTAATTCAAGAAAGTCAATTAAATGCATGTACAACATTTTCTTTCTTTTTTCTCGTCCAACTCTCTTTGGGAGATGGAATTCCAGGTGAAAATTACAGTCGGTGAACAAAAAAAAACCCAAAAAGAGCAATGATTGCATTTAGGAAAATAACATCTGTCTGAAAAGTTAAATAGTACAGACAAAGTATCGAGGTACAAAAACAGGACTGATCTGCAGTGGTGAGCTATATTTAATGAACCCTGTTTACAACAACATGCAGTTTCTGCCAACTGCATGGCCCAGGAATAATCGCACTCCGTACTCCGCAACGAGTTATATAATAAACGCCACTGCGTTTTTTTTTTCTCAGCGTTCAAAATCCGCTGAACGTAGACGAAATTCGTTTTATTAAAAGATGTATCGACGACAAGTCGAAAAAACAAGGTAAATATAGGCTAATACGCTTTTTGATGTTGCAGTTCTTCAAATCAATGTATTCTTTTTACTTTTAAATAAACTACATGGACATCATTAAATGCGCCAGCGTAAAATCAATCCAGATTAGCCCGTCACCCGTCACACCAACGACAATATAGATAAATCGCTGATTGTGTTCTTAATATGATTATTTATATAGTGTACGGCCAACGAAGCTATACATTATGCATATAGGCCAGCCTGTCGTGTACTTGCAGCATGCTTGTAGTACGTCGAGTGATTAAAACGAGGATGACCAACTGCATTTCACCTTAGCAGTGGCCGAAGTTGCAATCGCCACCATTTGTACAGGTTTAAGTTCAGTCGTCGTGAAAGGTGCTGAGAACGAAGGAAATACATCAGCAGCGCCGGATTTCTGTCGTACAAATTAAATGAAAAATTGCCAAAATGTGAACTGGGACTAGGAGCTTGAACTTGAATTATTAACAATTTGACACGAAAGCAGACGGATTATTACCATGTAGACACCAACAGCACCACCAGTGGACAATTCAGTACAAGTTATTTTCACTCTGGAATAAAGCAACTTGTTTGGCGCGATTGACACCGTAGCGACTTGGGCACCAGCAGAAGAAAATTGGATAGTGATAGTTCCAGACACGGCAGTTGACGACTTCATGCATTTGCTAAGGGTGCTGGCCATAAACAGGCAATCTTTTGGAGGAATTATATTACAAATCAATATAACTCTGGTGCAATTAATATCTATTTAAAAAACAAAAAAAAAACAACAGCAGTCCTTTATACTTTATATACCTGTACTTGCTGGGGTAATGGAAATGTCCTCATTTCGAGCTGCTCTCTCCGTTAGGGCTGATTTGGAGTCGCCTTTAGATTTAGAAAGACAAAATTATGGGATACAATTTAAAATAACCAAAATTGAGTTACGACAAAAATGGCTATAATGTGTTTCGGTTATTAATTTACCTGAAAACAATAATCCGGATTGAGGATGAATTTCACCTTGTACTGTTGGGATCCAAATCGGAGCCCCATAGGGATTGTAATAACTATAAAGTGGTGGGGAAAACATTTGCTTGGATTGGCGAACGACTCCATGAGGAAGAGATGCTAGTTCCTCTTCAACTGCATTGACGATGAGACAGGAAACCGTCGCCAAAACCTAACATTTGTTATTAACAGAAAAATACGCAATAAATTCGCACATGGTCAATTTATTAAACAAAACTCAACATTAACATGATATAATAAACAGAAAGAAAATATAAACTTACCCAAAGCAAAGAAACTGGAGTAGAATAAGCCATTATTGCTGCAAAGTCAGGTGGATGTTTACTGAAATGATATGCGTTGCGTTTATATAGCTCCCGCGAGAAGGGCAAAACTTCGCTTGGGGGACTTGCAGGCTTGCATATTTATTTAAAAAATAAAAATAAAAATAAAATAAAATAAATTTTGAACAAAAAGGAGCATTTTGTCGCATTTTGTTCGTCGGCGATTTAGTTCTTCCTTATAAAACTCTGTCTCACCTTCAGCTGGAAATGTCAGACTATGCAATTAAAAATCCGGTTCGTTTGAACTCGCCAATTAAAATAGAAGGGAGTTGCATGGTATCCTGTGAGCTGTGACCTTGGCTGTGACTTGACGATCCTTATATATATAAGAATTCAGACATTAAAAAAAAAAACAAAAACAAAAAAACATTTTTATCCGAATTTTGAAATATTTTTAACTCGAGATCATTTCTGCTTGCTTGGCGCTGGTTTAATATACATTAATATATGATGTAATGCATAATATAATAATTAAAAATGATAATATATCCCACACGCCACCAATATACACCGACAACCGTTGATTTTCTGGCCCCAGTCGAAATTGTATTAGATATAACTGGACGTGAAAACTGGAATCTGGACGGGAGAATGGCGTGTGGGGTTTTCCCCTATTTTCTCTAGTTCCCGTATAGTCGACCCGACCTTCGCTTTTTTGTTTGTTTTTTGGTTGTGGGTTCATCGACACCTCAAACGAGGATCCGACAAAGAGTGGAATTGTGCATAAAACTTTCAACTGCGAAGCGTAGCTTATTATAGCAGATCTCGTTGTCGGATAACAAAATCAACTATTTCAAAATGAAGTGACATCTCAGTCATAAAGCGGTTTGTAATCATTTGGCGGCACCTTTTATTCATTAACGATTGCGCACAGTGCGCTTTTATTGTTTACTTGTAATCAACTGATTTATAAACTTTTATGCCATTTACAACTATGGCGCACGCTATAGTTGATTAAGTTTAAGTCTTTTGATTATAATGATAATTATTTAAAATTTTAAAATTAATTTATTTTTTAAAAATTAATCAAGTTTTTTAAATTAATTTAAAAGTTTTTTTATTTAATTATACGTTTTTTATTAATGGAAGGGGATGCTCTTTTATCTGCCGGCTACTCTTTTAACCTCGCTTATACCATATCAACATGATCATTAACTTATCAATCATAGGCATCCTAATTTAACGGAAGTAAAAAAAAAGAAAATGAGTTATATGTAAATTTGATTCTGGGTGTAGGCCTATATAGTCAATGTACCATTGCAAATAGCTGCCCACCCGATGATTTCTCAAGTAAATTTTTAAACTGTTGCACAACTTCTGCTTCCGTTATTCTGGCTCAGACATTTAACGTTCAGCCCTCATGTTCAGCCACTATATATAGGAATAATTCTTAATCCATTTCCTTGGTCTTAAACGAATAGTCGAAAACGCAAGACGTTTAACATGTGGTTGAATTTTTTCAAATAAATGTATTCTCATACTTTTTAAATATTACATCGACATTTTGACGACAGCGTAAAATAAAATAAGCCCATCGAAAAAAATGGCAACATTAAATCAGTGTTTGTGCTCTTGATTCTGATTATAGGAGAGCGAAGCTATACACTGTGAAAAGATATATATTAAGTATACAAGCAGGGTCTGTTGTATATAGCTACTCTACTTGCTGGATGAGCAACAAGTCGAGTGATTAAGACGACGAGGTCCAACTGCATTTCAACGTGCCGGAGGTCTTGGCACCGTCAACAACAACAATCAACACGGCTGGTTTACTTTCAGTCACTTCCTTAACCCCTGTGGCTGTTAATTTGGCGGATTTCTAAAAAAAAAACAGCAAAACAGCTAGTCTTATATGGCTACTTGAATGAACAATTTGACACAATAGTAGACTTATTACCGTGAAGCCAATAACATCGGTGAGGGTATTACAGGTGAATTTCACTCTGGTAGAAAAAAGGTTTTTCGGCGAGATGGCCACAGTAGCACCTTGTCCAGTTGCAGCAAACGTAACAGTAATAGTTCCTGACGCCGCACTGGATGACACTGTACAACCGGTGTAGCCGGCCGTACCGGTGCACGCTGTTGGAGGAAATGAAAATGCACATTGCACAATGGAACTGTGCAATCAAACACATGACTAGTATTAAGAGAACAGCCTTACCTGTAGCTGCTGGGGTCAAAGAAATGTCCTCACTTTGATTAAATATTTTTTCCATTGGCGCTAATTCGGTGCCGCCTTTTTGGCATTAGAAAAATACACCACGACCATGCAATGAGAAAATAATGTCAGAAAATTTAGCTACGAAGAAAAAAAGGCCTGGATGTGTTTCGGTTAATTTACCTGATGACAAAAACTCGGGTTGAATTCGACCTGCTGTTGGCACCATAATCTGAGCTCCATAAGGATTGTAATAATTAAACAGCGATGAAGGCATATAGAACATTTGCTTGGATTGGCGATTGTCAACAGAAGGAAGGAATGGTCTCTCTTCGGCTGCATTCACGATGAAACAGCCTTGGAAACAGCAAACCGTCACCACCTGAAATTCGTAACAACAGAAATACCTTATAAATTCATACGGTCAAATTTTTATCATTAGGCTACAAACTTAACGTCAAAATTGGACTCAAACAAATACAAATGAATGATTTCAATTTAGCCTACCAAAAGCAAGGAAACTGCTGAAGTAGAAAACGCCATCGCTGCTGATTTGCGAAAGTCGGACGCGTGCTGGACGAGAGGGAGAGATTCCAGTGGAGTGTCGACTGAAAAGCGTGGCATTTTATAGCTCTCGAGAAGGGCGGAACTTGCGTGAATATCTATCGAGTATTAAATTTTACTTTTTTTTTTATTTATTTATTTTTTTTTTTTTTTTACAATTATCGCAGATGTCAGACGAGCAGTCATTCTGGTTCTCCCTTAACTTTGGCTCATCTCCAAATTTGAGTGTCGTCGACACATGAGTTTTTTTTTTTTGTTTTTTTTTTTTAATCTTGTAGAATCGATTTCAACTTGGAAACTGGATTTGTTTGCACCCGCCAATTTAATTTCGGTTCGCGTACACGGTTAACTTGAATCAATCCAAGATGTTTTGTAAAATAGAATGATCTTTTAAAAATTGTCGCATTCAACTTGGTTTGCTTGCAATGGCAAATTTGAACGTCAGTCCGTATACTCTACTCTGATTAAAATGAATACCAAATGAAGAATTCAGACTACCAACTAATAGTGGTTGCTTCCTGATTGTCGGGAATTTTAAATCCATCGCATTCCCCATACCACTTATTTCAATGCTTTTCTATCAAGTGATATTTCCCTTAAATTATTTCTAGTGCACGCAGTAAAAATTTGAAAAATTTATCATTGGCATTGTAGAATCAAACTCGGAGCGAATGTCTAGACTTGTTTGGCAAAACAAACGAACCTGTTCCGTCTGCCAGCGGTGGATTCCCGATAAGGCGTTTGGGACTGCTGAATTATTGACTTGCGTCTTTCCCACTCCCAACGTTCGTGTTATGCCAGCACAGCAACAGTTGGCAGCAGTATTCAACATTTTGTGTAGGTAGTCATCTACGTGAGCACAGCAATCTGTTGAATGACATTCAAAGGTTATTTCGCGTATTCGGTTAAGCAGTGACATGGTTCCTGGCGCCCTTTCAAATGATGAGTTAAATGCGATTCAACATTTTCTTTCTGATTTAAGTGAAACTGTTAACTGGGATGTTTTGCTCTACTTTGTAAGCTAAGTAAAGTAAATTTGCAAGAAAGAATTCTCGGTAAAAAGAGATATGGGTCTAACTCAAATAGCAATAACTGAAACTGGAAAATCATAATTATACGCTGGCTCGAATATAGTTATTCCGTTACGACGCCCTTAATAATCGAGAATATAACTTAGAGCATGATGCAGGTTGGCTGACAGCTGTTGTCAAATTTTATATTAACAAAATTCAAGGTTGTAAATAGACTGCAGACGGTCAGTGCGAATTGAACGAGATGCGTTTTATTCTCAGGTGGGCGCCACCCATCACCACCGGTTTGTATCGTGTCTCCAAAGTGTAATAAATTCCCCGCGCGGGTTTGTTGAACTATCTCTTGAGGCGAAATGCATTTATAATTCGATATTGAAAGGTCGCCCATGCAAAAACCGGAGATACCAGTTTCGCGCGTGACTCGTGGTGAAGTCGATACCATACGGCCAGCCCACACCTACAGCGTGATCCAAGCACAATATCAAACATCACGGAATTCCCGATGAAACTCGATCAATGGGAACCAATCCGCACAGTCATTAATTTGGCCTGACAACGAAATGTCAAGATAAGGAGTTATAAGATATTTTTACTTACAGTATTCAATGTCATAATGAATTGGAATACTAAAACTTTTACTACTACTATACTAACCCGTGCGTGATGCAACACAGATTGGTTTCAATGGCCGGCCAGTCGACCGACTTCATTGTCAGCCTCGGGCACTAGACTTGCGTCATTCGGGTACCAACATTGCAAATATTGTCCACCAGATTTTTATCAACTTAATTTTGTAAATTAATAATAAAATTAAACAATCAATAAAATTAATAAAATAATAATAAAATAATAATAGCAAATTATTAAAAAATTATTAAAATAATAAAATAACATTAACATCTATATTTTGTAAACCCGAAAATTTAATGTAATTTTTTTTTAAATTCTGTAAAATGAATATTTCTTTCCTGTTTCCTCATTTAATCATGTCCAGATTCTTCTTTTCTGTGGATGCATTTGGCGGGAAAGTCGAGAGGGAACACGAACTTACATTTGGCAACAGTGCTGAATTAATGGCTGCACGAAAAATCGCACAGAGTTAAATTACGAAAATGTGATTAGTCGATAGTCGTGTCCAAGGTAGTGTCCGTTAGGGCCTCTTCTAAGCAGGTAAATAACTTTAAACTAAGAATTTAAATAAGGTTAAAATGTGGGCTATAGCTAAAAGGGTTAAAAGCAATAAACTGTGCCAGACTTGTAGACTTCGTTGCAATAGCCAAAATGGCTAGTTAGTGCAACGTAATATTTCGTTGCAATAGAAAATTGCAAATCATACCAAACTGGTATGATTTTGGTTCCTGATTATCACTTGGTATGGTAGCACATGTTTGCCCTCAGTCGATGCACGGCATGGTTGGCATGCTATTGGCATTAATTTTGTTTGATATTTTAGTTCATGTTGTCCTTTTTCTTCACTCTGCAGGTGTGATTTGTGAGCCAGTCATCATCATAACATGCAAAAGTTTTCCTTGTCATCACTCATCACTCATCAGCATCAACTGGTGTCAGCTTCATCGGTAAGGTATTCATTGTGTGTTTCTATTACCTTTTCTTCTGTCACGTATTGAAATTATTTTGCATGGCTTGCTTCTGCCCAGTGTGCTTCAACAAAACTTTACATTTTCTTGATTTCCACAACATTTATTAAATTTTTTAATGTAGGTGATCAACAACCTGCTTTATAGGAGAGTGTCCAGCTAATACATGCCTTCTTTCCCCCTTCTTTCAATGTCCTTGTGTACACTCATGGGAATGTGTGTGTATTCACGAGGACTCCCTTCCTCCTATCCCGCCTGGCGTGTTCAACTTCATCTCTTCGGAGTTCGGATGGATCCCTTGGAAATGCTTGGCTGTATTTCCCGAGCTTCAAGGTAGGAAAAATCTATCCTACTTTCCATTTGTGAGCCTTGCTTTTCGTTACAACATCTCGAAGACTGTTGTAGAAGTTGCTCACCTCCCATTGGCAGCTAATGAGGGGAGCAAAAATAACATAAATGAGTATTTCATTTGATGACATCTTCTTCGTTCAGTTGGGTCAGCATAGTGTTCGACAAAACTGTCTTGCCCCATCAGGTCAACTTTTTATGTTTGAAGTCTCATTAGGAATAAATTTAACCGTGAGTTTGAGTCAGCGCAATTATTTTACTTCATGATGCTTCCGAGATTTTCAAACTCATTTCACTTATTAAGTGTATCTTCAAGACTTTGCGTACGGCATTTTTTCTTATCGTAATAGTTTTGGACTTTTCTGCAATTCCTTGACACCTTCAGTGTTTCCGATCCGACCGATGAAATCTTCGTGAATTTTTTGTCATGGGGTCGATTGCTCGATTTCATTTTCTTTGAAGTCATACTTTGAATTCGTTCATATTTTATGATTTCATTCATTACCCAATTGACGTTTAAACCTGCAACTAACTGATCTAGAAATTTCATTGATACATTTTTTTTCTACATGAAAACCCATCCTTGTGTTGTTTAAGGAACTTTTTTTTCAAGGCTTTCATTTCAACTACATTTTGTTAAATATCGTTCACGCATGTTTTATTTTTATCCGTGGGCTTAATTTGTTCGTTGAAATGTTCTCTATCAAGTGACAAATGACGTTCACAGATGGTAGCACGTTTCGGACCGGAGTAGTAAATATTGATTGGCATGTCGATTTGCATTTAGAGGAGAGCATCGAGACTATTCTTCTTGTTTGTGAAATTTAACAAACCCGTTCGTCTCCCAGCGACTGGTTTCTGATTCTGTGGGACTGCTGAATTGCGTCTTTTACCACTCTCGCATTC
Organism: Daphnia pulex; assembly: GCF_021134715.1. Lineage (NCBI taxonomy): Eukaryota > Metazoa > Arthropoda > Branchiopoda > Diplostraca > Daphniidae > Daphnia > Daphnia pulex. The sequence continues at coordinate 1,736,547 of NC_060025.1, read as the reverse complement.
TTCGTTTTCTGTCGCAGACGACATTGTGTAAGTTGTACGCACGTGAATATCATAACCTGTTGCGTGACATTTATCATTGTGGTTACAGTGGCTAGAGCCAATTCAAATGGGTCAACTGCGATTCAACATTTGCTTTCTTACTCAGGCGAAATTGGGGCGTTTTTTGGGTTGGCTCAATCAGCTCAGTAGGGCCGATTCTACACCAGCTGCTTCATTTTATAGGATTGAATTCCCTGGTGCAAATTCAAGTCGGTAAAAATAGACAAACAGAAAGAACGATATCTTCAATTGGAAAATCAGATACGCCTGAAGAGTGTATTTTATTACGACACTCCCAAGCGAGGATGGCTGATAATAACTTGACTTAAATAGGGCGTTTTATTTGAATACTGAATCGCATGCAGGGTGGGCTGATCGCTAGCAATTCCAAGGTGAGGTATGTTGTTTCAAGAGGGAAAAAAATATAACGTTTACGTAACAATTCAAGGTTAAAGAATGTCAACTATTTATACTCTGACGGTCAATGCTTGGGATTGAATGAAATGCGTTTCTCAAAGGCCTTATCAGCCACCGGTTTTTCGACTCTTCAAAGTAAAATATTCCTCAAGTCCAAAATAAAATGTTCGTCACGCCAATTGATAGAGAGGGCATTGTTTCAAGAAACCTACGTGTGTCTCTATTAATTAATTAAACCTGAAATCAACTCGGGAGTAAATTTGACCTTGTTCTGTTGGCACCATAATCTGAGACCCATAGGATTGTAATAATTGAAAAGTGGCGGAGGTATGCATGGCGTAGAATTTCTTTAGTTGGCGATTGGCAACGGATGTCAAAGGTAATTTCTCTTTGGCTGCACTCACGATGGAACAGCAAGCCGTCGCCACCGTAATTGATTGTGATAGTAAATAGATTGAAATGTAAGGGGAAAAAAACTATGCAATCGTGGTATAATGAAAATACAGGCAGAAAATCAAGAATTTAAATATTACCAAAAGCAAGGAAACTGAAGTAGACAATGCCATAGCTGCTAATTTCAAAATAATTTTGACGCAGGGTCAAAGTCTCTACTGAAGTTTCTACTGGTATATGCGTGGCATCATTATATGTAAAGCTGTCGAGAAGGGAGTACGTAACTTAATTTGCTTTTGACTTTTTTTTATTCGCCTATTTCTTCTGTTTCTTCTTTAATTGATCATCAAGAGTCAGGGATAGGAAAAACATTGATCCTTATTTATTCAAAAAAGGCGCGGGATAAATTCTAACCTTTTTCCGCGCATTATTTTGTTTGTCGTTGGCATTGCTGAATAATATGCCCACGCCACCATGTATTGAACTGCCTATACCAAAACCAATTATCTAAAAATAGAGGACTTGATTTACTTATTGAAGTAAATGATTTCCTGGTCCGGTTGAAACCTTTCTTGATTTAGATAACCAACATTTTGATACAAGGTCAAAGAACAACAAGTTATCTTTGCTTTTATGGTCAGTTGGCGATACCGTAGGTCAGTCAACTTCACCGCCGGTTTGTTATCCCATATCGTATCTACCAGCAGGTAAAATATTGTCCGAATTTGCTTGAAATCAGACACAATGTTTTTTTCTTAATTCGACAATCAATGCTTAAAGGTCACCGAGGTCCCCCTATAGACACAACATTTTAATACTATGACTACTAGTTATGTAATACAGATTAGTGTCGTCAAACGATACATCCAGTCAATCGGTTCCGGTGGAATGGTTATTTTTATAGCTTTACAGAAGAAGATCTTGCGTCTTTTGCAGTCAACACTACAAAATACTGTCCAAACTAGATAAATCAAGTAAATTTGGGTTTGAAATTTAAATGAACTTCTTTTGTAAAATTTGAACTTTGACGCCACAACTCTTAGCCTCTATGAATTATTAAAAAAAAAAAATTCTTCTGACGTCAAAGCATTAGATGATTATTTTATTTGCTGATGTTTTTCAAAGGCATGTATTCTTTTTAAATATTACATGAACATATCTAACGTCAGTGTAAAATTAGTTTGAATTTATACAGCCCATCAACCGTCACATAATAGATCCCCGCCGGTTTCCCCATTGGGACTTGGACTGGGACTGACGGTTTCCCCACGGCCCTATATTTTTTTCAAAATGTCCTGTGGGAATAACTAAATTTATGACACTTTCACTGGAATCGGGGAAAAAAAAGACGAGTAATAACGAGTATAAAGACGATGTTTTTATCGTTACAAATTGTCATTCGTTTCTCGGCTGGCATTGCGTTTTGGTTTCCAGATCTGCTGTGCATATTTCCAAACTTTTTTCTTTTCTTTATTTTTTTTTAATTAAATAATTAAACAGTGCAATGACATACAAGATTTTGATTCTAATGTTTAGTTTTCTCTTTCGCTATGCGATTAACATATTTTGTTCACATGATCACAGATGGCAACAGGTCATTCTTCCGTCCCATTATTATTTAGTGGACGCAGTAAATCATCATTAAATATTGATAGACATGCAGATTCACATTTAGAGGGAACGTCAAGAATATTCTTCTTGTTTGTGACAACATAAATTCACAAACCTGTTCGTTTCTTTGAGACTGAATTGCGTTGGTCCCACTCTGGTCCCACTCGCATTCTTCGTTTTCTGTCGCAGCAACAGACGACGTTTTGTAAGGTTTATACTCGTACTGAAAACCTGTTCGTCCTGTTGTATGATGACATTTATCATTTTGGCTAAAGTGGTTAGAGCCAATTCTAATTAGTCAAGTGCGATTCAACATTCGCTTTCTTACATAAGCGAAATTTGGACGTTTTTTTTTCCCCAGGCTGTGGGTCGATTCTACACCCTAAAACTAATTTTATGGGATTTAATTCCCTGATGCGAATTCAAGTCGGTAAAAAGAGATAAAAAGAAAGAGCGATATCTTCAATTGGAAAATCGGATACGCCTGAAGTGTTATTTTATTACGACATCCCCAAGCGAGAATTGCTGAGAGTTTGACTAATAAGGCGTTTTATTTTTAAATACTGAATCCAGTCAATCGCAGGGTTGGCTGATCGAGCTTTCAATTACAAGTTAAATTTGGTTGTTTCAAGAATCAAAAAAATATTACGCTTACGTAATAATTAAAGGTAAAAGAATGTCAACTACTATATTTTGTACTTTGACGGTCAATGACACTGGGAATTGAACGACATACGTTTTTCAGGTAGGTCTGGGTGGCACCGGTTTTTTCGACTCTGCAAAGTAAAATATTTCCTGCTGAGTGCTTGAATGAATCCCGCCAAATGTTTTTATTATTCAACATTGAAAGTTCACCGATTCAAATCATGGAAACACCGGTTTCGTGACTCAAGTCGATGTCTCTACGGTCAGCCCACCTATGTTAGAGCGTGATCATAGAAGGATAAACATTAACAGTCTACGTTAATTTTTTGAACAGTCACGATCGTCACGAACAGCAATCGAATTCCTGGTGAAGTTACGATGAAACTTGACATTCTCCACACTATATATCCCAACCCACACGGTTTCATGATTTTAATTTTGGTTTAATGAACTGAAAGTCAAGAAAACGAGTTAAAACATTTATTTTTGGATGTAACGTAGACAACTAATTTGAATACTAGAGCTACTGGTTATGTAATACCAGACTGAGGCCAATGCGGCCAGTCAACGGGTTAGACTGGTGTGACTGTTCCGGCCATGATACGGTTATTTATAACTTTCCGAACAAGTAATCTTGACATTGGAATATCTTTTGGGGGTTTGGCACGAGAGCAATAACAATAACAACTTGGTTAGCGGAATCATTCTCTGAATCAATATACCGGCCAATTTGAGATCATTTATAGGTTCTAATATATTCTAAATGATTTGAAACACATACTAGTAGGCTTGTATACATAGAGTTTAGGGATGTTGATGTTTATTTTTCAAAAGGGTTTTCAAATACAATTTATTAAATATTTCATGGACGTCTAACATGCTACCACCACAGCAACGACAATAATGTAGTCGATACACCATTGACTCGTGGAGAAAAAGCCCTGGACATGTTGGATTATTAAGAGGATTCCCAACTGCACTTGAACACGTCCTTATCGGCAGCACTAACAACTAGAATTTGCGTTTGTTTCAACTCGGTCACGGGCGTATCCGTCGTCGCCGCAATTTTGGCAGTTTTCTGTCATTCGGACAAAAGAAAAAAGAAATGAAACAGAGGGATAGTAGTAGGCTATTATATCAAGCGGAATATAGACATTGTATTAATGTGATTGACTTACCGTAAAGGCCTTGACGCCAGCGGTGATTTCCGAACAAGTGATCTTGACTTTGGAATATCTTTTGGGGTTTGGCACGAGTGCAATGACGACTCCTTGGTTAGCGGCAGTGAATTTAAGATCGATGTTTCCTGAAGCCGCTTGCGATCCTTTCGTGCAACCGCCCAAGCCGTTTTTCCCGGAATCGGTTATGACACACTCTACAAAAAGAAGAAAATAAATGACAAATCAATCAATAGGAATAGCCCTGCGCACGCGATGAGTCAATAATGACAAGAACAAGAACCACAGCAGAATTTGAAATCTCTTGCATTTAACATCTACACACCTGATGCAGCTGGGGTGGCAGTTATGGGCAGATTTTGTCTTCCTTGCAGCAACGCTTCCGATTCGGAATCATCGCCTTTAATTTAATAAAGAGAAACAAACGTCATTAGTAAATAAATGTTTGGGTAATTTAGGTAAGGTATAATGGAAGATGTCCTTATTGATTACCTGATGTCAATTTTGAGTTGTCGATTTCTGTTGGGATCAACATCTGATACTGGAAGCCTGGATCGTAGTAGTTATAGAATTGGGAAGGAGCCAAGTGAATTTGCTTGGATTGGCGATCGACAGCGGAAGGAAGAGGAACGACCTGGCCTGCGTTCACGATGGAACAGCAAATTGTTGCCACCTAAATTTAAACCGCCAAAATTGAGCACATGAATTTTGATTCAAAATCATAACTTAATGCTGTGAAATTAAAAAAAAAAAAATATATAGTTACCAATAACAGTGCAATCGATGCGGATTTGGAAAACGCCATAGCTGCTAATTATGAAATATGTTAGCTATTAAAAACACCCGGTATGCAAATTGGAAAAAAAAAGCTGTTGGACGCAGTGTGGGCGACAAATTCAAGTGGAGTGACGACTGAATGTTTAGGACGACGTATTTTATAGCTACCGGGGAGGGCGGAACTTTTCGTGAATTAAAAAAAAAAAATGTCCACGATCCCTAAGTTCGGGTTTTTTCTTTGATTTAACGTCTGTTGGTTTCCAACTCCAAATTTGGGTAATTAGGAACTCTGGGGTTTATGTCAAGACACTCTATTCCGTTATTTTACATTCAGAAAGGAAAAAAAAGGTTGCTTGTCAGATTGATTATTTGATTTTAACGCCAATGTTGCGCAACACGGAACTGATTTACCTGTTCGAATTTTCGAATTAATTGGAACTTTGACCTTATTTTTTTAGAGGAAGCGACTGCAAAATCGCAGCTGACAAACGTCAACAAATGTGACATTTTTTTTTGTTTTTAATGAGGGCAGATCAGCAAAGATGTATTTGGTGTGTATAGTAGTTAAAACTGATAACCAAGCTGATATGCCAAACACACGGTCAGTGACTCGAACCTTGAACTATCGAATATATATTCTATCCTGTTCATGATTTTCTTCTCTGAATATCAACAAGAATTTTTAATTATATATAGAATACAAAACCTGTTGTCTTGTTGCTTCGCCATTCTGGACTTTTTTTTTTTTTTCTTTTCGTTTCTTCTCCTTTTGAAAATAAAAAGAGCCTTGTACTCGTTGATGCTAATGTGTCTGAATTTAATTTAAATTTTCTTCCTGGATGGAATAAAATCAGATAAACAGATTCGGGACCACCGTGTGGGGTTGACGAGTTCAAACAAACCAGTTTCCTATAGTTGCATACGATGAACCTTATTATCACTTGCCTCGATCTGCTGCCTTGTCGCATTCAAATGAATAATTAATTCTCGACGTTTTATACCCGTTTCCAAAGTTAAAAAATGTAACGGAATAATTTTTTTTTTTCGACCATACCCTATAGACTTCCTAATTACCCAAATTTGGAAGTGCAGACGATCAACAAAGTCGAACAGCACGAACAAGAAAAAAAAGTGTATCGTGAAATTCAAACGCAGCGATACTAATGCGCGCTGAATAAGAGGGTAAGTCTGTCTTATCAGCTTTCCCGTGAAAGCTCCGCCCTCCCCGATGGCTATATAATGAGCTGCACGACACATTTCAGTCGTCAATCCGCGTGAATCACTCACCGTTTGCTTATATCCCTTGAACTTTGCTTCATTAATAAAGGCGGCTATTTTCATATCAGCAGCGATGGCGTTTTCCACTTCCGGATCGATTTCTTTGTTTTTGGTACGACAATTTAAATATTTTTAAATATTTTTTATTTCTTTTTTTTTTAAGAAATTGTATCATGTCACATAATTTGAGCTCGATAAATGTATTAAAATATTCCAACCTATTGATTATTCCAAATGAAGGTAGCAATGGTTTGCTGTCTCTGCAGTATGACAGCTACCGGACAAGACGTGCTTTCTCCCTCTGCCGAACGTCAGTCCAGACAAATGTTCGTTGCTAATCCTCAATTCTACAACTACTACAATCCTTACGTCATGATGCCGATGGTTTACCCCTATCAAGCTTCTGCTTTCCCGATTTACCCAGCATCAGGTATATTTTTAGCCTAATTGATAATATACAAAAATGAATTCCGACAGCAACATTCAAAGCTAATTCGTGTTTGTGCTATGGCATTTTCGTGCCACTTTTGTGAATCTACAGCCGTCACAGAAGGCGAATCCGATGCTGAGCCGACCGAACGCGGTTCTAGAGACACTGTGAACATACTCCCAGCAGCCACAGGTATCGTACATATATTATACCTATATATTTCATCATTTCATGTCCATTTTTCTTATTAACTTGATTTGTTGTCGTTAAACAATTGATTTAAAACAGCGTGTTTTTATTTTGTGCTTCTATATACTTTTCTACTCTATAAAGAGTGCCTTTCTAGTGCCGCTGCAACCGAAGGAATGGTGCCCTGTTTGAAAACCTCGGGAGCGGGCCGTGGGTCTCTTACCATCAAACTGCCAGCAAAAGACCAAGTCGCAGTTTTCGGCATCGTGCGTTCATCCAATTCCAGAATCACGCTCAGATGTTCAGAGATGACTAGTGTTGCAGCCTTTACGGTATATAATTCCGTTCGATTCCGTTATTTATCCATCATATGTTGTTTGATATGATCAGCAAATGCTGGATAAGTTGTGTTTGGAGTGTCAGTATAGGCCTTTACTGATTTCCTTATTTAAAATTTGCTGATCATTCGTTGCTTTATTGCTGCCTTCTTGTTTTTGAATGGCGTACTAAAATTACTGTTTGTTTGTTTCTTTTTTTTTCCCCGTTGGGAATTCATATAGAAAACCGGCCAAATCAATGCGCCTTCCGACACGCCTAGAACTGAGACAGGAGTTCTGCAACTTGTGGTGACCAGTACGGCAGACAACGGATTAATGAAATGCACTTGGTAAGATAGTGGTGAGGCTGCCATTTGCTCAAGTTTACCTATATACTTGTGGCAGTACCTACTATACACAACTTCGAACCGTTTGCATCCATCTAGAACGAGATTTGTCATTTCATGATGGGCAGAATCGCTAATAATTTATAATTCTATCTCGCCCAAAAAAGATTCTGGTTTAGATGAATACATTAATTTAACAGAAAATACAAAAACGCCGCCTCAAATGATTTCATCGCTCGTCTCAACGAAAAAAAGTTCTGATTTTATTAGATGCCTGAACTGCATATTGTAATTGATGATAGAAATACACATACATCAAATTTGAAATGATTCATCGACATCAAATGTGATGCATACTTGGAATTTGTTGTTAGTATACAAGCCGATCCTGATGTTCCGTTTGTAACAAAGCCCGCGCGCGGACGTGCTGCACGAAAGTGATTAAGCTGAAGCTTCCCAACTGCATGTCACAGTGGCCGCCCCCGTGCTAACCATAACAACTTGCGTTTGTTTAGTCTCGGTAACTGGCGTATCCGCCGGAGCCGTTATTTTGGATGTAGTCTGCAATATCCAGCCATCGCAATCAAAAAGTTCTGGATTATTACCAAACACGAAAACGCGTGCCGCTATGGGATTAAATCAACGCCAGATGTATAATAAGACTTACCGTGTAAACGTTGGCAGCTGTGACATCGGCGCATGTTATCTTCAATTTGGAATATCGTTTGGCATTTGGCACAAGTGCTACGATACCGACTTGGTCGGCTACTCCGAATTCCGCAATAATAGTTCCTGATGGGGCTCGCGATCCCTTGGTGCAACCGGCGTAGCCATTGGTGGCTACATCCGTTTTAATGCATTCTATTCAAAGGTTCAATTATAAATCAATGACAATAAATTAATATGCGTCCAAACATTTTTCGACGCAAGAAACGGAATAGTGAAAACTAGCTATACAAACGCATTTGAATTTGGTACATTTTATTACCTGTATCTACTGGGGTTATTCTAATGGTTTCCGAATTTTGTCTTCCGGTTAATTCCAGATCGTCTAGCGAAATCTTTGGATCGATTTCACCTTGAGCTGTTGGCGCCACAAACTGACCTCCGTAAGGTTGGTAATAATTAAAATACGGTGGAACCAACATGTACATTGATGGGTTATTGAATTGGCGATGGGCAGCGGAAGGAAGTGGCCAGAGATTGGCTCCAGCTGCATTCACGACGAGACAGCAAACCGTCGCCACCTGAAATTTCGGAATTTTAATTTAAGGATAATTAACTGTGGTCAATACATTTTGCAAATTACGTAATCACGATAAGGGAAACAGAATTAAAATAAAATAATTTTATTACCAAAAAGAAGGAAATCGAAGTCGAAAATGCCATAGCTGCTATTTGGGGAGAAACGTATAGCAGCCTTTAATCGAATATTAATCGAATAAAGTAGGACGCTGAAATGGTGGTCGGGACCAGAGATTCGAGTCAAGTGGCGCTTGAAATGTGTGTGGCAGTCTTTTATATAGCTATCGGAGAAGGCGTAACTTTTCGTGAATGATGATGAAAGATAAAGAAAAAAAAAACTCGCGTGCATGTTGCGCGGATGCTCAATGATGTTCTTCATCGCGTGCCCAAATTTGAGTGATTAAGTCAGAGTAATCAGACACGACGATACTCCGCATTTCAGGTTTATAGTTGTATGAAAGCAAATTTTGAGCAACATCCAATGCCAAACTCGTTATAAATTAATTTCAAATTAAGTTTCTGAAGTGATTAACGGTATACGATTCGGCCATTTTTATTATGGCCAAAAATGATGAGAAAATGCCGATATGAACTTTTGAAATCAATCCTCTACGTCAAGATTACAGATGTCGAAATGTAGCCTTACAAAAAATACGCGCGGTCAATGACTCTGGGTTCAAATCGCCTTGAACCACCACGCAATTATTCTGCGTAATAATTCCTGACCATAATCCATCAAATCTCTAGACTGACAGTTGCCCCAACAGTCAATGTCTTTTTTTTTTCTTTCCGGCAGGCTCTCTCTCCAATGGAATATTATAGAACCCTTGAAAGAAGGCGTGTCTGAATTCATCTTTGATTGATAAGAGTCAGCCGATTAAATGACCGCCATCAGATCCAAGTTCAAACAAACCAGTTTATTATTTTTTTTTTCAAATTATTGCACCTTGTGAACTTCCAACACTTGTATCATCTACCTGATTTCAAATTTCTCAAAGGGTATCAACCCCGAAATGTTTTAACTATTTCTAATTTCGAAATAATAACCGAAGAATTATTTCGCCTTGATTCAAACCGATTCAAACGCTCCGACTCGGCCCTAATTATATCCACACTTCAAGACTCGCGATGGAAGATTGATTAGTCTCCTATGAATATGCAAATAATACCGTGTTCACGTTTGCGTTTTTAGGCATCCACGCACAAAGTTTCCGCCCTACCCCCGATAGCTATATATAATAGGCTGCACCACAAATTTCAGTCGTCACTCCACTTGAATCGTTCGTCCACGATTCTACGCTCAACTTTATTCGATTCGTAATTGAACTTAACATTTTCCAGCGACCATGGCATTTCCCACTTCCTTATTCTTGGTAATTATTTTATCTTATTTTATTATTGTTTTATTTTATTTCATTATTATTTTATTTCTATTATTATTTGATTGTTATTTTATTTATATTTTTGCTTAAAAATTTAAAAATATTTGACAATAACTAAGAACTTATGTAATTATTTATTGATTTCAAATCTAGGTGGCGACAGTTTGCTGTCTCACCATCGTGAATGCAGCCGGAGAGACTCTCAGACCACTTCCTTCCGACGCCAATCGCCAGCAATTCAAGCAAATGTTCATGGTGGCTCCCCCTCATTTGGGCTACAACCAATACCATCCATATGGAGGCCAAGTGATGATGCAACCATCCGCAGGAGGTTTTTATCCATACTATCCATTTGCTGCTGGTTGGCGTTATCCATCATCGGTTGATCAAGGTACACTTGCTATAGATTTTGGCTACGTGCTCATTGAATCGTTGAATCATCAAAACGACGCTGATAACAACTGATCACGAGACTCAATTCTGTTGCGAAATCTGATCTATAATTATCTCTAAACCCCCTATTGTTACATTTCATTTCATTTGGTTCAACCCCTGTTCACCATGAAGGTGAATTTACTAAATTGGAATTGAGCGATCGAGCTGCCAGAGATGCTATTATAATCATCCCAGCAAACGCAGGTAAATCTAATAATAGTTTCCTCAATTTCAAATAATTACTTTACATCGGTGTAATGAATTTTTTTTTTAAATTATTTTATCAGAATGCCTTTCCGCTACTATTGAGGCTGATGGCATCGGTCCCTGCGTGAAAACCTCGGGAGCTAAGCGCGGATCGATTTCGATCAAATTTCCCGCAGCCGGTCAGACCGCAGTTGTTGCCATCGTGCGGTCATCCACTTCGCGAATCACGCTCAGATGTTCAGAGATGAATGTCGTGGCAGCCTTTACCGTAAGCTATCCTTATACTTACATAAACGTCTTGCATAATTCGCCGTATAATTTCATTACAAGAAATGAGGGGCGTATAACGGGGCGTATAAATAGGGGCTATTCTCAGAAATGAAACTTTAAAAAATAGGCTTGTTGTTTTATAAATTTCTAATTTTTCCTTCAATCTATTTTTGTCTTTTCTTTGGAATTCCAGCAAACTGGTAAAATCGCCGATAAATCCGTAGTACGGACAGAGACCGGCGTCATGCAACTGGTGGTGACTAGCACTGAGGCCAACGGCGTTATGAAATGCACCTGGTAAATAATCCGCCCATCCATTCGGCGTATAACAGCCCTATACATTTCGACCGCACACGTAATAACATATCGCTATCAAGATCGCTTGTCAGTTGTCACACTATCAACGTGTGACAATTATACATGACGGGTATTGATATTTTATTTATTTCACCACCGGAAAAACCGCGGCTGATGCATTTCACTATTGTAACCGAAATTGATTTCCCGGTTTTTTTGTTTCAAACTTGAACGAAATAAATTTTCTACAAAAGATTTCAATTGTTTCCCATCGAAAAAAGAAAAAAAAAAACGAAAGATATAATACCATCGAAGCGAGGGCTATATTATAATAGACAATTGACTTGGAAAAATCTCCCCTCGTCCAGTTTCCTTGATGGAGTGTGTCCTTCAACGAGTAACCAAGAGGGATGAAAGTCATTTAAAGGAGATTTAGACTGCCTTTGCCCGGCTATACCGGCGTAATATAAAACATTGCCTTGACATTTCTCGGTTTTCAACATCATCCCATCATCTTATAAAAGAAACGGAGTCGCTCTAGACAGGGAGAATTAAAGGAAGCATGACTCGGCTGTTGATTTTCTTCTGTCTACTCCACTCCTATCCGGCTCGAACAATGGCCCCAGCACGGAATGAATAGGGCGATAAGCCAATATACCTGATGGTATACGTGTTGCACTTCACGTAGAAGCAGCCGCAGCCTAGTTATAGGTATCTGCACGAGTTTCGGTCTGACGGTCAGGCCAACAACATTTTCCTCCCCCCCCCCCCCCCCACCACCCCCTGTCGCGCATTGTTGGCAGATGAAAAGCAAAACCCCACCATCAATATTGTTGTAAAATAAGCGGTTTTAAAATTTGAAAAAAAAGGCGCCATTATTCATTTTGAATTCCTGGAAATTTAAAAAAAGGAGAGGACCTATAGTCCCTTGTGTCTCTGCTGGCGCATGACTGCGAAAAAGGGCCAACTTCTTAACTGGCTCGCTATTGGCTGACGATCGTCACGTGCCTACGTGACTCCGACTGCATGCGCTTTCATTCACATGTGCACCAACCCTCCCACTGGAGAAATAGTGGGAAGCGGAGCGCCCTATTTAAGACCCGGCTTCCTCATCACTTTCCATCAGTCAACAGTCAAATTTTGCCCAGCCCAAAACTAGCCGGTGAGTAATAGAATAATAGAAAGTCGGCTTTGCGAATCCGACATTGCAGTTTCACTAGATATTCATTTCTCAACCGAAATTCAGTTTGATTGAATTACAGTTATTATTGGGGTATAGTTTCTGAATTAATGTGAACTCAATTAATTCCGCAGTATCCGCCTGAAAATCATAAAATGGACGTTCTCAAGTCAGTCAATGTCGCTGCCGTTCAAAGCACCTGGGCCATCGTCAAGGCGGACCTCAACACTCACGCACCCAAATTCTACGTAGCGTAAGTGTTCAAATCCGAATCAAATTTAAAGCAGTTAAATCATCTTAACTTTGAAAATAGACTGTTGACTGCTCATCCGGAATACCAGCCCATGTTCCCGACCATTGCCAATGTTCCAGCCAGCGAGCTGTTGAACAATGCTGCCCTCAAAGTAAGTGCACTGGATAGTACAATAATAAAAGAAATTTAATTTGAATTGAATATTTCACACAATCAGACCCTGTCTGTCAATGTCCTGACCAAATTGTCGGAACTCATCGACGGTATGAGCAACCCGGATGGTCTGAACGCTCAATTGGTTGAATTGGCCAAGCAGCACAAGAATCGCGGAACAACTCGCACCCATTTTGACGTGAGTATTTAAAATTGAAAATTTGCTACAATAATTAAAATGTAGCATTAATTGTCTTTTGTTTTCAACTGGATCACAACAGAACTTGGCCAAAGTGTTGGTGGATTTCTTGGCTGCCAATCTTGGAGCCGCTTTTACTCCGGATGCTAAACAAGCCTGGACGGCCACCATGCAAGGCATCAACACCGTCGTCGAGGCTAATGCTTGAATAAATGAATACTATGATTGCATTTAAATCCTTGAAAGTAGGCCTAGTGTTTTGTTTACTACCATTCAATCGGTATATACAATTATAATGATATACAGGCATCTGTAAATAAAACAAAAATGAAACGTTCTTCAAAAATACAATTTGGCAACTATTTTCGTTTGTTTTCTTTTGGCCCTTTTGGCGGCCGTTTCCCTTTCACCCAGTAGCCAGTACCCTGCACCCAGTGACTTCTGCTAGACTATCGTGACTGAATGTACAGAATTATCAACTGGTAAAGAAAAAAACAAAGAAAAAAAAAACCATTGGAATAATGTTTCCCTTTGAATAGGACATGAAGTGTAAGCAATTCTCTATTTGCCATCCAATACCATGATTCTTATTTCCAACGAAGGGTGCACTCGACAAGTCGACAGCAAGTCTACTACAGGAAGTTTGGTATGTTTCATCTGTTAAGATTTATCGTGACAAAGGCACTTTTAAAGATAGTCTTTCAACCTTAATGATGTGCCCATTATTTTTTTTCTCAGACGAAAAGAATTCTGGTTTTTACAGAAAAATCAGTTGGGTTTGTTTGCCTTGAATACTGTCAACTTACTGCCAAAAGCACTGTCAAAAGTTATCTCCACTTTAACCTAAACAGTACTCTTGTCTAGGTTAGTGTTTTGGTATGTTTTATTAAATAACTTCAATCTTAGCAATTGTTTCCAAGATAATATGCCAACAACATGTCATTAATAATCCACTGACATCGTTCAGTGTGCCAACAGTTGTGCACACTATAAAGAAACAAATACTCTGAATAACCCTGAATTTTGCTAGTCAGTCTGACACGATAATGTTTCTTTATCTTGTTGATGATAAGTAACTGTATATCAAGGAAATGATGTAGCACTTTTACAAAATTTTTAGAATTTTGTATATTCAGACGATTCAAAACATGATACGACTCGATGTGGATAGATTCACTTGCAGGTACACGCGCCACCCAACTAAATTTAGATTCCTCGACATGAATGCCTTTCTTTGACCCTCAGATCTCGACTATAGGCGCACGCTGTTCAATCTCGATATGGAGGACGTGATTTTCAGCGATCGAACTTCTCGTCAATTAAGGGTTGAACAAACAGGAAATGGACAATTATCTTTTCTCTTTCTCGATCGTCTCAAGTTACTACAATACCAACTTGTCTCCGAGATTTCAGTTGATGCCTTCAGAATGTGATTGCCTGAATCGCACTCGGAATTCCCTCCAATACCCCAATTTAGTCATTCAGCTCGGATATACGCATTTTCTACCCAATGACCCATCTATCCGGCCACGTTTTCTTGGTTTACGAAAGTGACGAGATAGTTATGGGAGACGCGTTGTAAGCTATATTTGAATCAAGAAAAATAGCGGGTTGGTTTGAACTCGTGACTCGGCAGTTTTTTTTTTTTTAATTAGGCGTGATGGCAAGTGTCCGTTAAATTCTCATTCGATTTCAAGATGTACTTTAGAAGCTGTTAGACCATATTTGAAAACAAAATTAACCAAACTAACTAATAGAATTTTGTTTCTAATTTTTTTCGTCTGTCTTGTCAAACTTTTTATTTTTCTCTTACAGATTACCTTCGTTGAACTTCCCCACCACCACCGAAACTTTTCACTGAGAAATTAACAACGAAATTTAGTTTCCTGATCCTGAAACATTATTTTAGTTTTCACTCCTACCGCACAGGTACGTGTTTTATTCCTCGGTATGCGCTAGAAATTGGATTTTTAAAAGGGCAGAAGCTTGTCTAAGACAAGTGGTTTGAACAAACAGGATGCGCCCAATTATTTCCCCGACTTGACTCAATTTACCCGTGACTCCGTGAGTGCCACACCACATCTAGTCTTTATACCAAGAGTCTGATTGTGTTAGCCACGCGCGCTTGGAATTGCAATGTGCCATTTATCATTCTGACCGAGTTATCGAGGCATTGAACTTTGATTTTCTTCGACGATAAACTATCTCCGCCGTTAATCAGTAACTGATCAAATAATGCTTGAAATGAAAATGTGAGCCGATGTTCGAATACCATATGCGTTTGTATTGATAGGTACAGCAGTAGGAAGTATAGCGCTTCTATTAAGATATACTGTACGTTTTTTTAAATTAATAAAAAAGAATTGCCATTGCTAAATTGCCAGCGAAAGCTCATTTAGCACAGGGGAAATAGAAAGTAGAGTCTCTTTTCAAATTTATAGATTGCAATTGGCGCGATCTGGATAGTCACAAACGTTCAGGGCTTTGTTAAAGTGCAATCTGGTTGCTCCACTATCGTCAGGATTGGGTGGGCAATACTGTTGGTTAGCTATGCCTTGGGAGCATTCGTAAAATATCCTGAACGATCAAACCAAAAATCAAACCGATTAATCATCAACAAGGGTAAATTAGAAAAAACAAACAAAAACAATTTGATTTTAAATTAGATTGAATTTCAACATACTCGCAGCTCACGGAATCCGACAAGTAAACTGGGATGGATCCGTCCACTGCAGGGCATGATCCTACGGGATCTCCTGCCGATCCTGGCAATTTAGCCACCAGTACAGCGCAAAACAGGAACACCAAAGAAATCGACGAGGTTTTCATTTTTCTAATTTTTCATCAACAACAATTTTAATACGACCGAAATTTTTTTTAGCTAATTTGCGTGTGTCTCTTAACTATTCGTAGGAATAAAATATTAGATGGGAAAAATACTACCTTGTTTTAGTCTTGTAGGCTATAACTGGTTGACGTTCAGCGAATAACTGTGCTCTTGGCTGACATTGTGTTCAGAATTTATATTCAATTGTTATCTTTGTAGTTTGCTAAGTTATTTGAGGATTTTTGCTCCTTGAATTCCCCGCGTTGGTGTCAGCAATTTACCCTTAATCACGTCATTCCCATTGTCCTCGGCACATCTCAAAGTTCGGATTTTGTTTTCACTTTTTTTTTGTTAAATTAAACAACAAAAAAAAAAATGGAGATTAGAAAATGCGTTTTTGAAAGGTCAGGCATCACATTTCTGTTATCCTTAAACAATCTTGACATTTACAAATAGCAGTAGTCCACATAACAAAGTGACGGATTACGAAACTATAGCAGTTTCCTCTCCCAGCAAGGTATATTTGTAATTCCTTTTAAAGATTGTTACGCTATTTGTTTCCAGTTTTGTGTTTGCTCTCTTGGTTTCACTCTCGTTCTATCGATTTATATAAGTTTGAAAGATAATAACCAGTGAGATCACTTGTATCGATATAGGGCTATTCTCCAAATCTCATCCACAACTTAAGTTGCAATGAAGGATCCGGATCATGCGGTCGCCTGGAGGAATAACATCCAGGCACTGACCATCTGCACCAATTATCCGTGAGCCAAACTGTCTGGCAGGACAGCAAGCGGCAACTGCTGGTCAATCTATTTACTCCGTCAGTCTAATTTTTTTTTTTTTTTGTCCAGCGCAGACGTTCGGCTCCGGCCGGCCTTCCTTATCCGCTTCATCCCCCACCCAACTTGGAGGTCGAAACTCGTTTTCCTTGCGCACGTGCGGGTTATTTCCGTTTCCGTCGACACTATACAAGTAGTCGACTAATGGTCTAATGGGTAAATTGAAATAGATTAGACCGTACAGCCGCGTTGCTTATGTGTCTCTTGAATGGATTCCTTTTTTCTTGTCGGACGTCATGATGCCTCCGAGCAGGAATGTTTATGGAATTGGTTAGTTTTCGATTAGATTAACATTTCGAATTTTTAGTTGAATCAAAGACACCGAACGATCTGTTAATAGTTCCTATTAATCTGTGTACCCGTTGATGAATGAATTGCAATGTTTTATCCTGTCAAGGATTGTAAATTTATACGAAATTGACATGAATACATTTTCAAATTCCATTAGGTGTGGCGAAATCAATCACGGATTTTCACGAATTTTATTTTTCAACGCCGTTCCGGATTTTACACAAACAATCAGCGAATATCAACAGTTAGCCGATTCCATTTTTCTTTTTTTTAAGGTATAATTTTGAAAATGAATTTGGTTTAATTGTTTAAGCAGAAAACAAAAGATTCTAGCCGTGTTTTTATTTTAGTCGTGATGTTACTTGTGACAGGAATACGTCGAGTGCCAATGGATGCACTGTGGAGAGACAAAAGATGATGAAGCGATTATATCAGCTGATTCCTGCTGTCTAGCGGTGTCTGGTTGGCGGGCGTGATAACTTCCCGTGCTGTCGAATTGTTTCAGGTAAGCGGCCAAGTTTCCGCCGTATTTTTGGCAAGTGAAAGGAGCAGTATCGTTAGTATTGTAGAACAAGCCGTTTTCAGACCATTTACTTGACTGTTTTGAAAAAGACACACCTATAGCCTCTTTTCCGAGTCGCGCATGATCGTGCGGTAGCCAACACACGAGTCTGCATCAATCCGGCATGCGACATTCATATTCGCCTTTTGCCGATGCAGTCACGCGTGACCGGAATAAGGGAATTACTATTGCCTACGTGACTTGTTGCGCGTTCTTTTATGCGTCACACGATGGCAGCAGCCCCTCCCTCGTCGCGTCTTGAATGAAGATGGAAGGAAGGCCTATATAAAAACAGCGAGTTTGTCCGTCATGGCCATCACTCAATCTTCGCAAAGCACAGCGAGCAAACAAGAAGCAGTGAGTTGATAGCGAGCTTACATCTCTACTAATTCTAATACTATTAGTCTAATTCTTTACTATAATTCCAACTATAATCCTAATTTCAAAAATCAGCTTTGCATGCCTGTTGCCAAATTTATAATGCTATAATCACAATTTACTAATTTTTTTTAACAGCTTCCGATTAAACACTTTTAAATTAAATGAATCATACAGTATCCCACCTCAAAATCATACAATGGACGTCCTCAAGTCAGTCAATGTCGCTGCCGTTCAAAGCACCTGGGCCATCGTCAAGGCGGACCTTAACACTCACGCACCCAAATTCTACGTAGCGTAAGTGTTCAAATCCGAATCAAATTTAAAGCAGTTAAATAATATCGACTTTGAAAATAGACTGTTGACTGCTCATCCGGAATACCAGCCCATGTTCCCGACCATTGCCAATGTTCCAGCCGGCGAGCTGTTGAACAATGCTGCCCTCAAGGTAAGTGCACTGGATCCTACAATAATAAGAGAAATTTAATTTGAATTGAATATTTCGCTCAATCAGACCCTGTCTGTCAATGTCCTGACCAAATTGTCGGAACTCATCGACGGTATGAGCAACCCGGATGGTCTGAACGCTCAATTGGTTGAATTGGCCAAGCAGCACAAGAATCGCGGAACAACTCGCACCCATTTTGACGTGAGTATTTAAAAATGGAAATTTGCTACGATAATTGAAATGTAGCCTTAATTGTCTTTGTTTTCAACTGGATCACAACAGAACTTGGCCAAAGTGTTGGTGGATTTCTTGGCTGCCAATCTTGGAGCCGCTTTTACTCCGGATGCTAAACAAGCCTGGACGGCCACCATGCAAGGCATCAACACAGTCGTCGAGGCTAATGCTTGAAGAAAACCAGAAAATATGTTACCATTCAATATGCAATGCACTGATTAAAGTAGCACCCAGAACAAATATAGTTTTGGATACAGGGTAAATAACAAAAAAAATAAAAAAAATTGAAAAATAACATATGAAATATCTTTAAAAAATACAATTTGGCAACCAAAGTTTTGTTTTGTTGATTGAATAAACTGGTGAAATTGGATCGTCTGCTAAATAAGAATATCACGAAATCGAATTCGCCACGCGGTGCATTAGCTTAATAGGTTTTCGTAATAGGTCTCATCCTCATTAACTTCATACTAATTTTAAATCAAATTAAGGTTTGCATATTTATGCGATTAAAATTTCATTCCGAAAATGTCCAAAATGATGAACTTTATAAAGGTTTGTTTGGAAAATTTTACAGGTGTGCGTTTTGGTTTTCTCGTGATGTATCTTTATTCTCGTTATACTTTATTATAGAAGCTTTTTTTAGCTGTTGAAGTAGTGCCAATAGTGGTCTGTTTCTGAATTCAAAATCTATGGCACACCTGGGTGCACAACAAAGGATTTTATACTAGATTGTGAGTGAATGTGGTCTAGATCCTGTTTCGAAAATAACCACCAGACGTAAGTTATGCTATCTCTATTCAAATTGTTGGTCAGCTATAATTAAATAAGAAATCAATGTTTGTTGTTAATTTGTGTGCAGTTTAAATGAACAAATTTCCCACAATTTTCTTGAAAAACTCAGAATCTTTCCCTCCACTGCCAAGTACGAATGCCCTTTGCTCTTTGCCTGCTAATCAGAAAGTCATCTTATCTTATACCTCAAAATTAAGTAAAAATGTATTCATGCTATCTAGGGGTAATGTTGATGTGTGCATCTACTATTCTATCTTTTAATTTTTTTTTATTTCATTTTTTTCCCCTGAAATTAACGGTGTCATGATAGGGCTGTCATCAGGAGCTGGTTAATTACAAAGATACCTTGCACAATTCGACTTCACGGTCTAAAAATGTGGATGGCTAATACGTAGCTTTTATCTTTCTGTCTCATATCTTAATTTTTCGAGTTGTCAATTGCCAAATACGCCGATCCTACTTAAAGTTTTCAGAAGGTTTTGCTGGTGGTTAAATTGTATTAAAGCAGTTAAAAGGTTTGTCATTTTCTTTTTGGTACAGTTCCAATACTTTGGTTTTACTTAAAATATGTTTTACATTCAACGATCCCGATTCAGCGTCCCACAGTCTAACATAATCCAAAAAACCAATTTCTCTATTGTTTATTATAGAGAGCAATTAGCATTTTGTGGAAAATCACAGACGCTCAAGGCTTTGTTCCAGTGCAAATTTGCGGGCGGATTTGCGTAAGGGTTGTTTGGGCAAATCTTTTCATTCGCATATCCGTTGCTGCATTCATAAAACACACTAAGGTTTGAGGTAAATAAAAATCAGAATTTGGTTATCGCATAATTTTCAATATTTGTAGGCTACATACTCGCATCTAACAGAGTCTGTCAAGTAAACTGGATTCGGTCCATCAACTGACGGACAAGTTCCTACAGGAACCGCAGTCGATCCTGGCAGACTAACCGCAAGCAACACGGCCAAGAAAACCAAAGGTAGTGATGTGCTTTTCATAGTTAAAAAGTTCTATTTGCTTGATGCGACCGGATACTTCAGCATCGATTAAAAAGAATAAGATAATTATTAATTATTACAGTTAGCATTAGTATCAAGATCAATAAGAGACATGTTTAGACCTACCTGTCGGATTGGAGCAGTGAGTGACTCGATTGACTATTCAGTCCCAATTTATATATGATCCTTATCAGAAATCCATCCCAAACTTCTGTTTATTTAAAAACATTTACAATTTTGAATCCCTTGCATGACGACAGAAGTAGGCGATATTATGCTCGATTTATTTTTATCAGATCTCTTTTTAAAGGTCAAGCGCCTGTTTGTATTTCCAGAGCAAACTGACAAAGCACGACAGTACACTTTGTATCTAAACGGTTTTAGGTTACGGTGTGGCAGTCAAATTTAGTTTACTTTTCGAAAGCTCCCGTTGCTCCTGCGTAGTGCAATGATTTCACCACCCGAGATTAAACCACAAATGGGAATCCCCGGGTTGTGTAACCTACGTTTTTATTCGAAATAGCTATAAGTTGCCCTTATGCATTTGACTTAAGCATTCTCTTACTCTTGCTATTTTCTTACACTCCATTTAATATTTACTAGCAAATAGAAATAGTTTGTAATCAAATTCCGTTATTTATACGTTTTATTGCACAACAAAGCCATTAGGCGGTTCCATATTTTAAAAAAAAATCATAACAATTAATTAAAGCTCTTTTTTCGTCGAAGAAATATTTTCAGTATAGACTATGGTTACAATGTTTTTTTATTTATTAATTTTTTTTAACGACAGCCATAGAAATTTAATTGTTCCTATAATTTCATGGCATGGCATTCTTGTTCTTCTGATTTATTATTGAAAATTAATATGATTAACGATGATTCTGAAACCTCTTTTTGATTGCACCCAGCAGAATTCTTGTACGACGAGGAGACGACGACTAATTGAAGGGGCAATTTGCATTACCGGGATAATCGCAGATGTTGTAGGATCGGTTCCAATCCATTCCGGGTGGACAGGATTGGCGCACTGGATTGCCGTTAGAGCAGATGTAAAACCACCTGAAAGGTTACAATGGTGACATACAGTATATCTCATTAGTAATTAATTAAGTGAGTGCTAAATAATGTTAATTTGAAATTTGTTCATACTCGCAGCGCGCATCGTCCGGCAAGTAAACTGTTGTGACATCAATTTCTGGGCAGGTTCCTTCAGGAGCTCCAAGAGATCCTGGCACTGCAGCCATGAGTACAGCGAACAAAATGAAAGCAAACGGTAACGTGATTTTCATTTTTGAAGTTATCCTATTAACAAAAGAAATTATGATAGGATACTTGTTACAACATTCCTATCAAACCTTGGTTTATTATACGATTAAATGAATTTTTAATGAATTTTAAGCGATTGGCTTACCTTGACGAGACTTACACAGGAAGCAAAAGGAAAGTGTGGTATGTATGCAATAGTTCGTTTAGGACCCTATTTATATAATTATGTTATCGTGGGCGTGGTGCAACGTTTTGGGATTAAGGACTGCTATTTTTAAATTCTCTAGGACAACTAAAGCTATACGTAAGTGAAATGCGCAATAAAAGTTCCTGGACCTTTGACGCATTGCGCATATTTGCTTGTACGACAAACAAGAGTTAAGAAACTCGTTTATGTTCCACCAGAAATAGCTGCCTTGCTCGAAAGGCTCATAATTAAGGCATAGAGTGTGGGGAGGGCTTTCTCTGCCTGATAATCTGACCGCTTAATCCTCTTTCGGAATCATAATTCCGTCGTAAATCAGATTAGATAGATAATTTTATTTTCGTAATTATAAATCCCTTGAATAGAATGGGTAAAACTCAAGTTATTTTTTTCCTTTTACACGTAACGGACTTCGTCGGACTTGTCAAGCCCCTTTTCTTTAAGGAGCAGGTATTTCAACTGCTTAGTAATCATGGCATTTTCTGTGCTCTTCATTATTTATGCAAATGCTGCAATAAAACGAGGGGAGGTAAGGCAATTGTGTCGAACTAAATCTGCTGGTTTAAACTTGTTTGTAACTACTACCATCTTTTACCAATGTCACACAATAGATTTATCATTTTGTCAACGAGTAAACTATTCCACACGCTCGCCAAGTTATTTGCATTGTGAATCGACAACTTCTTCAGAGTAATTAATTTCGCCACATGTTCCTATAGGAGAGCCCCGCGCGAATCAATTCTGATCTTGGTTGCAGAGCATTCAAACAATATGATTAGCATCGCAAATCTGAGGTACGTATCGCTATGCATTGTCGTTAATTCTTAATCAGTTGGTTTCGAGAAAAAGAGTTACACAGATATGAGATTTCTAGACGATAAAGTTGTCACGCTACCTTTTTTTACTTGTAGGTTGCGAGTCGTTATGATAAAAGCGTGTCCCAAACAGGACTCATTCACCAAATCATGTAGGCCTAATATGCGTGCAATGCAAGAGCGCCATGATCTTATTATGCATGAACGCAATACGTTCAAACATCATGCAAATTCTGATCGATCCCGTGATTATGCTGTGCAATTCGAACCAGGACTATTGCAAATTTTTAAGATACACCGACGGCTCCGGCAACACTTTTCAACTGTGACCGATATTTGACGGAGAGTTGAGTCGTTATACATTCCCGTCATCGCGGACTTGCAGTCGCAGTCTACTTGGGCGGCCTGCTGGCATTCACTCTTCAACAGCTGGCCTTCACTCAGCCTTCAATCGTTTCTGCTTTCAGCCGGAAGGACTCTTACATTTCATGAAGACTCTGATGTGTGCATTCTGATTTACCCAGCATTTCCTCTGTCCGGCAGCAGTGTCCACCCACTGCAACTAATTTCGATTAACCGATTAACATAAAGGTATGTAAAAACTTCGTTTTTTAACAGTTTATTATAATATTTATGTTACCAAACCTTTCAACATATGGCTCGATGGTCTAGGGGTATGATTCTCGCTTCGGGTGCGAGAGGTCCCGGGTTCAATTCCCGGTCGAGCCCTGATAGTTTTTCTTTTAATTATTCAACACCTGTAAACCATATATTTTAACGTTTGGTTTAATTATATTTGTAAATCGATTCCATCCAAATACTCCAAAACTTAAGGTAGTCAAACCATGTGCAAATATGATCTCACAATTTAAAATGTAAGCGTCAGGGAAACTTAAAGTTGTCATTGTTCAAGAAAAGAAAGGTAATCATTAAGCCGTGTGCAAAGTAATTTGGGCTTTTAAATATTTTACTGAGTATTGTGATAATGTAAAATTATTTTCCATTAATATCGGCTCAATGGTCTAGGGGTATGATTCTCGCTTTGGGTGCGAGAGGTCCCGGGTTCAAATCCCGGTTGAGCCCGAAAAATTATTTTTTGATTCAGTTCCAATAGATTCACTTTCCTCAGTTGTGATTAATTGTTTCGCGGAATAACTTTGTTTTTAAAATTTAAAATATTCGTCATGCTAAGCTGCTGATTTTTAAGGAACCTCGATACGCTCACGAATATCATTTAGGACACCACTGCATTTTCCAACAGAAGATGTTCTTACAGTAGTTACCTAGCACTTAAAGACAACGAAACCAAAAAGATGAAGTGCATGATACCTCATTCTCATCTTGTGCCGTTAAAAGGTTTGCTCATAAGTAATAATAACTAACTGACCAGTTATCACCCCTTATGGCCCAAAATTATTATGAGCAATTTTCTTTTTTAATTTTTTACATTTTGATGAAAATTCGTGTCCGTTAGTCGGTCACACGAATTAGAATTACGGACTCACTCGTTTAGAAACTGGTGTGATGATTACCATCAGGTAAAAGTGATCACTTTCTGTTACGTCAGATGTCGCTATCGTAACCAACTGCGAAATTGCGACGCTAGATGTCACTACTGTTGGTTTTATGTTCTTTGTTTATTCTGGTTCTGGAGAAGTCAACTGGAATGACGTCTCAAAAGAAAGAACTGATAGTCTGGGAGCTGGGCGACAAAAAAATGACAATTTATTAGCAAAAGGTTTGAGGTTAAAATGTGGTTAGGGGGGGTATGACACACACGAAAAGCCACGTCTGTCGACTGGCGGCCGGGGCGTTCAAGCGTGACGCGATCCCGAAATCGGCGGGAACAGTAAAAAAATCACTTTTGTTTAGAAAATCTGAACTATATCTTAAAAAATAGAGGAATATCAACTTTATTTAATTTCCGACAGACAGACGTCATAATCTGGGGCCTTGGGGCCATCAGACGTCGGTGTGTAAGAAATTTCACAAAATTTCAGTCAATTGTGAAAATGGCAACGCTGCATCTTAAGCGCAAAATTTAAAATAGAGAGATTTGGGGAGGATCTGTGAGTTTTTAACTAAGTAAATGCGAACACAAAATGCAGTAAACTGTTTTTTTAAATAAAATTATACATTTATTTTATTTAACCGATAATTTTTTGATTATTTGGTTAGTGTTATTGGCAGCTAAATTTTTGGCGGTTCAAATTTCTTCCATATGTAACCCGCTTTTGCTCTGCTCCTATTTCGTGAAAGTATACCGAAAGTCACGGGAAACCCTTGACTAACAGACGTTATGGTTTTTCCCCTGTATTAGCATGGGTTGTTCCCCGCTTATGTGTATGCGCTCTGATGATATCGGAAACAAACGCTAATCGGAGCTATCGACCAATACTCGTTATTCTTCTTCTTCCTTTTTGACGATATCTTTTAAGTATATTACTTATTGATGCTATACATATAGGCCTTCTTGTGTTTATTTTCCCCGTTCTGTTGAAGAGAGACGGGACCTTCTCTGGTTGTCCCGCGGCCAACCACTTGCCCATCCGCAACGAATAAATCAGGCGCTTCACGCTATTGCAGCTGGAGTTGGCGTCGACCAATTTGTCCCGATCGACGACGACGGCCAACGATGTCAACCGTTTGTTTTTCTTATTCTCGCTATATAGACGCAACAGAGAGAGTCTTATATATATATTATATAGCACCACAGGACTATAATATTATAGTCCGGAGATTCTTACGTCTTAATGACTCACTCCCTTTATTTCGAGAGAGATTCGTCGTTCCGCCCGGAGTTTTATTTCTTTTCTTTTTTCTTTCCCGTTAGAAAACATAAGACGGCATCAGGACTAAATACCTATTAACCTATATTGAATCGAAAATGTCCAAGAGATTCTTTTTCTTTTGATTTTTTTATTTGGATGCATCAATCCAATCGCCAAACGTTTTCTATTTTTTTATTCTTTCGAGATTTTGCATGTGTGGCTTCTTATATCTTTTTCCCGCGGCCGATTGTGTCCATCACTACACTACGTATAGCAGCAGTCGTCTGTGCGTGAAAGAAGGGCCTGCCACAAGGTCGTGATTGCAATCACGACCGTATGCATGCATACGGAGCTAACCCCCTATGGATTTTCGGAGTCAAAGTTGTGGTCCTGGCAGGCTGCGCTGTGTGCCACCAATCGCCACCCAAAAAATAAAAATTAATAAATTTCTATAGTCGGGCAAAAATGCTCCGAGGGCTCGTGACCAACCAAAAACACACAGGACCGGGCCAGCAACAGCGTGTGAGCCCTTAAAAAATAAAGGACGGACACACAACCAGCACATCTCTAAATAATAGTTGTAAATATGCCTAGCTCAATATCTCTAAGACGTGACAGACTCGTTTTTTCTCCGGAATCGAACATTGGGCCGGACCCTCGATGGATCGCGTTATCAAATTTCTTATTTTTCTTCTATAGGACATCACGTCAAGCTTGACAGCAGTCAATCTGCCCTATTTTACTTATTAATTCCTGAATCTTTCTCGCCAGTTTATTTTTTTACTAAACCAAATGATAACAGAAAAGGCTGATGCGCTCGTGACGGTGGGACCAGCGCATCAACAGGTTGTTGCGAAATAGTGGCACATCCATCTATCTCCGGACTATAATATTATAGTCCTGTGGTGCTATATAATATATATATAAGACTCTCTCTGTTGCGTCTATATAGCGAGAATAAGAAAAACAAACGGTTGACATCGTTGGCCGTCGTCGTCGATTGGGACAAATTGGTCGACGCCAACTCCAGCTGCAATAGCGTGAAGCGCCTGATTTATTCGTTGCGGATGGGCAAGTGGTTGGCCGCGGGACAACCAGAGAAGGTCCCGTCTCTCTTCAACAGAACGGGGAAAATAAACACAAGAAGGCCTATATGTATAGCATCAATAAGTAATATACTTAAAAGATATCGTCAAAAAGGAAGAAGAAGAATAACGAGTATTGGTCGATAGCTCCGATTAGCGTTTGTTTCCGATATCATCAGAGCGCATACACATAAGCGGGGAACAACCCATGCTAATACAGGGGAAAAACCATAACGTCTGTTAGTCAAGGGTTTCCCGTGACTTTCGGTATACTTTCACGAAATAGGAGCAGAGCAAAAGCGGGTTACATATGGAAGAAATTTGAACCGCCAAAAATTTAGCTGCCAATAACACTAACCAAATAATCAAAAAATTATCGGTTAAATAAAATAAATGTATAATTTTATTTAAAAAAACAGTTTACTGCATTTTGTGTTCGCATTTACTTAGTTAAAAACTCACAGATCCTCCCCAAATCTCTCTATTTTAAATTTTGCGCTTAAGATGCAGCGTTGCCATTTTCACAATTGACTGAAATTTTGTGAAATTTCTTACACACCGACGTCTGATGGCCCCAAGGCCCCAGATTATGACGTCTGTCTGTCGGAAATTAAATAAAGTTGATATTCCTCTATTTTTTAAGATATAGTTCAGATTTTCTAAACAAAAGTGATTTTTTTACTGTTCCCGCCGATTTCGGGATCGCGTCACGCTTGAACGCCCCGGCCGCCAGTCGACAGACGTGGCTTTTCGTGTGTGTCATACCCCCCCTAACCACATTTTAACCTCAAACCTTTTGCTAATAAATTGTCATTTTTTTGTCGCCCAGCTCCCAGACTATGAGGTTGCAATCTTCAACAATCTTGCGTAACAATATTGCGTGAGTGTCAAGTTTTGTTAATTTTTTTTCTGCCTGGAATTTTGTTTCTAATTTTAGTAAGTGTCGATAAGCTAGAGCAGGGATCCTTTTCAGTTCATTTTACTGTTTTAAATTTTAAACATTTGTTGTTTACAACGCTACGATGGCTTAGATTGTTTTCAGCGGTAAAAAACATTAGTTTCACTGTTTCAGTTACTTTAACTATACACTTTTCTTGTTTGTTTGCAATACTGAAAAAAATCATCGAAGAATTCTTCGTCAGCGTAAATTTTGTCATGCCAAAAAACAGTGCAGGAAGAATTCATCCCGTTAAGGCTATTTCGTGTGCCCTAACACGCAGGATACGAATTACTTGTAATCTAAAATTGAGCGAAGATGGTGGACAAGAGTAGCATAGAAAATTGTTATTGTTGTTGGCTGAGACACTGAAGATGACATCTTGTGGCCAGGTTTGTCTTCAGTTGTTGGGCGTAGGCTACCCTTTTAAGGCCCCCTACCTTCTTGGTTCATTGTTAGTTGAATCATGAGTTTCTGACTTCTGAGAGAAAGAGTCGCCATTTTTAGACCTTTGAATTTTTTTGAGGTTTTGAATTTTGATGTTGGCTTAATTAGCTGGATTGTCACTTGTGAGGCATTTCTTAGAATGTGATGGGTTTAAGTTGGTTCGGGTTGGCGGTTCGTGAGCTTGCTATTATTCTTGGTTTCGATTAAATTCTATTGCATGTGCAGTGAAAGTGGCCTGAAAGTGTTTAATTTCATTTTTTATTTGTAGACGAATTTTGATGCTGAAAGACTTGGAAACCATGCTGTCGACCACGTCGAGAAGCTGAGTAACATTCTGCTTTTACAATGGTAAAATTAACAATTAAACTGATTGAAATATATGTGGATCATAACATTTATAATGTTTGATTGCAGGCACCGTTTTAATAAAAGGAACTCAAGCCATCACAATCTAGGGCTTCCATCAAATCATGCAGGCTGCATGGAAGTCACATTTACCGTTGCCGTGAACATCATGAAGACATACACTATTTGAAGGTGACAATCTTATCCAGTTATAGATTTTTCAATTAAAATGTGATTAAGCTTTCCATTCATTGGTTAGTTTTAACATTTTGGGATTTCGTCAAGTCAACAGCTATTTCCTTCAGGGTTTTGTTCTGTTATGGATTATTTAAAGGGGAGTTTGTTGTATGCAAGAAAGGCAGATTCTGAAAGAAGTTTTGTTTATTTGTTCCACTGTAGAGTATCCTTTAAAGTTTAAATGAATTTGTATTTAAATCTTAAATGAGTCATCTAGTTTCATGTTAATTTATCAATTAAAGTTTCCATGATAGTTATAAGATAATGTTGCCATATAATATTTGGGTTGAATATTTGAAGTGATATGTAGCATATATTTTTTTTAAATTTCATATAGAATTTCCAATGATGCTGAAGATTAATTTTACTTTGGTTATAGGTTCATGTTTACGTAGCAGTGGTGTTGCTGTCCAATGTGGCGTGTTGTTGCAGCCTATGGTGGTAAAAGATATCTGCATCATGTTGCTGTTCCTTGTGCATCCAAGGTGCTGGTTTTGTGCTACAGAAGTGACATTCAATATTGTGTTTAATTGCTATTTGTGTCTATGCGGTTTACCTTTATATATTGAGAAGGAACAAAAAAATAGTAATACGGGGAGGTTTATGTAAAAAAAATAATAAACATGTTCAGGATGGGGGAATGAGGAGGAAGTTGGGGTGGGGTATTTGGTTATGATTTACTAAAAGAACTGAGGTATATTTTTAATGAATATGCAGTACTTGGTGATAAAATCTGTTGTTAACCTATACCTTCCTGTCAACCTATACCTTTCCCACTTCCACATCCATTCCTCAAACCCCATAAGCACCAACATCAAGTCCCACATCCATTCCTAAACCCCACAAAGCCACAATCTCCCAACATCAAGTTCACACAATTATTGTATATCTATAATCATTTTTATATTAAAATAAATAAAATGTAATTGTATAAAAATTGTGTAAACTTTATTTATTCTGGAACACGTGCAAAATAAACAATTCATTAAAAAGAGCGTCCGGTTCAAGACAATTTTTTTTTGTGCGAGGCTTTTTAGAAAGCAATCCGCCACCCAATTTGACAAAAAGTGATAGTTTGTTTTCACGGAAATTGCGTCAGACGGTAAAAAAATTTCTAGTTCAAAAATCTCATGTAAAAAGTAGCATCTAGCCTACTGGTGCAAATTCCGGTGCATTAAGTTTGATTACTTTAGATGATTGTGGGTAGCTAAAAAATTGAACAAATCCACTTTTTCTGAATATTTTGGTTTTAGATCACTTTGTTGTTTTTAGATTTTCTTGTGATCTCTCTTCAAAATATTCTGAAAAAGCGAATTAGTTCAATTTTTTAGCTACCCACAATAGCTTTTAACACATCACCTTAATTAATCAAGCTTAAAGAATCGCAATTTGCACCAGTAGACTAGATGCTAATTTCTACATGAGATTGTTGAACTAGAAATTTTTCAACCGTCTGACGCAATTTCCGTGAAAACAATTTATCACTTTTTGTCAAATTGGGTGGCGGATTGCTTTCTAAAACTCGCACATGCAGTGTCGGCGTAGATCCAGGGAGATTACCTGGAAATGGAAGAGGAGAGAAGAGTGCGAGGCAAGTTTTACTGGGGAGCGATTAGTCACTACTAGGCTTCCGGGTTAGACTCATGACCCTCAGATCATGCGCCTTCCAAGTCCCCGTTCGACCAGAGCCCTCCCCTCCTCCTGGTTTCACAGCGGGTGAGTGACCACCGGCGGGCGTTGGTTAGTGGTTAGTTAGGGAAACGGGGCCACAGAAAAGAAGGGAGCCCAGATATGCACTTGTAAATAACTACACAATTTATCAGTCTTGAATGACGACATGCTCTCGTCGGTGTTCAGCAATCCATGAAGTCCTCGATAAGTAGCACAGGATTACCCTTTAAAGCAGAACAAACACTTATTTAGGATGACAATAATTTTCAATAAGATTGTAGCGATAGAAAACAATACCTCAAATCAAGAGGGACTGTGTAAGGAGCTTAATAGGGAGATTCAAGGGTGGCAGCCATTGGGTTAGCAAACTAGGGACCTTGTTGACTTTCTTGAAAGAACATTACATTTCATAAAGTCTGTCATGCAAATTGAGGAACCCGAAGGTTAGAACCTGTAAATAAATAAATATATATTTTAAAAATAAGTAAAAGAATAATTAAACAGTTTTAAGTGTGTACTCACGCAATATTTTTCTCGCCAAAATCATCATCTCGTCCAAGGAAACGCCATTACACATCGCGAACAGCCAAAAATCTAAAGGGTAAAACTCCTTGCTGTGTTGAGAGCAGGGTAGTAGAAGCCGATTGGGTAGTCGAATGATGCTGGTCGCCTAAATGATGTTCATGTAGGCCGCATCTTCTCGGTCATTACCTAAATGCTTAAATCAAGAAACAAAATGTAAAGAAAATTTCAATTCAGTGACATGACAATGAAGTTACACAGGTAACACCAATCAGCTTTCCTAAGCAATCTGCTAATCCAGAAGATGGAATGAGTCAAGTTCGATGACAGAACGAATGATACGCGTGCAACGTGTGGTCAATGCCTTATTTTGGAGGGATAACCAGATGCCCCACATTTGGTCTTATAGGCAACATCTAAATAAGAAACCAAACAATTGTCAAAATTGCTATTAGTATGACAACTTCTCTAAATTCAATGTAAACACAATGATCTATATGATCACAAGATTTAACCTCTTTTTTTGTTGTTGACAAATAGGGAGATTCAAGGGTAGCAGCCAATAACGGGTTAGCAAACAAGGAATCTTGTTGACTGTAAGTCCTTTTTCTTGAAAGGAAATAACTTCTCATAAAGTCAGTCATGCCAATTTAGAAACCTGTAAATAAAACAAAAATTCATATTAGACTGCAATTAATCAAGTTCAGTAACATGATTAGTGAACTTACACATGAAACCATCGATCAGTTATCCAAGGCTCTCTAGAAGATGGAATGAGAGATTGTTCCATGCTGGGGTCGGTGATCTAGCAAGTTCAATATAAACAGCCGATAATTAAGATTAATCCTAATAAAACACGAGAAGAATATGTTTTAACATGAAATAAAGCTAGTGTTGGTTTTTACCTGTATCATTTCGATGACACATTCAGTAGAATACAATGAGTTTGAACAAAATAGTTGACGGTAGGCTGCACGACTTTCACGTTTCCTCTGACTTGAGTAGTTGAGTTGACTTGAACTTAGTTGATGAAAAACATTGAGGTTATCCAACAGATACACGGAATAGAACACATTATCACCGACAAGTTACAGACGAAATCACTCGAGTTTAGCTGTGAATTTATTGATAATTTTCGAAGCTAGCTTAACGTTGACTGTTGACTCAGATGAAATGATTTACCTAGACCAAGCGGTTTTTTTTAGTTTGGTGGACTGAGTTCTCTTCTCACGTTCTGACGAATAATAAACGGTAGAAAATTTCGCGTTTTAAGAAAAGGGAATTTTGTATGAAGTTCTATATTTGACCGCTAGGTGGCGCTGTGGCGAAACTTTAGTATTTTTTTTTTTTTTACATTTTTTTGTGACCCTTTCGGCGTGCAATAGATATCGTTACTTTCGAGACAGCTTCATGATTCTAACTTAACGAAATTAATTATTTCACTTTCACACATCTTACTGGTCTTATTCAATAATGCCAGAATAAAAGGCGATGAGGTTCAAATCACTCAATCCAATGAAAACTGTCGAATGCTTTTAGTGAAAAATTTACGAAAGTCTTGAAAATTTCTTTTATTTTGAATTAAGCTACACTACGCATCATCTGCATAATAATTATTCCAATAATCATAAATTATTTCAAATACATGTCTTTTTAAGCGCTCGGAAACCTAGTAGGAAGGAGCAGCATAGACAGGAGCAGCAGGAGCCTTGTAAACTGGAGAAGCGTAGGCACGGGGGGCAGAATAGGTGGGTGCGTTGTAGGAGGCAGCTTTGTATTCGGGGTATTTGGCGTCACCTTCGTATTTGACATCAGCGGTGTATCC
The DNA here is from genome assembly GCF_021134715.1 of Daphnia pulex. NCBI lineage: Eukaryota > Metazoa > Arthropoda > Branchiopoda > Diplostraca > Daphniidae > Daphnia > Daphnia pulex. The sequence continues at coordinate 1,703,800 of NC_060025.1, read as the reverse complement.
GTAGCTGTCGGCTCTGTAGTTGACGATCTGGGTGCGGCCATCGGGGAGAACAACACGGTAAGTTCCGGTGGTCACTTTACCATCGCTACTCTCGGAATGAGAATAATCCAGATCGGCAGAATGAGAATAGTCGTTATAGGATCCAGCTTCCTTAACAGCCCAGTCAAAGCTGTAGGGCTGGGCGGCCTATATGAAATAAGACAGTGATTTAATCAATTAAGACGAATTCAATTGATTTGATTTCACATGAAATTGAACTTACGTATTGGGTTTCGTAAGAGGGTGAAGAATAAGCTGGGGCAGAGTAAGCAGGTGCTGAATACGCCGGAGCCTTGTAAGCTGGAGCAGCATAAGACGGAGCTGTGTTGTAAACCGATGAGGCAACGGCTACGGAGACGAGGGTGGCGAAGATGAAGAACTAAATCAAATGATTAAAATCCAATTAGTTTAAACAAAATAAATTTTAACCGAAATGGTTAAACTGTAGATATTCACTAATATGACGATTTACCTGCATGTTGAAGAATTGGTAGTAGGATTGAGACAGTTTTTTAACTGATGAATTTTACGATCGATGTTCAGGACTTTTTATACTCCTCAAGTAGTGGAACATGTTTGCAATTTTGGAATAGTCGGTCACGTTAAAACAATTGAGAAAGGGAAAGCAATTTTTAAATAATTGCGCAAGGCGAATTCTTCCACTATAGGTCACTCGTCCAGATTTATTTAGTGACATTTCAAAATTTCACTTATAGGATAGTAGTAGGGCAACTTCCAAAAATAGACGGGAGTTTCCCTAACATGTACGTAGGATTACAATCATAACGAATAATAGTTAATGGACCTTTGGAAAGGAGCTCAAGGAGTGTACAACTAGTACGCCATGAGGCAGGTGAATGTGGAAAGGTCGTTAGTTTGCTGGACCCTCCCCAATCCACATTGCCAATACCAGCTATACTTTCTATTTAATATCGACATTGTTATAATTACCCAAATTGAGCAATCCCTTCATAAGATGGAATTGAATTATCGATTAATTTAATTGAATAAACATCATGCAAGTAGCTTAAGTTGGAAACATACTGTATTGAGAACGAAACAACCATTTTTTTTTAAATCAGCATTTCTTATACACTCATACACACTCGCATAAACATACGTACACATACTGGTAGGAATAACATGTCATCACTCACTTGACGGGAATATTTTTACATAAATATATAATGTATATGTATATATCAGTTGGTAAACAATTCGTAAGAATTCATTTTCAAACTGATCGGCATTTGCTTTTTTTCTTCGCTTGATATGCATCAATCGGTTTACACTTGGAAATGGAACTAACGGAATTTTCGATCACGAAAGCGGAGCTAGTATACAGAAATGCTATCCCCCCCCCCAACTTTCTTGTTGCTTTCATTAAGCTCTAGATTTAAATTAATAAAAATAAATCAAGTTTGTCTCATCATCGGAATTATGATCGCGCAATGAAAATAGTTGAGACCTGACTATGGTCTCTTGGTTCTTTGAACGCCAGATGGAGTTCAAAATAATAAATGGAAATTAGAAAAATAAAGAAAAAAATTAACAATTAACAGTCATGTTCGATATCGATGCCAATCTCTTCGGTTGGGTTAAGAGGGAATTCTGGCAGGATTCCGACGGTCCAGCTGTGACGATTGCGTCGGCTGTTGTTGTGATGTTGCGCTGGCGGCTGCTGGTAACCGCTGGACGTGGACGTGTGAATCTCCGAGACCCGACGGACCAGTGGCGGAGGCTGAGAAAGACGTTCCTGCATCGAGTAACGTCGTGAGCGAAAAATGGCTTCGGCAGACGGCCTGGATGGTTGTTCCGCTGATAATTCCGGCAGTGGATTAGCAATAATGTTGACGACGTCCTTGGTATTATTACTGGAAGCGGAGCCCACATCATTGGCCATTTCAATTTCGTTCAATTTAGATTGAGTGGATGATGTTGTTAGGGGTTTGGGCTCCATTGATTTCCTCTCCGCTGGGAAGGCGCTCGCACCGTTGGCCGTGGGGTTACCATTTTTATAGACAATCACCCGCTTCTTTTTGTTGTTGTTCTTGTTATTATTATTCCGCTTCTCCCCATCCGCCTTGGACTTGCTGACCGCCGCAGCCGCCGTCACTTGGGCTGGCCCTTTGACTCTGGACGCCCTTCCAGCTCCGTGCCACTTTAAAACAACTTTCACCGGACCCAAACCGATTTTCTTTCGTATTTTAGCCGACGAAGCGTCCCCATCGGCGTGACTGCCACGAGCTGTACGTGCCGCTGGTTTGCTCGATTTATCCGCAGGATTCGAGTTCTTGTTTCCCGTAATGAGATTTAAAAATTCAAAGGATGAAAACGTCTTGGTTTTCGAACTGGAAGAGGTTTTCGAAGAGGCTTTCAGCTGCCCTTCCGTCGAGGATTTGGGGATTTTGCTGCTGCTGCTGCTGGGATTGGGGATTCGCTTCTGGACGGGTGGATGAATTACAGTCGCCTGTTGTTGTGGTTGTTGCGGTTCGGCGGGTTTGACGGATGAATCGCCCAGGGGCTCGAGATCCAACTCGGATTTCGACAGCAAATGCGAATGAGATTCCGTTTTGCGACTGAGACGACTGAAATCGGGTTCGTGCCCATGGGAAATGGAACGCGAAAAATGGTGGCGCCCAGCCGCTCCTGTTGTTGTGATGGGCCCTTCCAAATGGCGCGGATTTTCCGAAATGGATCGCATCATTTTCTTGGCGCTCGTGTCCAGCGATGGAGGCGACAGAGATAAGAACTCGCTCGACGAGCTTCTGCGATTGCTCGATGGTTGTTGAGACTGGGTTCTTTCCGGCGTCTGCTGATTGAGGCTGGTGCTGGACTTGCTGGTCCGTCTCATCTGGTTAACGGCCGAGTTAATTTCCTCTTCTGGGAAATGACTTTCGTTATCGCTGTCGATAGTTTCCCGCGTAGGATTTTCTCGCTCCAGCCACGATCGGACTTTATCTTTGGTGTTGACCACGCCGGATCTCCTGGCTCTCGGATCTTGCGACGAGCCGCGGGTGGGTTTCCTCGCCTTGCGGAAGACGGCCAGAGCCGACGCCGTGGAATAGGCTTTGCGTCCGGCCCGTTTCTCCTTCTCGCGAACTTTACGCTTGAGCGGGATGGCCGATCTGACGGCCACTGGATGTACAATATGCTGGCCTTGATTCTCATCCACCGCCGCGGCTGTCGCTGCCGCTGCAGCCGCCGTCGTCACTCCATTCGTCGTCCGCGATGCACGTTGTTGACTGCGCTGTCTCTTTTTGCGCTCCACTCGTTTGCCGAACACCCGTGCGACGACGGCCTTGATGATTAAAAAAAAAACAGAAAATTCAAAAAGATTAGTTCACGTTCAGGGCAATTTCTAATAACAAGATCTTTACGACATTCTACAGAGCCTACGGGAGCTGCGGAAACTTCTACTAGAATCGTAACTAGTTTACAAGCTTCCAATAGAAAACCGTTCATACCTATTTCCATGACGTAACAGACACAAATACATAACGGTTTTTGTTTGACAGAGAATTAATGGAAAATAAAAAGGAAATTCTGTTTTTTGTTTGAAACATTTTCGGAGGCTATAAATCGATCCCTGTAGGCTATATAACACAGAGTCTCGATGCAGATGCAAATGTTGTTTTCTTTTTTTTTACTTACAGAAAACATGCAGAGCCTTTCGTTTGGAACACAAAACGAGCAGCGAAAAAAAGGAATAGAAAGAAAAAAAAAATGATTCATAAAAATCGGACAACATGCAGCGAGAGAAAGAGAGGTGCGGATTTGTTTTATATACGACTGTCGGCTCGTTAAACGACAGCACCGCCCTTGGTATGTCTAACGGATTTCATTAAAAATAGGAAAGCCCAGCGGGGAGGGGGTTTTATTGTTCGCCGAATCCGGCCTCTCTTTCACGCGCTTCATAATTTTTATAAACAACATCCCAGAAATATTATCAAGAAATTTAGGATAGAAACAACATGGACTTTTCGATGCGCAACTTACGATAATGGTGATGAATCCAACAGCGATAAACAGGACACCGTACCTATAATAATGGAACGCCGGATGCATTAAAAAATTAGAACCCCAGCCACTTGTTTATGGATAATAACAAAACATACCAGTGATCTTCGATCCATTTTTTGAGAGAGGCGATGCTCTCATCTGAAAGTAAGAGGCGTCGTAGAGTGGCCAATGGCCCGGAAGGATCGACCTCGCGACAACGCTGGAACACATCGCAATAGCCGTTGTAATTATTGCATGGCGTTCCGGCCTTGGCGTGGGCTGACGGCACATCGTAGGGCGGAGTGTTCCATTCAAAGGACGACCTATAATAGGATAATGCATTTAAAGAATAAATATTTTCCCACAAAAAAAAAAGACAAAAAGAGAGAAATTCAATCAGACGTCCGTTCGTGAGTGCGTCACTTCCGGGGCGTGTAGATTTAAAACTAATCGTACCAGAATTTCCCTATTCTTTTGTCCGTTGAAGGGGAAAAACAACACAACAACAAGGAAAACAACTTAGTTGCATTGCGCATGCAACCAAGTTCGGACCTTGTTGGCTACTGTTAACACGAGAGTGATACACAACGAACGAAGAAGGAAGGAAACCTTACAAACAAGGTTGATCGTCGCCGGGTAATTTGCAGCAGAGCTCACAGGCTTTAGTCGGCGGATCGCTGGGTCCCTGGAGGCATTGACACGATTGAAGGCCGTAAGCGATGCATATCGATCCGGTGCACTCCTATAGTACGTATCCAGAAAGAAAGGGAAAAAGAAAGTAAGAAGGGTGATTCACGTGAGCACACACACAAAAAAGGAATGATGATGATGATAACGACATGACTAAAAAAAGGACTTTATGGTTTAAAAAGTGAAAAAAACATACCCCCATGAAGCAGACAAACTCTTCGTTACAAACAGTTTTATTGGCTTTGTTATTGGAAGGCGGGCATTTAGGTCCCGAGCCGTCGCAAAAGGCGGAATCACGACAGCCGTTGTCGTCACGACACTTGACACCGTATCTCAGCTGGCAAGATTCCGTGCAGCACGGGCCCTGTGTAGTAATAATAGTTATCGATTTGACGTGTAAAACAAATGAGACTCGAATGGGGTCTTACCTGAGACGGTGAACAGGTGGTCGATGGGCGCAGTGTGCAAGGTCTTTCTCCAGGCAGCTGGATACTGCGCATTGGGAAACAGCACTTTTCTTGGCAATCTTCTTCCCATCCGCAATCGCATTCTTCACCCGCTTCCACCACTCCGTTGCCGCAAATGGCACTCTGGGGTTCTATAAATAAATTGGGGCCAAGCAACAAATGGGTTTTAATTACTCATTCCAAAGAACCCAGTAGACCTTTATACAATATGTAAGGAAAGAACAAGTCGGCTGGAGAGTGCGGCCCTTTTTTGGGTAATTACCTTTGAAACAGCCTTGCTCGTTACGAGCCTTGGCGCTGAGGACGCCGTTAATGCTCTTGAGACTGCAGGGTGAGAACTTGTTGTTGTTCCTCTTATCGCCGGAAGTGGCACGAGCGAACATGATGTAGTTGCCGTCTTCGCCACCCGGCGTGCAATCCCGGTTGTTTTCTGGATCGTGCTAAAATAAAAAACAAACATTTTGTGTTTAGACACAATTTCCAATCAAATGCAAGAGTGATTGAGCGACATACTGGCGATCCGAAATTGTGGCCGATTTCGTGAGCCAGCGTGACGTGAGAGACGGCGGGTGGGACGTGTTTGCCGTAATTCAATAGCGTCACAATGCCCGTATTCAAGCTCTTCAAACTGCCGCGATAATGGCCATTCTTTTCGCATACGCCGCCGGCGTTTTTCAAATCACCCGTCCAGGCCAGACCCAGAGTACCGCCTTCAAAGTCCCGATACGTGAACATGTACGCCAAACAAAAGGCGTTGTAATCTTCCTCTGCAAAATGGGCAAAAAGAAAAAGGGAAAAAAATCAATGAATGTCGCGAAACAACAACCCAACAACACGAAACAGCTTTCAGAGCCTTGAGACCAGAGGGGATTCGTTGAATACCTGAAAATAGTTCCAAAAACTTCTCGACTCCGTAATTGCCTGGAAATCGATAACTGGCTTCGTTGAGAGCCTGCTCCGTGTGGACTTTGATCCGTTTGATCATGAAATTTATATCGTCGCCTTGGCCGTCTCCGTCAAAGTCTGCCAAACAGAGAAAGTCGTTGAGTATCAGTGGAATTTATTATGTGAATCAAGTGGGGCCCATTAGACTGACGTACCGACGTTCTTGTAAATGCTGTTGACTCGTTGGACGTGTCGTGTCATGGTCTCGATGCAGGCCTCCTCGCTGCCCATTTTACCGTAAAACAGGTGATCGGCTTGCAAGTAGAGCATGCAAGTCGTCTTGCGGTGATCGATCGTCGATCTTCTCTTCTTCTTTTGCTTCTCGTGATGGCGACGATTCCAACCAGAGTACAGGGTTTGATCGATCAGCTGATTGGGCTCGATTCCTTCCCGGGCAACGCTATCCTTCTTTTGGTTTTTGTTATCTTCTTCTTGGCACGAACGTATCACAGCAGCAGGAGCATCCGATGAGTTTCGATTGGTTCTAGTGGCGTCGTCGTCACGGTCTTCTTCTCGGTGTCCGACACAGTGGAAATGTTCGAATTGCTTCAAGTAAAGCTGATGAGAAGCGCAGCCGTCGTGCTCCTGGTGAGGATCCGGATGGAGTACATCAGACGCTTTGTAAATAACAGCTGGAAACGAGACATTCTGGCTGGCGTCGAAATAACGGCTGGCCGGCTCCACGTAATAAGTTTCAGAGGCCGTCGACACTGTGGCGTCCAAGATTCCGCTGGATGTCAGCACGGCGCTCACCGTAGAATGATCGTCATCTAAGACACGAGCCAGGAATCAAGGGGAGAAAAAAAAGTAATTACGTTAGAGGCTCACGCACAGGATCTTCGTGTGGCCTAGATATAAGCCCTTTTTTCTTCTTTCCTATCTCTATACAATACGGAGTCTGAGCACAGAGGAAGCTAATAATGAAAAGAAGGGAGAAAATAGGAGCGACTTTCTAAAATACCTTCCAGTTCGCCTTGGTAGACCTTTGTCGTATCAAAGGCGATGGATCCTTTGCTGCTTTCCAGGACGACGTCATCGGCGAAAACGTCGGCGCTGCGACGTAATCGAATCTTGAAAAGCCTGTCGGGAAAAAGAATTGACGGTAACAAAATCATGAGGACCCTGTGCATTGTTGCTGTAGTTGGCCCAGCAGCCAACCAAATAAAGAAAAAAAGATTGAATTGAAGTTGGTGGGTTTCGTCATGATTCACTCTCTTATTCTCAACTGAGAATGCAATATTCAAAAGAAGGGGGGAATGTGCTGCACGGTTCTTTCAACCTGCCAATCTTTGTTTACGTAGATGGAGTGTTCTTTGTGAGAGAGAAGCAGCATGTATAGAAAAGAAGTTGCCAGGACGAACAAAAAAAGTAGGTTGAGACTTTGATAAGATTAATGCCAGAAAAATCATTGAATTGCTTGTGTGCATTTAAACACAGTGCATAAAGCAACAATTGAAAGTGATTGTGGAAAGATTAGAAAGTATAAAAAGATGGAAACACCAAATTTGGCATGGGTCGGTCAGGTGTAGGCACTTTTCTTTACCTGTTGTGAGCATTGAATTGTAGGTGTAGAGTCTGGGAATCGCTTTCTCTTTTGGATCTACTGTGCTGCAGCCGGACATCGTGGTGGTCGTAGAAAAGTGGTTCAAAATGACTAATGAAATCATTCAGAGCCATTCCTGTTGATAAACACGTAAAAATCAGTAACACAATAATCTCTGAAAGTCTGAGACTTGAAAAAGCTTTTTGTATGGATTCTCGGTATATTAATATTAAGTACGTGAGTGTGTCATGATCAATAATATTATATTATGGTCATTGATATATATATATTTTGTTTTGTTGTTCGAGGGGTTGCGTGCAGCAGACGACCCCACCACGTTCGTTCGCCTTAATTGGATTGATGTTTTTCTTTTTAGGCTACATATGAACATTTTTCCGTCACGAGGAAACAAGATGAAAGCCAAGGAAAAATAAAAATGGCAGTACGGTCTGTTGAAGAAGTTGAAAAGGGACGCACAAATATAATCATCTTTTTATTTTGAAAGTGTGGCGAATAACAAACTTTGGTTGAGCAGAGTCATCTAGCGGTCGGAATAATCCAACTGATGGAGGTAAAAGTGGCAGCGTCGTTCGCCCCCCTTGTATGTGTAATTGAACACACACACACACACGTCAACGATCAATGATTCCCTCCTCCGATGGAAACTTCCCCCCCTCTTTCAATGAAAGCTGCCAACTAGCAAGACAACTTTCTCCCGTATCGATTATTATTATACAAGCGGCTATACTAGATATATTCCCCCCAACTAAAAAAGAAGTTTTCTCTAAAATTCTCCAAGACGAATAGGAGGAAAAATAAAAATCAATAGACTCTAATATTTTATTTAAAAAACTCCAGCGTCCGGTTCGTGGGAGCAGCCCCGCCGAGTTCTGATTGTATCCAATTCTTCCGGTGTCCTCGAGAGTTTCTTTCTTTCTTCGTGTTTGTTTAAGCAAATGTACACACGCAATGTATCTCTGAATAAGCTTCTGGGCTTGAAGGGCAAATGACAAACTTCAAAAACTTGAAGCAACTTTACCTTGGGAAATTTTTTTAAATGTTTTTAAATTGTCTAAAAGGGAGAGAGAGCGATGAACCAGCCGACCTTCAAGGTTATCCCGCTTCTCTTCCGCACAGCCGGATGCCATTCTCCACCCCCTTCTTCTTCTTCCAACAAAAAGTCACCAGCAAAAGAGAATACCTTGAGGTGTCACGTTCACGTAATAACCAACCAGCCGTCAAGGCTTCATATTTATTTTTTAAAATAATTTTTCCTTTTTTTCCTCGAGCCCCTGAAAATGTCCCACTCACGTTCGTTCCGCTATTCGATTGGAACGTGACTCGCCAAGAAGTATTTGGCCTCTTCGTCAAAAATCGATAATCGATATTTTGGCAGTGAGTAGGTCTCCCGGTAGGCATTATTAGACATGACAGGAAATGAACGCGTGAGCCGCTATAATTATTAGACGTTTCAATTTTGGGTGTTGAGTCACATTGATACCTGAGGTTGCAGCTGAGACGGGCAGAAGGGAATGAAGGAAGAAGATGAATAAGGCCGTGAAATGCCGGTGGTACGCTCCATTTGTTGAACGCTGGATGGCCATTTTGTTGTTGCCAACTGCTGACGATGACAGCAGAGGTCCTCACGCTGCTGACAGGTAGAGCGGCAGCCTTCAGGCATAGGTGTGTGGTTTTGTTGGACCAGAAGGTGTTGCGCTGATTATCGTTTCCTTTTTCTCTGATTCTTTTGTATAGACGTAATAATAATCTCCTCGGCGGTTTGTTGATTGTTGTTGTTGTCTTCTTCACGAGACTTTCACACGACCTTGACTCGAATTCATTTCAAAGTCACTGCTACTAATGCCGCAGTCTCTTCGTGCAGGTCCATGGTCGACCGCGGAATTGTCGTCTTCTTTCAAAATTTCCCTTTTCTTCTTCGGTTTCGAATTACCTTTTGTCAAAGAAAAAAGAATTAAATTAAATTACAGCAGACGACATTTTACGTGAAAACATTTTTGCGGAATCAAAAATAATTGACTCACGGGGAGGGATAAAAAACAGCTGATCCGGTTAGACCGTGATTCTCAAAAGGTCACGCGACCCCTAGGGCTACATAAGGTGGTGGTGTTAGTTGAATATCGGAATAAATTAAATTATTTTAAGGTCTTGGCTCGTTTTAGCGAAATGCGGTCAGCGAAAGTTGTGACAGAATCGAAAAAAAATAATAAAAAAAGAACGTGAATATCAAAAGGAGAACTGGTTTTTCCCCTCCCCTAAATGATTCAACAGCAGCACAGTTCGGGACTTGGCATTGAACTGTGGCCGCAGGGGTTGAAAGAAAAATAAAAATGGCTGTTGCAGCAGCTGTGGGAATATAAAGAAAAATGCTGTGTCTTGTTTTCGTTTGTTGCACGCTGAAAAGGAAAAAAAATCTAACGAAATAACAATCAGAAATGACAACATCGTGGGAAGTATTATTATTTGGTCAGCCTCCCCCTGTTGATTTTATATCGTGACCAACATGGTGGACGAAACTTTGCAACAACCCCAAAAAATGACGTCAACCAATTGAATCATGGGGATTTGAATTTGTTGAGCAACGATTGCGGAATCGACCGAACAAACACGAGAAACGATCGTTCATTACACACAATTGGATTATATGGACAACAAATATATAGTAAAAGTGTCTGTCTGGGATTCCACAGAGACTATCAAGAAAGAGAAAATCAGCTGATCGACAGAGTTCATCCAAGACATTATGGAAACAAGAACAAAGAAGATGTCGAACGCGGTATATATACCTTTGGCAGACAGTGGGCACAATCTGATGATGACGTTGAAAGTTTCCCACACACTCACCAACTCTTTTTATCACGAATTTCTTTCTCTCTCTTGGGTCAGAGAATAAAAAAGAATTCTTCTTCACGAGATGTGTGAAAACACACACACACACACAGACACAAAACACTGGAAAAATAGAATAAAAATTCGTGTGGAGTTGATGCTGGCGTCGTGTGTCGAGGAAGACAGCAGAACAGCCACTGGCCCACCAACATTTTACCTGACTCGACTATGTGAAACTCCCCTCTGGGCTCTTGTGTGCTGTGGTGCGCTTGCGTTCACCAGTAGAGGCCTTCGTGATATTCTTCCTTCCTTTTCCACCATTTTCATTCACTTGTTTCTTCTTCTTCCCATTTTCGAACATGGCGGAAAAGGGGGCGGAGCTCCAGCAGACGACGCTCACACACAACAAAGAAGCTTTTTTGGGAACTTTGTCAACTTTCTCTTTGACGGATTCTGATTTATTTATTTATTCAAATTATTTATAATATCTAGAGAATGGAGAATTGATAAGAACGCGTGCACTTTTGATTGTCGTCTGTCCGGGAAACGAATGAATCATTTAAAACAATCCTAGAAAAAGTATTCTCTTCAATGGCGCGAAGGCTAAAAGCTCTCTAAATGAATAAGGAATGATATCAATTTCTTTTGAAATTTTAAAAAGATGATTGTGCGCATGTCGGGAAGCTTTTTGTGTGTGGGGCTAATAATCAAATATAGTCTCTCCCCACCGAACAAAAAATACAAATTCTGTGACCTCGTGTGTGCATATACGCGTGGGAGAAAAAAAGAAATCGATAACTTATAACCATCGTGCATGCAGGAAGTAGCCTCCCGAAAAAATAAATAAATATTCGTGCGAACCTTGTCACTGTTGGAAGGACGAGTCACGCACTAGCTCAATTACAAAATGCTCTAGATAGTATAGAAAATAACACATCATCGGTATAGTGTGCACAGGTCTCTATTGTTTTTCTTCTTTTCTGGCTACTGTACATAACTGTTTTACCTAAATGTAACACGTTACTTCACCTCATTAAATATAGATATACCGGCGGTATAGTAGCCAACGGAAGTTGGCCTCTACACACACACTTCCGTTCACGCCAGTTAGCGGGAAGTTCTTATATATCCCGCGCAGCACGGTTCTTTTTTATTTTCAAAAATTTTCAACCTGTGAAAATCAAACTGTATGTCAGTGACGATACATGTACTACTGCGAGGCTCGTTAAGTCCGGTTTATTTCAGTGACCTAGAAAACCAGCGACACAGAGCAACTAACGGGAAGCTCGGAAATAAAACAATGGCCGTATCATAATCAACTACCATTTCATCAAATTTGTGAAATGTCCTTGGCCATTTCCGTTATGCACATTATATCGATTTGGTTTATATGTGTGTGTGTGTGTATTGATGAGCATCACTTTTCCACAAAAATGTACAGGGGATAAAAGAAAAACAAACGGTTCTCCACCTACCAATTCTTTTTCACGTGTTAAAATGGGAGCTGGGAGTATCCGGAAACAAATGTGTTGGAGGTTATCAAATGAGGCGAAACATGTACACATGCACACAACAACAGTATTACACACACACACACACACATAAACGTATACATTCATATCAAATTCGACGATTGATGGCATATATATTTTCCCTTCTTCTGTTCTCCTATCAAACTGCCTTCCAAAACGGTAATAAAACGCTCGCCATTTCTTTTTATAGGATCGTAACATTTCTTCTGAACTTTAAATGGTAATACTTGATGAGAAAACGCATTCTATCACACAATCGATCTCGAAAAGAAATGGGTGGGCATCCACACGACACGGTATAATAATATTGCAAAGTTATTTGTTTAAAAGTAAAAGAAAAACTGATTTTCGAATAGTTAAAAATTATGTTTTTGTTGGTAAATAAAAATCGGGTAGGAAGAACCAGGTTTCTTACATAACATTTTTCGATGAGATTTAAAAAAAAGAAAAATGAAATATATCTAAAATAAAATCGAATGAAAGAATCGGTAGAGATTATTGGGGGTCGACACGCATTCACTCGCAAACGAAAGATTTTAAAAAAAGAATGAATCAAAAACTATTCAAAAGAAAAGTTTTGTGATGAGAGAAATACATAAGAGGATACGATTTTTTCTTTTACTTATTTCTAGAGCGGGAAATTCAGTCGAATATTTTTGTAAAATTTTCTCTCCCGCTCCGCAACTGATTGAGTGAAACATTGAATTTTTGTGTTTTGGAATCTTATTTGTTAATTATTTTTATGGTAAAATTTTTGTTTTGTTTTGTTTAGTCGTCAATTAGTTAATTTTTCTGGTTTAAATTCTGAATTCAGACTTTGGCACTATCGAGACTGAGAGACGAAGAGTTGGACGACGACGACGGTGACGGAGAGGATTGTCCCCGTGCATCCGACCGGAAGCCGATCCGACCACCTCCTACTGATATCGAGAGCGGTGTTGTCGCCGGATCGCTGGCGGCGGAGGTGGAGACGGTAGAGGCGGCGACGCTGGAGCTGCCGGAAAAGATGGAGTGAGAGGCTCCCAAGCCTCCCAGAGAACCCAGCGATCCGGAAGCGATCCGCAGATATTGCGGCCGGACCTCTGTAAGTGGTCGTGAATCGTCCAGTCGGTCATACGCCTCGTCGACTGTAATTTCAAATCATTTTCAAATAAATCAAATCAAATCAATAAAACAACGGCAACACATGAAAGAAAAGAGAACAAGGTCACCTACATAATAGAAAACTACTCTACTAAAGAACAAAGTTATTTTTTCTTTTTCAAGCAGCCGTGACAACAGCCAATTGTTACCTGTGAACTGGTATCTGCGATCCAGTCAGCGTAAAGAGTTCAAAAAGAGAATAGAAACGAGAAAGTAGTCAAAGATGGGAGACCGAGTGGGAAGTTAGGAAACCTCAAAGGAGAGGCAGAAGTAACTCAAAAGAAAACGAGTTTTCTCGTGAAAATTTGGTCTTGTTGTCGTTTGGTTAGACAAAAGGAGTCGTTGCTATGCCAACGGGTAGAGAGCCATGAACAGAGACGTACCGTAATCTTTGTTTTTGTGCTTGATCTCGTCGTAGAGGTGCTCCACGCTTTTCGAGACCTTCTCCTCATCGATCGTGTGGTAAATGTTGAAGTTGTTGAAATTGGGGTTGCCCATGTCAGCCTCGCGGTTCTTGTACAACTCGGCCGTGCTAGACACAGAGCCGCCGTAAGCACCTGCAAAATTCAGAAATCGTTTTAATTGATTCAAAAGACTCGAAACATCAAAAGTTCATTGGCTCAGCCTTTCTCGTTATATGGTCGTCGCTGTATTTCATCTGAAATGTTCAAACAAAATTTGTTTTAATGAACGACTTTTTGATTACCTTCCGAACAGTCGTCTTCCAGTGAATTGGGTCCCAGTTTGGCTCGCTCCAAATTGGTGAGGTTGTTTTTAGTTGCGCCGAGATCGTTGCGAATGCGCGCGTTATTCAAACCGCCCACGGCGGCCGTAGCCCCACCGACTCCTCCGTTGGCAGCCCCCGTCGGATAGCAGTAAACTGGATTGTCGAAATGATGCCGATCTGTCACACCAAAAAACACACACACAAAATCGTTCACAATGACATGACAATTTCACCGCAATCAATTCAAATGTCAATAAAAAGTACTACAGCAACTCAAGTCAACCCAAAAACGGAAAATGATTGTTTTCCAAGCGATTAGAGAAAAACCATACAACTCGTTAGAGAGAGAAGAGGAAATCCTTACCCATCTGTCAAAAAAAGTCGAAAGTTAACCTCTTTCATGCACACATTTATCTCTTTCTCTCTCGTCTGTTAAAAATGTTAATGGTGGTAGTATAAGATAAGAAAAACTGGTTCTTCTAGTCATGCGGGATGGATAGTAGTAAAGAAAAGAAAACGAGTCACACAAAACAGGCAGTTTGAGAAGAAGAAAACGACACAGAGAAGGGATGGGGAATTAGTAGCGAGAAAAGGACGGGCCTTCCTTAGTGGGTTGGAAGGAATTCGTGTCAACAATGCCACTTTGAGGACTAGAAGAAGAGTAGTACTCTAAAAAAAGTATACAAAAAAGAAGGTAGACACGTGAAGAAGAAGCCACTAGGACTCGACCTCACCATCATTCAATGACCAGACAAGGCACACACACAAAATAAATAAAACAGAAAAAGAGAAAAAGATAAAAAGGAATGACGTACCAGGAGCTGAACTAGGATCGGCAATGTACTGGACGTGAGCCAGCTCCGATTTCAAGTGGGAGATGCGGCGTCGGTAGTAGACTAGGGCGCCGATAACGATGACTATCAGCAAAATGGACACGATGAGACCGCCAATGAGACCACCGTGATTGACGGGCACGATCGGCTCGCCCAATTGACTCTTGTCGCTCACTGGAGAGTAAATGGCAATGTCGCATTGATCGCCGCGGAATCCTTCGCGGCAAACGCAGCCGCTGGCCGGATGACAGATGAAATTATCGTTCAAACACTGGGGGGAGATAG
Organism: Daphnia pulex; assembly: GCF_021134715.1. Taxonomy (NCBI): domain Eukaryota; kingdom Metazoa; phylum Arthropoda; class Branchiopoda; order Diplostraca; family Daphniidae; genus Daphnia; species Daphnia pulex. The sequence continues at coordinate 1,688,747 of NC_060025.1, read as the reverse complement.
AGAAACAAAAAATTCCAGTTGAGTCAATTTAATCAAAACTGTTCGAGACAAACATTCGCCCAGTACCTGGCAGTGACTCATGCAGTGCTGGCCGTAATATCCTTCAGGGCAAACTAGGAGCAAACATGGAAAGGTTCAATTAAGTAAAGTGTCAAGTTAAACATTTGTACACGAGTTTCGTTTAATTACTTTCGTTGCATTGAGGGCCCATCCAGCCATCGTGACAGCGACATTGGCCATCGTTGGGACGGCAAGTGCCGTTGTGAAGACAAGTGCACCGTTGAGCACAGGCAATGCCCCAAGTATTTGGCGGACAGGGGACGGAACAATCGTCTCCCTTCCATCCGGGAAGACAACGGCATTGACCTAAAACAAAATTAAGTGTTCTTTTATTTGATTTACATTTAACATGTGAATTTATGAAAACTGACCAGTGACGTGATGACACTCTGCGCCATTTTTGCATCGATTGCATTTCTGTTGACATCCTTCTCCATATGTGCCTGACAAACAAGAGCAGAGTAGAGTGTAGGATATATATATTAAATGTCTCCATCGATCCATCAAACAAGCCAAGTAATTAAATACCTTTAGGGCAGGGCTCCTCGCATCGTATTCCCATGTAACCCGGCTGGCAAGAACAACGGCCGTCAACCGAATTACATTGTCCGTTACCTTGAAGGAAAAGAAAAGAGAATAAAACACAATAAATAATTGAAAATAATAAGCGGAAACCGGTCGATAACCAAACTCACCATTGACGCACGAAGGACAAGGCTGCCGGCATTTTTTCCCATAAAAACCTTCAAAACGTGGAAAAATGAAAAATGAAATGAAAAAATGGAAATGATTTAATGTACTGAATTACCAGTGGGACAGAGATCCTCGCACAATTCACCGGTCCAGCCGCGTTGACAGAAACAATCGCCCAGGTTGTCGCACGAGCCGTCATTCTCGCAGTGGCAAACGTCACGACACTCTGGACCGTATCGACCTTTAGGGCATTGGGTCTCACAGCGGACGCCCCGGTAACCGGTGCGACACAGACACTCTCCCGTGACGGGATCGCATGCTTTGGTCGTCCCCTTCTGGCACTCGCACGTCTCTTCGCAGTTCAAACCGAAACGGCCTTCCGGACAGGTGGCATTGCATGCGTCATCCTTGAATCCGGCGCTGCACGAACATTCGCCTGGATTTTTTTTCAACAGTTATTTGATTTTCCCATTGGCAATTGATTTGACTCTGAAAATACCTGTGACGTGATGACACGAAGCTCCGTTTTTGCAATGGCACTGCTCCTTGCAGTGCTCGCCGTAGAATCCTGCCCGGCAGGGCGACTCGCAAAGCAGACCTGACCATCCAATGGGGCATTTGCATTGTCCATCCGTGTTGGAGCAATTGCCTCCATTCTCACAGGCGCAGACATTGGTGCAATTGTGCCCGTAACGACCCTCGGGACACTGATCCTGACAATCGTTTCCTATGTAGCCTGGGAAAAAAAAAGAAATAAATAAATAGACGAATGAGAGAAACAAAAGAGAGAAAGCGAAAAATAAAAGGAAATACAATCAAAGAGATCAAACGGTCCAACAACAACCGGAGAAGAAAATCGACCGGTTGTTGCTGTTGGTAGCGCCAAATAAAAAAAAAGGAAAAGAAGAAAATCAACTGGATGGCGGGTTGTGTTTTGGATCAATACCTGACAAGCAGACGCAGGTGCCGTTGACGGGGTCGCAATGGGCATCGTTCTTGCAAGTGCAGACGTTTCGACAGCCCAAACCGAATGTGTAGGTTGGACAGGGCCTCGAGCACGTTTGGCCGTCCCAGCCGGCCTTACAAATACATTCACCAGTCCACGGATGGCACCTTATTATATTACGAGAAAAACGAAAAAGAAAAACAAAGAGAAAAGTGAATTTTCAGACGAAACAAATCAACAAAAAGATGAAAAAACAAAACAATCAAAAAAGAATAAAACACTCGAAATAGACAAAATAAAAAGCAAACTTACAATTCAGTATTATTGGAAGAGCACGGACAGATCTGAGTGCATCCAGGGCCGTAAAGCTTGTCGGAACAGGCTCTTTGACCGCAATCGGGACCGGTCCAGCCTTCGGTGCAAGCGCAAGAACCGTTCGTGATGTTGCAAATGGCTCCATTTTGACACTGTCACGACCGCAAGAAAAACAACACATAATCAATTCAAAATATGTTCTTATTCTGTCCAGGGACAGAGATTCCTTGTGTCAGTCACGACAAATTCACGACGCTTTCTAACAACTAAATAAAAACAGTCTGGATTATATTATGTAAGAAAAAGTGCCAACCTTGCATGGCGTTTCGCAGTTCTTTCCGTACATTCCTGGAGGGCATTGTTCCTGACACTGTCAAACAAAACAGAAAAAAAAAAGAAATGAGGAAAAGTACTTAAGATTGATAGACAGGGATCAAAGCCAATAAGCCCGGATGATTGCGACGTGGTTACAATTTCCTCTTAGTCATCATTATTCTTTCTTTTTTTGGACAAGGAATGATAGGGGTTACACAATAGAAGATTGAATTATCTTTAATGACATTTAGAAAAAGAGAGAGAAAGTGAATAATTAAGTAATAGTATACTGACTTGATCGCCACGGTAGCCGGGCAAGCAGTGGCAAGAGCCGTTAATGTGATCACAACGGGCATTGTTGTGACAGGAACAACGTTGAGAGCACTGGGCACCCCAAGTGCCATCCGGGCATGGATTGGCGCACACTTCACCCTATATATAATACAGCACACAAAAGCCGGAAGTGGAAGCAGCCAACGAGAGAGAAAAAAAACAAATCAAATGAATATATAAAAATAGAATCGAATGGAAAAAAAGAGGCGGATGGTGACGGATTTTTCATTACCGTCCATCCGCTGGTACAGAAACATTTGCCATCGATGGGGCTGCACGTGCCCCCATTCTGACAGCGGCAACTGGACGCGCAGTTTTGGCCGTGGGTTCCATCCGGGCAAGGTTCATCGCATCTTCAAACAGAAAAAAAGGAGCAGCGGAACTATTTTTAGTGCCCCATAAATTATGATGATTCTAAATGAATATTACAGTGGTCCATTCCATCCGGGTTGACAGGCGCATGCTCCCGAAACAGGATCGCAATAGGCTTGATTCTTGCACTGTCGAAAGGAGAGAAACACAAACAAAAGGGGAAAGAAGAAAAAACAATCAGCAAATGGAGAAAATGGAAATGGAGGACATGAGAGTAGGTGCTCAGGGGGAGGTCTAGAGTATTATTACCTGACACTTGAGAGAGCAAGACTGGCCGTAATAGTTCTTGGGGCACGGATAGTCGCAGTGGAGTCCCTTCCAACCTGCCGTGCAGGTGCAACTGCCGTTCACCGGGTCGCATTTCGCTCCATTGAGACACGGACAGCTATTGCTGCAATTGGGGCCCCATTTGTGCTCAGGGCAAGCTGCATTGGAAACAAAAAACAAATGTTGTACTAGTTTTGCTAGTCAATTCTCCCCATATGTCAGGAAATAAAAGAGAAGATCCGGTTCGATAATCTGCGACCGCAGCAACGAGACTGGACCTGACCAGATCCTCCCCACCCTCCTTCCTCCGATACATAATCAAATAACAAAAAACAGCGAGACTGAGCTAGAAAAAAAAAAAAAAAACACGAGCATAGCATACCAATGTTGCATGTGGGTCCGCCATAGCCGGGCTCGCATTTGCAGTTGTCCGGTCCCACGCTGTTGTTTTTTTATTTATTTTCGGTGGTCGTCATCACAAAAAAAAGAAGAGTACCGAGAATAAAGAAACAACCAAATAGAACGGAAACGAATGAGATACATATATACACACATATGTATAAAAGCTGAAAGAATATAGAAAAAATCAAATTTTCTTGTTTCTGTACTGAGAGAAATGTGGTTGTGTTATTTTTTTTTTTTTACCAAGTTCCGTGCAGGCACTGCTGGCCACAAATGGGAACGCAGCTGCTATTGTCAGTCGTTCGGGCGTAACCTGAACAACAATCCTCGAGGACCCGGGTCTTCTCCACCGACTTGATTGGACCCCCCGAAAAAGAAGATGACACACACAAAAAATAAAAAGTTAACAAAAACGATGATCAATATTGAACAAAACCAGGGAAAAACATTTCATATTCACCACAACAACAACAACACCAAAAAAATTGGAATGGAAAAAAAAAGTTGGAAGCTGAAACCAAACGATTCGCTCCACCCCCTTTGAAAAGTCGTGGCGAAACGTTCGGCCTCAATCGATTCATTCGGAGAAAGGGACTTTTGGAATTGGAAAGGAAAAGTTTCATCTTTCAATTTCTAACGACCGGGAAAATCATCAGAAAGTCAACCCTCCCGACTCCCGTCCAAACTTTTCCCCTCCACTCCCGACGTCTCGTATGTTTGGCTATTCCAACACAAGCGCCGGACAGTCGCTGAACTGGTTGTCAAAGAAAAGCTTGGACACACAGTTGGGTCTGCTAACTCTCTGCGAAATGATATCCGGTGGATAAAATAATTGAAATGAATTCAAATTTTACCTCAGTTTTGAAGGCCACTTTATTGTGGACCGTGTAGCGTGAACACCACGGCGGGAAAGCCAAGCAGGTGGTGAACGTCCGGACTTTGTACGGCTGCAGATAGGATATTTTCACCGTCACGAAATATCTGGAAATGAGAAAAAACGAAAAAAATGTGTTTAGCGATTATAGCCAGTGCTAGGGAGAGACATGAGCAATCACGATGTTGAAGGAAAAATAATAATAATAATAATAATAATTCCGATTGGATAACGACGAATGAATCGCTGATTGATGGATCGACCCCTCTCTCTACTTTTTCACGCCTGGCTGGATGCATCCCTGATCAACTGTGTCACGCTCGAGCGACAGCAAATCCCGAAAAACGATCAAAAACTCTCCCGACTGAGACTTGATCCTTTTGGCCTGTCCCCTTATTACCATTTCGTCCCCCAGCCCCATCCATTTCCACCTCTCTCTTTCCAAATGTGTACAGGATCCACTGGGGACACTAGAATGGCTGATGCATGCCAAAAATCCTTAAGTAGATGGGGGGGTTCACCATCCCTTTCTTCTCTTGGAAAAAAGAAAACATTTGTGCCTATGCGGGAGCTGGGCGGGGGAACCTCATCCAAAACATCAAACGCTTTTCTTCCTGGAGGTAGGATCCCAACAAAATAAAAATCCTACTTTCCCTATATATAGAGCTAGAGAAACAACAATCGAAAAAATAGTTATTTATATTTTGGTTAAATTCTTACTTTTCTTGACGGGTGCAAATGTTGCTGCCGGATAAAGTGCTGGCCTGGCAAAGCTGGGCCAGCCAAACCAAGATGAGAATAGTCGTAGTCGCCCATTGTTGTTGGTGTGGTGATGGAAGTAACGACATGGTTGTTAGTAGTAGTTTGGTTGTTGTAAGTTGTTGACACGACCAAGTCCTCCCGACGGAGTTGAAGTTGTCACGACCTGTCAAACACACACACACACAGAAGAAGAAGAAATGGCGACTGTCAATATTTTTCTAAATAATAATCCGCAAGAAAAGAAGTTGCGCTGCGGCAAAGATTCAGAAGCAGCAGCAGCCAATTACGTAAATGATGGTCGAGATCACACACACTCGAGAGCTAACGGGCGGGGCTAAGTATGTGGCAGATGGATGACGTCAAAAAACTTTTTCTCCCCGAGTAAAGGATTATGTTGATACGAAATGTGATTATACATACAAGTCTTTTCGACTACTAGCAGCAGTTGCCAAATGGGCATAACCCTTTTACACAGCGATTTGTATTAATATACGTTTGCACGTCTACACACACACAAAAGATGATGAATACTTGATCGAATCTCTCCTCGACGTGTTGTATAGAAAAATAGGCGGCCGGGAAATTCTAAACGACAACTCTCAATTCAATTCAGGCTGACTGGCAAGAAGAAGACTATTGAAAAGAACTTTGGGGATTCTTTTACGGTCAGTCTCACACAGCAGATCTTCTCTAGATCCCCCCTCTACTCCACTTCCATCCTCAACCGTAAGTAGTGGTGGCTTTTTCGGGACTTATCGGCGGGACACGCACACTGCGGATATTCTTACAGCACATTCGTCCTCGTGAAGCTCGAAATAAAGAGCTAAAAAAGGGCAAAGAAAGAAAACCGCTGATGGATGTTTTACTTTTAAAAAAGAAAACATCTGCAGCAGCAGCCGGAAAGAGAAATGGAATTCATTGACACTTTAGGGGAGAGGCTGGAAAGAAAAGAGAGAAATCAAATTATGTAGAACAACATCAGCGTTGTTGTTACACGATATATGTACATTTACTTGGGTATAGACGCATCACAAGGGGCTGACAGTGTGTTTGCATCAATTCAAAAAAGAGCCTTTTGTGTGTGGGTGTGTGTTGTGCTTAATTGATTATGTGCTTTGTTTGCTCTTTTACTCTCTACGTTAATTAATGAATTCAGGTTATTAAAGAGGCGAACAAAATGTAGTTGACGTGGTTAAATTTGGAAGTGACGTGTGCTATATAACCTTCGCAAAGGACAAGATAAAACACCCCATTTTTCCTGGTATTTTCACAAGTTTTGACCTCTAACATATTATTACAGAAGAATTACCAAAATTCTTACCTTTGAAGAGTTCATCCACCTGAGAAGCTGCTCTGAAATGACACCCCCCAAACACATGTAGACTCGGATGATTTCTATAAGAAAATGGAATTTAATTTTTACCAGACGTGGTCAAACACACACACACACACACACAGAAAGTACACACTCGAAATTTTCTGTTTTTCACACTTTGTCTTGTTGACACACACCACAGGATAAAAATGGCTGACTGAGAGAAAATTTTTCCGTCCAAGTGGAAATGAGTCGGAGAAGTAGTTGGAGAAAGAATAAAATGGAAGAGAAAAAATGTACCCAAGAGAAAGCCAGCAACAGCAATTTTTGTTGACGATAAAATTTAGTTGTGTGTTTGTGATGGCCTGGACTGAACGAGACTGTGTGCTATCAGCAGCTTGTGCCAGCAACACACACAATACACACACACATGCCCAGTGGCGTCGAGACGGTGGTGCCACCTGGTGGCGATAAAAATCAGCTGATTGCGACATCGGAACTCGACGTGAGTCAGAAGGTTCGGCAGCCCAGCGGAACCGGACCGCGCTGTAGGACTCGTGTCTCGGCCTTAAGAGCTCACGTCGTGTTGAAGCTCAAGCGTGATATTATTATTCAAGGCCGGAAACAGGGAATCACCATTCACGTGACTGTTGGCCGATCCATCAATTGCTCAACGACAACAACAGCCCCCCCCTCTCACAAAAAAACGTGTCAATCCACCAGCCAAATCACACACAAAGCCCATACTTTTTTGAAGCGAATAAACTCTGATCCTGGCATCTGTTTCTCGATATTATTCGGCCGATCTGGCGGATCACATTGGAATATTATGTAGCTGCTCGGGTAGATATACATAAAGGCTCCTCCCACTCGACACACACACACAACTTGTGATTTTTCCCCTTTGCGGACGACTGCATCATAGGCTGCTGCTCTCACTCTTTTCTACTAAGACGAATATTGTTAGACGATGCTCTGAGCCCCTCAACGGCCGAACCTACCCAGATGCGGATGTATACAACAGCGAGGCCGGCGTAGGATCGATAAGTGTAAATAATCCAGTGTATCAAATGAAACCATGAGAATGACACGAGAATAGGAAATCGCAGACAGCCGCCATGAAGGATTTTCTTCTGGGTGAAAAGAAATCGATCATCCTCTCTATTCACAGTCTCCTTCTGCAAAGACGTCACTAACTGCCAGAATTGCTTGATTAATCTGCCCTTTTCGCTATAGCCTCTCCGACTCGAATAATTGAAACCAATCAATAAACAATTCGTTTATTTCCGGATGGGCTTTCTCCATATATATATAGATAGCCCAGCACCGCATAGCAACTGTAGTGTATAATGCCAGGAAACCGCATGCAAACTCTTGTGGTTTTCTTCATTGACTCGACATAAGAGTACTACGGCAGAGCCGCCGATGAGAAGGAGCCCTTCTTTTTATTTTACATCGGCTTTGTAATGAACGTCCGGTTGACTGAACAGTTTTTGAGCCGCTTGCTCGGCAGTTAAATCTCGTTGGGCCTGGCCGAGCATCTCGTACCTTGCGAAGATAAAGAAAGAAAAAACCAATTAAAAACGGATGATTCGACGGAGAGAGAGAGAGTTGTGTGTACACACGCATGCATGTTTGTTTGAAAAAAGGGGGGGGCATTTTTTGGGCAGACATCCAAAAGAGACGTGAAATAAGAGAGTCAATCTCACAGGACATAGTCAAACAAATCTATTATTCCTTCTGCTGATGCTGATGCTACTTTGGGTGGGTGGAGGTTAGGTTAGGTTGTATTTGATTATTACCCGACCATGAATTTCTTGACGGACGAAGATCGAAGTAACGGTGGGTAATACATGGCGTGCAGCTGCCAATGTTGATTGTTGGAAAGAGCCTTGCGGCCAGTGGGAGCCCCGTGCCAGCCCATGGAATATGGGAAACTTGTCCGGAACAAGTTGTCGTACTTGATCGTTAGGCGTTTCATTATTTCAGCCAACGAGTGGATCTCCTCCGACGTCAAATCTATTACAAGGGCCGAGTTAGCAAAGGAAAAAACCAATAAAGGGAAGCGCTAGACAGAGCGCTTAAAAGAGACGTAGGGGGAGGGTGAAGGGGAGGAAACGATTAACGATCTTATATGTGTGGTGTACGTACCACACATCCGGATCACGTGACGGAGTGGTAACAACAGCGTTTCAAACGGCCAGATAGCCCACCAAGGAACTACGACTAGCCAGTGGCTGTTCTGAACGACGATCCGTTCCTAAATAATATCAAGGCAATAGAAAAACATCAATCATTGGCAAAGTTGACCACCGAGGAACAAATAACACGGGAATCTATAGGAGCTCTGCTGGATAATATATATCTACTACTTGTGATCCCAGGCTTTTCCAATGGTCATCTCAGCTTAGCAAATCTAACAAGTTTACTTGATGGCAAGTTACATTAGATATATATCTTTGTAGTATAGTACCTGCTTCTTCAACTCGGCATTGATGTAATCGAGCAGCAAAGGTCGGCCGTGGGTCTCGTAGTATTCCCGCTGGTACGAATCTTTGATCCTCGGCTCGTTGGGCATGAAAGACGATGCCCAGATCTGGCAGTGCGGATGTGGGTTCGAGCATCCCATAATGGCGCCTTTATTTTCAAAGATCTGCACCCAATCGTACTTGACACCCAATTCAGTTCCTTGCTTAATCCATCTGCAAAGTTGTGTGTCATCCAATTGTTATCGCATGACCACAGAGATGTCGGTGACGTAAAAAGTCTTTTTACTCATAAACAATGGCCTTGATTTCTTCTATGCTCATCAGTGGAATCGTTAGGTCTGATTTAGGGTGGAAGCACATCACACGGCAAGTTCCCCTGGCAGGTTCAAACTTGAACAGTTCTTCATTTGGTTGATTGGAAGCTGCTGCTTCTGGGATGTCGGGCAACAAGGCAGGAAAATCATTGTCAAAGACAAAGGTTGAATCATATTCTGGGTTTTTCTCTCCATTGGGTCTGTTGACTCCCGGGCAGAGAGGATTGTTGAGATCAAATGGAGGTATTTCGTCTTCATGGGTTGCCTCTACCTGGCCACTCCATGGTCTCTTAAGACGATGAGGGGACACCAAAATCCATTCACCTTTGAGAGGATTATACCTGACGTGTTGATGTTCTGCTCCAATAAAATTCAAACCACAATTTAAAATACTAGTTTCTATAAAAACATGCAGAGTGATAATAACATTCGAACCTGTAAAGTTGAATTCGTCCATTTCCTCGGCGCAAGTTTCAGCCCAACGTGTTAGTCACCTGAAAATGGTGGCGATGCTTAAAAATTTTATAGGTCGTTAGTTGATCGCCACGTTACAATGTACAACCTGTCAGCTGCATGACGTCAGACAAAAAATTAAATGACTAAGAAACGGAAGCGACAAATTTGGCGAAAACAGCAGGTGTTCCAGGAAAAAAAAAAATAACAGGCACGCTGCCATGCGTAACCCATAATCTTAAATTAGGAATTTTCCTCACGCACATTTTTTCTAAGAATTTTTGTTTTCTTTTTTGTTGTTGCTTTCTTTCTCGATTAATTTGGCGCACTACAAGATATCGATTTATACAACGCCATCTAAGCAGAGAGAACGTAAACAACAATTTTCGTCTGCTATTTTTCTTGAAGAAAAAATGACTTCAATATTGCAAAATGTTTTCAGGCTGACTTCAAATATAATCAATTCAAGCAGAAATGCTGGCAAGTTAATTTACTGTTAATAAAAATTCAGTATTTAATACGCCATGAATGTTTTCCAGGGTTACCAATGCTCAGGCAAACACTTGGATGTACATCATCAATCCTCCAAAAATACAATCAAATGCTGTTTACCGGTTCGTAATTGTATAGCACTAGTAATTAAATGAAACTTTATTAAATACCATTATTGCAGGTGAAAGGTCTATGAGCAACCTACTACTTAAAATGCATTTGAAAGGGCCACACAAAAAAGTCAGGCCACCCAAGAATCCCCTCAGCGGGAGTCCTATGCTGAAGGGGGTGGTCTTGAAAACTGTCATCAGGAAACCCAAGAAGCCTAATTCAGCCAACAGAAAGTGTGTGATTGTAAGACTCAGCAACGGCAAGGAAATGTGTGCCTACATACCTGGAGAAGGCCACAATCTTCAAGTACAAAATCTTCTTTTCTCAATCATAACATGAGATTTAACAAAGCTTATTTCATCTTCCAGGAACACAATATAGTGCTGGTGCGAGTTGGCCGAGTCCCAGATCTTCCTGGTGTCAAACTCAAGTGTATTAGAGGTAAACATGATCTTGGTCATGTTATTAAGAAGAAATAATTCAATAGAACAGCAATCGTTGCAGAGCACTAGAATAAAATGGATATGTTTTCAGATCTCTCATATCTTTTGGTACCATTCTTTTTTTCTCATACATTCAACACTATTTAAAAACAAAAACAATCCCCATTTATTAACCTAGCTTTTCTATTCTAGCTTTCAGACAACTCAGTCCCTTTTTTTAAGAATAACGTCTACGTTTTACGTCTGTCTGGCTGCCTCTTCTTGCGATCATTTCTTTTTATTTAAAGTGAACAAAGTCTGATTTTGATATGATAGCGTACAAGTCTACATGCATCCCTCCAGGGGTTCTTTCCCAACTTTGTGTAACATTTGAAGCATCAACCAAAGATTTCAATCTAGCCATAGAATTGAATTTTCGTTGCGCGTCCTCTGTGTTAGATATCTTGAAATTGAGCTGGAAACGGCAATGCCTCCGACTTTCAAGCGATTGAAATGAAGAATCTGAAAGACAAAATGAAATTGCAGATAATTAAATCTACATAAAATCTGCATGAAACAATGTTTCCGCGTTTCGTTTTGATTTCATTTCGAAAATGGGATCGCTAAAAACCATCTAGCGGACAAATTAGGAACACTCTGTAGATGGCGCCATTGGTTCAAATTTTAAAAGAAAATATTCTTTTCTTCTCCGGCTGGAAATTGTTTGGGCGATCGATTTCCAAGAGCCTTTGGGCGTGCATTCATAATTTAAATTGAAGCTCAAACGCGGAATTCTATGAAAATCATTCTAAATTCACCGTCGAATCCCGCTATTACTACTAGAAACAATCGTCAAGCCCACTAATCGAGTAATCTCTTGGTTTTAAAAAATCTCCAGGTCATAAAAACGAATTTAACTGCAAATGGCTACTGCATCGATAAAGCCCCATATAAAACTTCCCTTTTTTTTCTTCTTCCATCAAAATGTATACAAATATGGAAGCCGGAAAAAGAACAAAAAAGGCAGCATATGTGTCGTTTTATACCTGCCCAGTACAGAGGATTACTACTACCACATCTACCACTCTTTGGCCGGTTGACCATCATCATTCAGCACTAAGGCATATATAAACTATAGCCAGGACTTCCGGCGGCTCCTTGTCGCCGCACTCCTAACATACGTATATCCAGATAATTGATCTTGCAACAACCCAGGAAAATAACAACAACAGCCCGCGCTGCTATAATACTCGGAATATAAATAATCCGATAATAATAAAAACAAGATAGCTATATTACAAGTCGACCTAAATGAAGCGTGTAAATTGATCTTGGAAACTGTACAAGTCATGACGTCGATATATACAAGTCCTCTCAAAACTCTCATGATGGTCGCCAACCAACAACATCCAGCTCGAGAAACTAACGGTACAATATTGGTAATTGGAGAATCCTGTGGGAGGAAATGGTTGATGGAAACTGTACATGACTTTTTTTTTCCCTTAGACTATGTTTAAGAAAAAGGGTGTACAAACGATTTTGACAAGTGAGAGCAACTTCCTGGAAAGAAGATGGGCGTCCATTATTTTTAGAATAACCAGCATCTTCTTTTCGGGCGATATTTAATTTTACCATCAACTTTTTAGACGTTTTTAACCACAAGAAGATTTGTTTCATATCAATTCGATGCTGGTGACCTGACTGGGCCAAGTTGCAGCTGCTCTTTGGCGGTTATTATGGCAACAGGGTCCAGTCCTGTACATCCACTAATACATTCGCTGGTGTGTTGTGCACAGCATTGGTAAAATAGGTCAAGCTGAAAAGTGGATAAATATAGAGAGAGGGTGAAGAAAAAAGGGTTGCCCATTGTCCAGCAAGCTGACCCTTCACCCAATGTGTGTTGCTGCTGCTGGCCTGACACAAGCGAAAAAGAGAAACCCAGCTAGCTAGCTAGCTATAGCAGACCCCCTCTAACAGACTCGGGTTAGGTCAACTGGCGTATTGTAAAATCGAGGTCACAGAGCCTCCGGCTGGGAAAGTTGATCCTCCACTTCTTGTTTGGTCATATGTGTGCATATGCTTGGCGTGGCGGTATATAGGCCTACCTACCAGCAACTTTTTTTTTCAAAATGTGCCGGTTGCAACCCTCTCTCTCTGGTTGTTGTGTGCTGTGTGTGCATACAATGCGCCTATTTTCAACCTTTTTTCCACCTTGGTCGCTGAATACACACACAACTTTCCACTCAGGTCACACACAAACTCTTTACATTTTATCTGGACGACGTGCTTATAAGAAAAACCTTTTTTCTTCTATTGGTGGCTGAGCGATGGGTTATAACCCCCGTTATATGTTGATCACATGCACACCGCAAATAAACACACGGCACTTTTCCGCTTGAAAAATATTTTATTTTCAATGCCATTTTTGGGGGGGGAATCAACAACATCCTGTTGCAAAACTTTCACTCTGTTTATTTCGATATAGGATAGATTTTTATCTTTCAATTATCTTTGATGCGTAACCCGCCCGGAATAATTGGACGGTTATTATTGTCAATCTGTCGTCGATAAGATAATTCCCGTTTGGCAATCTGAATTATATCTCTAAACGGTTGTTATTTGACAGATAAGAAAAAGAGGCTGTCATCTCTTTTCCAGAAAAAAGATCTAATTGGGTTGTTATTTCTACAGCTTTTAGTTAACCGAATTATCAAGGGAATTATATACATATCCAAAAAAGATGACGCCATCTGGATAGAAATCCAGTGCGAAACTACAAATCAAATTGATATAGAGAAATCAGACGACCGCGCCCATTCAATAGATGATGGCCATAAAAATCTTATAGACTCATATAAATTATGATACTGCCAAATGTCGGTTGTACACAGCACCTAACCTCCTCTATATGGTTGGAGGATATATAGCTGCTGCTGCTGTGGTGGGGGGGAGGATTATAAGTTTTTGATGAGAAAAGGCTTAAAAAGGTGCGGCCTGCTGCAGCCAGCAACCAACGACTCGAGGTGAAAGTTTATTCTGAAAAGGTTTATTTCAAAAACTTCAAAAAGGGAAGCCGATAGAGCTGCTGCATCCATGGGGGCTGCTGGCTGGATCCTATCCGCAACTCTGGTATACACACAAAAGCGTCCGGCCAACAGATAAGCTCCTCCATGCCAAAAAATAAAATATGAAAAACTTTTTTCTTATAACACACCACCACACAAGAGGTCAGTGCGAATCTTTTGACCTGAAATATGGGGAGAAGGAATGCATTGACCCAACACACACATATCCCAGGCATAATTATACTACTATATTCCGTATACTTCTTTTTTTAGGGGGTTGTGTGAGAGAGATAGATGGGAGGTGATGTATATCCTTTTTTTGAACCATTCAACCTTAAAGGGTAGGTACAGCATATATACCCCTCTGGAGAGAAAATAGAAGCCAAACTGACAATTATAATGGATGACATGCGGCAAGCTTCATTTGCAATTGTATGGGGGCCAACCTATTCGACATGGGGTTCTCTAGAAGTAAAAATGGATATCTAATATCTAGCGGTGTGTCGTTAAAATAAAATTCTTCACTGACGTGAAAGTATCGTTCGGTCTACCAACGTCTGCTGCGAAAGTTTGTTACAAGGAAATTTTCTAGGAATCGCCAAAAGTGACAAATGGGGAAAATCGGAAAATCCGAAAAAAGGGGGTAGAAAAGGGTTGCGTCAAACCAGTTCGCATTTAGTCGTTATAATTGGTTCCCTGGGGTAATAATGTGTTGCATAACTTATGTGTCGGTTTGGGCGTATCTGATTCATGGAATTGGCACTCTATTACGCAAACGTACAAGGATCGACAGGTGAATGATGTCACCAGACTATTTCATCAGGGAATTGATGTGACAAACTAAAGTGCAAAAATTACATTCAAGTTATTTCACATCAAATTTTAAGTAGAACAAATTCAATGATTACAAGGATCGACAAACTATATTAAATTTAAATTATTTCATATCAAATTTGAAGTAGAACAAATTATTAAATTGTAAAAAGGGTTTCTATATACGATTCTATAATTGGAGGTTGGTTGGTTGGGGCAGGTGCTACAGCGTATAAGCTCTCCGATGGCCGGGCTCACTGCTGTTCATTAATCAAGGATCAATTGTTAAACACAATTCAAGCGGCTATTTGGCAAAGAAACAAACTCTATTCTTCTCTTAAATACAAGGCTAGAAACCTTGAGGTTTTACGTTACATACCCTTTAATCCATCAGCAGGATTTTAAGTCTCGATCCATAACACCAAGGACATATTCTATGTATAATAATTGTTATAGATCCTTTAAAAAACAGATTCTCTTGATGAAAAATGCACTAAAAGTTTATTAGCGTCTAACGCAAAGAAGTGAATTGCATAGGCCGTTGACTTTTCGAGCCTTTTGGCGATTGAAATTGCATATAGGATTTTCATTGGTCGTAAAACGTTCCTCCCAATAGACCATGCCAATCGTAAATCTCTGTAGGGTTGACCATTTCAATTCCCACATTCTTTTTTTTTTCCCAGGCTATATTAGCGAAAGTCTAAATTGCAATGAAAGTCCACCCTGATGATATGCGAAGCCAATTTTTACTGCATCCGATTGGCCTAGGCTCGAAAGTAATAAAAATCCAAACATTCCACACACACTGTTTGTTGCATCTAAATGGTTCAACATTCAAAATATGAATAAAGTTAAATTTAAAACATTTAAATTTGTGGCGTCCTTTTTCTCCAGTGGGAATAACGGTACATTTTTTGGTCAGTAAAAATGTTGGTATTGTTGTTGCATCTCAACAGTTATATCCTGAAAGAAAATTTGACCTGAGATGACCTCTCTTTTCTTTTAAGTTAGGTCATTTTTATGGTTTTCTCCAGAGAGATGTGGAGAGAAAAAAGGACATCCTGAGCTGTAAAGAAGCACCGCCATCCAACCAGCAGCTCATTACAGGTCGATGGGCCGATGACCTGAAGACCCCTTTCTTTGTTACCAATATCTTTTCTCTACTTTGGATTATTTATTGTGCCATTTTTGGTTTTCAACACACACGGAGAATAAAAACCAGTTGAACGAAAAAGATCGCGCGAGATGATTTTAGCAGGTCGGTGACCTGTTCCATCCACACGAGTAGAGAAAACCTTCCGGTCGGATTGCTACTCTGTAAACTGAAACACTTATTATTATTATAGTATATTCTTTTGGCTTATAGCAGATGCTGTGCTCTCCTTATGATAGACCCCTGTAGATCTAAAAGAAAAACGGTCATCGACCTGAGGTCAGTCGACGAATAGACAAGTTCAAATATAAAGCAGACATTTTGAAAGATGCTGCTGCTGGATGGTCGATCGGTCATTGGCCTGGTTGACCTCGTTTTTCTTCTTTATTCTTCTCTAATAACTGAGGGTTCTCTCCATCCATTTTCTCCATCTTGACCAGCAGCTTTCTTTATTTTCCTTTTTTCCATCAACTGGGCTAACCCACCACCCCCGCCGCGTGTGTGCAACTCGAAATGTTCCGTTAGAATCCCAACATTACCAAGTTTCTATTTTCGAACAACAGGATAACGCGAAACGAATTTGAGAACACACACAAAAAGTCTGGCCGGTTAACTGAATTATCATGCTCATGTGATATTTTTTAGTCCTATCTAATTTTCCTAGTCGGCCATTTTGATTTCCATGGCGACTGTCAACAAAAATATTATTAATCGATATACGCAACCACCTAGACGATACGATTAGTCTCAAACGGTAAAATGACGTCACCCTTTCTTTCTTAATACAAAATTATGTTCTAACCTAATCGAATCTGAAAATTTAGTTAAGAGAAAATGTGTGTGCAGAGAGAAAACTGAAAAGCCTCGAGGGCATTATGAATCCCATATGACCTTAGGTCATATTGTTTCTCCCCCCTCCTTTCTCCTCCTTTCCCCTTGTTTGACCCTATATACGTTTGCAGCAGCATTACCACATAGGGTTTAAAAAAGAGGGGGGTGGGAGAGAAAAAAGGAGGAGACACACATGCTTTGGTAGGAGAAAGAAAGGGGGCGGTCCCTCCCCTTCCCCCTTTTTTTAGAGCCATTACGAGGTCAAGCCTTCAGCTATGACCTCGAACAGTTCTCAACCCGTGCGCGTGTGCAACCTTTTTTCGTCAGTCGAACTTTGCCAACCGCACAGGCTAGTCGCAATATTCGCGAACCTTGAAAACCAAACTTGAAAATATCATCATTTAATCAAAAACTGTTTCGACTATTTCAAAACTTGTTGGTTTTTGTTTCACTCTTCATTACGGAATACCTATTCCCCACCTCCCAAGGTAAGATGACTAATATACCTCGTGGTGGAATTGGAATTTTAATTGATTTGCGATTTAGGTTTAAAAGATGTCGAGCAGAGGAGAAGAAACTCAACACTGTGATGAAGAACGACCCCGGCCAGTTCGTTTCAGCATTTTTGGTCAAATTCAACAACAGCAACAACGAGCTTCATTATCTCATCATCACGTGTCCATTAAAGGTATAATTAGCATATTAACTTAAAGTTTGGATTGAATTACAATGTATCATTTTGATGCAGCTGAGAGTGGAGAATACATGGACGACCGTTACCATGACGACGAGGATGTTCATCCGGAATTGGAAGATGGTGAAGATCAGCCATTGGATTTTTCGGCCAAGAAACCTGAACCTAAAATCACGGCTAAAGTTGCCGTGAGGCCGAGCAATGGTCACGATCATCATCAGGTTCAACTTCATCATAGTCTACACGGGCATTTCCCGACGCCCAGCTGGGCGATGCCGGCCACCAGTCATTCGAGTGAGAGCGGAGTATCGGATTTGTGTTCTAATTCGCCTCAATCAGACAATGAACCGCCCATGGCACCTAAAAGTCCGCTCGGCGGATCTCCCCTTGCCCAACAACCGCGTGAAATCCAGCAACAGCCACAACAACCCAACCGGATGCCGCAAGTGACGTCTCCTTTACCCGCAGCTCTTAGCGCCATCTATGGGCCATTGGCGGCTCTGCAGAACAACAGGAACGCTGTCAACGGCGGAATCGATCCGGCTATTACTGCCGCAACTACCCAACTACTTTCCAATTTAGCCGCAGTCACTAATGGTGGAAAAGGTGGCAAAAATCCTCGACCATTTAAAGGTAATAAAAATTTGAATTTCAAACATTTGGAATTTTGTATTTTAATCATTTTATTTAAACAGCTTATCCGCGTGATCCAATGAGTCTACCGTTGGGTCTTTACGGCCTGCCTATGGCCGGCAATCACAATGCTGGCGAAGAAACTGTCATGACCCAAGCGTCTAATGACGCGTACGCTGAATTCCGTCGCCAAATGTTGTCGCAGGTCAACGCCACAAAGTCGAAACGCAAAAGCATCAATGAAAATGGCAATAGCCGTCCCAGCAGCGTCAATGGCGACAGCGATGATGGAACCGTTCATGGTAATTTACATATTCTTTTGTTGTGTCAAATAGGTATTTAATGGTCTACGTTTAATAGGTCACAATGGAAACGACAGTGACGTCCCTGAAGCGACTCACATTCGCGGAACTGTTTCTGTGACGGACATGCGGCTGATTAGCAACGACGATGATTCCGAGCATTCAGCCAACGATTCGATCCACGTACCTAGTGGAGGGATCAAATCTCCTGCCATTAATAACAACGTTGGAGATTTATCTTTATTGGGTACGTCACCCGGGGGAGGAGGAATGATGTCCGTTTCGGCCATGGCTGCCACCACTTCTGGCAATTCGTCGTCGAATGGCAGCGGAGGCAAGAAGCGAGGCCGTAACGGCGAAGAGATCAAAGACGAAGCCTATTGGGAGAGGCGAAGGAAGAATAATGAAGCTGCCAAGAGATCCCGTGACGCCCGACGTGCCAAAGAAGATGAAATCGCCATCCGGGCCGCCTTCCTCGAACAGGAGAACCTCAAGCTCCGCTTCGAATTGGCCAATCTCAAGAACGAAACAGCCAAATTGCGTTGTATGATTTACAACAGTTAGAAAAAAAACGCGCACACATTTCTTCATTTATTAAATAGTATTTCGAAGCGGGAAATCACAATTCCTTTTTTTTAAAAAAGAATAATACGTTATATCGGTTTGTAATTAAATACGGAATTTTGTACGCGCGAGGACAGCGTCTTAATAATTTATCGTGTCGTTTTTTTTTTCCTTCTCATTATTTCACTTTTCCACATACTTTTCTGATATGCTAATTAATATTCATGTCGCCCCTCGGCCAATCATAGTGCAAAGCCTTGATGAATTTAAACTTTAAATGATTCTCAGTATGTCATGTGAGGAAAAACCTTCGTTTATACGTAAAAACAAAAGTTTCTCTTCCGGCGTGCAACCGCGTACAATATCGTACATGAATTGTCTCCGTGTTTTTTTTCTTTTCTTTAAAAATTGTAATAACGTTTTATTCGTTTTCGGGGGAAATTCTTTACGCTTAATCACTGTCATTTCGTAATTATTTTACTCGCCCCTCCCCCCATTTGCCATGTCCCTTCCATCATCACCTCATCTTCTCCTAATATTATAGAGAAATTATTAGCTTTAATTAATAAACCACAAAATGAAAAAAAAAAAAAATTATAATTTTCCCGTGCTGCCCTTACGAAAAGTTGCTGATCAATTGTAAAACCCCTTGTGTAATGAAAAAGAAGTGCTTTAATAAAAATTGAAAAATTTGTTATAAAAATTGAATGGACTCCGTATTATCCTCAGCCAGAATGGCCCATTAGGAATCGCTTCTTGTATGCATGTTATTTGATTGTCTTGAATCATTTGTTTTCACTGAACAGCGAAATTCAGACATGGAAAATGATAATTCATAAAACACTTTTGAGAAAGGATTCGTCGGACATCCGCTTAGTACGGCCATTGTTGATCCTTATCAGTCAAAGGGACGTAAATGACGCCCATCAAGGATTTATGCTCGAATGAGCCGTCCTTTCTTTTGTCGATTTGTTCCAGCGATTGGTTGCCGCCTTCAGGACCCACCGGAACGACTAGCCGACCGCCTGGTTTCAGTTGAGCCATCAACTGCCGATTTATAAATGTTTTTTGACGAAAAATCAGTCGTTATTAACACTTGATTTGTTTGAATGTTTATTTACCCACCTCGTAAGGCAAAGTTGGAACAGCAGCTCCAACGTGAATGGCGTCGAAAGGACCTTCTTCAGGGTAACCTTTGCGCCCGTCTCCAACTGAATCACAATTATATTTATGTTTTTTTCTTGTACTGTTGAAATCTATGACTCTTTACCTAACAATTGAATACGTTTCGAGTGTAAAAGACTCAGCGCAACTTTATCTTTCTTGACGTTAGCCAGAGACTCATCTACAAGACCTTTTATATGGTCGATGCCAGTCACCCGCCCTTTTTCGCCCATCTAAAAATTAAAATAGATGAAATTGCTTGAATTGGAAAAGTCAATATATGATCTGCAATGGAATACCATCAGGGCCATGCAGACAGTGAGGTAACCAGATCCTGATCCAACATCAAGGGCTTTGGTTCCGTGCAGCAGATGATCTTTCAACGCTTCAAGAACCGCAGCATGCTGAAAAGTACCACACACAGTTAATTTGCATGAAAGGAATGATTGAAAGAGTTAAATATCACCATGTGAGGGGCACTGATGGTTGCTCCATATCCGATGCCCTGAGGGGCATCCATGTAAGGATTGTTTTGAGAATAGTGTTGCCTGTCTACTAGATTCATTGCCGATTCCACTTCATGACTTTGGATGACACGATTACCTGCCAGCAATTAAAATAAGGTAATTATTATCCTATTTTTCATTAAATGAAACAAGAAATTACGCTTGAGTTGTGCAACCAAGTCATGGTTGTTGACACCGTGGGATCTCCAGGCCATGGCTGAAAATTTTTGAATTCCGCTCCAATAACTAAGAAGAGAGACGGCAGTAATCAAAGTTCGTCTATTCTCTAAGCGCATCTAGATTATAACTGTGCCAACTACACACAATTACAACGATGAAAACCTCAAACGTTGCTGACACCTTGAAACGTCGACTGGTGACCTATATGTAGTGATGAAACGTACGTACCACGAATGTTTTGATAATATTTTCCCTCACGTAGTACACACCTCGACTAAAAAAACTAAATATATTAAGCTCTTTTGCGTAATAAAATCCAATTAAAAGTAATACCCCATGCAACTTCAAATGTAAACAAGTTAAAGCCACCTGGCGGCTAACTTATTAAACGATGAAATAAACATAAAACTGACATTAACATAAATCTTTTAATCTAAACAGTTTTAGAACAGCAAATTATTTTAAAATAATAAGAAAAAATTCTCTTTTGCAATTGCAAATTTTAAACTAAGAGATTAATGATTTTTTAAAAAACCTTGTTCATTCAGATCGATAGTTTAAGCCACGTAATCGATTTCCAGAAGTTTCCCGTTCGTGAATCCACATCCCGAGAGACTTTCCCAACGAAAGTAAAGGGATGTGCACCGTTTGTCTTGTTCTCCCGTTGGGATGATGTGGGTGGAACTTAACAAAAAAAAAAAAAAAAGAAATAAAATATTTCTCATTGTCGACAACGATATATAAGCCAAGGTATATAAACTGGAACCACTGCTGCAACGAAAGCGTTTGTTACCAAAAAGTTTCCAGTTGGTCGGCAGCGCGTAACCAGAACGGCACGCGCGCGCGAGTCGGTCTCTGTGAATTTTACTTGTGCCCGTCATACCATTCGCTTTGGGTGATGTGTTAACATGTCCCCGTGTGTCCGGTTCTAATTTGTTCCAACAAAAAGAGGAAGGAGGAATTTTATTGATTGTGGAAGATCGCCAAGAAGAAGAAAAATCGACTTGGATAGAAACCGATCATGCGCGGTTTTATTTACCCTCCTCGTCTGTGAGTGCTGGAGCAAAAGAAGATCTGACGGTCGGTGTGTGTGTATTGTGAATCGAGTGCCTATCGGATAAAGTGCTCGATCCGGTTACTCGCTGTGGCATTTACGTTGCAAGGTGTGGTCACGCCTGCCACACACTGCACATAGAATTCTCATTTAAGTTTTAAAAATAATAATCAGGTGACAGAGTCTTCGCTGCAGTGAACCTGTTCTTTTTTTAATTCATATAGCTGACCGTGAGAACCAGTTCAACTCGTTGGGAACACCACCTGTGTCATCGGCCACAGCTCCCGGCTGTTTATATTATCTTGACCGGACCAAAGTTTTCTCACCATTTTGAAATAAAACAATTCCACGCGCAATAATGGAGCGACGAAACAGCAAATCGGATCGGTCGGCCAAGTTACTTCAATCCATCCAGCAAGAAGAAATCGAGACATTCACTGGCATCTTATCGACAGCCACGCCGGATGAGGTTATTCTCTTCCTTCCTTATGTGTTTTCTATTCGTCAGAAAAATTGTGTAGACTAAACACAATCATCGTATTACAGCTGACACGAAAGTTCAGTGTTTGAAAGACGAGTCGCACGAAATAGACCCCAAGGGTTCGTGTGTATATCCGGAGCTGGAAGGAAAAGAAAAAAAATGGGTTTTCAAATAATTGGTCACGCGTGACTTGGTCAAAGGTTGAACGAGCAGAAAGTTCATCCAAATGAAAATGTAAAAAGTTTTTCTCCATTTTGTCGAAACAAGATTTTCTTTCTTTTTCTGCATTTCATTTAAAGAAAAAAGAGATTCCAAAAATGTTGATGATATCAGATCGAGGAAAAAGAAGAAGGGCGGATCTGATTAAATCTCCCAAATATGGCGGACCTTTAGTCAACGCCTTTTTCGCTATATTCGTTTATCCTCGTGAAAATATGTAGGTGGAACAAAAACAGAATCGATAAAGTGCATCGTTAATAATAGACAGAGAGCTAGTATATATATGTAGAGTGCGACATGACCTCCATTTCCAACCTTATCACGCCCATATCCTGTCTGAATGTTTTATAAATTTAACCCAAAAAGGGGCCGGTTGATCTCCGGTGATGACAATTATTATTGTTGAATGACAAGCTACGCATCTTCATCCGCCGCGATCTAATTTCCGAGGGCTTTTAGAGCTTGCGCAAACATATACACACGTATTAAAACAGGCGGAGTAGTGTTTACATCAAAGGTAAATAAACTATGAGAGAGAGAGTCGATCCAGCATATGTTGTTCGGGTTCGAGAAACTCTCAACAGTTGATGAAATTATACCTATTTTTAGTGGAGAATGTTAAACTCACTTATACATTTTTTGCCCCGTCTGCATAACAGATGGTTTTCTTAGTGCCCTACCCTCTAGTCACGCTCACGCGGATATATTCCAGCCCCCCTGTAGAGCGTCTTTTATCCTACACTAGATCACGATTCAAATCAGGCAAAGTGCCCAATGGAATTCGAGTACAAAATGGCTTTTTTTTGTCCATATCACTCAATCATCGTATCTTTTTTTTTAAAAAAATTCACGATCATGTAGATCAACAAAGTCCATGGATTCCCGCACGATATTACGTGTCTTCAGCTAGCTGTTCAAAAGGGACTGCTGGCTTTTGTGGAGCTTTTATTGGACGCCGGAGCGGAGGTGAACGATTTCAACACCAAGAGGAAACTCTCGTCCATCCATCTGGCGATGAAGAACAACCGACCAGAAAGCCTCGAGCTTCTTTTAAGATTCGGAGCTAATGTCAATCAGCGTGAAGGTGAAGGTCGTACACCTTTGCACATCCTCATAGGCCAATGGAATAAAAGCGGATTCGAAGAATTCCGGTGGTCGTATTTCGATTTGCTGCTATCTCAACCGGCAATTGACATCAACATTCAAGATAATGGCGAAGCCACTCCGCTGGAACTTGCCGTTCACAAGAACTTGAACCAAGTGGTTAAGAAATTATTTCAGGCCGGCGCCGTCGTTAATCAACATGTCCGCCGAGCGATGGAAGTATGTACGCGTACAAGTTGCACAAGTATACATGTAATAAAACATTAATGAATTCACGAATTAATTACATAGGAGAAAATGCCAGATTTACTGGCCGAGTATCCCGAAGATGAACGTGCAGCTAATAATAATCCCGACGAGATCAACAGCGACTATTTAGAATCTGAAATTTGGAAAGCTCTGAGAAATAGTAACCAGGAGCGTTTTCAATCTCTTTTAGACACGGTTCAAGCAGGTATATTAAACTTACCATAAGTCTGTAATTATCAATTGGATACGGGTCATAATGAGTCGGCAGACGATGTAATATAAAGTCAACTGCTTAAATTTAGCAATAGCCTGTCATTAGTGTGTCGTAATAACTTGAAAGCATATAAAGACTCATTGCTTGTCATTTTCTCTTTTGTGATGTATTAAGTATTCATAATGAGTGTCTTGGGACCTATGTAAAAGTTTAAATTTGAGGCCATTGTCATTGAGAGGATATTGTTGGGGTTGCAGGTGGCGTGGGCACGAGTGTCAACTTGAGCACGTCAACATCAGATCACAATCCAACTCTTCTTCAATATGCGTAAGTTAATCATAAATGACGATTTCATCAATATGTATTAAATGGAGATATATTTAGATGTAAATGGCAGATGCCTTGGGCAGTTTCTTCTCTACTGGCAGCGAGAGTTGATCCAAATCAAACCAGGTTTGATTTTGCATTTATTTATTCTGATCTGTATCAATCAATTTATTCTATCTGTATCAAAATCATGCATTTCATTTAGCAACATGAGTTCCACTCCGGCTTTAATGGAAGCAGTCCTCAGAGTTAGTGGCTATATCTATACTCTGACGTAAAACAGTGACATGATTAAAATGAATCCTTTTCGTTTGACAGGGTAATGTTGAAATTGTCAGGATGTTGGTGTATCATCCCCACATTCTTCTAGACGCCGTCGATCACGTTCATACCGGTCAGACTGCACTGCACAAAATCGCTCAAAAACTGCACGACGCCAACAGCGCAGATGAAAAAGCTCGTTACGTTCAGTGCCTCCATATTCTGGTCTCGTCTTCCAGTATCCAGTCTCGTGACCCAGGCAGCAGCACTACTTTCTCATCGGTCAACGTCAATGCGCAAGACGCTTTTGGCAACACGTCGCTCCATTATGCCGCCCTCTCTGGTATATACATCTAAAAACCCTATTAAGGATCATTAAGGTTTCATCTTTATTAAGTCAAGCTCTCAACATAATGGCCTTGCACATTGATTGCATTGGTCACGGTCTATTCAATAATACGAACCCTTTTTATCGATTTTAGGAGTGGAGGAGGCTGTGCTGCAATTACTCAGCAGTGGGGCCAACCTGGGCATTAAAAACCAATTGGGAGAGACGGCCGTCAAGAGGATAATGCCGTCAACGTTGGAAACATTTCTCGATTCGTGTATTCGATCGAAAGACGGAGAAGATGTGTCATCACAAAACTTTAGCATCACTTTTGATTATTCGCTGCTGGCTCCTCCAAGGCCGATCCCTCATCCACCTCAACAGCTGCAACCGTCAGAAACGGGTATTACATTTTCCAACCACAATGATGCGGTTGAATCGATTAGCCTTCACAATTCACAAGGTAAATAATATCTAGATTATTTATGAATTTTATTTTTTAAACTTTTCGTAAATTGTAGATGAGGAAGAAAAGATTTTCCCAGAATGTGAAGCTCTTTGGCATTTGAGTACTTCAACCAAACACCAATATCTACTTAAACATCCATTAGTGACGAGTTTTCTCATGCTCAAGTGGCACAATATCAGCAAATTCTATTACATGAATCTCCTTGTGTACGCACTGACCATGCTGGTCCTATCCACCTACATTTTATTGCTCCATTCCGGCTACGAACCGGAATCCCTTCGGGTAGAGATCTATCCTATTTTTTCAATTGTATTTAAATTATTCACGGTGTATATTTGTCATTCAAGATCCCGCTGGCAATTTTGTGGTACGTGCTCGGATTTTTCATCACGATCCTTCTAGTTAGAGAGTTTTTCCAGCTAGGCATCGCTCCACTTCGCTATCTCTTCAGTCCGGAAAACTACGTTGAATTGGTTATGATGGGATGCACCGTTGCGGTGCTGGCCCATTGGGACGATCCTGATCCGTGGCGCCACGTCTCCGCTATCGCCATATTGTTGGCATGGACTGAAGGATTACTTCTACTCGGTCGCCACCCACAGCTCTCCATTTTCGTCACCATGTTCACCACCGTATCGCTAACTTTTCTGCGTTTGCTCCTCTGGTATTCCGTCCTATTGATCGGCTTCGGTTTGAGCTTCTTCATCGTCTTTGGTGGCGAGAATAAAGCGGAAGATGGCAAAGAAGCTAAAGAATCAGCTTTTACCAATATTCCCGTGTCACTGCTTAAAGTGGTTGCCATGATGTCGGGTGAATTGGAATATGGCGATTTACCTTTTGATGCCAGTCCCTTCGTCAGTCGATTCATCTTTTTGGCTTTCCTCTTTCTCATTACAATTGTCCTGTTGAATCTACTTAACGGTATGGCCGTATCAGATACCCAATCTATACAGAGCAAGGTATTCATTTTCTTTAGTTAATTTGTGTCAAGTTAATTAATTCATTTGTTATTTTCAGGCTGAGACTATCGGTTACGTCTCAAGAGTGGAATTAATTTCCTATCTGGAATCGATGTTGTTGGGCGATCCTTTTCATTTCCTGGTCGACTGGCCGCCTTTTGCCTTTATCCGTCGACATTGTCCGTCCTTTAGTCCATTGTCCAGTCTCATGCGTGGTAAATCGCTGCGTCGCTTCATAAGAGCTGAAAGTGCAGTCTTATTCTATCGATGTCTTCCTAATAAGACATTTACTGTCTATCCGCGCCGCAACAACATTAATAATCAGATCTCCCCCATCAATAATCCTAACGAGGTAAGATCTTTCCTTAATAATCACATTGATTAGATGATGATGACGAATGGTTTATTGCATATAGCAAATGAGAACATTCCGATTGGACGAGGATATTATACAAAATGCCTGTCAGAGAGTGCAAGAGAACAAACAGCAGCGTTCCCTGCAAGAAAGCAACGCGCAAATTCTATCTGAAGTAGAAAGATTGCACTCGGCTCTACAGCTCTTGCAAAATCAGCAATCGAAACTCTTCCAAATGCTTCAGAATGGCAGTCAACAGTCGTGAATTAACGCTCCATTAGTGGCTTGACTGCTTGATTGTGTTCGACTATTACGCACTATACTGCCTATATACTTTTAAGCTATAGAATTGCCTTTCTTGTTTCACATTTAATATTTTTGCAGACCAAAGGTGTTGATGAATAACACTGGAACAAAATGTATTGTTATTGCTCTGCGAGTTTATACGAAAACATAAAGACTTCAATGTGTTTGGCTTGAAAAAATATTTCACTTTGCGAAATAATAAACTAAAAAAAAAATATTTCAAATATTGGGGTACAAAAATATGGAGAAAAACGTTTCACAAGGTTTTATGGCTTGGCAAAAATGACTGGCTCCAAATGAATCACATTCATATTTTTCGTTCCATTAACTCGGTGCTCAATTTGAATTCCAATCTCGTAGAACTCGAACCAAAAACGATTCACCAATTCCATCTTGTCTTCGTCCGACATCGAAATAAAGAGCTCCGGCTGTGGAAAACAAATAAATTATTCAATTGCCAAGTTTAGTACCAAAGTTCCTTGACTTTATACCGTAACTTGGCCGAGTATTTGAACAGCAAAGTCGCCAGAAATGCGCAACCACTTCATCGATCCGGTCGAGTCGCCAATGGAAATGTTGAAATCAAAGTAAAGCTGGTCGTTGGATTCTTTATTGCGACATGTTTCGTTGATGCACATTGGAACCGACTTGAAATCCAGATCAAGAAATCCACTCCGTCTTCCGCAATGCCCACTGCAGTAACATAAATACTTGATCAGCTAAAAGGATCAATATGGAAGAAAGGGAGAAGAAGTCGTTACCATTTGACGCTGATTGCTCGATCCAAATTAAATGTCATAATCATGACATGATGAAGAACAGCTTGCTCACGACCACCTGGACTAATTCGACTAATAAAATCACCCAGAGCAGCAACATTTCCTTGTTTGATAGCCTTGTTACCTTAAAACACAATGTGGTATGAATTTTAATTACTAGAACATTAGTTTATGAATTTGATTTTACGGAAGAATTGTTCAGGCTGGATTTGCTGGAGGAAAGCGTTCATCAGTTCGTCCGGATTGAGCTCAGTTGCATAGTTGGCTAATTGATAACCCTCTTCCGTATTTGGATCGATCGTGAGGATAGTGCGGGATGTTGTGGCTAAAAACTTGCGGTTCGTGTTCTTGTCCACTTGCAGTTTCACGTTGGTCAGTTGCATAACTTGGACGATAAAGCAAAGATATAATTTTCTTATTTCAGTAAGTATTATTACATCATTACCGGTAGCAAAGGGTTTCCATTCCGTCGTAAACACTTGACAAACAGAATCCCATAGTACCAATGTAATGAACATTTCTTTATCTGATTGATCGACGAATTTAACCTCCTGGCGGCGGGCTTTGCGATCATTGACCTTGAAATCCAAAATTGGACCCACCTAAGCAGGCAAACAAAATTTTAGACAAACAAAATAAAAACATTGTAAATTAACTTCATACTTCAGCTACTACAGCAGTGAGGATAACGAAATCGCCTTCTGAACGTTTAGTATCAAGCATCAAATCTCTTATCGACACCTTTTTCGATGGGTCTCTCAATGTTGGGGGAGTGTGGAAAGAATTTTCGAGTGCGTTGGTGATGGTGTAGTCGTAATCGTCACCGTAAGTGTCAATCGACGATGAATATTGTAGATCCAAATGAAGTTGGTGTTCGCTGAATCAAATTTCAAAATGTAAGACTTATTTTAACAACCTTGGCAACGAGCAACAAACCTGGTAACTTCGGGTAGAAAGCCCATGTTTTTCATTTCGCTGACAACTACTCGTGGGTTCGATATTTTGACTGTCGAAAAACAAACGTTTCTCAAAGTTTTCTTTAATTTTAGGATTAATTAAGTGTGTTACCGTGAGCACCGATGAAGCACAGGTCAGACAATGGCGTCACGTAATCGACAGTGCCCCAGCAACTCACGTTTATCGAGTCTTGATTTTCGTCGCAGATGGTAAAGTTGAAAACGTATCGCTTCGTGGCTACAGTTGTGGCTGTGTTCAAAAGTAATTTGGAATCAGGTTTTAGCCTCACGAAAATATGAGTAAAGAATTCAAAGAAAGTCAATTACCATATTTAGTTGGAGTTGCTTTAGGTCTTTCAGCGAATACAATGACTCCGATCACCGAAATTCTGGAAGAAGTCAAATCTGTCTGTAGAGCAGAAATTAGAGTATGTTCTTCCATTCTAGCTTAAGATAAAGCACCAAATGTTGTCAAACAACAACTTTTAATGTATAGCAAGGTAATCAAGCTTATTCAAACTCAGTAAATTGCTGTCTAACTTCCAAGCCGAAAGCTAGATCTGTGACCGTCTGTGACTGAAAATGAAAGGAAAGTCAAGAGGAGAAGAGGAAGTCAAGAGAAAAAAAAAAATTCGAAGAAATTCGAATCGAATAGAACACCGCCAGTACAACGTTGCTCAAATATTTTTGTCAAATTATTTTGAATTTCAATCTTTAATTTGTCTCTTTAACAATTTGAAGTAGTTTTTTATGGGAAATCAAATTAATATTGAATAATCGAATTAAAGATTCATTTTCACGAAATATACTAATTCTCGGTTGCCGCCATCACAGACAGAAGGCTGTCTGTTTACATGTGGTCAGCGTGAAATTGTGAACTACCGGTCCAATAATTTTGGATTATGGCCTTCAAACTTTCTGTAGCTAATGAAGCTACTAAGAAATCACTGATCTCACAATGTAGAAGAATTTCTAGCTATTTTCAACCGAGTGAAAGTGAATATGAAAGTAAGCCTGTTTATCCACCGATTTTGGATTTGAGTTATGAGGCTCGTAAAGAAAGAAAAATCGAAGAGATAGCCCAGAATATTACAAAATTAGGTACAGTCGAAGAAAAACTAATTGAGCTAAATGCACCCAAATATTATGGATGGTGGGCTCTTAATTTGTATGAACGGGTTATTTCCTACAATGCCCTTCCTTTCACTCAATTCGCAACAAGGACTTGTCTTGTCAATGAACTTCCTTCACTCTACAATGATGTGGATGAAATCGCTTTAAAGTCACTTCCTATTATTAAAGACAAACTCAATGACTTACTTCTTCAGGAGTTTGAGTATGTCTCACCAAGGTATATAACTTTAAACAATTCCATATAAAATTAAGTTATACATTTGAAGTAATGATATCTAATAGAACCAACCGAAAAGGAGAGACCAAATCAGAAGCAACAGAGTCAGATAGACGTTCAAGGAATTTCATCCCTTTGCTTAACAGATTACTAGTCAATCAACTTAGCCAACACAATGAAGATCTTCAAACAACTGAAGTTGATTATGAACCAAGATTGGAAGCCTTTTGGTCATTGGGAGGAATTGAGCCAGGCAAAGTTTTGAAAAATATTCGTGAAAAGAATGAAAAATTCCATAAGGGCAAAGCTGATGATCCCATTGACAGGTGCAGAAACTAACTCAAATCAATCAATTATATTTTAACAATTGCTTAACATTCATTTTGGTAGACCCATTCAATATTATGGAAGTCCTCGCTTGAGTTTGAGGCATAACAAACCACTTCCTCAACTACTTGATAGAAATAGTGGCCTTAGTGTGGAAGGTACCGTTCCCAGCTGGAATCTCGACCCACGCGTTATGGGATACAAATACAAATTTTGTCGTGCCGTTAATGTACCAGGTATCCAGTATTTCATGTGAGATAGTTTAATTTAAATCTTAACAATCTAATCCCCATAGGGTTCTGGCCTGGTACTGAAACTCAACACGGATACATGTCCTATTTGTCCCGTGGTTACTTGAAGAGACGCGACGAGGAATTGTCCATGTCTGATCATCAGGATGCTTTGCACGTTCAGGCTATTCTTCATTCCTTTGCTTGGACCTTGTCACAAGCATGCTACTTGGGTAGGCTATCGTCTTGCGTGAAGCTGAATTTATTAGCAATTTTTAATGTACTGTATTGCATTTTGGGTAGGTTTCGGGCCATATACTGAACTCACGTATCCGCTGAGCACACAGACCATCATTACCGATGGGCAAAACTATTCATTTTCTGCGTATCAGCTGAATACTTGCGCGCTTTATAACAAGCATTCTGGAGACGCCAATCCCCACCGAAATGTTTGCTTTAGCACTGACGAAATGAAGTTATATGACATTATAGAAGATGGACAAGTCAAAGGTATTAACGTGGAAATGGAAGGGTTTTCTTTATAACACATTTCCTTTTTCAAAAATGTAGGTTTCAATGACGACGTTCTTAAATCTTTGATCAAGTTCTACCTGATTAAACCGACTGAGCCCCAGGTGAACATGCGACCATATTTGAGCCCCGAGTTGTACATAGGAAATGTCAGCGATACTGAAAAGCGTCAGAAGACAGAAAAAAATTTTAAGTTTTTGGTCTCTAATCGACCCAACCATATCCTCAAGGACGAAATTTATCAATGGGAGAAAATTTACAAAGTATATCTTAACGAAGGAAGCCTTTTTTTATTGCTTTCAGAATACGTTCTAATTATTTCTCTTTTTTTTTAAAGATTGATCATGATACGAGACCAATGGAGAAGAAAATTCGATTCTTTGAAACTGGAGATCCTGCTCCAGGAATGAAACGATTGGACGATTTCAATCCAAAATATGTGCCCAAGCATTTGCAAAATCCACCCAAAAGATCCCGTCGTGGAAGATTGCCCGTTCAACCCTCCATTAAACTCTAGTTCACATATTTATCTTTCTGGAATACTGCAACAGATTGGCATAACAAATCAGCAAAAAATCTGGCCGGTTTGTTAAGATTTACCTAATAAAGACATTTCCTTAGAACAACACCATGTATTTAAATAGATGTATTAACAGTGGGCGATGATTATATTAAGCGTGAAATTGATTAATAATTGTTGGAAATGGACACTTTGGCTAATTTTTCCAGGGCTTCATAGATCCGCGTGGTTTCGGCATTTTGCTTTTGCTCGTTTTCTTCTCTTGCAGAAACTGATTTGTTTGATTTCCCAACATTCTTCCCCAGTGAATCCCATACCACTAAAAAGATAAGATGGAACTTTGTTAAAAATTTACTTGTGATTAATTTAAATTGATTTAGACTTACTCGCTAAAATTTGGAGGATGGTAACCATGAAGAAGGTGACACTGAGGATACCCATGTAGTTGCCGACATTATCCCAATATGAGCCATTTTCTTCCAATTTTCTTTCAGTTTCGCTAAGAGCTGAATCCATTTTGTCTCCTAGCTGGAGAAGTCCACAGTTTTGAAGGTAAAAATTTATTTCTATTTGTAGTCGTGAAGATGGTCTATTGAGGCTGACAAAGCGAGATTGATTCCCTTCTCTTTGGACGTCTGAAATGGAATGCCTAGCTTCACCGCTTGTCGCAGCGGTGTTGATTACCCAAGTCTGGGTGAATAGTTTTCCGGTTTCAGGAAGGACCGGAAATATTCAGCTTCTCCTGATCACGTATTCTAAATGATCTTCGGGTCAGTAAGCTCTCTGGGGGTTCTATTAGGATGCAACTCGTGTCTTCTTTCATCGTTGCACAGATAACGGCGCTCTACAATGACGTAAATAACCTAGTGACATTCGACCGACAGTAAATTTCCGGGATGCAGTTTCAAAAATATCTGAAAATCCTTTTAACGGTTTATTATTTTTGCTTGTTTTCTGCGCAGGTTTGAAATAACCTTTTTACGTATTTTGTGATTGTTAAACATTCCCAGATTCATCAAAATAGGAATCTCTACTTTGGCAAAGAAGGTAACTTCTGTTTTATTACAGAGAAATAATCAAATCTGATTTCATAATAGATATTGCTTATCAGATGTATTGAAGGCCCAGCCAAATCATGAAACAGCTAATATTGTATAAGGTGATCTAACTCTAGTATTTTGTAAATCAAACAAATAAGTTAATCATTACTTATTTTTTGGAAATTTTTAGAGAGTTGCAGTTCTATGTGCACTGTTAAGACGTGTTCCATAAGGTATGGAACTATTTGTATCGGCTACATCCGTAAGAGCTGATTCCTCCATGATACTGTATTGAGGGCCTCCTTCTTCATCCATTTCCAATTCTTCTTCCGCATTCGTTGTGACAACAGGCGATGTTGTAGTCGTTGCAGTAATCTGAGAGCTACTATCTTCGGTCACAGAAAAGCTTTCTTCTAAAGGCTGTGAATCTTCAAGACGAGAGCCTCTAGGAGGAAGACGAGGAGGAGCAGGAGCAGGTGGAGGTGGAAGATAAGGAGCAGGAGCAGGTGGAGGAGGAAGAGGAGCGGATGGAGGAGGAAGAGGAGCAGGTGGAGGAGGAAGAGGAGCGGATGGAGGAGGAAGAGGAGGAGAAGGAGCGGATGGAGGAGCAGGAGGAGAAGGCTCCACGCCGAATGTAGGTACATTCCCAATAGATTCTGGCATTTGTGGGGCTTGACTGTTATCGGGTAAGGGTTCAAAAGGCATAGGATCAACTGGAGAAGGGAATATTGGCAAAAAACCGTTTGTTTGAATTGAAATGAAGGTGGGTGGTGGTACTACAGGAGTGGAATCATCAACTGGCGCAGAATCTGAAATTTGTGGCGGCAGAGAATCCGATTGGGAAACGGAAGGTCCATTCCATTGTTGAGCGGTTTGTGTAGGACTATCTTCGATTTCACGAGGTGAATGGGGAGATGAGAACATTGGGGCGGGGAAATTATTGGTTGAAAGGTATTGTGCAGGCGGTAAGACATCAACTTGAGCGGGCACGGGAGGCGGAACGGGTGCTGGTTCAGGAGCTGGAGCGTAAACTGGGGCTGATTGAGGCGTTGGTGCCAAATCTTGGGGAGGAGGAGCATAAGCAGGAAGCTCTGCTGGAGGAGGAGCATACGCTGGAGCTGGATCGTAAGCTGGAGGAGGAGCATATGCTGGAGCAGGATCGTAAGCTGGAGCAGGGGCATATGCTGGAGCAGGATCGTAACTTGGTTGTGGAGCATATTCTTGTGGATAAGTGTAGGAAGATTGGTATACGGGTTGGGCATAGTACTGCTGCTGCATGGGCCTCTTCTTCTTCTTTAATTTCTTTGGCTTGGGATGCAATAAGCTATTCAAATCCTTCAAACCTACCAGCCTCGTCAGTCCTTTCATGGCTTGAGCTTGCATTTCTTTAATGCCTTTACCTCCCTTTGCAAAACCACCAAATCCCTTTTCCGGTTTCTGATGCGGTGGAATACTGTAGTCGGACGAATAAGTTGGGGCATTGTAGGATCCGTACGAAGGAGCTGGTGGGGCGGGAGGAGCAGGGATAGGAGCAGGGATAGGCGCATTTCCCTTCGAATCTTTCCAATCAAGTTCGCCGTGTTCCTTTTTATACTCTAGATTTTCTGAAATTTAAGTTAATGTATTAGTCACAATTTGGTATTGGATAACAGGGGAAAAATAGACCATACTTGCAATAATTGTCCAAATAACCCCAGCAACCGATCCAACAGCTCCCAAAGTGAGGCCGAGTCCGGAAGGTAATCCCATTTCCCACTTTTCAGTAAGTGGACGAATTAAACGGCTCTCTTTGCTGTTAAGGCGATCCATTTTTTCGGCTATTTCAGCCGTAACTTCGCGTTTAACCTTTGCTCCAGCAATCTGAAATAATGTCATTATTTTTACCACTTTAAATTTAAATTGTACTATAAAGTTTACGTACTTCTCTGGTGAATTTTGGTTTTATGTTTAAGGTAACCGAGCCCAAGTCTGAATCATCTTTAGTGACGTTAAATGTAAACGGTAAAAGTGAGCTGAAAGAGGCTGGAAAAGTAATTGGAAGACTAAACCATCTTGCTTCGGTATCAATGACGGCCAATGCCGTCAAAACCAAAAGAATTCGTGCAAGCTGCATCGATGAAATCTCACTATCTTGTAGCTGAAAAAGATAGCTGGATTTGAATAAAGCCTCAGAACACTTTTCCTGAAGACGAGAACTGAAAAATCGCCACTGGATGTATCACACGTCTGTCAACGTCTACTTGTATGACTGGATTGGGTTTAGCTTATGGAATTGGAAACCTATAGGCCGACACAAGGATGTAAGAATGGAGGTCATCCAAACACTATTCATATTCAGTTCAAGCTTATCCTAAAAATCTTCCGGTGCGCGGATTGAAATGATATCGTCAAATGCTCGTCACGTAGTCGGTAACGGTAAGTAAGGAGGTTTTCTCCTACTCATAGCGAGACGTCCTTAATTAAAGCATTAGGAGAAACTAGCACATCGCTTTCATTTCAGGATGTTATCGGAGAAATTTACAGCTGAGAGTGTTAGTGACCTAGTAACCAAAAAGATCCTGCAAGTCTGCAAAGGACTGGTCAATAACAAACAAAATAACTTGCATTAGGGTGTGTCGTAACAGCGTCATTTTTATTTGCTATGTATAATCTACAGCCATCAAGATGTTGATAATTGAAATTCAATTTTCCATTTCTGTTACCATACTATCAAACAATGTTTTACCAAACTAACAAACAATTTACTTTAGAAGTTTGAATAGCTTGGGGGCAAACTGCAATAGAAAAAAGAATATTAGAAAGTTTGGCTTGAATTAATTGTAAAAGTTTAAATTGTAAAAATCTAAAATATAACATACACAGTGGTCAACACAGTGGAGAAAATCTGATTGTTCCTCTACACAGGTCTCGGTTGTGGCAGATTTGCTGGATACTCGTTCATTGCAAGCATTGAATTTTTCCAACAGGGCAGCACATTCCTTAGTCTGGGTGCACTTTTCCCTGATTTCTACTGCTGGATCCTGTGAATTAAACAACACCATGAAACTTAAGGTAAAAATAGTTAAAAGTAGGAATATTCTTACCACCAACTCGGGAGCTTCCTGAAAAAGCAAGAGAAGAACTAATTATTAAAGAGATCTAGAAATTTTGCACATTTCATAGTAATAAGTAATGATGAATATGATTGTAACGATACCTCACGACTTTTTTTTTACATGTTAAAAAGGTAAATCGAAAATCTGTGATACGTGCACAAAAAACTACATGCATACCTCCTCTACTTCTACCGGCTCGGATGCTGCTTCCTAGGTAAAATACATTCACGAAATAAGTTATTGAAAGAAACAAACTACACTATCTAATAAGCTACTGCATTCCAACTTTACATACATAAATTTGAGAAAAATAATTAATTTTAAAAAGTTTTTACTTGTTCGGACATGATGAGATAATATGCACTGGAAACAGAGGAGAGGAATACAGAAGACGGCCACACGACTCAGAAAATGAATTTATGAGCAGAGCATAGTAACGAAGATAGCAAAGACAAGGCCCAAGGCCGACCAACAATCCGTCCGCACCACCTGAACGTTAACATTTTTAGTTCATAGATGGCGCAAAATTTCACGTGTTGAAAGCACGTGATCTCTTTCGCGAAAAAGTTTGCCCTTTTTTTGAAAATGAAATGA
This sequence comes from Daphnia pulex, assembly GCF_021134715.1. Lineage (NCBI taxonomy): Eukaryota > Metazoa > Arthropoda > Branchiopoda > Diplostraca > Daphniidae > Daphnia > Daphnia pulex. The sequence continues at coordinate 1,652,158 of NC_060025.1, read as the reverse complement.
AGAAAAAAAGACGCGAAATAAAACGAAACTGCGCAATGGTCCCTGTGTTGACGTAATACTTGTACATAGTACGGTAGTTAGACAAGTTCGAGGAGATCGGATCCGCAACGAAGAACAATTCATTCGTCATCTGTGGAAATTACGTTAGAAAAATTTCGAAACCAAATTACTTTCCAGGAATAGCACGTGATTCACATCGTTCCACAGGAATATGGAGTAACAAGGTATTTAGTATTTTATTTATAGAATAAAATTCCAGTCATTTTTTCTTGTCACCAGATGGGAAAATCAGGCCTCGCTTAATACATTTTTAACGAGTGTGTCCCTGCCATCTAATAAATTTTATGAATTAATAGCGCTTTTAAAAAGATTAATTTTCAGAACTGATTTTTTCACGCTTTGCTGCCAGTTGTTTAGCATATGCCGCTTGATACATGCGATACATGGTAAGTTTATTCATCTTCATCGGCGTAAGTTTAAGAAATTTTTAAAATTAGCATTTAAAGAGGTGCTAGCAGTGATGAGGCTTCGTACTACTTGACTTTGCGATTTTTGCGAGGTAGTATAATTCAATTATTGTTTGGCTTATCAGTCGAGAGTGAATCGATCAATAACTTCCGATGATCGATACAAGTTTTGTTGTCTTGTGTCTTCTGCTAAGCCTTTCCCTTCCCTTATTGTGTGGTGACAGTAGCTCAGTATTCCACTGGCAGTTCTGTATCTGTTATTGCAATCTGTGGGTTTTTTAAAAACCGCTTGTGCGTGACGTTATATATATTTTTGTATTGTGTCTATATGTGTGTGTGCATAGACTGTGTTCTCAAGTGCCACTCGGTGTTGTAAAGGAATATGAGTACAGCCGGCGGGGGGATGGAGAGCTTAATTGCTAACCTTCAGGCTCAGCTGCCCAGTGGGCACAGAATCGTGACAATATCCTTTTCACTCAAGCATACAATCTATTATAAAAGAGCTTCTCATGTATGAATTATATTCCTTAACCAATTTTTTCAAGCGTTGGAAGCAGGTCTTGTACAGGAGTGGATCCGCACCAATCGTCTCCTTGTGCTAGTTGAGAGCTCCACCGAAAGTGCTGTCCTGATCTATATTGTGTCAAAAAATGTAGCTGATGAGTTTACTCTGGAAAGAACTATACCCTTAGACACAGAATTCAAATGTGAAATTGGTAAGGGTGCTGTGTAGACTGTTGTGTTCAACTGTGAGAATTCTAATTGTCGTTATTATTCAGATACTGCCAGTGCCAACGTTGTCTCTACTGACGTTTTCTTAAAGCTATCTAGAAAGAAGGTGCGTTTACTGTTTGAGATGCTCCCTTCCTTCAAAGCAAATAAATTTGTGGAAGAAGTTGGAAAAGCTACTGAAGGTTAGAATGTTTCTTTTTTCTCACTAGGTTCATTTCTAAAACTTTGTTATCATTTAGTGGCCAACAAAAAGCGAGCTCCACCAAACTTTTCATGGTTAGAAGTTTATAATCCACAACTTGTTTGGGAGTCTGGTTCAGATTCTGAACCACTTACATCGACGGCAGCTGAGACCGATTCCTCCAACAATTGCCATGATGCAATTCCCGCTCACTTGAATCAAAAGGCGGATTCCGAGTTGTCAAGCCCGGATGTAACGGCTCACCGATCTTCAATAGCCACTGGTAAAACATTTGATCTTTTGTTCCCATTTCCTCACATCTATATTGGATTACATAAAATACCATTTTTATTTTATCTTCTCTCCAAAGGTGGAGCCACACCCATCGCTGCAAGGGAGAGTGTCGTAAGGTATCAGATGGCTCTAAGGGAAACAGCCTACACCGATTTGCGCCAGATTACCATCTTTTTGGGGACTTACAATGTCAATGGGCAGCCACCCACATCGGGTCTTGCCGATTGGCTCTCAATCGATAAAGATCCTCCCGATATCTATGCCGTCGGATTTCAGGAGCTCGATCTGAGCAAAGAGGCCTTTTTGTTCAATGAAACTCCTCGTGAAGAGGAATGGTACCGCGCCGTTTTCCGTGGCCTTCATCCCAAAGGCAAATATCGCAAGGTGAAATTAGTTCGTCTCGTCGGCATGATGCTGATCGTCTTCATCCAGGAGAAGCACTGGGCCTACGTCAGGAGCGTTGCCTCCGAAGTTGTCGGTACCGGACTCATGGGCAAAATGGGCAATAAAGTACGTTGATAAAGTTTTTAGCTATCTTTTATTGCGCGACCTAATTAAATTTTTTTAAATGATAGGGTGGTGTGGCAATTCGTTTTGACTTGCACAATTCATCGATTTGCTTCGTCAATAGTCACTTGGCCGCTCACACCGAAGAAGTGGAACGGCGTAATCAAGATTACCTCGACATTTGTAATCGACTGGTATTTTCAACAACTTTCCCAAGCAAGTCCATTAAGGAGCACGATCAGGTTTTCTGGATTGGTGACCTTAATTATCGCCTTTCTGGCGATTTGGACCTTTTGCGTGTCAAAGAATTGTTGGACCAGAATAACCACCAGGCTTTGCTGCAGTACGACCAGTTTCGCTCCCAGCACGCTGCTCACAAAATCTTTATTGGCTACCAGGAAGGTCCTATACAATTCCGTCCGTCATACAAGTATGACCCGGGAACTGACAACTGGGACACAAGCGAAAAGAATCGAGCTCCAGCCTGGTGTGACCGGTGCCTTTGGAAAGGCGAAAACGTTCAAGTGAAGGACTACCGCAGTCACCCTGGGCTGCGTATGAGCGACCACAAGCCCGTCTCGTGCTTTTTGGATTGTGGTGTCAAGATCATTGATACGGTCCGCTACCGAAAGATTTACGAAGAGGTCATGAAGAAACTGGACAAGTTAGAGAATGAATTTCTACCTCAAGTCAGCGTTGATTCGACCGAAATCAACTTTGGTAAAGTGTCATTCAATGAAGGTGCTACCAAAGTACTGACGGTCGCCAACACGGGACAAGTGCCTGTCCAGTACGAATTTATTAAGAAACATCGCGACTCAAACTATTGCAAACCTTGGCTGGCCTGTGAGCCTTACACGGGATTCCTGATGCCCGGCGACAATTCCTACATCACCCTTGAAGTATTAGTTGACAAACGGACAGCGTGGAGTCTCAACAGTGGGTTAGATGAGCTCTACGACATATTGGTGCTTCATTTAGATGGCGGCAAGGATATTTTCATTACCGTTAGCGGCCAGTACCAAAAAAGCTGCTTTGGTTGTTCGATCGAAGCCTTGATCCAAATGCATCAGCCCATTTCGCAGGTACCGCCTGAAACCGTGTGCCAGTACGAAAAGGCCGCCTATCCATCGGTGGACCCTGGAAACGATTCAGATTCCAAACAACCCGTTTTAGCAGTGCCAAAGGAACTCTGGTAATTTATTCATTCTGGTTTGACTGGTGAAATTGTTATTACATTATCTCCTTTTTATTGACAGGTTTATTCTTGACGAGCTCTACCGTCGAGGAATGGACACGCCTGGTTTGTTTGAGCAACCGGGACTGTCGTCCGAGATAGCAGCCATTCGGAGGACTCTAGATGATAGTTTGCCCGATACACTCCCAGGAAGTGTGCACTCGGTGGCCGAGTCGCTCCTCATCTTTTTAGAGACTTTGAAAGAACCTATTATTCCGTTTGGATTGACCCAGAAAGCCTTGGATGGATGCACGGCTTTCGCGTCCTGCAAAATGGTCTACACCAGTCTACCGCTCTCTCACCAGCACGTCTTCAAACACATCATCAGCTTCTTAAAGGAGGTTTTATTGCACAGCAACAAGAACGGATTGGACGCCAAGACGCTGGTGGCGCTATTCGGTAGTGCAATGATTCGCCTTCCGCCTCCCAAATACCCGTTAGGTTCTTCAATTAGTTTGTCGCAAAACCAGCCACACCTGGATCGCAAGCGAACCACGTTTATTCACCACTTCTTAGTCAACGACTTGGATGATTGATCCATATTTCAACTTATTCCAAACACACTTTAATTATAATTTTTTTTTCTTTCTTGTTTTGTATTTTTCTTTTTCTATTCTAATTTTTCCCCTCCTTATTAGGTCAAACAATTTCAAAGCGATAGTGTGCGAAATTTAGTTTTCAATTTAGTCCCTGACTTGGAGAAATATCGGACGAGATTGCAGCAGCTTGTAATAATTTAAAATCCAGAATCGATTTATTTACTGTATGTATATATCGACACAAACCGGATTGAGTGGCAACCTTCAATACCCAATCGTGTTTGCTTAATAGTTCTTTACCATAATAATTAACAGCTACTAATATAAAAATTCCTGTTATTTCCACACAAACCAAACTTAACCAACCACTAATATGTTCACATCCTCTTTAGCTCTCCATGCTCCACAATTTTGTTTTCCATGCTCCGGCTCTAGCTCAGGCTCCCATCCGAAAAATACTTCATTTTTGTTCATTGTTTTTTTTCCTTTTAATTCTCCCCTGTTTTGCCATGTTCGCTAAACAATTAATTTTTTTTTTCTCCATGTCTCCCGCGGTGTATGCGTGTGATTGGGTTACACTAATTTCGTGTCTGTGCAATCGACTCAATCAAATTTCTATTATTATTATTTTAATAATAATATCGTACACAATTCATCTGGTCCCCCCCCCAAAAAAAAGTGATCCTACAAAGCGGGAAATGGTTTGTACAGTATAGGGCTGTTATCGACGTGTTCTTCCGGCAAAGAAGTAAGGGATTTCTTTAGTTTTTCTTATTCTTTCTCATTCGTGATTATTGTCAACATTACCGATTTGTGTTTGTTTTGTTTCCTTATCTCTTTTTTTTATTTTATTTTATTTGTTTGTTTGTTGGTTATACAGTTCACCAGCGGAACGTGACGGTATGCTCCCGAATAAATGGATCCGGCTGGTCAGAGCAGCGTGAACGTTAGCGGGCTACGCGTGCGACACGAGCCATAATGACATGTCACGTTAGGAAAAGTCAGTCGGCAAGACAACGAGCCAAAAAGATGCGATAAAGAAGGGGTATAGAGAAAAGAGGAGAAAATGAGGTTAGATCAGGAGCAAAAGAGGAGGAGCTGTTGCATCCCAAAAAGCCCGTTGCCATATCGACAGGAGGGAGGAGGTACCGACTTGACGTTCGTTTATATGTACACATCTAGACTCTGTGCTGCGCTGGCTGTTCTTACATATACAGTAAGTAGGATACAGCTACACAACAACGTCTGTCCACATGTTCAAACACATTGGTGACTTATTGGAAATCTATATAAGGTGGGAAGAAAAGCCAGTGACAAGAGGAGAGAATCCATTGAATTATTCAGCCAGTCTGCTTTGGGTGGCTATGCACAACACACAGCAGTGGAGTTTCTATATCTACAACACAAACAGTCATGAGTTCATCTCTTGTTGTGTCGTGGTTCCGGGATAATGGACATTGCGGGAATTGGTATTAGTAGTCGCAGTCGACTGTGCCATTGTGTTGAGTTGACTGGCAGACAAATATCCGCCAGTCGACATGGCTGACTTCAGCAGAGCGGAAGGCGTGAGCGGCGCAGGAGTGCCTACAACAAAAACAACAACAACATCATCTTCTTCTTGTATTTCATCTTTGTCGCACCATCACCTTTCGTCCTCTAACAGTATTCCCTCGAGGTCCACGTCGCTATTATTACCGCCCGTGTCACAGTCACAATCTCAACACACCCTTTCCGGTTCTCACCGCGGCTCGGTCATGTCCGGAAGGCCTCCGCGGCTGCAGACGAGTGCCGGAGTCAAGTCGTCGGGTTCGACAGTGAACAAGCCGGCGACAGAAGTGATTTCCGCACCCGTCCCGACGCTGGATCCCGTTCATCGGCAAAAGATCATGCAACTTCGCCTTCAAGCTGCCAAAGCATCCATGAAGAGACAGAGCAGTCTTCGACGTAAGTCTGGAAAAATATGTAATTCAATTATGATGTGCCTAACTTGTTATTTTTTTTTGTATGTGGTGGGGTTTATTTATTATTCGGTTGGGGTGGTGGACAGGAGAGAATATACATCGACTCGCCTTCTGGCTCTTAAGGACATCCCTGTGGCTGGCCGGCATTTTCAGCTTGACTGTATTAATTATTGCCTTTCCATTGGCGGTCGATCCGGCCTTGGAGTCCATTTGGAGGACGTTTAGTACCAAACCAGTCATCTGTCTCACGACTGACATTCAAATCCATCATTCGAGGAATCCGGACGGATCCGTCAAAGGCAACGATGCTTGCACGTGGACCTCTTGTCGCCAAGGATGTACAGGTACTTACGTACACATACCCCCCATCTTTTTTTTAGGAATTGCCAATGATCGATTTGTTCACCATTTTCGTCCTCAAAAATGTAGGGGAATTATTTAGATGCGTCCAACTCTTTGCCAATATCAGCCGATTGCCTTGGGACGTATTGGAATCTGCCAATACGAGCCAATGGATTCGATTAGATTCTTCTACGTCTCAAATCGAATTGGGACGGCGCCTGAAAAGGTCTACCAACTGGGCCGTTAGCTGGGCCACCCAAAATAAGCATCTTTTCAACAAGAGTGCCAGCGCCAATCAATCGATCAATCCGCTCTACGAAATGCAGCGTGAACACTCACGACGTCAATACGCCCAGTTGGTGGAGGAACTCAAAGGCCAGCAACTCGATGATGAGAGAAATGAGACGACGACGTCGTCCTTGTTTGAGGCCGTTAATGTCCGGCTCATGGTCAACGTCCGCGGTTGCGGTTACACGGTCGACTGTGCCGATTTCCATCGCACCGCGGGCGTCATCGGCTCTCTAATACCCTGTCACCTGAGCAGCCGGGCCGACGTGACCCCCTTGGCGGTTATGGAACACAATCCCGAACAGGATCGCAATATCATTCTTTTCCTATTCACCGTTCCTGCCTGCGTTTTCGGCTCGGCCGTCTTCCTCCTTTGCTGCATTCATTACCAGTGCTGTCGCCCTCAACTGGCCAAAATGATGGCCAGCCGCTCTTCCGCCGAATATTCAGTCGCACGACTGATTATCAACAGTGGCATCCAATTTCATCCACCGGCGACGACGACGACGACCACCAACAATGAGCAACCATCCAATAACATCAAGTAAAAAATTTACACCATTGTAATTTTATTTACCCAACTGTGATTGATCTTTTGTTGATTTGGAAAAAAAAATACTAAATAAAAAGGTACTGGGCGGCACCGACGGAAGAGACTTGTGTTAGCCCAGAAGCGCCATTGGCAGCCCAGCAACTGAATCATCAGCTCACATAATAATAGCTCATCTCCTATTTATAGTCCCGAATTAAAAGCACCATTATTTAGGATTGTGGAAACTGTTTTTGATATAAATGAACTGCTGTGTAATACTCGAAGAAAAAATGTACAAAACTTACGCATCTAACTGGCAAATGTCCATTTTATATATGCGCCAACATGTAGTAGTAGTAGTACAACAGCTCGTTATTAAGTCAAGCAGGCCACGCCTATAGCTCAATTATTTGAATGTGCGGCGACGATTGTATGGCAATTTGCTCGAAAGTATATTCTCGGAGGCCCATTAGATGTTGATCTATTCGACTGATGGTAGAACAGCTTTTAATGGGCTATGTCTGCTGCGAAATGGCAGTTATTTATCGGGACTCTTGAATCAAATATTATGGTAGCCATGGCTCGTCTGCACGCGAATTACCGCCTACAGACCTTTCCCGTTTAATGATAACAGATCGTTATTATTGTTGCGCTATATTTCTGGAAACAGCCGGGGAAAAAAAAGCGACTTTCGTAAACATTCCGTTTGATTCGGAGAATCGTCTAGAAAAAGTATAATAATAATAATAATATCAGCCAGAAGCGGCCAAAGTTATCCATCAATTTCAAAAGAAAACTTATATTGGAAATAACGAAACGTTATTATTTTTACGCCCGGGTAAATAGCGTTAAAAAGTCGATCGCAATTGTGTACATGTGTACACATAATATATGTAGTTCAATCTGTTATACAGCAGTTGTTATTGACATGTTGACGGCGTCGACGACATGCGTTACTTTTCAAGTTGGGGCGTCGGCGCCCGTGAGTCGTACGTCGCGCCAGCCTTCAGGCGAACCACCAGTGAAAGCTGAAGAATGTGTGTATGTGTGAGATCGCATCTCTTGTCATTACAGTGTTTTCTAGTGTGTGTACTAGTTTGTTACACATAAATATATTCTATATATACTCCCGCGCTCTTGCGTGCTGAGTGTGCCTTTTAACAAACACTGTAAGTATAGAGTGGTGGCTGAACGTTACCGGAATGTTACCGATGTTGACGAGTTGTAAAATATCGACGACAGATGGCGGCGTGAACGTATATTTCCGACAGATCCACAGAAGACAGACAGACAACCCTCTTATAAGTGAGAAATGACTGGTCGAGTTGTCTATTTTTTTTCCGCTCATCTGTGTTATTTGTTGTAAAGTACAGTTGTAAATTCAAGTTTTTGTCTTCCGTGTTCCGTTTATTGCGCCCGTTCTGGTTGATGAGGCGATCGTAGCCCGGTTAGCAGGCCATTTCGACATTATATGCATCCTCTGTGTGGTTCAATAGCAACTCTGGAAGGGAATTAAATTCAATGAAGTGAACATTAGTGTGCTCTCATTCAAAATGAGTGGTTCAGTATCACCAGGCATTAGCAGGAGGAATCCCCAAGATGAATATGAACTCGTTCAGCGGATAGGTAAAAATTCTACTGTGTGGATCGTGCAATCAATGTTTCACCCAACTCACCAACATCAAACTTTATTTTTCACTTTTAGGTAGCGGCACTTATGGTGATGTCTACAAAGTACAGTACAAGTTTCTATCATCAATTTTCAGTTTTTACATCCTGTTTTTCTGTTTCGATTCCCCTTATCCACTTTCTGATTTCCTAGCCTCAGTCTTTACATCTCTGCTTCAGTTGCATGTTATTGATCTGTCTTTTTCTTAGGCAAAGAGACTGGTCACCACTGAATGGGCTGCTATTAAAGTAATCAAACTAGAGCCAGGTATGGAAACAAACACATAACTATTAGTGTTACTCACATGAGGATTGAATTAATATTTCTCATTACTTGTGCTTCAGGCGATGATTTCACAATCATTCAGCAGGAAATTTTGATGATGAAAGACTGCCAGCATCCAAATATAGTGGCATATTATGGGAGCTATTTACGCAGGGACAAGCTGTGGATTTGCATGGAATACTGTGGAGGTGGATCCCTGCAAGACATTTATCATAGTAATTACACATCAATAATGACTTGTTGAATTGCTGTTGTCAAATTGCTGTAATTTTGGTTTGTTTTACAGTATCAGGTCCATTGACAGAAAGCCAAATTGCTTTAATGTCTAAAGAAACCTTACAAGGATTGGCTTATCTTCACTCTCGCGGAAAAATGCACAGAGATGTCAAAGCAAGTGTTTTTTCTCTTTTTCATTAAACCAAACAAGTTTCCTAACATGTCTGTGTACCCAACAGGGAGCAAATATTCTCTTGACTGATAACGGTGACGTCAAACTAGCCGATTTTGGTGTGTCTGCTCAGATCACTGCCACTTTAGGGAAACGAAGGTCCTTCATAGGAACGCCCTACTGGATGGCTCCAGAGGTGATTACACCCCACTTTTAATTTTTTTACATGTCTTAAAAATCATTCCAATTTTCTTTAAAGGTGGCTGCTGTGGAGAGGAAAGGAGGCTACGATCAGCAGTGCGACATTTGGGCTGTAGGAATTACTGCCATCGAATTGGCTGAATTACAACCGCCCATGTTCGATCTGCATCCCATGAGAGCTCTTTTCCTCATGTCCAAAAGTGGGTTCAAACCACCCGTTCTCAAAGAGAAAGCCAAATGGTCAGCAGACTTCCATAACTTTGTCAAAGTCGCATTGACAAAGAATCCTAAAAAGCGACCGCCGGCCATACGTCTCTTGCAACACCCTTTTCTTCAGGGTAAACTACTTAACCCGATCCGCTTTGAAATGAAAATAATATTTATCTGTTTTTGTTTGTTCTTTCTTTATCTAGGAAACCATTTGAATCGTCGGTTGGCGATGGAATTGTTGCAACAGGTTCAAAGCCCACACACACCCCAACGTTCAGATAGCTTGACCGAAGCGGATGAAGACTTGGCCATCGGTGCAGCTCCGCAACGCATAGCCTCGAGGCGAACGAAATCGGAGCTCTTTAGTAAGTCGCCTTGTTGAAAGCCAAATCCTCTTAAGGGAATTTTCATTCCTTTGTGTTGTTTTTTTTCTTTCCCAGGCGAGAAAATGATAATAATTATTATTTATTGATAAAATTTTTTTTTAATTTTAGAAGATGACGTAGGGCTTGATTCCTCGGGCGCTTCCGGTTCGGCGGCCGAAGAAGTTTGGCCGAATTCTAACGGAGGGGCAAACCACTACGACGTCGCATCCGCATGGATGGATAACGATGCCGCAAACGAAGAACTTCACAGGTACAGTCAACATTTTTTAATCGGATTTCCTCAATGTCTAGTGTTGCTGGACGCACAAAAGTCTGGGGAAATTGGAAAACGTGTTCTTTTGTGGGCGGGGTTCTGGATTCTATACAACCAAGGTCGAAATCTATTGAAGCTTTTGGCAATTGTTTAGGACCTTATTGCAGAACATTGAGGAGGAACTCAAGGCAAGGTAAAATTCAACCAAAAAAAAAAACAAACAAAAAAAGATCCTCCAAGCCTCACAATTTTTCACTCATGGCAACTCTTTAACGACAATGATAACTTTGTTAAAAGTGGAGTGAATAATCGTAAAGCAAAAATGCCTTGGCAATTAATCCTCAGTTGTATAAGTTTAATTCTACACCACGCACTTGTGTTTATGGTTCGTGTTATTTATTGACTAAAACCAAACAATGAGTTCACTTTGAGTTTACGTAATTCAAAGATTGTGTCGGTTAAAGGGGATGGCGAAGGATCTAATCTAATTCTATATTCTTCTTTCATTACTCTGCCTCTCCTTGTCTGCTTTGGGGGTTCTTCACTTTTGCTTGCGTCTAATCAGAGGCTTAGCAACTAGTCCTCCGCTGGATCCATACTCTTCGCAGTAAGTGTACATTACCACATAGTTTTTAATCACGTTCACATTTCTCTCCCCCTTAGGTCATGGATATTCTTGGTATCATGTCGTGTCTTGTTCCCTTGCCCTTAACGCTAACAACGTGATCTAACGGGCGTTTCTTTTGTCTTTTTTGTTTTACCAGAGCGACGTTGCCCATGTCCTCGTCACATGAGATAACAACCACCGAATTAGAGGACAAAACTGCGACGCTAACGTTGGACGGCGCCGAAGAAGCGGATCGATGGTTGCGGGACAATGGTACTAAATAACGCCTACGCTTCGCCCATAAATCTTAATCCACACCAACTTTATTACCGATTTATTGCAGGAGTTTTGCCTATGGACAGCGGGGTGAGCGCTGCTCCGGTCGTGGCATCGGAAACGGATCCATCGATTCCGTCACGCCCACCCAGGAGGAGAGAGCGCAAGAAGAGTACCCCGCCGTCGCCGAAATTGACCAGCAATGGTCTTCCACCTACGCCCAAAGTTCACATGGGCGCTTGTTTTTCAAAAGTCTTCAATGGATGCCCTCTCGGCATTCACGGAACGGCCACTTGGATTCACCCAGAAACGCGTGACCAGCACATTCTCATCGCCGCCGAAGAGGGTCTCTACACGCTTAACCTCAATCAGTTGCACGATGCGTACGTTCACCTGCTTTACCCTCGTCGCACAATTTGGATGGTCGTTGTTAAAGGTCTCTCCAATCTTTTTCAAATTTGAATGTTCATCAAATAGTTTTGATCAATTTATATTTGTAATTTTTTTTGCAGACGTCCTAATGACTTTGTCGGGGAAAACTCCGCACTTGTATCGCCATGAACTGATTGCCCTGTTTAGTCAAGCTCATGCCCGACATGGAAATCGCTTCCCACTTGATCGCTTGCTAGTCCCTCGTCGCTTGTCACCATCGCAGCGTGTGCCGGAGACAAGAAACTGCCTTCGAGCTTGTGTTGGCAAGAATCCGTATAACGGATATCGCTACTTGTGTGCCGCAACGCCAAATGGCATCTTTTTGATGCAGTGGTACGATCCACTCAACAAGTTTATGCTTCTCAAGGTATATTTTCGTTGTTGACATTTGAATCTCTTTTGTTATTCTTTTTAAATTTGTGTTGTTTTGGTTTTATTCGACAGCACTATGAATGCCGCTTACCACATCCGCTTACAGAATTTGAAATGTTGATGAGTCCGGACATGGAATATCCGGTATGTTTCTGATAAGATGGCTGATTCATTTTTCTTTGGTTTTGGAATAATTTCTTTCCGATTTGTGTCAAAGCTTTTGTGTGTCGGTGTACGGAGAGGATATTCATCTGATTTGCGTCTTAATGTTGTACGATTGACGGCCACGGAAGCTTTCCTAGATGATGGTAGTGTACCGGAAGATATTGATGGTGCGACATTTTTACATGTTCAATTATGAAATTGGGAAATTCAACTTTTCCTCGTTTTGTTTTTAAGGTTTGGCCACGGTTTTGCCCAACCGAGAAGCAATGGATGTAGTGTGCGTTACTCCATTGGATAAAGAGTCTATTCTAGTAGCTCATGACTCAATTGTTCAAGTGGTCGATATGCAGGGACAGGCTACTAAAATGCGCTCGATGAAAAGCAGCGCTCCTATCAAATTTAGCTTCCGCATCGAAGCTGTTGGTAAATCTACACTCTCCTTTTTATTTTTTCCTTCTCATGATAAGAGTGAAGTTAACTGATTTTGATCTTAATTTTGGTTAAGTTTGCCTGTCTGACAGTATTTTAGCTTTCCATCGCCATGGAATGCAGGGACGATCACTTCGCGATGGAACAGTCACGCAAGAGATAACGGATCAGTCAAGAATATATCGACTTCTTGGATCAGACAAGTACGTGGATCCGATCAGATTCTGTTTATTGTTTGTTTGTTCAATACTAATCGATCCCATTTTAAAAATTCCGTTACAGAGTCGTTGTACTCTCGAGTCGCTCAAGTTATCAAGACGGAAGTACTGGTGATGAAGGAGTCAATTTACATGTCCTAACAGGCCACGAAGCCACCTACTGATTTCTATTCAACTCTTTCCTCTTCTTGTATGTCTTCTCTCTTTTTCATTTCTTTTGAAAATTCGGAAGTTTTTAGAGACATCCTGGTCTAACCAGGTGGATCAGTTAATGATCTGTAGCACAAGTTATTGTACATATATATATGTTGAGTCATCAAGGGAAATTGGTTGAACAATGTACATTCCGTAGTCCAATATTTTTTCTGTCCTCCCCCTCCATCTCTTTGTATCTGTGTAAAAAAAAAAAAAAAAAAAACAGGAATGGGAGTAATCGACGTTTTGGGAAGTTCCACATATTCGTACCGAGTTGGAAATCATTTAAGTCAAAAAGCCTGAATAAATTCGTCTTCGTTACAAAAATGCCGTATGCTATTTGAATTGTTTCTTTGACAAAATTAAAATTCTGGCAGAAAAACCCCATTTACAATTTTTCTTTCGCTAAGGGACAGTAATATGTAATTTGTTTATAATATTCCTGTATCTTAATTTTCTACAGTTTAAGACGCTGATGGCTGATAATAAATTCTTTAATTATTTTCATGTTCGACATTAGGAAGAATTTATTGGAGTTCTATAGAGCCTCTGTTCTACTGTCGCATACTGGGGGCTGTTCGACATCTTTTTTGACGATGGGCGAAAGAAGGTGGACACGAAAGAGAAGAAGAGCTGAAAAGAGATTTGAATACATATCCTCTATTATATCGAAGTCCTTAAGCAATCATAGGGAATATTTTTTTTAACCATAGCCAATAATCGTTTTATTCTTTTAAACAGATTTGGAAACACAAAGGTTATTAATTTCGTTTTTGTGGTCAATGGAGTGTACTTTGGTTACCAGTTGAAGGTCGCGGGGAACATTACGTAAAACTGTCAATGCGGTGGTGTAGAGGTTGGGTGAGAACTGGACGTGCTGCATCATTATCAAGCAGGTACAAAAGCCGCAAGCCCGCAAGGCTCAGCCATTTGGTATTCATTTTGATTTTGGTTTTTGTAGACCCATCCCCAGCAACGTCAACCTAATAAAGAAGGAAAGGCCAGTTTGCATTTCCTTCATTTTCGAAGGTCACGGAGATCATTTCGTAAAACGTGCCATGTGACGGCGGAGAGGTTGGGTGAGAACGACACGTGTAACATCATTATCAAGCAGGTACAAAAGCCGCAAGGCTTAAGAGAGGGGTCAGGGTGAGAAAAAGTCCTATAAAAGGAGAGAGAAGAGACGATAGAAATCAGTCGAGTGAGCATCTCCGACACGGCAACAACTGCAGCGCTTTATTTGTCACCAACTGCCTTCTTCATCACATTATCAATTCGTAATCATGGGTAAATATTCTGTTTATTTTTACATGAAGTTTTATATCAATTGCTATTTTTTTCTGTGTGTTAATATGCCAGTAATTGTTGAATAATAGTGTTCTATTATGTACTGTCTAGTTAACTATGGAGTCGTGCTGCTGTTTGGTTTCGTGTCGTTGATGGCTGGGTCGACCACTGGTGTACCGATGTCTCCTGGGTATGGCGGGTACCAAAGCACAACCTACGTTGCTCCAGCTTACTACACCGAGGCTCTCAAGTACTACACTACCAAGGCACCGGAGTACTACACGACTACGTATGTTGCCCCAGCCTATTACACCGAGGCTTCCAATTATTACTCAGCTCCCAGCTACTACACCGAGGCTCCAACTTATTACACCACCAAAGCGGCTGAATACTACACCGAGACGACCAAGTACTTCACCACCAAGGCTCCAGAGTATTACACCACAACTTATGCTGCCCCGAGCTACTATACCGAAGCCCCGAAGTATTACTCTGCCCCGAGCTACATCACCAAAGAGCCCGAGTACTACACCAAGGCTCCGGAGTACTACACGACTACGTATGCAGCACCAGGATACTACGCCGAGGCTCCCAAGTACTACCCCACCAAGTCACCAGAGTACTACCCGACTACGTATGCCCCAACTTACTACACCGATGCTCCCAAGTACTACTCTGCACTCAGCTACTACACCGAGGCTCCAGTTTACTACACCACAACCTTCGCTCCAGCTAGCTACTACACCGAAGCCACCAAGTACTACACCGAAAAGGCCGAATATTACACAACCACGTACGCTGCCCCAGTTTACTACACCGAGGAACTCAAGTATTACTCTGCTCCAAGCTACTACCAAACCGAGGCTCCTGTTTACTACACCAAGGTCCCTGAGTATTTCACTACAACCTACGCTGCCCCCAGCTACTACACTGAAGCTCCTAATTACTACACTACTAAGGCACCTGAGTATTACACCGCAACCTACGCTTCTCCAGTGTACTACAAGGAGGCTCCTAAATACTAGAACCGGAATTTCTGTTTTATTTGTTGGTGTTCAGATTTGTCGGTCATATATTTTAATAGTTACTAGTCACTGGGAATTGTTGATCTTTAATGGGAAATAAATTTTTTAATGCGGGTAATCATCTTGTACGACTTATCTTACCTATCTTACCACCTTCATTCCTTTTAACATTGCGAAGTGATCTGATTGTTTTGGAACTTTCCTATTTTCACATGTCCAGTTGCTGTGCAAAAGGACATATCCTGATGCTTGAACGAATTTCATATCAGGGTAAGTTGCGTAAATATTAGATCTGTTTCGGTAGCTAAGTTGGCGTAACAAAGATGTTCATGGAAGATATTGTGTTCGGTTTCTCATAGAAGTTTATTGAAGAATTTGGGAAATGATCAGTCACTTGACTCGCACTTGAATATAACTTATGTAAAACTTCAGGGTTGTAAGAAATATGCAGGTGTTAAACATATTTATAAGACACAGCAAACAGAAATTTTAAAAGGAATTGCTTTATTTTCCCACCTCCACCCACAATTCCACCACATTTTACAGTCACATACATACATACACTTAAGTTAACCCGTTGGCTGCCACGCCATACAACCCGTAGGTTGTTCTCTACTCTCTACGCGCCATGTCTGAAGGATCCATGACCAAGGTGGGACTTGCCATTACTGACAAGTCCGGGGTGACAGGGGAAGATGGAATGCACGCTATTAGGAGGCCTCTAGGAGGCCCGTGCTAAGGAGGTAGGGGGGAACAAAGGCGTGACAGTCAACGGGTTAACTAACACAAACGAAAACATTACCAACAACAAATGATGATCCTCGCTGACATTTTGGAGATACCGGCGAAGTTTTGGAGTCCATCTTCTCGACGTTTCCTCTGAACGACCTGAATAAAGAGAAAACAATCTTATTAAGTGACATGCCAATAAAAGTTAGATTATACAGATAGAAACAATAATCAGGTTTTTAAGCTCAAAGATTTAAAGATGCAATTTTATTAACTTAAAACCAAGCTTGCAATATTGAGAACTGTAAATAGAACAAAGCTCACTTGCTATTTTTTTTAAAAAATTCCGGAAGTAAACCGGAAGTAACCACAGCGCCTCAACCATTGAGCTGTCGTCAAATTAAACCACATATTCGTGATCTCCATGAAATTTGGGGTCGATTAGGTGTGGTTTAAACGAAATCCAAAATTTGGCCAAAATCGAGAATTTTCCTGAACTATAGTTCAGGAAAATTTTCAAAACCGGAAGTACGAAAACGTACAAAAAAATACATGAACTTTACTACAAATTTGTCGAGGATCACGAATTTGTGGTTCTTTTGTGCGTCAGATCAATATTTACTAAACTACTGACAGAAATGAGAAAACCGGAAGTAAAAAAAAAAACACATTTTTAAAAATCTAACAAGTGAGCTTTGTTGGGGGAGTAGTTATCGTTAGTTATCACTAAATATTTCAACAAAATAACTGCCAATAAATGTTTAAAAAGATGTGCAAAGTAACTGAAACTGACTGTTTTGACAGCTGACAATTATCAAAAAGCCATCTAGCGTTAGAAAAAAAGAAACGTCCAAGTAAAACTTCGTTTAAGCGTAAGAAGGGCCTGATTTTGGAAACTATTACACAGACAGAGTCTAACGCAACTAGACTATTGGTAGATAACCTACGAAGATAAGTCAATTGTTGGGTACCTGGGCATAATCCGTGGTGAGTGACTGCAGGTGTGTCACAGCAACTGAAGTGAACTAACTCGCCAGTGAAGCAGCAATGAAGCACTGAAGCAGTGAAGCTGGATGAGCGTACGTCTTGAAAATAAGGATGGAGCAGAACGTTGGTGGAAGTCCCTCTTCTGTCATGGACAAAATCCACCATTCAATTGCTCAAGGATGTCCGTGGGGATCTTGCCTGCTCTGTAAAAAAAAATGTGTTGCAATGAAAATATAAAAATTAAAAAAGCATATTAATCTTTACCTTTTCTAAGAAGCACACTGAAAGTTCATGATGAAAAAATGGTAAAAATGGAATTCACAGCAACCAACAGCATTACTCCATCATGTTGAGATAAATTTCCTGATGCTAAAGAAATTGTCATGAGGTATTGTAACTTAGCTTGGTGATAGGTGGTAAAAATTGATGCTTACCTTTATCATATGGGTGATGAATTTAGTAAAGCATTTGACTTTCATCAAGCAGATCCGGTACATGTGCATACACATTGCAGGTTATTCACTTCACATGCTTCATGTCTCTGAAACTGTGGGCATGGGACAAGGAAATTCTCTATGTTATTTACAAATTTACACAAATTTACCTATAAAAAATAAAACTCTACCTAGCTGGGTTGCCTTCTAAACAGAAGCAGAAACAGCCATTACAACAAACATGGTGTTGCAGGTTACACCACCAAAATTGTGAGATTCAGAAAAGTCCTATGCTTCATGAACAAGAATAACTATGTTACATGAAAATCAAAAAGTAAAGTATTTGAAATCACAGGAATATACGTATTAATTAGCTACAATTTGTTTCGCCTTTTCGACTCGTTTCATGATGTAACAACAACAAGGGCGACACCAGCGACATCTAGTAATGAGTTTTAAATCTTTTGATAGTTGCACAATTACTACTTGTTGTTCCTATGTCATGAAACGAGACGAAATGGGCGAAACAAAACAAATCGCTGCTAATTATACTTATATTCCTGTGATTTCAAATACCAAATGGAACTTCGTATCTTATGTAGGTTTATCTTGACCTAGTTTCCTTATTTTTCTATTATACCAACTTATTTCTTCAAATTTTAGATGCATACTTGCATAGCTACTGTCAGCTGCCAGTCATTCCAACAAGTTGACTTAGCGCTCAGTCACTTTCCATCTATTAGATCCTCATACTGCCCAAAGCCTAAAACTCCTGTTTGAAGCCCACATAGAGTGGAATACAAATGTAAGGAGATAAGGTATTTTCCCACTACTGCAACCACACCAACCACACTACGTCAAATGTGTTACTAAATTATATCCCAAATGATAAAGGTAAGCATCAATATAACTTTTCACCACGCTACTGCAATACTTCATGAAAATTTCTTTATCGTCAGGAAATTTATCCCACCTGAGGAGTAATACTGTTGGTTGCTGTGAATTCCATTTTTACCATTTTTTCATCGTGAACATTTCACTGTGCTTCTTAGAAAAGGTAAAGATTAATATGCTTTTTTAATTTTTATATTTTCATTGCAACACATTTTTTTTACAGAGCAGGCAAGATCCCCACGGACATCCTTGAGCAATTGAATGGTGGATTTTGTCCATGACAGAAGAGGGACTTCCACCAACGTTCTGCTCCATCCTTATTTTCAAGACGTACGCTCATCCAGCTTCACTGCTTCAGTGCTTCATTGCTGCTTCACTGGCGAGTTAGTTCACTTCAGTTGCTGTGACACACCTGCAGTCACTCACCACGGATTATGCCCAGGTACCCAACAATTGACTTATCTTCGTAGGTTATCTACCAATAGTCTAGTTGCGTTAGACTCTGTCTGTGTAATAGTTTCCAAAATCAGGCCCTTCTTACGCTTAAACGAAGTTTT
The DNA here is from genome assembly GCF_021134715.1 of Daphnia pulex. Lineage (NCBI taxonomy): Eukaryota > Metazoa > Arthropoda > Branchiopoda > Diplostraca > Daphniidae > Daphnia > Daphnia pulex. The sequence continues at coordinate 1,633,079 of NC_060025.1, read as the reverse complement.
ACTTGGACGTTTCTTTTTTTCTAACGCTAGATGGCTTTTTGATAATTGTCAGCTGTCAAAACAGTCAGTTTCAGTTACTTTGCACATCTTTTTAAACATTTATTGGCAGTTATTTTGTTGAAATATTTAGTGATAACTAACGATAACTACTCCCCCAACAAAGCTCACTTGTTAGATTTTTAAAAATGTGTTTTTTTTTTTTACTTCCGGTTTTCTCATTTCTGTCAGTAGTTTAGTAAATATTGATCTGACGCACAAAAGAACCACAAATTCGTGATCCTCGACAAATTTGTAGTAAAGTTCATGTATTTTTTTGTACGTTTTCGTACTTCCGGTTTTGAAAATTTTCCTGAACTATAGTTCAGGAAAATTCTCGATTTTGGCCAAATTTTGGATTTCGTTTAAACCACACCTAATCGACCCCAAATTTCATGGAGATCACGAATATGTGGTTTAATTTGACGACAGCTCAATGGTTGAGGCGCTGTGGTTACTTCCGGTTTACTTCCGGAATTTTTTAAAAAAAATAGCAAGTGAGCTTTGTTCTATTTACAGTTCTCAATATTGCAAGCTTGGTTTTAAGTTAATAAAATTGCATCTTTAAATCTTTGAGCTTAAAAACCTGATTATTGTTTCTATCTGTATAATCTAACTTTTATTGGCATGTCACTTAATAAGATTGTTTTCTCTTTATTCAGGTCGTTCAGAGGAAACGTCGAGAAGATGGACTCCAAAACTTCGCCGGTATCTCCAAAATGTCAGCGAGGATCATCATTTGTTGTTGGTAATGTTTTCGTTTGTGTTAGTTAACCCGTTGACTGTCACGCCTTTGTTCCCCCCTACCTCCTTAGCACGGGCCTCCTAGAGGCCTCCTAATAGCGTGCATTCCATCTTCCCCTGTCACCCCGGACTTGTCAGTAATGGCAAGTCCCACCTTGGTCATGGATCCTTCAGACATGGCGCGTAGAGAGTAGAGAACAACCTACGGGTTGTATGGCGTGGCAGCCAACGGGTTAACTTAAGTGTATGTATGTATGTGACTGTAAAATGTGGTGGAATTGTGGGTGGAGGTGGGAAAATAAAGCAATTCCTTTTAAAATTTCTGTTTGCTGTGTCTTATAAATATGTTTAACACCTGCATATTTCTTACAACCCTGAAGTTTTACATAAGTTATATTCAAGTGCGAGTCAAGTGACTGATCATTTCCCAAATTCTTCAATAAACTTCTATGAGAAACCGAACACAATATCTTCCATGAACATCTTTGTTACGCCAACTTAGCTACCGAAACAGATCTAATATTTACGCAACTTACCCTGATATGAAATTCGTTCAAGCATCAGGATATGTCCTTTTGCACAGCAACTGGACATGTGAAAATAGGAAAGTTCCAAAACAATCAGATCACTTCGCAATGTTAAAAGGAATGAAGGTGGTAAGATAGGTAAGATAAGTCGTACAAGATGATTACCCGCATTAAAAAATTTATTTCCCATTAAAGATCAACAATTCCCAGTGACTAGTAACTATTAAAATATATGACCGACAAATCTGAACACCAACAAATAAAACAGAAATTCCGGTTCTAGTATTTAGGAGCCTCCTTGTAGTACACTGGAGAAGCGTAGGTTGCGGTGTAATACTCAGGTGCCTTAGTAGTGTAGTAATTAGGAGCTTCAGTGTAGTAGCTGGGGGCAGCGTAGGTTGTAGTGAAATACTCAGGGACCTTGGTGTAGTAAACAGGAGCCTCGGTTTGGTAGTAGCTTGGAGCAGAGTAATACTTGAGTTCCTCGGTGTAGTAAACTGGGGCAGCGTACGTGGTTGTGTAATATTCGGCCTTTTCGGTGTAGTACTTGGTGGCTTCGGTGTAGTAGCTAGCTGGAGCGAAGGTTGTGGTGTAGTAAACTGGAGCCTCGGTGTAGTAGCTGAGTGCAGAGTAGTACTTGGGAGCATCGGTGTAGTAAGTTGGGGCATACGTAGTCGGGTAGTACTCTGGTGACTTGGTGGGGTAGTACTTGGGAGCCTCGGCGTAGTATCCTGGTGCTGCATACGTAGTCGTGTAGTACTCCGGAGCCTTGGTGTAGTACTCGGGCTCTTTGGTGATGTAGCTCGGGGCAGAGTAATACTTCGGGGCTTCGGTATAGTAGCTCGGGGCAGCATAAGTTGTGGTGTAATACTCTGGAGCCTTGGTGGTGAAGTACTTGGTCGTCTCGGTGTAGTATTCAGCCGCTTTGGTGGTGTAATAAGTTGGAGCCTCGGTGTAGTAGCTGGGAGCTGAGTAATAATTGGAAGCCTCGGTGTAATAGGCTGGGGCAACATACGTAGTCGTGTAGTACTCCGGTGCCTTGGTAGTGTAGTACTTGAGAGCCTCGGTGTAGTAAGCTGGAGCAACGTAGGTTGTGCTTTGGTACCCGCCATACCCAGGAGACATCGGTACACCAGTGGTCGACCCAGCCATCAACGACACGAAACCAAACAGCAGCACGACTCCATAGTTAACTAGACAGTACATAATAGAACACTATTATTCAACAATTACTGGCATATTAACACACAGAAAAAAATAGCAATTGATATAAAACTTCATGTAAAAATAAACAGAATATTTACCCATGATTACGAATTGATAATGTGATGAAGAAGGCAGTTGGTGACAAATAAAGCGCTGCAGTTGTTGCCGTGTCGGAGATGCTCACTCGACTGATTTCTATCGTCTCTTCTCTCTCCTTTTATAGGACTTTTTCTCACCCTGACCCCTCTCTTAAGCCTTGCGGCTTTTGTACCTGCTTGATAATGATGTTACACGTGTCGTTCTCACCCAACCTCTCCGCCGTCACATGGCACGTTTTACGAAATGATCTCCGTGACCTTCGAAAATGAAGGAAATGCAAACTGGCCTTTCCTTCTTTATTAGGTTGACGTTGCTGGGGATGGGTCTACAAAAACCAAAATCAAAATGAATACCAAATGGCTGAGCCTTGCGGGCTTGCGGCTTTTGTACCTGCTTGATAATGATGCAGCACGTCCAGTTCTCACCCAACCTCTACACCACCGCATTGACAGTTTTACGTAATGTTCCCCGCGACCTTCAACTGGTAACCAAAGTACACTCCATTGACCACAAAAACGAAATTAATAACCTTTGTGTTTCCAAATCTGTTTAAAAGAATAAAACGATTATTGGCTATGGTTAAAAAAAATATTCCCTATGATTGCTTAAGGACTTCGATATAATAGAGGATATGTATTCAAATCTCTTTTCAGCTCTTCTCCTCTTTCGTGTCCACCTTCTTTCGCCCATCACATTTATGTCGCTCCTCAGCAGTTGAAAGCACATCAACACGAACGAGCAGTAAAACTGGGCCAGAACCATGATTTACAATCGAGTTTCATTTCACTCTTTTACAACAATTTTGGTTATGGTGAGAAACAAGGTGAGGAATCATTTGTCACATTTGCGTACCAAGCCAAGATATAAAAAAGCAGTTGGCGTCTTTCGATATCACTCAAAACGAAATGTTATAAATGAATAAATTTGAGATCGCGACATTGGATCAGTCGACACTCATAACCCCACAGAACCTACAACTCTAGATGCTTATCAAAAGTTTAGGAAAGCAATAGGAAAGCGTTTTGGATGATAAAAATCATTGAGGAAGCGACGTCACTCTGATTGGTCACGTTATATACAGCTGACTGCTGACCCCACCTCACTAGCACCCAACCAACCCAACGCAAAAAACAACAACCTCGTTGAAGCCGACAAGGAACAAATTTAATAGCGAATGAAGTTTACGTTACACCTTAGTTTACACAAAATGAAAATTTCGACTGACAGAAGAAATGGGATTCCAATAAGTAGCTCGAAATTTCTCTATCTGATAAAGAAAACAAATTATGCGGTTTTTCAAAAACGTGATAGCTGTTTTACATCGCATGTGGGTTTTGCAACAAACAGATCGCTTAAATAATAATTGTACGGCCCAAAATTACATCGAAAGCTTCTTATTTAAACAATTACAACAAATCCCCTAAACCAACTTAAGGTAAATGTTTATTTACTGTTTTATTTTAAAAAGCCCTCAGCAGCTGTCTTCATCAGCAACCGGGCATTATTCGTGACTGTCTTGTCTGTACAACAAGGCCAGATCTTATAACAACTATTAGGTCGAATCAACTAGGATTGCAAAGAAGCCCAAGACAGTATATAAATGATTGAAGAATGTCGAAAATGCAAAACGTTTTTTTTACTACAAAAATGTAGCATATAGGGCTCGACCGGGAATTGAACCCGGGACCTCTCGCACCCGAAGCGAGAATCATACCCCTAGACCATCGAGCCGTACATCAACAGCAAGATTACGTCTTGTGGTACAGTTTGAAGTTCTTGTACCATACAAACACAGACAGGTGTTCTACCTACGATGTAATGATTGGCCCAAATTCTGGGGACAATACAGACATTAGGTCTATCGTTTTTTCCAGAGAGAAAGCAGAGGAAATCAAAAAGACGAAAATCTTAAATACTGGTGACAAGTATCTTGAAAGTTGAAGCCAGTAGGTAGACCTACGGACGATTGTGTTAAATTATCGTAAAAGTGGTTCGTTATTCCCCGACAGTAGAAGCTAATAATGTAAAATAGCAGAAAGGTCCCTGAATGATTGAAGAAAGGAAGCGTTAAAAAGTTTACGACGGTATCTCATGTGACGCTCAAACGATTAAGTTAAATGACCCGGCTATCGACAGCTGATTTCAATGTTTAGTTAAAACGTGATACAATAGAAATTTAAGAAATACAATTTGGGCTCGACCGGGATTTGAACCCGGGACCTCTCGCACCCTAAGCGAGAATCATACCCCTAGACCATCGAGCCGATACAAAGCCCCATTGAAAATAACTGTTAATCAAAATCACTGAAGAAGATTAAAAAGAATTTTAGATTAAGCAACGATATAAATATCTTGAATAAAATCCGAAGACTTGCAACTACTAATACGAAAATATTGAACATAAACGTAACAAAATGTAATTCCCACTGTTTGCTGTTTGCATATGTTCACTTGCAACTTTCCCTGAAAATAGTAGGCCAACTTTCCCTCGTCTATGCTTTCAGCTATAAACGACCTAAATTTACATGCATTGCTTCCTGACTTCTATGGTCTTAAAGGGATCTAACCGGTATCTCGGTAAAATTTGCCTCAAACAAAGTGCAAGAAGAAAAAATATGGCTTGATACGTCACTGCTTCTCCAGGGTGTAGAAATGGATTCGATTGATGCAAAACAAAAGTATTGAATGGAAAGCCACACCAATTCAATCATTGAAACGATGTGAACATAAACAGAAAGTGTACATACCAAGATGTTATTCGGAAATGGGTGGTACACCAGCATCAGCATCAGCCAGCATCAGATGTCCTATGAAATCTAACCATTTGGGCTGATAACACTTCTTGGGGCTGTGGTCAATCAAATAATCCATGGAGTCTTCAACAGCTCTGAGATGGGAGTATAACTGAGAGAAAAATATTGGCTTACTGATTGCACTATGAATGTCTCCCGCAATATTTGCAAATCCACACACATACATACGGTTAATAGAGCCTCGACGACATACTGCCGCTTCAAAAAGAAGTTTATAACGAACGATGTTTAACTACCAACTGTCTTACAATTCTGGACTGCTCCCCAAACACAAGTAGTGAAGCAACTGCCTGATCAAGATGCCAATTTCAATATCGTTGATAGCCATAATCTTTCTCGTTTGCGATTCCAAGAGTTTCGATTAGAACATAACAGTAAAGACAGGACCGCAACGTGACGCAGTTGTTGAAGAAAATGTGCCTAGTTTGCTGGAGATCTTCAAATCGTCGATAACGTAATGGCCTAATGGCTTCGTTTCCAATCAACTTCAGTTTTCACTTTTCAGCACATTCGAATCTAATTGTTTTACGCTTTGTTACCTTGATCTGTTTGATAAATCTGTTACTATTAGCGCCATCATAAGTAACTGAATCTTGAATCTCGACTGACGACAAAAGATGTGTAAACGGAAAAATCTATTGCGAACATTCTCCCTGTAACAACGAATGAGAAGCCATGACTAAACCCACACGTTTTGAACGGACCAGTCAACAAACAAATTTTAATAGAAACATTTGTACTTACACAAACCAAAACACCACTGCTACCAACGCTTACTCGCGTAACTGATTAATCAAAATCTCAAAAAGCTTGTGTACAATATTTAGTGTAGGTATTTAGTAAGTATCCTATGTTTTTTCTCGACTAATTCAGTGGCGGTTCTACTCAACCCAACTGTTCTCAAAGGACCACCGAGCCCGGCCACCCCAACGAGGCAATGGCGGCCATTTGTATTTTACATGTTGCCAAATTGATAGACTTTTGATCTAAATAATTTGAATTGACTTTGAAAACTGAAAAGTGATGTAGAAAAGAAAGTAACAATTAAAATGGTAATAATATAACATAAGAAACAGAAACCTGAAGAATCAAAGAATATTTTCAAATTATTCAGTGTTTATTAAGAAGTTTATTTGATGAACTGCAAACAAACAATAAATTGCACCTAATTAGTTTTCCATAAATACTAAATCCTTTTGTTTTGTCTTGATCTCTAAGTCTATATCTTATAAGGATACTTGACAGTAGATGAGATGAGTTTTGAGCAAATAAACGAGATAAACACAAAAAAGATGCACACATATAATTTAGAGATTTACACTATTCCACTGCTATCCCAGTTTTTGTTTGTATATGAATCCACAAATACTATATGTTTTGACTTGCGATATTCAACCAAAAAGATTTGATCAAATCAGCACCTTTCTCACCTACCATAATCTGCAATGAAATTCAAACTCATTAATAGTAAGCAATACTAAATTTGAATCGAATCAACAATTTATTTACCGCTGGAGCGTTGGTGTTGCCGGAAGGTACGTTGGGCATGATGGAACAATCGACGACTCGCAAATTGTGAACACCGTATACTCTGAGTTCAGGATCGACGACGGCCGTCGGGTCTCCGATTGGACCCATTTTGGCAGTTCCGGTCGGATGATAAATAGTGGCTGAATAATGGCGGATAAAACAAGCCCAGTATTCGTCTTCCCAAAGCGGTAAATGTTCACAGCCGGGGAAAGGTTGTGTCCAAAATTTGGAACCAAATTTTTTGAATGCGGCAGTCTCACCTAGTGCCAAACCAATTTTCACCCCTTCGATAAGGACCCGAACATCTTGATCATCGACTAAGTAATTGGGGAAAATCAGCGGCTTGTCGTAAGGATCAGCGGATGCCAGTCGGATGTACCCGACGGATTTCGGTCTCAGCAACATGGGGATAACGTACCACGTGTCATGATAGGCAATGGGAGCATAGTATCTATCCCAAACAAAATCCGTGACACCGTGAACTCGACGAATTTGAACTCCTCCGTCAGCGGCAGGTGTTCCAGACACGAAATGAAATTCGATATCCGGCCAGTCGTCGCTGTGATTGGCGTATTTGGTGTTGACCCAGGCCAGTCCCTCGACACCACCCGGAACCGTCAACGGGCCCGAATCGAACAAGGCGTAGCGTAAAATGCTGGGCAGGTTTTCGAAGCGACTCTGAACCATAGAAACGGGCTGTTCCAAGGTGAAAACCATGCCGGCAGCGGCAATGTGATCTTGCAGATTGTCTCCGACACGCAAGTTCGCGATGACGGGAATATTTAACTCTTTCAAATGTTCAGCAGGGCCAATTCCACTTAACATGAGAATTTGCGGGGTGTTTACGGAACCAGCAGATAAAACAATTTCTTTTGTAGCCTGGATGATGTAGATTTTCCCTTTGCGTTCGAATTTGACAGCGTAGGCTTGACGAGTTCCAGGATCAATCAGAATTTGCATGACGTGTGAATGCATTGCGATGTGAAGGTTTTCTCGCATTCGCGCGGGACGCAAAAACGCTTTGGCAGTAGAGCACCTCGATCCGCGCCGGATTGTTGCTTGGGCTAACATAAAACCCGTTTGGTAAGCTCCGTTACCATCACGATTTTCGTAACCTGACAAAGAAAAATGTTATTGAACAAGTATTCCCGTGGCCCTCAGTTTAATAAGGGAAATTAAACTTATCACTTTGAATAGTTCAAAAATAAATGTTGCGTACCCAATTCTATACCGCCTTCTATGAAAGCAGTTGCTAATGGAGTTTTATAAGGTGGTTCCTGTACAGTAAGATAACCGCCAACTCCGTGGTAGGGCGATTCGGCTAGATAAGGATTTCGATTATCTTCAGATTTAATGAAATAAGGCAGGACGTCATCGTATCCCCATCCGTAATTTCCCATTTGCTTCCAACTGTCGTAATCCCGCCGGTTACCACGTACGTAGAGCATGTAGTTGAGAACCGATGTTCCTCCTAGGACTTTTCCACGAGGCCAGGAACATCTTATGACACACAACACTTGAATTATAGCATCTACTTAAACAAACCTATTGTTTGACAGGTTAGGATATACCTGACAAACTGAAAATTTATGTAAAAGACAAAGGTATCTACTTTTTGTCGTTGAAACCAAGACAGGCAGTTGGTTGAGGTTCTGTCTTATACTGCCAGTCTATATCAGATAGCTGCAAATAGGCAGCCAAGACCGGCACATCTGATATTGTTGGTTCGTCACCACCAGCTTCCAAGAGTAAGATGTTCCAATTAGGTTGCTCACTCAGTCGATTAGCAACAACAGCTCCAGCTGAGCCTGATCCAATTACTATGAAATCGTAGAATTTGTGAATGACCTGTAAGACATAGGACAAATGAAGCAAGTAACATTTTAGGAGAAAATTAAATATACTGCAGAAAAAACTGAAAAAATCTACTCATTTCCGATAAAACACATGTTTCTTCTACATACCTTAACATCATAAGGTCGTCCTTCCGGATCTTTTTTGTCATATTGGTAGAAAGATATAGTTGCTACCAACAACGGTAGAAACCACAAACCAGCTGTAGTAGCTGCTGCTGTTGCGACTGGGGCTATCAAAGACATGTCTTCCTAAATCTGTTCAAATAAGGTAAGATTCATATCTAACATCCGACTACTTTGACGACTCTGACACATTTGTTGTATGTTGTTGTCTATCAAGAACTAAAGGGGTGTTACTAAACACTTGATGACGTTATTTCCTTAGACTCCATGCGGAACATTTTACAACTAAAATTTAAAAATCAAATTTTCAACAAACCAAAAATAGAGATTAAAGACTCACTGTTAAAGCAAATAACTGTGCAAGAGAAATTTTCTGCATGCAGCATCCAGAGAAAAATCTAACACGACCAGAAGATAAGATTGAACAAAAGACACTGAACTAAAGTCCTGAACTCTAGGGTTGGTTGTCAAAAAAAATTCAACGATTGAAAAGGGAGACATCTATATAGTTGTTGATAATCGCTAATTAACGTAATTACCAACCAGTTTGGGCAATTGGGGATTACCCAAAAAGTCAGCCTTGAACTCGCTAATCCCACACATTGGGCAGCAATCTCTTCCAGTGAAATTGATCGATATTTGACAGCATCGTCCTGCGCTGATCGTTTCTCAATTAATACCTCAATTACGTCATCTCATTTCTTTGATTGATTAAACGATTATTTAAAAATCATTAAATTGAGTTTTCCTTTTTACTGCCACTTGCATCGACTACTCCTATTTAACCGGCTTCTTTGAATGATGAGTTTGATTCCTTTTAAAATAATTCCCGTTGAGAAATCATTCTGAGCTTTAAATCAACGGGTGTGAAAAATGAAGGCATGAAGCAATAGGCTTGCATGTACTCAATTTCAAAATAATGGCGACGCTTATTCACACATAATCTGTTTAATTGTTAATTTCAAACAGAACGGTTATTAAGCTGAAACAAGAAACACAGTTCTACCACACGCGACTGTAACCTGCTTCCTCTTTGGTCAACATTAACAAACCAGTCTCTTCATCTAACGACACTGATGTAGCAGTGGTGAACTGAATAATTGCTCGCAAAAGTGCAGAGTCCATGGAATCAGGTGACCAGTCCGTAGCTCCGGGATGCGAAACACGATGGCAGAGATAGTTTTCCCAACACAACCGAAGAGACTGAGTTTTTTCCAACGCCAAACTATCCCACTTGAATCGGAAACCATTGCTGTTAATTTTGCCATTTTTCTTTCCTAAAAGTTGCTCACCTCCAAAGAACAGAACGGCTAACGGGGGAACTACAGAACAATCATGAAGATAAACGGAGGTACTTTTAACTTTGTCGTAATAGCACAACCAAGTCGATTTAGCGAAATCGGTGTTGTAATTGATCGATCGGGGATGAATAAGGACCGGGCCATCCTCTGTTGTCATCACTTTAAAAGCGGAAGTAGGACTTTTTGAAGAATTGCGTTTGGGCAAGTTACGACTATGGACTGCTACGTTTGCCACATTGGGGAAAAGGCCGGCGCAAAGTACAGCAAGAACAAGACAATCGTTTTTAGAGTTTACGTTAGCAGCAGGATCACTAAGGGAGACACTGGTCACAAACTGGCGTTCGTGTAAATCACGACAAAACTGATCCATCATGTTTGAAAGCATTGACATGGTGCTAGTGCTTAGAAAGTTCTCGATGCAGTACGCCTTGGCAGCGGCATAACCTTCGTTCTGAGCTGCTCGAAATTGACGCATCACTTTAGCAATTAACAGGTGATCGGAGAATAATTTGTCGCCTAGAACCTTCTTTCTCTTTCGGTAATTTTCTTCTTGATGCAAAGGCACCACAAACGGATCTTTAAAATTCAACGCAGCGGCGATCGACAGTATGGGCTCAAGGCATCCGAAAATGGCTCCAAGTAATATTAGTTTGCCGGTGCGGGGATCGGTGGGCAGCTGAGCAAGATGAAAACCTAATGGAGTAAGACACTCGGCGTCATCTAGGGCCCCAAGTTCGTGAAGAAGTTCAAGACTGATTTTAACAGTGCAGTCGTCAGGCGGTTCGGGTACTTTGCGAAGGAAATCTTCCACCCGACCAAGTTTGAGGATTTTTACTCGTAGTATGAGCTCTTCTAACCGCGTCCTCTTGATTTCTGGTATAGGATGAGGAGGGAAAGTCGACTCACGTCCACGGCTGTATAGTTTATAGCAAATTCCCGGTTTAGTTCGACCAGCGCGCCCTTTGCGTTGGGAACCGTTAGCCAAAGTAATCCATTCGGAATTGAGCGTATTCAATTTCGTTTGCGGATCAAAATTTGGTAGTTTAGCTTTTCCGCAATCGATAACATACACCTGAATGCAAACAAATAACGATGAATGCAAAACGATCATATTTTTACAAGAAAATAATAAAGTAATCTACTCACGACATCGTCGATTGTAAGGCTTGTTTCGGCAATATTGGTGGATAGAATTAATTTTCTAACTCCACGGGGTGGTTTATCGAAGACCAGGCGCTGGTTAAAGGTAGGCAACATGGAGTGCAGGGTAAAGATCAAGAACTTTCTGCTGGAGAATTGTCGGTCGTTAAGCAACAGTTTGTTCAAACTTTTTATCTGCTCCCAGCCTATATTTCGATTTCAATTTAATTAATTCAGATAAATATTTTTATTAGACATTTAACTGAAATTACCAGGGAAAAAGATCAGGATCGCTCCGTCAGCTTCCCGCGCACAAATATGTTTGAGCAGTGCCATGATCAATATTTCAGGAGCCTCTTCAGATTCGCGCTTCCGTAATGATTTAAACACGTGGAGCGGGTAGCTGTGTTTGGCCTCCATTTCTTCTATCAATGGGATCATAAGTTGGTTGTATTCAAGGTCCAATTGATTTGATTGAGCATCCGATCCGCTTTTGCTGCGAGTAGAACGAAATCGATAGTCTAATTCGCTGAGAATATCTTCCAAGTAAAAAACTTGCACTGGGAAATTCCTTCCGGAAATATTGAGCACTGGACAATTATTAAAGTACGTTGACAAAAGGTCCGAATTAATGGTGGCACTCATAAGAATCACACGTAGTTTGGGGCGCTTGGGAAGTAGATCGCGTACGATGGTCAGAATGAAGTCGGTCAATAAGTCTCTTTCATGGACTTCATCTAGTAAGATGTGGGAGTAGTTTTCTAACAATGGATCGGATATCAGAAGCTGGACTAAAATTCCGGTCGTGCAGAATAGAATGGATCCTCTTTCTCGAGGGTAAAGGCGTTCCAGACGTATCTGGTATCCAACGGAGCTTGTTGAATCGCCACAGGTTTCATTGCGTTCTTCAGCAACTCGACGAGCAACAGATATTGCTGCCAATCGCCTCGGCTGAGTACATATAGCGTGAAAAGTTGATCCACTTCCTGATTCAATGGCCTCGTCTAGCAGAAATTGTCCAATCTGAGTGGTCTTTCCACACCCAGTTTCACCACAGATAACTACAACTTGATTGTCTCTCACAGTGTTCAGAACATCTTCTTTTCGGCTCCAAGCAGGTAGTGTTACTCTTGTTGCCAACATCTGTTGAAATTCTTCATTTGAGTCTTTTAACAAGAATTCTTCCAACAGCTTTTTATCCAGATTAGGGATACTGGCAAGGACACTATTAATCTTATTTTTGTTTTCACTCGCAGTAGAAACTTCATTCCCTTGCAGAATTTCCAGGAATTTTCTTTTAAATGAACTGTCGTTTAATGATTCATATTTAATTCTCCAATCTGCATCACTCCTGACATCTGTGACTGGTACACAGTTTTCGAAGAATCCTTCAAACTTTTGATTTGCTGGCTGGGACACTTCAATCATTGATTTCTTATTTTCCTTTTGGTTAGTTTTTGTTTTGGCAGCATCCCACAAACCTTTGGCTTTTCCATCAAGCTGTTTCTTAGGTTTTTCTTCTTTTTTCTTCCTGACATTCTGTCTTATGATTTTCAAGTTTCCTAGTGTGCTCTCTCTCCCACTTTCTTTTGGCAATGATCTTCTTCCCAGATGATCAGAAGAAGCCACTGGACTAATGTCTTTTTCTGCAATATGTTTCATCTCCATTTCCTATTTTAATTCAAATTGAATGATCAATTATCCTTAAATTTAAAGCACCAGTAAGCAAATTTTAAGGAAAACTTACAAAGGGTTACAAGTTTGTCACATATTAGCTGTTAATATGATTTGTTTATCTTCAGATTCCTCAAATATCAAGAAGAGAAATGAATAGGTGTAAACATAGCAGAGGATAGCAGACAACAGTAAACGCACGTCACGTGACCGTATTTTTGTTCCCATGACAACAATTTTAAAATTGCTTTGCCAAATGTAAATGTAAATGTTAAAAAAAAACTCAATAATTCATATGAAATTGAGATTAAATATAATTTTAATTAAGAAAACTGAGCAATAGACAAAAAAAAATGCACAATGCAAATAGTAGAAATGAAATTGGGAAAGAATGTTTTTAGCGGGGTAAATTTGAATACAAAGGCAAGTTTCGAATTAGACGTGCAATAAATTCTATATATTAAATAAAGGAACTGATGTATAATAAAGGAACGAATTTTACCGTGAACTCAGATTACAGTGTTTAGGATTATTTCAGAAAAACACAACATTTACACTAATGACTTTTAGTTATCTAAACGTTCCTTGTTTCAGAATTAGTTTTGGGTGGTGGAGTGACGAGCATTTGTGGTGGAACTGGGCTGTAATGTAAATCCCGGCCTTTTTGTAACAACGTCTTTCTTTTTCTGTTACCCACACATCTATGAACAGTTAAGGTATAGTATGACAGCTCACACAAGAATGGGGACTCGGAAGTGACACCCATTAAATTCGAGTACTCGATGGCCATCGAATTCAATGCGGCCGCACACACTTTTACTTGAGTTAGCACTTGATTTTTTAAATGTCCAAACAAATGCTCGATGGTTTTTCCCAGACGTAGTAAAAGATCTACGCGTTGATGAAATTTCAAATGTAAATCACGAAGCTGCATATCTCCGGAAGCGAAAGAATCCTGGGCGTCCTCAGTAGTGGGCCTCAGTTCCTCAAGGAGGCCAATAACGTGATGGACGCTATTGTAGCATGCATTCGTAACGGAACATCCATTATTAGTAAGGCTGGGATTGGGCGATGTATGCTCTGGTAGCTGTTCAATTTTAAGACGAATTTCTTCGGCTAGAACGATGATGGACTCGTGCACTTTCTTGTGAGCTGAAGTGAAGCCGGTTAAAGCAGTAGCGGGCGACAAAAAATCCAAATAAGTAGCTTCAGTGCAAAATACCACAGATAGTTCGCAGTACACGACAAGAATGCTATTGAAAGCATTTTTTGAAAGAGGTATCCATTCCATAAAAAGACCAGAAGAGTCTAATGCGACGCCCTAAAACAGTCAATAATAATGAAACAATAAGTTAGAACCGATTAGGAATAATGGCGAATAATTTACAAGCTTACCTGTATCACAAATTCTAGCGCGTTTTGCAGTCTCTTTCTGGATTCACTGGTAGTTTTTAACCAACCGTTTCGCAAACTCGAAATAACTTCTCTCTTAGTGAACATAAAATCCACTAATCCTTCGAAAATGGATAGGAGAGATTTCGAGTTCACAGTGAGTCCAATGGCAAAAGTCGCACTGCGATCAGGGTGATCCAAAAAGGACTGAATGGAAGAGGCCATGCCACAAAAAGTCGAAATCAAGCATTCGGAAACAGAAAGCTCTTGAATTAATTTCCAACATGCAGCGCCCACTTCCGCGTTGGAATCAGTTTGTGATGGAGGAAACAAAGATGAGCGCCTTGGAGATTTGGGGCTGAATTTTCTCCCATCAGGTGAAATTATACTGCTGTCATTAAGAGTTCTCAACAAATCTTGGAGTTTGGCTCGAGTTCTTGGGGCGAAAAACGACGAAGCATCATTTTCCTGGTACCAGACGTCACCAGTGTCAAAAATCGCTTCGGTTGGAAAATTATTCGATTCTTCCGCCGCTACTCGCAGTGTGTTCAAACGTTGTCTCATTTGATCGAAGTCCCAATACATTACGAGCCCTTTGTTTTGATCTTGAACGCAGACGGCAGAATTTAAGTCTTCGTTAATGGCTTCTTTGCGGGAAAAAATATAAGGTTGCTGAAACCGTCGACAAATGGCATTGGCTTCGTTTAACATCGACTGGATAACGAATGCAGACTCTTTCTACAGTACAAAATAAAATTAGAAAAACAAAAATCAATATTTCGTGATAAATGTAATACTTGAAAGTTGTTTGGAGGCTGTTCTAACTGTCTTTGTGTGTCTTGAAGCAGCAACTCAATCTCTTCCCAATTATTCGACTGTGTTACGGATGGGAGAGGAGGAGAACTAATTTTCTGCCACGCTTGTAAACCTTGAGTGATGGATGCAATCTCGTTTTCGTAGAAATGTCGACGGGCTAAAATTTCGGAAGTTGCTTCTTGTCGAAATGTTTTAATTTCCGATAGCATCTGTTGACGTGCCTCTTCTTGAGCCTCCTTTATCGCGACTTCTAAAGTCTTTTCTTGGACTTCTCGAAGTTCGTGATACGAAGTTTCAAAGTCCACAACCTTATGGCGAAAAACAATTTTACGTAAAGTAATAGCCTAATAGGCCAAACAAAATTTGAAATAATTAAGTTACCTCATTTTCCACGTTGTTCTCATTAAATTGAGAATCTCTAGGATTATGCAAATGGAAGAAATGGCTTCCACCAATTACAACCCGATCTCCGTGTCTTAGTAGGATTTCGGATTGGCCAACAAGCTGTCCGTTCACATAAGTCTCGGCGTTCGCAAAGATCTTCAAGTCGGTAGAATACTCGATGCAGCAGTGGTTGTTTTCAATGGTCATCCCAGTCAGTTGAATAGAAGGGGATTCGTTTGAGCAAACCATAGGACCAACCCAATTTTGTCCTGGGCATAACGGGAAAAACATGGTTTGGGACAACAAAGGATCCTACATTTTGGACAGATTATCAAATTGTTATTACCAACGCACGCAAATGGTACGTAAGGTTAAATGTGTGTACCTGGTTAACGTTAACTAAATAGGGCTGCTGAGGATCAGACACAGTTGAAAGGCCAAGATTTGCTAGAGCTTCCTCTGCTTCAGCTCGCCTCAATTCTGCCTGGGCCACTTTTTCTTTCCAAGCAGAATCTTTTTTACTTTCAACCTCTGTCAAAAGAGTCTTGAGATAGCGGGCTTCATTTTCAAGCTCTCTAACACGTGAAGGAGATTGGTCCATGTTGTGGGTCGCTACAATTGATGACCTAACCGATGAATCATCATTCAGACAAGGTTTGGGATCCTCGCAGATCCTTGCAGTATTGACGATTTTACTAGCCTGTTAAAAAAAAATGAGATACTGCGCTAAAGATAAATTAAACTTCCGACTTGTACCAAGCATGAATATCGCAAAGTGGACAGCGTTGATTCAACATGAGCAGCCCTTGGACTGACGGTTGCCAGCATCGCAGTTTTGGAATTGCCACCCAAACTTTCCTTCAACAACCACGTCAAGACTGACTCTCTACGTGATTCAATTAGAATTAATTTGAAAAATCCAAAGAATAAACTACGATGAAAACATTTACCTGTAAGGCGCAAAGTTTTTCTCAGCTAAAGCAGTGATGACTTTCCCAAGCGTGAATAAGGAAAGATTGATAGCTAGACTTTCTTCACGTCTAACACCAGTTGATGAAGTGGAAGCAAGTCTTTCACTACCAGCCAAATCGATGAAATTTATACGACTGTGCTTATCAACTACGTGCGGTCGCCCGTCGATTATTTCTTGGAAACCTACAGATTTTAAATAAAATTGGTACGCATTAAATAAAAACAGGTTTAAACATAAAATTCTATTGAAAAGAGCTTACGTTGCCACAGAAAAATAGTGAAGATGACGTGAGAACGGGAGCTGCGCTTGTTTTGAGAAGTGGACGCTACAACTCGTTTTCGATTGCCAACAGCGAGCCAACGTTGCACTTCTTCAAGCGATGTAACCAGACACTTGGTAAGATTGACCACGTAAGGACCCTGTATATTGAACGAATGAAAATATAAAATTGAAAATAAGGGCAACGTTATTTCGTCCTTACGTTTTTTGGATGTTCTCGAACAGACAAGTTTCCTCCTGTTGAGCACAAAAGATCCTGGATTTGCTCCTTGTAGATTTCAAAATAACTGATCTGAATCTCGATGGAGAGACTCACAGAAGTTTCGGCATAGTTTTTGGCCAGATCTTCGACGTGGATAAAAAAGTCTTGGCAAAAACGAGGGATAATGCCGGACGCATCGGCAAGTTCACTTTTGCTACCAATTTTCCCCATCATACTGTAGCTCTTGCCAGAACCTGTTTGCCCATAGGCAAACAAACAAGTGTTGAATCCTTGGAAAGCTTGTGATAGTAATGGTTTAGCCAAGTATTCGTAAACTTCTCTTTGTTGCTGATGTTTGTTCTGGGCAACAGCTGAGATAGAATCAGATGAGAAACATTGATCACATGTGAAAAAATGAGTTTCTCCTATGCTTGTTAAAAGTTTTATGTTGTTTCCATCAACAACGATGACAGGTTCTTCTTTTTCAGCCTCTTCTTTTGTGCTTTTGGGTCGAAGTCTCACAGCAACTTTTATACAACTGTTGAAACTTGGCTGCACTTTCGTCTTCTTTTTTCTTTCCTTACTTGGATCAATCTTTGATGCTCCTGCTGAAGCAACTTTCTGTTTAGTCCCAGTCAACTTTGGCTTTGATGATGTTGGTAACTTATTGAGGCTGGTTGACTTGGGACTTTTGGACCTTGATGCAGAATTTAACATTTTGATATTCTGCAAACAATTAAAAATCGATGTTTGAGTTCAGTTGAATTCAGAAATAATACAAATAATAATAGTGTACTTATTAGTTGATGTCGGAAGTTCGGAACTACGTCGAAATACGAAATGATATCATTGGCGTCTTCATAATGCAGCAATACTTTCCTTGCAGCACAGCACAATTATTTCTCAAACCTCCTGTGTCTCAATCACAACATTCCACAATACAAAGTCCAGTAACGACAGGCTACGGAAAATTCAAAAAGACTGATAACAAGCGCCCCACTACATGTAAACAGACTGGTTCACTTACAGGGTTGTCTATTCTTGAAATTGTGATGGCAGAAAGTGTAAATCGAGGAACCGGACTTCCGGAGGAACAATGAACAAATGAAAAATAAAATGCGGGAAGGATTACAGAAAACTCGTTGAATTAAAAGAAAATGTACTTAGGTTCTCAAATTATAATTCATCAAAAATACATGATAATACTGTCCTAATCAGACTCCGTTGAATGAATTGCACGACAAAATTGTTCCTAACTTAATTGTTATTCAATAATAAGTAAAATTAGCTTGAATCATGTGCCCACCAAGCAGCCCACCATAAAAGAAGCTCATAAGCAGTTATTTTAAAATGAGCTACGTAGTGAGACATGACAACGTGCAATTTAGAAAGAAAGGTGCTGCACTGGGAATACTCTTTGAGGTAATGGGCGTTAGCACATGATCTCGACATAGTAACAAAACTGGTTATGTTATCTCTGACGCCAAGGGTACTATTTAGTCCCCTTAGTAAATCATTTGTCTTGAAAACCAGCAGCATCTCACGAGGGACTCGATGAAGCACCTCTATAATCTCAGCCTGAAATCATTAAAAATAAGATATAACATTAATTTACTGCAAATAAATAAATGAATAACCCACCACATATTTGGACGCATCATCTTTGATTTCTTTTTCCTCTTCTGAGGTTTTCTTTCTCTGATCTATTCCACCAAGGATCGCATTCCACGAACGGCCAGAAACCATGCACGCAAAGATACCGTGCAATTCTTTAACGCCAAGTTTCTCTGATACCTCTTCAATTTCGTGAACGTTTGAACGTATAATCGACATCCAGAGCTTAGCATAATTTTCTCTAAACTCTGTAGGTAATTGCTGAATAAAAAATAAAACAATTTTAAAGGAACCGAAAATAAGTATCAGGAAGAAACCAGAAGAACTCACTGCATAAAGGCCGTGATCAAGCAAATGAATAAGAAGTTTTCCTTGTTTAAGTTCGATTTTTAAATTTCCTAAAAATAAAGTTTGAATATGTTAATAGACGTGAAATTCCTTAACATTTGAATTTATTAAAATGAACTGACCTGGATGAGGATCGCAATGGACATATCCGTGGAGGAAAATCATATCGGAATATAATTTCGTGATTTTTTGTGAAATTTCTTTTTTAAATGGTTCAAATTCTGTTTTCTTCTCTTGTCCTAGCACGCCGATTTCAAAACCTTCACAATATTC
The DNA here is from genome assembly GCF_021134715.1 of Daphnia pulex. Classification (NCBI taxonomy): domain Eukaryota; kingdom Metazoa; phylum Arthropoda; class Branchiopoda; order Diplostraca; family Daphniidae; genus Daphnia; species Daphnia pulex. Next base: position 1,613,749 of record NC_060025.1, on the reverse strand, counting down.
CATGGTCAAAACTCTAGAAGTAGAAAGATCCCAATAGACTTTCGGTATCTGTATAATAATTTGGTCAGAGAACACAGCTAAAATTTAAATTATGAATGATAGTACATGGAGCCAAGGTAAGTGTTTCATCAGCCCTGCAGTTTTTTCAGCATTTTCTCCCTCCATTACAAAATTCAATTCACAAGGCAAATTTATTTTAGTTTCCTTAACAAGCCATTCAAGTTTTAAATCAGGGAAGACCCAGGATGCTAAGTTTACCAATATCTGTGAAAAAAAAAAGGAATGAGAAACAATAAATTAAGAAGTGATATGGTATCATTTAATACCTCCATAGATTTCATGTCAATTGTAGAATAAGCTTTGACTAAAGGATGCTGTACTTTGACAGCTACCACTGTTCCATCATTTAACTCAGCTTTATGGACTTGAGCAAGTGAGGCTGTACCTATTGGAGTTTTTTCAATAGTTCGGAAGACTGTTGAGGGCTAGGCAAGAATATAGAATTTAGTAAAGAGTATAATAGCTAGCTCAAATTCAGCAGTCAAAGCAGTACACACCTCACACTTAAGGTCCTCTTTAATGACATTTAACACATCTTCAAAAGAAGATTGAGGTGCTTGGCTGTGAAGGACTTTCATTGTACTAACATATTCAAAGGGAAGCAAATAATCGAGAGCCCCAAGATGCTGACCTACTTTGATGAATGCTCCTCCATTTGTCTCACACAATTTAAGCAAACGCTGTGCTGATCTTAAATGAACCTGAAGGTAAAGAATAACAAATTCTTACATAAAATTCTTATAAATAGATACCAGTAGTATTAATTTAAATAAATTTGTGGGTGCATTACTGAATTTACATACCTCACTTCTTGCTTTAGCATATTCTGCAGAGGCCAAATCAATTGTTTTGGAATACAGTGATCGGTTATAATCCACCATAATTCCTCCCACCTTTGAATTAAATTTAAGAGTTGAATGAGATGGGAAAACTAAATATTATCTTGGTTCTTACTGCGACAGCGGTTCTTCCAAAACGTAAAGCACCGATATAACCATCACGAATCTCTTTGCCATAATAGGCACCTATTGATACACTCACTAAAGCAACTCCAACTTTAATAATCCGTTTTCTTTGCATTTTTAAATAAATAAAAATTATATAATATATACTGTTTTCATCTCTTAAATTGCATTACACCTGTGATTACACTATCAGTTACTGAGAGCAAAGGCAGATGTTTTGATGAACAAATTCGTCTGCTGAAAGTGTAGTTGATGTTGTAGCTCGCTAGGTGTCTATTTAAAAATCCGCATAGATTTAACCTTTAACAAAATCATGAACAAAATATAAAACTAAAAACGTAAAAAGGTAGCACTCAACTAGAATCCCTGAGGAAAGAACCCATTAGATAGCAATATGAATTATATTGAATAAAAAAAAAATATACTATCCCAAGGCTAATATAGATTCAACAATGAAGCCCACCACAAAAAGATCTCGTAAGTAGTAATTTTAAAGTAAGCGACGTAATGAGACATGACGACGCGCAATTTGTGCGGAAGAGACTTGCACTTCTGGTATTCTTTGATGAAGTTGGCATTAGCACAGGATCTTGACATAGTTGCAAAGCTGTTGATGTTGTCGTTGACGCCAAGAGTACTATTTAGACCCCGGAGCAAGTCGTTGGTCTTGAGAATAAAAAGCATTTCGCTAGGCACTTGGTGAAGCACTTCCATAATTTCATTCTGAAAATCGGTAAAATGAAATGAGCAAAATAAAATAAATTATGAATTTTTCGCGACAGACAAAATTTATCAGTCACCAAATATACAGAGGCATCAACTTTAATTTGCTTTTCTTCTTCGCTTGTTTTCGTTTTTTTAACTTTTCCTCCCAAAACTGAGGTCATGGAACGACCCGCAACCATGCATGCAAAATAGGAATACAATTCTTTAACGCCTAGCTTCTCCGAATGTTCTTGCATTTCTTGGACATTTGCATGAATAATCGACATCCAAAACTTGGCATAATTCTCCCTGAACTCACACGGCAATTGCTGATAAAAAAAGAATAAAACATCAGTTAATTATAACACATGTTATTATAACCATAAATACTAACTGCGTAAAGTCCATGATCCAGTAAATGAATTACAATCTGTTTTTTATCGGTTAGTTCGATCTTCAAGTTTCCTGTTTATAAAGTTCAATTAATACATATATTGTGGAAAATCAGAGTAATTTAAACTGACCATGATGTGGATCACAATGAACATACCCGTGAAGGAAAATCATATCCGAATACATTTGCGTGATTTTCTGGGAAATTTGTTTTTTAAAGGGTTCAAATTCCGCTCGTTTCCCTTGTCCCAAAGCAGCGATTTCGTAACCCCCACAATATTCCATGGTTAAAACTCTTGATGTAGAATAATCCCAAAATACTTTTGGTATCTATCATATAAAATCATAAGCTATTATTTGCACTAGCTTTCGATTACGAGACTTTATAAATTAGATCGTTAATTACATTGAGCCACGGTAGGTGCTTCATCAGTGCTGCAGTTTTTTCGGAATTTTTCCCTTCCAGCAGGAAATTTAATTCAAAAGGTAGAGTTTTCTTAGTTTCCCTAACTAGCCAATCAAGTTTCAAATCGGGGAAGACCCAAGACGAAAAATTCAACAAGATCTGCAATTATATTTTATGCAACAGTGAATCAATGAAATGAGATAAGACATTAATTCATTTCATACCTCCATAGATTTAATATCAATTGTGGAACAACTTTTGACTAAGGGATGCTGCACTTTAACAGCCACCACTGTTCCGTCATTCAACTCAGCTTTATGGACCTGAGCAAGTGAAGCTGTACCAAGCGGAATTTTCTCAATGGTTCGGAAAACTGATGTGGGCTGGATAAAAATATTAACCTGATTGAAATTTCTCTGACAAGGTGCATAGAATGGAACCTACCTCACATTTAAGGTCCTCTTTTATCACTTTTAAAACTTCTTCATAAGTAGATTGAGGTGCTTGATTGTGAAGGACCTTCATTGTGCTGACATATTCAGCAGGAATCAAATAATCAAGAGCCCCAAGATGCTGGCCTACTTTGATGAATGCTCCTCCTTGTTCCTCACATAATTTGAGCAACCGTTGTGCTGACCTGAGATGAACCTAGTGAATGAATAAATGCATTAATTAGTTTTAGTTGCTTGTTACATAAGTAATGTCGGGTTTTTTTCCTCACATACATCACTTCTGATTTTTGGATATTCTTTAGAGGAGACATCTATTGTTTTTGAATAGATTGTCCTTTTGTAATCTATCAGTATTTTAGCCACCTTTAACAAAAAAAAAAAAAAATTAAATTATTAACTAAATTGGAGATAAATGACAAATTGCTTACCGTTGTGGCTGTTTTGGCAAATCGAAAAACACCAGTTGAGCAATCTTGGATCTCCCTGTGGTAAAAGGCACCCAGCGAAGCACCTGTTAAAGCTACTCCTGTATTCAAAATTCTTTTCTTTTGCATCATGGTTAACCTTGCATCATCAGACAGCAATTTGCAACTTTAAGTTAGTAAGCTTCAAACATTGATCTTGGGTAGATGGTTGTGTTACTGTTGTCAATTCTCAGTGTGCCCTCACAAGAAATTTGATATCCAACACCTAGTGCCTACGAAACAAGTTATCCAATCAACTTTTTCAGCCTCCAGGCAACTAGCAAACCACTTTTGCTGCTTTCTATGGCCCACAAAACCAGACGTCCATTTCCTTGTGTGTTGCATGTTTTCTACTGGATTCGATCGTTGGTGAAGCCGTCCAACTTGTTTTGGTGTTTAGAAATTCGAAGTGAAAGTGGGATGAAGACTTAAAGAATCAATTCAATTTCTAAAATATCTCAGAAGTAGTCTGCTTGAAACTTATTTAAATGACCACAAATTCACTAGATGGCGTTGCAAAACAAAGCAGACGAATTCCAGAATCCCCCGAGGAAAATTTTCACTCAATCTCATATCTCCGACTTGGGTATTCGATCAAACTTAGCGCGAAAATCTGCGCTAATTATCGGAGAAATTTCAGGCCGAGTACATCAGCAAATATCCCAGAGGTATGTCGAAAATTTTTTTTCCTATACATTTCTCCCAGACTTGTATTATGACTTGTAATATGCCGCAACCCCAACCCCTTTACTAGCCGGGGTTCATTGTGTAAGTCACCATCTTCACTATTTCAACCGAAATATCAATATTTGTTCAAAGAAATTCTTTTCTTTCATTGCATTGTCTAAAGTGCTCGATTTTTACTCTAGCTATTATGTTAGTGATGTAATGAAAGGAAGTAATAAGTCGTAGATTGTCCCGGGATCTCAGCAAGTCACGCCGTTTTTTTTGTCCCGATAAAAACGACATTTTTTTTTTGCTCATTGTGTCTGCACGTCATCCTATTGCGTATGCTCATTTCCCTTCATTTTTGTTCCCCCCTCCGGTTTGATCGAATCGATCGAAGCACGACACAAGAGATAAAACACACGCCGTGCAATATAATCCACGTTTTTCTTTATCCGACAGGTGCTGCTATAGAGAAACCCCGAGAATACCAACAACAAATGGAAGGATTGGAATAATCGATCCATTGAAAAAGAAAATACAAAACCAGAACGCGAATCAATTCCGGAAAGATGCGGGTCCTTTGGATTATCGTCAATCGATAAATCGACATCTATAGACCGTGATTCGTGACGTCCTTGTATCTCTTCCAAGACCGCCAAGGTGATTGCTATTAATGACCCGTGCATTTATTATTCACGATTCACATTTCTATTCCGGGGCTTCCGTATTATTATTATTAGAAATTCGATTTGGTTCGTACCTAAAGACCAGGGAAATCTAAAAATGGCCCAACGATTTCGTCACACCGAGATGATGGAACTGGAATCGCCCACCGAGTCGGAGTCCAGGTTAACGGCGGAAGAGGCTCCGCCGTCGTCCAATTCCGGCGGAATAAAGCGACTCGGCAGCATTCCCCACCTGGGAATCATCATGGCCATTGCGTCGAGTTTCTTCTTCTCGCTGAGCTCGCTGATCGTGAAACTGGTTCCGGATGTTCATCCGGTGGCATTGGCCACTTATCGCTTCGCCGGAATTCTCCTGCCGAGCATCCCCATCGTTATCCGGCGATCGGAGGACCCTTTCCCCAAAGGCAAACGGTGGCTCCTGCTCCTGCGGGCCTTTCTCGGCACGACCAGTTTGATGAGCCAATTCTACGCTCTGCGGCACATGCCGCTGGCCGACGCTTCCGTCATCATTTTCAGTGTCCCCGTGTTCGTGGCCATCTTCGCCCGCATCTTCCTCAAGGTATCAATTGCTATCTTAAAACTTGTTTTTATACTTTAATCCATTCCCAAATAATGTCGACAGGAGGAATGCGGACTATTCCATGTGGCCAATATCTTTCTGACGCTGTGCGGATGCATTTTGATTGCTCGTCCACCATTCCTTTTCGGTCGGATGGACGCTCTGCCATTACCAGAAGATGGCAGCGTTTACGACAACGCTTTCTGGGGCGCAGTGGCCGCCCTTTGTGGTACTCTCTTCGCTGCCAATGTCTACGTCGTCATTCGTTCACTCAAAGTAAGACGGGCAAACATTATGGAACACACCTTTATTCAACTATTACCTGCTAAACTACGGACCTTTTCATTTTCTTGACCAAAAAGGGACTCCATTTCTCGGTGATTATGTCGTCGTTTGGAGCTTTTGCCATCCTCCAGACTTTTATGACCACTTGGGCGATGAATGAACTTTGCCTGCCGGCCTGTGGCCACGACCGCTGGTTAATGGTTCTATTAGCCATTTTCAGTTTCGCCGGCCAGATCCTCCTGACCATGGCCCTCCAACACGAACAAGCCGGGCCTGTGGCTATCGCTCGCTCTGCAGATGTCGTCTTCGCGTTCATCTGGCAGGTACTATAAATCAAACATCATCTGCTAGTTTAAAATAAAAATAAAAGTTGTAATTCAATTAACGTAAACCTCAATTTAAATTAGGTGATATTTCTAAACGAAATTCCCGGATGGATTAGTTTGATTGGCGCCCTACTCGTCACCACGTCCGTCCTTTTGACGGGCGTACGCAAATGGGTCGAAGGGCTGGACAATCACGATCCACTCCGCCAACGTCTCTGGTTTCTCCAACGATGAAATATCTCTTTCCCAAGTATATAATACTCGTTTAATGTCGTCCTTTAAGTGGCCAATTCTATTCACTCTGTCCGGGCCCGGTGATGGCGAGACATTGAAAACATCCGGAACGAACAATTAAGTCAAGAAACAACCACCGAACAAATACCAAAGTATACACCCCAGTCGTCTTACATAATACTATTCTTGTAGACACACACACACATGTCTCTTATTATTCATTTCACTTTCAGATATTCACCAAAAAATTAGTAAAAGAAATACTCACTTTTTTCAAAAATGCCAATGTATACTCTTTGTCTGTCTTCGATAGTCATAAAAACCCACAAAAACCAATTTGATACAACTACTTTTTTGTAGATATACAAAATATAAACCTTCATTTTTGGCCTTGTAAAATGAATCTTTTTTTTTTCTAAATACACACAACTTTTTAAGTGTCTTCTCTAGTGAAAGTCTTTCCAATTTTTGAGAGGGATAAAATACTACCGATGTATTCGATCCACACACAAAATTAAAACAAAAAGTTTTAGAAATACCAAATGCGTTTTGATCGGCAGAATGAAAAAACAAAAATTGCGCGGAATGTTTTTTTTTTGTTGCTTCACAGTGATTGTTATTGCAGGTCGGTATTTTAAAAAAACAAACAAAAATTACACAAATCAGGGAAATGAAAAAAACAAAATCAAGAAGGGGGGAGGAGGAATAAGGAGAGAGTATTGTAATCACCACTAGGGACGAGCGCGGGAGAGGAGTTGCATCTTTTTTTTCGATGAGGAAATAACAAAACCCCAACACGAAGAAAAAGACGAAACACAATTTTTTTTAAATCAATCAAAAAAAAAATATAAGCGTCAGGAATTATGAAAAAAGGAAGCCGATGATGAAAAAAAAACGACTAAAATAATAAATAATAAAAGAAGCCGAGCCCCTTTTTTTTTGTTGATGTTTTCAAATTTTTCTCCCTTTTTTCCAATAACTGCCGCGTTGAATTTCACACCTTCGATTGTTTCCCCCTTATTAAAAAAAAAATTGTCCTTTTTTTTCTATTTGTTTTGTTGAAAATTCCACTTCGTTGTTATTGAGCAGCGTCGTCACTTGTCTAAGAACGAGAGAGTTGGGATACATGTACGGAAAAATCAAGACACGCCATAACACACAGAGCACATCATACGACAAAACGGTATTTGAAAACCCCATCACCTGAATTGGAAATACTACAAAAATATAGATCAACATTTTCCCCCAAAGTTATTCAACAAACCTCGACATTGTTTTTTTTTTGTTTCATAATCAAAAATAAAATAATAAACAGAGAAAGGCTGTGGCTGGTTTCGATCAATCTTTTCGTCGTTGGTTTTTTTATCTCTCCACACACACACAAACACACACACGCAAAATGCCTAATTAGAAATCCATCGAGACCCTTTCCTCATCTGGTTGCTTGTATACTCAAACGTATAAAAATGGAGCTAATAATAACATTTATTCCTAAACACTAACCGCGAGTTTTTTAAAATCTAAAACTATTGGGTGTAAAAAAAAAGTCATTGAACCATTTGAGGAAAGAAAAATAAAAACCCCGACGAAAATCCCTACGCATTTCAATTTTTAGTGATTTTTTGAAAGTTTTTTTTTTTTGGTATAAAGGGAATAAATATAAAAGAACACACACGTCTAATTGGTCTTTTTTTTTGTGAGTTCTGATTTGCCGATTCGTTAACTCGGCCCGGGGAAAAATAAAAATGGAAGAACCTAATAACCAAAATCTAGAAACAAAAAAGAACCAACTTAGTGCGTGGAGATTTTTAAACGTTACGACAGACAAGATTGTCAAACAATTCACTGGAACATTCGTCTTACTATAAAAATGGCCTTGCACTTCTATATTGCGTGCATCGATTGGGTAAGGGATAAAAACAAAAGAAGATCGCATCTATTCCGATAGAAGTGAAATTAAGTCCAAGAGTTTCAGTTGTGGAAGAGAAACGGACGGGGGGGTTTTTTACGTGGCTGGATTTTGTGGCTGGAAAAATGTAATAAAAAAAAAGGATGGACACGTTTGTCCGTCGGCCCTCAATGCCTTCTCGGTTTGCCACCGATCCAAACGAGGCCGTCGGCGTCAACGTGTCGGCGACGGCGGGTGGCCGCCAAGGCCATGACTTTTCTCAGCGTTGGCTCCGGCTGGCACTCCCGCGGATCGCACTCCATCATTCCGCCTTTGCCGCATCTAAAAAACCGCATCGATAAATTAATCAATAAATAAATAAACAATTTTTTTTCCAATCGTTCAATTTTTTTTTCTGACAAAACCATAAATTGGAATTCGATTGACTTACCGGCACTCGAGGCAGGGGCCGGAAGCGGGTCCGACGAGCTCACCAAACCGGTAGAAATCGCCCTTGATTTCACATCCTTCCACTTCGACTTGATCGCCGTCCTGGACGGAATCGCTGAACTCGACGTTGAATCCTTGCGGAATGCTGGCCAGTCCGCCGAGTCCGGTTGGGTTGTTGTTGCGGTGATCGGCCGAGTGCCAGGTGACGTTGTGCGTCACTTGACGGACGGGGCACTCGTAGCGCGGGCAGCAGAAACCGGTGATGGTCTCTTCCAGGCAGCCGGGAATGGGCGGCGGACAGGATTGCTGGAGGCAGATGATGTCGCCGCGGAAGCAGAAGCAGAAGTCGCAGTGGTCGTCGCGGGGGATCTGTTGGGCAGAGACGTAGACTTTGCCGTCAAAGAGGCAAGCGCCTGGAGCGATTTCCGGCTCTTCGACTTCTTCCGGAGTGGCCGGAGAAGTGGCGGGTGATGACAATTCCAAATTGCTGGAGTCGACGCTGCTGGTGCTCAACGGAATTTCAGAAACTGTTGGGCTGGATTCGACGGAAGGTGCTGCACTGGTGCTGACTGGCTCGGAAGGTGCTGAACTGGTTGTGACTGGATCGGAAGGTGCTGCACTGGTGGTGACTGGCTCAGACGATGCTGGACTCGTAGTGACGGGATCGGAAGGTGCTGGGCTTGTAGTGACTGGCTCAGAAGGTGCTGCACTGGTGGTGATCGGCTCGGATGATGCTGGACTCGTAGTGACGGGCTCAGAAGGTACTGCACTGGTGGTGATCGGTTCAGACGATGCTGGACTCGTAGTGACCGGATCAGAAGGTGCTGAGCTTGTGGTGATGGCGTCGGAAGGCGCTGGACTCGTGGTGAGCTGATCGGAAGGCGCTTGAGATCCGGTTTCAGCTCCAGTTGTGAATGATGAGGGGGCTTCTGTTGCGGCGGATGAAGCTTCCGTGGGGAGGTTTGGTGCTACAGTCGGTCTGGTGGATCCAACTGACAGGGTCGGCCTGGGTGGTTTACTGGAATCGGAAATGAGAATATCGGTGGGGTCGGTCACTCCAGCGGATTCCGACGAAGTGGAAGACACATCTCCGACATCAACAGTGGGTTCCGGCGAAGCTCCAGCATCTCCGGAAGATGTTGAGGCCTCAGTCGATCCTGAAGATGATTGAGAAGTCGAGGAGACGTCAGACTCTACTCCAGTGACAGAAGCTTGGGAATCTTCCGTTGCGGTTGGTAAAGATACGGTCGCTTCCGATCCTACGATCGAACCTAGCGTGGTCGATGGATCAGCTGTTGAACTGCCAGGATGGGCTGTTGAAGGGGCTTCAGTTTCAGATCCTACAGGAATTCCTTCAGTTGTTGTTGTGGAAGGCTCTCTGGTTGAAGTTGCTTCATCCGGAATCACTCCGGAATCTGTTGCGGCGGAAGGTGATTCGGTTGAAACAGCCGAGGGCGCTGAAGTGGTTTCTAGCGGAGCGGCGGATTCAGGTGTCGTTTCGGGTTGAGTTCCAGCAGTAGAGGATTGAGATGTTTCGGTGGATCCTTCAGATTCTCCAGCGGATGATACTTCCGTTCCGGAAGGTTCAGATGTGGTGAATGCTCCAGTATCGGTTCCGGCAGAAGATTCGGTAGTCGACGATCCGGCGCCAGACTCGGAAACTGATCCTGAAACTTCAGAGGTCTCAGTGGCGGGTTCCGCAGAGGAGGATGATCCTTCAGATCCGCTGCTGCTTTCGGTGTCAGGAGATGAGGTGACAAGTGATCCAGCTTGGGAAGTGGAGACGGAAACGACAGACCCGTCGGTCGAGGATTCAGTCGATCCTGAATCTCCACCCGTTTCGCTGATCGTTTCAGTAGATTCCGGTGCGGATGTTGAGCTGGGAGTCTGAGCGGATGCATCACTTTCACCGGACGTCGGAGATCCAGTGGATGGGCCGCTCAATTCGATGGTGGGACTGGCGGTTACGGGTGGTTCCGTCTGGATTTCTTCTTCGGATGTTTCAGTGCTGGAAACCAATTCCGTCGATGGAGAGTCTGTGCTCACAGATCCGGCAGCTTCGGATGATGAAGGCGATCCAGTTCCTGGTGCGGAAGTAGGCTCGACGGATACCTGAGAGCCGGAAGGAATTTCAGATGATTGAGTCGTGGCGGCTGGATCGACAGAGGCGCTGGATTCTTCCGTCGACGATTCCTCGGGTTTATCAGTTTGCACTTCCGGCGCTTCGGTGCTTTCCGCTGGAGTGGCTTCAGTGGCGACTGGTTCGGGTTTGCTGGAAGAATCCGATCCGGCGGCTGAGGATGAGCTAGTGTCTTCCGTGCTGGATACTGGAGCCGAATCCGTTGAGCTTCCGTCTTCCGACGATTCCGTTTCGGATTCAGTGACGGCTGGCGACGAGGTGGTAGAAGTAGAAGCATCGACCGATCCAGCGGATGAAGAAACCAATTCGGCGTCAGTGACGGCAACTGGTTCGGCAGTGGTCGAAGCGGATGGCAGGTCGGTCGAGTCATCTTCAGTGGATGGCGATCCGGATTCCGTCGATGGTTTCAACGAGCCGGAAGTAGGTTCATCGGTAACTTCTTGTCCTGATCCTTCCTCAGCAGACGACGCTCCATCGGTGGCCGAATCGACTTGATTTCCGCTAGATTCCGTGACCGAGCTGGATGATGACGATTCCGGAATGACGGTGGTGACCAAATCCTCCTCGTCGTCGCATTCGAACACTGGGCAGCACTTGTCGGGAGAGAAGACGGGCCGGCAGTTTGGCATGTGGTTGGGTTTCTCCTCGCACTCGACAATGACGCAGCGGATGATGGATGACTCGCAGCTGCAGGATTGCTGGCATGGGCTGGGCACTGGAACGTCGGCTCCGTTCGAGTAGGTGACGTTGTTCAACAAGCAACTGCCCTCGCCCGGAATTGAGCTGATGTCCGACGACGGGGTGGTGAAAGTCTCGTCGCCGGTGCTGGGCGCTTCCGTCTCCAATGTGGAGGCGGCGATCTCGGGCACCGTGTGGTGATTGGCCGGAGCTTCGGTGACGGAAGAAGTTGAAGCCTCCGACTCGACGGAATCGGTGGTGGATGATGGTTCTTCCACTTCCGGAGTAGAGGCGGAGCTAGAGGAAACTGTAGATCCTTGGGTGCTGGATGGAGATTGGCTGTCGCTAGAATCTTCAGTTGCAACTTCGCTGTCGGTAGACGATTCGCTGGATGTTGGGCCGGCGTCAGTCGAGGATTCACTGGATACTGGACTGGCGTCGGTTGAAGATCCGCTGGATACTGGGCTGGAATCCGTTGAGGATTCGCTGGATGTTTGGGCGGAATCTGTCAAGGATTCACTGGATACTGGGCTGGCGTCAGTCGAGGATTCGCTGGATACTGGGCCGGCGTCAGTCGAGGATTCGCTGGATACTGGGCCGGCGTCAGTCGATGGTTCACCAGATACTGGGAAGGAGTCGGTCGATGGTTCACCGGATACTGGGCCGGCGTCAGTCGAGGATTCACTGGATACTGGGCTGGAATCCGTTGAGGATTCGCTGGATGATTGGGCGGAGTCTGTCAAGGATTCACTGGATACTGGGCTGGCGTCAGTCGAGGATTCGCTGGATACTGGGCCGGCGTCAGTCGAGGATTCACTGGATACTGGACTGGCGTCGGTTGAAGGTCCGCTGGATACTGGGCTGGAATCCGTTGAGGATTCGCTGGATGTTTGGGCGGAGTCTGTCAAGGATTCACTGGATACTGGGCTGGCGTCAGTCGAAGATTCACTGGATACTGGGCCGGAGTCGGTCGATGGTTCACCGGATACTGGACTAGCGTCCGTCGAGGATTCACTGGATGTTTGGGCGGAGTCTGTCAAGGATTCGCTGGATACTGGGCTGGCGTCAGTCGAAGATTCGCTGGATACTGGGCTGGCATCGGTCGAGGATTCGCTGGATGTCGGACTTGCGTCGGACGACGATTCACTGGATGTTGGGCTGGCGTCGGTCGAAGTTTCGCCGGATGGGGCGCTGACATCAGTGGAAGAAGCGGAAGAAGATGATACTTCGGATTCAGTGACGTTATCGGTTTCATCTGGTTTCTCGGTTCCTTCCGGTGTTTCAACTTCTTCCGGTTTTTCGGTTACTTCGTCACTTCCTTCGGCTTCGGTGGACGGTGAGCTGGTGACGGCGGACTCGGTGACAAGGGGCTCAGATGTGAATCCGGATGAGATATCTAGCGAAGAAGGGGTTGAAGTTACATCCGAGGTCCCGGAAGCGTCCGTGCTGGAAGAATCCGTTTGATCTTCAGCTTCTGTGGATGCAACCGTAGTCGATGTATGGTGGAAGTGGCCAGTTCCGGTGGGGAACCAAGTGGTCGTCGAGAAAGTTGTCGTATCAACAACATCCGCATCGGTGGTCTGAGCTTCGGGAGTGGTCGACGAATGTTGGAAATGGCCAGTTCCGGTGGGGAACCATGTGGTAGTCGAGAACGTCGTTGTATCAACAACATCCGCATCAGTGGTCTGGGCTTCGGAAGGGATTGAAACGGCCGGAATGGAAGTGTCGGTACTGGACGGTTCCTTCTCATCATCTTCGCTTTCAGTGGGTGAAACCGTAGTCGTAGACTGGCCCTCAATTCCGGCGGGAACTCCAGTGGTAACAGAGGAAGCCGTGGTGTCAACATCATCCGCATCGGTGGAAGATTCAGATTCCGTGGCCTGAGATTCGGAGGTCGGCGAGACGGCCGGAACGGAAGCATCCGTGCTGGATGCCGAGTCGTCGGTTTGGCTGTCACTGGGCGAGGCCGAAGTGGACGACAAATGGATGGCGGGAGAGGCGGTGGTTGCGTCCGGAACAACTTCGGCATCCGTGGAAGTTTCGGATTCCGTCACGTGAGATTCGGATGAGGGTGTGGTGGCCGGAACGGAAGGTTTCTGCGAGGAGATGACGACCACGTTGAAGTCGTTACCGTCGGTCAGCTCCGATTCCGGCGAGAGCGTAGTGGCTGGTTGGACGATTTCGCCTTCGGTGACGGCCGGAGTAACAGCCGGAGAAACGGCGGAGACGGAAGCGTCGGTGGATTCCTCTGCGGATGGAGTCGACGGCTGAATTTCAGGTACGGGAGTGGCATCGGCCGGAACGACTTGGCTGGGCTTTTCAGTTGTGGATGGCGCCGATTCGGAAGATTCCGACGAGACGGAAGAAACGCTTCCGGCATCAGTTGAGCTACCAGAACCTTCGTCAGTTTCAGTTTCGGGTTCGGAAGTGGAAGACGATGAGGAGCTAACTCCATCGGTGACCAAGTCGCCTCCTTCCGGCTGAGCGGATGAGCTGGAAGCGGAAGAGGTAGTCTCGAACGAAACGGCCGGTGCCTCAGTGCCTTCGTTGCTGCTGTCCAACGGAGTGGTTTTCACTTCTTCCGGAATGGTCGGTGGAGCCGCAGTAGCAGCGCTGGATGAGCCGATTTCTTCCGTATTTTCTTCAGCCACCGCTGGAGTGGATGGGCCTTGTTCGGGAGCTGCAGCGCTAGAACCATCCGTGGCGGATGTGGTTGATGAACCTTCTGCGGCGGTTGTAGTTGAACCTTCTGAGGTGGATGTGGTTGAACCCTGAGTGCTGGATGCGGCTGAACCCTCTTGAACTCCGCTCTCCGTGGCGGAAGACAAAGTGGTCACTTCCTCCTCCAATCCGGGCAGAGTGGGCACGACCGTGATGGCCGGTGGGGCTCCGCACTCGTAAGTCGGGCAGCATTGAGTCGGGCTGGTCTTGGGCACCTGCTTGCACGTGTTGGAGAAGAATTCCAGCGGATGGGCGCAATCCTGGACGGCGCAGACTATGTCGCCGTGCATGCAGTAGCAATAGTCGCAGGGGTTGCTGGATGGGACAAAGTCGCCGTCGCTGTACGACTGGCCGTCTAGTACGCAGCCAAACTGTCCGCCGCTGGGGATGGGCGTCGTCGAGCTGGTCAAGTTGGTAGCGTCGCAGTCGTAGCGGACCGGGCAGCAGACGCCGTCCAGCAAGACGGGCGAGCAGCCTTCAACCTGGAGGACGCACTCCTGCATGACGCAGGCTGTGTGGTTGCGGATGCAGTAGCAGAGGTCGCAAGGCTTGGCCGGATCGGATGGGACCTGGGCTCCGTCGCCGTAAAATTGGCCGTCAATCAGACAGCCCTCCGTGTCGGCCAGGTTGACGCTTCCGGATGGCGTCACCACCGTTTGCGGAGGTCGAAATGTCGTCGTCACGGCCGTTGCGATGCCGCCGCCAGAAGGCGATGATGACGGGGCGGATGAACCGCTGCCGCCGCCGGAGATGCTGCCCATTCCCGGCAAGGTCATGTTCATGCTCATAATGGGCACCGGAACTATTCAAAGAGAAAAAAACGAAACAAGAAAATAAGAGTCAAGATCAAGGATGTCTACAACAACTTTTTGTTCTTTTTGGCCAGCAGAAATTCTTCATCTCTGACATCACCATTCCATTTATTATTAAAATGGCGGAATCAAAGAAGATTCCATCTTCTTCTTTTTATTTTCAACCCCATTGAAAAAAGGAAAAAAAGGAATAAAAAAGACGAGATGATTTTGGCAATGGGCCAGCATTTACGTTCTGGGCAGGTAATGATGGGGCAGCACTGATCGGGCCGCTTTTCGATCTGGCAGTCCTGGCCGATGGGCTTGGCGAACGGGCAGACCTTGAGGAAGCACATGAGCATCGAGTCGTGACAGGTGCAGTTGAGGCAAGGCTCGTTGGTGATGATACGGTCACCTTCGCTGTAGTGCTGGAACATGTAGTAACATCCTGTATGGCGTTGCCCGGCCAAAATGCGAAACACACAAAAAAACGAGAATCAAGAATTGGACATTTAAAAATGGCGGCGAGCGCGCCATTTTTCGAGCCGAAAGAAGATGAATCATCATTTGGCAGGACTAGAGGGTAGGGTGATTATTATTGATGATTTATACCTGATTCCGGTTCCGATTCCCATGGAGCTGTAGATGCCGGTAAAGAAAAACATGGAAAGAAAAAAATAATAATTGAGGCCAATTAGTCAAAAAAGTGATAAGACACGCACCGTCAAAGATCCGCAACATTTTCTTATCAAATCGAATTTTTTTTATTTTTAGAGAGAAAAAGGTTGTGCCCAGTCATTCGTGGGATAGTCAAAGAACAAGGTGTTCTCTATGGTAAGAAAATAAAAAATGTTTTGTCCAAACTTTGTGACTGGAATTCTTTCGAGCGGCAAAGGAAAACAGAATTTTTTTTTTCTCCAAAGTAGCCGTGAAAATAAAAAGGAGAATTTTCCCGAAATTTGAAATGGATCAAACACACAAATTCAGTCGAGAAAAAAAAAAGGAAATTTGGATAAAAACACGTGGGGGACCGACAACATTTGGAAAGCGAATGCAAATCGCAAACGGGGTGAAACTAAAACGATAATACGTGTGAATTTTTTGGGGGAAAAAATAAAATCAAAAGGGCCCTTGGCGTGTGACATTAAATTTATGATTTGATTCGATTTGAAGCGAAATGACAGGAAGCCAATTACGTTCGGTTCAGAATTTGTTTTTTTTTTGTCGTCGAATAATTTCAAGTGAAAACTACTTTTTCAAGGATTTTTGGGACTTGTGTTAGTTTTTTCCTACACTTTCGGCAAAGGAAATTGTCTTGGAGCGGATCGGTGAACATCCGGAATGTTGTTGTTGTTGTAGGTAGCGGAATGACTAAAGAATGCGATTGCCATCTGGCGAGTATCAGACACATGTGGGTGTGCAAGTTTAATTTGCGGAACGGCAAACAAAAAATTCTAAACGCCAGTCGAATTCAAATCGAGCGCCAGAAATCAACAAACAACAACATAAAAAATAATTATTTTAAATGTTTTATTATTTGTTTGATTTTTGTGACTTGATTCGTGACTCATGGCCGCCGTAAAAGAAGAAAAAAGAAATTAAGTGTCATCTTTTTTTCGTGTTGGAGTCGTAAAAAGAAAATTTTAAAATCTTGAAGAAGAAGAAGAAGAAATTGGTCGACCGTGAAATTGTCAGTTCAATTCGGTGGGAAAAAGAAAAAGTCCATTGGCGTTTTTCTAAAAAAAGAAAATTCCAATTTTCACGCCGACCTTTTTTTGGCTTCTTCTCCTGGCGGCCGTACCGTGTTTTTTCATGGCCGTTTACGACTTGTTATTACACAGGGAAAATACGGGCGAGAGATGATGATGATGACGATGATAAGAGCAATTGTTTGCAATTGTCTACCTGTGTGTCCTCCCCCATTTTTCACGCGTTCGAGTTGCGTGACAAGGAGCTCCCCCCCATCTCCTCCCAAAGAAAAACATCTGCCCAATAATCCCAAGCCTAACTCCGAAGGATGCGCGCAACTTTTTTGTGCGTGTTTGTAGCATAATCACACGGGAAACCCAACAACAACAACAACAACTAGTCAAAAAAAATAAGTTGGGAGGTGAGAGAAACCACCAGGAAGAGAGCAACAAATAACAATCAGGTGTCGTCCTCCAACTGATTGCCATTGGTCCATACGAAAAAAGAAATGAATATTTGTCTTCTTTATTTCTACACAGTCATCGTGGTAAATCCCCAATTCAGACGATGTGATGAAAAAGATTCACGAAATGTAATCAATGGCACTTACCGGCAGTGACTGTGTAATGGGTCAGTCCAGCCAGGAGCATCAGGGCTACCAGGGCCGCAAGCGTCGTTCCTCTTCCTGTTCCTCCACCGACTCCTCCTTCTCGGCGAATCATCCTGCTAATTGGCTTTTTTTTCTTTCTAGAAAATAAAATAAAATAAAATAAAATAAAATAAAATTTCAAATTTTAAATAATTATTTTTTTCGGAGAAAATTTCAACATTTATTTCGTGAAGGCGGAAATTGGGGGAAAAAAAAAGAAAAGCGGATTGCGCAGGGCAATGTACACACGTACGTGAACAGAAAACCCGTTTGTCTCAGCGTGAAGTCGCTCGGGACGGATCCCGCGAGGAAAAATTATATCCCACCCTCAAGTTCAAGTTCACGCACTTCCCACACACACACACACGAACAGCCGCACAATTTTTTTTTTTTTTTTTTCGTGCGGGATAAAAAACAAAAAGTGAGGCTAAAAGGAGGAGTTGTGTGAAAGTGCGCACAGTCCTTTTTTCTCACTTTTGTTATTTTTTGTTTTATCCCGCACGAAAAAAAAAATTCTTCTCTCACGACCGGAAAACGTCCGGAATTATTTTTCCTTCGATATTCCTCATCCAAAAAAAAAGGTCAGTTACCCCTCGATTTATTTATTATGTATGGGAGGAAACGAATAAAAGGTGTCAAATAATTGTTGGTGAGTTTTGGTGAACTTTGAACGTTAGGGTCTTGTTGTTGTGTTAAGAATCGGCCGGATCGGAAGAAGAAAAGGAAGAAGAGACGTCGTGACCAGATAGTCACGCACGATCAAAATTAACATTTTTTTTTTTACGTTGTATTATTATTATTATTTCAAATGTTACTTGGGCTTTGCCAACTGGACAGCAACCATGAAGTTGTTGGACCAGTCCCAACAACAACAACAACTACAATCCAGCCAAGCCTGGGCAATAACATAATAAGATAATAATAATATTCTTTCATTTTTCTTGCGAGGGATGAAATCGAAAGTGCCACGTCATCTTTTTCTACTTTTTGTAGGAAAAAAAAAAAAATGGTGTGCACGCGTTTCATTATATTCGACACAAATTCAAAATAATAACATTTGAAAAAAAGGCGACGCCCAGAAGCGGATAACTATGAAAATTGGCCTCATTTCCCTAAACTATCAAATGTTTGTTGTGATGTATTATTATATTCACTTACTTCCTCGGTCAAAAGCCCACCGCGAACATTTGAATCGAATTTGGGTAACTCGGCGTGACAATTGGCCGCGAACCCGTTCGGTCAGTCGGGACCGGACGGAACCGTTAGGCGCCAACGAATTCAGGGAACGAAAGTAAATCAAACAAAGTTCTTTTTTTCTTTTATTTTATTTCTTTTTAAATAAAATAAAAATCGCCCAGCTAAAAAAACAAACGGTAACGCCTGACCACGTCCACACACATTTCGTGCTGGGTCAAATTCCCGACCGTCTGGGAAAATCCCCAACGGCCCCTCCCCATTAGAATTAGCATAACATCCAATTTCCTATTTAGGACACAAAAACTAATGACGTCATCATTATGAATGAAAAAAGAGGTTTTAAGAAGCTTGAAATAATTCCAAAGGATGTGAGGACGGACGACCCCCGGACAATAAAATTGAATTTATAAAAACCGGTTGTGCCGGATCACGTGGCCTTTTACGGATCTGACAGCTAGCTACTAGACTACGCGATGAATGAACGACACTTATTTATTAGCTACTTCTCAAGTCTTATCTTGCGCATTTGTTGGCGAAACAAAATTCCCGTCTGCGAAATAGGGAAAACCTAGTAGAGAATTCAAAACAAATGAACGCGAAATATTTCCAAGGAATTTCAAGGAGCGTCATCCATTTGAATTACGCGGTCCCGCCACTTTATCTCGTGAGAAGTAAAAAGAGACCAGACGACAGTAGTCTACATGAAAAAGAAAAGAAGTCCTACGTCTGAGGGGTTTTTGGCCCGGCTGGCCGACGTCGTGAGGTCCGTCCTTGGGAAAAAAATACAGGAGGGTTTGGAGGAAAAGGCAACGCACCGTGCACACTCGGCCGAATCTTGTGCGTGCAACAAATACAAGAAGAAGAAGAAAAAAAAAGTTGTTTTCTTCTTTTTCGTCCCAATGTCGTTGAACTGATCCTCTTCTTCTTTCATTTTCCAAACATTCTTCAAAGATATTCAAGTGAAACCTCTTTTTTCTTATTTTTCGTTCGGCGCCATTTCCTTTCCATCTTTTTTTTCCAAGTTCCAAAAAGTTTCTTGTCCATCTTTTTTTTTAAAAAGAATTTATTTCGATGCGCTGAGGTTGACGGGCGAATTTAAAAAAAAGAGGCGATGACTTGGCTACAATTTATTCCTGATAATACAACAACAACAGTAGTAGTTGTTGTTGTTGCAGCAGCAACTATCAAACTCTAATTGACCCATTCTAGGATGACGATCGCTTATTTTATCATCTGGAAAATGTTTTTAAAAAATAAAAGAGCTGCTCGACAACCAAAATTCAATTATTATTGGAAAAAGAAATACATTTTTGGGACAAAAGAATGATATAAAATGGATGATCGTTGATCCAGCGCGATCACTTCAACCAAGGTCGCTCGTGGTTCTTTTATTTTCTTCTTCTTCTTGTTCGATCTATACACACCCGGGCCGGATTGAAACCATCTGGAACCGGCGTGAAAAGTCATCGACTTGTAATTCTATTTTTATTTGCCCCGCTGGGTAACATTATCCTTTTTTTTTTCTTTTAATTATTTTTAATTGCTCTAAGCGACCGGGAAAAAAACAAAATACTAATCCCCCCCCCCTTGTACGTAATGGAATTTTAAAAAATCATTTGCATGCAGATTTTTCCCGTGTGTGTGTGTGAGCTGTTGTTCCCGGGATATTCAAAACGGTGACTTCATCGATAGGAGCGTCCTTTTTATACACAAGTCCATATAGACACACAATACGATCCGCCGGAGTTGTGTGTGTACTACCTCCAGGGGGGGGACGCTTCCGTTTCTTTTCGGCCCCAAAAATAAAAAAATTTCGGTTTCTCTCTACCTCCCCCTCAAGACACTTAACACACGAAAAAAAAAAGATCCAGCCTCTCCAGTCAAGGCCGCAGACGTCGGCTGTTCCCGCAAGTCAATGTCGCCCCCCACCACCAGACCACCACCACCACCAAAGAAGAAGAAGATGGCGCAAAAAGGATAGAAAAAATGGCCAAATCGTGACACTATGAAAATAAATTTATACAAAACTATTCAAATCTTTTTTTTTCTTTTTTTAAGAGAGAAAAAAAAATATTAAAAAAAACAAGACAGACGAATCAACAAATTATTGAAGGGCTTTGGCAGCGTGGGCGATGAAATATTTTATTCTTTTGAATAAAAGAAAAGAAAAGAAAAAAGAAGAACTTATTTTTGGCTATTCCCAAGGCCGTCGTGGTTTCACGCCGACCCGAGAATAACATGCGAAGATAAAAAGAAGAAAAACTTTTGGGTTTTTTGAATGAAATTTTGGAAAAAAAGATCCTTGGATGTTACGAAATAAGTCAACAAAATTCAGTTTTTCTAGAAAAACAAAAAAGGTTCACTGTTCGTTCGTTCAAATCTCCTCTGCTGCGCAGGTGATTACACACTGTGCGTGCATATCGACGCCTCCGCGATAAACGAATATTTTTTTTCACACAAAACCAAATTGGAAATAACCAAAAGGATAAAAAAGGCGCAAAAAATTTTTCGCCCAAGATGAGAGGTAGGGGAATAAATTAACGAAAAAACCTGAATAATTATTTTTCTTTTTTTCTTTGGTGATAAGCCAAAAATAAAAAAAAAAATTAAAATATAAGGAAAACCGGATTTGAGCTAAAAGTAGACACCCTTCCATCTCCTATATACAAGACCATCTCGCAATAATAGTAGCGGAAGAGTTCAAGAACCTGCGATCCGGATAAAAACACAAAACGGAGAATATATAATGGACTTACCTTGTTTGTTTGTTTGTGTGTGTGTTAATTCAACTTTTGCTTGTGTGGTTCTCTCCTTCGTTTTTTAAAGTTGATTTGGGTCGTTGATCCGCACTTTAGTTGGGGGGTTGTTTCCGGACAACGGGACGATTTTCAAATTCAAATTTGTTTCTCTCACACGAAATTTTTCTAAAAAATTTTGATAAAATTTCAACTTTGGAAAATAAAACCGTCCGATGATTTTCAGAGTTCGAGTTCGTTCGTTTAGAAATTTTGTTTTTCGGAGGGAGGAAATGTATTCGACTGGTTCCGGCCGATGTTGATGGAGAATTCACGCTGGTCGGCAGCCGGAGATCTGCGTTAAATAGCCGAGCGGGGGCTATGCGGAGGGGGGCCCGGTGGGGTGGGGTGGGAGGGACTTGCTGAGGTCTCCTGGCGGGTTGTGGTGGTGGTGAAAAAATTATAAGAAAAAATAAGACGAAAAAAAAATAAAAAAAAATAAAATAAAATGTGGCGGCGGCGGTGGGTGGGTGGTGCACAGTCGGGTTGGGAGGCGGGAGCCAATGTCGGAGTAGTCAAGGAAAGAAAGAAAGAAGAAGAAGATGATGATAATATCCCTCCCTACCCCCCTCTCCACTAAAGAACTTGAAGAGCGCGCGTGGCACAAGACAAGTCAAACATGTGATGATAACAATTCCAGTAGAATTTGACAAACGCAATTTTCAAAGAAAAAAAAAATTATAAATCAATAAAATATAAATCAGGTAAAATAGATAATAGAAAAATGGTGAAAAACCTGAATTGACGGAATTGAAATTTTTAGATAATTTTCTTTTCTTTTTAATTCGAAATGAATAAATAAATTTAAAAAAAAAAAAAACTAAATCGATTTTTATGATCAAAGTACTTGGTAAGTTAGTGGCCGTGCTACTCTTACCACCCACCAGCGCTCACCCACCCACCCCAACCATGAAGAAGAAGAGTTGAAGGAAAGAGGGGGACGGACCGAGTCTCCGCCCAGGCGGCGCCGGGACAACCCCCTGGCAGCAGCAGCAGCAGCAGCAACAAGAGAGGTCATATCCTAAAATTAAAAGAAATAACCAACAAATTTCATAGAAAAGAAATTCAAATTCAAATCTAACATAAAAATTCCAGATTATTTAAAATGCGATGGAACCGATTAAGGGTGTATCTAAAATTTTCTTATTTTAATCATTTCCCTTAAAATAAAATAAAATGAAATAAAAGCATAGCCGGATAAAAACGACTTAAAGCACACACACACACGTACACCTCCAAGCGATGGATTCAAGTAGCGGAAAAGGCCAGCAAACTGTTTCTTCTTTTTATTTTCTTCTTCTTCTTCCTTCTTTTCGTGAGAGGCCCAAAAGTGGATAGAGGAACCGAAGGAAACGCTATAAAAGAATACAACAACTTGTATAGTATAGTAGTGCCAGTAGTGGATTATCTTAGCATTTTCACCTGGTTTTCTTCTTCTTTCTTTTATTTTCGGAGGCGCCATCATCATCAAAATCATCCCATCAAACATCCGCGCCGACACGGTCACCGGTCACAGCCCGTCACGTCTAATATTGCCAAGTCGGGCTCCTGTACAAGACACTGGAGCAGCGACGTCATTTTTCAGAGTGTGTGTGTGTAGGGAAAAAACTAGGAACAACCAAAAAGAAATAGAGGAATAAATCATTATACGATGACCAGAGAACGAAATAACAAAAAACACCAAATAACATTTTTCCCACAACCGAATCACGAAAAATTCAGACAAACATTTTGATTTTTTTGTTTTTCCCGAACCGTTCGTTCGTGTCAATTTGATTTACAGTGCGTGCTCCAATCCCGCCAAAGGGCGGACGCAATAATTAGGACAACAAACGGGTCGATCGGTCGATCCGGCGTCGAAATAAAAAAACAAAAATGTCAAAAATAAATTTTTACGACTCGTACGACTTGAAGGAAAATAGTTGGAAGTTTGTCTGTTTGATCTTTCACATCTGACGGAAGGTGGTGGCGCAAAAAGAAAATAAATTTAAAATCAAAAGGAATTCACCACGGCAGTGAACGACCTTCCTTCGGTACTCGATATGGTGGTCCATCCATTTTTGTTTTTAAATCTTTCCCTACCGACATGTCAACTGTGCCGTGATGGGAAGAGGCAAATGACCTAATCAAATTCCTGGCCGATTTGATTTTTATATTTTTGTCATTTTTCACGTGAAAAAGAAAAAATGGCGAGAGAGTGCAACGGTGAAATGTAAAATAAAATAAGAAACAGTTTTCTCGATTGCAACCGGATGGTACCTACCTCTCTGCGGTACCTAACGTTTTAATAAAATATTAAAAAAGACGGAAAATACAAATACTGAATTCTTGCGTGAAAATTTCACCGACGTCGGGTTGGAATTGGAAATAATAAAATAAAAAGAACATTCCGCGGATTGAGCGGAATTTCAGAGGTCAGCCAAAAAAGGAAGGGGGGGCTGAAATAAAATACTTTAATCGAATTTATTTTTTTACGTAACGACAAGTGAGTGATCCCGAGAGTTCATTGTCTCTTTCAAATTTGTTTGCTTATTTTATTTTTCCTGGTTTTTGTCAACTTTTTCGTCATCCGCGGACGATCTGTGGGCGCGATTGCGTTGCACCGATGCATCCGATGAATTCCAGCGCTCCAGCCACAAAATAAATAAATAAATAAATAATAATAATAATGATTCGTCAAATAATTCGAAAATTCGCGTCACTTCAATTTCTTCGGTTTTTTTTTGACGTCATAATTATTTCAATTATTTACATTCATTAATTCCATCCGGGTAGGCTCTTGGAATTCAACCCCCTCTCTTACTGTACTCGTGTGTGTAAATTTGTGTGAAAAAGAGATTGCGGCGCGCGGCTATCAAAGTTGGCGCCAATCAACCGGTTTCTTGGCTTCTTCTTTTTTATCGGGAAAACACAAAAAAAAATTATGTTTTATTTTATTTTTTTCCGTGTGTGTTTGTCCGCCCATCAATCCGCTACTTTTACTACAACGCGCATTTTTTAACAAGACAGAGCTAGAGAGAGAACAAGATAGGAGGAAATCAGAGGGAAAACAACTAAAGGTCGCGTCGTCTAGACCGTGATTACCCAAATTTATCGGCCAAAGTAAAAAAATAAAAAAACAAATATTTATTCAAAAAAAGGCGGGAGTGAACCGTTACTCATAATCTGTCAACACCGGAACAATCGCAATCATTATTATTTCTCCGCTAAATTCAAATAAAACCATCAAAAAATCAAAGAGGTTCATTCGAGGTTCGCTGTTGTTTGTCAATTTCAAGTGGTTCTGCAATCGTGTAGGGGAAATCCGGCCGCGCCAAGTTCAAACACAACAAAAAAACAATAAATTTAAGAAATGAGGGAAAAAAGAAAAATGGATGACGTATTAGAAGAAGGAGGGAAACGGCCTTGCTGGACGGACGATGATGGTACCGACACTGATAGCCCAGCGGTGACAAAGAGGAATGCGTCGAGCTTCCGGCCTGTGCACCTGAGTGTGTGTGAGGGTGGGAAAAAAAAAAATGAAACAACCTTAAGACTTCTTGGGTCTCTTGTCTGTTAGATCATTGCGGAACCCGGCGGCGTCCATTTCTTTAATTTCCATTGTCTTTTTTTATAAAAATAAAACCGGGCGACATTTTTTGTTTCCCTTTTGATTGATTAAAATCACGTTACTTGTTACAATTTGGCAATCTACACTCCATTGTGTATATATGCCCGACTGAGAAAAAAGTGACGCAACGAAACCGTTTGTAGTAGTACGGACTTTTGTGGGGCGCACCCAGATACAAGGTGCGGCAACCGCCACATATTACGCACGAACGAAAAGAAGAAAAAAAAAATAACCGGACTGGACAATAGAAGAAGAACATTTGATTGCTTCAGTAGTAGCTGCATCTACTACACTCTGTCACCTGCAATTGCGTCAATTTTTTTCTTCCCGGCAACTGAAAAAAAAATGTCACGTGTCCACCGGTCAACCGGAAAACGATCTGGTGAAAGATCAGATAATAAACAAATCAAAATGGCCAATCCCCCCCTCCTTTACTAAACAAAAATAAAAAAAGTAAAGTCGTTTGTCAACTAGTTGTGGACGACAATTTGTGATAAGACACAAAGAACAAGATGTTTCGTGAAATGCGATGCGTATAAATTTAAATCGCGCCAACATGTCGCCAAAAAAGTAGAGGGGGGATCCGGGATTATCGATCATCTTTCGGGCTTTCTTGTTCAACGTCTCATTATTTTATTTTGCGGAGACTCAACTCGAGCGTCTCGTTCGTTCGTTCATTCGTTAAAAAAACAAAAAATGGCCATGGCGCGTTTATTTCGTGTTCAAGAACAAAAGGGCAATCCCTTCCTCACTTTTCACGCTTCGTTTAAGTCGCCGATTGCCACTGGACTCTACACACATTTTCACGGATGAACCGAACACAAATTTTTCAGCTCAAAAAAATTCTAAACTGGTTAGAAGAAGTTATTTATTCAAATATTCAAATTTTTCTTTTTTTTTTTACCTAACCCGAACCGGAAGAGTTTTTTTAAAAAAAACCATAACACATATACGGGAGTGTCTCTAGAACCTTCATCATCATCTTTCCCCAGTTTAGTATCTTCTTTTTTATTTCAAATTTTCGCGCGCTAGCCCGCGGGGGGCATTCAAATTGCGCAAACGACTTCCGCCCGGGCTATTTCTTTTTACTACCCCGGTGTAGTGGAGAGTGCCCTTCTTGTATTATTCATCTCTTATCTCTCTCTCTCTCTTGAAAAATTTATTTCTTAATGTACTACAACTACTCACTACTATACCACTCACGTAAACGTCACCCGGGATACTTGGTCGTTGGCGGGTATACTGGGAAAACATTAGCCAACCCGAAAAAAAGAAAAAGAAAAAAGTATTGCGCGCGTTGGCAACTGAGCCCCCGAGGAAACTGAAATTCCCGCTGTTGTTGTCATCGTCGTATATAATATGTGTGTGTGTTCGCTCGCTCTCTAAGCTACAATACCAAGTGGTGATGGCCAGCGGCAAGGATATAGGAAGCAGCAGCAAAGTTACGACAAATAATAACAATAATCCAATAATAGTAATAATAAACAAAAAGCAGCACAGAAGAATGATAGAAAATGGGAGCCCCTTTTATTCTTCTTCTTTGATTTCGTGAACTTGTCGCCCGACTTCCTGGCATAGATAAAACACCCCAGCCGGCCATGTGTGTGTGTGTGTGTGTGAGGGCCGTGACTAACAAGAAAACGGGCTAGACCCGCTCACATTCACACAATAAGAAGAAATATTTCCCTTTTATTTCCTCTTTTTTCGCCTGGACTTTGTGGTTATTTGATTATGATTTCCTGTTGGCCTTGTTCTTCTTCTTCTTCTTCTTCTTTGGATATAAACTCGTACATGTACCTCGATTGTTGCGTTCGCTGAATAATTGATCGAGAAGACAACAAAACCAACTGGACACCATCCCATAAGGAAAAGAAGATCCCGGCACAAAACACAACAAAAACCTCATTTTGTTCGTTATTATTCAGTGGCGAAAAAAGAAACACAAATTCCCTCCTGCAGAGTTGTGACAGTGAACCAGATCCTGTGGTGCACCACCAGCACCCAACCAAACGGATTTTTGTCTCGAAAGAAAACCCCAATTTTCTTTTGATTCGGAAAAAAAAGAACAAAAAATTTCTGGTCAAAAGTTCAACTTTGAATGAACTTCAATTGGGCCGCCTACGATATTTACTTAATGACATCATTGTTTCCAAGGGAGGAAAAGACAATCAACGATGTGCGACGACACATTGACGATTCCATTGAAAAATTGTAAAAGAAGTTGAGAGACAAACAAGCAAAACTAGGCACCCGCCTCGGCGGTAAATGGGCACCGAATGACGTCACAAATTATCAAACAACGTGTACCAAAGTGATTCCGTTATTTCCTTCTTCTTTTATTTTATTTTTTCTTTTTTTCATTGTTGAAAAATGAAATAAAATTCCAATTTATTAATTGTCTACCTACAGTATAACGGGGCACTTGCCTTAATTTTCAATTTTCAAACGAAAATTTCGTACAAAGTTAACAATAAGTTGGGGAATTTCATTTGGCAACAAGGATGACCTAGAGAGCCAATATTGCGCACAGGGCAAGGCCAAATATTCCCCAAGGTAAATGATTAACTTGATTTCCTGTTTTTATATCCAATTTTTGATTGTTCACGCGGATGTCATTCGGTGCGCATTACGAGTCTGGGTAGGTAGAGGGGCAATACGTGACAATCTCTGCATGACGGTGCTTTAGTTCAACCTCATGGATATCAAACAGCACCTTGGATCGACGAGTGTGTGGCTGGACATTTCGATGAGTTACCCACTCGAAACGTCCTTAGAAATATTTCCTTTTGGCCATACAGACACTTGTTAGTGTCTGTCTGGCTCGTACTATAAAAATATGAAATTTAACCGAAAAATGTTCAAATTTAGTTTTTAAAAAAAATTACTATTTTTACTATTTCCAAAATTCAATTGCGTAATAATAAAAATATTATTATTGAATTATTTGGATGAAACAAGAAAAAAGAATCACGATCGCTCGGTTTCGAAATCATTTATCTCTTCTTCAGATATTTTTCAAAAAAAGATAAAAAAATATTTTGTGAGCTGGCGTCGCAAGTTGACGTCAGACTCCATCAAGGTCGCGGTTTGTCTTCTTCTTTTCGTTTATTTCGAGGAGAATGACTTCATCGTTTGTAATTTTTTTTTCTCTCTTCTTCTTTTACGCAAAAAGGAATTCCACCTTCATTAGTTAATGCGCAGAGAGTCGAATCATTGGGTTCCAAACTGGAAACAAGCTCAAAAAAGACGAGTTGGCCGTGTGTCTAAATATAAGCACCGGCTGTCACACTGTACTCTTCTCATCGGACATTACGACAACAAACAACTAGAGGAGAGTGAGAGCCTGTCGTCATCTTCCATCGTGACACGAACTGGCACCCCCCAAAGAAACAAAAAAACAAAAAAAACAATCGTACGATCACGTGACTTCAATGTTAACGACCATTTTGTTTCTTGTTCGTCTCAATTAATTCAAAGTTGCACAACGAAAAATGTTGTGCAGCTTCAAATAAAATAAAAAAACAAGCGGCCTCTAAATAAAAATACAGCAGGTCGCTTCCATCGTTAAGCAAAAGGCCAATGGATGATCTCATCCGGCCGGATAACAACAACCTACCCCCGGAGGTTGGCACAGCGTCGACGCGGTACCTTGAAAAATGAAAAATCGAAATTTCATGGAAAAATCTTGAAAAAAACCTTTTTTTTAAGAGTTTCGTTTTGTTTGTCACCGAAACATCGTTTCGTATTTCGAAGGGCGAATCTCTTAATAGACCGGCTGGTTAACACGTGTGGTGGCTGTTTAGTCAAACAACAAACGAGGCGTGTATGTAACCAGGAGAAAGTTGTTTGCTGTTGTCTGTATTTTTTTTTCAAGCGAAGGTATTGGAACAACAAACGCGAAAGAAGGTGACGTCAATTGACGATCGACTCACGAAAAAATCTTCCCCACCGACCGACCGAAGGTTTCGCGCTGACAACAATTTTCGTGTTTTGAATGGTGGACCTTGGCGGGAATTTGTACACCAAAGTCAATAATCGATTTTGTGCAATTTTTCAGCTAAATCATCTTTCTTGTTCTTTTGTCGTGACGTCGTTGTAATTCCGGCCAAGGGTTTCCTCTGTGTGTGTGTGTGAGAATTTGAATGAGGAGAAGTTCAATTAGCGGACACACACAGGTGGAAAGAAAAAAAGAACCACTACGGCCATCAGTCCCGCCAAGGACTGCGTGCCGACACACCGGCCACAAAAGAATAATTTTTTTCTTCTTCTTCTTCCCATTTCCGCACGACCCATTTCCCGATATTTAAAAAAAAGAAAAGATCCGACATTTTGTTATTGTTCTTGTAACCTGCTGTTCTTTACCGAATGATATCATCCAGTTAGAACAATTATATCGGAACAATTTCTTTGGTGGTGGTGGCGGGGCACACCGTCGGCCCGGCTTAAATGGAGGACAAGCGAACCCCCGAACAGAAACAAACAACCGTATGTTCCGTTCCTTCTTCCCTGGTTGGTTCCGCTACATCCACACAGTCAATTAAACTACACAACATCCAGGGAAAGAAGAGGAGGAGGAGGATGGATGGAGATCCAGTCGGGAGGAAACTCAGCAAAGTGCATCCACTGCCTTCAGGTAAAGTAGTTGAGGAGGAATCAGGCCAAGACAAGAAAATAATCCTGTTAGTATTGCAACAGCTAAGGTGTACTACACGAGTAGTCTGTGAGAGGAAAGATAAATGTACACACAGGAAGGATTCGGGTCAGGGTCACGTCAATGTCCAAAAATTGACTTTTTCGATGGCAGTTTAAGTATTTTAAAAAGAAGAAGAAGACACCGGTATCTTTTCTTTCGTCTTGCTCCACATGTCTCGCCAGAGGAAAATAATAATAATAATAATAAATAATAAACGGCGATTGTTGTTTGGCAAAGCGATACATTTTTTACTGTTAGGAAAAAATGATCATCGAGGCGCCATCATCTTTTCTTCTTAGTTCAAATGATTTAGACACAGTAGCTGTCAGCTACCGTCCATCATAGATCGTAGTTAGTCTAACCTGTTAATTAACTTGTTTTAACCCTCGAGGCGTGAGTTGAACGACACGTCGGAATTCATTTTTCACGAAAACAAAAAGTAAAAATTGAAAAAAAAAGGTTTTGGGCGATGGGAAAAGTCGACAGGTGCTATTGGACACCTTTTATGTAGAGCGGCCATTTTGACAGGTGTGATGAGATCGACAAGATTTCAAAATTGCTGACGATTTTTCATTTCCGTTTCGTTTTTTTTCTTTTTATCAATTCTTATCAATGAAATAAATAAAAAAAGAAAAGATTCTTTTTTTACACGGCTGCTGTTTAAAAGAGGAAAGATTCCACACCACCAACGGTCGGGATATATATCATCAGTGGCTTTCATCGGAATCAACCAACCGCTCAGTTAAAAGAAAAAAGAAATGGGAGAAGAATAGAGTCAACAGCCTCGTCCATCACGTTTCAAACGATTCTCTTCTTCTTCTTCTTCCATCAGAAAAGACGTCAGACAAGTTAAAATGGGAAGAAGAAGAAGAAGAGACCATATGGTATATAGTTTGTTTGCTGTGTTAAGAGATCTGGAATAGCGTGAGCTCCGTCAGCCATGACACCCCGACCAAAACTCTCAACCGAGTTGAAGGTCAATCAAAACGACCAGACAATTTTAAACATGGCAACGGCCGTTAAATACCCATCACTCACAATTGCTGATGTATGTATATCGAAATTCGATTGAAAAGAAAAAAGAGAGAATAGAATAGATCATCTTACTTTTTGAAAGAATTCCGGCAGCCATCTTCCTTCGACGAGATATGCCATGGCGGTACGGTACGCACACACACAAACAACGTGCTCTTATGACAGGTCTCTCCCTGTGTAAAAGATTGATGACTGCTGTTTAGTATTCAATAAACGTTCATTCAACACATGGCGTGAGTAGAGAAATATCCTTAAAGGAAAAATATGCCGACTTACCTTATTTTTGTTCCACACCATAGGCACTGAGAATCGGGTAGAAAGTGATGGGGGGTCACCGGCTGCAGACTAAAGTGTTTGGCGGGTTAATTCCCCCCACCCCTCCTCTTTCCTTCGCCTCCATCTTTAATTTCCAAAATAATTTCGATTTCGATCGATTCTCCCGGCAGGAAATAACATAAATTGAAAATAAAAATTTTTCAAGTTGGAGGGGAAAAAGAAGGGCTCTGAAATAATCGGTTAATGATTTTTCTTAGGTTTTATACGACCATTAACGGATCGGCAACAGTGTGGACTCTTGAAAAAGAAAACAACCAAACGGTTTGAAAAATCCCGTCGTCTGTAGGCGACCCATTAGTGGTTCACCTGCGTGTGTGGTTTTCCAATTTTCGCTATCGGCCTCGTGAGTTTCCTCAATCAGCCAACACATTCCTGAGCACAGCTCGAAACAGTATTTTAACAGTTGTTTTATACCTCAAGACATTTCCCCTCTCTCTTTCAACTGTGTGTAATCAAGGCAGCTCTCTTTTTCTTTCTTGTTCAAATGAATACAGTGTTTTCTTTTTTAATTTCATCGACGGCCGGATTTAGATACGAATATGATTAATTTCATTAGAAATCATCAAGCTGTGTGGTTTCTGGTTTGTGTGTATTTGGGCAGACCGTGTGTCAGATGTAAAAGGAAAAAAAAAAAATCGAGGGTCCACAACATTTTTTGTTTTGTTTTTTTGAGACCAAAAGGAGACACAACATGAAAATGAAATTTTAAAAAAGAAAAAGGAAATTATCATCTGGCTTTTAGAAGATAAGGAAAAGAGGAAAGTAATGGTTGGAATTGGGAAAAAGAAATACAAAATGGAAGGGAGTTTCAAAGCAACATGTGTTTCGTAAAGTTAAGTTTGAAGAAGACTGGTAGAGGCAGCGTGGGCCATCCAACATTGAAATGTGAACACCAAAATGTCAACTAAATTGTTTTCGTCAATCTGGAGGAGGTCTGAGGGAAGTTTTTTTTTAGATGATCTGCGAGTGGTTGGGTGGTCCACCCCTTCAATAAATTGTATCAGTCATCATCAAAGATTTGTCACTTTTAAAGAACTTTTGTTTTTTTTTTCTGAAAGGAGGGAATATAATAAACCAACAAAGTGTGGGTGGCGGATGACGAGTTAAAGAGAAAATGATTCAAGAGGATCCCCACAAGGTCGCCGGTAATAATTCTCTCCCCCCCACCATTTGCTCCAACACACACACACACACAAGTACAACGTATTACACGGGAGAAAAAAAAAATTTAAACCAAAAAAGAATTGAAATTTCGATCAATCAATCAGCAAATTACAAGACATACACAAACACGAAATCTGCCATTTTTTGAATTCGATAATTTTGAAAATGAAAAAAAAAGAGTTTGTTGAATTATAATTAGAAGAAATCGGGAGAAAAGAAAAAAAAGGTAGTACTGTAATGGAGGTGGGTGTAATAAAAGGTAGTATTGTAGTTTCTCTCACTCGACTTCTTTTTCTGTCTTATTTCTCAGTTGACCGACGAAGAAGAAGAAGAAGCAGCGGCAGCTGATGAAGACCAAGCGAGAAAGGCCGGCAGGTCACGGACGGGCACGTCGCGCGAAAGCGCTTTGACTCGTAAATTGCGGTCGTCCGTGAGTAGAACGACTTCGCGCCGCAATCGCCTCACTCCGTCTATGTGTGTGCAGCAACAGCCAAAGAATGCGAAAAGAAGAAAAAAGAAAAAAAACGGACATGAAATAAATGGCGCGAAATTGTCTGAAATTCAATCGCCCAATCAAAAAGGCAACGGGACGCTGCTGCCCAGCTCGCAAAGTCGTAAAAATCGTCTCGACACACCGAAAAAAGAAAATTCTCTTCGTGTACCTGAGCAAGTGTCTTCCTCTGCGGTGGATGAGGCCAGTCTGTCCTTGAAGAGACCTAGACAACACTGGAGGATGCGGTCATCATTGGTCAGACCCTACAGAAAAGAAAACAGGACACCCATCACGATCACGACATTTCTATTTTGAAATTTTTAAGACTGGAGCAGATTGGGAGGCAACAACCAAGTTGCCGAAAAGAGAAGCGCCAAAATGACGGATGAGGTCATCACACATCGATCCATCCCCGGCTGAAAAAAGGCCCCAGAGGTGTTAAGGGACTCACCTGGTCGTCGTTCTCTTCGCTCATGGTGCAGGCGGCAAAGTTGGGCAGCGGCGCACCTTTGGAGGTGACGTAGCGGATCTGCGGGTTCCTCTCGCGCAGGAAATCCAACGCCGCCCGCGATTCGACGGCCAACCTCGACCGGCACAACCCGTCCAGTTCATTCAACACTGTGAAACAACAACAACAATGGAAATTAGCATTTACCGATGATTATTCCAATAAAACAATAATGTCGATCCCCAGAAGCCATTTCATCGACATCCTTTATTCTTTCATTTTTCCAAAAGTTTGTTCCAGCTCGACTCGATGCATCAACGACATCCGGAAGAGAAAAGGAGAGGGGGGAATGTCGTCATAAAAGAAAAATTTCGTGAGAATCTTTTTTTGACTTTCATCAGATATTTTTCGTTACTCATCATTCAAAATCTCAGAAAAATAGGGGAGAGAGAGAGTGAATTATCTAACACAACCCCAGTGGGGCTGGAAAAGAAAAATGTTTTCATAATAAGTCGAGGGGTTGGAATAAAAAGTAAATCTGATGGGGTAGAACGCCGATCGTTCGGTCATTTCCCTTTCCAGGAGAAAATTGTCGGGGAATAACAACAACGGAAAGTGAAGTACACGGACGAAAAGTTGAGAGCTGGGGTTCATGAAAAATAACATCTCCAACTTCTACCCAGAAGATGAGATAACGACCCTCATTGTTATGTGTGTGTGTTTTGTTTAGCTCCTTTCCGTCGAAAGATAAAAAGGGGGGTGTAAAGAGAGACCCCTCGTCGAGAGAGGGAGAGTAGTGCTGCTGCTACACCTGTTGGAAAATTCTAACGAAATGAAAATCATCTCTCCCTTCTTCAGGTAATAATAATAATAATCATAATAATCTACCGGTGCAGACGACCTTATATATATATATACAGACGGGATGGAAAACACTTGAACTTGAACTTGAAAATGTGTTCAATCCCCCCCCCCCTGGGAATGTCTGTCCCTTCTCTTTTTTGACTTGACTTTCCGACTCACGATCACGACGACCCCGACTCCCCCCTTTTTTTTTGACTTTGATTTGAAGGATCAAAGTTGAGATTTGACATGAAAAGGAGAGTGCCATTTTCATTTTCTTATCAGATCGGTGGGCAAATGGCATTTCCTGGACGGATCGAAAGTGGTTGGCCCTCCCAGGCTTAGCTGCACTATTTTTGGGAAAACTTACCGACAAGTGGGGCGACGATCGTGTAATGTTTTTCGCGAGCCAGACGGACCAGGGCGTTGAGGTGATCAATGTAGCAGTTGGTGTCGGCCACCAGGTACTTTGGTCTCACCTCCAATTCCACTTGGACTCGCTCGCGTAGGATCGCCTGCCAAAATCAGATAATAAATCTAATGGAACAAGAAATAAAATACAAGAATCAAAAAAATTGACTACCACCTTGAGCTGTTGCTTTCGACGTTGCTGGTCCAGGTGTTTCTGAGTCAATTCGTCCTTGCGCTGCCTCAATTGTTGCAGATCATCGGTCGGCTGGAGCTCGTGATGGCCACCGCCGCCCTGCTCCACGACAACATCGTCGTCGTCTTCTGCCCGCTCCTCGTCGCCCATCACTTCCTCCTCCAGTTCCAGTTCGCCGACCAGACCTTCCTCGTAATCATCTTCGTCCTCGGCCGCATCATTCTTCTAATCGGCACCAAAAAGAAAATAAAGAAACGGTCGATTGAATTGGACAAATAGAAAAGGGAAAAAACGTCGTCGTCATCATTCCAGTTAAAAAATGGCCAATTATATTCCGACTGACGATTCATTCATCCGTCGGCTCTCACCAAATAACAAAACCGTCCGAAACTTGAAGAGAAATTGGCGCGGGGGTGCACAAATTTGAACGCGCGCGCGCAACAGTGTCGTAAGACGGCCTTGCTCAATTGCAAAACCAAGACATCCGACAGGTGGGCAAGGTTGTTCAAGTCGTTAACAACAACAACAACCAAAAAATTTTCTAGTTCGCCATTGTCGTTCGCACTCCGTAGAGGAACTCTTATTTTTTGTTCATTTCCGACTTTATCTTAAAAAATTTGCCGGCGCATCCGTAATATAATAATCGGCGTGAAGGGTAGTTTAACAACAAGAATTAAAGCCCCACAAGGTCATTGAGAAGAAGAAGATGCGACAAGGACGAGTTTGAGAAAAAAATATGAAAATCTGAAAAAAAAAAGACAATCAAAAGAAATCAGGAAAAAGAAAAAACCGCGGGAAAATTCAAAAAAAAAGAAAAGTGATCAGTTTTAACGACGCGCTCCACTGCGCCCGCTGATGACTGATAATAAGGGCGTCCGTTGTTGGCGTTGGCGTCGTCGTCCTTGTCCGTCGCTAATATCATCTCCTTTATATTCTCTTTCACTCGACTGGGCTGCGCCATTAAAAAGATATGTTTTCAAAAGACGACTGGTGTGTACTACGTACGTCGTAGTAAGTACTATAGTATATACATGCGGGAGACAACATTAAAACATATCGGCAAAGTTTTGTTCTTTCTTTCTTTTGTTTTCGTGAGTCCCTTTTCACATTAGAAACACGACAGGAGCCGGGGTGAACAAACGGCCAACAATGAAATTGTCTCTTTCTCTAGACCAGCAACTTGACATGACGTCTCTTTTCTCTCGACATGCATAATATGATGAGTAGCGTCTCTTTGTTCGGGCGCCAGCCAGTCCCCGCAAAAGGCAAACACACGTACAGACAAAAAGAATAAAATTGACCAAATGTTGAAATTGTTTGGGGGTTTCCAGAGAAAATGAAATAAATAAAAATATTCAGCGCTTTGATTTAGTATAACAGCACAGCGACAACAACCCAAAAAATACATTAAGGAATTTTTTTTTTGGTAGATTTTTGGCTGCTGTTTGTGATATGACGGGCGTTGGAAAACCTAAGCGGAATTTCCGTTTTGATTTTGGCGATTGATTTTTTTGTAATTTTTGAAATTCAAATTTATTTTTCGGTTGGTGGTGGAATCCAACGGGATGAGTTAAAGGCAATGAGAACCCGCACGCCATGTGGATGCATTTTTTTCTCATTGTCGGGACTGAGGAAGGAGGTGGAATGAACGCAATAAAGAAAGAAAAACAAAAGAAGAAAGCCTTGAACGTCCTTGAAAAAAGGTGGAGCGGCCGAGGAAGCCGAAAAGAACCAACGGCCATCCTTGACAAAATGTCGTGAACGCGGCCAAACTAACCAGAAGAAGAAGAAAAAGAAAAAAACGGACGGGGGCAAATGAACTCGGCCAACAACTCGCAACGACGACCAAAAATATAAAAATTGTGTTTCTTCACATCTTCTAAAAATAAAAAAAATGACGAAATTTTCATATCATTTCAAGGAAATTGAAATTTTTCCCGCTCACATTTTCCAATTAAAAATTCCCACCCTTTAGAAAAAGAGAAAATTATAGAAAATGAAAGCGAATGAAAAACACAAAAAATCAGATAACACCGAAATTTCAGTTTTCAGCTTTTTTTAAAAAAATTATTCGATTCTTCTTCTATTTCACTCCCGGCCGGAAAACTATTTTTCAACACGGAAAATTGGAAAAACCGCAAAGTTATTTTCTTTTTTTTCTTTTCCTTTTTCGATGGAATAAATAAAAAAATTTTTAAAATAAAAATAAATAAAATAAAGAAGAAGAAGGCGCATTCCAGTGGTTTTTCTTCTTGGCTGCCGCGTCTCTATATACTTTTGCTCAAATTGTCGGTTAGGGGTTTTGTTGTTATATATATATTTCTCTTCTTTTCCTTTTTTTTTGTTTTTTTTTTTCGTGCAAGGTTTCCCGTGAGCGACAGTCCTCATCGAGAGAGAGAGGGGGGAGAGGAGGAGGGGGAAAGGAGGATTTGCGCGAGTTATTGCCGACTCTGCCGTTCAACCGCAAAAAGATGGAAGGAGAAAAAAACGAAACAGACAAGACAACACACGACCGCCGTGTCCCGTAAATCAGCCGGCGTTCCATTCCATCACAAAATGGAGGGGAAGGAGAAAAAATATGGACGACTTCAACTCTGCTCCATCATTTTCTTATTCTTTTTTTTTTCCCTCAACGTTTGAGTTGCTTTTTGGCATATTTCGTGGAAATTATTATTTAGTCAACCTCTACTTCATGGTGCGGAGGGGTGGGAAAAATAAAGTGGGCGAAGGCCGGCCAGAAAAACCCGGACGAGTCAAATTGTGCGAATAAATTTGAGTGGAGAATGAAGAAAGAAATGATAGAAATAATTTGGAGGGTTGAAAACTTACGAGTAGATGAGGTGGTCCGTTTTTGGCGGAGGTGGAACATGAAGCGGACGAAGAAGAGTCGACGACGGAAACGTATTCGGACAGCGACGGGCCCGAGAACTTGAGCTTGAGGACGGGCGGGTCGAGGCCGCAGAGAAAGTCGCGTCCGAAGTAGAGCATCCGTTCAATCCGCACGCAATCGGCTGCCATATCCTACCAAAATTAAATTTTTTTAAAGAATAATTCAAATTAAAATAAATAAATGAACAAAATTCAAACAATTCAACTAATAAATACAAATGATGCAATCTCAAAAAAATTAACAATTCAATTCAAATTTTTAACAAAAATAATAGTAATTAATTAATAGTAAAATAATACTTAACAAATATTACAAAAGAATAATTCGAATCAAAAATTTAAAAAAAATTCAAATAAATAAAAAAGTGATGCAATCTCAAAAAAATTAAATTCTAAATTCAAAAAATAAAACAAAATCTTTTAAAATAAATCTACAAAAAAATTGTTCAACTGATAATTTCAACTGAAAAAAAAAAATAAAAATTCAAACATCCAGATGACAGGGTTGTTCACCCCAGAGAAGAGATCGTGTGCCCGCGTTCGCCCGTCAATTTTTTTTTTTTTTTAAATAACTATCCACCTCTCCACCTCTTCCATCCCCTCCAGCCAAAGAGATTCATTTTTCCTTTCAACTTCTATTTTGCTTTTGCTTTTGTTGTTACATTTTTTCTTTTTTTCTTTTTTTAGAATAAAGTCTCTCCTTTCTCCTTGTGGTGTTTCGTTGTCGCCATCGTCGTCGCCGTCGTTTGTTTATTATTATGATTACAACACACACACACAAGAG
This sequence comes from Daphnia pulex, assembly GCF_021134715.1. NCBI lineage: Eukaryota > Metazoa > Arthropoda > Branchiopoda > Diplostraca > Daphniidae > Daphnia > Daphnia pulex. The sequence goes on along the minus strand of NC_060025.1, from coordinate 1,575,648 downwards.
GTTAGGAAGAGGTTTTTATGTCGAGTTTATGTTCCTTTGATTTTCTTCCCTTTTTTCTGAAAAGGAAAAAAAGGCGAACGAAACTGCCCGCCGGCCAAAAGATTTCAACGAAATATATAAAAGTGGAGGATGTTGTGTAATTGTCCTTTTAACACGGGGCGACAAACGCGCACGGCAGAGGAGACTGACCGACACCCCACCACCACCACCACCACCACCCCGCTAGACAAAAACAATATGAAAACAATAAAATCCCATTACTCTTTTTCTTTCTTTCAGAGTTTTTTTTTTAAATATCCCAAATAAAATTCCTGGAACAAAAATAAATAATAATTCTTTCAAGTGCGTGATACTCTCCCCCTCCCATAACAACAACAACAACAACAACAACAAGACACGTGAGAAAAAGGATCATGACAGATCCACCCCACCCCTACTAAACCCCCCCACGTACACAATCTTGTGTGTGTGTGTGTGTATGAGCCTGGTCGAAGGGTTTACGGTCAGTTCGTGAGTTTTTCCAGACAAAAATGTGGGAGGACGAGGTCCCAGGGAGGGTTGAACGGGGTCCAAGAAAGAAATGATGATGATGATGATATTTCATGAGCTACATCAACATAAATCATCAAAGAAAAGTGCACGGGTGTAGTATACGCATAGAGAGACACCCCCCAAAAGAAAAACAGTTGGTCCAGTCGCCCTGGAGCCAAAATGTCCCTGGGCCCCTGTGAGTTCTTCTTTTTTAAAAAAACAACTTGTGGTGGCTTCTGTTGTTGTTGATGGGGGCGACCGAAACAGTAAACAATCGAGTCAAAAGAAGTAAGAAAAATGAAAAGGAAGGAAGGAAGAACCGGCGTGGGGATGAACCTTGTCAAGGTCGTCGTCGTTCGGGCCAGCGGCCGCTTAAGTTTCAATTCGCCCGCCATCACCACCACCACCTCCCCCCTTCCTCCCCCCCCCCACTTCGTACCTTACAAAGGACGTTCATTCGTTCATGTGAGCCCGAGAAAGAAAAAAAATTAATCATCTTGGACCAAACAACAACAACAAACTAAACAAGAAAAAACAAAAAAACTGAAATTTGAATGTTGGCGCGCAAAAATAAAAAAAATAAATCAAAAATCAAAACGGGATGCGCTTTGTTTTCTCAATTAATTTCGTTAAGTTGCAAAGAGTTTGCAAAAAAAACAAACTCTCTCACCATTTGCTGGCGACGATCCCTTCCATCCTGCCGCATTTCATCAACAGACAAACAAAAAAGATAGACAGATGGAGACAAGAGCGCATCAATCAAAACGACTACATCATTTCTTTCCTTATTTTTTGTTTTCACGACGTTTGGGGGAAAAAAAAAACATTTTTCGACTCGAATAAAAAATTGCGCATTCGCATAGCCGGAGAATTTAAAATAAAATAAAAAATGTACAAAAATTTGAACTTGTACAACAACAACAAGTGAGGGGGGTCGTCGTGATTGTCGTGTCGTGCGAGTAAATATAAATTTTTGTTTTCTTCTTTCTTTTGGTTATTTTTTCTTAAAAGAGATAAGAAGATGATGATGGAATTCTTACCGTGTCGGATGATTTCGGCGTGTAGCGCGGCTCTTGGATGTTGAGCATCAGCGGCGTGAAACCGCAAAGAGTGACATCTTCGGGCAGTTTGACAGCTTCGTAACCTGTTTGAATTGGTTGGGTTTTTTTCCCACCCGCGAAATGAAACAGATGAAGAGCGAATTTCAAATGGGAAAACGGTGAAAAATGTTATCCGTACCATCCAGTTGCTTGTTGCTAATTTCGACTTGACGCGTGTCGAAGCGACTCAAAAGGTTAATCAACGTGGCCAAACGTGTCCAGGGTGTTCCAGGCGGTCTAAAGTAAAGAAAATATTTAAAGAATTCAACATAAATAAAATTTAAAAAAAAATAGCGCGAAAAAATAATTTTTTTAAATTAAAAAAATTTCCAAGTTTATGAAAAAATGTGTCAAAAGAAAAATGGCAGGTGGACGGGCGATTCATCACGACACGGGCGGTGTGTGTGTGTGTGTGTGTGTGAATGTGGCGTGCAAAAGTAAAATATTTGTGAAAGAGGAGGCGGTTTGGTAAGATGATCATACCCGACGTGGTAGTCACGGGAGGTGGGCGGTGGATTCCAGACGGAACTGTGGCACAGAAGCCAATCGCACCACACCTGGACACAAGAAATAAAAAACAAAACAAAACGAAAATAAAAACGAATAAACCATAAAAATCGGGTATAAATAAATAATAACGAAAGATCGAGTGGGACCGGACCCAGTCCAATAAATAATCAAGCGCCCAGTCGGAGATGGCCAGCATTGCACATCCTTTATGGGCGGGCGGCTCTAATCTCACGATCTGCAAAATGTTTAGCATTTCTTCCCCCCAACCGAAAAAAACCCCAAGAAAATCCAAACATGTTTATTGAAATACCTTAATGGCCGGCAAGATGATTTGTAGGTCCTCGCCCAGCAGTCGACTACTGGCCAGGCTTGTCGTTCCTCCGGGGTTGTTGTTACTGTGGCTCCCCGTTTCCAGCTGCTCCTTGAGCATTGCGTTGCAACGTTCCAGCAGGATGTTGAACATTTCCAGGGAAACGACCAGGGCGCATTCCTGCCAGGCCGAACGACACCCGCCAGCCATCCGGGCATCTGAAAAATAAAATCAAATCAAAAAATCACCATTCCATCTGCAAGTGCACAAGCAAATTCGGTTGACACTAAAAAAAATAAAAAAACAACCGATTGTACATGTTCAATGACCTTCTTTCTTTCTTTTCTTTTTTTCCATCCCAAAGTTTTGAAATAAAAAAGGACAACAATGGCGAATTTCTGTTTGTTTCTTTCGACAATTGTTTCAACAGCCATGGAAAATGACTCCCTGGGAGTCAGCATCATCCAGACCGCAAAAGGGGTTCAGATACATTACCAAACGCATTCCCAGAAGGTCAAGGACGGAATGGCCATTTTGATTTCAATTCCCCCCTCCCAAATAAAAAAGGAAATGAAATGGTCAAGAAATAGAATGGCAATAAATAGAAATAGCCTCCGCCTGGCACTCCTGGAACGGTACATTTCGTTATTATTAATACACGAACGGGGCCATATATATTCTCTGGCATTCCTGGGTGAGAAAGAAAGAATTTCAAAATGATGCGACTAATTGCATCAGCTCCTTCATAGAAAATAAAAATAAAAAGGGGAACCCAGGAACCTACAGCTTTGATTAAAGCCTTTTGTGCGCATGTTGCGGAATAACCCCGGACCGGAGAAGGTCTCCAACTGCCAAAGGGCGAGAAGAAGAAGAAGAAAGTCAAAAGGGTCGGCGTCGGTAAAAAAAAAAGTAAAAAAAAAATGAGTGGCGTCGTCCATGAAAAAAGATAAAAATCACGAGGTGAAACACACACAGAAAGATATCCTGATGATAAGCGCCTACCTCCCGAAAACCACTACACCGCAATCCCACCCGTAGATTAGCCTCTTATCTATTTCCAGTACACAATGTCGTTCCGTGATGTCGGAATCCTTGGCTATCAAAAGAAGATACAGTGTTGGGCATGACGCAATCATCAACTCGAATAATAATCGGTAATGACCGAAAGAAAGAAGAGAAAAACAAGAACGTCAAACTCGGCGACTCTCGGGACAATTCCGGGGGCCGGCCCGCATTTTGGCGGGGATTATTAAGTCCTGTGTGGAATGCTTGCTCGTTACGTGCCGTGATTACGATCCATTAGAGAGCGAAACAAAATATTTCCCCATTTTTCTTCTTTTTTTTCTTCTCCGGCAGGCGGGGTCCTGGGAAGCTTGCGAACCCGTTAGTTAGTAACAAGTAATCAAGCTGGCAAAGCCCACAACGAGTTATCGACGACGAACGACGCCATTGCCGCCGCCGTCGCCAGTAAATGCGCCGGCCACAAACGACCTTGCCTCATCCTTTTTTTGCTCCCTTTTGAAATTCTTCTTCTTCTTCTTTGTGTGTCCACTTAAATATATATCTTTTCTTTCTCTCCCTGGAATTTTTTCTTTGGTCGGGTGCAACGACCTTCGTCTGAGCCACTCCGCCCCATTTTGCTCGACTTCGTTGCACCCTCAACCAAACTCGGCCGTCCCGTGTCCGATTATTACAACGTCAGCCCAAGCGAACGAGAAATGTTTTCTTTTTCCTTTTCAAAACAAACTATGCCGTACGTGTGTCTATGTAATCATGTAATAAAGCCTTGGCTCCTGATGTGTCTAGTAGACCCTGCCCTCCATTGGCCCATCTCCTGGTGGCAAACATTCCTGACCAAGAGAGTCCCACAATCCACCGTCCATCCACCGAGTCCGTGTTTTTTGGCGTGACCATATTTATTTGGTTTTTCTTTCCTCTTTTCTTGTTTCTTTCCAGAGCTAACGGTTTCCCAAGGGCTTCGAACAATCGGTCAAGGACTCGTGAACACTCGCTAGGTAATTTAGATAAATTTCTAGGGTGGGGTTGGGAGGAGGAAGTTTTTCTTCTGGGATCAATTTCTGTTTTGTTTTGTTTTTGTTTTTACCTTTGAGTTGAGTGTTGGATACGGCGAACATGTTGAGCGCCAATAATTGCAGCAAACGGGTTTGGTTGACGGGCAACGGCGTCTGCTGGAGGAGGGCCCGGAATTCGCGCAGCATTTGGACTCCGCACTCTTGAAACGTTTCCATCCTGTTGCCAAACAGTTGGCAATCATCAGAAAACGATTAGCATTTGATGGATGGCATCGAACCAAAGAAAAATAAAAGAATAATAAGGCCAATTACGCCAACCGTTAATGTACGTTTGAATTGTCTTACCCGATCTTTGTGTACAATTTGCCCTGGACGTTCAGGTAACTGGTGACGAATCTCTTGTTGACCTGCGAAGTAAAACAAAACAAAAGATTAGAACAACAAAAGACAAGAACACAAAATGAGATGTCACTGGACGTCGTCATTGGAAAGACGCCGGGGGGCGAGGTCGTGGGATCGAAGCTCAAAGAAAAAACGAAATTTTTTCTTCTTCTAACGGATTTCTGATCTTTTTGAGATTTTCTTTTGTTCGTCTAACCTTTTTCTACCCCCAGTGAGAAGTACGAAATGACATGTCCATTTCCTCCGTTCCTTTCGGTTTTGTTTTTTTCCCGGCCGTGCAGGTTCAACATTTTTATTAGGCAGTCACGAACTGCACACGCCACGTACAAACAGGTTGGTTGTTTCATCTTTTTTAAATCTTCTTTTTTTTTTCTGCGAGAATACGCAACTTTTTTGTTTTTGTTTCCAGTGTCGCCACGCCACCCGTGATGGCTTCGTGAAGTCACGAAGAGCCCATCATCAACAACCAGAAGAAGAAGAAAGAACTCGGTTGTTTTTTGTCGTCTTTCATCTTTCTAACTTTTTTTTACTACCCCCCGTCGATGTAAAAGCCCGTTGTTACTACACCCCGGGGTTCTGCGGTCATCTGAAAAGCATCTTAACAGCTCTCTGATGCTTCTTTCGCTCATAGTACCTAATACCACTTGAATACATCGATAGTAATAACCATAATCCTAAACACAAAAATGTGTGTTTAGGATACACACCTCGATGCTGGGCAGCTGGGCCAGCTCTTCGTCGTCGCTGTTGAGGCCATTAGAGTCGGAAGCACCGTTGGTGCCGGTGCTGGTGGTCCGGCGGGTACGGCGCCCATCCAGCGGATGGATCCAAATTTCTCGTCTCAATTCCAGACGGTCGATTTTGGCAGCGTCGGAAACAACGCCCGACGATAAAGAAGAAGAAGCTGCAGACTCTTTGCGGCGGTTGCTGCTGGCCTCCTTGGCTTCACGCCGTTTACGCTCCTGTTGTTCGTACTGGGAAATTAAAAAAAAAAAAAAAAATTATTCAAACGTTTGATGGACGCGGGTCACGAAAGGCGATTGCAAAATACCTTTTTACGATTCTCGTCGAATAGGGAGACGAGGCTCTCCCTGGCCGATTGGAAAGGATTGGAGGCCATTAAACTGCGCATGTAAAGGTAAACAGCATCCAGCTTGCGTCTCTGTTACGAATCGATAATTGAAAGAATTGTTGTTTTGGTTTTTTTAAAGCTGCCAGTGTATACAATGTACATACCGCGTAGAGTGCCAAAATGGCCAGTTGATTGTACGGTCGGCCGTTTTTCGGGTTAGTCAAATTAGCTTTAGTGTACCAACTGTCAGAATGAGAAAAAACACGCAATTACGGCGTTAGAAGTTGTATACAAAAGATATTTCAAAAGAAAACCTTTTGGCTTTGCCGTAGTTGGAAGTTTCGGACGTCATTTCACGATAACGGGCTAAATCGCCGAGGAAGATGAGGATCTTTTGACACGAGATGATGGCCAGGCCAACGTAGCCCAGTCCCGAGAGCAAAGGGTAAGGCTGCGGCTCGAGGTACGTTTCCAGGTTGAATTTGTGCGACTCTTGCAGCGTCTCCAACAGCATCTCGAAATAGGCGGTTCCCTGGACAAATGAAAATGCGTGTTTAAACAAGCGAAATGATGTAATGATCCAAACAATTATACCTCGTCAATGACGTTGAACAGGAGCGACCTGTATTCCTCTTTGGCTTCGGGTTCTTCGGCCGTGGCCTTGCGCAATGCTTCAATGACATTGTGGAATGCCACCTTCCACATGTGCTGCTCAACGTTCTCCATAGCGCAGAAGCGCAAATCATTGGCCAACATGATCCGCAAGCTGTTCTGGAAGAATTTCCTGTTGCAATGACGGAACCAATCAAATCAAAAAAACAAAAGAAAATGTTAAAAATACCTGGACCGAATTTAATGAGGCCAACAATTGTGAAATGTCGTCATCCGTAAAAAAAAATTTTACAAACCTGTTCATCTGGATGCGGCCGAACCGCTGGTGGAGACCTTGACCGTGAAGCAACCACGACAACTCCATGTCGCAACGGGCCATGTCCATAAGGAGGTGCGGATGACTTTTGCTGCTCCGGAAACTGGAGGAGACAACAACGAAATTACCAAGTGACGTCAATGAAATGAGCAAATAGAAAATACTCGGAAGAATAAGAAACGAGTTAATTTATTCCTTGTAATTACTTTTCAGACTGTGGGTCGTACCACGCTGGCCTTGCAGAAGAATTGACGTTGCTTTGATCAGCCGGAAGAGTCAGGAAAGTCATTTCCGGGCAACCTAGCGACGATGCGGCCGTCGATTGTTGGCTATTCGGTCCGTCATCGGCTCTGGTGGCCACCACAATCGGCTTGTGCGGATTGGCAGGATCAAACAGGGTGCGCTGCTGCACTGGGCCAGTTTTGCGAGGATAGGAACGATTGGCCACGTCACCACCACCACGGTTATGATCCTGCTGACGAGGAATGGACGATCTGTCGTACGAGGAGGCCGAAGGAGCCGTGAAATCACTTCGCCTGGGCGAAGAGGAAAGGCGCGATTGTTCCATCGACGGTGGAGGACCTATTGGCAGCTGGATCAACCCTGGAACGGACATTCGCGGTGGTCCGCTCTTACCCGCTTCCTGCCTACGACCCTGGCCCAGGAGAGGTCGCCCAGTCATCGGTGGAGGGGTAGGTCCAGTCTGTCGGTCGACATCCACTCCGTTGGTGGAAGAAGCTGCCGATGGGAGGACGATGTATCCTTGAATGGGTTTATTCTTGTAACGAATATCCGTACAGGCAAAGACGATCTCCGGAACTTTTTCCGGAAGTCTGGCCGGTGGAGCTTGTCGGTATCCAGCTAGGCTTCTCTTGTCTTCTTCTTCCATTTCTTCGCTCCAATCCAGCGACGTCTGAGTGGCCGTCACTTCCTCCAGTCGTCGAAGAGTGCCACGCAGGTGGGACTGCAAGCCGGAACTGCTGTCGACGTTGGACAAAGGCGTCGAGCTCCTAGAGTCCGTCACCGATGTTTTGCGTTCCCGATCGGAGAACGACATGGAATCTTGACTGCGAGGTCGTACAGGAACATGAACAGGATCGGAATCTTCCGCCTGATCAGACAATGGCATTGTTTTGGCAGCGAATCCTGTGGCTTGCTGATACCGCCCTTGGCCTCGGATCGCTTTGCCACCTCCACCAGACCCTGGTCGATGATGTTGTTGGGGTGGATGGTGCGGCCGGATGCTGGGGACATGAGGCAATGATTGCGGGAAAGGATGAGGCAACGATGGTCGAACTGCCGGGGCTCCGGAAATGTTGACAAAAGTACAAGAACCGCCATCCCATTCGGTTTCGACTGGACTCGGATGGACGGCCGTTTGAGGAACCCGGTCAGGTTGCGATTGATGCAGGCGATCCTCTTCGTATTTCTTCTTGAAACGAGGTGGAAGCGAATCGTATTTGTTGGGCAGCGAAGGGCGTTCGTTCTTAGAGTATCCACCACGGCCGGATGGGGGTCTTCCGTCGGACCGGTAAGAGTCCTGAGATCTCTCATCAAAGAGTCCTTCCCTTCTCTGGTCTCGCCCAGAATTCTTCTGCGCTTGGCCTTGGAATTTAGGGTTGCCGGGCGGTTCTGAACTCTGACGATAACCAGGTGACGGTGATGGCGATGGCGAGGTGATCGATGGCGGGCGACGTGAAGTGCTCGTTGGAGACACTGCGTTGGCAACGGGATTCTCCTCTGCAATCATCCCGTTCCTGCTGTTGCTGCTTTGAGGGCTGGATGTGTGGCGGCTTCGACTGGAACCAGTGGCCTGGTAGTATCCACCACTTCCTCCAGCTCTCTTCGTAAGTTTATCTTCGTCCACCAGAAGAACGAACCGAGTTGGCGTAGTCGACTGGTAATAGTTGTAATCGTCTGGTCTGGAAGTGCTACTTGTGCCTCTGACATCACGATCGGGAACCGGGGTTCCAGCTTCACTAGAAAAAGATCCTCGTCGACTGCCTCCAGGACCGCGATTGTTTCGTTTCTTCCTACCACTGCCACTGCGTCCACTTCCTTCAATACAAACAATTCCGTTAGAAAATAATAACCGTTTAAATCGTCAATTTTAACTTACCGTCTCGTTTGTCTTTACTATTGTTCTTGCTTCTCTCTGAATCGTTCCAACTACCACTTGTAGCCGTCTTCTCTTCAAAAGTTTTGGATGAGGGCGGTTTCGTAGCTGCTGCTGAAGAATTGTTGTTAGTTAAAGAAGCAAGGTGTCCATCGGAAAACGAATTCTCCACTCGAGGTTTGCGATCGTTTCGGCGTCTGCCTGAACTTCTTTTATCACTCTGCCTTGAGAGCAGGGACGAATCAATGGATGCAGATTTTGAAACGTTATTCGGTGGGAAAGGGTCGCTAGGCTGGCTTGCCCTCGCTTCTTCTTTTGGCTTGACTGGCTGTCTTTCTTGACGGTTGTCATTCTTCTGTTTGCCATTTGAAGGCTGATTTGGAGTTGGACTGCTTTCGTGGTGACCAGTTGCTGGGGATTCATTGCTTCTCTGCTGCTGTTTCTCTAGAAGAAGCTGTCGAAGGTCTTGATTTGATCCTGCATCCACATTGTCTTGGTAGTACAGCTGCCTCTTCCCTTGATTACTCGGGACAGGGGGTTCCTTGAATTCTTCTTTCTTTTTTTTGGTGTGCTGTTGGTGGTGATTTTCTGTTCGTGGCTTATCAGAATTTCTATCTTGTCTCTGGTTGTTGGTCCTTCTCGTTTTGGATTCTTGAGTGTGAACCTCACCACCCCGATCTTTAGATTTGTTGCTCTCATCGTTTAAATTGACATTCCTAAAATTTGATTCAAGACCAGTGTCAATGTCTGCTCTTCCAGTGCCTTGCAGGCTGCTGCCTGGCTGTATGTTTTCAACATTGCTGCTTGACTTTTTCAGAGGTCCTGATCCAGGACGGTAAACAGCAACTTCAGGCCTTGGTCTTCGCGACGAACGCGAATGGTCAATATCAGCATTCATTGATGAAAGTCAAGACATTAAAACAATTGTGCCTTGTAAAACCTATTTCGTTTCAAAAACAAAAAGAGACGCATTAGAAAGCTACACACAAGTTTGGAGCAGCGCCATTTCCATAAGGCCTAGAGCCACAAATTAAGATTGTCAAAAGAAAAGCTTTAGTAATTTGTGATCCTCGATGGCAATTCGTTTTAACGGACAATTGACACAAGATAAAGCATTACATTAAGTATCAAAATTTAAGATTGGAAAGAGAGTGAATCACGTACCAATCGTCTCAAACACAAAGGGACTTGTCTAGGCAACGTGAAGTTGAATTGGTTCACCACAAATATGTGGCATTTGCCTTTTGTCTGCTGTCTTTCGCTCGCGACGTTTCACAATCAATTTTTCTCTCTGGGGGAAAGTTGACTTGTTTTCTTATTACAGTGTAGTTTCTACTGTAATTATTAAAAATGGCTGAGCTTAAAAAAGGAGAAAATTTAGCATTGCAACAAGTTAAGAAAGAAGTGACGCTTTTTAAAGTCCCTTCGGCAGCTCAAGCCCCGAGAAAAAAGAAGAAAGTCCTTGATGAAGACAGCTTCGTTCACAAACTGGAATCTATTATTCAACGCGATTTTTTCCCTGATTTGACCAAGTTGCAAGTGCAGGCCGCCTATTTAGAAGCTATGGAAACAAATGATATAGTCAAGCTAAGGGAAATTTATGAAAAATACAGTGTTGGTCCTGGTGTTCACGATTCACGTAGAGGACACGCCACCCCATCAACATTTGAAACACCTACAAGGGATTTTCAAGATTATATGTCTGTTCACAGTGCCTCTAGCACCACATCCAAAAGAACGGCAATAGATGATCAAGAAAGTCTCGATGAATTTCTATTCAAAAATACAAGTGAAGACAATGAAAGCTTTGAGGAAATGATGGATGAAGCCAAGCGGAAGCACAGACTAAAGGTATGATTTCTAAAAACAAAATTTAAAAAAATTTATTCCTAATGTTATTATTTGATTTCAGTATTCCTGGTTATATGATGTTGAAGACAACAGCACGTCAAAGCAAGATTCGACTTTGGCCCTTCCATCTATTGAAAAGCAGGCAATTGAGGATTCAAAGCCAGCATTGATTGAAACCTGGAAATACAGAGTCAAAAACTCCATTATGTATGTTCCTGAAGGTAAAGTACATAAATGAATTGCTTCTTGATAAAAAAAACTTATCTGAACATGCAATCTTCTTCTTCAATAGGAGCCCCATATACTCTGGAAGAAAGAGTGAAATATGCCCTTGACAAAGATCATATTCAGTACGCCAATACGCATTACCAGTCGAACCCTTTCGACGAATCCCGAAACAGAGAAGCGTTGCATAAAGCAGCTCAATTACAGACCAATACGAGACAGGGTCATGTGGACGTTGATGGCAAGGAAATAAAGTCCAACGCGCCACCCACAGTTAACGGGTTCGACTTCATGAAAACACCTTCGCCAGTACCGGGTGTTGGTGAATCACCCCTAATGACTTGGGGAGAAATTGAGGGAACCCCGTTTCGCTTAGATGGTTCAGACACTCCTCTTCCGTCTTCCTCAGTTGGAGTTGGCGCCTTCCAGCTGCAGCCCGTGTCCGAGCGGGACAGAATTGGCCACAAATTGGCGGAAAAAGTCGGCCAAGGTTACCGAGATCGCCGTGGAAGAAATCGATCCTCCGCTACTCCAATGGCTTCACCCCGTTCTAGTAGCGGAACACCTAAAACCGCCGGAACTTTGAGGTAAATGAAACTTATCGCCTTACGCTTTTAATTGCCCCTTACACATAATTTTTTTTCTTATCCATTAACTAGCCAAAGAATTGCGCTCATGTCCCCTGCTGCTCGACGGTTGGCGACTTCAAAACTTGGCATCCGCCTCAGCACCGATCCAGCTTTGCAAGCATCGTATACTCCGCGCCGTCGATCGGGAGATGAGACACCAACACCAATTCATGGACGGACACCTTCCACTCCATCTTATGGAACGCCACGATCCTCACCGCTTGTTCGAGCTCGAGGTTCTGGCGCCGCTAATCTGACCGACAATCTTCTCCAGTTACCCAAACGCAAGGCTCAAGATTTCTTTTAAAATCATTCACTTAAATTAGCATTGAATATTTGATAGCCCCTTTACACCTGGTTGAAGTGTTGAGGGGCAGACTGTTGATAGACCTGAATGAAATGGCTGATAAGCTTGAAGCGAATACAAATGAGGTTGGCGAAAAGACTATTTGTCTTTTCGTTGATTTCCTCTTAATAATTGAAAGAATCACATCCATTGATTATTCGATTATTAACTGACCATCCGTCTGTGTTGCCAATCTTTGCCATGTTTGACCAATTTTAATATTCATTCAATTTTTTTATTTTACTAGGTACAGAAGTTACTACATTAAATAAGTAATTCAGAAAATGATGTTAATCATTGTAAGCTCAAATTAAAAGATCTTGGGGACGACAAGCTTCATTAACTTGTAGACGGTCGACAATTCGTGGAGATTGTAGGGGGTTGGATTATTTTCTGGGCATTTCTTGGGAACTTAATAGTTGCCCGTTAGAGTAAGTGGTAGGATGAATGTCATGGTACTTTGCAGTTTTGAGAGTTCCATGGTTATAGCTACCCTTGGGGTACTGGGTGTAGGGTACTGGGTGGTTGCTGTGGCTTTTAACGTAAGGAGTTTGGTAATTCTCGCTGGCTTTAGGGTAAGAAGTAGAATAATGGTGGGGGTACTTGGGGTGTGGATTGGGATTATACTTGATGGAAGATGCACCATGTTCTTTGACGTAAGGAGCTTGATGATGGTATTGGCCTTTATTGTAGGGAGTTGCGGAATGCGTGTTGTCCTTGGCGTAGGGAGTGTGATGTGTCTCATGGCCTGTATTGTACGGAGTTGAATAAATATCGGGGTACTTGGCGTGGGGAATGTTGGCTTTGACGTAATGAGTTTGGTGATGATACATCTGATGGTCCTTTGTGGGGGTAGTAGAATAAGTGTCGTGGTACTTTTCCGTCGTAGTTGAAGGATAATGATTCACGGGATAGTTGTGTTGGGGATTTTCGTCATTTTTTCCATCCTTCTTGGCGTAAATAGTAGGATAAGATCCAACGCTATAGGGAGTCTCATCGTTTTTGGCCTCTCCTTCGTACTGGATGTCAGCGACGTAACCATTCTCGTCGGCATGGTAGGTAACTTTTTGCTTACGACCATCCGGAAGCATGACGTGATAGCTTCCAGAGACAGCTCCTTTGCCGTTACTAGTTTCTTGCTTGCCGTAGTCAACGCTGGAATGCGCATCTTTTACATTGAAATTGTAGTTGTATGTTCCATGTTCCTGGTTAATGTAATTCGTTAAGATAACGTCTATAACCAAATTAATAATTTAGAAATTATGCTTACGTCGTAGGGTTCAGAGTGATGGTGACCACCTTGATGTTCATTTTCTGGTTTCTTATAAACAGGAGTGTTATGATAAGGATCGGTATCATACCAAACTTGATTAGCTGCTGCAGAATCAGCCAGGCAAGTAAATGCCAAAGCAAGAAGAACAAAAACCTGCAAAATATTTAAATCGCCAATTAACTATTATGTTTTTATTTTTAACTAGAAGTTATTTAAGTGTTATTACCTTCATTTTGGAACAATAATTGAAGCTGAATCAACCAAGGAGAAGGACTGATGCTTTCTTGGAACTTGGACCTCCTTTATATACTGAAACTGTCATGACATTATAGAAAGTCCACTTCAATCATTCAAAATCGGTTGACGAAATAAAGAGAATGCGGTGTTGCAATTAATTGCTGTGATGCTATTTTTAAAATGTACATTTTGCTCTTCTTATTATTAGCGTAGCCAAAATAAATTGATGTCCTAGAACTTTCTCGTTTTATTTCTTCGGTGTTGAGAGATGACCTCGATTGATAAAAACTTGTCTTCCATTATTAGATTTTTTTTTAAACTGACACCTGACACCAGCAAGTCTTTTGTAATGATTGTTAATTGGAATTTTATCATTCCAATTATTTAGCTTCTATATTTGCTAATCGCACCTGCCTCAGAAGGATTTGAATTATTAAAATAATTTACATTTTTCTTGGTGAAATGGCAATGGCACACATTTTGGGGACTTTTGAAATTTGGAGGGAAAAATCGAAATTAAGAATTAAGTATCGATATTAACTATCGATATACTAAGGCAAGGCCAAACTATTGGCGGGAATATGACGTCACTTTGGCGAAAGGAAGGGGGAAAGAAAGTTCACTGCTCCCAACCTTTACCTTTTTGTTATTTAGTGCTACATTTACTTCTTTACAGTTTGAACCAAGGTTTAAACAAGTCGTGCAGGTTTTTCAGTATTTTACTGATAATATTTAATTTATCTTCATCTGATTTATTTCCCCGACAACGCTTCGAAATTTTCAAACTTGTTTTCCGGTGCCTTAATTATTTTCTAAACTCTTTTCATTCAGTTCGAACCTAGCACGGATCAACCTTTGGCAGGGGCGGTTAAATTGATATTAAAAAATCGGCATAATTTGCTTACTTGAGAAAGAAAACGCCAGCAGGCGGCCATGAAATTGGAGGGTGGGTCAATCTCTCAATCAGGTCATTGGGGGCGTAAGTAGTCGAGCAGGCGATATCGTTCCTGTCACAGCATCTACATTGTTGTACCGAGGGAAACTCGCGTTCCATTACTGAGCCTATTTAAGAGGAAATTGGAATTCATTGTATTCTCAAGAAAAAGATAAACCAACAAGTATATCAACGACTGATCTGAACTGTGCAGCAAAAGACAGGACGAGTGTGTGGATCGAAGAGCCTCCACGTGGTCGGTCAGTGTCTCGCTTGTCTATCGCGTAAATTCCCATTTTTCATCTTAGAGTAGATTTTGTTGGAATGCCACAGTCTACGATCTCTCCCATCCGAATGACTGATGCCCATTCAGCTACTTCAGTTGGATCAGCTAGCAGCCTTTTAGTTTCTTCAGAAAGTGAATCGGGTAATTACAATTTGTATTTCTTGTCACATGTCATTAAGTCTTACGCCATTACCTATTTCATTTATAATAGCTAAGGAAAAGTTAGATAGCACAAGCAGTTTAAAGAATGGGTATGTTGGATCATTCACAACCCTGGCGCAGCCTTGTCTGCCTTATCCACCCTACCCAGAAACTGAGCAAAAGAATAGGGCAGTTTCGATGGCTGAAACATCACCAGTGCTTCGGCATGTCCAGGAGCAGAAAACGGCAGAAAAGACTGAATCTACCCTTATAACTCCCAAAGGTGAGGAGTTAAGCATCAAAGATGATGCTTTGAAGAAAGATAGATGCTTGTCGACAGCATCTTCAGAAAGTAGTGGTGGAGGTTGTGGAGGGCTTAAGAAGAAAACATATAGACGTTTTGGAGAAGTAGATAAAGAAGAAAAGAAGAAAATGACACCCAGACAATGGCTCCTCCTGACTGTTCTTTCTTTGGCTACCCTCACATCATCTTTTGCTATTTGCCTTTTCCCCCCATTCTTTCCCAAAATTGTAAGTATTCCTGCCACATGTTCTTGAATAAGTGAAGAAGTTTTACTAATTATTTTATTTCCCAGGCTGAAGAAAAAGGTGCTACAGTATCTATATATGGCTTTATCATTGGTACCAACTGCCTGACATCTTTTCTTATCACTCCTTTTATTGGAAAAAATGTAACAGATAATCAGCTTCGTTTAAAAACATCATTGTAATTAATTTCTTTTAATAGCTCAAAGTTATCGGCGTGCGATTCGCTTTTGTTTCTGGTGTTTTCATCGGAGGTGTCTGCTGCTTGTTGTCAGGGTAAATAATTTTTTGGGCAAGAAACAAAGATAATTTTATTTTTTCTGTTTAATGTTTCACAGATTTTTAGAGTACTTTCCTGAAGGAATGTCATTCATCGTAATATCTATATTAATTCGTGTTATCCACGCGGCTGGAAATGCGGGCACGATTACATCAACATTTACCTACACTGCAGTGGAATTCCCCAATTCTGTTGCCAAAATCTTTGTAAGATTTGAAGTTCAAGTCATTTCTTTCTTAAAACCTAATTTTAATTTTATTGATTTGCAGAGTCTAACGCGAACCATGATGAACATTGCCCAGCTCGCCGGACCGATTGTCGGCGGTGCCTTGTATGAAGTCGGCGGTTTTAAGACTCCCTTCATCCTCATGGGGGGAATTCAAACTATTATGGCGTTTATTGCATTACCTTTCCTTCCGGATTATGATGGTGGGTTCAATCAATTCTACTCTGCTCTATCAACGTCTTAATTTAGTTTCTCCGCTCCTTTAGTGTCACAGTATGACGAGGGATCTGGTAAAAAGCAATCCCCTATGGCCATTTTGTGCATCCCGTCAATTTGGATCCCATTCTTCACTTTCATCGTATCGACTATGTCGAACGGGTTTCTCTCGATTAACCTAGAACCGCAAGTGTTGCGAACGGTATGCTCTCACGTTGTCTTATCCTTGTGTAGCCGAATTATTTATAGCTTTTTTTATTGGATTTTCAGTTTAACTTGACACCATTTTACGTGGGAATCTTCTTCGGTCTGAAAGACGGTGCCAACAGCATTGCCAGTCCTATTTGGGGATACCTGTGTGATCGCCGTGGATCCGTGAAACTTTGCCTTCTATCCAGCACTCTGATTGGAGCTTTGTCCATATTTTTGCTAGGACCCTTCCCTTTCGTTCCTATTGATCGGTAATCCCCACATCTGACTTTTTTTCTTGGCAAAGTGCATCTCAAACTAATGGCTGTTTTACTTTTTTTTTTCTAGAAACCTAGTTGTAGTTGGAATCGCATTGGCACTAAGTGGAGTTGCGTTTTCTGGACAACAAGTATCTGGAGTAGTCGACGCCATGAGGGAGGCTGTGTAAGTTATAATTGGATTTGATTTTGTAATTTGTTTCAAAATAACTTTCCCCTATTGCAACATCAACAAAAATAGCCACGCTGGGTATCCGGATAATCCAAGCACTCACGGACTCGTTGCCGGTATCTGGTCGTCACTTAGCGGTGCTGGACGTTTTGTGTCTCGCGCCGGCACTGGCATCTTAGTGGATCACATTGGATTTCAAATGACGGCTGTCGTGGTCTTCTCTGTCCAAATTATAGTCGTAAGTGATTTATAATTCGATTTATTTGGGAGAAAGTGACAGCTGGATTGACGGTTGCATTTCGGCTTTCATAGGGCATGGCTACCATCGTATTCATGCTGCCCAAGTGCAGGAAAAATGACGGCAAAAAAGGTGATGACACGGTGGTGGATGCTATTTCCACTCGCACCACATCATTCACTTACTCAGTCGTTGATGTTGGCGAATTCCCACGATTAACTATTTCCCAACCAGAATCGCCGGCCGAGTCGGTTACGTGCAAATCGGTGTCGATCCCGTTGCCTCGGGACTGTGCCATCATTCGTCGCATGCGCGCTGAAACGTATGCTGGATTCTCCGGCTGAAAAAGTAGCCAAAAATTACATCCTACTACCACGCTTTACCTCCCCCAACTTGCGCTTCATACCAGGTCTCTAGCCTTTATTTCCATGTATTTCTTGTTCTTCCTTTAATTCCTTTGGGTGGGTCGGCTTTATATATTTTTTATGATGGATCATGTCCGGCCCACCCACGCTCAACTATCAAATCTCTAATCAATTCTTAATCTTAAAAAAAAAAAGAAAAATATTTGTTATTTAGCGTAATCTCAATTTTGTTTGTTCTGGCTAGCTCATTGTTTATATAACGTGTTGTTATTAAAAAAAGAAGAATATAGAATTATCATGGCTGCCACTATCACACGCCATAAAAATTCAGTTTCTTTTTTGTTATAGTTGATAATTGTTTAGACGTTTAGTGAAAGATTTTACTCCATTAGTGCATCAAATTTGAAGCCAAATATTGTTGAAGATTTAACTTTTTTTAAGGTTAGTAGTCTTAAGTAGAGTAGACAAAACTTTTAATCCTATTGTTTTTTATTTTAAACATGATTTGGCTTCCCCATTTCTTTTTTGACAGCAAAGATTGGATTAGGAATGGAGTGAAAATCGACCGAGTCACGAAGCCCTCCCACTCGAATCGATATTGAACTTTAGTTTCTTTCGAATTTGGGTTAAAAATGTACGGTAGTTAATGAAAGACTAATGGGTTTTTATAACTGTTTTAGTCGCCACTGCACTTTTTCAACAAATAAATTATCGATTTTTCTTTTTTCAGTTGCTGACGTTGGTTGCTTGCGTGCCCATCAGAGCATCCACTCCCGTCTGATGCAATCAGGAACCCGTTTGCACACGTCGAAAATGTTAAGCCAAAACGGGACCCATTCGGGCATGCATCCGAGCGGAGGAAGGAACCTCGACAACGGTTGAATGGGTTTGCAGACAGAGTCAGATGTTGAGCTTTGATGTACTACTACACCATTAGATAGACAGGTAAGAGGAATACATCTCCACTAAGTTATTTTGGAAAAACCCGGGGCGAAATAATGTTCGCCAACCGTTATAGCGCGATACACTTCTCTTTATTATTATCATTACCGAAGGCTTTTTCCCGAAAGAAAAGAAGCCTTTGAAATTTTGAACAGGAAGGAAGAAAAAACCTGTGCACTTCACTTTAGCTTTTAACTGTGAACGGAATGAGAAACCAAACACGGAGAAAATTAGGCACTCCGTCTTTTGAATAGTAGCTATATTCCTATAACTGTAAAGAGAAGAAAAGTGTATCCATTTCTCGATAGCTCGGAGCAATTGAGCCCCTTTCCTTTTTTTCTTCATCGGCGTCAAATTCATTTTCCGATTGATTAATTTTACTCATGGAGGTTTTCTTTTATTTCGCAATATCGTCTTTTACACTTGGGCGCAATCAACCGTGCAAGTATATGGAATACCGTGTGAAATTCTTTTCTTTTGGTGTTTTGATTGTACATGACGGCACGGGAGAACGTCTAACGCAATCAGCCAATGTACCGTGATATCTAAGAACCGCCTGTCGGACTAGATGTAAAACACCCCACGTGCTTATGGTGGTGGGTACATCATTGTAACGGGAAATTCCATCTCGTAGTATACTGGAACAGCATTTTCAGTTCATCGAGCTTGTTCGAAATAATTCAATTTTAAGAAATGGCAAAATAGTGCACGGAAGACTTTGGTCACGCGGTCTGACGTGGGTGACTGGATAATCTTCGTTTGACGATGCACTGAAAAGTCATCCAACGTCATAATCCATTAATTAATGAAAAAGAAAGGGATTTTTTATTTTATATGCGACTCCCCCTGCAGTTAATTAAATTTGGGACGTCAAAAACCTTGTGGTGGATGAGAAAATTGTGTGACCTTACTGCATCCTTGTAGAGAATTTCTATTTGAGTTTTTCACTCGTATCGACTTTTATCTTTGTTATAAAAAGCAGAAGAGGGGCATTTTACGACTGGCTAAACATTGGTGGGTGGGCGGGAGACGCAACCAGAGAATATATAATGTAATAAAAGTTCATGGAATCATGGCAGTATAAAAGCCCAAAGGCAAATTTAGTTGTTGTTTTTTCCTCGCGTTCCCCTCTAATTATTGGGATATATTTTGTACGTGTTTAGTGCTATCAAAAATAGGCGCTCACATTCTATTGTGCAGACACAACCACCACAAAGGAATCCTTGACCATTTCCTGAGCTCGTAAAAGTTTCCGTGAGGAAACGAACTAAAAAATAAAACAACAACATTTCTTTAAGGTCAAATCAGTAAAATTCAATGGAATCGTCCGTACATTTTTTGAATTTTAGTATCAAGGTGACATTCAGCATTATTTGTAAATGTTATTCGATCTATTCGACTATATAACGGGTGTGGCTTTAATACGCATATTCGTACGTGTAATTACGGTCCAAACCGGACGTCCATTATAGACACCGTCAAAACGTAATACTTACAAGGATAAAAACAGAAATAGACGAATTTGGGAGAAAGAAAAAAATGTCATTTAACGGGATAGGGTTCGTGATGGATTATTAGCTTGATGGATGGACGCCTTTGCGGTCGATTCCATTTGACGTTTTTTGTTTCCCTTTTGAGACACGTCAAGACAAAGGGAAATGTGAGACCGTTGACCGACTCACGAATATATATTGGCCGCTCACGCACACTTTCTCTGCTCCAACCACAAGACGACAAGAAGGAAATGCTTCGTTACTTGCTCTTATATCCGTATAGTATCCGAGTTATCGAACTGCTTCCAAGCGGACAGAATGTGTGCGGTATGCTTTTATATATGACAGTCGTCCTTTTTCGTCGATGGTTTATGATTACGCGCGTCGTGTGTAGAGTCAAACAAGTTTATTGAATTTCCCGAGCTCTGCACATGTCGTGTTGAGGAGGAATAGTCATTCCAACCTTTTCTTCCGTTCGTCCTGCTGATAACATAAAACGACCGTAATCATTTGAAAACTAAATTTTGTTCACTTTCATCCGTAGGTGGGAGTCTGAACGCATATAAAAGCCACTCTATCGGATGAGAAAGACTGTTATCAATTCACTGCTTGGGAGAAGAAGAAGAATATCGTTGACGATATCATTTCCCTTTTTCTCAATTCGGATGTTATCCGATATTCCCTAGAGAGATGTTCCGACTGTATTTCCCCGACATGCATACACACACACATATAGATACAGTTACGCAGAGAAAGTGGAGAGACTCTACTATAAGCATTTTCCAACTTGTTACATAAAAACTTTGCACGACCAACTCTATATCGATTTGCACGCGTCTCTTGTTTTTTATTATTATTACGTTCCACTTCGGGAAACAATGTAAGAAAAAAAATAAAAGATTTGTTTTATTTTATTTAGACCCTCGGCTCCTGCACAGATGCCGCCCAATGAAGATTGACTATGACACCGGTCAATTTGTATTTCTTAGAAATGGGACCTGGACGCCAGATATTCCGCCGGATTATGTCTGGAGCTTAGAAAAAAAGAAGTCGTTCATTTCCTATACACAGAACCCGATGTGTATCGGTTTCGTACATGTAAAAAGAGTGATGATGGTAAGAATAAAACTTTTTTTTTCGATATTATAGGCTCTGGCTGGAGGCCGTGTAGAGATCAAAGTATATACTCACGCTAAGGTTTTCCTTTTTTCTCCCTCCCCTTTGGGGGTGGTGTTATTGATCTTTCGTGTGTGTCTATACGATTTTCGTATGGTACACAGTTCAAAAAAAAGGGGGAGGGGAAAAAAATTACTTTTTCGTTCTTTCAAAACTTTTCTATTTCGTTGGTTGTTTTTCTTTCTCCCGAATCTTTTGCCGGCGTGATAAAAAAATAAGAAAATTCAATTGAATTTCTTTTCCGTCTACCCCGCCCTTCAAGAAGAAAAACTTTAGCCACAACAACAATATTTACCCCGTTTGTTCTTATATTTATTCTTTTTGATTGCATTTCCCTCGTGCTTGTCCCGCCGTGAAGAATGACGCGGCCAGAAAAAAATAAAAGAAATCCCTTCTTTTTATTTCGGGGTTCCTGTTGTACACCAATTTCCTGCTTTTATTTTCTTGGCGTTGAAAAGATGTAACAGTGATCACTTCCTGGAATTTTCTCTTGTCTCGTTACATTTTTATTTCTCTCCCGAAAAAAATAGTAGAAGAAGAAGCCGTCGATTCGGTTGGGGACCGCCACATTCAATCGTGCGCGTAGCAACCGCCGGCGTGCACACACAGGTATCCACCTCCTCTTTTCCAACCCCCGCCTTGTTACTCTCCCGCACGACGTTATAGGCAAAGAGTTTGGTGTCCGCGCGGGCCAGTCTGCGGGCCGCTGCAATCCGGTACGCACCTGCAACTATTCCCGCTAACCAGTGATATATACAGTAATGCTCAAGAGTGTATCAGATTTCTGATCAAAAAAAGTGCATCATCATTTTTCTGCGGGAAAAATTTAAAAAATGAGGAGAACCAAAATCTCGGCGCTAAGGTAAGAAATGGAATTTTTCTCTTTTCAATTCACGTAACGGCTGTCGGAAAAAAAAAATCGGGACGACTCACGATGAGAGATGCGATCAAGGTTTCATTTTAAACGGTCAGCAGAGCGTGCCAAAGTTGTTAGCCTTCGGTCTCACGCTCCAGTCAAGTCTCTTTTTTTCTTTTCTCTCAGCCTAATCTTTGAAGAAAAATGGGACTATTTTGTTTGTCGGGATTTTTTCTCATTCGCACGTTGTGTTAAAGACTGGACGTAGTCGTAATAATGGATTTATTGTTGTTGTTTAGTTGGCCGTTAATGTTACGCCCTCATCATCTTCGAGCTCTGGCGATTTTGGTCACGTTGGTCAGCCTGTCGCTTCTCTTTTCCACGTTCTCGATGCGTTCCGGAGAGAACCGGATGTGGATGATGGATTCAGCCGGTCGTCAACAACAGTACACTGGCGGCAGAGTAGTCATGTCGGCCGTCGATCCGACGGCTTCCAGCGCCACATCAGAAACAGCAGCAGCACTTAGTAAAGGCCCAATAACTGCTGAAGAAACCAGCAGCAGTTCTTCTTCCTCGTCTTTGGCCAGTTTCACTTTGACGACGGCGTCTTCAGCACGGCCCAGCAGCCAAAGTAATTACAAATTCGGCGTCGGCGAAGTCTATCAAATAACCAGGAAATCACTCAAGCCCCGCAATCCAGCAGCTGCTGTTGCCAAGGTGATTTGTTGCTCCCATTTCTTTCAACGGATTGGAATTTTTTTTATTTTTGACAATTGCGATTTTAAATAATAAATCTTTCGCAGAATCAAATCAAATCCAACGGATTTATTATGCCGGCAGTTCCATCTGCACTTCTCAAAACCAGAAACTTGTTCCACAATCGGACCGTGACTCAAGAAGACATCAAGTAGAGTGTAGAGATTTACTTAATTGAGTTAACTGGTTTGAATTAATTGATTTTATTTTTAAAAATAAAAAGCAACACTTTGGCGTTGCTGAGTCGGAGATTGGAGGAAACCAAACAGGAACTGAGTGCGGAAGTCGGTGCGGAACAACACGTTGGCTACTGGAACGTGACACACCCCAGGCGTTTATTGATAGTCACTTCATGGCGATCGGGATCGACTTTTCTCGGCCAAATTCTCTCGGAACATCCCGGAGTTTATAACCATTACGAGCCGCTCATGCACGTCGGATTGGAGCAGATACGCCCAGGCGATGTCAGAGCCGATTCCGCCGTCCGGCACTTGCAGGATCTCCTTCGCTGCAAGTAATAATCTTAAATCAATCAATCAAAAGTGTCGTAATCATTTATCGATTGTTTCAGATATTCCAACGAGGATTTCCTGAAGAAGATCCAGGAGAGCATGCAGGACATGTTGAGTCACAATGCCCAGGTGTGGCAGGCCTGCGTCCTGGGACCCAATCGCAACGTTTGCAGCGTCAGCAACTTCCTGGAAGAATCCTGCCATCGTTTCCCGACCTTGACGATGAAAATGGTCCGTCTCCGATTGAACCTGACCCGCCAGTTGCTGGACGATCCGTCGGTGAAGGTTCTTTATTTGGTAAGGGATCCTCGTGCTACAATGAATTCGCGGCTATCGAGTGTCAAGTGGTGCAGCCAATCGATCGACTGCATCGATCCTGGCCGTCTCTGCGCCGATATCCAAAACGATTTGGAAGCGTTCGAGTCGCTTTCAGCCGAGTTTCCAGACCGATTAGCTTTGATCAAATACGAAACCATGGCCAAAAGTCCCCACGCCACTTTCCGGGCTATTTTCGACTTTGCCGGATTATTTTACACTCGAAAAATCCGCGATGAAGTCGAGAAACACACGTCGAGAGACGAGAACCATCCGTGGAGCACGGTACGCAAATCGGCCGAGCGTGTCGATCTCTGGCGTCAGAAACTTGACAATAAAAGCATTTCTGACATCCAATCGGTCTGTTCCAATGTCCTGGTTAGACTGGGCTACTCCCAACTGTGATCTTCATCGTAATTCTGTTTTTTAATTTTTAAGATATAAATGATACAACATCGTACAATGAAAAATGTTTCTCGTTTTGTTTTATGTTCCTATGACTCTCCACCCCGTCTTATTGTTATTATATTTGTATTTAAGATTTCAAAGCGAATTCAGCTGTATTAACACAAATAAAATGAATAAAAATGCCGTGTGAAAAGTGATAATCTAAAAATTTTCTTTTTACTGTTTAAGGATCGTTATTTCTTCCTCTTCGCGTTTACGGCGAATGTCGAGCAGAACTGAGGACATGAAAGACCTGAATTCATTTTGAACTCGATGTCCGTCCGAGTCAATGTCCCATTCGACTCTAGACAGCCGGGCCAGAGTACCTGTTAAATCGGTCGTTAAACATTCAATTCCATTTTCTTTTTTTAACTTTTTTTTTTCTAGCCTAAATGTACCCATCTTGATGGTACGTTTTCGGTTAGGTTGACCGTCACCCCATTTGCGAGCCACAATCAAGTAGCGGGACGGACTTAATTCGAGGTAGTTGTTCCACACGTTGTAGAGTTCTTCCAGTTCAGTTGTGTGGTCGTCAGCTGTGATGTCGTAAACCAACAAGACGCCAGCAGCATCATTTGCAATAGCTGGCAAACAGTTGCTGACGCTGTCCGAGTTAATGGGTACACAATTACTATGCAACTCATTTTAGACAGCAGCTACTACAATTAGCGACTTTAACAGTAAATGACTAAATGCAGTCAAAAGAATACGGTGGATTTATTTTTTAAAACATAATTGAAATACTTTTCCAACAGATTTGCTTTTATTAGTACAGTTTTAAAAATCGTCGAGGGTTTTTTTTTAGAAGGAAAAACGAAATCAGCTTACGGTTTCTACAAGGTTTTATTGTTACGGTTTCGACAATTTCCCCAAAACGGGTAAATATTTTCACCTACTTTCGATCTTTTGCTTCAATAGTTATTAATTACCTAACTGATTTTAACCGGATAATCAATTTCGTTGTTTTAAAAATAAAGGAAAGATTTTTCAAGTGTATAAAACCGCAATAATAATAAGTGTTAATTAGTAACTGATGATACGGTTTGAAGCGCATCAACAGTTTCAGCAACCAATTAACGGAAGGCCGGATCGATTTTATTAGTCACCTACTTTCTATCCGCACTGCAATCCCACAACTGGATTTCACTATTGTTTGTGTTATTGTTGTTTGTTCTCGACGAACTGTGATGGGCCAGCTGGGACGATTCGATTTGGAATTCCAAAATTCGACAGCCGACAGTCGGACGGTACTGGCCAATGGCGTCTTTGGCATCCGACAAGAAGTTGGCCAGCGTGGTTTTTCCACTCTGCGTCATATCGGGCGGGAAAATAGTATATGCCCAGCAAAAGTCAAACAATTTCAATTTCCGCTATGTGCATATATGTATGCACGTACAGAGAATTTAGCGCAAATAGTTTTGTAACTGTGTTTTACCTTTGCTGGACCGAGAAGTAAAACTTTGGTCGGATTGCTGCTCGCCATGATTCCTCGCTCGTGTTTACTTATACGATTTGGGGTTGCCATGGTGACCGTCTCCGTATATGTTTAGTGTATTTTGAGACAGTTTTCACTATAAAAACTAGAGACTAAGTTGGATAACAATGCGAGTGGAATTGATTGAAAAAATTAACATAATGTGTTCTTATTTTTAAAGATTGGCTGACAATTTCTTCTTGGCGAGACTTTTCATCATTTCTTGCTCCATCCGCAATTTCATCGATTTCTTTGACAGGGTGACTGTGACTGGCAAGTAGCTCTTTTTCACTGGTACAACTCGATCCTCTGGGAAATTGTTTATGGATTCCGGCAAGACATCGTTGTTGTTGGTCTGTTTGACGACGACTAAAGTTGTAGCCTCGAGCGGAATTGCCGTGGTGTGATTTTCGACAACTTCTTCTCCGTGATCGATGATGTCTTCTTCGTTGGCGTGATCCTGTTTTCCTTCCGGATTAACAACTGTGAGCTGCTGAGAAGAGTCTAAAGAGAGTGGATGAAGCTCTTCTTCCGTCGCTTCCGGCCCGTGGTCTACCGTCTCATCGTCTTCCAGCAACTGCGGTCGGTCTACGTCATTTCCATAGATGGCCATCAGCGTAGCTTTATTGTTGATGTTGCTGCCCCCGGCAAGTTTTTCCACTTTGTTGCATCTCAATGGTTTTCGGATGACGTCAAAGACGGATGCTCCTTTGAGCGCTTCCGGCGAAGCGCATAATGGGGCCACTCTCCTATCGTACTGATATCCAGTCCGGTTGGTCAGCGAATCCAAGATTTTGATCTTGTTAACTGCCGTCGCTCTCAACTGATCCAGCTGACAAGTGCAGTGCCAAGGATTGTCTTCCAGCCGGATCAATTTAGTCGTCGTTAGGGCGGCGAAAATGTCAGCCGGAACAGTCGTCAACTTGTTGCCGTTGAGCCACAATTCTTTTAACGAGACGACAGGGTCGAACAGGCCCGGCGGAAGCTGGACCAGTTGGTTGGACGACAGATCTAGAAGGCGCAATTTGCGTAACGATTGGAAAGCGTCGACGCTCAAGCGGCGGAGTTGACAGTTTTTCAAGTCGAGATGTTGAAGACGTCGGTTGGCCGTGAACGTGTCGGCCTCGATCGATACCATCCGCCCGCGTAGATGCAACTCGGAAATGGAAAGCAAATCTTTAAAGTAGTTTGAATCGAGGCTTTTATTTCCTTCCGGGTGGCCCTGACTGATCCAGAGCTCCTGCAATTTCACCAATCCGTTGAAACTGTCAGGTCCAAACTCCATGGAAACGACCTGCATGCCTTCCAAGGGCTCTCGGTTGACGACGATTTCGCCTTCCTTCCAGCGATAAGATCCGAGTAAAAGGCGGCGGATGGATGAGACGTTGGTGAAAGTGTTTGGGTAGAGAGTCGAAAGCGGATTGCCGCTCAAATCCAGCGATTCCAAATCGGGCAGGAAAGGGAAAGAGTTTTCGGTGAGGTGAGTCAACTGATTGCCGGACAGATCGAGATGCTGGAGTGCGCCCATTCCTTGCAGGTCGCCCGGCTTGATCTCCAGCAACTCGTTGTCCGCCAGCGAAAGGGATTCCAATTCCATTAAATCGCCCGGTTCCATTTCCAGCCGCACTCGCAGTTGACTCGTGCGGATGGTCAACTCTTTCAGATGACTCAGACTCGTGAACGCACCAGAGTGACCCGTGCTAAAAGCTTCCGGCAACTGGCAACCGACGATCAGCAAGTACTCGAGTTGGGTCAACATTGAAAAGCCATTCCACGGAACGCTTAGTTCCATTTGTTGGTGCAACTTTTTGAACTCTTCGTAAGGCAGGATTTCTTCGGGAATGTCATACGTCAACTTTTGTGAAGGGGCTGATTGTTCGTCGGCTATTTCGACCACCGTGACCGGTTCCGGCGAAGGCTGATCCAGCAATTCCAAGTTGACAAGACTCAAATATTGAAGTTGAATCAAAGATTTGAGGCTATCCGAATGTAAAATGATTGATGGCGCACTACTAGACTCCTGTTGTTCAGATCCTTCGAGACCCAGCGCTCTCAAGTTGATAAATTTCGACAAATGAGTGGCCGTCAAGCGGATTTCCGGTGCGTCAGATGCTTGGATGATCTTCATGGCCTATTAAGAATTCATTTCAAATTCATTAGACACGGTTATTGAAGGATATTTAGGTATTCCAACGAACCTCGGTTTGAAACGGCAAGCGGGCCAATAGGGTTTCAATTTCCGTGTCATGTTGTTGGACACAAATTACGGCACGGAATAATAGGTCATTAGGGGCGCTACTATTGGGGCTGGCGGATGAATCCGGCTGCATTTTATTGAGTGGATGCCATTCGTCGACTATGCTGGCCAAGTAGGATTCGTGACACCAGCATTCGTGAGGACAAGACGGAGACCACGGCGCTGATTGGATACCCTTGTTTGATTTCAATTCACATTTTTGACGACAGACAAAATATAATAATAATCAATCGATTTTTACCTGAAGGAAGAGAAGAAGACTAACGACTAGGATTTTCATGATTTGGGAAATTTTACATTCACCCACGGTGGAATGCATCCGTAAAACTACTAACGAATTTTTCCAAAGGGTTCGCTAGACCGGAGAAGCATCATTATCTCTTGGAAGAGGAAGCAGATTCAACATTAAAACAAAAAAGACAAGGGATATCCTCTGGCGATATTGTCTTGTAAAATGTTCTTTTATAACGATACACGAGTAACATTGTTTTGACTAACAATGTTACTTACAGCGCCTGCATCAAATGATAAGGATTATTTATAAAATATAGTTATTTTTAAACATTGTAGGCGTCTAGGCGATTTAAATTAGTTTCATTATTTATCTTTTATTTCAATTTTTTATTATTTGATTTTTCCGTCTATTCGACTTGACTGTTGTAGATGTCTACATTTTTCACGCTAGATGTCACTATTTTCCGTTTGTTTTCTTTTGTCAATCAGTCCATCAGTCATTCGTCATCTCCTAGAAACTGTGTCGATTTTTCCTGGTCCTCTACAAGAATTTGATTCATAGTTACAAAGCAATTAATTGTAATTTTATGCATATCTAAATATCATGTTAATGATATGTCCGTTTCTCTGTGCGCTTTCCGTCTCGAACTAGGAGGTGATTCCATTGTCCCCAAGGAGCTCACCTATTTAGGTACGTGGGTCTGTCTTGCCATCTCGATTGTATTTTGTTATTATTATATTTTTAATCATCAGCCCCTCAGTTTTTGGCAATGGAAGGTAGTTCAAAAGAAAAGCCAGAAGAGAGGCTGCCCGAAGCAGAAACCTGGGAAAGAGAAAGAGCTGGTAAGGGCAGAGGTAAAAGAGAACTGCAAACAATTGAAATGGAAACTTATGAGAATGACAACACAGAGATCGGACCCTGGGTAATCATTTATCAACATGTTCATATATTTGTTGATTTTACCACAATTTGTCCATTTAGGAAATGACAAAAGGGAAAAATAGGAAATCTTCAGAGGCCAGTAAAGTAAGAACCTTGTCCAACAACAGTTCGTTTGACCAAGAATTGCCGAGTACAAGCAAAGAACCTTCTCCTGCACTGTCGACAGCCACTGGTGATGGTGAGACCGGATCTGCCTCTGGAAGTTCTCATTCAGAATTATCAGATCGTAAAAAGGCCATCACTGCCAAGGATCAATTAAGTTTCTTCTCTGGCAATCCATTTGTGGAGAAAGTTCAGGGTATTCTGCATTTCTACAAAGAAAAGTAAGTTTTCCAAATGTGTGATGGAATCAACTGAACTCATTTGTCTTCATTTTCTTAGTCACATGACTTCATTGGAAATGGATGTGCCTCGTAGCCAAATGATATGCATGCTGGCCATCCCTGCTTGGCTGAGCTGCCACGACTTACTCAATTTCCTTGCACCCTGTTGCCCTGGCATCAGAAGAGTGCGAATCATTCGAGATAAAACCCCCAACCAGTACATGGCCTTGGTACTTTTCCGTAGTCAGGTAAAAAATGAGATATTGATCGAATTGCAAATGAATTCTCTTCATCGTCGATTTCTTGAATTCAGGAAGAGGCTGACGAGTGTTACAAGACATTCAATGGTACGCCTTACAATTCGATTGAATCGGAACATTGCCACATTGTCTATGTTGCAAAAGTTGATATTTGCGGAGACACTACTGTGGGTGGAGGTGGTTTCGGTCCGCCAATGACCGGAATGACTGAGCTACCCATTTGCACGGTTTGTTTGGAACGGATGGACGAATCAGTAGATGGCATTCTGACCATTTTATGTAACCATAGCTTTCACGGAGCATGCCTTGCCAAATGGGGAGACACGACGTAAAAAAAAACGCTTATTGGCTTATGTTTCCGAAATATTGATCATAATCTCTGGCGGTATTGATTTCTTTTTAGATGTCCTGTGTGCCGATACCTGCAATCTCCTGAAATGGCTGCCGAAAGTTGCTGTTCTGAGTGCAAATCCAACGAGTCACTCTGGATTTGTTTGATTTGCGGTCATGTGGGCTGCGGGAGATACGTGGAAGGCCACGCATATCAGTAAGATTATCATAATTTGTAGCTTAAGTGGCATAATTAATGAATGATAATTGATCCCCTCTTATTATGTTAGCCATTTCTTGGAAACGCAGCATTGCTACGCGATGCAGTTGGGTAATACTCGTGTTTGGGACTATGTTGGCGATAACTTTGTCCATCGTTTGCTCCAGAACAACGAAGATGGAAAATTAGTTGAAGTCGAAGGCAACAGCAGTGGTCGGAGGCAGCAGTCTGGTAAACAACACATGCAAATCGTGTTTACTGTTTTATCGATTCAACTCTTTTGGTCGCTATTCAGGCAAAGGGAACAACATGGAACATGAAGAAAAGTTGGACTCTGTCCAATTAGAGTACTTGTATCTTCTTCAGAGTCAACTTGCTTCACAGAAAATTCACTTTGAAGGAATAATTGATCGTCTCGAACAGCAACATCGACAAGAGGTACAATTATCAATTTGTTATTATTATGTTTTCTACTTAGTCAAATACTTCCTATCACTTCCTAGCGGGAGGAAATTAAGGAAAAGGTGAAATCGACAGTCAAGGAAAATGAACGACTCAAAGTGAAAGAGAAAAAGGTAACCCAAATTTCCTTCCAATCATGGCATCCCAGTTTAAATCAATATTTTGTAGATGGCAGCCAAATTAACCAAGGCGATCGCTGATTTGCAAGAAGAAAAAGAGTTGAATCGGTCGCTCACTCATAATCAATCATCATGGCATCAGCGAGTCGCCCAATTGGAGACTCAAGTACAGAAAATTCGCGATGAAAAGGAGACTAGTGTCCGCGAGTTGCAGGAACAGCTCCAAGACGTGATGCTCTATTTCGAAGCGCAAGAGAAATTTAAAAATACTGAACTGGAGGGCGGACAAGTCGTCCTGGGTATGCCCCAATCACCATCGCGCTCCTCGCTGGATGGTAGCAAAGGTGCCAGGAATAAGAAACGTGGCAAGTGAACCACCAAGTCACCCCCACAATCATCCTTTCGTTCAACAAATGACAATGTCTTTTAAAATACGTATTCGCTTATGTTTAATAACACGGTAATACAACATACAAAAAAGTATAGATTTAATCCGCCGGAACCATATTGAAACATTTCATTTTTCCAACAATTTCTAACTTTTGATAGTAAATCCTTCTCCCCATCCTTTATCAACAGGTTCTAAAGTAGGTGTTTTCCCGCACATTGGACATTTCAAATTACGAACCGATGAAGAGCGCATCCACATGACCAGGTTTAGGCGGCGACCCGTCACTAACGGCAGAACGCAGTGAAAAGCTGATCCCCGGTGTATCACACCTCGTCCTTGCTCATGTACGTAACCAAATCCTTTATCACAGTCATTAGGAGCGCCAAAAAATAATTCTCCGCCTTCACAATCCGCCAAAAGGCAAATATTAACCGTCATCTGCAATTGCTGGCAAACAGGTGGTTAGCCCTTAGTGTTAGATTATATCCCTAATGAAAGTTTTACCTCAGCGTTGTCGAAGTGAAAACCAAGATCCGTATCTTTATTCTCTTCATAATCAACAGTGAATGCTTTATGTGAGTCAAAGGCCTTAATGTTTTCATGCGGGAAGAGAAACCGGGTTAAAGGTTCCAGATATTTCGTCCTTAAAGGTGTCAGCAAACGTTCATTGAAGCCCAATTCATCTAGGAGGACCTGTATGATGGTAACAAGTTGACTCTTTTATATTCCTCAATCCAAAAGGAAAAAGATTTGACCAAGCAAAAGTTATCACTTACACCATAGTTGTTCATACTGTTGGGCCGTCCTTTCGGCATAGAAGTTTTATTGAAATGATTGATTTCAGCAATGAATTTGGTGCAAAATTCAACACTAAAAATAGGGAATGAGAAGACTTCAACTCCATGATTCTTGTACAGTGTAGCTGCCTTATCCATTAATCCATGGTTGAAATAATTCAACATTCCCAAGAGATCAGGGTGCAGGAAATTTTCCTGAAGTTCAAAAATATCTTGATGGAGGGGCTTATAATTTGACTTAATGTAATCAGCCCTATCAATGGAATCCTGGGGTATTCTCCTCCGCCTTTTGAGTTCCGCTTTTATCTAAAGTGTAAAATAAAATAATGCTATTTTCAAATAATCAAAAGAATAATTTTTACTTCTTTCACGACTGGCCCGAGATCGGTACAACCCATTTCCGACAACGTTTTCCCATAACTGTTGTAAAATTGCTCTTCTGTTTTGAATGCAACATGCAAGCCGAAATTTTTAATGTAGACGTTCGATTCGAGGAAACATAAACACCTGGCGAAATTCATTTTGCCTATGATCCAGTATACTTTATTAACTCGGTTAAAAATTTAATAACAAATATTTTTAGCTAATATCTCGTAAATTAGCGCATGAAGTTATTATAGGGCGCAATCGGAATGTTGACAAAGTGTTGGCACCTAAAAATGTTCTTTCTTAATATTTTTCCCAAATATGATACTCTAAACTACTTTTTCCCGGAAGGAATCATATTCTGAACATGATCGCTAAACAAATAAAACACAGAAACAGAAACACAACACCGACAACAAACTCCAGACCGTTGGGGGTGGTGGCGTCCTCTACCAGAGGCTATTGTCGTCTGCTCCATACGGTATGTTGGACTTCTTTTGAATTCAACACACTATCTGTTGGTGTGAGGAGGCAAAGTGCAAACATTTTTTAAAAGTTCAAATTTTGATAGAGAATGGAAGATCCATCACCTAATGTGAATGAAAGTAAAGTTTGTTTTGTTGAACTTGTTGAAGCATGTGTTGAACAGAAGTCGACAAACACGACTGAAATCTTTAGTGAAAACGCATCCTCTAGTGCAAACGGAGCACCAGAAACTAACACGAATGGAAATAGTGATGCATGTGAATCACTATTGTTGGAACAGGTATCTTTTACTCATGATGTGTTCTTTTCATAAAAGGCTTTATATGCATCTTCGTATAGTTTATTACAGCATGCACACCTCATTTGAAAATTCCTGGCGATGAGCCAATCATTGAAAAGCTTAAAAAACACTATGGTAAAGTTGAGAAAGAGTGCCGGAAAACAAAAAAATTTACCTCTGAAATGAGCAGATTGTCTTCACAAATAAACAACAGCGATATATACATCATCATTCAAGAGCTACTGAGTTATTTTAAAAGCTGTAGTGCTAAAACAGCTAGTAAGAAACAAGCTCACATAAAAAAACTGGAAAGCTATCTAGAGGTAACGAAAAAGTAAACATTTATCAAAGCAGCCCTCAATAATTTGGTTTTAATAGAAACTAGATGAAAAAATAAAGGAACTGACATCACAAGATGTTGATTTGGATGCTGAAGAAAATTCAAATTATGTGCTGGAATGCAGGTTCTTCATTTAAACTTCCTTGTAATATAACTTATACTTACAAATTTTCAAAATTCAAGGTACAAAAAACGGTTTGCCTTTGTGTACGGAAAGCTCTGTGATATTGTCGGATACAACAAGAACGACCCCAAACCAAAAATAGAATATCAAGGTTGGTTACATTTTGTAATTACGTACATTAAATTCGTAAGTTATTAATTTATCTGAATGACTTCTGGCAGGTACTAGGTATCCAGAGATCAACCGAAATATATCGAGATATCTGAGAAAAACCGACGAATTTCCCGATTTTAAGGATATTCTTGAAATCATTTCCGAAACCAATGAACAAGCCGGTCTGCATATGTCTGAAGAAAATGTCTCGAGAATGAGTATGATATCGTACATGCCCACAACATTATCGAAATTTTAGTAACACAATTTTTCAATAATCAGCAAGGGAGGTTTTCGAGGAGGTTGGCGGTAAGCTGAAAAAACGACGCATTGAAGATTTTGAATCAACTTTTGGTTGCCATCTTACCGACGACATCGATGTAGACGAAGCCAATGATCCGGCCGCTATGGACCCTGATTTGAGTGAAAAGCTTGCAAACAATCAGAAGTTAGCCTCAAAGCGTCTTGATGAAGTAAGTTTAATTTTAAGAGCTTTTTGAAGTCTTAATAATCTACAATTTGTGTATATTTCAGTTGATGGAAAGCTATGTTTTAAAACAAGAAACGCGTGGTGAAGAAGAGAGCAAGGACTCTAATGATGATGACGACGATGGCGATGACGAAGAAGAAGAAGACGAAGAAATGGGAGACTTGGACGACGACGACAATTTGCTTATTGAAATTGAAGATTCCAAGAGTTCTTTATTACCGTCAGGAGCTGAGGATTCTGAAATCGACCAACTCGCTTGCCCATTGACAAATAGTACAAAAACTCCCTTGTCGGAACCGGACGTAGTTCAGAAAATCGAACTTTCAGAACCTTCAAAAAATGGTTTTTTGACTGAACTTGAACTGGACGTGAAACCAAAGGTTGAGCTCTTGACATCATCCCCCGAAAGCAATCCCTCGAGTGAGACCATTCAAGTTACTACAGTTACTAATCGTGAATCTATTGTAAGCGGTCGCAATCCATTGCTGCGAGCTCTAAAACGAAAAGGTCCTGAAACCATTGTCAAATTATCGCCTAAACGAAGAGCTCCTATTAAGCCCTACGACGATGATGATGTCATCGTTTTATCAGATTGAAACATTTATGGAGTTCCTGTGCCGTCATTTTCTGTATTATTCCACCAAATTTTCAAAAATTAAATTTATCGAGAGCGACTGGATTTCGTTCAACATAATGTTTGATGTGATGAGTTGCTATTTTGAAAAGAACGGAGTTCCTCTCGCTGGTTATTAAACCAGATCTTATGGAAGACGCATACTTCAGTAGCAATACTTCATCTGTTTCAATAGGGTATTTCCATCGGTCCAACGAATCCAACATCTGCACCACGAAAAAGATAAAATGAAATCAATAAAATTCATGTTTGTTTGCACAATTGTATCCTTCTCCCGAAAAATACCTGTTGATCGTCCAATGTAAGGATGCGGAGAGCGTTTGAATGTTCACACCAAAGTTTCGTGCGAAAACGGACAGGCTGCTGCTGTTGTATTGGCAATAGAACGAAAGCGGCAAAGAGTGGACTACCGTAAGAAACTGCTTCAAACTGATTGATCAAGCGATCGTATCTGAAAACGAGATTCCAATCCATTTATGCTCATTTAAAAAAAATTGTTTTTTAACGAGAATACTTACAGGTCTATAAAATCATCCACCCCAGCAACGGGACGACTGAAATCCAAGTGTTGAACAGCCAGTTTCCGTAAGATAGGCCACATGTAATCACAGATGCTTTTTTCTAGGAAAAGGTCATTCCCTGCCATAAAAGTGCAGGCCAATCGCGCATAATGCTCTGCCGGTTGAATGCGGAAGAACCAAGTAGGTCGAAGAGACAGAAGAACGTAAACGGCTTGCAACGAATACAAGGCCGTTTGTGAAACCAATCCATTGTCTTCCAGTGGCTTTTCGAGATCTTTTTGGTACAGCATCACCAAAGGTAAGTAGATCCAATCAGCTGGAAGGACTTGACGATGTTCAAGCGTCAACGCGGTAGAAGAATCTCCGGTTAATGTTCCGGGAAACAGATGACTGCTGTAAAACTTTGCCACCTGACTTAATTCGTTTACGGTTTTCGATAGCAAAGATTTTGTGGTCTCGTTGATCTGTAGCTGTTCTAAATTTGTCTCCAGGTCACAACCTCGTTGAATAAACTCGGGATGAAATATCAGACGACTAATCCAATTCACAACAATGGCTTCCGCTCCAGGACCGAGACTTGTTATTGCGGTTAAGGCTACTTGGTGTGCGACTTGTGCTTGATCGGGAGTAAATACAGCCCACTCAGCTCCGATCATCAAGAATTCATGAAGGAAATGAAGTTCGTAACGTGTGAACCAGTTACCAGACAAGGCGGACGGTGATCGATTCAATTTCTCCAGGTAATCGAAATACGAGTTGGGTAACTTCAAATCAATAGTCTGAGATGTTGAAAAGAATTATTAGTATTGTGTACCTTTAACAAGCAATAGCTTACTAACCTGGGTAGATGAACTTTTAACCTTCCAAATCCTCAGGATCCGAAAAATGGACGCGATCAAAGGAAACGGACTAGAGGAGGCCATTATCGGGATCAATTCTCCTCCAAGTGCTGTGGCATTGACGGATGGGAGAGATTCTGGATATCTTGAGCAGGACTCTAGAGTGGATGCAAGATTGCTATGATTAACTAGCGATTTGGCAAGCTCTTGCATTGGTCCTGAATGAAGCAGAGGAAGGATGTGATTCGAACAGAGTTTATCCAGTAAAAGCGGAGCTTGAGGGTCGATCCAGTGTGTGTAAAAGGTAGCTAAGAGATGAATTCCAGCGGCTAGTAGACATCCGGCTGAATCTGGAACAGGATATGTAAGTTTGCGTAGCTGCCAGGCCCATTTGGCGACGCACATCTCTACAGCTTCTCTTAAACCGCCAATCTCTTTGATGTGCAAATGCTTATGGTTCCCCGAGCAGTTCCCGGAGCAGCTTCCTGAATTACAGCATGTGCTCAAAAGTGCTTCCATCAAAAGTAGCATGGATGCGCCCAAATGATGACTGAAGCGGGCGTTGCTATTGTTGCTGGTTCCAGAATCCATCGAGATTGAAGACTGATAATATTGCAGTTGAGGAAACCAAACCGGATAAAACTCCAGGAAGGATTGCATGCCGATGCCCTGTTGAAGGAGAGTGCGCCAAGTGTGATAGCAATCCAAAACCAGCAGAAGAGCTTCCTGGGACGGCAACTTCAGTTCAATCGTGTCCATCGCCACGTAGATTTTTATCGACTCCAAAATTGAATATTTAGTGACGAGTGTGATGGCAAGTTCTGGATTCCACGATGCAATCACGCGAGCCAGGCGAAGTACTTGGCGGACAGGTGAACCATACAAGTTATCTATTTCTTCCGTTTGGTCTTGACTCGTATTGAGCGATGCCCAATCTTTAGGTAAGAAGCAACGGAAGATTGTGTCCATTAAACGAGGGCAATCGAGGATAGACTGAGCAACAGCAGGAGAATGCCGGGCCATTCTAGTAAGAATCTCGAGCGCAGCAACCACAGCACGTGCTTCTGGACGAATTTCTTCCAAAATGTAACGAATCCTCCAAGGTACATCCATTCGTAAGCAAGCTTTGATTACATCTACTCGAATCTTGGAGAAAACAATAATTAGTATGAGAAAACCTACATTAAATAGAAAACAGTTTAAGCTACCATTTCGTTGTCTTTCATTTCAGGTTCTTGCTCCTGGTCTGTAGGATCCATTTCGATGCGACTACACAAATTTGGTTGCTTTTCCCCACCGTGCCAAATGTTGCAGCGTTCAAGGCAGGTTTCGTCAAACGGGCTAGAAAGCAAACGCGAAAAAGCGACCAGGGATGCGACGACAACTGATGGGGCGCTGTCATCCATACAAAACCGTAATAACAGCAAGATCCCATTGTCCAGCAAAGTAGGGATTAGGGGAGATTCAAAACATGAGTCATACAGTCCTAATCGAGTGTTTTCCAACACACTGGCGATAGTATTCAACGCTAATACTCTTTGTTGCATTTTGCTGCTACGACCTACAATTTAAAAAGTTGGTTGAGTTTCCAATTTTGTCAAGTATTGCTGCTCATCATACTTAGCAGCATTAGTTCATTGATGGAATATCCAGCTCTCTCAGGTTCCTCGCCATGGTGGTGGAGGGCTGAAGTAACCGGAAAATCAACATTGGCTGGAAGGAGATGGCCTTGAAAGTCGAATCGGGCTTGAAAGCTTTCTCCGGAAATCTCTTTGATGGGAGGTAAAGATGACATCCACCGAACCTTTTCCTTCTCTACACGATCCATGTGTACCCATTTTGAATTTTTTAACTCTTGAACTTCTTCTACTTCAGGTTCAACTTCTTCCATAGTTTGGTCTACTGGTTTTGCCTCTACAACAACTTGTTTTGAATTGAGAGCTGCTTGCTTTTTGTTCTTCAAAAGTGCAACAAGTTTTGGGTCCAAATTTTGTAACAACTGCTGTTGCTCTCTGAGAATATCTTCCTTAGTCATGGATGATAGTTTTTGTAGATTTTCCTGGTGGATTTTTGTTGCCTCGGTTTCTCCTAAAACGGCTTGTGCAATTGTGCTGCTTTGATTTGGAAAGGGTGGCAATTTAACAGGAGGATTTTCTGCAGCTTCTTCTCTTACCATTTTTGCTTTCCTCAGTTGTTGGGCAAAGATACTTCCAGATCCTGAAGCTTTAAGGGATTTTGTTCTTTGAAAAACTTCAGGAAAGGGATTTTCTCTTTTGAGATCTTCTACTTTCCTCTCTTGAATTTCACATTTTTCAACTACATCCCTTAATACCTGTACTTTTGGAAGTTGAAAATGAAATTGTTTTTCCTTCATTTTATCAGCCATTTCTCGTCTTTGGGCAAACATGGACTTCTTCTCCTCATTTGAATTAGCTCTAGGTGCCTTAATGATTTCCGATGTACTAGAGTTTTCCAGTCTTCCCGATCTAAATGCCTCCTGCATCTCCATCAGCTCGTCTTCTTCACAAGTTAACTTTGGTCTTGCCGTCATTCTTTATGGATGTAAGTCAAACACATATGATAAATCTACGGTGTCCAAAATAATCACAACTTTTAAACTTTTTAAGCAGACAACCCTAAAGAAGGCGGAGCTAGGATAAATCGATTATTAGCTTTTTTAACGAAATTGATTTATTTTCGAAAAAATACATTTGCATATTTTAGTAAATTTTTTTTATTTTAAAAATTATAGAAAAAATAATTTAATAATTTTAAACAAAATATTTGAGTTGATGTTTTATGTTCTTTCTGATCTGGATCAAGCTCCTCCCATTTGTTATTCTGCTTCAGATTTCTCTAGAAATCGGAAGGCTCACGTCAACCATACCCTCGTGGATGCGCAGGCATTGAGTAGTAAACTATACGTCTTGTTTGAATCCAGTAGTGTAAAATTGCACTTTACCAAAATGAGTGATAATCAATGGGAGCCCGTCATTATTAAGAAAAGGGTACCAAAGGGAGCCTCAGCTACATCTGATAAGGTCGTGAATGCGGCAAGGCGACAAGGACTTGAAGTGGAAACAGTCACTAAATGTAAATACTTTTTACCCATCAGACATAGATCTATCATGGAACTGTGTTATTTTGAATTGTTATTTATTTATCATTGGTTTTCTAGATGGGGCAGCTACGAATAAGCATACTGGAACAACCCTCAACACAGCCAAGCTGGATCAAGAAAGTGAAGAATTGAAGCATGCCTCACTGTCTATGGATGTAGCAAAGTTGATTCAGAAAGGACGTCAAGATAAGGGTTTCACCCAGAAAGATCTTGCTACTGTATGCATATTTCTCTTTTCATTTATATGTTACTTTTCTGTTTTCAGTTTTCATATTATTATTAATTCATTATTATTTTTATTCCAGAAAATCAATGAGAAACCTCAAGTAATAACAGATTATGAAGCAGGACGTGGAATCCCCAATCAACAAATTCTTGGGAAAATTGAGAGAGCTATTGGAATTAAACTTCGGGGCAAGGACAAGGGGCAACCACTAGAACCTCCTGCTCCCAAGGTAGCAGCTGCTCCTGCCAAGAAGAAATAAAAGCCAGTATGATTCTGTGAGACCATTTTTCAAATTTTGTTTTTTCTTTTGAAGCAAGAGAATCTTTTGTGGGGAGGGATAATATGGTTAATATGGATTATTTTTGACAAAAATGAACAGACAAACCCCCTAAGCAGTTAAGTCTTGATACTGCACTGCAGTTATGCATCTCACAGACCATTGTTCTATGGTTGGATCACAACTTCTGTCTGTTACATAACTGATTTCTATGTCAAAATAATACACCAGTTCTTTGCAAGTAACAAAATGGAAAGTATAATGAATGTATTGGATCTCCAGAGCAACAAGAGCAAAATCCTTACAAAATTTCCCCAATTAATCTTTACGCAATGGGAAGTGCATCACTTCAATTCCCGCTTTAGTGATAATATTGATGATGACACCGTCACCGGTGGAAGTATCACGCTCAGCAGCGGAAATGAATGAATCCTTAATGACCATGAGTGCTTTTTCCTTGGTAATATTGGGAAGCAATTCTCCTTTCATGTTCTTCAAGCCAACTTGATTGTCAAGAAGTGGCTGAAGCATTGCACCAGCTGCTCCACCAGCCCGATACCTTTGTTATAAACACACACACACACAAAATACATTATCCATTATCTTTTAAGTTAAATAATAAAAATGAAAAATACCTGTTTTTTTCACAATGTCCAACAGGATCATACGAGTACAAGGTACCCTTTCCATCTTGATCAAGGCCAGCAACAATATTGGAAACATAGTAGGGGAAAAAGCGCTTGTGGTATAGCATAGTAGAGACCAACTGAGCTACAGCTGGAGTGGACATGGGCTTCAGATGTTCATGGAGGTACATCTAAAAATATATTTTTAAGCAATTAAAACTTCCTTGTAATGTGTGTCAATGAAATTCACCTTCATGCGAGCCTCAAGCGTTCTAGTAAATGTGAGTACGTCACACCAGCATCCAGAGACTCCAAGAACTGTTTGTTCTGACAACTTAAAGAGCTTTGTTTGTTCTCGGGATAGGATCGAGTAGCCTTGAATCAGACGAGTATCCGAAGCTATGATGGCAAAATCTTCTCCGGCTACGGCCACAATAGTTCTGTTGACGACGTCAAATGGCAAAAGTTAGTCCAAATAATAGTTTCCAATGATAAAAGTCTTTACCCTCCATTGTCTGTGTAAGGGCTCCAATGATGTTGCTTAGCTCCAGGAAGATCATCATTGAGAATTACTTGTCCAAACATAATGCTGTATTACAATTGAATCTTTTAACTTGACAGTCGCTTGTCGATGACTTGCAACGCTCGCATAGACGAATGACTTCGAAATACACTGTTCGGCTGCTGATGTACGGTTGCCTTTTTTTGTACTTAATCGTGAAATTAATTTTAGAAAATGTATTCTGACACAAAGATTAGTCTAATTATTTATTTTTTAATTCAATTATAATGTTAACGTATGGTGAAAACAAACATTTTTTCCCGAAATATTTATGAATCTTGCAACGTATTCCGGCATAGGTTCGTACAACGGCCGTCTGCTTCATTGATCTTCTTAAATTGTCGGTAAATTCGTTCGACATTGACTGTGTGCGACCTCTATATTTCAGCTGCTTCTCAGCAAACAAAAGAACAACAAAAACGGGGGATAGGTGAGAGATGGCGCTCAGGTGGGCGGACCTTTCCCTTAGACACATCAGATCTCTTTTCGCTCTCGTTGTGCAAACATCATGTCGGATCCCGAACAGTCAAGCGATTCTAGCTCAAATTCTAGTAGTTCAGGCTCCGACTCATCAAGAAGAGGAGGCGTAAAGAAATTTCGTCTCTCAAGTGAAAAGTCAGCTAGTTTGGCCGACTGGGTCGTATCGGGTTTAGATGACACTCGAGCGAAAAGTGCTAGAGAGGCCTTTAGACCCAAGCTAAAGAAGAACGCCGACCTGCTGATCAACCCCAATCTAGATGATGCATTCTACATCCGGCTGAAGGCAGTTAAGTCATCTTCGGCAGCCAAGGTCAACATCGACCCAATCGAGAAAATCTACAGAAATCAAACCTTCAAGATCCTTGACTTAGTCAAGCCCATCATGTTTCTAGCAAGTCGGCTCAAGAAAAAGAAGAAATCCCGAGCCGACGCCAAGGCGGTCAAAACAGCTCTGAAGCTCTGGGCGGTGGTGTACCACGACATCACGAACGCGCGACGCCGCAACATTCTGGCCCAAATCTACCCGCAGAATATTGGACTGCTAGACGACAAAGCTGTCCTGCCAACGGGTGGAGAACACCTCTTCGGTCCGAAGTTCACCCAGGCCCTGGTCGAGCAAGTGAAAACTCTGAACGCTCTCGAAAACGCGGGAGCCCCTCGCGCGCCCGGATCTAAAGGTGGTCATGATCAACGCCAATCGAGTCGCGATTTCAGCCACCCCCCTTCATCTTCAGGCGGTCGCTATTCCAATTTTAAAGGATCTCGGCCTTTTGAAATTCCTTCAGTTTAAATGGGGGCGTTTTCTTCGAATTCGTGCCCCCCCCCTCCTTCGTTTTAAACTCAATGTGATGGGCGTTCACCAGACTAGCAAGGGGAGTGGTAACCTTCCTGCGGAAGAACGACCTTCGCCTCGAACTTTATTGGGATGAGATTTTAATCTCGGCGCACGGGTATAGAATTGCCCCAGCACACTTCCGTGCTCTTCGGATCCCCTTAGATTCCAAACCGGATGATCATCTGATCAGGTCAAGAGAGCAATTTACGCTTTCGGCACGTTTACAAGAGGCTCTTAGAAATCCTTCTTGGGTGGTTTCAAAGGCAGATTTTACATCTGGCCGTCCGCTCAGTTTTCCCGACGACGGATTTGTCCAGGGCGTCGGATGCATCCTTTTTAAAGAAGGGAGGGGGGCAGTATGAAACGAATAAGGACTAGGAAACTAGCCGAGATTGCCCTAGCAACACCACTGACCTCCCGTCCCTGATAGAGCTAGCAACGGAAATTCCGCTCCTTCTCTTCCCATCCAAGTAGGCTGATCTCCCCGTTGGGGGAGGGTCATCCATTGACAGGAACGAATCCATCTGTTTTATCGCTCGGTGGTTCTCCGGAGTTGTCTGGAAGAACGAACCTTTCCGAAGGAAATTATCGAGCTCATACTGGGAGCAATTCGATCGAATACGCACCCTGCATACCAGTCCGCTGAGGTCGCTTGGAGCAGT
Source organism: Daphnia pulex (assembly GCF_021134715.1). Taxonomy (NCBI): domain Eukaryota; kingdom Metazoa; phylum Arthropoda; class Branchiopoda; order Diplostraca; family Daphniidae; genus Daphnia; species Daphnia pulex. The sequence goes on along the minus strand of NC_060025.1, from coordinate 1,532,885 downwards.
TGGTGTAAGCAACGGAACCACAACTCTCTGTTGTCTGGCGTCAAGGAGGTATTAGCTTTTCCTTGTTAATTTTCATTCCAGCAAGAGCTGCAGCACGGTGGGAAGGAACCCTCCGACAACTATTCGTATGAAAGAGTATTGACGCCTTTTTAGACGAAATGCCGATTTGGTGGCGCATCCATGTTACACAGTCCAGCAGGGCTCCCACGAGCTCCAATTTTCAATCAGGCGTTGGTAACTGTCGACCATCAGGGGGTCTTATCTTATATCTTATTATATCTGATTATATCTTGCTTTAAAGACACAGTCAATGTCGAACGAATTTACCGACAATTTGTAAATTGTTCGAGCGAGCTTTAGCTCGCGATGAGCAATTTGGATTGTTGGGGGAATGGAGTGAAGACATTGACTGTCTTCTAACCACCCATCCCGCCCACTTCATTCCCGTTATCATTATATTATTTAACTTGAATTAGGTGCAGCATCTGATTATTGACGGCCCACTAATTCCTCTTTCCTTCTATCTTTTTGCTAGATACAACAATGATAGCCGCAGATCCAATTTCGACCGTGGCTCACCCAATCCCGCCAATAAAGGCGATCAGAACAACAACAACAAATAGGCCATTTGAACCATGGATCACCTTACACATTTTCCGTTAAGCCAGATCCACAGTTTGTTTTTGCTTCCAATTCTGATGTGTCTAAGGGAAAGGTCCGCCCACCTGAGCGCCATCTCTCACCTATCCCCCGTTTTTGTTGTTCTTTTGTTTGCTGAGAAGCAGCTGAAATATAGAGGTCGCACACAGTCAATGTCTTCACTCCATTCCCCCAACAATCCAAATTGCTCATCGCGAGCTAAAGCTCGCTCGAACAATTTACAAATTAAATTCCAAGTTTTTTTTGGTGTTGATAATAAAATGGTAAAATTTGTAAATACTGTATTTATAATAACGCAATAACCTTGCAGCTTTGTTTACAATTTTTAGTTGTTCTACTCGTTTTTCAAATCGCTGGTTGGCAAAGATGTAGTCGTCGAACTTAAAAATGATTTGAGGTATGAGATAACATTTTATTAGATGATTCTATTCTCATGAAAAAGACTAATGGTTTGTTACAATTTCAGCATATGTGGAACTTTGCATTCTGTAGACCAATACCTCAACATTAAACTGACAGACATCAGCATAACTGACCCTGATAAATATCCTCATATGGTAAGAAATCATAAAAAAGTTTACATGATTGATACTGATATATAGGTATATTTTCAATTTAAAGCTTTCAGTGAAAAACTGTTTCATTCGTGGCTCTGTAGTGAGATACGTTCAACTACCACCTGAAGAAGTTGATCACCAGCTTTTGCAAGATGCTGCCCGAAAGGAATCCCAGCACTCAAAACACTAAATTGTCAGATTTTGATATGTAATACATGTGTTTTTTTCCATAATCTCTTCTGGTTGGTGAAATATTTTATTAATCAATTGCTTAAATGCACACAGTTCAAAGGCAAATAATTAATTGAGATTGAAAGATGGTGTATATGTGGATATAGAAAATATTAAAATTCAAGGTGTACAAGTTCCATCAATTCTGTTTTGCAACCGGTCGTGTGGCCTAATGGATAAGGCGCTGGACTTCTATGATGTGGTATTTTAAAGGAACAATGGATCACGGTAGCTATCCAGAGATTGCGAGTTCGAGTCTCGCCACGATCACAACTTTTTCGTACAATTTTCTGATCAAATTTCAATAATAGAATTTACATATTAGTAAAAATGCAATTTTGGAGTTAAAAAATGGGACTTTTGGCGAGGAACGGAGGGTAATAATTGCGACGCAATTGCAAATCACGTGACTTCCCGCTTGTGGGAAACTGTTGCTGATTGGCCGAGAGCCAAATTTCAATTTAATCCGTTTAGGAGTTATTGACAAAAAATGTAGTCAATACTTTTTGAAAAATATTCTCTCGTCCGTCCAATCTAGGTTTTTTATAGGTGAGCAAACCGCTATCCCCTTGTTATGGAAATCATAATTAGTTGTTTGTGTTTTTGATGTTTTGGTGCCAAAAAATATGACGTATTTTCGTCCGGCAGGCAAGTAAGTTATCATGGGCGAAATAATGATTAGTATTTTCCACAATTTTGGTTCTATCATTTTGCATATTCATTTTTTCAATATTGGTTTTGACTTTTGAGTGAAGAGAAATTCTTTTTGGTTTAACTTTTTTCCTCATCAGCTGATCAAGATTGTCAGCTGAGAAAAACCGGCAACCGGCTGCTTTATCTCGTGCTAGACGGCAACGTAGCACTAGTCGGCCCTTCTCGTCCTCTTCATCACGACCGCCATTAAAGTCGGAGGTGAGTTTTCTTTCTCTCTACCGGTTTTTGTACAATTCTTACTTTGTAGGTCACCGATCTATAAGATATTTTGTGTTAGATTCACAATTTATTAAAATTTTAACTGTTTTATTGTTTATTGGCGTTTGTTTCTAGCAATGAATTCTCTGTGGGAAGCCGCAAAGAAAAGTCCTTTCCTTACCAGTGCTAATTGCGAGGCAAAGATGACTACCGATAACCAGTTGGTAGCCAACAGGACCATTGCTGCCGCTGCTGCAGGTAAATTCCCTTTTTTTTTTTTCACTCTTAAACTAAGCCGTAATTCTATGTGCTGTATAAGTGTATATTTGTGAGTGAAAGTGCAGCTAAGTTGCACTTTCGGTCACATAGAAAATTTATTAGTTATGATGAGTAAAAATTCCTTTTTATCTAGAAACCTACAGCTGTGAATATGGTAGTTCCAAATACTACGCCCTGTGTGGTGTTGGAGGACTTTTGTCCTGTGGTATCACACACACATTGGTCACTCCTTTGGACATGGTGAAGTGCAGAATTCAGACCAACCCAGCAAAGTACAAGTCAATCGTTACTGGATTCAAGGTATTTACATTTTATTTCCCACGTCTGAAGAAATTCTTAATGTGGAATGTTCTGCAGGTCTCTGTTGCTGAGGAGGGCATGAGAGGGCTTGTCCGAGGCTGGGCCCCAACTGCTATTGGTTATTCAGCTCAGGTAATCCAATTTTGCAAGCCCAGTTTAAGCAGCTTTCAAAAAACTTAATTTTTATTAGGGAGTCTGCAAGTTTGGATTTTATGAAGCTTTCAAGATCGTCTATGCCAATGCTTTGGGAGAAGAAAATGCTTATGTCTACAGAACTGGTCTGTACTTGGCTGCATCTGCCTCCGCTGAGTTCTTTGCTGATATTGCTTTGAGCCCAATGGAAGCTTGCAAAGTGCGAATTCAGACCATGCCTGGTTTCCCTGCCACATTGAGGGCTGGTGCACCTCTTATCTACCAGTAAGTCACTATTAAATGACCATTTTTAGTTGTGTTTTAATTCAACTTTATGAATATTTCAGACAAGAGGGACTGAATGGATTTTACAAGAGTCTTGTCCCCCTATGGATGCGACAGATCCCTTACACCATGATGAAGTTTGCTTGCTTTGAGAAGACTGTTGAGCTTCTGTACAAGTAAGAGTAAAATAGTTGTTTTCTTCCATTTTTGATTATTAATCAAGTTTCTTTTCAATCTTAGACATGTTGTTCCCAAGCCCCGTGATCAGTGCACTAAGGGTGAACAGCTTGTGGTCACTTTTGCTGCAGGTTACATTGCTGGTGTTTTCTGCGCTATTGTGTCCCACCCTGCTGATACTGTAGTATCAAAGATGAATGCCGCCAAGGGTTCCACTGCCGGCGAGACCTTGAAGAAGCTTGGCCTCATGGGAGTTTGGCAAGGATTGACGCCCAGGATCATTATGATTGGTACACTTACCGCTGCCCAATGGTTCATCTATGATGCTGTGAAAGTCTGGCTCGGTCTTCCCCGCCCACCCCCACCAGAGATGCCAGAATCCTTGAAAGCAAAATTAGCTGCAGCCCAGCATTAGAAGAACTGTGTATCTTAAATTCACATTATTTTTATTTGACGGTTCAACATCCCACCGTTCGTACAAGCCCACATTAAATAGTTTTGCCATCAGTTAAAAATTGATTGGTCCTGATTATTTTTCCGTTTTTGGATGAGAAATATCATTTTACCAACCAGGGCATTCGGCAATGTAGCTCTCCGGTGTAAGGCATCGTCGATAAACGTGAAGCGACGATTGGCTGCAGTGCAACGATAATAAATATCTGTAGATTACGAAATACTGCGTTTTTAGCTGCCTTATTGCAATTTAAGTTTAATACTACATTTCGTTATTTGGTCAAGCATACTATAGTTAAGACTAAAGTATTAGAAATTCGTCAAGATGCAGCGTGGCAAGTAGGTTCGAGATTAACGTAAGATAATGATAAGTTAAAAACAGTTACTCTCTTCTTAATGTCACATGTTCTACACGGTTTACAATTTATCTGGTAGGTTTATTAGGTAGGTAGGTAGGTAGGTAATTAAGCAGTAAACCCTGTGATAGTTCCAGGATGTCGGTTGAGCTTTTGATCTATTTAATATCTAAGAATGGCGAGAACTTAATAGCATAACTGGATATAATCAAAGCAGCTTATTAACTAAACGTTGTCGACGGTATGCATCACTTACCCAATTGAATTGATAGTAAGTCATGTCTTTTTGCTTTTTTTTTTCATTTTGCGCATCTTAGCTACGTAAACTGAAAAGCGATATTCTTGCATGTCCAAGCTAGGATATAGTCTTGAGCTCTTTGTGGTCACTGGTATCAAATCGGTTTGCCTTCGATGTTAATGTCAGCGTTAATCGATAAGCATTTCTAGGACAGCAATTGTAAAATTAAATGTTTTTTGTCAGACAAAATCGCCATTTCACAAAAAAAAAAAAAAACTCGCGGGAACACAGTTGCTGGATGGTAATTCGTGGAAAGGAATACCGTGGAATTAACGATTTTCTCTTACGTAAATATTTACTAAGTCACACATGTCATACACGCTAATGGATTAATTCCACGGTATTTCATCTCACGAAGTAAACTTTATTGAACTAAACGCTAGCCATTTGCCAAACCAACTAGCGGACTTCCAAGTTCCACGCGAGTTAGCTCCCCTTTTTAGGGGCGGAGTTAGTGATTCCGCAGTTTCCACGATTCACCAGTAGCAGCCAACCCAGTAGTTCACTGTTGACGTGGTCAGTAGAGTAGAATCACTGAAGCAGTCAAGGTTCGTTATATTTCGTGCAACGGGGTTTTAAGGTTAGTAAAATTGATAAGTACTCAAAGTAGTGATTGGTGAGCAAGCATTGAAAACCAATTAAACTATCAAATTTTTCTCTTACGTGTAGTAGCCTTTATATGTTTTATAGTTGCTGACTGGGTCGTTGAACACGTGGTGGATACAGTCATGGCATCGTCTGTTGAAGTGCGAGAAGTTCGCAATGGATTTTTCCGCGTTCGCTTTATATTTGATGACTCAACTACAACGAAGGATGAAGATGGCTTCTTTCACATAGCATTTCAACTTTGTGGATCTCAATCAAGCCGAAAATTCTTCTTCTGTTACAAATTCTTTTTCATCAAAACTAATTCCGAGCCCAACATAGCAACAACTGCTATTTATGTCAGAGAGATCCCTTCCAATGAAAATAGTGAACACGATAATGATAGTGAATCGAGTGAAGTGAACTCATCAAAGCGTCAAAAGCTGGATTCCAGTGTGTCGGAAACAGGCTTTAATAGTCCTCACCACATGTGGATCGATTACAACAACACTTTGGAAGAAACAATTCTTTTCAAGAAAAGTCAGGGCGTTTGGTTTCGTATGTTCCCTTTACCCTCTAACGTAAAAAGATATGACACTATCACGTTATCGATGGATTTCGGGAACATTTCCGGTGGACTAGCCAAGTTGTTTCTATCTCAACAGTTATGTGACGTCGAATTCAAATTCAAATGTGGACAGTCAATTGGTGCCCACGTTGCAATTTTATCTGCTGGCAGCCCTGTGTTCTCAGTCATGTTCTCTTCGGGATTCTTGGAATCGACAATGAGAAAAGTGGCTATCGACGATATTGAAATTGACATCTTTAAACAGCTGCTTCACTATTTGTATTCTGGAGGTAGTCCCGAACTAAAGGTCGGTTTGATGGAGAACATCATTCATTATCAACATCTTTTTGCGGCTGCCGATAAGTATGACGTCGAGGCTCTAAAAACAGTGTGTGTAGGTGTAATGGTAATCCTGCACAAGACATTCGAAAGTGCCACTAGTAACCTAATATTTTCTCAGTTACACTCGATCCCGAAACTGTTTGAAGATTCCATGGATTATTTTGTTAAACATAGCCGCAAGGTTTGTTATCAGCCGGAGTGGTTAGATTTCATGAAGGCTCACCCTGAATTGTGCATGCTGGTTACCCAACGTATCGCCGGACCGCGCATTTAATCTGATTTCAAACAACACCAAGGTATGGAAATTTCCTGTTTATCTGTTTTCTATTAAAGTTTTATGGTTTTCCTTTTTTTTAAATTTTGTTTCAAGTTAATCAAAGCCATCTGTACACTGTAAGAAGTAATGACTTATCGTGTAATTTTTATTTTATTTTATTTTATAGACCTATTGAACAATTAAATCGTGAGTTTCTTTGGAACCCAGGACTATGGAATTGTATTCGTTTGATTATACTGGTAATGGAAACCGTTTTCAGTTTGTTTATGATAATTTTAAATGGTCTGATGTAAACAAGCAACGTCGTGGTAAAATTTCTTCAAGTGATGAGAAATTCTATCAAAATGAGAATTTTCAGTACCAAGGAAAGTTGTCCTCTTTTTATTTATCCTGACGGTCAGCACAGGTGTAAACAATGAGAATTACAAGAGAATGAAAGATCAACTTTACTTTTTGATGTACTGATTTTTACTGAATCTGATATAGATCAATAACTGTTAAAATTTCGCGGATTTTATGTGGCGTCATTCAACGCTCTTTGTCAAGTTCGATCATCATTGCTTTTATCTTATTAATCATTTGTTTTTAAAGCGATTTTTTCCATCATTTTCCATCGGCTCGATGGTCTAGGGGTATGATTCTCGCTTAGGGTGCGAGAGGTCCCGGGTTCAAATCCCGGTCGAGCCCGAAGTTCCTTTTTTTTTTCTTTTTAATGTAACCGTTGATTATCAAACTCGTTTTTTTAGTTTTTTTTTTTTTTTTTTTAATTCAGTCATGTTAGCTGGGTTATTTGACTTGATCGATGAAGGACCGAACAAAGTAACCGGCTGTAGAAAGTGTATATCGTGTCTACTTACAGCCAGGGGCCTTTCTTTCATTTGATATCGCCATCCCCAACTGACGACTGTTACGAATTGGGAGGAGAAATTAAAGCACTTGGCAAAACTTGATGCATTTGTAAGGTCTTCGACCTGTTTTGTATGACATCTTCGGGACATAAGCACATTCACTTACATTTGAATTAGTTTTGTTGTTGTTGTTGCTATTTCTATTTTCACTGCTTTCTTTCAAAAATGCGATGAGAACGTAACACTAAACAATCATAACCACCTGTGTATGGTTCACTCTTACATAAAAATTTTACTTATTTTTATCTTTATTATTAAAATCGATAATTTTAAAAAAAGTAAGGCTCGATGGTCTAGGGGTATGATTCTCGCTTCGGGTGCGAGAGGTCCCGGGTTCAAATCCCGGTCGAGCCCATCTGATATTAATTTTTAATAATTTGAAATCGTTGATTTTTCCTAAATGATGCTGCAATTTTTTAATGACCTTGGCTCTTAACAGTCCTTTGACCCAACGCTGCTTCTAAATCATGTTGCTGAAATTCTGCTTCATACCTGGTTATTTATATGACAGCTGACAGTGTGCAGATTAAATTGGTTCGGACTTTCTTTTTTAAACATTAGCCTTTAACAATGGATTGAAGCCTCAATCCAAACAATGATCTTCAAATTGCGATTCCTTGCTACCTTGTCGATTAGATTTGCCAAGGGTGTGGTCACGGATTCAAACGCCACTAGACTTATTCGATTCGTATTGATCAATAAAGTTTCCCAAAACAGATTTCGAAAATATTGGCACGTTTTGTTGACGCAAAGCTTTGAAATTAGAAAAACTCCGCTTGACTGTATTACGATTTAAAATGAATAAAGTGCCCGTTTAAAAAGTTGGACAATACTCACTTTGATTAGATTTTAAAAAGTAAGGATAATATACGAAGATTCACTAAAATTGGTGAATTGTCAACTAGGCCATATGTGGTTACAATTATAAATCGTACTCGCAGTTGCTATCTTCCAATTTTTTCTGTATCAAATGTAGAAAAAATTGCGTGAATCGACGTTAACGTTTGCGTTATTGCGGCATTATTGTAATCTTAATAGAGTTAGTTGTCTACATTTTGTTATTCATCTCCCAAAAAATAATCCGTTCTTAAGCACAGTAGGTCATCACTCATAATACATAATCATTTACTTAGTGTAAAATCAATTTTAAACGATGTAATCCACTACTTTTGTCCTCCGAATGTCGGCTCAATGGTCTAGGGGTATGATTCTCGCTTTGGGTGCGAGAGGTCCCGGGTTCAAATCCCGGTTGAGCCCTAATAATTATCTATTAATTCTAGTTCCTTTCCTTTTTTTTGATTTGTTTCTCACTGTCCTAATAAATGGATCATCATAATTTGATTCCTTCCAACATTTTAAACTTTTTCCAGTGGTGGAAGTACCAGTAGCAACAATTTCGTACTGCACTGCGCTTTTGGAATCAATAATGAATCAATCATGATTGATTATGCCTTGATTGCTTCAGTAATCAATTGCCGTCTGCTTCATTGTCGCGTGGCTTTCGTTGTTGTTAGCAAGGCTCGCTAGGCTGGGCAAACTAAAGTTTGCTTAGATCTTCGTATGATTGTGTTTTGGATCTTTTGTTATTTAGACTAAAGGAGAAATGACACAGACAAACAGTAATTTTATTGTTTAAGATTAAATTATGTTGGTGTGGGGCAGGTGGTGGTGGTGCATCAACAAATTTCTGAGAAAACAGCAAGTTTTTGTGTTGGATGTTATTAGTGAGGTATGTGGTGGTTCATAACTGCAACTATTACCTCAAATGACCAATAACTGTGACAGAATCAGTTTATTTCTATGCACATTCACAATTCACTGCTTCGTAAAAATGTGTTAATCCTAATCATTGTAAATAGTTTTCATTTATCTGTTAACCTCTTCATTTATTCACAGATTACCAAGGGTAAATAAATATAGAATGCACCACATTACCGTTATGCAAATATTTTAAAACAGGATGTTGAACCTGGGCAAGTTCAACTCTTGAAAGGAATGCTGCATCAGTTTTGTTCAACCTCACAAAGTCACACTGTTTTACTTCATTTATCGTCATTACAGTTTCAGTATCATGAGCTTACTTTGGAGCTAAAGCTATCTTTTTGTAGGACTGAACATCTCAGATTTACCAATCCTCCAACTGAATGACCATCAACAGGCAATGAGACAGTGCAGTCAGTTCGGCCACAATGTCTGCGCACATCAGTGTAACCTATGGGAGTTGAGTGACTACATTTGAGTTGTTGCTCATTGTTTCCCCTTCAGGTCAACATCAAGACCAGACATGGAATAACTTTACCTCTCGTTCCATTTGGATGCGGGAATTGATCTGAATCAACGACCAAAGCACTACCGTTAATTAAGGTTTGATTCCCTCGAGGTATTTTCTATCTTAAGTCTGTTTAAAGGCCTTTGTTGAGGCTTTTGTAAAGTATTCAATGTAGGAGAAGGTGCATTCAATCATTGGTAGTTCAGTTTGCAAAATGGATCCTTTGGCGCAGTCTTGGAACCTTTTGTCACTTTCAAACTGAATTAAATTAGGCTATTTACGAAAAGCTTGAAGTAGTTGTAACATCAGAATTCAAAATTTTACTATTTTCAGAGCTACCTTACTTACCAGTCGTATTCAAATGTTGAATTTTGTCCGTCTGTCGGTCAGTGCTCCTGTGTTTTTATGTACTAATTAAATTAAAATTTCTTGGGTTTTGAGGGAAACTACAATAATCCACAATTTGTTAAAATGTAAAATTGTAAAGTAACTTGTAAGTAAAACTTTTCTCAGGACTAATCTAATATTGTAACTTTCCATTTACTACAGAATAATTAGAAACAACCGGTGTTGGACCATGTTGGGCAATGGGCATCCATTCGACAAACAGCTCGATGACCATTTCGGTATCCAGCGATGAAAACTTACTCCTCAGCTGAATTTTCCTATGTCGTACTAAATGAGATGGTTGTCCACCATTCGACATCGGATGCCACTGCTTCCAGTCAATCTGCTGGACAGTATTTCCGGCTTAAAAGATTCATTTCTCAGATTGTGTGATTGTTTGAATTTGCGGTGAACTTATTTGTTTGTTATTTTGTTTGTTTTCTGCTCTTCGTCTTGTTGTGGAGCGTCTAGAGTAGCAAATCAATGTCAAACAGTGCGCGTATTGGCCCAGCCGAAGCCACTGGATAAAGTCTGATTGGCGGCGATCGTGCGTCCACGGCCAGATTTAGTGATGGTAAGTCAGAGAACGCTGCCGTAATTGTTGTCATAAAAGTGGTGATTTATGACTCCGGCCCCTCTAGTTAAATTTCGTCGTCAGAAACAAATAGGTTTTCCATTCAGGGTTCCCCATCTCTCATACCGGTCTGCAACAGCAGCAGTCAACGGCGTATGCAACGAATAATTTTTATATCAAGGTTTTTTATTTAAATGCTACAGGGCATTAATGTTAGTAGTTTTGTGAGTAAGAGTTGATTGGGGAAGTATTGGGTTAGTACATGCATGGTTTTATATATTATAAGAACAGACATGGGAAACATGGGGAGGCAATCAATCAAAATTCAATCAAAAAATCAAAAGGCAAAGGCCATGTGGAAGGAGTAGGAAATGAACCTGGGGCCTTTCTTATCATCACTAGGGGCCGCAACCATTACACAGTGGTCCTACATCCAATTTGATAAATCTCCGGAATTTCATCTGATCCTTTAAAGGGTTGGTTGAGAATGCTGTGGAATGTTTCATTTTAGGCTACACAGGAGGTAGCCATTGGTTATAGCTCCAAATCGTCACGAGTTACGTGTTTGAATCTTGTCGGGAAAATGTAGGACTAAGAGGGTAGGAAGCAGAAATGCAGAGAACTCTGTTGCATCGTCCAGAAAAATGCGAATATATAACAAAAAAGAAACGTATTAAGTTAAAATTTTATTTTTCAACGGGATATTTACATCCATTGGCATGATTTCATTTATAGCTGATATGTTAGCAAAGTTACTATAAATGCGTATCGAAGAGGACGTTACATAGAGTGTTTAAGGATTGATCTATAGTAGTGTTGGTAGTTCTAAGGGGATGGGCACAATACACGTGACTATTTCAGTCTTCATTCTGTAGTGTTGTGTTGGCAATGGAGGAGTTTGTTTGTCTGATGTGTGTTCTGGTCATCTCTGTGGACTAGTTGGTTGAACTGAGTGTTTGCTTGTCAAGGTTGTTTTTAGTCCCTGATGCGCTGAACTCTTGCTTTTATACGACAGTATAAAACTAAATCAATAAATGTGTAATTAAAAATAACTTGTGCCTAGTGTCTGTTTTGTTTTTAATTTCCTGGTGTTGCAGGATGCAGACATTGTGGATTGATCACCGTTTGGAGTAAAGTATTTGGCTGTTAGTGATGTGTTGGCGGTTTTTTTATGGTGTGAAGATGATTATTTAGTGAAGACCATATTACGTAAGCATCGATTTCTCGTATTTCTTTGTTATTTTAATGAGTGTCGATTACTTAAAGCGGGAATTATTTCCAATTATTTTAAACCTTGCCTTTGCCTTTTTTTCTGCAGTTATTTTCATTTACTTTACACGTCTCTGAAACATTTATCGGCATTAGCTGAGATGCGATTTTTAGTGATGACTAACATTTATTGAATCAGCAACAAAGCTCACTTGTTAGATTTTTGAAAAATTGATTTTTTTTCTACTTCCGGTTTTCTCATTTCAGTCAGTAGTTCAGTAAATATTCATCTGACGCACAATAGAACCACATATTCGTGATCCTCGTCAAATTTGTGGTAAAGTTCATGTTTTGTTTTGTACGTTTTCGTACTTCCGGTTTTGAAAATTTTCCTGAACTATAGTTCAGGAAAATTCTCGATTTTGGCCAAATTATGGATTTCGTTTAAATTACACTCAATCGACCCCAAATTTCACGTAGATCACGAATATTTGGTTTATTTGGTCGGTAGCTCAACGGTTGAGGCGCTATCGCTTACTTCCGGTATACTTCCGGAATATTTGCAAAAAAATAGCAAGTGAGCTTTGTTCTCTGCACAATTCTAAAGACTCCTTGCCAGTTTAAACAAACAGAAATGGTCTTTTTGATTACTTTTGTGACTTTTGTGACTATCTAAAGCCGGTCCTTTAGATAGTGAGTTTTAGACGTGTCTAATAGATGGCGTGAAGGAATATTGTGTTGTCAGATGTGGGCTTATGGCGGCTCGTTGTCTAAATCTATCTTCAGCTACAGCTATTTTCTTCGAAAGTTACAAATGAACACATAGGTTAATTCGAGTGATTTCGTTAGTACTTTGACGGTGATGTGTTCTATTCCGTGTACATGTTGGATAACCTTAGTGTTTCTCCTCAACTTACAGGATAAAACGTAGCCTACCGTCGACTATTTTGTTCAAAATGTGCCATCAAAATGACACACTTACAGGTAACTACCAACACTAGCTTTATTACAGTTTTGTTAAAACATACAATCTTCTCATCTTTTATTAGGATTCATCATAATTATCTGATGTAAGAATTCGACTGGCTTGATCACCAACCCCATCACGGACCAATCTCTCATTCCATCTTCTAGAGAACCTTGGCTATCTGTTTGGTGGTTTCATGTGTAAGTTCACTTTTGTAAGACGATTTCAACTGCAGTATACTGATTACTGTTTAATTATTCTTTTAGATAGTTTCTTTTCATAGTTGTCTAGCACATTGATGACACAAATTATTAACAAGGTGACTTAATTTTCTTGTTTTTTATTTAGAGTTTTGAAACTATAGGTTTCTAAATTTGCATGACAGACTTCAAGAAAAGTCATGTAGAAGAAAAAGGACTGTGACAGTCAACAAGGTACGCTAACTTGTTTGGTAACCTGTTGGCTACCAAACTACTTTCTTAAGCTTGATTTGAGGTATTGCTTTCTGTTGCTCAAATATTGTTGAAAGTTATTGTCAAACTAATAAATGATTATTCTGTCTACAGGGTAACTCCTTCGCTACTTATCATGGACTTCATCCATTGGTGATGCTATAATTCAAGAGGATGCTGTCATTCAAGAAGCAAGACTAATAAATTGTGTAGTTGTTAGATAAAGCAATTGCATATCTGGGCTCCCTCGGTAACCATTGGCCGGGTAATCTCCCTGGCTGCAGTCAATTAAGGCAGTGTCTCCCGCTGTCTTGATTGACTGTATGTGCGAGTTTCAAAAGCAGTTTATCACCCAAATGAGACAAAAAAAGTATTCCAGTTTGTTTTATTTGGGTATAAATTGTTTTAAAATTTGCACAGAACAACATTTGTCTTGTACCGGACGCTTTGTTTATTGAATTTCAACAATTCTGGTTCATAAATAACTTAATTCATTTAAAATTAATTTAATTAAAGTTAATGTAATTAATTTAATTCAATCAAAATTATTTTAATGTAATTTGGATTATTTTAATTTAATTATTACAAATTATTAGTTTGTATTATTAATAAATGTTTTTAAGATTGAATATTCGGTTTTTTTTTTTATTTAATGCAACATTAAACACTGTAGAAAAAAGTTTCAAATAAAAATTTACAAGAATAACAAAAAATTACAGGTTTGACTTTGTTATACAATTAATAACTAACTCACCTAATTAGGGTTGAGGTAATTTCATCATATGGGATGACCACATTTAACTTTTGTTGCAACATATCATATCAGAGAGTAAAAACACATCAGTTTCTTCAATGTACACAGAATGAAACACAAACACAGATAAAAATATTTCTATCAACATGAATTTCACTGGCACAGCAACATCAGGATGACACCAGCATCAGTTACTGCAAGGGCACCAGCATTAGTTACGGCAAAGACACCAGCATTAGTTACTGCAAGGACACCAGCGCAATCCAGGATAAAAACTTGAACAGAAACCACTGACACTGCCATTTGACACGAAACCGCTGAACATTTTCACCATTCTGTGAGAATAAAAAATAGAATTTTAATCAAATTGACAGGAATGTAAAAAATTTTCTTATTACCATTTCTATGAATATTTTTGCAGGTTTACTTAGAGTCTAGCTTCGACATGGCTGCATGCAGCAAGATGATACATCATTGTCACCAAGGCAGATGCATCACGCTATCACCAAATCCTGTTAGGAAAAAGAAAACATGTACCAGATGTTAAAATAAAACACACAATGGAATACAAGAAAGAAAATAGTCATTGCAAGTTTAAATTGAAATTCAGATCAAATTCAAGCAGGAGCAAAAAATTTTAATCACAAGATGAGGTTGCATCAACATTTGGTAAAAGGAAATGGAATTTCATATTCTATTTGAATAATAAGAAAAATTACAATTCAGCAAAAGCTGAATGCAGGCAGGCAGCTATCTTATCACAAAAACTCTAAACCCACTACAATATTTTAATTCTAATTTGAAACTTCCCCAATTACAACCCAATATCACAACCAAATTACCATTACATGATGCCTTTGTTACTGTTGCATTTCAGGATGACACCAGCAATGTAGACTACTTCCAGAACCTGCAGCTCAATTTGACTTGAATTCCTTTTAACAGCTGGCTGCAACAAAAACCACCTGCGTGACAGTAATGAAGCTCAAAATTTGCCAAATTCTTAATTCTTCAAAGGATAATGAAAGAAATCTTTTACCTAAACATGCACTGCACACCAAATAGCGAAACCATAATAAACTCAAAATCTAACTGACTATGAAAACCTAAACAGCAACAAAACAAAACAACAAAACAAATAAGATTTAGAAATGTGAAAAAAAAAAATTACAAAGACAATAAAAAAATTTAAATGCTAACTTAAGCTTTAAATTGTAAAACAAAAGGTTCAAACTCTTTGTGGTGTTATTCAAACCAGCACAACAGACAGCATGCAGCACTTCCCCAGACCAGCGCCACGCAGCAGCTCATCACACCTGCGCATGGTCTTCATTCAACAGCTGGCTGCAGCAAATCCAATGGACATTGTACTTTCTCGAAGAAGCTCAACTGCGCCAAGTCAATAATTCTACATGAAAAATAAAACCTGTATTACTATTAAAAGACGAAGAATTGTGTGAAAAGCTTAATTAGCTACATCATTCCTATTTCCTAACATCCCAAACAAATAGCAAACAAAACCTACAGGGGAATGACTTTAAATGACAAGAACAGGAAAGTATCACAGGCAAGACACAAAGAAATGTAGGAAATAAAGCCAAACTTCTTTTGCTATTCTTAAAAAAACCCAGTAGGAAATATAATAAAACATATTATAAATTCACAAAAGAATCTGTAAAAATGTTGTACTTTAAGAAACCCTAATGAACTAAAACCAAAGTTACCTTTAAGATATTTGTGAAGAAGAATGTTGAAGTTTACGGCATTAATCACGAACGGAACTGACAGCATCCAAAATAGAAATGGCGTCAGTGGCATGAATGATGAAACGCGTGTCGCGTGCAATGTTGCCAACACCAGGCGCTCTCCGACCTGGTGGACAAACTCTCAACACCAACGCTGCCTTGGTGGTGTAGCTCGGGGCAGAGCGGGGCGTCGGTAGAGTAGCTCGTGGCAGCATAGGCAGTAAAATAGTATTTGGGCGCTTCGGTGAAGTACTCCAGTTATTTGGTAATGTAGCTCAGGACAGACTTGTACTTCGGGATTCGGTGTAATAGCTCGGGTCTTCATAAGTTTTAGATGTAATATTCTGAAGACTCGGTACTAGTGCAGGAACCGGCTGTTGCGTGTGTTAATATTGTGTGGAAAGGTGGCGGCGTTGCAGTTTGCTATCCACCATACCCAGGAGACATCGGTACACTAGTGGTCGACCCAGCCATCAACGATACAGCACCCAACAGCAGCACGACGATATAGTTCACTAAACAATTAACAATTCGAAAGTAATATTAAAAGTGGAAATTAAATTAAAAAATTATCAACTATTATAAAGATAAAATTGATGCACGACTAAAAATAAAATGGGTATTTATCCATGATTGTAAACTAATTTAATGCGATGAAGAAGGATATTGGAGACAAATACTGCAGTTGTTGCCGTGACAGAGATGCCCACTCGACTAATTACCATGGCCTTTTCTCTCTCATTCTATACGATTTTTGTTTTCACATCCTAACCTCTTATGCCTTGCGGCTATTGTACCTGCCTGACAATGATGCAGCACGTCCCGTTCTCGCCCAACCTCTACACCATTGCATTTACGTATTCATCTCCGTGACCTTCGAGCGTGAAGGCCATTCAAACTGGTCTTTCCTTCGGCACGTTGACTTACAGCTATTTTACCCGCTTCATAATGATGAAACACGTCCCGTTCTCACCTAACCTCTATGCCACAAAAAATATAGATAAAACATAAAATAACCACATTTAGAAAACTAACGATTTACGTAATGATCTCCGTGACCTTGGAGTGTAAAGGCCATGCGTACTGTCCTTTCCTTCTACAGGTTGACGTTGCCGGGGATTGGAATGGGTCTACAACAAGCAATAAATAAAAGAACACGATAAATCAATAACTAGAAACGAGATAGAATTAATTCACAACGCAAAATAAAAAAGAATACCCATGACTGAGAACTTTTTTAATACGATGAAGAAGGCAGTTGGTGACAAATAAAGCGCTGCTGTTTTTGCCGTGTCGGAGATGCTCACTCGACTGATTTCTATCGTCTCTTCTCTCTCCTTTTATAGGACTTTTTCTCACCCTGACCCCTGTCTTAAGCATTGCGGCTTTTGTACCTGCTTGATAATGATGTTACACGTGTCGTTCTCACCCAACCTCTCCGCCGTCACATGGCACGTTTTACGAAATGATCTCCGTGACCTTCGAAAATGAAGGAAATGCAAACTGGCCTTTCCTTCTTTATTAGGTTGACGTTGCTGGGGATGGGTCTACAAAAACCAAAATCAAAATGAATACCAAATGGCTGAGCCTTGCGGGCTTGCGGCTTTTGTACCTGCTTGATAATGATGCAGCACGTCCAGTTCTCACCCAACCTCTACACCACCGCATTGACAGTTTTACGTAATGTTCCCCGCGACCTTCATGCGTGAAGGACATGCAAACTGGCCGGCCCGTCTGCAGGTTGAACTCTACAATGGTAATTGAAAAATAATTAATAAACACTGCATCAGTTGGAACATGTTGAAAATATACCAAAATTTAATTTTAGACATTTTAAGCTCTTTCTCCATCATCCACAAAGTAAAAGGAATAAAGCAGACGACGAATGACATTTGTCCGGAAGTACGAATATCTTCTATTAAGTGTCGCTTTACGCGCTACCACTCCTCAATAACTGCAGGAAAAATTAAATTTTACACTTACCCACTATTAAATAAATGGGTAATTTTGACGATGTTAGTAATAAACTCCACAAGTCATTGGTAACGTCTCTCTGTAATCCGGGTCTCAATTATCTGGTAACCAAAGTACACTCCATTGACCACAAAAACAAAATTAATAACCTTTTTTTCTCTCGTTTAATGCGATTTTTTCTCACCCGGATTGCTTTTTTGAGGTTGAATATAGCCACCCGACGGACAACTTCCCAACTCTAAAAACAGGGAAGCGCACACTGTACATTATGTCCGGTTCACGTTTACTATATTAAAGTTGTTAAAGTAAATTTCGTATCATATATAATTCAAATCTCGGGAGGGTGGAGTGAAATATTACCTTGTTACGGCGGAGAGTCGGTCTCCTTACAGTCTGTCGCTGAAGGCGTCCAATCTGGCAGCATCGTCCAAGTACCTATCGGTCGATAAGCGAATTGATGAAGCTGACGCATAAGCGGCATAAGTGTCCGAGTCGGAAAGGAAGTCGCGAAACAACATCGTATTCAGGGACATTCGCATTTTCCTTCAACTAAATATCCAGAATCAGTGTTAGAAATGAGTCAATAAAAAGGCGTGAAAACGGGAGCTGCAACATGTAGCGTAGGTTGTGGTGTAGTTAACTGGAACATCTGTGTAGTATTTCTGTTCAACGTAGGTCGAAGGAGCAGCTTCTGTGTAGCAAGTCGTGGCTGCGTAATACTTGGGCGCATCCGTTGTGGTTGTGTAGATCGGGAAAGAGTAGTTCTTGGGCGCTCCTGTGTAGTATTCGACCGTCTTGGAGGAGTAATTAGCTGAAGCCTCGGTGTAGTAGCTGTGAACAAAGTAGTACTTGGGAGCCTCGGTGTAGTAGGACGGGGCAGCATACGTAGTCGTGTAGTATTTGTGGTGGACCCAGCCATCAACGATACAACACCCAACAGCAGGACAACGCCATAGATAACCAGGACAATTAATAAATTCAAACATTAAAATTATAACTCGCATATTAACAAATAGTCAATAGTAGCGTTACAACAAAACCATATGAAAAAACAACAGAATATATATCCATGATTTCGAACTGATAATACGATGAAGAAAGAAGTTGGTAACTATGGTGCGCTGCAGTTGTTACCGTGTCGGAGATTCTCACTTGACTGATTTTTATCGCCTTTTCTCTCTCCCTTTTGTACGATTTTTTTTTTCTCACCCTAACCTCTTAAGCCTTCGGCTATTGTACCTGCTTGATAATGATGAAACATGTCCCTTTCTCACCCACCCTCTACACCATTTGTGGCACGTTTTACGTATTGATATCCGTTACCTTCGAGTAATCGAGTATGAAGGCCATCTGTAAGTTGACGTTGCTGGGGAATGGGAATACATCTGGAGAATGGGTCTACAACAACCAATATAAAAATGAATACCAAATGGTTATGTACCACATCCCGTTCTCACCCAACCTCTAAACCACTGCACGGTACGTTTTACGTAATGATCTCCGTGACCTTCGAGCGTCAGGGACATGCAAACTGGCTTTTCCTTCTGCAGGTTGACGTTGTTGGGGATGGGCCTGCAACAACAAATATCAAAATAAATACCAAATAGTTATGGATTAAAACTCACTTTATACCAATTGCCAAAATACTCGTTATGTTAAACGATGTCTTCGACGATACGTTTGCAGTTGACATATCGGTGGGCTTTCGATTCAAATCTGAAAGAGTTTGCAATAGGATACAGGAATGGCCAACCCATAAAATTCTTTAAAAAGTCAACAAAACAAATGCACACAAGAAAACTAAACTTCAATCTAAATTGTTCTCCTTACTTTATGAAGTAATAAAAAGTAGCAAAAAGGTTTGACCTTAAATCCAAGAAACAAATGCTTCTTTTAAGTGCAACAGTCTTTTAAGAATGAATTACTGATTGATTGGGCTTCAGTGACCGAAAGAAAGAATGATGCCATTATAAAGTAGAAGAGAATCATAGTAAGAACTCGGTACAGTATAAAACTGTCAAGAATTTATAGAAAAATATAATTGGGAATCCAACGCTTTCAATGTGGACGAAACCCAGACAGTCGAAAAAAAATAGATATTTGGGCTTCATCAACACCGAAAGCGGCAAATAACATGCGAAGAGAACTTATTATTTCGAGAAAATTCTGACGCTAAATAAGTAGATGCATTCGTACGTCGCAAACAAATCCGGAAGTCAACTCAGAGTTTATTCAAACGTGCACCCTAGATCAACTTCCAGATTTGTTTGGTAAACAATTCTTTTTGTTTATAATTACTCTAACTCCTGTAACTTGAAACCAAAGAAAGCTTTGTACATCTTGATTGCAATACATTGACGGCAGAGGCAAGACAAAATCATTGAAATACCTTGTGACTTGTGTTAACATGGCTTTGCCGCCTGTAATGCATAAAAGTAAAATAATATTCACTTCTGCAATCTGTAAATCAATAACATGATGTATGAAGAATGTCTTGTCCAAGTTGTTAACAAAAAATAGTACCGACACAAACTGCAAAGTTACGAGTAAGTAATAGACAAGAACTTTAAACAAAGGCACTATCCACAGTAACTTACAGTTTTACCAGGCTAAGTTTATTAATAACCTTGGTAATACAATAGTATTACTGCAATAGTACAATAGTATTACAGCAGTATCTCAAAGGATATTTCATTTAAAATGTAATAACACCTACATTTAACAGATGACTGCTGGCAATTTCAGTCACATGTCGTTAACCCACAACTCAATTGGTTCTACAGCTTTTAATTAAAATAGACCTTAATCATCACTCAACACAATCCTTGAATAAAAGCATAATAAAATACAATAAAAAAGTCAGGACATACCCCAGGTTATTTTGTGCATACTCATTGATGCAAGAAAAATCCACGAGACGCCACGGCGACAGCCGACAGCGGCCATAGCCTGGAAGCCTACTGAACAAAAGAAAAGAACAAAGATTCAGAGAAAGGCAAGGAAGCATGGAAGGAAATAAGACATGGCTATGTTGCCATTTACGCATCTAAAATTATATACATTTATCAGAAATAGAAATTCTTCTAAAAAAATTAAGGGTCGGTTCGGTAAGAATTCAATATTGATGCTATCGGCAATAAAATAAATTCTGTCAAATTCGTTTACTTTACCAGAGTGATAGATGCTCAGATGGTATGTGTTTTTTAAGTTAACGGCAAGGCTCCAAGGCTTAACAAGAACGGATTCCTTCTTTTTGAACAATCTCAATTAGGGTAGTGTCACTAATTCTGGACACTTTTGTGGCTATGTCATATTTGCGTGCTTGAGATAGGCCAAACGTCTTCCTTAAGTTGGACAACCGTCAAAAATCTTGGACAGTTTGTAAAAATTCTGGACAACCACCAGCGCCATCTATGAGCAGAAACCACAACTTAATAAAACGGGTCTTCTTTGAATGATTCGACTGTGATTGTGATAAAATAAACGCATAAAGTGGCACCATAATAATAACGTTTTCATCAATTCAGTTTTAATTTATACCTCTCTCAGAGTGATCTAAGACCATTTTCATAGTCTATGCTGAAAATATTGGTCAGCATTATGGTTTAAAGTTACCCTTACCATGGAAAATTTTCGATTCACATAGCTAAAGTGGTTAAAGGCTTTCCTGAAGAGTTAAGGTTAACCAAGAGTTCCCAGGTTCGAATCCAAAATTGAATAAAAATATTTTTTCATGAAATTCATTTGAAAATCGCCTCAGGCTGTCCAGAATTTATAACACGCTAGAGATGGCATGGAAATTTATTATTTTGGGAACTTTCATCATTCTTCAAACTATTTCAATATTTGCTTTGTCTAGAAATTACCCATGTAGCTAAAGTGGTTGAGGGCCTGCCTGAGAAGTTGTGGTTAAACTAAAGTTCCTAGGTTCGAATCCAGGATTCAGCAAAAACATTTTTTCATGAAATTCATTTGAAAATCGCCTTAGGCTGTCCAGAATTTATAACACGCTAGAGATGGCTTGGTAATTTTTTCCTTTTTTATCTTTGATCATTCTTCAAATTATTACAACATTTGTCATTCTTTATAACGTGTCATGTAGCTAGAATGGTTAAGTGCTGTCCTGCCAGTAACTTGATTTTATCATCAGTATTTAGGTTCGAATCCAGATTCCGTCAAAACTCTTTTTCATGAAATAAATTTGGAAATCGCCCCAGGCTGTCCAGAATTTATAACACGCTAGAGATGGCTTAGAAAATTATTATTTTTAAAACTTTCATAATTTTTCAAACCATATTAACATCTTTTTCTCTCAATAACAGCCGCTATAGCTCTGTTGGTAGAGTGCATATTTTCCAACGGTCGTCACTATCGGCGCCGTTGTTCAAATCCTACTTCAATTGAAATCAATTTCATGAAAGTAATTTTGAATTCTGGGCGTTCTCCGCTTCATAATATATTTCATGAAAAATATTTGTCGGAATGGGATTTGAACCATGGCCTTAATCGTAATCACAATCAGGAAGTAAGCACTTTCCCGACATAGCTATATAGGTTATCGGAAAATGAAATCGATGTTAATCTGATTTTTAAAATAGTAGAAGTTTTTAAAATAATAAAATTCTAAGCCATCTCTAGCGTGTTATAAATTCTGGACAGCCCTAGGCAATGCCCAAATACTTTATAAAAAGAAAATTCTTGGAGCAAACAGGATTTGAACCTGTGCCCCGAGAAAAGGCCGATCAACAGGTGGACGCTATACCGATACGGCTACGAATGATAATCTACTGCAGAATAGATGTCTATATATTTTGGTTAATGATCTAAGCTTAAAAAAGAATATATTTCCACGCTATCCCTAGCGTGTTATAAATTCTGGACACCCTTAGGCAATTTCCAAATTATTTTCATGAAAAAATTTTTGTTGAGATTTGGATTTGAACCTTGAGACACCCAAAATCCAAAGTATTACCAAAGAAAGCACCTTACCACACAACCGTGGAAGCTTGCTAATTCATGAAATTGTTTAAATCCAATCGCAAAATAAAGCAATTATTTTTTTTTATTATAGTCTATTTTATTGAATGTATAGATAAGACACGAATGAGATCAGTATAAACATAATTGCTTTCAGATGTCAAGAAGCTGAAATTAAAAAGAACGAAGAAATGTGGCGTACACCTCAACTAGCGACACCCTGTGGCTTCTACAGTTGTCCAGATTTAGAAAGGGGGGTGTCCAGCTTTTGTGTAATGGGATTTATCGCCAGCAAGCTTCTACTTAGATTTCTTCCATGAATTTGCAGTTTTGGCGCAGTTTGAAGTACTGAAATGTGAAGAATGAACAAAATTCTTTCGTTTGAGCCCTAAAACAGCAAGAAATGTCATCTAGAAATGTTATTCCAGCTTGATTTATGAGGCCAAGAAACTTCATATTTTCTAAGTTCTTTTCAGAAATTTTATTTTAATAATTTCCTGAGATTTCAGGCATTTAGAGTAAATATTTTGCAAACCCAGATAGAATGGCAAAAATTCTTCATAATGGTATAGTTTTCGCGATATTTGCTCATCATATAGGACTTTTAAACCAAAATTTCTTCGGTTGTCCAAAATTTGTAGCGTTCAGGCCTGTCCAGATTTTGAGACATTACCCTAGTATAAAATTTCAAATGTAACTTTAAAAAAATGTTAATAGCTACAGAATGAAAATTTACATTTAACCGTAAAAAAAAATTATTCAATAAATAATTTTACCTCTTTGAATTTAGATGAATTACTTTCAGTGGAGGTTTAGATTTTTTCTCCTTTACCGATAACTGAATAAAAGAGAGAAACGACTTTATTTCTATTTTCTAATACCAATTCAAAAGAGATGTCACCTTAGTCCCTGTGCCTAACATATGATTAAAACATTGCTTGATGAATCATTAAAACTCCTCATCGCTTGCAATATTTTACCTGTTTTTTGGGTCTTTTAACTAAATTCGACGATGGCAAACACTTGTCGTCATCCTCAACCTCAACCGCGTGGGAAGCCTGAACAAAGGCCAACTCCATTTGTTTCGGATAAGCCAAATCGAAATCAGAACAAACGTCCGGGCGAGAATGAGTATTCCAGAACCTAGTATGATACAGATTAGTTGAAGGAGTTTAAATTCAGTTTCTTTACAACAGGAATATCAAATAGAATTTTGGAACTGACCCAAAATATTAAGGCTAACTTATCTCTGGGTTGAGTATATGTCTGTTAAGAGTTTAAGACTGTTACTTAACAGTTAACACTGTATTTACTCCATTTCCCAACAGTAAACTAACTTGCTGTGGGTATTAAGTATAACAGCTGTCATTCTGTCCAAGAACCATCATCATTTGGTCGTAGAAAGTTTAAACTACATAGCTTCATAGCACTTCTAACCTTCATAGAAAGTCTAAACTCGGGAAATAATATGTGGTATGAGCAATACAAGGTTTACCCCCCTCTGAAGTCGTTATTTCTCATTTTTCACCATTGTTCTGTACCTTTAATTCAAAGGAAATTTCTTTAGTGTTTAAAATACAACACATATCTTCAGATATCTTACCGGAAATCAGATATTCATTTTGTTTTATCTTCCCACACCAAATGGCTTTTCGAAGCACTTCACACACAATTCTATTCCAAAGAATGAGAGATCATTAAAAATGAATTTTTTCAGTGATGTGGAATTATTGTGACATCTCAAGTAAAATCGTATAATTTAACAAAGAAACACTTACTTTACGAGAAACGCAGCTCAAAAAATGAACATGAACACGTGCTCAACAAAACATACCAAGCAGACGACGCTACAACGGTCTACAGAGACATCTACCTGTCACATGTGCACTTTTTAAATCTTGGTGGCAAAATCAAAACATCTTCTTTGTTGTAGACGAGTCAATTTGTCTCCACTCGCTACGTGTTGCTAAAAATTTAAATTATACCGACTGCAGACAGAATACTAATTTGCGCAACATTCTCTTCCACGATAATTCTAAAGGCACCCAGATCTGACTCCCAGCCAACCAGAGGAGGCACCAATATTGGTGATCAGAAGTGAAAGGTGAAAAAAGAGGAGCCCTTCTTCCTATATATTGAGCCTAAAATAGGTATTCGCCTGATTTAGCTGGTGATCTAAAGTCAAACTAGAATAAATATTATCTACAGATTAAGAAAAGCCCTTATTCGGAGTTTGGTTAATGGATTTTTTTTTACCTGAACCTGTTCTGAGACCCCGAGAGTGTTAAACTATCTTTGTTGGAGAGACGATCTTCTACAGATGGTTATAAGGCGACTAAGGAAGCGATTGAAATTGAATGACATTGTACGACGTGTTTCCATGTCTCAGTTGTCATTCAGTCATCAAGAATTGTCTGATGTGTTTGTGTTTCCAGGTTCGTAAGATGACTGGAAGACTGTCGTAATGGTCCTTTGTCTAAACAACCCTGGCCCGTAATACGAACTGATTGGCAGGATTCGTTTATAACGAACGCTGTACCCCTCTTATAGGCAGCTAGGAGCCTATACGATTATCGGTACCTGTAGGCGGCCTAACCGATAAGACGGCCAAACCATCTTTTTACATAAGTCGTTACTATTACCTACCCCCGCGTGTAACAAATTTAATTGAGGAACCTATTTGGGACAGGAAGTAAGATATTTAGTTGGTGCATGTTAGTTTCTTAAAAGACTAACGACGTTACGGCAGTTTGCGTGGTATAAAGCGAAGTCTTTTAGTCTATATCTCATGAGAGAATCACATATAGCACCATCGAATTATTTTGACACGTGATCAGACACTGCGTTAGTCCCAAGCTTCCCACTATTTTCCAAAAAAGGGCTCCGGAAATTGGATAACGTTTATAAATTTTTCAAATACTTTAACATAAACAAAAGTCCTTACCTCCTGCTAATAATAATTACAAGGACACAAAAATGCAATGGATATAATGCATGCGATCACGCGAGCAAAGAGATGTTTTCCAAAAATAGAAAGGAACGAATAATAAAAAGAAAAACCATGCTTGATTAGAAACAGTATCATCACACGTATTATGAGGCAAACAACTTCACAGAATCACGTACGGTACGATCCAATGCCGACAGTAAACATTTAAATATAGTTACGAATAAGCTTCCATTATTAAGCTTGTTCAAACTGCGACAAAGATTTATTGTCACTCAGCAAGCTGTACTACAACACTGAATAATAATCTATTGTGTGATACTACTTATACATACTGCATATTAATGGAAATTTGATGCTAGCCCTGTTGATGCTTCGCCCTTTAGGAAATAATTACGGATAAAGCTACTGCGATTTGTGTTAAAGTGCCAAGAGGATTAGTCAAACAGCAGAAAAGATATGGGAATACTTGAATGCGGCGTGCACAAATTTCAAATAGGTACTGATAATAGGGAAAGATCTTACTTTGCACTTGTACATGTGAGTCAGTGACCTTTAAAACGACCCCCGTGGAACTTCAATGAATAATGAGAAGAGGAAATGGTAAAGAAAATAGTTGATTCTGAAACCAAATTTCAGAAGAAATTTGGATGTGTAAGTCACCTCAATTTCCAGGGTATGTAAACCGTGTGACTCACCAACATTCATATTAATTAAATAGACTTGTTCTCTTAGGGGCAATACAGTTTCTTCCTTTCGTTTGACAAATGAAGAGAAAAAGTGTTGATTTCAAAAGTTTACTATCTTCATGATTCTACGGAGGACTCTGCTACATGAAACTCCCCAGCAAGTTAGGCGCCAGCTAAATTTGTCGACTTCTAGCTCCTATAGCGATAAAACGACAATACGTGTCAGTCACGGCCGTCTGCTGCAGACATCAAAAGATGATCAAGTTCGGGATGAATCTCGTTGTCTTGGAAACCCGGCATTCCCCGCTGTAATTGGAAATGAAGAAAACAAACGTGAGTAAGCACTACGCACTTCACGCACGCAATAACACAGCAATTCGCGCCGCTACAAAAAAAAAACTGTTTCATTGTCATAGTTGAATTGAAGTTCATTTTCAACCGATGCAACTTGACGCGCACATCAGACAGCGCATGCCCTTAACAGGACAACGAAGATAGCTTCACAGACCCGTACCGGGGGATGCGGTGGATTTTACTAGCTGCTAGCAGCAAGCAGTGGGCAATCGCGAAAAAGCGGAACGATTGCGGAGAACCGGCATCAGTAACAAACTCGTGTCCAACCCTAGGAGATCGCGTGCTGAATAGCTCTGCATCGCCTGAAACACAATTAAAAAGAAACAGCATCGTTAAAGGTTAGTATTACAATAATTGTTAGAATAACCGACAAGATCCAATAGTTTTTAATTGCGCGTTAATTGGTATTGTAATTATTTTAATTTTTTTAATTTGAAATAAAAATACGCTCTAGTATATTTGTTCAAAATATGCTTTACCGCATTCGTGAATCTAACTGGATTTCGTATGCAACATCATAAACTAAAATGGAAAGAAATTTTGTTACACGTAACTGACGTAAGCCTCTTCATTTGTGTAAAGGTTCCATGGTAGGAGTGCCGTGCGTAGGCTTTACACAATAGTGATGGATTCGAATGGAGGCTTCGTTCATTCGTGTCGCTCAGAGAGCGTTCAGCTATTACCAGACCTTTTGGGAATGTCACTATTATTACGTGTGGGTTATGGCAGGGATGAATAGCTGTTGCGACCTTAGCATCATCAATCCATCCATAAAAAATCTCTTTTCCGGTGTACTCCTTATCCTTATATGACGCCAGTCTGGTAATCCATCATAGTCTGTTAAACGAGAAATTTCAGGATATCAATATCGGATAATACATTCCTCGAATTCCGCCCTCTTATTGTGCGCAAAGTTTATCCAACCGGATTTAAAGATCGTAGAGCAAGTAGAGCACGCCCTTTCAAATCTAATTTGGTCGTCCTGTGAACTCGCATAGTCGGCACATAGTCTTACTTTTTCTACACAATTACAAACAAGAGACATAATAATGATCAATAACTACATGCTACAATGTAGCTAAGAGGAATGAAGACGTCAGAGATGGAAAAATAAGAAAGTACATTATTGCTTTAAAATGGATAATAATTCGATACTTACTTCCTCTTGTTAATGCTCTATTATGCATGGAATAATGCTGTATGATGCGGGGAAGACGGCTAATGCACTGGCTAGAGTGTCTTCGATAAATATTGTCTGAGTATGTGTGTCGTGTGTAATTCTCTGAAAAATAAGTTTGTCGTATAAATAGTTAACATAATTCTATCCTGTCAAGCGCTTTATCAAACTAGTACGGCTTAAAGCACAAAGATTATAAAAGAGAGCGTGCGCCATCACGTTAGTAAAACGGCAATGATGATGCGAAGCGGGAATAAAAACGTGAACAAACAGTTTTTTTCGTGTGTTATCCCCTGTCCTAGATAGCGACTCTCAACCACACATCTTATAGTGCCAGATCAGAGTTGAAAAGAAAGGGATAGAAAGTAAAGAGTTTTAAAGTATTAAACGCCAAGGGTGTGTTTAAAAATATAGTTTCAAACTAAGAGGATGTTATACATGTTAAGCCCTGGTTTTTCTCGTCTAACTGTTGGTATGGAAAAACTGACCTTTTTACCACTTCAATAAATACGAAAAGGCGATTTGGTGATGCTAAGGACCAAGTTTCGGTTGAAAGCTATTGAGATCCAAACTAAGTATCCCACAGCAACTGTTGCTGATACTACAGTACATTCGTATGGAAATAATGTTATACCTGTTTGAAACGGAAATATTTTTCCGCATCTGATCATCCCTATAAAAAGATTGTCATATTGTACCCGGAATTGTTACTGTACACGAATAGACCAAAAATAGGACAAAATGGGATATAGTTATGGACGTTATAGACTCAACAAGTTGGCACAACCAACGAAGAAGGCTGTAAATATCCCATTTGTAAGCTACAATGGAGTTCATCATCAATCCACCGAGGGATGAACCTACGAAAATGTTTTCCTTCCGCTCTTTCTCCCATCGATCGGTTTTCTATTACGCAAAAGGCCGGAGTGAATCACAGCACCAACAATGAAATTGACAGACACAAGCAGGAAAAGAAAACTGGGGCAGCCATACCGACAAAAAACTTGTTTAAAAATCTTATTTCCCATTAATTGGCTGTACAAAAGCTTGGGGGGAGTTCGTAAATAAAAACACGAATGTATTATGCGTTTTGAAACCCTGCAAACTTTAATTGGCTCACAAGGGATAACCGACGATTGCGAGTGGCTTACATCTAATTTCCCGGTGATACAATAGTTTTTTAAAAAGCAATCGGAATAGTATAAAAGTATGTGATACAGTCTAAGTCAATTTCACTTTAGATAAGGCCTACGGCTGCATCTCTACCCACATGAAAATAATCGATACTCTAGTAGCTCACACATCCGAAAACACTAGGCCCAGGCCTTCTTCAAGTTACTTATCGGATCTCTGGCACTACTTCATATTTCAAGCCGATACAGTATTTAAACTACCCTATACTGCCTTTATTCGCCTCATGATCATTCCGGTGTCGTAAACTTCTCACGTTCAAAACTTTTACTTCATTTCAATATTGACATGTTGAAATCTTTTAATTCAAGCGAAAGATTTGATGGGGATGAATAAAATAAAAGCCATCAAGTATTTGTCTGACATTAAATTTGTATCAGGAATACAATGCATGGCACACAACCAATCTGCTTGAAAATAAAATATTGACAACCCGGCTATTTTTTGCCATCCTCATTCAATAGAAAAAGTAATATAGCAATTTATAAATGTCTTACACGTAACAAGAGATTTCTTATCGGTGCCGAGCACAGTTCAAGCTTGACATTCAAATTTTAATGTTATATCTACCAAGGAAACGATTTCACGCTTTACGGGTTGAACTTTACTAGAGCTAGCCATTAAATTTAAAATGTACACACAACTTCCGCTTCCTTTATAACGCAAAGAATAAAGAAGAGCGTCGGCCGTGATCAACGCAGAGCGTACGCAATTGCCGCACGACCAACCGGCACGAGAAAAGACGATAAATGTGACATCGCCCACGTTTCTCCGCTCCAGTAAATATTACATAACCCAATCGACCTTTCGAGGAGGAAACGATTCAACGATTACTACGCAGTTTCGACGGCTCACGCTGATGCAAATAATTCAGCACAGGTCTAAATCTAGAATACGTATTCTTTTAAGGAAGGAAACGCCTTTTTTTACCTGTTTGGCGCAGCGGACGAACATCGACCGGATGAATTTCAGCAGCGACGACGTAATTAATGGTGCTGACGACGTGGATATAGCGATGGAGATCGATTGTAACGATTCACTGGTGCTCTCGACTTTTAATGAGGATCCGTTCTGGACCAAAGAACAGTTGCTGCTCTTGAAGCATTTCCCTCGAAACGCTTTCCTAATTATGGGATTGATTGTCTCCACTATTGGCATATTTGGACTAGCTGCTAATGGAACAGTCCTCTTCATTTTCTCCAGGTATAATAGATTCCTGATAAATTGAAATGACAGTTAACTCTCACCTCATCAAACACATAACATGGATTTGCTTTTACCTTTCATTTTACAGGTTCAAACGACTCCGATCGCCACCGGCCAATACGTTCATCATAAATTTGGCGTTCAGCGACATGTCGGCATCGATACTTCACTCGATGGCCGCCTATTCGAATTTCAACGGCCGCTGGGCGTTCGGTCGTCTGGGCTGTAAACTCTACGCTATGGGAATCACTTGTTTCGGACTGGTCTCCATTTTAACGTTCAGCGCCATCGCCTGCGAACGATGTCTCGTCATCGGACTGGTGGATAGCCGCTGGAGAGTAAGTCGATTGCAGGCCAAAAAAGCTTGCGGCTTCATTTGGTTGCACTGCGCCATTCTGGTGAGTTTGCCACTGTTCGGATGGTCGTCCTACGTGCCGGAAGGACTGCTGACGACCTGTTCATGGGATTACAAGACAAGGACAATGTCTAACCGGGCGTATTATGTTCTCCTCCTTTCCGCTGGCTTCTTTCTTCCCGTCTTACTCATCTTCGTCAGCTACGGTCGAATTTTGTTCTCGCTCGTGTCCCAAGCTCGTCAGTCGATCTGCACCAACTCACAGAACAACGTCTTGCTCAAATTACGGCGACAGACGGAGATCAGGACGGCCAAAATTGTTGTGTCGCTCATCTTCGTTTATTTGGCGGCTTGGACTCCGTACGCTATAGTGACGCTCATCGGACAATTTGGACCGGAAGATTTAGAGATGTCATGGGTGTTCACTGCTATTCCGGCCTATTTCGCCAAAACGGCCGTCGTCATCGATCCGCTGGTTTTTGGATTTTCTCATCGACATTTCCGCAACTCGCTCAAAAATTACATTTTAAATTTGTGCACCTTACGCAACGTAGAAATCGGTTCCGACATCCGGTCGAATAACTACAGTAGCGGTATACCGAAATGCAGCAGCAAAAGTTGGCCGGGCGGATTGCCAACCAGTTACCAGTCGCGCGGAATGACCATCTATCCGACAAACGCTTGTTGCGCTCTGCGCATCTGCGAGCCTCGCACTTGCACTCGATTTTCTTCTGCGCAAAGCATCACCCCTTCTAACGTCGGCCAGACTAATGGGAAACGCCGCAATGGCCGGATGCTGAGGACCTTCCGCGAGTTGTCTCTCAACGACGTGAATGAAACGAGTTTCTCGACGAATAAAATGGCGGCAGTAACAGGCAGATCTATTGTTGACACGGTTGGATCGAGTCGGGGGTCTCGGCTACGAGCGCATTCCTATTCCAATTTCAAGTACAAAGTTCGTAACGCCGAGTTCTACAGCGAGATCATCGTGCCGACTATTTCAGTAGAGACCGTCGACGAAGCTCAGCAACACGTCTGAAAGTGATAAATATTAGAAAGAACAAATTTATTCATTACACATTAAACTATAACTATATTTTTACTTGTCTACGTGTCATGCTTAATTAATTAAGATTTTCAATCTTTAAATCAGACTATCAGTTTTTACAAGTTTACGTAATCTTATTTATTGATGTTTGAAACTAATAAGGGTGCAATGTTGAAGAATGATTTAAAAATACACAAGGTTTTCAACAGCAACTAGAGTCAGTATCAGTCTTAAGAACTAGCTTATTAGAAGACTTAATTATTTCATTTCAAAACACCTTTGTGCTCCACCCATTCATTATATTTTTAACCTCTTAGAAATGTGAAGATATGGCGAGATGCTCAACTCTACCACTCGACTACCCCTCATGTCATAAAATAACGAAGCCGACAATTACATCCTTAAAAGACGAAAAATCAAAAAGAAAAGAATTCACTAGAAAATTCTTGGAAAAGGCAGAAAGCATCTTACAACAAGACACAAGTATTTTGGGAATCCACTTAATTCAAAAAATTTTATCTGAATTAAAATTAAATTAAGGTGGAACAACAGATCGAAGGATGAAAGCAATAAATGGATTTTACCGTAAAGACCTTGCGTACCTGGTATTGTGTTTATCCATTATGTTAAGTAGGACTAAGCGGGTGGATGAGTCGGATAAGGTGTCGCTGGGCAACTTGGGATCAGAGTTGAATTCCCAGGTGAACGCAGTAGCTCCCAAACAAGGACACGCGCCACTACACGAACAGAAGGCATGATCTAAACGAAAAATTTGGCAGTTTCCCTTACTTAGTGCATCTTTTTCCTAGAAAAGCCCATACACTTATTATACAACAAATACTTACGCGGACTTGCTGATAGTACAGCTGAGAATGGACCATCCAGCTGATGAATTCATGCTGGGGGCAATCCTATAGGGCGTCAATTATCTTCAAGTTGAGTTTCCAGAAATGCTTAAGCTTGGAATTATCTGGCCAACAACAGGATCACCTACAATTAAACAATTCTTTAAAAATTTAGTAGCATCATTACATTCATCAGCTATTTACTCATTATTATGGATTCTTGTTTTTCTCCAGCATTCTCGGGATGATATTTTGAAGCTTGCGACAGCGATGATGGAACGTAAGAAATCGAAATTAGTCCCACCGTAAAGGTCACATACTATCGTTACACAAACTAAAAATTAATTAGGAAAAGATCAACATTTAGGAATAAAAACAAAACTGTTTACACATCACACGTTACGCTACAGGGCACGGGCACTCCACAAAATCTGTAAGAAAATAATTAATTTGTCGACAATATACAACTTTAGATAACACTGCTACTTTAAACTGTTAATTCCATCGTGACTTCTTACATAAAGTTGAAAATTACAACTCAATGAGGTCGCTCCGGAGTACAACAAAACGTAATGTTAAGTCAATCAGGTTGAGAAGCTTACATCCCCACTTAAAATCCAAAGCAAGACCCCCGGAATAACCTCTTGTTAATGCAATGCAGGACACTTGATCATAAACGTTACCGACAGACAGGCCGTTATCAACTGACGATTTACTAGAGGTTTTTCCAAAATTACATTATTGCTTACAAACTGAGTCAAATGGTCACATGTCACTGAGTATGACGTATGATAATAAAGCATGATAACAAAACTAAGGCAAAACAAGTAAATTTGATTAGACCTGCATGCTTGCACCTTGCACCACCTTACAAAATGTAAATTGCATGTGTCTTCTAACAATGAGATCATCATTGCACATATCAAATATGAGTTGACAGCATCTTCCATGAGTAGTCTAGCACCGTGTGACATCAAATGGAACCCATTTTCAATTTTGAGTAATTTGAATTCTTAAAAAAATTTTTTGGTGAAGAAAACTTTGGGGAAGAGTTACTGGTGATGGCTATGTGCTATGAGAGATTAAGTATTAAGTCATTAGTTAGAATGTATCATTAGTAGAAAAATGATAAATAATTTTTGGAAGTGATTCAATTGTTTTACTGATTATAAATCGGGTGTGGACAGATTACAAAAAAAAACTCAATAAAAACTGAACGTTAAAAAAAATTAAGGCTTAACACTTCTTCGGCATCTGTCACACATCTTGAGCTGAATTTCGCAGCTTTGGAAAAACATATTTCACGGAATTCCATAAAAGGCCAAAGCCTTAATATCACTGTCGGTAGCCAATCGAATTTCTCGGCAAACAACAAATAATCCGCATGGCAGAAAGTAGCCACTAACCCTATTCATTTAAATATAAAAAAAACATGCATAACTGCCAAAATTCTAGGCAAACAACACATTGACATTAAACAATATAAAAATGTACACTCACCAAATATTCGTTTCGACAGGTAAAAACGTAGCAAAATCCTTGTTGGTTGTGGTATAAACACATTTTAACACGTCTGGTAGGATTTCGTCATTCCATTTCCAATGGCTGAGATTACGAAGTCGAAAATAGTTTTCTATTTGTCGATTTGCACGATTCTCGATCGATTTGACCTCTCCGTCCAACATTCCTGCGAAAACAAGGAATTGAAGGCTTATTGCAATTGCACTTGTCTAATTTGTGCAATCTGATTGAACATATGAATGGGCCGATCAGTACCAACTGTTTCGTATCTTGTCGGCATATTGGGCTTATTAGGAGACATTTCTTTCAGTAAAGGGTAATTGGGTATGATGCTGATTTTGGCAAAGGCATTTTCAATATCGATATCAAACTGATCAGAAGCACTGCGCTGGCAAGATTGAATAGAAGAGTCTTCCATATTTTAAAACTTAAATTGGAAAGAAGATTGAGAAGCAAGAAAATCGGGAAAAAAGGGACCAATACAGCCTCCAACCTCGCCACGTGAACGATTGCAACTGATTTTAGAGCGACGTCTGCTTATATGCCTTTTAGCCTTTTCCGGGGGTAACTTTTTCGTCACCCTTCCTCTAAATCAAAATCTCGAACGTCATTGGTCAGAGTCGGCCATGATGGATTTTCAGGAAGGGTTGAGAAAGAAGTTTCGGCAACCCTTTATGCAAGGCATTTCCGCAGTAATAAATACTCAAATTTAGCGAAATGATTTATTGCACAATTGTTACAAACTACATTTTCTCACTTTTCTTTACATTTAAAAAAGTGCAGCAGTAGTCTAGGCTTCAAGCCCCAAGCAAATAATGGAACCACATCTTCAAAAAATGTAAGAAAAAAGTCTCAGCTAGCTAGAGGTGATGACGATGATGCAGCAATAAATTTGGGACGATGCCCCTTTTAAAAGAGAAAAAATCTTGTATCTTAAATTCAGCTCTGAATATTTCTCCCCTTTTCTAGATTTTATAGACTCGGCACACAAAATTCAAGCGCTGACATTTTCATTTCACTTAAATAGTGAGCCCACTTTGAGTAAACGTGGTGGGGGGAAATTTATGAAAATCCCAAAAAGGTTGGTACAACTTATTACACGTCACTCATTTCAATGCCTTTAAACCTGCCGTGCGATAGGATGATGGCGCAGTAGGGAGAGAGTCCCTGATTCATGCACACGTGGCAGAAAAATAAATCAAACATTTTCACCCCCCGAAAAAATGTTTTCAGTGAGCCACTTGGTAAGTTTGTCGTCGTGTTATTTGGTGATATAACCGAATGAGTAAACAATTAAACAGTCAGCTGTTTGCTGATATCAAACTTGTGCGATTTTTAAAAAGTTGTGAATATCGAGCGCTAGATGGCGTCTGAAAAACCAAATCAACCACCAGATGTCGTTGCTATTCATTGGCGTCTGTTTAGATCTGCTGCCAGCCTGCCACTGTCAATAAAATGCAAAGAGATAAGTAACAACCAAGCCACGGAACGTATACATACGTGAGAGAAAACGAAAGTGACGAGTGTGTGTGTGTGTGTATGAGTGAAGACAACAGTTATCTCTCTTCTCGTGTGTGTGACACCTGGAAATTGTTGCGCTCTATTTGAAGGAATTGCTGAAATCTCCTCTGCGTCGTCTAATCGTTGCACCATCATGTGCCATCAGTGAAACTATTAAAAACCCTGCAGGACTAAATATATATATATACACGGCATCCTGTGTCTCGCCAAGCACACTCGTTTTCATTCGCCAACTTCCCTTCAAGTGTGTCAAGTGGCCGGTTTGGAAAACTAAAATTGTTCTTTTCTCAACTTGATTCTTCTCCACCCGACTGCTACTAATATCTTTAATCACCATGGGCAACATCCACACGGTTGGACCGAACGAAGCTTTGGTCGTCTCAGGTTAGTTTGTACACATCTCTTCTATTTGCTTTGAGTAGCGACCTTGAAATTCCTAGCCAAAATACGCCTCGCAGCCTTGACTTGTCTATTAATGGACAGCGTCAAATCAAAGAAATTTCGTCTTCTTTAATTCCTACGATCGATTCGCTAGCTCCTATTTTGATGGCCGTTCAATCAAAAATCCCAGTCGAGAACAAAAATCCCGTTGGCTCAATTATAAAAGCATTCATTGTGTGTCTGTATTATATGTGAGCTAGTAGTGGTGGATGTGTATAGGGGGCTGTGTGAATGCGACTGGTGTGTTATTGATCGAACCGGTGCTGGTTGGGGTGGGGCCCCTGTAGAGACACAGCATAATAAGAAGGGGGGGGGAGGACATAGGAATATTATTATGATTGTGTGTCCATACATGGTTTCATCCCCTCCCCCCTTCTTCTTCTTCTTACGATAATGTTAAGGCTAAAGGGAACGGAAAACATTCAAGTGACACACACAGACCAAAATCTTTCTGGACATCCAGACAGTGTAAAAGAGGAACATGTCCGGCTTCCTTTCCATCCATAATAAGCTCTTCCATTCTTTTTATTTTATTTTTTTTTTTAAATTTGTTTACCCCAATATTATTTAAATGCGATAATAATTGTATGGGGGAGGTTGAAAGAAAACAATTAGATGGTAATTTTTTTACAAGGCACAAAATGTATTATAGTTTTGTTGTTGTTGACAATTTTGCAGACGACACGACACTTTTTGGAACATTTCTTTCTTAATTAATTATTAGATTTTGTTTTTTCAAATCATGAGCTCATCAAGAACAGAGAGAAAACGGCCATTGAGGAAACCCATTTTTTTCTTTTTGTTTAAAAAAACAAATCAAAACACTGACACCCTCCCAAGATAAAAAAAAAACGATTCAATTAATTCATTCATTTTTGTTGTTGAATCAAAACAAAAACAAACTCGCTCACACATTCTACAAAAAATAACACAAAAACACGTGGAGTGTGAAATCAAGGGCAAATGACGAATATAATGGCACTCTTATGAAGTTTCGTGTTAATTGGAAAAATTGGATGATGATTTCTAAATTTTGTGAAATTGAAAAAAAAGTTCGAAAAACAAAAATTGGGCGGCAAAACATTTTTAAAAAATTCGAATATTTTTTTTCTTTTTTTTTTACATTTTTTAATAATTAATTCATTTTTTTCTTCCGTGTTATTGGATGATGAGCCAAGTGACTTGACGAGCCTGAGGGTTCAATAAAAACACTCCCAAAAAAACGCGGGGGGAAAACACACACAAAAATTAAAAATTCACCTGTGAGGTGTCCACTTTGAAGCATTTCCACTCAAGTTTGCCAACACACACTGACGGGCACATAACACACACACACAAAACACTTGCTCTTCTTTTTGGGTAAAAATGAATGTTCCATGTGTTTCACGAGTCTCCATGGGCGTCGACACAACACACACACGTAAATTACTGTACAACAAGGGCCCGGGATCAATTCCCCACCATTCTTTTTCTTTTTTTTCTTTCTTACGCTGCAATCAAATAAAATTAAAAGAGATATATAGAGAGAGAGATAAGAGGGTGTAGAGAGGGTGTTTTTTTTTTTGTTCGTCCCGGTTTCAACGAGATTTTAAAAAAGTTGATGAGACTAGGTTGAAAACAGCTTGGCAGGGGAGTCCTGGTCGCTTTTATTTTTATTTTTTCTTGTCTGCGTAATTTAACCAAAAAGATTTGATCAAATCGGCGCCTTTTTCTCCGACCATAATCTGCAAGTTGAAATTTAAAAATTTGAATTTGAAATTGAGCGCGAAATTTAAAAAATTCGAATTTTTATTTTTACCGCTGGAGCGTTGGTGTTGCCGGAAGGCACGTTGGGCATGATGGAACAATCGACGACTCGCAAATTGTGAACACCGTAGACTCTGAGTTCAGGATCGACGACGGCCGTCGGGTCTCCGATAGGACCCATTTTGGCCGTTCCGGTCGGATGGTAAATGGTGGACGAATAGTGGCGGACGAAACAGGCCCAGTAGTCGTCCGTCCACAGTGGCAAATGCTCGCATCCGGGGAATGGCTGGGCCCAGAATTTCGTGCCCAGCTTCTTGAAGGCGGCCGTCTCGCCCAGGGCCAAACCGATTTTGACTCCTTCGACCAGGACCCGGACGTCCTGGTCGTCGACAAAGTAGTTGGGGTAGATGAGCGGCTTGTCGAACGGATCAGCGGATGCCAGCCGGATGTATCCGACCGATTTGGGTCTCAGCAACATGGGCACGACGGACCAAGTGTCTCGGTAGGCGATGGGCGCGAAATAATTGTCCCAAACAAAGTCCGTCACACCGTGAACTCGTCGAATTTGAGCTCCTCCATCAGCGGCCGGCGTTCCGGACACGAAATGAAATTCGATATCCGGCCAGTCGTCGCTGTGATTGGCGTATTTGGTGTTGACCCAGGCCAGTCCCTCGACGCCGCCCAGGGTCGTCAGCGGACCCGAATCGAACATGGCGTAGCGCAAAATGCTGGGCAGGTTCTCGAAGCGGCTCTGGACCAGCGAGACGGGCTGTTCCAGGGTGAAGACCATTCCGCCGGCGGCGATGTGATCCTGCAGGTTGTCGCCGACACGCAAATCGGCGATGACGGGAATGCCCAGCTCTCGCAAGTGCTCGGCCGGCCCGACTCCACTTAACATGAGCAGCTGTGGCGTGTTGACGGATCCGGCCGACACGACAATTTCCTTGGTGGCCTGGATGATGTAGATTTTGCCTTTGCGCTGGAACTTGACGGCGTAGGCCTGGTAGGTCTCGGGATCGATCATGATTTGCATGACGTGCGAGTGCATGGCGATGTGCAGGTTCTTGCGCTTCCGCACCGGACGCAGAAAAGCCTTGGAGGTGGAGCACCTGGATCCGCGCCGGATCGTCCCCTGCGAAATCATGAATCCCGTTTGATAGGCTCCGTTGCCATCGCGATGCTCGTAACCTGATTTTTTTTAAAATAATAATTAATTGAATTAACTTTCAATTTCACTTTGATAAAATTTGTGTGATGACGTAAGAGCGATAAAAGATTTGAAATTATCTGGTCACGTATGGCTACTTTTGATTGACATTTTGTTTGTTGGGTTTTGTTACCTAATTCGACTCCGCCTTCGACAAAGGCGGTGGCCAGTGGCGTTTTATAAGGGGCCTCCTGGACGGTAAGGTAGCCGCCGACTCCGTGGTAGGGCGATTCGGCCAGGTAGGGATTGCGGTTGTCCTCCGACTTGGTGAAGTAGGGCAGGACGTGGTCGTAGCCCCATCCGTAATTTCCCATCTGCTCCCAGCTGTCGTAATCCCGCCGGTTACCACGTACGTACAACATGTAGTTGAGCACCGACGAGCCGCCCAGGACTTTACCGCGCGGCCAGGAACATCTTCAATCGCACAGAAATAATCAAAGATTAGTAGACTGATTAGAGATCAACCCAGTTGTAAATGTTGGGGACAAGGTCGGGAATTAATAGACTGGAAATTCTTTGGAGAAACCGGTTGTCCAGGGATTTAAAACTGGACCGGTTTAAATGCGTAACGTAGTAAGTAGTAGCAATTTGTCCAGCTGATTGATTTGTTGTTTCGTTTTTGTACCTTTTGTCGTTGAAGGCGAGACAGGCCGTCGGTTGGGGTTCGGTTTTGTATTGCCAATCGAGTTCGGAGAGTTGCAAGTAGGCGGCCAAGGCCGGCACGTCTGACGTTTCTGTCTCGTCGCCGCCGGCTTCCAAGAGTAGGACGTTCCAGTCGGGTTGCTCGCTCAGTCGATTAGCCACAACGGCTCCGGCCGATCCGGCCCCGATCACGATAAAGTCGTAATACTTGTAAATCACCTGTCCAACAAATAATCATCATCATCGTTATACCCCAAAAAATAATTACGTAAGAGAGAAAAGTAAAGTCGGGGGGGGGGGGAAAGTAGCTTCACGTTGGGGGTGTTTGGGTGTTATTAGCACACAGACGGATACAGAGTACATATAAGAGAAAGGAGGGCTGGCCAGACGGACCAACAACTTTAAGTGAAACACCTCATCCGCAATGTAACGACCTCCTTTAACAAAAAGGAGATTTTTTTTTATTTTTGCTGTTCACTTGTTAAGGAGGCGAGAGGATGAGATGTTGACTGATGACGTCATTGGGCTGTCGACAAAGTTTAGTTCAGCAAGAAATAGAAAGTCAGCCGTTTTGGAAGACGACAAATGTGTGTGTGATCATCCGCACATAGTTGGGGATGTTGTTATTTACCTTGGTGTCTTTGGGTCGTCCTTCCGGATCTGTTTTGTCGTACTGGTAGAAGGAAACGGCCGCCACGATTAAAGGCACGAACCATAAGGTGGCCGTTGTGGCTGCGGCCGTTGCGGCCGGCACGATCAAACTCATTTTTTTTCTCTTTATTTGTTTTGTTTTTCTTCTTCCGGGCCAAAGAACTTTTTTTTTATTTTCAATTGAGGTCGAGAATGTGTCGCTCTGGAAGTCGGATCACGTAACTGGGCTCTCCCCAAATATTTTTTCCAGGATCTGTCGAAAGAGAAATGTTTGTTTGTTTGTTTTAGTTTAAATATTTGGCGGTTGTCACACATTTCCGGGTCGGAAGTTGGCCGGAAGAAAGAATTTGGTTGGGGTTTTGTTTTTTACTGTAAATGAATGACAAC
This sequence comes from Daphnia pulex, assembly GCF_021134715.1. Classification (NCBI taxonomy): domain Eukaryota; kingdom Metazoa; phylum Arthropoda; class Branchiopoda; order Diplostraca; family Daphniidae; genus Daphnia; species Daphnia pulex. The sequence goes on along the minus strand of NC_060025.1, from coordinate 1,492,329 downwards.
ATCATCATCACCACTAGGTCAACAGGTCACATATAGGGATCCTGAATCCGTTGTCTTTTATTTTTATTTCTTATCAGAAAAGCTTTTGTCTCTATTCCCCGTTAGAAACAGACAGGGAAAGGCCATTTGTAAAAGTCCTGAACCCAACGAGCGTGTGCCCGTCGTTTGACCCAGTTTTCAGGGTGGGGATTTGGGTAGGTAGGTAGCGTAGCGGTAGAGAGGTAGAGATGGAGGGCACGGATGGACACGGACAAATAAGGAGAAAAATAATCCAAACGGTCAATTCTCTTTTTCCTCCAAGAAAAGTAGAAAAGAAATGCACTTAAAAAATCAGCAGAGTAAAAATAAATAAAAAGCTTTTTGCCAATTCCATGGGGGGGGGGGGATCGAGGGGATATTAAGTGCCGTATAAAAATGTCTACAACAACAACAACGACGAAATGTCGAAAGAAAAAATGAGGTCAAAAACTTTTGGGACTCGATAGGAGACGAACCAACTAGACACACTAACGGACCCACTGAGAGAAAATAAGGAGGAGGACATATGTATATTATTAGCATGATTGTTTCTCTGTGTGTGTGTGTGAAAGCCGAATGGTCAACCGGCAATCAGAAAAGAAGCTTTCTAAGACTAACGGTGATCTATCGTCACAAATTCTTTCAACTCCCAGCCCTTTTATTTTTTTCTTTTTGAAAATAATTATTAATTATGTGTGAATAGATTTTTCACATTTAATAGAAAACCACCCGGCGCTTTTCACTTTCCTCTTGTGCGGGAGGGAGCGGTTGGTAACCGGTGGTAAATATCTTGGTCGGTGTGTGCACGCGAATTGTGATTGGGCTTTTCCCTGACGGTCGTGTAGTTTTTTTTCGAAAACGGTACAACACTGACAAACAACAACACCTTTCTTTCTTTTAGTTTTCCGTTGGTTGGTTGTCGATTGCAAAAGGGGGCGGCGGTGTATAGACTGACTGACTGCGGAGTTCTGGTCTGCCCCCGTTGATGGATGATTGGGGATGTTGAAACACCAACAACATCAACAACACGGATGGATGAGAAAATCACCGTCTTTCTTGGAGAGGGGAGAATAATTCTTTGATTAAACTTCCGTGAAGTATCTATACGATACTCTGGATTTCTCCCGTGATGGAACAACACAAGTCGATTGAGGTCACTCTCTCCTACTTCAACCCTGATTCCCCCTCCCCCCTTTTTAAATTAATTGGGTGTTGGGTGAATAAGAAGAAACTTGGGGGACTGTTGAACAACTTTTTTTGGGGTTGACTCACCTGTTGGATGGAAACCGTTTTTTTTTATTATTCGCTGTCACAACACAAACACGAAAGCCACGCACCGTTGAGCACTTTTCAGCAGGATGGCGGTGGTGTCGAATGTTTTTTCTTCTTTCCTTTTTTTAAATTGAAATTTTTTCGGTGAAATATTATCCGTTTTATCGAGAGATCACCGCTGGATGAAATTCGACATTTCGATGGAATTTTGTTCGAAATTTTCGTCTGTTTTCCCCTTTTGTGGAATGCCAATGGAACAGGTGATGGAAATCGACAAGTGGAAAATAAAATCTAAGAATTTTAGTTTTTTAAATTTTCCAAAAAGTGACGCGGGTAAAGAAAATGAGCGTGCGAAGGTGGCGGCTGCCGGGGAGCAACTGATGGGACTAGGAGCCCTAAGGAGCCATCCCTTTATATATTTTATTTCTCTCTTTCTCTCTTCTTCTTTCTTTTTCTTCTCTTTCTTCTTTCTCTTTTTTCTTTCTCCGGTACCACCAACCCGCCCGCCACTATCACCAACGAGCAACGCGGAAGTCCTTGCGGCCATTTTTTCCCAACATTGCCCGCCTCCTGGACTCTCTCTCTATTTTGCCCGCTATACTCTATAGACGACACGCCACCGCCGACGACGATGTAGTACATATAGGCAGACCAAAAAACCCCGTGCTCGGGATGCGTGAATATGCCGGGACAGACTGGGGGGCCAGCAATCAGCAGATGAAAAAGAAATAATAACTTTGTTGTAATAAAAGAATTCCGGTTTTGTATTTGGCGATGGTTTTGGTACAAGTTCGGTAGCCGAATAAGAGCCGGTTTTTATTTTGCTATTGGGGAGGGTCTTTTTGATTTGTCCGTCTGTTTGTTAAACGTGTTAATTCGTGGGTGGTGCCGACTATTTGCATATGATGGTCAAGAAGTTCCGACAAATATAATGATAATCATTGAAAGTAGTTTGGTATAACAAGTTGGTAGAGCAAAAAAAATCTTGACTGACTGGATATTCTTAACACACACACACACACCAGTTTTTTATACGTGTGTGTCTGTTTTGATGCCTCAACACTTTTTTGATTTATCGTCCCGAATATCAGACGTAACGATAAGCAAAAAAATGTACAGCAATTGTTTTTTTTTGCAGTTAGCCTGGAGGTTATTGGAATTCCCAATCATTTGCGGATTTTTATTTTTTTATTATATCATCTGGACGTGATATAAAAAACGACACGTGTAAAATTTTGTCTTGTTAGCCAACTGCTTTTTTTTTCCACCCCCCTTGACGCTTATTGACGGAATTTTTTGTCCCCCACTTTCAAAAAATTCGAACGGCGTTGTCAAATATTTTTCAAAACTAAAATTCCGCAGAGTCCTTCCTCAACAAACACAAGAGAACCACTTGAGATTGCCGTTTTCTTTCTTTTCTTTCCCTTTTTTTCTGTTAAATGTAACGGGCCGGCAAGAGATGCTTAATGGTACCCGTGCGATGGGCGCCCAGGGACGGCCTGGGTCCAAACTTTATTCCAAGATTGTGGCAGTTGGACCAAGGGCAGACGGAACAACAGGTGGTACGAGATGGCCAGCGGTTTTTTAGGTGCGTAACGGGTTGTTGTATGTATGTGTGTCCGAAGAAGAAGCCCAAAAAACGAACGGACTTTTCTTCTTCTTCTTTCAAAAAATATTCGGTAATAATCTTTTTTGAACGCCGACGGGCTAGTATATACACACACAAGTCCATATGCAACATAGCTGAACCGTCTGGTACTTTTAATTTTCCCTCCCTTTCAATTTTATTTTATTTTATTTTATTTTTTCTCGGGCGAGTGAATTTTTGGATTTTTGAATTTTCGTGTTCACACATGTTGCGTTTTTTTCACGGTCGCCAGCTGCACAGCTGAGCTGGACGGCCGAAGAAGAGAAAAAGTTAAATAACCGTTTCCCCTTTTGGGCTCAAAACGGAATTGGAATTCATCCATCAAAGCTTCGATAATTAACTTTTTTTTAAAAGAAATATCAACGGCCTTCTCTCCGAATTTTATTTAAAAAGTTTTATTTTATTTTTATTCGATTCCGGGTTGGACTCTCTCGCGTTTGACCTCAATCTCCTAGAGGTAGAACTTTAACAGCAGACATAGTAGACACACAGGCCGGGCCGGGCCGGGCCGACCCCCCTGATTTTTTTTAAAGAAAAGACTCTCAAATAGCTGCCGGCACATTTCCTTTCCATCCAATATGATTCATAAAAAGAAGGAGAAGAAGAATTTTCAAGGGTCAAGTTCTCGATTCCAGCATGGGCACAGGTTGAATTTCGGATGCCCGGCTGGGCTGGTATGCGCCCGAAAGGGACCTGCACACACGGCCTATATGATAGAGAATTCATAGGCCGTTCGTACAGGTGTTCTTCTCTCTTCTTCTTGTTAATGTCTACGTGTTGAACGTCAGGTAGGCGCCGATTTTTATTTTCTTCTTTCCCCTTTTGAATTTCCTCTCTCGGGTTGTGGATATCCAACGAGTTGAGAAATTGGTGACCTAGAACTTGGAAACAAAATCTTACCGTTTTATTTCATTTTTTGTTTTTTTGTTTTCTGCTTGACTTTCTCTACGAAATTCGCCCTGGCCAGACGCCCTGGACCCCCAGCCGTGTGTAGGATATTTATATACACACGCACAACGGAATTTTCCTTATTAAGAACTTTCGTTACGACTAATGAAACACACCAAACCAAAAATGCCGGGGCTATCACAGTGTACTGTGTACCGTGCTAAATCGAGATAATTGGCAGCTCAGTTAAAAGAATTTGAAAAATAATGAAGTTGCTGTATTTTTAATATTTGAACGAGAGTCAGGTGGCACGGAAAGGAGTTGGACGGGCAGCAGATGGATGACGTCGTATAGATCTCAACTGTTCTCTCTACAATTGAACAGATTTGTCTGGGCAGAAATTCTTTGATATTAGTCTATAGATGGTGGTAGGGGCTGTCATCTTCCGGTTTGGCTATTATTATTATTGGTTGAAAAATCTTTTCTATCTGTCTAGAATTTTTCTATTTTTGTTTGTTCTTCTTGGTTTGATCTATCCCGGCTGTTGAATTTTTTCGGCGTGTGAAAACTTTGGTGCAACATTTTAAAAAAGCCGAAGGTATTACGAAAGATCTGAACACACAGAACACAGACAGTAGAGACAGATGTTCCAGAATTGTTACGGTTACAAGTCCCGGTTCGGGGCTGTTCGGTTTCGGAGCGATTATCGCCGTCATCGTTGTCAAGAGTTTTATTCTTTCTTCTTTCGAGAGAAAAAAAATATTGACCACGTCATTTACTTTTTTTTCATCTGTTCCGTCTTCCATGGGTGGCCGGATGCGGATCGCACCGTTCCTTTTTTTAAAAAATTTTTATTTAACCACCAGCCCAAAAGAAGAAGCTAAGAAGTCGAGTGTGGAGTTGCTGGACTGGAACGGAACTCCAAAACTTGTTCTTTTTTTTTAATTTCGCCCGGCAATGACGATGCGTTAACTTGTTTGACGTTAATCGTCCGAGAAGGGAAACTGAAACAGATTTCAAATGGAATAATCATCTTTGAATTTTTTTACTTTTTTCAAATTATTTTTTTCCGAAAAGATGGTGGACGTGTAGAATTTTATTTTTGAATTTTGGAAAAGTCATTCAACCTGAATCGTCGTAACATTTTCCCACCACCACCACCGGCTGCTGCCACCGTATGAATCAGTCGGGCGTCAGAGGGTACATGGCGTAATTATTGTCAAACCCTCCAGGTTCTTTCCTTTTCGCCCCTACTACTCCGCCCACCGGTCTCACCGTACAAGGAAATGATTCGTAATGTCTAGAGTGAGAATGATGTAAGAATCATCGCCTCAATTTTTTTTGAAGTACAAGAAAAAGAGTAGACGGATAATTCCAACAGGAGAAGTGAAGACTTTCTCCAACTGGAAATAATTTGAAATTCAAACTGCCGAGGCAATAGACCGTGTCGTGTCGTATAGTCCCGCTCGTATCGTGTCCAACTGGTTTTTCCTCTTCTTTCCCCTGTGTTGCGTGTCTAGTAAAAATTCCCCATCTCTTTTCTCAAAGTATTTCAGATATTTATTATCTCCGATTCGATTTGTGTAGTCGATAGATTTTTTAAAAAAAGGGGAGGAGGACGACAAGGAGAAAAGATTCTAGTCGTCAGATTCGCTCTGATTCTATTAGCAGAAAACTTTTCACTACGCGAAAGTTGTCGAATCGTAAACTGTCGGCATTCAAATTTGCCGCCCTTGTTTTTCGATTCATTTTTTGCAATTTTTTAAATTTAGCGCCATTGAATTCAGCGCGGGAAAATTTGAAAAGTCGATCGGCCGATTGAAAAGTTGACGGATGTCAAACGAACAATAAAAGTGGCCAACACCCGTAGATTTTCGGGACCGTTTCCACCGGTGGAAATGCGGAGGAGCGTCTTTCTTGTGCCTTGACCGCAATTCTACGGTGGGAGAGAGTCTACCAGTCGATGTAGACATGACGCAAAGTCTTTGAAATAACCAACGTTGTCGTTCGTTTCTTTCCCCGACGAATTATCCCGTTGTTGTTTGAATAGAAGAAGAAGAAGAATCAACACTTTCACGATCTGAAAAATTCCGTTTTTCACGCGGATGACGAAACACGGTGGCGTCTGTCAACCGCTCGTAGACCAGGGATGCGCACGTGACTCCCGGCATGCACGCCAAAAGACCGACCCATTTTTATTCGTGATTTTTATTTACTGTACTTTAATGTATTTGGGTGTTTTAGCTGTGCCTTTCGCCCATTCCATCGCGGTGGGGGTCCGCCGCTCGCTCTCAACTTCTCCGAAAGCCACAAAGTTATTTCTGTCTAGCAAAAAAATAAAAAGAGAATCGAACGTCTTATCTCTTTCAAAACGATATTAAAGCCCCACCCTATTTTTTTCGGTGGAAACTATTCAGAAGAAGACAAAAAAATACACCTGGAATGTAGAGTAAAATAAAAAAAGTCAGAATTTGAAAATCAATTTGAAAAAGGAAAGGAGAAAATCAGAATAGAGAGCGAAGGGAAAGGTGTCAAACAAACGAAAAAAAAGATTCCATTTCCAATCTGCCAAAGGCTCACCAACAAACATTTTTCGCACTGGCCAGACCAACGGTAAAGAAAGGAAAATAAACCTTCCGGGGCTCTTTGGGAGTGGACAAATAATAGAGAGAAATATATAAATCTTATCGGTTGCTGTACATGTACCGTTGTGTTCCTAATACTACTACACATGTCTAGTAGTAGAGAGAGAGCAGCAGCACCCAAAAATACGTCTATACAGAGATGGATGGATGGCAACAATCCGCAACCCATCCGCCCCAATTGATCATCATCAAGAAACCAACCAGAGAAGACCAACCAGAGCGCAGAAAAATTGAGAAAAGATGAAAGAAATAAGATTTTTTTGTCTTTGGGGTTTTTCGACGATTGTCTTTGCCACCAGAACAAGGAGGCTATGCCACCCACCGACCAACCTACCACCACACAACAGGTGGTACCAAAAAAAGGAATATGGTGGATGTGTGGCAGATGCAGAGCGCAGAGCTACTAACAAATTTTTTATTTTCTGACCGTCGGATACGCGCGCAATGTTCCACGACGGGATTTTGTTTAAATGCTCAGCTCTCCAAAGTCTATCCGGCGCTCCTCGATGTTGTGTTGTTCTTATACTGTTGTTTGGTGGTTGTTCCAGTCGTTGCCGGCCACTTTCACGTTGTTAACATCCAAGGACGCGCCCCCGAAAATGAAGAGAGAAAAAAGAGAGACACGAGTGGGGAGAAACATCACGGGCCACGCAATCGAATAATTTCGACGGAAAATTATTTTCCCCCCGCGATGGAGAGAAAACTTTCTCTTTTTTGGCTTATTCTGGATATTGGTGGAGGATTTTGTGTAGATTTGATGAAGGCGCGAAAAAATCTGTTTCAAATGGGAAAACTAGGTCGTGTGTTGTTTGTCTTTTTGATTGAATCGACCGTGGCGAATTTCTTAGTTTGCATTTGCTAATTTTTGGAAAGTTGCCGGGTGATTTTGTTTTAATTGCTGATAATTTCCCTTGATGTTTTATATTTAATTTTCATTCGACTTAATTTTGAATTAAATTGAATAATTATTACAGGCGGCTGCTGTGGTGCCAGTACTAAGACGACCATCGTCGGCGGATGGGCGTGGGCCTGGTGGCTCGTAACGGACGTCCAGCGCATGTCACTCGAGGTAAAACACAAAAATGTTATTTTATTTTCCATTTGGCGCTTCAGCTCAAACAGATAAAATAAATAATTGGCTCCTTCGTGGAAAACATTCGAGTCAAGGGCGCCATTTCCGACAAAATTCAAAAATAAAAACTTTCTCCAAATTTTTTTTGGTAGTTTTTTAGTTTTATTTGTTTCACAATGACGTCACAATTGAAATCCGTTTAGACACCCAAGAAATTGGTGTTGCGGTTTCCGTTATCCGGCGACTTCCGAAGCGGATGAGACGGGAGAGTCTATTGATTCACTTTTTTGTTGTTTTTGTTTTGAAATTACATTTTATTTTATTATTTTTTTCCCAGGCTCCTTATTTATTAAATGGTGAGAAGATAATAATCACCGACTTCCGTTTGGTTGTTTTCTATTTGCTCCTATTCAGGTGATGACGTTGAATCCAATGTGCGAGCACGTCGAGACGGCCCAGGGAGTGCCGCTGACGGTCACCGGAGTGGCCCAGTGCAAGATCATGACGGACAAGGAGCTACTGCGGACGGCCTCTGAGCAATTTCTCGGCAAAACTTCCCAAGAAGTCCAGCTAACGATCCTTCAAACCCTCGAAGGCCACCTGCGCGCCATCCTAGGCACTCTCTCCGTCGAAGAGGTGCATAGTTGTTGTTGCTCTTTTCAAGGTTTCCCGTCTGGTTTGTTTTCTTTTCAAATTCCCGCCGAATTGGCCGTTTAAACCTCCCGCTGAGAGTCCACCGAAAATGTAGAGGGGAAAATGGACATGTCCGTCTGAATAAAGAAAAAAGAAATGCCCAGGGAAAACCGCAAAATCCAGTAATAACGGTGTCTGTTGTTGTTGCTGCAGTCAACTTTGTCTTACACAACAACAACCAGCAGATATCCATAACTATAAAGAAGCCGACTTTAACGAGTTGTTTCTCTGTTTCGTTGGCGAGTTGGTGTAACGATCCCCAATTGACAGATGACGACAATGTAGAACACAAAATGAACTAGTCAAGTCAGTCAGTCAGTCAGTCGAGTCGAGTTGTCCCTTATTCGGTTGGGTTAGGAGGTTAGTACGGTCGACCGAAAATCTAGGAGCCAACACTGCCAACACGATAAAAAGACGTTTGGGATCATCATCAATCACCAGCTGAGGAGTTGACTGGTTTAGATTTTGGTGATTTGGTGTCGGGCGAAATGATCGGCCAACTATTGAATTCAATCACGACCTATAAGGACACATTAAAATTAGACCGCACAGCCACAAAATGGGCAGCACAGCCAGGCTCTCAATCACGGCGAACGAGTCAATGTTAAGGAGGTTGGCGTTTTGTGTCTGACTGTCCCGAATCGTCGTGAACTGGACATGAATCGATGGTGTTCTGATAACCTGGATTTGGCCCATCTAGATATCCCCAGTGTGATTTGCATTTTTGATTTTATTTTTTTTCCCCGAATATGTGTGCATAATTCCCGTTTTCTTTAGACCTTGCGTGGATAGGATATGTGTGTTTCATTCTTTTGATGTGTGTTTGTCCGTGGCGCAGGTGTACCGCGACCGCGACCAATTCGCTTCGCTCGTACGAGAAGTGGCGGCGCCCGATGTCGGCCGGATGGGCATTGAAATCCTTTCCTTCACCATCAAAGGTACAGACGACGACCAGCCAAGAGCCTTATATGTTTGCACAGGCTATGAAATTGATGTCACGTCCAATGGCCCAGTAAAGAAGGAGAAAAAACAAATTGACAATCGCCAACTTCCGATTGAATTTGTTTTTTTTTTCTTTCCAATTTTGGCTCAATGGAATTTCATTCATGTCCATCATATTCTGGTTCAAAGTTTGATTCGACGTTTTTTACTATTATTAGATGTTTACGACGACGTCGAGTATTTGTCATCACTGGGAAAAGCGCAGACGGCCAATGTCAAACGAGACGCGGCTGTGGGCGTCGCCCAGGCTAACAGAGACGCCGGAATTCGGGTGAGAACACGGAAATCAAAATGAAACGAACGAATAATTGTAGGACTCGATCCTACAATTTATTCTACAAGTGTCGACATCAACAACAAGTTTTTTAAAAATAAAAAAAAGTCACGCAAACACCTGGTGCCCCTTTATTCGGCCTTTTCCCCGATTGTTGTAAATTGAATTGCCCCTGAAGTTTCGGCCTGGGCCTGGGCGGGAATAACGTGCACTGCACTTACGTTGTGTATTTGTGTTTGCGCTTGACGCGACGAGTGTCTTTTTGTTATTGTCGGCTGGTGGACGACGTGACTGGCGTTCCAGATGACCCACATTTCCCCCCATCATCTCGTGATGAAAGAAAACGAAACACAAAAATTTATTTCATCGTCTTGTCCCATTTCTTTCCCTTTTTTTATAAATAAAATCACGTCACCGCGTCAACCCGACGACTACAACGACGACATGGTGATCCGTGCGGATGGATGCAGGAAGCGGAATGTGAGAAAGCCTCGATGGACGTCAAGTACAACATGGACACCAAAGTGGAGGACAACACGCGACTCTACAAACTTCAGAAATCCAATTTCGACCGGGAGATTAACACAGCCGTGAGTTCATTCATTAATTCACACGGACGATTAATTATTTGACCCGTCAACTTTTTCCGCAATTTTGACATTTTTAATTTATTTAATTATTCATCGCATTTCATTTTGATGGATGGAATTAATTTTTATTTTCTTCTTTCCTTTCGTTGGTTCGTATGTCGGTCGGACGATTAGAAAGCCGAGGCGCAATTAGCATACGAATTGCAGGCCGCCAAAACTCGCCAAAAGATCCGGACGGAAGAAATGCAAATCACGGTCGTGGAGCGCCGGAAGCAAATTGAAATTGAGGAACAGGAAATTATGCGACGCGAAAAGGAACTCATAGCCACCGTCCGGCTGCCCGCCGAGGCCGAAAGTTTCAAAGTCGAACTCGTCGCCCAGGGCCAAAGGTAGGAGAAAATTTATTTCAAATTTCAAACTCTTTTTTTCTTTTTTCCCCTTTGCCAAAATATTTCCTTTTTCGGCTTTTCTTGTTTTTTCCTTTTTCCTTTTAAAATTTGTTGATGGGGGTCTGAAATCGGAGCAACAATTAAACTCTGTGGCCGTTGTTGCCCTGGAGGTGTCCAGCGAATGCCACGTCCGTCGACTGTTGCATCCAATTTGAATGTTTCGCCATCCGTCCGTCCATTGTATAGACGCTGGCCATATGATTACATATTCAACGGTTCTCCCGTAATGGTTATGAGCGTGATATCCCCTTCGGGTTCTGTGGGGCTGCTCCTTTCGATTTGACTCTACAACAGGAGAAACTCTTGTCAAATCTTTTTTTTTTTTTTTTTTTTGCTTATTCTTTTTTCGTTCCTTTTGTTTCATCGAATTGAAAGAGGATTACGCAATTGCCTTTAAGGACAGCTCGTCTTTTTTTTCCGATTAGTTGCACGTCACCTGTCGGTGGATGTATAAGGAATAGAATTAATTTTTAATCGACGGAATTTTGTTCTGGGCACTTTGCCATCGATCAGGACTCAAGTGGTTGAAAAGGCCCGTGCCGACGCCGAGAAGATCAAACTCATCGGAGCGGCCGAAGCTACGGCCATCGAAAATGTCGGCCGGTCCGAAGCGGAGGCCATGCGACTCAAAGCCGCCGCTTACAAACAATACGGAGAGGCGGCCACACTCTCTCTCGTTTTTGAAGCCCTGCCAAAGGTATAATAACTACGCCCGCGCCTTTTAAACTATTTTTTTAAAATACCGTTCCGACAATTCGGCCCGCCGTGATAATTAAGTCTCAAACGAATTTTCTTCTTTCGCTCGGTTGAAAACGAAATTTGGTTGTTGTAGATCGCGGCCGAAGTAGCCGCTCCTCTTGCCAAGACGGACGAGATCGTGATGCTCAGCGGCTCGTCCAATTTCTCCAACGAAATCAATAAATTCGTTGCCCAGGTGCCGCCCGCCATTCAAGCCCTGACTGGAGTCGATTTATCCGACGTAAAATAATTTTATTCACAAACCAAAATTCATTTGATATTCATTCATTCATTCGTCCGTATTTCCTATTGAATCAAAATCATACAAAAAAGGTCCTACGCAAAATTCCCGGCGCCAAGTGAACGAGGAACAACCTGGAACAACCATAATTCGCCGCATCCTCTTGCTGACTGAATAAGAATTAAAAAAAACTAACTCAAAGTGACCAAAAATTCAAAGAACAATAGTCTTAAAAATTCAAAAGAATTCAAAAACACCTTAAATTAGAAGAGAATTAATTCAACTGGATTTCGCCCCTGCGGTAGCTGCTCTGCGCTTCGTTGCCAGATCAAAAGAAGAAGAAGATTTAAAAAGAAACCTCCCCAACAATTTTTAAAAATAATAATTTTAAACCTCTCTCTATCTTTCAATCTTTCTCTCCTTTTTGCTATCATAACTGCGCCGAGTCTTACATTATACCTGCCTGCCGTGTGTGTTTTTCGACTGTCCGTTTTCATCTCCTTCGTGTCAGTGTGTCAAGGCTTTAGCGTTTAGACTTTACCCCTTGATTCTTTTCGATTTTTATTATTTTTCTTTTTTTATTAGTCGTTTCTCTTTTTTTTTTTTTTTGTTGTTGAGTCGGACGAATTGTGCGTGGCCCGTTCTGAACGGGACCCGCGCGTTTCGTCGCGACTGTCGTTCGCGCCACAGCTCGATGCTGCGTTTATCGTTTTGCGTTCGGGGTCCAAGTTGAGTGCCATATTAAAAACTGTGTGACTCTTTTCTCTCTCTTCTCTTTTTTTTCTTTTTCACCTCGTCAACAGGAAAATGAATTTTCCCCCAAACATGAATTCGAATTTTATGCCAGTCAAACAATTTCGTTTTTAAAATTTATTTTTGGTTTGTAGTGAATTTTTTCGTTCAGCCAGTTTGGAAGAATTAGTTTTTTCGTTCGTTCATTTTTTTTTTCTGTTTGGTTGTTTTCTTCTTTAAAAATGTTTCCAGATTGAAATCGAAAGAAACAAAAAAAAAAAATAAATAATAATACATTTTCATAAGCATTCACGACCGACCGTGCCATTTCGTGAACTTTCTCTCCCGATTCTTTCTAAATTCGTTCGATCGTTTTTTTTTGTTTTCGGCTGGGTCTTTGGACTGAAATGAAATAATCATCCGCACGTGTGGCACTCAACATTTCCACAGGTTCACCGGGGAGAAAAACAAAATCGAAGCTTCTCCCTCGTCTGTTCTATTTTGAAAGAAACCCTGGTGTTTGTTTATCATTCACGTTGCTGTATTTTTATTGGCGGTCTATTCACGATACGGATGTATATCGAGACCGTACAGTCATCCAGCCTACATAATAGATGACGTCTACACACCTAAAAAGAACGAAGTGTTCACGTCTGGTGGGCAAAAAAGTAGGCCGCATATTAACAACTTACTTTTTTTCTTTTATTGGAAAGAAAAATAAAAGAGAAAATGGATAAGGGGAATTTCCTTCCCTTTTTTTTATATATTTTTTTCTAAATAATAAAATTATTTTAAATATTTTTGCATTTTTTCGACCGAGGGATATCGTTTCGAAATGTTCACCAGACTTGAAAGACCTTCCTCTCGCATCTGTCTTTTTGCGTTGGTGAAGACATTTGCGGCTTCTTTTCTTTTTCCCTAGACGTTTGCCATATCCATCATCCAGCAGCAGCAACCAAACAAATTTACTTACAATTCATAAAACTTAATAACATTGAAACAATCGAAAAATGTCTTTAAAATGAAAAAGACAATGTAAAAAGTTTAGCATTTGTAGAGTTTTGATCCATCAATTTTGGTCATTGGAATGATTTCCTCGTATATAATCATCGTAATACTGGGATTAGATAATTGCACACTTTAAATAGTTGCTCGGCCACCTGGGTTCTAACTTATGAGTCCTCAACTACTTACTTCAAAGCTACTTACTAAGTTACTAAGAAGGGGAAATCATCTCAATGATGACATCTTGATGATCAGGTACCATAACCACTGGACCATGCCAGTCTTATCAAATATGATTTTTTTCAACTACACATTTAAGTTTTTTTCACATTTACATTTTATTTGAGAAAAATTGCTGCGCTTAATTTGATAGAATTTTTTGATTACGGAAAAAAAGGGGAAATGGATAGGGAAATTTTTGTATTAAATTCTTTCAAACAAAAGTTTAACGATTCCATCCATCCAGCAGCAGCCGTAAAATTATTTACGATTAATAAAACTTAATAAAATCAAAACAATCGAAAAATTAATTTTTTTTAAATCAGACAGATATTGTAAAAAGTTTAGCATTTGTAGAGTTTTGATCCATCAATTTTGGTCATTGGAATGATTTCCTCGTATATAATCATCGTAATACTGGGATTAGATAATTGCACACTTTAAATAGTTGCTCGGCCACCTGGGTTCTAACTTATGAGTCCTCAACTACTTACTTCAAAGCTACTTACTAAGTTACTAAGAAGGGGAAATCATCTCAATGATGACATCTTGATGATCAGGTACCATAACCACTGGACCATGCCAGTCTTATCAAATATGATTTTTTTCAACTACACATTTAAGTTTTTTTCACATTTACATTTTATTTGAGAAAAATTGCTGCGCTTAATTTGATAGAATTTTTTGATTACGGAAAAAAAGGGGAAATGGATAGGGAAATTTTTGTATTAAATTCTTTCAAACAAAAGTTTAACGATTCCATCCATCCAGCAGCAGCCGTAAAATTATTTACGATTAATAAAACTTAATAAAATCAAAACAATCGAAAAATTAATTTTTTTTAAATCAGACAGATATTGTAAAAAGTTTAGCATTTGTAGAGTTTTGATCCATCAATTTTGGTCATTGGAATGATTTCCTCGTATATAATCATCGTAATACTGGGATTAGATAATTGCACACTTTAAATAGTTGCTCGGCCACCTGGGTTCTAACTTATGAGTCCTCAACTACTTACTTCAAAGCTACTTACTAAGTTACTAAGAAGGGGAAATCATCTCAATGATGACATCTTGATGATCAGGTACCATAACCACTGGACCATGCCAGTCTTATCAAATATGATTTTTTTCAACTACACATTTAAGTTTTTTTCACATTTACATTTTATTTGAGAAAAATTGCTGCGCTTAATTTGATAGAATTTTTTGATTACGGAAAAAAAGGGGAAATGGATAGGGAAATTTTTGTATTAAATTCTTTCAAACAAAAGTTTAACGATTCCATCCATCCAGCAGCAGCCGTAAAATTATTTACGATTAATAAAACTTAATAAAATCAAAACAATCGAAAAATTAATTTTTTTTAAATCAGACAGATATTGTAAAAAGTTTAGCATTTGTAGAGTTTTGATCCATCAATTTTGGTCATTGGAATGATTTCCTCGTATATAATCATCGTAATACTGGGATTAGATAATTGCACACTTTAAATAGTTGCTCGGCCACCTGGGTTCTAACTTATGAGTCCTCAACTACTTACTTCAAAGCTACTTACTAAGTTACTAAGAAGGGGAAATCATCTCAATGATGACATCTTGATGATCAGGTACCATAACCACTGGACCATGCCAGTCTTATCAAATATGATTTTTTTCAACTACACATTTAAGTTTTTTTCACATTTACATTTTATTTGAGAAAAATTGCTGCGCTTAATTTGATAGAATTTTTTGATTACGGAAAAAAAGGGGAAATGGATAGGGAAATTTTTGTATTAAATTCTTTCAAACAAAAGTTTAACGATTCCATCCATCCAGCAGCAGCCGTAAAATTATTTACGATTAATAAAACTTAATAAAATCAAAACAATCGAAAAATTAATTTTTTTTAAATCAGACAGATATTGTAAAAAGTTTAGCATTTGTAGAGTTTTGATCCATCAATTTTGGTCATTGGAATTATTTCCGCCAATGCAATGCAATATCGTAATACACTGTGATTAGTCAATTGCATTGTGGCACTCTGACTAGCGACTCTGCCTTGCGGACTTATGAGTATGACTAATCGTACTTTATTAGGCTAGTAGGACTAGTATTAACAAAGCGGCCAGGGGAAATCACCCCATATGATGACATTATGATGATCGGGTACCATAACCACTGGACCACGCCAGTCTTATCAGGTTTGATTTTCTTCAACAAGACATTTAAGTTTATTTTTCACATTATACATATTTTATTAGACAGAAATTACTGCGTTTAATTGACAGAATCTTTTAAATAACAGAATAAAAGAAAAAGAGGAAATGGACAGGGTAATTTTGGTATAAAATTCTTAAAAAAAAAAAAAGTTTGACGTTTCCATCCATCGTCTTACAGCAACAACCGTCAACCTGCTAAAATGCGCTTTGACTGTATTGCGTCAGCGGTTTGTAGCAACGATGACGTTGCTATAAACTACATTAAAAATTCTTTTCTTTTTCAACCTTGGTCGCATCAACAAGGAGCTCCAAAGAGACAAACGAATTCAACATCCTATCGCATCCCATATAGAAAGCTGCAACAGGATATGGAGAGTATATATAGCTAGAAGAATATCAGATCAAATCGTTAGAATTAATTGAACACGCGCTGATAGGTGTCGGTGAAAGCCGCGTCATTTGGCGGATATGCTAATTTATCAAATATAACCACCAGCGAGTTTGAGGAAATGAGAAAATTGGCGTTTCGTGATAACAATTTTCACGCCGGATGTATACTACTAAAATAGTTAACCCGCCTAACCAGATGCGGTTGTTTGGGCTGTAGGGGTCTTCTTCTTCTTCTTCTGCTGTCACGCCGATTGCCTGTTTTCACGTGGTGCTAAAAACATTTTGATTGATCTGTCAGTGTGTCTGTTTCTTTCTTTCTTTCTTTCTTTTATTGCGGTTGTGTGTGACGTAATTGAGGCATACGCCCTTAATTGAGTCCTAAACTTGAACCGGTCAGGACCGCCTTTCCAGTTTCCCCATTTTATTTTATTTTTAATATTTTTTGGCCAGCACCTTTTGATAGAAGACCTATTCACCGGGAATTGACACAACTCCCGGCTACCTTTTTGGCCTGTTTTTTCTTTCTTTTATCACGATATCACACACTCCGAATCAAACAATTTCATCGTGAGAAAAACTTCCAAATCAAAAACCCCGCCAGATAATTTGTTCCTTTCACCTGATCCACAGACCCCCCTACGCGAGTCCGGCAATAACAGAAAAGCTTTCTCTCACGTATATTTATCTCTCTCTTTCTTTTAGTTGTTGTTTTTGTTGTTGTTGTCATAAAAGTTGGATTGTTTATCAAAGGTTTAAAAGTGCTAATAAGAGGTGACTTTTCCCTGAATTCAATGGAAAAGAACTTGAATTAATTTTTTTTAACATCTCATTTGAATAATGAGCGTCAAAGCCGCAGAACAGCGTGAATGAGTCATGACACAACAGCAACAACCCGTCCAATTTTCTGTGAATGAAAAGCGCCAAAAAAAATTTGTTTCAAAATTTTGGAAACGAGTGAAAATGACACGCAATTGATATCAAAGACGAAACAACAGTGCCGTTTACACGCTCGACTTTCTCTCCCATCGGGAAGAAGCGAAACTCCTTTTTTGGCGATTAGCGAAAAATTTCGTTTCTCTGTTGGCTTATAGTTAACATGTTCCACCACGACTGTATAGGTAGTGCGGTACAAGGGATAGGCTGGACATTATCTGGGCCACGATTGTTTAGATTGTTAGACCGGCAGCCGAAAGAGATAGTTTGCCCTCTTTCTATCGCGGAAATAATATGACAGATCGTGAAAAAGCCCCTCGTGTTTTTATTAGGACCGGAAAAATGTCAAAACCGTTTTTCCTTATAACGCCGTCATTTAGATTTTGTTGAGGCGATGATCTGGGACGATATTTTATATCCCGGATTCGATCAGACTGTCGCTATCGACAATCTTATAATAACAAATTTGCTGTACACACGAAAGTAGGTCCTTGGTCGATATTATCGGGCCGGAATCTTTCCGCACTGAAGTGCGAGAACCAGCGCCCCTCTTTGGCTCCGAGACAAATTTTCTGACAAAGTGTTTCAACACTTGGTAAGGTTTTTTTTATTATATCGAAATGAAATCAGCTGTGCTCCAAGGCAAGTCGTTATTTATTATCGTGACTAGATTAATTATTGGTAGGGAAAATTAATAGCTCGGCAGAATTCTATTTTCGGATTATTATACACTGGAATGGCTACACGAGGGTAGTTCAGCGTCTAATCGTTGAATTATAAAAGATTAGATGATTAATTTGTAATGAACTAGTTTTTTTTTGATCGATTTGTTATAACTGTTGGATTTGTGTTGCCTATCGAATTCTTTTGGTCAGACAATTTCAGAAAATCTACATAGACGAACCGAATTTTTCCCAGGGAAAAGTAACGGACTTTTGGTGCGTGCCCAAAAGTGCGTGATTCCCGCGTACTACTACTAGACTACTACTACTACGGTCAAGGCAATCATTCACTTAGATTCTCATTGCTTATTTTTTTTATTATTCCACTGACACAAAAATCGGGTTGGTTTTTGGCTTATTTTTGATTTTCCATAAAATTTAGAACCATCGGATATGAATAACAAAAAATTGACGGGCTCATATATAAATACGACGATGAAGTAGCACTATTTACAGTGTGAGGTTAAATAGTTCACGACTTTCTAAACTCGGGTGCGTATTATTCCTGTGCTCAAGAATTTTACACGAGATATTTTTTTGCAAAGACATGACGAATATGCCAACGTTTTCTTCTTTCCGCTTCTTTCACCTTTCACTCTACCAACTTTCTTTGCTTAGACAGCACAACCTGGATATTTGCACACAACAAAAACAAAACAAGGAGATAGCACAATAGCACGCCCCTAACTGTTATTGATAGGAGAGTTAACTGCCAAAAAAATATGCAGTTAAGTTGCTTATCCTTCGAACACCCACGCAGTGCAAATATTATATAGGCCACCGACCGAACGAACCGTCAGTGGAACAATTATATTCGGTGCTGTCCGTATTTGACGAGAGAGAAATGAAATGAATAATAAAAATTCCTTCATTTTTTTAAAAATATGTTTCAGGGGGATGTTACACGCCAGAGATGGATAGACTGATCGGTTATAGTTCGTATTTTTTCTTCTTCTTCTTTTTGACCTGCTGTCACGCCATTGCCGGGTTCACTGAATAACCGATTCGTCATCCCACGGAGAAAGAGCCACCCGCTAAATAAAAGATTATGGTAAAAAATAAAATTGACCGCGTTTTCTATCTCCGAACAAACAGAAACTCGCACCGTATAGAGACTCTCGTGACTTTGCGTGTTTTCCAAACCTCTGAGCAGCAGCTATACATCAGATGTAGTTCGGGAATTAATTAATTTATTTTTTAACGTCAGCCATTTTCCATATTGATGCTGCTGGCAGGGGGTATATCATTAGGAATGTTTCACCTACTTTCGTGTAGTGTTTTTTCCTTTATTCAAATCAGCGCGGGGTTCAAATGATTTTTTTTTATTTTTAGATTTTCTGGTATACATTTTTCGGCAAATGGACCAGGTCATTGGGCGTCGTGTTGGCAGTCCATTCCTGAGGTTATGATTAGAACTTATTAAACACAAAAGTTGAATGATGACATTATATTTCACCCAATAACACGGTGCACTGGATTATTTGCATGTTTGGATCAATCAAGACACACGTGCTGTTTTCTAGTTGTGTGCGGCTATTATATAATAAGGTCCATTATTTTCTCTTGACGTGTGTGTGTGGAGTCATAGAAAACCAATTCGATCACGTCGAAGAAGTAGCCACAAATAGAACACCGTGCCACCCGTGGTTTTCGCGGGCCGCTAAATTTTTATGTGATGGTTACTCATACGCGATGATAACCAAATTTTGTTTTTAAATATAAAAATTCACTGATGCTCATCCATTATTTGATTGTGAGCCAGGATGAAATATGAATGATGCCAAAGGAAATTTTCCGGGGATTTACCGCTCATTTTGGAAAGTTTGGCCTGGCGGCTTGTGCCAAAATTTTTTTAATCAGATTGGACTGAGGTGTATTTGTCTGGAATCATAACAGACAGATGTAAGTATAGGTTTAAAATGAATAGAAATGAAAAACGGATTTTTTTTTTCATGTTTGAGTGTAGTGAACGTCGAAATTTGGAATAGCATCTGGACCAATGTCGGTGTAGTTTTCAGGTAAGTCATCCAAAATTCGTCTATTAATTAGTGCCGTCCGGATGCCGTCGAGATTTCGAAAGCAGAGAAATTTTTTCTAATTTAGTTTGATGGAGTATTAACATTTTAACAACCAACGAAAGCTATAGTGGCGACTATTTTCGTTTCCCATAATTAAATTGATGGATTATACGGACTGACACACTGAACGCGCGAATTAGACTGACCAGAGCAGCATATAGCTTATTCCCTGGTGATTGAGACAGTATATATTTTTGATCTATCATCACGTGTGCAAATCGTCCCCACCACTCGACCGCAAAAGTGCATTTGAAATTGTTTGAACTCGGCGGGGGCCACCTATATCTTAGGGGTAATATCAGACAACATGTTATAATCAAGGCTGGCGAGAGTTTGGCCGACTTCAGTCGGTCAGATATACCGACCAAAAATTTTTCCCAGCGATTTACCCTTATGTAATATCTTGCATGCAAATTTCAGAAGAGGTGATGGACGTTGGAGAACTTTGAACAATTGGACGGACGCTTGTCGTTGGTGGAAAAAAACAAACCGCATTTTTCCCACAGGAAACGACTCCAGTGTGAACCCCCTTTTTAAAAATTCAAGCTGTTTTGGTTAGCCAAAGAAATAAATGTATGTCTGACAAATGAGTGACAGAACAAGAACAAGTTTCGTTCGCTAACCAATCTGTCATCGGCCGTCCAGTCCGGCGTTAAAGACAACTTTGAAACATTGTGCTGTGGAAAAAACCTTACCGAGAATTAAGAACAGGATGATTCGCATAAAGTTAAATTTTATACAGCTGATGATTTCGATCCTGCAGGGTATAGAAAAGACTTCAGAAGCACAGATTCCCGTGATATTGTATATCATTACGCTTCTTTTGCAAGGTGGAGCCGACCCCAACGCTATATACCTGGGTAAGTATGGGTCTCTTGCCATTTTAAATGGAACAGTTCTAATTGGGGTACTTTTGACTTACTTTCCAACTTTGCTAGACACACTGGAGGTCGACCAACAGTACCAGAGGCGTCACCGTTCGTGATATTCTAAAAATTAAGCCAAAAGAAACGTGAAATCGTTTTGATCCACATAAATAAAAAAGAGTCGGTGATAGGCCGGAATGTCTTCGCCACCACTGCCAAGTTATTCGCCATCACAATTAAAATCCCATTTGAGAAAATATACTTCCGCATAATATTTCTGTTGGGTTTCCCCCCGTTTGACAAAAATTCAAAGGAACTCTCGCACAAACAACTTGGAACCCACTCGTAAATCATTTCCAAACAATGTAGATTCTGAAGCAGACGAATGAATGTAGCCAACCGTAAACAACCATGTGACATATTAACGGAATTTTAAAATTGTATTCAAATTCTTTTTAAAAAAAGAAATAATACACGCAAATAATATTCGCCATGCTTTTAGTTTATTTTTATTTGTTTACAATCTGTCATCAATTTTTACATTAACTCTGACACCCCTGTAAAAAAAGATTACTCACCCTCCTGCACGTGGAAGAGCAGACGAAATTGTAAAAGATTAAGAGGAGAAAACTGGCAGTTAAGAAATAGAAACCAAGAGATAAAGGACATAGTTTGGGTCGTTGGTGCCGGTCACGAGTGCAGCCAACATGAACAGGTAAATCCCCTTGCTTAATAACAGTGTAACAAGCCAATCGTGCAGAAACTCTAGAAAACTGATTTGCATAACTAGTGCGTGTAAGTCGAGCGTTTGCGTGATGGACAAATTATGATGTTGTTCTACCTCAAAGTAACACGTGTAATCAACCCATCCAGTGCAAGTTTTGTATCACAAATTTAGTCTTCTTTATGGTCTGACATGTGTGTCCGATACCGACTCGCGTGACCCACAAAAATGGCGTGCTTTTTCCTTCGGAGGTGATTCATATTTTATTGCCCCAGTTTATTCAATCACCACCTTGCAGGTATTCGCCATTGAATCAGGTTTCACACACGAGTGATTAGCTTCGACCGGCTTCGACAGCATTCCTTGAAATTATTGATTCATTCAACGGAACGTTGAGCTTGTGTAATTTGTACGCCATTCAGGCATCACATTTCTATACTGCGTGAATTGCTTGTTAATCAAATGGTACAAACCGATTTCCACCTCTCAGTGATATCCCACGTTAATTGGAAACGTGTGTTTGTTTGGGCGGGAATTGTTGCCATTTTCAGACAGGTGGAGGTGTCTAAAAATACGCAAATTGGCAAGACAGATGCCACCATTTTACTATATTCGTGTAACAGGGCGTTTTCTATTACTGAGAGCTTGTATGGGTTATTGATTGCAGTTGTCGACTATCCCATTCCAATTGATTACTCTGTCAGCCACGATTGACCATCACTCAATCACCAGTGTGTGTTACAAATCACATGTTTCAGTGTGGAATTCATCCTCGAGGAAGTATTTCGTTGGGTGGCCTTCGCCATAAAGTAACTGAATCTCAATCTTCAATGTAATATTAGTCGATTGTTTTTTTACTGTCCATGCCGATCAGCAATATTTAATCCCGTATTATTTTCAGAGATGTATAGAATATCAAACTATAGCTCTGCTTTATTGACAACCATACTCAAAGATGCAAATTTGTGTTTACTGTAAATTATCCGGCGATCGAATATCGTTGAAAATGCTTCCCACGTAAGTCAAAAAGAAACGGGAAACCATGTCATATCAGGTGACAGCCGGGGAGCAACTGATGTTAATCTATGCACTATCTTATCCTTAAAGAATAATCATTTATTTTTTTTTATTTTTCCTAGAACAAAAACGCGGAAGTCCTTGAGGCAATTTCCCCCAATTCTTTGTCTTCTGTACGATTACTCAACCGACTCTGATGGATGGGTCTACTGCTCTACGGAAGAAAATGGACGGCCTCATCCGTCAGTTTATTCCAAACCGGTAGGTTTCCCCCCCTTCATTTTCATTCGTCTTCCGCCGACCATACGTAATTTTGTGATGTGGTCTGCAACCTATTTTGAAAGATTTGAAACGTGGACGACCTTACCTTTTTTGATGAGGAAGAGAAATCTCTTTATAAAGTCTTTTGCAACTTTCTCCAAACGAATTTGCCTTCCCCCCTTCTATTGCGTGTAACCTATAATCGAATCTCCGCCTTTATTGTGCACGAAAAAGATGACAAGGTGTCATCGGGAGACACACTCTGTGATTAATCGGTAATTGCAGCGTGTGCAGAGTTATTTGTCGGTTTGAGCGCAAACACAGACACGTAACAATCTAGCGGGTGGTTGACAAGGGATCAGCTGTAATGACGTGACGTAAGGTACGCAATGAATGTCGTGGGTACGGCCATTACGAGGCATTCACGTTTCATCTTCCGGTTGTTTCGTCTATTGTCTCTGGTGGGATCCATGAGGGTTTATCTGACCGTGAAACATTTTTGCCATAACGTGAATGCAACAGATGTTGGAAAATAGTTGGGACTCAACAGTTAGTATTACTGCTTGAGTCCCGGTTCGGATGTTATCTTGGAGTTAACCATTTACGTATTTTTCATCTGTTCCGTCTTTTTTTCTATTTTCCTCCATGCGTGACCGGATGCGGATGACTGTTTTTTACAGTTTTATTTTTTATTGACCGGCAAAAAAAGAAGAAGTTTTTGCTGGACTGGAACTGAACTCGTCCTTTTTATGTTAGTTTTAATTTCGCTCGACAATAACGCTTTAACTGTTGAATTTTTAGTCGACCGCCAAGGGACGATTACGTTTTGGGTTTTTTTGAAAACTAAAAATTCGCAACAGATTTCAAATAGGAAAATAATCTTTGGCTATTTTTTCGGATGGTCAGGTAGCAGGAAAAGTGATTCAGCATGAATTGAACAATTTCCCACCGTCAGCACCGTGTTGAATCAGCCGGATATTAGAATATTTCGGGTATGGCGTAATTATTGTCTAGCTCTCCCCTAGTCTTCTGTATTTTCACCCCTACTCTTCCTCATTGATCTTACCATACAAGGGAATGTTTCAACCTTTCTGAAATTGTAGTCGCCTCATTTTTTCAACACAAAAAATAGGAGACGGATAAATCTGACAGGAGAGTGAAGACTTTCTCCTGAACTGGAAATTATTTTAAAATTCAAACTGCCTAGGCAACAGACCGCGTCGTGTCCCGCTCGTATCGTCCAACCGGTTTTCCTCTCGTAGTAAATTCCACCATCTTTTCTCCAAGAATTTCGTGTATTTATTATATCTCTTGAATTTGTGTAGTCGATAGATTAAAGAAGAAGTAAAAAAAAGGGGAAGGTGAACGAGGAGAGAAAAGATTTCAGTCGTCAGATTCGCTCTGATTCTATCAGAACAGAAAACTTTTACTCTGCGAAAGCTGCCGGAATGTCTAAAGTCAAACTACCGCTTGTTTTATTTGCAAATAGGTTTCATTCCCAAAATTTAAATTTAGCGCCAAAGTAGTTCATCTACAAATTCAGCCGACTGTTTTGCGTCAGCGGTTGATGGAAGAGTTGGCGAAAAGATGAAGTAGGAAATGCTGGCAACTATTTACGATTTTCCATATCCTGTCTGTAGATTTCTGGGCCGTTTCACCACTGGAAATGCGACGGAGGAGAGTCTCTTCTTTTTCCTTGACCGCATTCTATGGTGAGAGAGTGAGACATGACACGTATAGTCTGGGGTTGGTTGATTGTCGAACAGGGTAGATAGCTATCGTCGTGGTGCAATAAAGAGAGAAGATTCAGCACTCTCTCCAGGGAAAACATTATTTCACGCGGATGATGAAACGCATCACGGCTAACTGTAGATTCGGACGAGAGGACGTACACGTGGGGGGGGATGCGCACGTGACTCTCTGCACGCAAGCTCGCAGTGGTTGGCCTTTTTTTTTCACCCGTCATGTTTCAACGAACATCGGTAAACCACCAACGAATAAAATTCCCATAATAATATAAATAATAATTTCATTCGAATGTGTTTTCGATTTTCTTTAGCAAACCCTACCAGAATTTCTCATTTTTTGTAGGGGGAATATTTTTATTAGTATGGTTGTACCTGGGAATCTATCGAATAACGGATCTAAAGAAAAGAGAATGAAATGGAGGAGATTGGAGAAAATAAGAAAAGGAAAGATTCATTTCCAATATTCTAAATGGTGGGATCAATTTTGACGTTCAGGGAAAAACCTATTCAGTTCGACCGGAATTCTTTATCAGCTAATTTTCCTATGAACCTGCATCCTGTTTGATAATGAGCAGACAATAGGCGAGATAGAAAGCGATGAAAGGGTTACCAATTCTATTTTTCCTCTTCGCAGCTGGCAAAGCCAGAAGAAAAAAGATATTGTACACACATATTTGATTTGTTTCGATATTTGTTATTGGAGAAAGCTCTTTATGCCATTGATGCGTTGGGAGAGAGTTATTGGTACAGCACTTGGTGTAAGCATCACGTGTTTTTGGTGGGGATATGTATGAAAGATGTGTGGGTGTAAGCGCAATGTTCCACGACGGGATTTTGTTTAAATGCTCAGCTCTCCAAGTCTATCCGGCGCTTCTCGATGTTGTGTTGTTCTTATACTGTTGTTTGGTGGTTGTTCCAGTCGTTGCCGGCCACTTTCACGTTGTTAACATCCAAGGACGCGCCCCCGAAAATGAAGAGAGAGAAAAGAGAGACACGCGGGGAGAAACATCACGGGCCACGCAATCGAATAATTTCGACGAAAAAATTATTTTCCCCCCGCGATGGAGAGAAAACTTTCTCTTTTTTGGCTTCTTCTTCTGGATATTGGTGGAGGATTTTGTGTAGATTTTATGAAGGCGCGAAAAATCTGTTTCAAATGGGAAAACTAGGTCGTGTGTTGTTTTGTCTTTTTATTGAGTCAGCAACGCCTCGATTTGTGTTTTTTTTTTTTTTTTTTTTCAGACGAGTTGCATACGATTGACCCATTTGGAATGTTGCCCAAGAGATTCTCTTGTGTTGGCCAATGGACAATTAAAATTCCCTTTTTTAAATTTGAATCTGTGATGATTTGGTTAATAGCCAATGTTTCTTCTTGGGTTGTTTTTATTTTCACTCGATTTAATTTAATTGAATAATGATTGCAGGTGGCTGCTGCTGTGGTGCCAGTATACTGAGATAAGACGACCATCGCCGGTGGGTGGGCGTGTACCTGGTAACTCATAATCGACATCCAGCGCTCATTTCAATCGAGGTAAATTTTATTTTTCTAGTCTCTTTCATTTTGGCCAATCTCCCGACCGACCAGCAGATGATAACGAATAATTGGTTTCTGCTGTTATTTTTTCCGGCTGTTTTGAGTCAAGGACGCCATTACCGACAAAATATAACTCCCAAAAAAGATTGGAGAAAGTTCCGAATGACGTCACAATCCAAATCCTTTTAGACGAAAATGTTTGTTGCGGTTTTTTCGTTATCCGGCGACTTTGCAAGTGACGTGAATAACTAGAGAGTATTGATTAATTTTGAAGAAATTTTGCTGTGAAACTGTGAGAACGTACTCGTCGACTCCCCGTTTTCCTTCTTCGTTTGTCTTGTGCGTTTGGCACGACATATCCGGTGTGCCAACAGGTCGAAACAGTACAGCACAAGTCATTCCGCTGCTGAATGTAATTGTTGACAATTTTTCAAGGTTTATACTGGGTTTAACCCTCCAAGTTGGGTTCCCTCTCAATCCCCCGCTGATAATGAACAAACAGATGGAAACAAAAGCGTACTTTCAAAAACCCACCGAAAACCGCAAAATCCTGTAATAACGGTGTCTGGTGTACTCGAGGGACTGGACTGTTTGTCTCTGTCGGGGTAATAAAAAGAAAAAGGCCAGAAACAAGTATGGAGTTAACGATCTCTACTCGAAACGAGTACATATCGTATGGGTCCCCCCACTGTCAAAACCATTTCAAGCTTAACGACATGATTAAACAAATTGTAACGATGACAGATACGATTCCAGCTGACAAAGATACAGGGATGTTATTGTATATACTACACCGCTGTCTACACGGTTTAAAATTTGAAATCCGCACACACACACAATCATGCGCCCTATTACATTAGTGTAATGAGGGAAACCGCCGAGATTTGGTTTCCGTTGCTTTGAGCTGTCGTGAATTGTCGTGAGCTGATCTAGGCACGAATTTATGTTCCTGTTACACCTAGATTTGCATCTGATTCATTGTTATCTTTCGTTCAATCCGTCCATATAACTAAGTTTTATTCATCTTTTAAATTTAACCGACTGTTTTGTGTTTTGATGCTTTTTGTTTCAGATGTTTACAACGACGTCGAGTATTTGTCACTACTGAGAAAAGTACAGACGGCTGATGTCAAACGAGACGCGGCTGTGGGCGTAGCCCAGGCCAACAGAGACGCCGGAATTCGGGTAAGAACACGGAAATCAAAATGAAACGAACGAATAATTGTAGGACTCGATCCTACAATTTATTCTACAAGTGTCGACATCAACAACAAGTTTTTTAAAAATAAAAAAAAGTCACGCAAACACCTGGTGCCCCTTTCTCGGTCTTTTTCCCGATTGTTGTAAATTGAATTGCCCCTGAAGTTTCGGCCTGGGCCTGGGCGGGAATAACGTGCACTGCACTCCTGTTGTGTTTGTGTTTGCGCTTGACGCGACGAGTGTCTTTTTTGTTATCATCGGCCGGTGGACGACGTGACTGGCGTTCCAGATGACCCACATTTCTCCCCATCATCTCGTGATGAAAGAAAACGAAACAAAAATTTATTTCATCGTCTTGTCCCATTTCTTTCCCTTTTTTTTCGTTCAAAATAAAATCACGTCACCGTGTCAACCCGACGACGGGGTGATCCGTGCGGATGGATGCAGGAAGCGGAATGTGAGAAAGCCTCGATGGACGTCAAGTACAACATGGACACCAAAGTGGAGGACAACACGCGACTCTACAAACTTCAGAAATCCAATTTCGACCGGGAGATTAACACAGCCGTGAGTTCATTCATTAATTATTCACACGGACGATTAATTATTTTACCCGCCAACTTTTTCCACAATTTTGACATTTTTAATTTATTTAATTATTCGTCGCATTTCCGTTTGATGGATGGAATTAATTTTTATTTTCTTCTTTCCTTTCGTTCGTTGGTTCGTATGTCGGTCGGACGATTAGAAAGCCGAGGCGCAATTAGCATACGAATTGCAGGCCGCCAAAACGCGCCAAAAGATCCGGACGGAAGAAATGCAAATCACGGTCGTGGAGCGCCGGAAGCAAATCGAAATTGAGGAACAGGAAATTATGCGACGCGAAAAGGAACTCATCGCCACCGTCCGTCTACCCGCCGAGGCCGAAAGTTTCAAAGTCGAACTCGTCGCCCAGGGCCAAAGGTAAGAGAAAATTTATTTCAAATTTCAAACTCTTTTTTTCTTTTTCCCCTTTGCCAAAATATTTCCTTTTTCGGCTTTTCTTATTTTTCCTTTTAAAATTTGTTGATGGGGGTCTGAAATCGGAGCAACAATTAAACTCTGAGGCCGTTGTTGCCCTGGAGGTGTCCAGCGAATGCCACGTCCGTCGACTGTTGCATCCAATTTGAATGTTTCGCCATCCGTCCGTCCATTGTATAGACGCTGGCCATATGATTACATATTCAACGGTTCTCCCGTAATGGTTATGAGCGTGATATCCCCTTTGGGGTCTGTGGGGCTGCTCCTTTCGATTTGACTCTACAACAGGAGAAACTATTTGCATCTCCGTTGTTTTTTTGTGTGGGACTGTTGATTTAACAGCAGGAGGCACTACAGGCCGTTGCTTTATGTCATGTTTGTGTTTGCTTTTTTGTTTCAGTTTTTTTTTTGCCGAGTCAATTGAGGATTGTGCCATTGCCTTTGAGGCCAAAAGCGGAAAAATTAATTCTTAATTGATGGCATTTTGGGAACTTTGCCATCGACCGAAGACTGAGTCGTGTAAAACGCACCTGTCCAAGTCGACAGGATTAAACCCACCGGTGCGGCCGGCTTGGTTAACGACAACGTCGACTGTTCTTATGTCCAAAACTCAGGCAAACTGAAGGTCCGCCTTTAGCCCTCCATAAATTGGTGTGCTTCTGATTGTTTTCCTAACGGTTTTCTTTTTTCCCCCCTTGTTTGAATAATTTGCTGCTTAAAGTACCCGTTGCCTTGCCAAGACGGACATACTAAATGTACTGTCCATTGTTGGCGAGTTTCACAGACCCCGTGACTTTTCCACCTCGACTCAAAGTCAACAACTAAATGGAGTGGCAAAAGAGTTTCCAACGCCATAGTCTTCATTTTGATTGTCTTTCTCCTTTCGTCGAGTTAATTTCGCATAGCGTGGGTTTACTTTTTCAGGTTAATTCTCTTTCTCTCTCTCATATCGTCAATGTCTGATTGTAATTGAAAGTTTTAATTTCATGAGCAATCACGACTTTGTCTGCATGAAAAAGTTTCCAATATCGATTTGATTCGTTTCGCACGCTTGTTTCGCAGCCGTGCCATTTTGTCGTGAATTCTCCGCAGTTGAACTTTCTCCCGTTCACCGAGTCGCTCGATCGTCCCCTTCTTTTCTACCTGGGCTCGTATCGAAATCAATTTGAAAACTAAAATATTCAACCGCACGATTTGAACTCGTTTTCATCAGTTCCAACTAGAAAACAAAATCGAACCGTCTCGTAAATGATATACCCTTACAAATTAATGCCCAAAGTTTTGTTCCGATTGTTTTGATATGCCGGCCCAGGTGTTTGATATTTTGTTGGTATTGCCTTTTATACAAACAGCACCGACAGTAAAGTCTGGAAGAAAAGTAGGCCATGTTTTTTTTAAAGCTTAGATTTTTACAAAAATAATAAAAATGAAATTCTTTTTAGGGGAATTTTCTGTCTTATTGTGTAAATGTGCTGAATATTTCTCCTCATTCTTCAGTCGCTTTTCTTTTCTTTGTCGCTATCCCTTTTTATTTCTGAGATGCCTTCCAGGTCGTTTCGAAATATGTCTAGCCGTAGCTTCCGTCAGATCGCGCATCTTTTAATACGAAATTACTCCGGGGCGCTGCCCGCATAGAATCATCATTGCATAGCAACCCGCATAGGTTAGCACATTAGCAAACACTCTGAGCAGACGTGTGTGTGTGAACCGGACAATCGCTTACGGTTGATTTGTAGGCAGCCTTCAGCAGCAGCTTTGGTCAGGGTTGCTCAACTTTTGTTGGGCACCGGCGCTTATTAGGAAAATCACGATGACGTGGCCGAAAAAAAAGGTGAAAAATTGCTCCCGACGACAACTGTGGAAATGGTTGAGACACCGGGGGGTTGTACTGAGAAGAGAAATGACATGTGACAGGAATGAAGGTGTTTATCATCGCATCTTTATTTTATTTTTTTAATTTTTTTAATTTTTTTAATTTTTAATTCAACATAGTCATCGTGAAAAGTTTAAAAAAATACAAAAGGGACGATTTATTTACGACATTATCCCGGATGTTGAAGATGCGCTATCAGGTAAATTATGAGCTTCAAGAAAGAAACGGGACAGAAATTGCGTTTTGGAGAGGGGCGGTTTGTGTCGCCTGGGTATTTTTTGCGCGCCAAGATTTAAATGATTTTATTTATATTTTAAAAGCGGCAGTAGGAGCGACTTTGCGGCGGTTTATTTGTGCAATTGCCGCTTCCTTTCAGCTTCGAGTTTCTCTCCGCGTGCGCCCGAGTGCGTATATAATAATGGTGTCATTTGAATTGGCCTTGCTCGACTGAGATGCTATTCACGATCACGACAAATGACTGCGACCTCCGCAATTTAGTTTTGCGCTCAACTACACATTTGTCCCGTTTCTTTTGTTGACCCGCTGCTGCTGCTGCCCATCAGGAGAAAGGCAACATAGGACAAATAAGAAATGAAGATGATGATGAGAGATTGCATCGGAATGATGCATGGCTTTTTCATCAGGATGTGTATCAAAGCGGAGCTAATGCATACCTTTCACCTGGGGGATGTTTTATCCCCCCTATCTTATTCTTATAGTGGTTAGTTCATCAGAAGCTTTCTCTCTCTTTATCATGGATGAGATTGGTTAGCAACGGTTAGGTGCTAATGTGATGTGACTTTTCCCTGTTGAAAGAAAAAGTCGAACCACTTTATAATTCAGAGACTTCGTGTCTCTCTCATTCTTCTGTTGAGAAATCGGCGGTGGGGCCAAGACGGTGCCGACATCTCATTTGAATAATGAGCGTCAAAGCCGCAGAACAGCGTGAACGAGTCATGACAACTGCGACCCGGTCCGTTCAAATTATTTTGTTGAAGAAGAAAAACTGTAAAATTTTGGGGGGGAAAATGAATTGACGATGTAAAGCGAATGAAAACAAGTGAAAATGACACGATTTGATAAGACTGAACACAAAAAAGTGCCATTGACACACTACGACTTTCTCTCCCATCGGGAAGAAGCGAAACTTCCCGATGTGCTTCTTCTTTTGTATTTTTCTGTTACGATTCGCTTAAAAACATTTCGGTCGCCTTGCATGCGACAAATGCATCGGACTGGGTAGGTAAAAGTGTCCATTATGTGGGCCACAATTGCCATTGTTGTAACACCGAAAAAACGCGCAAAAGATTCGGGGTTTTGTTATAGCTTATTATTTTTTCGCACGGGGTTACTATTATACAAGTTCGTAAAGTCCGGGAAAATTGAAACCTTTTTATTTAAAATGAACACTGGCTATCATTTATTATTACGATGATCCGTGACGTTTCTTTTTATACCCTCGACTCGATAAATGCCATCCATGGAAAACAACAAGTTATTACATTGGAAAGTAGTAGGTGAAATTCTCTATTGATATCGGCAATTTTGATTTTTGTTTCCACGCTAAAGCGAAATGCCGATCGATCGACACTTGTGGGATTTTCAAAAATTCAACAAGGTGTTAAAACAAAAACCTTTCGGCGAATTTTTTCCTGAAAACAAAATGGAAAATAGGTGCTGGAAGGGGTGGTGGGATGGCTCGGATAGCTGTTAAGGTAATTGTCCGTGACTGATGTGAAGATGATGTGGGTATTGAATAATGCCATAAGACATATTATTTCAACCGCATTACAGCTATACGTAATGAAGCCAGGATTTTGTTGCATAACAGTTATGATTAGATTGTAATTCCAGGGTGCTCTGTAACATCCCTCATCATCATCCTTTTTTTAGTTTTCCCTTTTTTTGGAATGTGCGAAAGCAAATAATCCTGGCCGTGAAGAGTAGACGGGGGTGGATTCACGAGCGCGTGAAATGATGTTATTCCTCTAGGACGCACGCAATCATTCACTTGTTTTGGTTCCCACCAACGCCCTTTTAAAAAATGTGATTTCACGGCGTTATTGGCCACCTTCCCACCTAAAGAAAAAGAAATTGATGTCAAAATGGGAGTTTTTATTTTTGACAATAACTTTTATATGCGCAGCCGTAAAAGAGAGACTACCCCTACTATTTATGTTGTGCAGCTGTTATCAAGTTTGTCGATCAACTTTATTAGCATAATCCTCGACCATATTTGACCCCCTATTTATATGAGATTTGTGCATTTAAGGAGTCATACACTGACGCCCTTCAAGTAGCCCAGATCATCAGCATTGTTGCAATGGCATTCAGGATCTATCCCACGAAAAAGAAATAAAATATTTTTGTAACTATAACGCCTCAAACAGGTTATATCTAGCGGGTTGATATTGTTTTTGCTTTCAGTTATAAAGAAGCTATATAGCGTACTTTCTCCAGACAAATTCTGGCACATGAAATTTTATATGGTTAAGTTGATCGAGTCCCCGATACTCTTAAAAGAAGCCGCTGTAATTCTTTAATATACGGGTATTTGTTTTAAAACTCTTTGAGTATGTGTGTAGCATTCTTTTATCGCTGTGGAATGTTCCTTTCACTCGATCCTTTCTCCGTGGTAAAAAAAATTCTGGTAATCTTCTTATCAAACATCTAGAGAAATAGCGAGGAAATGTTGACCCACAAAACTATGTCCCGCTTAAACCGATTTACTTTTTTTTTTTCGAAACGGAATTCAGCAGATCGATACCGAATGGATTATGCGTGTATCAACTTTCAGGTCAAACCCCCCTTGGAGCTGTGCGTACGGTTGGAAATCAGGTTTTTCTAAATTTTGCTACTGGATGGATAGCCAGTTAGGAATATCTCAAACGCTCCGAGCCATACAAAATACCTGTATGCATGTTGAAACACTAACATTAAATCGCTTATGATTGATCCATTTCTTTTTTGTGTGCGTAGACTCTGTGAACCCTACAGTACATGTAGTACTAGCCAAATGATGGATGGGTAACATCGTTGGATGAATTTTTTTTTCCTTCCATCTTTTGAACTGCGTACAAGAACCTATTCATCTTGCCAGGACTGTAGCAGTTGATTGCTTAATGAAAATTTAGGGGGAAAAAAATGGCCGTATTTCCACTGAACATCTTACATGTCCCTTTTTGCCTCTTGCGTGTTGTTTCAATCGCGAAAGATAAGAAACTTACACAGCGAGCATTTATACAAATGTATATAGTCTAGGCATTGTGAAGAGTCGTAAAGAATTCACCTACTTCTATAAAGACACAGCTGGCATGCCTATAGCCGTGTAAAAAGAAAAACACGAGAGATTTCATTGTCAAGAAAAGCTTTTTCTTTATTTTGTGACGTGAGATCAAATGGACCGGGTCACATATTTAACATTTTCTTTTCTTCTTCTTCTTTCGGAATATGATCAATGGTCACGATATGCGGAGAAAGTTGATGTAGACTGTTGGTTCTGGCAATAACAGATTAATTCCTGTATAGTTTCTGCTCATGTTCACCTTTCTCTCTCCTGAGCGTTACATAAAGGATGGCGGGGTTGGTTTCCAGTCGGTCCAATCACAGTCATATTGTGTGAGAATCAGATCCTCCTTCTCTTGTGTATCGATTGACGTTGTAACACTTATGGTACGAAAGCGGATGATTTGCATTTTCTTTTGATAAATGGAGGCGTGCCGTACGCTTTTTTCTTATCAACAAAAGAGTAGTTTATGATTGCCATGGAATTGCTATGGGAGTGATAGCAGAAGTGTTTTCTTATTTCTCGCCGGAACACGATGTGAAACCCTCCATCACCTTGAGGGCGGACAGAATATGGAACACGGGCGGTGGTTCAACGCCAAAATTTTGTTTCATTTTCGGTATAATATGCCATTCATTTTTATGTTTTAGCTGGTTGCACAATTTTTTCACACTCTTGATGATCTCCTTTCCGTCAAATTAACAATTCAAATCGGAAATGACTTTCAGTCAAGTTTTTATTGCTTCATTATTTAACTAGATGGTGTTGGTTCACTTATGAAATGGAAATGGTTTGTGGACGGATGCAAGTGGCGATTATGGATGGCCTTAATCATTTCGAAACTAATATCGTGCAGTCTCCGGTGAAACCGGGTAAAACATT
Source organism: Daphnia pulex (assembly GCF_021134715.1). Lineage (NCBI taxonomy): Eukaryota > Metazoa > Arthropoda > Branchiopoda > Diplostraca > Daphniidae > Daphnia > Daphnia pulex. The sequence continues at coordinate 1,458,107 of NC_060025.1, read as the reverse complement.
TGCATAACTGGCGTCTATGTGGGGGGCAACCGTTTGCGTGAGAGATCAATTAGCGCTGTCGGTCATCAACTAACACGTGTGATCAATCAACGAATTCAAATCTATAAAAGAACGCGATGATTTTATTGCCCTTTTTATTCACGCTCGCCACCTCGCGGGTATTTGCATTCGAATCAGGTTTTCCACACGCGATTAATGTCGGTAGCATTCCCTGAATTTTGAACGCTCGAAAACTTGTATCGTGTTCGCCTTTTTTTTTTTTTCATTTTTCGATCGCGTGAATGTCGTGATAATTGGATAGTATTTGAATGTCACACCTTTATCGCCCTATCTGTGGGGAGGGGCAAGGAAGCGTGAATAATAAGGAAAATACAGTTATTTACTGTTGATTACGTAAGTGCAGCACTGATGTACGTATTTGAATGCTATCTTGTTGGATCGACCCGTTATCCACCCAAACCTGTATTTTTAAAATGTTCTATCTATCCCAGGCTGGCTGGCTGGTCCAGCCGCCAAGGTATTCAAATAAATGTTATCTCGTTTGGCTCAATTCTTGATCCGAAATTAAAATTAAAAAAGAAAAAACCTGACAGGACGTAATTTTTCAACGATCTAGTTAGGCCTTTTTATTTAAATAACGATAGAAGAGCCCTGGGAAATCGATAACTACGTCTCATTATAATGATAATCCCACTACAACCAGATGTTCGGACCCTTAGTTCCTTTCTGAAGTGGCTGTTGATCACTCGACGAAGGTTTATTACCGTCACGAATTTTGTGTGTTTGTTTGTAGACGGAAACGAAAGTTGGGAGAGAGTTTGACGTTTTAATTTGGATTTTAAAGATGCTTATGGCGGCATTTACCTTTTGAAGGCCCATCTTCTCTGCAGAAGTCGACATCATTATCAGTTACCACACAGAAGTTTAAAAAAAAATCCCACTGTATTACGTTGTTAGGCTCCGGTACAACGCGATGTAATTCAATGACGAAGCAACATTTTTCACATATGTACGGAGATAAATTTAATCGCCCGCAATTATCTGTTTTTCATTTTTGTCTCCATGGAAACAATGTTATTAGACAGGAAAAGAAAAATTGTATTATTGATTCTTTGATTGCATTGTAATAACAACATTTCTTTTCGTGTTATAATTAATCGAATTACATTCGCGTTCGCAACCGCTGTGAAAAAGCGCAGCACAAAAATTTGAACGACGCAATAAACAATTTTGAATTATTTGGCAACGCCCACACATTTAAAAGCAGATTTGTTGACATTAGTAATTGCTGTGACAATTTTTCTTTTATTCAGGGCATTTTGTTTCGTCGTTCGAATTATACTGTAGAAAATGATTTCAGCTTGATTAAGAGACTACTCAGCAGTGGAAGAATTTTACCGACTTCCGCAAACGTGCCGACACCAATTCAAATGCAAAACAGTAACCCCAATTAGTTTTCTCCGTCACGTCTCCAATAACATGTCGGCATGACACGGCTTTGTTCAGTATGTAATGAACCTATCTAACACAACCATTATATCAATAGTTTGATTGGTTTTACATGTTACAATTTACAGGAATGGAGAAAATGAAGTATCAAAGTCCACATTTCTACAATGTTAGAATTCCAGAGTGCATATGTTTATCTCCCCAAGTTCTCCAAAGAGTTTGAATGATGTGATTTATTAGATTTTTCAGGTATGTGTATTTTTACTTTAAACTTTATTCTGTATGATACACATTTTTTCGCAATTTCAACACATGTTGCTAAGTATTATTGGCACACTTTCCCTATAGCTGGATTATGGCATTTTTAATTGCATGATTGTAAAAGAAAAATTAGGGTTGTGATAATGGCTATTTTGATGATGCGTTGTAGAACATAGTGCTTTCACATTTTACCCTATTAAATTCAAATATTCTCTTTGAGGTTTCACGCCCATCAATTTTCGCTCGATAACAATCATAATGATGTGGGGGAAAGGTAGACTCATCGCGGGAAAGTGTCTTAAAAGTGCAAAACGCGAACTGGTCGTGTGAAAACCATTTGTGGGGAATCGAAAATCCTTTCTCGTCTATTTGATTGATTGATTGAAAAGTCTTTGGACGCAAGTGCTTTCTTTCTAAAGATCACAAATGATGTTGACTGACGTGTCGAGGTTCCTCCCTACTTTTTTGCCAATCGAGCACATCCTTACTTTTCTAGCCTCAATAATTGATTGAATAATGATTGAATAATAGAATAATAATTGATTGAACCTGCACTCGAGTTAATGAAATGCTTTTCGATTTAGGCGACTCCAGTCCTCGCATAGCCGTGAGAACAAGACCTGGTCGCACTCGACAAGGAGGATGGCAATGAACAAGATGTCCAAGGAGGCCTGGGCCGCTAATCCAAGCCTCGGTTACGAGACTAATGACTTGGAAACAATTTTAGGTCCCGTTTTCACGCTTTTCCGATGCTTCGGTATCAATTTTCACGAACCGTCGGACACTAATTGCCGTTTTCTCCATCAAACGGCCCAGATTGGTTGGGTGGTGCTGACATTGGGGACGTGTGGATTTCGTTTACTGGTCTACTTCCCTTTCATTTTAACCAGGACGATTGCCGACGTGGAAAATAGCAAATCCACTATGCACTATTTGATCGAATTTCTCAATTACTGGATCTACATTTTGGCCGTATTTATTGGCTCCTGGTGCATGGCGAGGTAATTTACAGTTTCGTGCGTCATTAATTTTCTGTTTATAAATGTGTTCGTTTGGTTTCAAATCCAATACAGATGGTCGGCTGCTAAATTATGGCGTGCAATAGAAGATATGCTCTTGCACATTCCGTTGTCTCCCGAGGACACGGCTCGCTGCCGCAAGACTTCCGTCCAGTGCATCTTCGGCTGCCTCGTAGCAGTGAGTTTTGACACTTTTTTTTAACACTTTTGAAAATGTTTCTAATAATTTTATTGTTTTTATTTTTCCATTAAAGTTATCGCTGAACTTGATTTTATCCCTGTCGATTGAAATATCGCTTGCTTCTCCGGCCAACAGGATGGCGTTGGCGTTGCTTTCGGTCGTTTACTTTTACTCGTTTGGATCGTGCGCCCTTTTCATCAGTGCCGGCCGCATTATTTCGATTGCGTTTCAAACAGTTAGCAGTCAGCTGGAACTGAATTGCTGTCCTCCTTCAACCAATGCAGCTGTCGTCTGGAATTATCAACGCCAATTTGGCATCGCCTGCCGAGCTGCCGAGAAATTCTGCAGCACGTTTGGCTTCGTCCTCTTTGCCACCGTTTCCTACACGTTCATCGGCTTTGTCAACGCGTCCTACAACCTGCTGAAATCCTACCAGAATTTGCCGCAAGGATCGGATGGCGGTGAAGATCTTTACTTCGTCATCCCCAGAACGATTAAATTGACTTACATGATTGTTGAGCATCTCTTCCGGCTGTGGCTGATTTGTCACACGGCCGATCTGATCCGCTCCAAGGCCCTGTCGCTCGTTCCCGTCCTGCAGAGCATTCGCAACGACCTTTATTCCCGTCAGGGCTGCAACGACGAAAGTCAAGAGGTAAAATTTACATCGCACTCCATGAAAATTAACTAACAATAATGGACAAGTGCATTTTATTATGTAAAGGTGCACACCTTCCTACTGGAGGTGTCTGAAACTTCGCCCACGTTCGGAGTCCTTGGGATGTTTACCTTGACTAAACACATCATCATTTCGGTGAGTTATTGATTAGTTGATTGACTGGATGTCAATAGTTCCTGACATTTGCGTTCGTCGTCAGTTGATAGGAACCACATTAACCTATCTGGTGGTGTTGTGCCAATTCAGTACGGCGGATAATCCCGTTGCCATGACGCCCATCAGTAATGCCTCTCAGTCGTCCTAAATCAACAAAAACGGGAGTTTTTTTTTTTTTTATGTTTACGTAGTACCTTTTGTTTTAGGGGATTATAATTCACCTTGATGAAATCACGACCTTTAGTTATCGTCTGTTTTTCAGTTGTTACGTAACCGCAGTATTCATCGACGTATGTTTTTTTTTGCTGGGCTTTATTTCCCCCTCAGCCGTGAAGCAATTCTTGAATTAATTCAACTTTGATGAGAGATTAAAAATAAAAAACGAACAGTGGTCAACTTCGGTTGTCATAGATAAAGCATAATGGCGACATCTTAGATGGAACGTTCAGGAATAGAGTACAGGTGTGAGATCCGCCTAAACATGCGAGTCAAGAGTCACATTATCACGGCTGACGGAAAACAATGTATTAAACACCCACCTCCCCTCCACTATCGTGGTGTTGATCAATCCTTATCATTTATGGCTACTTCAATTGACCTGTCTCGCTGCAACTGAACAACACGCAGTACCGAGTGAATTGTTGCAAAGAGCGAAAGGAATTCTTTTCTTGTAACTTCTCAAGTTCCTTACTATTACTTACAAAATCTAAATCATAAAAGGCCCCAAAGTCACTGGTGAGGATGAAAATTGTTTTGGCGCTGGCTCTTTTGTCCTGCTGCGCAATTCCATCCGTCGTAGGAACCCGTTTCGTTTGCTACTTTCCTAACTGGACGTATTCCCGAGGAGGTATTTGAATTACATCATATTCTATTCATTGATTGGCATGATTGCTTTAAACGCTTTTCAGGTGACGGAAAGTTTGGAGTGGACAACATCGATCCATTTTTGTGTACCGATTTGGTGTATTCTTTCGCCGTCCTGGATGGAGCTACGTACCAAATAAAAATCGCTGATGAGTGGGGCGACATCGGCAATAATGGCTACGCCAGTTTCGTCGCACTCAAAACTCGCAACTCTCAACTGAAGACAACCATCGCTATTGGAGGCTGGAACGATTCTCACGACGGAACCAACAAGTACTCGAATATGGTGGCCAACCCGGCTAACCGAAAGATGTTTGTTGATTCGGTCGTGGCATTTCTTCAACTTTACAAATTTGATGGACTGGACCTCGATTGGGAATATCCGAGTGGTGAATCCGACAAAGCAGGATTTGCTGAATTACTGAAGGAACTTCGCGTTGCCTTGGGAACTAAATTGATATCTGTCGCTGTAGCGGCAAACTCGACCATAATCGACCTAGGTATAAGTTAAATTTAATTTCCAACAGATTGTTTCATTCAGACTGACACAACACAAATTTATGAATAGGCTACGATGTGGCAGTGATGGCCGAAAAAGCGGATTACATTAACGTAATGGCTTACGACATGCATGGGCCATGGGAGCCTCAAACAGATCACCACGCCCCACTTTACAGAAGATCCTGGGAAACGGTGGATAACAACATCGATTTCATCGTCAACCACTGGATAAGCAAAGGACTTCCTGCGAACAAGATTAACTTGGGAATTCCCCTATACGGCAAAAGTTGGATCCTTGGGGAAAGTGTCGAACCGGAATTTCTTGCTAAGACAAAAGGCGATGGACCAGCTGGTCCACTTACAGGAACACCTGGTTTTCTAGGATATCACGAAATCTGTAACAGCATCCACGCTGAAGGTTGGGAGACTGTTGATGATCCTGAGTACCTTAACGGCCCCTATGCCTTCTCTGCGAGTAACCCAAAGTCATGGGTGAGTTACGACGACACCAAAATGGCTGCCAAGAAGACTCAATACGTCATCGACAATCAACTGGGTGGAGCAATGGTTTGGGATATCAGTACCGACGATTTTCACAACAAATGCGGTGGTGGAGCCAATCCTCTGATGACAACTATTTCAGACAAAGTCATGAATGCCGGATCCCGCTTTATTTGCTATTTCCCAAACTGGGCCTACTATCGTCCAGGTATGTTTGCCTTCACTAGTGTGACGTTATTTTAATAATCTTATCAAATTATTTCTTTGTTAAAATAAGGCGATGGCAAATATGTAGTAGACGACATAAATGCCACACTCTGCACCGACATGGTCTACGCTTTTGCAATCCTGGATGGGAAAACTTACAAGATCAAAGAATTTGAACCTGAAATTGATTTAGGAGAAAATAAATTTTATTCAAAATTCGTCGATCTCAAGAAACAAAACTCGAAATTGAAGACAACCATCGCGATTGGGGGCTGGACAGATTCTCACGACGGAACCACCAAATATTCGGACATGGTGGCCAGCTCGACTAACCGAAGGACTTTTGTCGATTCAGTCTTGGCATTTCTTGACAAGTATAAATTTGATGGACTGGACATCGATTGGGAATATCCGAGTAGTGCGTCCGACAAAGTTGGGCTTGCTGAATTAATGAAGGAACTTCGAGCCGCATTTAATTTACAGACACCGAAATATTCACTCACTATCGCTGTGGGAGTCAATAAAACCATTAGCGACCTCGGTCAGTATTAATCAATAGTGTATATGAAATAAAAAGGTTTTTTTAATACATTTTTTCAACGTTAGGATACGACATACCTGTGTTGGCCACGACAGCTGATTACATCAACATTATGGCTTATGATATGCACGGGCCATGGGAACCTTTAACTGACCATCACGCCCCGCTCTATAAAAGAGATTGGGATACAGATGAAACCAACAATATCGATGCTGTCGTCCAGTACTGGAAAGATAGCGGTATGCCGTCCTCAAAACTCATGCTGGGAATTCCCCTATACGGAAAGTCCTGGACACTCGATTATACTTACACGGAGGATCCCACGCTTCCGGCACCCGGTTTGGGACCTGGAGCTGCAGGACCTTTAACCGGTGAATCGGGAACGTTAGGATACAACGAAATCTGTAATTATGTGAAAAACGAAAATTGGGAGGTGGTGGTCGATCCGACATTCCAAATCGGTCCATACGCTTCCACTCCGAGCGTGCCAAAGACTTGGGTTGGTTACGACGATCCCGTCATGGCCAATGTCAAAAGTCGCTACGTTCTGGAGAGGGGACTAGGCGGAGCCATGGTTTGGGACATGAGTACCGACGACTTTAGGAACACTTGTGGTGATGGACCCAATCCTATTATGACCAACATTTCACGAACTGTTGGGGTGACGACATCGACTACGACGACTTCACCGGCGGCGACCACCAAGACTACTACAGCCAGCACCTCGACGACTACGGGTGAGACAACGACAACAACGCCAACAACACCCCGTCCATCCACTACCAAACTGTCCACTTGGCCAAGAGTCACGACGGAGTCGACACAGGCTACGAGTTCGAAAACGCCATTCATACCAAACAATGGGCACCGAATTGCTGGCAATAGTCAGCAACTTACATTTTTGGCTTTCGGGTTTATTTTAATTAATTTAGTTATCTAGGACGTTAGAATTCAAATTTAACAATTTTTAATCATTTCTAATATTTTAAATCTTATTACTATATATTCAAAATCTGATTGATTCGGCCCGCAATACACACGAGTGATAATTAAATGTTGTTAATTGATATACTCATTGAGTAAGCCAAGAGAACTCTTATTTTTTTGTTGCAAAATTGCGTTAAAAATGAATTAGAAATTTGACAACTCCAATGTCGATTGAGCGAGTGCCGAGTGGCATTGTCAAGTGTCGAAACAGGAAGTGTTTAAATAAGTAATGGGTTAACGGCTACATTGTAAAGACCAGATTTCCAAGGCTTGAATCAAGGTTGGTTGTATTATGAAAGTCTTTATTGCAAACAAGTAAACGACCGTCAGAAGATCTGTGTTTTGACTGAATCAGAAATGAGAAATCAGCCTGAACATGCCCGTCTCAAGCAATCGATTTTTTTTAATCCAAAGGAATTCTGAGAAATAAAATATCAATTGAATGTCAGCGTTAGTTAAGGTCCCGTTTGAATAAACGAAACCCATCGTGACCATGTTTTGGTAGCAAACATCGGGCTGAAGGCCGACTGACGTCAGAGAATATTTCAAAATTGATAAATAATGTATCGAAATATTTTTTTTACTAGCGTGCTAGCGATGTTATCTTTATTTGTAAATTTTTTTTCTTACTAATAATATTACCAGATATTTGTAAATCATTTTCAGAACAATATCGATATTTCAACAAAAAGGAATAAAAAGCGCGCTTGAAATTAAAACTGCGGAGAAACTTGGCAACGCCGAATAATTTAATGGCGTTTAGATTGAAGCCCAGTTTTTTTGTCCGGCAACGTAAGGCAAGCCAAGGAAGTAAGGATAGCTTTGAAGAACGACGAGGACGGATTCAATTCGTGGCTTAACTCTCGATCGTCAACTTATCCAGTCACGAATTCATTCTTCGCCATCACCACTCATATTTCATTAATAACGCAAAGAGGTAAAGCTTTTATCTTATTCTCGTTCTGTGTAATGTCAGTTTCCTCATTTACCAAGTCAATGTGTATGACATCACCGGTCGGCTGTTGCACATACTCAAGGTCGTTATTCTTTATTTCCCTCTCGTCAACTAGGAAACAGACAACGTAAATATGTCAGACTTTAGTGATTTGGATCGACAGATCGAACAACTCAGACGGTGTGATATCATTAAAGAATCAGAAGTCAAAGCCTTGTGTGCCAAAGCACGGGAGATTCTGGTTGAAGAAAGCAATGTTCAGCGTGTTGACTCTCCTGTCACAGTAGGTTTCTCATAAGCTTTTGATTATTGCTCAATAACTAACATTTTTTGCTTGCTTTAGGTTTGTGGTGATATCCATGGCCAGTTTTATGATTTAAAAGAACTTTTTAAAGTGGGTGGGGATGTTCCAGACACAAATTATCTATTCATGGGAGATTTTGTTGATCGAGGATTTTACAGTGTAGAGACCTTTCTTCTCCTATTAGCTTTAAAGGTAGTATACATTTTTGTTAAGCATTTCTTTCTCTTGTTTCTGATTTGAGATTTCTTTCTTAGGTTCGTTATCCAGATCGCATCACTTTGATTAGAGGGAACCATGAATCACGTCAAATTACCCAGGTTTATGGTTTCTATGACGAATGTTTTAGAAAGTATGGTTCAGTCACTGTGTGGCGCTATTGTACTGAAATTTTCGACTACCTGAGTCTTTCAGCCATCATTGACGGCAAAGTATGCTTCCAGTAGTAACATGCATTGATAAAAACTCTAACATGACATGTTTTTCAAATTTTAGATATTCTGTGTGCATGGTGGGCTATCTCCTTCAATTCAGACACTGGATCAAATCCGAATAATTGACAGAAAGCAGGAAGTTCCTCACGATGGACCTATGTGTGATCTCCTTTGGTCTGATCCTGAAGGTAGGAAAATAAATATTGGCTATACTTCTGAAAGTGGTAATTCATTTCTGGGTGTTTGCTTTTGACAGATACACAGCAAGGATGGGGAGTGAGTCCACGCGGTGCCGGTTATCTTTTTGGCTCCGATGTTGTGCAACATTTCAACACCTCAAATGACATCGAAATGATTTGCAGAGCACACCAGCTTGTCATGGAAGGCTACAAATGGCATTTTAACGAAACGGTGCTGACGGTGTGGTCTGCCCCCAACTACTGCTATAGGTTTGTCTTAATTTCCCGCCAGATTTCACCAAGATGATTACTTAAACTTTTAATATTGCAATAGGTGTGGAAATGTAGCTGCCATTTTGGAATTGGACGAAAATCTCCATCGAGAATTCACGATTTTTGAAGCTGCCCCTCAAGAGACTCGTGGCATTCCTTCCAAAAAACCTCAAGCCGATTATTTCCTATAAGAAACGCGAAATGTTGATCGTTGATATATCCCCTGCGATTTTTTACAAAAATAATTATTCGGTAATGCATAAAACAAAAAACACAAAAAAAAAACAGTAACTGATGTGAGATACCCCATCAGTTGAAACAGAGCAAAAGAGCCTGTATCATGTTGGTTGACCATTTACCTTGACCGCCCGGACTAACAAATAGGTTTTTGAAAATTCTGTTCTGTCCAATCCCTTCCTTTTTTTTGGTAAACACAGTCTTGTCCTTTATAATAAAAATATATCTTGATCGTCCAAACAAGTGTTCAGTTTCCCTTTTCAACTTTTTGCTGCAGGATATCACATCTGACTATAAGCTACTCCCACTACTCAGTTTAATGAACAATATCTTTGTGTACGTGCGGTTATGGTATGTTGGGGGCGAATTGTGTGACGTGTGTAATTATTTTTTAACATCAGTGCTAAATATTGATGCAATGGCCATGCTTCCAAAATCTTTTTTTTTTTGTTTGTGTTGCACCCATTTATATTATTATGAATGTGATGCTTGCGATGGCTCTCAACATGCACTGTATACAATTTCTTGAAATAACGATGGACTTGAGACGAAAACATGTTTAGTGTACCTGCATTAGTTTCGAAAACAAGGCTCGATGTTTACTTTCTCAACATTGAGTCATAACGGCTATTCATTTTTACGATCGTTTTTATTATCACCGCTGTCCCGAAACAACATTGCGTGATGAATCAGCTGATAAGGTAATATCGTTGTGACATTCGACTACCGTGTGCGGTTTTGTGATAAGGTTACGTACTATCACAAGGTAATCCACGTTTAATCAACTTTCCCTTTTGTTAATTAATGGTACTATTTGACAACAATCGATTGTTGGATTCGGTTAGAGATTGAAATGGCAGCGAGTTGGCATGACTGAGCAGAAAACGCTCGTCCATAAAAGAAACTTTTGGCGATGCAATTCGAGACGCTATTTTTAGATGACTTTGATTTATTTTCCGCATTGAAATGGCATGTATGTACCGGATGGGTGTTATCTTTTGCCGATCAACGCACTCGGATGACCTAAATTTTTGTTTTAGTTATTTATTGCTCGGATTTTTATTTTTTAAAAAAGAAAACTGCAAGCAAAACATCCCAAACATAGTATCGATGCATTTCACAAATAGAAGTGGTGACCAGCAATTTTTGTTTTTTTAAAAAGATTGCCCATTTTTAGGTTTGTAAAATTGTTGACACAAGTTAAACAGATCCATTTTGCTGAAGTCAACATTAACAACCGACTATATAAACGGCGAGTTTTAAATCATTAAAGGCATCCGAGTAAAATCTTGACTGATTTGCGTCGAACAATTTTCCAATCTCCCGAAAATGACACGGTTGATTTTGGCTCTCTGTGCTCTTCTCTCTCTGGCCGTCGGACAGAGTCCATACAACGATCGATTCTCGGTAAAATTCTTTTTCTTTCTTCAACTATTTCAAAAGATTTAATTGTTAATTATTGTGTTTTAAAAGGGTGGAATAGGTTCCGGATCGTTGTATCGTGGAGGAGGAATGAGCGGCAGCGGAGGTCCGTTTGTAACGACAACTACCGTGACGACAGTTCTAGACTTGAGCACCGGAATGACGAAAACTTTCCACTCGTCCAGCAATCCGAGCAGCGGCGGAAGCAGCGGCGAGAGGTCTTCTTACCCTTACAGTGGCGGCTACGGAGGAGGTGAAAAGAATAAATTTCCGGAAGGAAGCAGCGGAACTAGCCCATTAATGAATATCCTGAGCGAAAACGATATCAGCGTCCTTGTGAATAGCTGGCATATTCTCAAGAAGCGCAGCGATTTCGCCCCCAAAGTGTTCATGAGGTATTTTTTGTTTTAATTATTATTTTAAATCAATTACGTAAATCAATCTTAACCAATTCAATTGCGCAGATATTTCAAAGCCAAACCCGAAGCTCAGAAGCTCTTCTCGGAATTCGCCAACGTGTCCATTACGGATTTGCCAAATAATCACGATTTCCTGAACGCTGCTTATTCTTGTGTGTCCAGTCTGGAATTCATCCTTCCTCATCTCAGATTCCAGCATCCGGAGCGATGCCCCGCCCTAACCGATCTCAAGAATAAATACAGCGTCGTTGATCTCAAGGTAAGGGTTTTAATTTACAAAATTGAACAAGAATTACGGTTTATTTTCTGACGCACATCTTTATTGTTTTTAAAAACAGAGGTTCGTACCCATCTGGATGGCGGCCATGCAAGAAGAGATGGGCAACGCTTACTCCAACGAAGTCCGCGATGTCTGGAAGAAGGCCTTGTCCGCTTTTACCGATTACGCTTCAACCCCATAAGCGAATTTATATTTGTTAAACGATTAATTGTATTTCATTTCGGGGTGTTATTTAGGGGGCGCTTTTTCACAGCTACTGTACAAGCTGTTTTATCTATTTTATTTGTAATATTATAACCAAGCTTTTAGTCAATACAATATTCCACGCAAAATAGCTACGCATTTATTTTTACATTGAATTGATTTTCACGACTTGCGGATGTGAAAAACAGCTGGTTGGATTTCAAGGCCTTTGTCTTTCAATCCAGACACGTGCGAGACTAGTCGTGTCAAGGCTGGTCGCTCTTTAATTTGAAGGTTAGCTTGAACAGTTGTGTGCTTTTCCCAGCCATTGTCTAACGTCTATTGCTGTCAAAAATCTCGTGATTGCGGTTTGTGTTTAATCATTTGACATTGAGTCTCACCACAGTTCGTGATTTTGTTTTTGTCAGTGTCTCTTCAGCCATTTCTCAGGTTACGTAAAATTTCGTGATATTGTAATTTGATCAAGTTTATTGGTAACGGGTTAGTTTTCGGAATATTGCATCTTTTGATTAGTTGTGAAGCATGCCAATAATTGAGTGTAGAGGATTGTGTGACAGCTAGGAATGCAAACATTCTCAGATTCAAATTATTGATAAAACAATTTGAGCAGGACAATTTCCATTCTAGCAATAACCTTTCTCTTTAACTGTAGAGTGGCTATTATTATTTATGGAAGGGCTTATAAAACTTCTGCTGGTTGTAAATTTGTAATTACGCAGAAAAGTTTCTGACGATATGTGAGAATTGAATTAGATTTCTTTGCCAATACGAGATTATTAGTTTTGATTTACTTTTTTATTGATGTCATAATATTTTCTATTTCCACTATATTAGCAATATTGTCGAATTAAATCCTTTTTTAACCACATTAATTGTCATTTTATTTAGAGGCGTATTCGATGACGGCCATGACGGCTTTCTTCCAGACATCACGCACGTCGTTGGTGAAGGCGTTGCCCATCTCCTCTTGCATAGCTGTCATCCAGATGGATCCCAGTTTCTTAAGTAAACAAATTATTGCCAAATAAGTTTCGATTTTAAATTTTTTTAATTTTGATCGTCACCATTACCTTGAGGTCGACGGCGTTGTACTTGTCCTTCAAGTGTTTGGGGAAGGCAGGGCATCTTTCAGGGTGATCGAACTTCAAATAAGGAATGAGGTAATTGAGACTCGTGATGCAGGTATAGGCCGAATTCAGGAATTCGTGATTGGTGGGTAGCTCCGTAATGGGAACATTGGCGAAGGCTGGAAACAGTTTCTGCGACTCTGGTTTCGCTTTGAAATATCTGCAACGAGTAAAATTTCATTCAAAATTATTTTTGGAATTATATAACGTAAAATAATTTTACCTAATAAAAACTTTGGGGGCGAAGTCACCACGTCTCTTCAGAGTGTTCCAAGTGTTGACGATGACATCGACGTCCTTTTGACTAAAGCTTCCGTATTTCTTATCGCCGTAGTAGTAGCTCCTTTCACTGGTGGAAGAGGGTGAACGCATAGACCTGGACATTCCAGCGGGATTGAAGTCGAGGATCGTTGTCACGGTAGTAGTCGTTACGAATGGGCCACTGCCTCTCATCGTTGAATCGCCGTGTCGGGATTCCATTCCGCCCTTTTTTTTAAATAAAAAGAACGAGCGTTGATTGCACAAATTCAATTAATAAAATTTGAAAACTGAAAACTTACCGCAATTCCTTCGTTGAAAGGACTCTGTCCGGCTGACAGAGATAGAATAGAGCAGAAAACTAGAATTAACCAACTCATTTTTTAAATTAGTGTCTAGGAGATATTTGGAAACTGTACTATGCAAATCAACCGTTAGGTAGCCAATTATCTACTCGATGTCCTGATGGAGTTAGTCGCTCGTTTTATACAGTCACTCGGCTTGTAACATCAGCAAAAGGATGGACGTGTGCTCTCCCTTAGTCGACATTTTCCGAAATCTAAAAATGTAACATCTTCATAAATAATTCGTGACTAGAATCTATTTAGGGAATTTAAAATATGGTGTCATCATTTCAAAGGCGGGCCAATTGAAATTGAGGCCAAAATTTTATGTTTTGAAATCAATACGCGTGTTTTTGAAAACCAAGCAGAAATGTTTTAAAAGTAATTTCACTAAAAAAGTCAAATCACGCGGAATTTGGTATCGCTTTAGAGCGCATCCGGTATTTCACGTTGCACAAATTTACTGCGCATATTATCGGCAGTTATGCAACATAATTTATTTTAAATCGAAATTATTAAGTGTATCGTAATCAGTTGGTTTTCCACATAAATTTTTATTAATTCATGGAAACAGGTCATGTTTTCTTAATAATTATCACCATGACTCTGATATCTTCTTAACTTTTTCTTCAAATAAATTTGTTATTAAAAACAGTAAAGAGAAACCCTCGCCTTTATATTTTCCTCTTTTGTATAATTGCGCATTCATCGTCTTGGTTACACAATGGTCTTCATCAAGAAGATGATAAAAGACCCGGTACATTTGAAAAGCATATTCGCAGTTTCCATTTTGTTTTAAAAATGATTGCTATAATCAACAGAAAGTAACATGGATTCCAACAACCGCGAATGATTTATCTCTAGTATCCTATTACCCGCATAGAAACGCGGCAGGTGCCAAGCAAAAAGAAGATTCGGACAAAAACAAATCCTCGTTGAGCTGACCTGGTTATAAATCGTCCGTTGTACCGATTGTCCGCGGTTTCTGCGTTGTTTATACGTTTTCTGGCTATTTACGGTTCTATTTCCAAAAAGGAATGACGGAGACAAATAGCAGGTAAAAGGGTAGAACAAACAAAACAATTTATCGACTCACGCAATATTCCATCGCCGTACTTTGTGAACTCGAGACTCGCATACGTGATTTCGGTTTCGCCTTAATGCCTCATTATTTATTCTGGCATGTTATTTTTTGTACTGTCATTTTACGTAGTTACGAGAGAGAATATTGAAATATTCAATTTTGTGGTGATTTAACTCGTTATTGCAACCTTGCGTACGTTCCCGCCATTTGAAAACGAATTAATCGTCTGTCCCAAGCAGACACGTGTAAAATGTTCAGCTGTGTATTCGACGATGTTCGACAATAAACGACAAGCAATCTTTGTCATGTCTTTGTGACAAAGCTGACAAAGCAAATTCAACAAGAAAATTTAAAAAAAGCTCTGTATGTATAGGTTTAGTTAATTTACCTAGTTTCACCAATTAGTCTAACAACGGTGTTTTGGAATTCTATAGGCAAAATGCAGATGCTACTTTACTGTCGAATTTGGGAAGAAGAATCATGGCGTATGGAGGATTGGGACGAGATGTTGGATTCTGTAGCAGCACTAACAAAACGTGACAAGTCTAACAACTATCTCAGGTATGTAATCTTCAAAATATGTGTTTAATGTAGCATGGTTTCGTACCAAAGATTTTGGAAAGTTGTTTCTTGTGTGCAGTTGAGTGACACAGAGATTCAATTGATGTCTGTTGTCTTATTAGCAGCCTTGCACTTTTTATCACCTATTTAATAAGATGTAAGCCAATAATAGTAAAGCAACAAACCAAATACTGCAACATGTAGCTAGACGTCAGGTTTTTTGTGGATTTTTCCAACTAATTTTTTTTTCCCTGAGGCTGCCAAGTGCTGCCATACCTTTTGATTTGCAACATTCTTTGTCGATATGTGGACATATAGGAACCCTTAATTGTTGCAGCTAGAATTTCCAACCGTTGTGAAATAAGGGCAGATTTCAATGTTTCCAAATTCCTTGATTTCCTTACAAGGAATTGAGTAGCACTAGGCTAACTACCTTGACTGTCACACCATCCGTTATTATTGAAAGGTCAATTTGACTTCTCGTTTTCTTGATCGCAAGTGGGTCGCTCAACTTGCAAATAACTCTTAAATGTCAACGTAAATAACGGAACCAAACTATTTTCTCGAATGACAGCATTTTGAAATCAGTCGAATGAAAACGGGACATTCGGTAAAAATGTATTATCACGGGCAACAGAGATATTTATTTAAAGTGTGTGACGAATCGTATGAAAATAGGATGTGTTGATTACGTTATCTTTAACTTTCTGGCTCTTTCAGTTTGTTTGATGAGTTCGTTTAATCGCTCCGTGTAATTTTTCATCGTGTATCGATTGGTCTTCACGGTAGTGGTAGAGCTGATGGTGGTAGATTCCATCATGTTACCACCAGCTGCTGAATTGCCCTCCAATTGTTTCTCTGTAACAAACCAAGGCATCGCAGTCAGATCTAAATCCGGCGGTGGTTCTGCAGTGGCAGGCCGGTCTTCCGCCCCCAATCCGAACGGCCTGAGCCGATAAATCAGATATTCCAGGAGAAACATTTGCTCAGGTTTGACGTAGTGAAAAGAGATTGCACTGTCTGAACAACATTCCAGTCCCTAAATGGTTGCAAACGTTATGATACGAGTACAACAATGGAGGTTTTATATTATTATACCTCTTTGGCGGGGTAGTAAATGGCTTGCCAGTACCAATAGTCTTTGGTTACTTTCCCAGGAAAGATGTGCTGCTCAGGGAAGAATGGGAAAAATCTGCCTCTACCTTGGGAGTCTCTGGTGTCCATGGCCGAAACGTTGAGTCGACTCATACATTTCCCTGTGTGACAGCAACAGAGATTTTGTCAATTTGATATTCAGACATAAAAATGTTGTACACCGCATACCCATTTCTGCATCTTCGGCTCCTTCGTGATCGTGCCGGCACAGTAATATGTTGTAGTAGCTATAAAAGAGAAAAAAAAGGGAAAGTGATTGGATTGGTTTAACATGTAAAAAAATACTGGAAAGTTTTTCATACCCTTCTTCGACGAACCTTCTAGTAGCTTCTTTACTCAGGACGTATCCTATTTAAATTTGAAAATGAGCGCCCAATCGTTTTCTAAATTTTTGTGGGAATATTATACCTGCGCCACCGCTGAAATAACCTTGCTTGACGATGGTCTTGAATTTATGGCCGAACCATAAAGGCTTTGACGTGTTGTAAGACGACAAGAAATATCGCAAATTTTCCAGAATGGCATACCTGTTTGGAGTAGTTGAATGACCGGTTGAAATTCCAAGAAAATAACTGGAGGAATGAGAATATGTTTTAGGGAACAAATACGTAGGTCGAATTTCATACGTGTCGTCGTCAGCTTTGAAGAACCAATCCGCTTGATCCTTGTAGTTGTTCCATATGTGGCGGAAGGCCTCTCTGGTCTTACCCCAAAGTTGATTCCGCCCTTCGATTACAGGCAATTTGATGGACGGTAGACTAGGATCTTGAATGGGAAATTGTTATTTGAATTTGGTCTTTGTTGTTTTTTTAATTTTATACCATCTTCTGAGCTCATGAAGAGTAAAACGTTGCAACGTTTCCCCCAGGTATTTTTGACTGCCATGGCTCTTTTTTGGTGGTTTTCAGGTGTCGTCAAGATCCAGCACAAGATACGCACTTTATGGAACAGATCGGCTCCGCCAACCCGATTATCTAGACAAACAGGGGAAAATAAAGTTAGATTTCATAGTATTTTGTCTTCTTGTTTCGAATTTTAGAATAGGAAAAAAGAAAACCTGTTATCAAAACTAGAGTGTGCACGTGTATAGCTCACCTGCGATTAGGCTGTTTGACGACGAAACTATCTGGTCTGTTTTGGTTGTCGCCACCACTTTCTCAACTGGAATAGTAGCAGCGTCCAACTCTGTTGCATCCGCCACAAGGCTATTGCTCAGCCGAAAACTGCGCATATTTTCCAATCACAATCAGAATTAGTTTCAACCATTTTTCAAAAATCAAATAAAACAATTGAATAATTTGGCGAGACTGACATTCGGTGGTGTGGCTGGGTGTAAACGAAAGCGTCTTGAAGTAGAAAGCAAACTAAACAGGAAACAAAGATGACAGCGACCAGAATTGCCGAGAAAGAAATCCGTCCAAACGCAACAGCACGGGGCATGGCGGATAGCTAACAGGTGAACTGGGCGAATTTCAAACAAAAACAAAACTACAACTGCTAAGAGAGAAACCCCCTGCCCAACACAAAAGTATCTAGAGCCACCAGTCGATGATAATAATCCCGCAATTAGATGCAACAACGACTGCGACGATGGAGAGAGTGCATTCTTTGCAGTAGAACAACTGGATAGCGACTGTGCTGACTTTCTCTTTGGCAGTCGAGAAAATATTGAACAGCAGTCTCACTATGCGCTGGTAGTAGTGGGCAGGCGGCCAGGAGGATGTATGAAGAAGAGGGGGGGGGGATTGGGGCCGAGGAAGAGTCGTAGAAGAAGAAGTAGTCGCTCGTTTTTTTCTTTTCCCCCTCGCCTCCTATTGGGTGTAACCTTCAACTTAATGGCCTATTTTTGGGGGGTTTTCTTATCTTTTCTTCTAATTTTTTCTTTTTAGTTTGGGTGGCTGGGTGACGAACCCTGTGCTCTCACCTGTACACTTTCCTAAAGCTGAGATTTTACCTTTTTTTTAAAAATTGAGTTTGAATTCACGTTGGATCGGCTGGTAGTTATTGCCGCACAGTCGAGGGCGTTTGATTTGTCATCGACTCCGGTTCTATTGTGGTGTATTGCACGTACAAAAAGATGTCGAAATTTCTAAAAGTATTGTTGGTTGACCGCCAAAAAGCCAGAGAGACTATTCATTCAAGGATGACGATGCACGGTAACATTATCGTATTTTGGCTGTACACCGCGTGCAATTGTTGGATGTACCGGTTGGAAAGCTTCAAAAGCCAAGGGCTATGCGCAACTTCTCCCGGTGGATCAACAGTTAGAAATCAAAAGGAATAGGTCAAAGTGTTTTTTTTGGACACGTCATTTCCCGTCAGCTTTTACTTTTTCCCTTTTAATTTTTTTTTTAGATGTTTTCAAGTACACATTGAAATTTGCAATTCAATCGCTAATTCTTTTTATGACGATCCTTGAATATTTTTTTTTCTTATCTTTACAGACCTTGAATATGGATTTATTTATGCGCGCAGTTTTCTTACGTCTATCTTGCCGAATCAATCTTTTTAAAAAAGAGAACATTGTCTCTAGAGGTTGCTAATGTAATCTCAGCGGAGTCGGTGGGAAATTCCGTCTGAGAAATCCGGATATTTTGTTGCATGTCGCTTTTAAAACGCGATTGTCGCTTTTAAAACAGGCCCCGCATTAAACTAAAGTCGCTTCACCTGTCGATACAATTATTTTTCTTTTTGGGGGGCTTTGTGTGTGGTACAGTTCTTTATCTGTCGGCTGATTAGAAATGTCGCCGAAGCGATTAACGAGAGTCAGGGATTTTGTTGGTTTCGACATGAGGCACGTAAATCGAGATGACTTCAAAAGATGATGGTACGCATAGGTTTTTTTTCTTCTTTTTCCTTATTGTGTTTATCCAAGCGTGTGTCGTGGGAAAAATTCCTTTGATCAAAATCCGACTTCAAATTTATTCAGAAACATTTTGATTTTACTTGTACACCTGCTCGGCAAGCAATACTGGGGATTACTGCGAGGCGCAGCATCTTCATTTGACTAGGATAATGCACTATTTTTAATGGCCATCATTTTGTGGTCGATTTCTATCACACACGGGTGATAAAGGTGATGTGAATGACCGACCATTTAATTTTTAAGTAACAGATAAAATGGTTGAAGCGGAACTGTTCCGTCCAGCGCAACTAATAATAATACCCCTAAAAATGTAGGTAATTAACTAGTGGTGTATTTGTTCGACTGAATAATGTTCTATTTGTTGTTTATTTTTTATCGGTAAATTTTTCATATGCGCACCCGATGCGCACGTTTTTTTTTTTAAATTCAACAACGGCGTTTTATTACGTTGTTAAGATTTACAAAACACCAACGGTTTTTTTTGTTTCTGATCAATTCGAATTAAGAGGAAAGTGAAACGTTTATTTGAATTAGTTGACTCATTTCTGTTGGATACTTTGGTTGAACGAAGTTTACAACTGAAGTTTACCCGCTGTTTTTCCTTTGCGGTTTTTGTAATGGCACGGATAAATTTGCTGGTACCGACACGCTATTAAAGTTTTATGGTTTTTTCCTCATAGTGAGAACAAGTTAAATTGGTTTAACAGTGACTTTATTTATCTTTTTATCTCGGAACGGAAACCATTTGGTTCTTTTTTAAATTTTGGTTGCATCTTCTAATTGTATCAGCTAATCCTGGTGTTACCATCACCCAAACTTTTTTAGTTGAGGAACTATTGTTTGTCTTGGAAAACGTTGATTTCTGTGTTATTATAGATAACCAGAGAATTCTCCGTATTTTCACGTAAACAAGTTGCTGGTGACCAAATCGAATGTTCGCAACTCTGTAATGTCAATGGAGGCTATTTGTCTTTAATAATTGGCTGCATTAGCCTTATCAATTAACGAAATTTCCATCCTTACCTTTATAAAGTCTCAGGTTAGGTTATTTCTACGTCAGGTGGCATAGACTAGCTAACGGCTGGATTCAAAGGATTTCTGAGAAAGTAGCTGAAATCTCTAGTGGCATTTACGACGGATTGGAAGATTAACTTGTCGACGAGTATTGTGCATGGCTTTTGATGTCCTATTGTTTTTCGTAACCAACAGAGACGTGGAGAGAGACAATCAACAAGTCGCCAATTTCGGCATGTATTAAAGTGCCATAATAAATCAACTTTTCCTCCGACTGCCCCAGCGGAATGGGACAGCCTCTTTGATGTTGTTTTGTGCGAAACGGCATTCACCACTGGGATTTAATCAAGCTAAACCACACATTTTAGTTTCTTTGTTATATTTAGCTACGTATTTGTTCTTTCTTCAAAACTATTTCTCTTTTACGTTCTTTTAAGTGAAGACGATTTGGCAACCATAAATTGTTATTTATTTTCCGTTTTCTTTTTCTTTCTAGTATCCGGTTTTGGATGGAGCTCAGCAGCTGTTTTTTTAGTTTTGTTATCCAAGCGCTGCGAATCATTTTTGCGCCTTTTGCTGACTTGAACGATTGCCCAGACATTCAGAAAACTGGCGAGACTCCAGCATTCAAGGTTGGTCATTTCTCATTTTTTTTTAATCGTCTTTTGTCCTATTTTGTATTCGCCAACTCACGATGATCAAAACAGCCTTTAGGAATAGAAATGGAAAATGCAATGCGCGGAATGGGTTAAGGATAGGTCAAGCATAAATCTGTCATTTTTGGTTAGTGAAGTTATTGGTGTAGAAAACCGGGAATAGGAAGCTCGTTGATTAGTTATTGTTAGGTCGCTTCAACGTTCAGCGACAAACTATAGATACAATACAATTGAACGAAACTTATTTATTTTCTTTCACAGGTTTTTAATTTTTAATTGTTTTCACGGAGAAATCTAGAAATTAGAAAGTTGGGATAGGCCTGTCTAAGTCGGGATTAAGATCCTTAATACCGGCATGTTAAAATAAATCGTGTCGCATCGTTTGCATAGCATTCAACGAATTTGAAATATTTTCCTGTAGGAGCCAGCCATTAAAGTGTGTGTAATGATTAATATCGTCATATAGATAGACTCCTGTTGGATCTCCAGTTTTCCAGATCTGTACCCAAACTTGATCTCCCGCTTCCAAATTAAGTGTTGATTGCAGAGAATACGGTTTGAGCTGACTTGCTGTGCTGATCTCAACGGAATAACTTGTTCCGATTCGATTACCGTTCAAATATAGACCTATCCAGAAATTCATTCCAGATGAAGAAGCTGGAATATTTGCCAATCCCGATACGGAGAAAAAGTATGTGCCCGATCGAGCTGCCGTAAATATTCCCGTTTGCAAATCCAAGGCACCTCCGATATTGACTTTTGCTATATCGAAAGGAATTGGAAGGTTTGTTTGATTGAAACTTGAGTTTCTCTGAGCATAAAAATACGCCGGGGATGATTTGACGTCTGCAAATCCAATCCACTTTTCGAAACCTGCAATTTTATTTCAAATATTATTGAAAGTGTAATGCCAGCAGTAAATTAACATTGAATTTTGATTACAGTTTTACCGGTATCGCTAGGAAGTTTATTAAAGTCGCAGTAGACACTTTCGACCATTTCAGCTCCCATCACGGAATACAATCCGCTCATGGTGTGTCCGATCCTCCACAGATCCTCGCACGATGTTGGCATACCGTTAACGACCACTTGACCCGTGCATTCGAATCGACCCAGGGTGTGTACACCGGATGAAGTGTCCAGCTGCGTTCGTCCGAAATTCAGCCGCGTGATAGGTAAAATGCTCTTGTCAGTGATGACGCCTGCTTATTTGTTTATTAGATAACGTTGCATCAGATACTTTAAATTTAAACTTACCGTCATCGGATAGTTGTACTGGTGCAGCAGCGTCACAGTTACATTTGATGTAAGTTTCAACGCAATTTGCATCAATTCCGCATTGACAGGTGTGAGTGTCGGTGTTGCCACCCGACCAGAAATATTTGGAATTTCCGTCCTTGTCATTCCACCAACCAAAGGCGACCTCGTTTAGTTCGAAGGGGGCAAAATTGCAGTCATACTATTCAATTAAACTCGATTAATTTTAGCTTTCTAAAAACAAGGAATTATTTTACTTTAATAGACTGATGACATTCATTTGAGAGTTGAGCCAATGCCGTCATTTGTTTTATGCTTGCGTTGTAGTTCACGGGCCTGGTGTAACATCCAGGATCGGTGCAGTGTCCCACGTTTATAGGCGATTCGCTATCGTGTAGGATAGATGTCGATCCTTGAACGTCAACGCCATCACATTAGTTTTATTATACATTAACAGGTAATTTATTCTTTGTATTTACCTTTAGTCATATCGCAGTAGACGTAAATGGGGCTATCGCCAATTCCTTGGCCATCAGGATCGATCCAGTACATTCAGGAGCTGAGTGTTGGATCACCGAACTGAGCCTCTCTGCATGTTCTTGGGATGGCGGCGTGTACGGGGCTTACAGACGCCCAACTGGAACTGGTTTTTCGTTCGTTCTGCATTTCTTCCAGAACACGTTCCAGCCTATCAAATTTTTCCGCCAACATTTCCTGTTGAGAAAAATTTCAAAAGGTAGGTCGTGATAAAAATTTTATCGTGCAACTTTATTAACGGAAAAGCTTACATGTTGTTGAACTTGAGCCTCAAGTTGATTCACTTTCGTTTGTAGAAGTTGCAGTTGTTCTTCCACCTTTAAAGCAGCTGCATCAGCTGGACAAGCCAATGCTACCAATGCTGCCAATGCTGCGTGGATGAATATCGTCGAGAAGCGAACCATTGTATGTAATGATACAAGTATCTATTAGTTGTTGTGATTTAACTGATAGATTTTTCTCAATTTATAGGGGCTGTCGAGACCTCAATTGTAAGTTTTTTTATCTATTTATCTGCAGGGGAACTCCGAAACCCCGATTCAGTATATTATTTGTCTTGGCATTTTTAATTCATTGTCGAGTGAAATTATGGCAAGACTGATAGAAGTTGAGTTTTCTGTTGTCTAATGATTAACTTGATTGACAGTTTAGTTTAGTCACACGTTGCTTGATTTTGGCCAATATTTACTTTCTAATCTATTGAGGTCAGTTGCAACAACATGAAAAATTATCTGTCGATTTGGTGTCATCATCAACCGCACTAGTGATGAGTTTAATTTAAGATTGCCAATCAAAATCAACTCGATTATCATTCTATCCATTAAACTTTAGGGAATAGGGCATTGTCGTACCTGAAAACAGTTCCTAATTCGAAATCCAACTGCCGATAGTAAAATTTAATTTGAATCTTGTTAGGTTGGCTATATGAGACCGCTTATATAGCTTTGGGCTATAGCGCTATAGCCACGATAGTTCAGTTTTGCTGGTTTGAGAGATCCTTTATTTTCAAAATGTTATGTGTGTCGGTGAAAGTTTCAAGGTTTTAAAGGCTACCCAATAGTATCTAGATGAAGGTTAACGGGGAAACATGAAATGTGTTGGGGTAGGACTAGAAGATTTTTCTTAGTTTGACAGTTTGATGTTATAAGCGAGATAACATCCCCATCCAGGAAGGAAAGCGAACGTGACCTCACTTTGTTTAAAACTGATTTTCAAGGGAAAGGTGGTGATCGCGCTATCCACTGGTCAGTGGCTGTTTTTAAAATGTATTCAGAAAATAAATGTCGGTAAGAAACCGATAAGAGGTATCATTTTTAATCAAGTTTTTAAATAAAAAACCTTTTTTTTTCCTAATCCAATTCCGGGCGTGTTTAGTTTTCCAAACGGAAGAGGCATTTCAATATGATGCCTATACAAATATCGTGCGTCATTAAACTTATAAAGAACCATTCACGTCTGTGGAGTCATACAGGGATTTTTTTTCTATAGCAATTGTTGTCGCCCAACAGCTTTCTCCTTTTTGTGAAATGTCCGTATATGTTTACGTGGGTCACATCAGCTCTGATATTGCGTCTTTTTCTTTCCCGTTTTACATTCTGCAATCTAATGGCGTTTGATCTTTTCTATTCCAATATAATTTACGTGAACTAAACCAGAGCCATAGATGACCACATCTATAACTCTGACTAAACCTTAGCCATCTCATTGTTGCGTAACTGAAGAAAGATCCAATCGGAAAATAAAAGCGGTGCCACTGTTAATGATTATCTGATCGGAATTTTTAAAAAATACCTATCGTCGTTTGTTAAATCTTGAATCCACCCCCTTCAGAAGCATAAATGATAAAGCTATTTTCTGTTGGAATTTGTGCTGATGGAATAATAAAATTTGGCCGTCTACACTTGCATCATTCGCTGTTTAAAAAAAAACAAAAAAAAACACATAGAATGAGTGAATGACAGAAAAAAACAGAAGTTGATTTAATTTTTGCAGAATTTTTAAACGATTTAATTTCTTACTCCTCAACTGACAACCCTGTGACCTTGTTCTTCGTTTACTAGGTTTTTAACCATGGCTGTTCCTGTTACATGTGCTAAGGTAAATATGTATACTAACATTTTTTGAGTTATTTAAATAGAGGACAAGTATTTAGTTTGTTGTTTCGAGAGTCCCAAGCTATAAAATCAAGGCTTTTTATACCTTGCTTTTTAGTGTGTGATTTTGCACATCTGTGGGGCACAGACAACAAAGTAGCCAGCTTTAAGAAAGTGAGCTGCATACTCATTACCAGATTTTTCCTTAGCCTTTAGTATTCTATCTTATTAAGAACATGGTATGGTGTATCTCTTTGCTAGTCAGAGGTAATGATACTGTTGTTTTGTAATGTCATCAATGAAATTCTTCGAAGGAGACATTTTTCTGTTTGCGAAGATTATCTATTTGATCTATTTGGGGGACACAAGAAAGGTATAAATGTAAGCAAAATAGTGTAGGCTACAAATTGAACCAAATTGTACCTTTTCCAAACAAAGACTAATTTAAATAAATTAAATTGCCCTGTCGTTGAATTCAATAATTCTCTATGTGAGCTGGATTTTAATAACTGCTTCTAGCCTTCATTCTCAAAAATTTTTTCTCCTCTTTTTTTTACTTTACAGAATTAAGATATCGTAGAGATTGTTGACAACCCCTTGGGCCATAAGAAAATACCAAAACAGCTTCCCTGGAGAAGAGGCAAAGCTATTGGGATTTTGGAGCTATTGGACCCTATGAAGGCTAAGGAATAGGGATATCTGAAATCATGTCCGGAAATAACTTCCCAACCGGGCAGTCACCTTATTCTATTAACTGGCCATTTGGCTATGCGTCAGACGGGTCAACAAACTTATTCAACTGTATGAACAATCAAGCTGCAGAGTATTGGCCTAATTATCAATTTCAGCCATTCCAACCACCACTTCCACAGTTCCCTCCACCACAACAGCCTCCTCCTCCTCCTCCTTCATTTCCACCACAAGAGAACTGGCCAAATGGTTATTCCAATCAGCAGCAGGGTAGCATCTCTGGATTAACAACCTATCAGACTGGAAATAACATGATGCCATATTATTTCTCCCAATACCAGCCTCAACCAACATACCAGCCAGCATTTTCCACATTCAATCAAGTAATCTTATTTTTAATACTGCCATACTTTAAATGCATCTGTAAGACACTCACATAATAACATAAAATCCACCAAACTTTCAGGTAACTCAGGGTGGATTTTATGTTGACGATCACAATGCTGCTGGATCGAAGAAAGTTAAGGCTCAACAAGGTAACTACCCTTAAATTAATTAATTTCTGCCTACTTAACGTTTCGTTTGATGTGTGTTGCTCTCTTAACGGATAATATCTTCTAAAATTTATTTCCGTTCATCAGGTGAAATTAAACACATGCCCAAAATATCCTGGAACATTGTTTCTGCCTCAGTAACTGGTACAACAGGCGAAATTAATAGCAAAGAAGACGTGATTAATAATGGAGGAGTTGAAAGCTCGGCAATAGAAACTGTTGCTTGTAAAATGTCGAGTTCCAAAGTAGACACAACACACGTCGAAGTAGCCAGCACAAATGGTGATGTACGTAAGAAAAAATATTGCACAGCGGAAAATAGGATTGCTTGTCTGTAACTTGTTCTAACATACTTTTTAACTAATAACACTCGTTTGAAATTCCAGGGTGATGAAAACGGAGTTGAGTCCATTATTAATAAAATTTTGGCCGGTGATAAAGTAGGAAGGATTTTCTGCGCTTACGTAAATTTATTAAAATTTGTGTGTGGTAGTGGTGCCTTGATAATGTTTTTGTTATGTTTTTTTTTTTTTAGTGTAAAACATCGGGACACAAAGCCAGATCATGCCCCATAAAGCCTTGTTTTATAGTAAACAGTTTTATCAGATTTGTTATAGTGTCGTTATAGTAAAATATTTTAAAATATTTCAGTGCGATAAGACCGGACACAGGCCCAAAAATTGTCCAGAAAAGCGGAATACAAGTGGATATGAGCGTCGGAAGAGAAGTGGAAAAAAGCTAGTAACCAGCAACAAGACCGCCACTCATACACATGTGGATTGGAGGAAATTGACATCACAATCAACTATTCCGCTATGTGCAACCGGAGCTAATGCAATCCCCAGAGGGAACGAAAGGCCCATGTCGGTTAACAAACAGTCAGCGCAAAGCCCCTTGATTAGCACAGCTTCAATTGTTGACGATAGTAACCTCTACATTCCCCTGAGCGAGATCCAGAGAAGTAAAGCGAGCAAACAAGATTCAGCTGAAGATGGTTGTTCCAGTCCCCCTTTCAGAAAAACAAGAAGATCCTGTTACTCTTTTTCCATTGAGAAAAATGTTTATGAAAAATGTGTGCCATTGGATAGTACGATCAAAGGTCTTCCACGGAAGGTAAAATTTTGAAGTTTAAAACTTTGTTTTTGGCGACAGATTTGTTAATGATGGTTTCGCTTGTGCAGGAATTAGAACGAATTATAATGGCATATGACGGTATGATGGCTGATATGGAAGAAGAGCTGAATCATTCAAAAGAAAGGGCGGATACCTTAGAACGTGAGGTAATTGGTTTGGATTATATAATCTTAGTCTTTTTGCTAAACGACAACATTTGGAATGTACATTTTGTTTGTTGAAATTGTAGGTGATAAGTCTGAGGGTCAAAAGCGAAAGACGCCAATCTGTTGGCGAACACGTAGACGAGTTGGTAATTAACCATGACAAGCAATATTAGTGTTGTTAATGCTTCTTCAATGATTCAATAGCTGCAAGCTTATTTATTTTCTTACTAGACCAACGACGTTACGGCTGACCGACAGATCAGTTCTGATACTTCTGAACCCACTGCTGTCAAAATCGAACGGATTGAAGGAACTAATAAGGATCGGCCAAAAGAAATTCCTCGTTCACCATCTGCCACTGTTCCTTGCATTTTCGAAATGCCAACAGCAAACATTAACAAGAACAAAGTAGTGGTTAAAACAGAAAAGCTGTAGAAAATTTCTACCCTTGGTTACAACATTTAATTTCAACCTAGTTTAGAAATCCGTTTCCCATTTAATATCAATCTCGGATTGATATCTGTTAAATAATTCAGAAAATGAATGTGTTGTATGAATTTACATGGAATCATCTACTCCTGATTAGATAAAGAAAACATTTTTCCAGGTTCTATTTTTTAATTTTTTTAATTTCATTTATCTTCGCGTCCATCCCTATTACTGAAACCATCAACAATGATAGTGTGTTTCTACCGCCTCTCCCACACGAATTGGTAAATTATCTGCAACATTTCTTTATTCAGTGAGTAAAGAAATCTAAACCCCCAAAATACCTTAGTCGATAGCATCAAATGATACTTTTTTTTTCATACAGAGATACTATCCCAGCTGAAGTTTTCCCGCTCACCATCCGATAACATCGATCGCCTACATCATTTACCACTAAATGCCACTCATCGGATCTGGCATGAATTCCTTTAATGGTGAATATGACAATATTTTGCTAATTTGTTTTATTTGTCATGATTATTAGCACTATTAGTATAAGAGTAGCTGTTTATCGGGTTATTGCATATTGCTTTTCGACCAACTTGAAAAATATCTTAAGAATGGTTGTAAGCCTAAATGCTTTCTAGCTGACGTAAAGCAGAGTTCTTCATGAGAGATGTTATAGGGCAGCGAGTGTCTTCGTCACTCGTTAGTAACAAAAACACAAAATGTCAGCAATATGTTTCCGAGCCACTGACTGAAAATGTATTTCCAATTCTAATATGGTGTCTACATTTTCAGTCATAATCATAAAAATTAATTGGTAATTCTAAAACTTTCGGAGCTTGAGATTTTTAAAATTTACTGAATGTTGCATATTAATATGTGAGTTTACAGGTATAATCTGTAAATTTCTACTTTGCGAAATAATCTAATCACGCGGGACAAAACTGCTGTCCATTTTGCCGAAATGTCTTCTATTGTCACTTGTACGGTGAAAAATATGTCGATGGTGAAGAATAACTTTCTTAACTCATGCTCAAGTAAGGATAAATTCGTAACATTCCAGATTTTCTCTAGTCCATTAGCCTTAAATGATTTAAATTGAACTTTATTCACATGCTTAATCAAAATTTGATGAAATTCTATTTAATCCACTGTTTCCATTCTGAACTAAAAATTATTTTGGTATTTTCTTTGTTTGACTACAACTAGTCTGAGAAATGGCTATGTGGGGGATGGAATCCGGGTGGGGAAATTAACAACAGATTTGGTGACACTAGTTCGTCAGGACTTCAAAGATTACGATCAGTTAAAAAGCGAGTGCGGAGGAATTCAGACTTTATTGTGAAACCATATTTTTGTTGTGCAAAACAAGTGCGTTCGTTTTCGTGCTCCCAAGGAGTTGTCGGTTGAGGAATGGCGAAATCAACAGAAGCAATAGAAGCCTACTAAAGCAACTAAAATTTCCCGCCTGGATACCATTGGTCGCTTATCTTTGGGAAATTTAACTGTGTCATTGGCAACCATCTCTCCACCCATGACTTATGTGTGCTTTTACTGCTTTATCAGTTTGAAGTTTGAATTCTTAAGTCGTAACTTTTTTAGGCGGTTGAGTTGCGCAAATTGGCAACGCTGCTTCAATTTCCACGAAAGTTCGTCTGCTCGCCTATGCTCATCAAATGCAAAAGTCAAAACGGTCAAAACATCAGAATTCTATTGTATCTTGTAAGTCGTAAACTCATAGAGTGTGGTTGTTCGTTGATTACTTTCAACGCGGTTGCAACAGAGAAGTCAAACCAAGGAAATGTGCGATCTACAAATCGGTAGGCGTCTAAGTGTGACAAAAGTATCTGCTTTCCAAGACTAAGAGTGTATGTACGTATCAAGCTTCATTGCGGCTTCCTTCTGAAAACAACTTCAGCTCAAGGTTTTAAAGTAAGTTTTTTGTAACATAATTAAGTCTCATTAATTTATAAACATTTCTCATTTTCCGTATTTGTAAAAATCCGATCATTTCCCTAATATATTCATTCTTTCTGTACTTCTGATGGTTACTAAATGTTTCTCTAACACGGTAACTGTTTATTTTGTATCAAGACGAACCTGATTTTTGAGATCCTCTTTGAATTTCCATTCAGTTTTGTATGTCAATAGAAAAAAATCCCAAGCCAAAATCACCCTTAATCGAAATTTTACCTGGACGTTCCTGACCAGATCCAGATTTTTGCTAGAAACAGTCCATTTCAACCCAAATTTTCCGAATTGAATTTTCTTTTCGTAAACTTCCGACGTGCCGGCTGTTTTGGTTGACGAAGAAAATGTTGAGACTGTGTAGCGTCACTCTATGTACGCTAGAACTAGAAGATGATCTGCGTCCTACTCGTCCTATTGTTGTCAGGCTTGTTTCATGTATTTATTTCGATTTATTTAAACTAAAACGTGTTTATAAATTTCCTTAAAAGAAAGCTGTAAATAATTGAAGACCAGAGAGTAGATTCCTTTGTTTACTTTTGATGTAATTTTACGTAAAATCTTAAGATGTGGTTTTATGTGATTGAAATTTCATCGTTTACCCCTTTTTTTTGGTAATTGGGTAAGCTTGTTTACCCTTAAACTATGAAATCTCTTACATCTTAACAAATTTAAGTAACCGCTTAATTCTACTTTACTCCGTTTATATGGCTCGTAGGCCTAGTGAACAGAAAGTTACCGACGACGATGAGTAAATGTTCGTAAATGTTTCGTTTTTTTCGTGGTTTCGTATCAATTCAACTATTTTTTCTCTATGTGCGTTACTTTATAATATCTTAGGTTAAATTTTGGTATATTTTCAACATTTTCCAACTGATGCAGTGTTTATTAATTATTTTTCAATTACCATTGTAGAGTTCAACCTGCAGACGGGCCGGCCAGTTTGCATGTCCTTAACGCTTGAAGGTCACGAGGAAGATTACGTAAAACTGTCAATGCGGTGGTGTAAAGGTTGGGTGAGAACTGGACGTGTTGCATCATTATCAAGCAGGTACAAAAGCCGCAAGGCTCAGCCATTTGGTTTTCATTTTGATTTTGGTTTTTGTTTGATTTTGGTTTTTGTTTGATTTTGGTTTTTGTAGACCCATCCCCAGCAACATCAACCTAAAGAAGGAAAGCCCAGTTTGCATTTCCTTCACTTTCGAAGGTCACAGAGATCATTACGAAAAACGTGCCATGTGACGGCGGAGAGGTTGGGTGAGAACGACACGTGTAACATCATTATCAAGCAGGTTCAAAAGCCGCAAGGCTTTAGAGGTGGGTCAGGGTGAGAAAAAGTCTTATAAAAGGAGAGAGAAGAGACGATTAAAATCAGTCGAGTGAGGATCTCCGACACGGTAACAACTGCAGCGCTCTTGCATTTTTCAATGTAATTAGTTCGCAATCTCTGGTAAATATTCTGTCACTTGTATTTTTGTATCAAATTTTATTGTTATTTAGTCAGTTATAGTTGCATATTTATGTTCAAATTATTAATTATCTAGTAATCTATGGCGTTGTGCTGCTGCATTGGGTGTTGAATCATTGATGATTGGGTCGACCACTGGTGTACTGATGTCTCCTGGCCCTGTGTAGTGTATGGTTGATATCAAAGCACAACATTGCTGTCTTATTACTCAACATCAACCAATGCTGTTCCAGCTTACACCACCAAGGCTCCAATGTACTACACCACCAAGGCTTTAGAGTATTACAAGTTGCATTAAAGGAGAGAAAAGGCTTTTCCGACCCGACAACAACTGCCGTGCACAATTTGTCACCAACTGCCTTTTCATCGTATAAAGGGGTAAATTTTCAGTTTTCTACATAGAATTGTGAATCAACTCTCCTTTTTTAAAATTATGTCTTTATTATCGCATATTTATGTTCCAATTATTTATTGTATAGTAAACTGTGGCGTCGGATCAAATACTACACCAACGAGGCTTCAAAGTATTACACTACAATTTATGCTGCTTCGAGATGTATCACCAAAGAGCCCGAGTACTACATCGTGATTGCATTCGTTTTAAGCCATAACCATTTGGTATTAATTTGATATTGTTTGGTGTAGACCCATCCCCGGCAACATCAACCTGCAGATGGGCCGACCATTACGTAAAACTGTCAATGCGGTGATGTAGAGGTTGGGCGAGAACGGGAAGTGTTTGCTTCATTATCAAGCAGGTATAATAGCCGTAAGGCTTAAGAGAGGGGTCAGGGTGAGAAAAAGTCGTATAAATGGCAAGAGAAAAGTCGACAGCGATCAGTCGAGTGAGTATCTTCAACACAGCAACAACTGCATCGCAATATTTGTCACCAACTGCCTTCTTCATTGTACAACCAATTCACAATTTTGGGTGAACACTCATCTTTATTTCGAGTCGTGAATCAATTTTGTCTTGTTATCAGTTTATAACTTTATATGTGTAGTTTGAGTTTATATTCGATAATTAATGTTCCAATCGTTTACTGTCTAGGCGCCGTGCTGCTGTTTGGTGTTGTATCGCTAATGGTTGGGTCGACCACGGGTGTACCGATGTCTCCTGGATATGGTGGATACCAAGCAACAGCAGCGAAAGAATACTACACCACGTCGCCGCCTTACTACACAACAACGTCTAGATACGCATCATCTACTAACTACGCCGAGGCCCTCAAGTGCAACACCACCAAGGAACAATAGTTACGCTACAAATTACGCTGCCCCGAGTTGATCACCAAAGCGCCTGAGTACTACATCACCGAGGCTCCCAAGTACTACACCACCGAGTATTCTGTCCCAGCCTACTACACCGCGGTCCCCAAGTACTACACGACTACGAATGCTTCCTCAGCCTACTACACCGAGGCTCGAACTTATTTCAATACCACAGCGGTCGAGTACTACACCGAATCACACAAGTACTACTCTGCCCCGAACTACACAACTACAACTTAGGCGGCGAAGTACTACTTAGCCCAGGCTTACAACACAGCAGCTGCTCCTTCGTACTACATTGAACCGAAATACTACACCGAGTATTACACTACACCCAAAGGGTAACTATTCTGCTGTTACATAGTTTTGTATCAATTTATATATGTTTTTTTTTCTTTATGCCTGTTATTATTGAAAACTAAAGGATTCAAGGCCAACGTTTCATCGAGGCTCCTTAGTATTAAACAGCAACCTACGCTGTTCCATCTTAGGAAACATGGGTAAATGTTTTTTTTTTTTTTGTTTTGTTTTTTCATTGAGTTGTGAATCATTACATATTTTTCGATTGTTAATTTACTAGTTAAAAATTGAGAATTAATGTTAAAATTTTTTTCTGTCTAGTTAACCATGGCTTCGTGCTCCTTGATGGTTGGGTGGACCACTGGTGTACCGATGTCTTCGAGTACGGTGGATACTA
The DNA here is from genome assembly GCF_021134715.1 of Daphnia pulex. NCBI lineage: Eukaryota > Metazoa > Arthropoda > Branchiopoda > Diplostraca > Daphniidae > Daphnia > Daphnia pulex. The sequence goes on along the minus strand of NC_060025.1, from coordinate 1,424,741 downwards.
AACCGCAACGCCGGCGTCTTACTACACATCAACATACGCAATAACCGGATGCTACACCACCAACACCCTAGAGTGTCACACTGCAACATATGATTCCCCGAACTTCTACACCGAAGCATCAAAGTATAACTATGCCCAAAGTTACAGCACGAAGGCAGCGGAGTAGTACAGCACGAAGGCAGCGGAGTAGCACAGCGCGAAGGCAGCGGAGTAGCACAGCACGAAGGCAGCGGAGTAGCACAGCACGAAGGCAGCGGAGTAGCACAGCACGAAGGCAGCGGAGTAGCACAGCGTGAAGGCAGCGGAGTAGCACAGCGTGAAGGCAGCGGAGTAGCACAGCGTGAAGGCAGCGGAGTAGCACAGCGTGAAGGCAGCGGAGTAGCACAGCACGAAGGCAGCGGAGTAGCACAGCACGAAGGCAGCGGAGTAGCACAGCACGAAGGCAGCGGAGTAGCACAGCGTGAAGGCAGCGGAGTAGCACAGCACGAAGGCAGCGGAGTAGCACAGCACGAAGGCAGCGGAGTAGCACAGCACGAAGGCAGCGGAGTAGCACAGCACGAAGGCAGCGGAGTAGCACAGCACGAAGGCAGCGGAGTAGCACAGCACGAAGGCAGCGGAGTAGCACAGCACGAAGGCAGCGGAGTACTACATTGAACCGGAATACTCAACCGAGGGTCCAGTTTCACTACACTACAACCTGCGCTGCTCCCAGGTACTACACTGAGACTCCCAAGTACTACACCAAGGCAGCCGAATATTACACCACAAACTACGCTTCCGGATCTTACTACAAGGGGATTCCTAACTACTAGAGCCAAAATTTTATTTATATTTGCAGGTTATCTGGTCATTGATCACTGGAAATTAATTGTTCAAATTAAATGAGAAAATAAAATTTCATGCGGGTAATTCTTCTGTAAGACTTTAATTCAAGCCTTTCGTCATTGCGACGGATGTTTTTATTTATGTTGGACATCTTCAAGGCCAGTATGCCGGGTTTTGAATTGTTTGTTTAATGTTTTAGAAGTGACCACTGTCTTAGTCACTCTGCATACGGACATGGTCTTGTATTTTGACGATGATGTTCCAAAGGGTAAGTTACGAAAGAAACTTGTAACTGTTGATTTTTCAAATAAAGTTAATAGGAAAGTGGCTGAACTTTGCATAAATGAAAGACTTTGAGGTTGAGAAAAATATATTGATACAATTCCTAAACAAAACTTGGTATTAATTTAGAGCCAATGAACAAAAAAACTTAGAAAAGAATTGTGTTATATTGTCCCACCTCCACCCACAATTCCACCACATTTTACAATCACATACATACATACATACACTTAAGTTAACCCGTTGGCTGCCACGCCATACAACCCGTAGGTTGTTCTCTACGCGCCATGTCTGAAGGATCCATGACCAAGGTGGGACTTGCCATTGCTGACAAGTCCGGGGTGACAGGGGAAGATGGAATGCACGCTATTAGGAGGCCTCTAGGAAGCCCGTGCTAAGGAGGTAGGGGGGAACAAAGGCGTGGCAGACAATGGGTTAACAAACACAAACATTACCAACAACAAATGATGATCCGCGCTGACATTTTGGAGATACCGGCGACGTTTTGGTGTCCCTCTTCTCGACGTTTCCGCTGCATTACCTAAATAAAGAGAAAACAAATTCTTATTAAGTGACATGCCAATAAAAGTTACACAATACAGATACAATAATCTAATACCTATAAATTTAATCAGAAACAATAATCTGGTTTTTTAGCTCAAAGATTTGAAAATGCAATTTTTTTAACTTAAAACCAAGCTTGCAATATTGAGAACTGTAACCAGAACAAAGCTCACTTGCTAGTTTTTTGAAAATTTTCCGGAAGTATACCGGAAGTAACCACAGCGCCTCAACCATTGAGCTGTAGTCAAATTAAACCACATATTCGTGATCTCCATGAAATTTGGGGTCGATTAGATGTGATTTAAACGAAATCCAAAATTTGGCCAAAATCGAGAATTTTCCTGAACTATAGTTCAGGAAAATTTTCGAAACCGGAAGTACGAAAACGTACAAAACAAAACATGAACTTTACCACAAATTTGACGAGGATCACGAATTTGTGATTCTTTTGTACGTCAGATGAATATTTACTGAACTACTGACTGAAATGAGCAAACCGGAAGTAGAAAAAAAAACACATTATTAAAAATCTAACAAGTGAGCTTTGTTGGGGGAATAGTTATCGTCAGTTATCACTAAATATTTCAACAAAATATCTGCCAATAAATGTTTAAAGAGATGTGCAAAGTTACTGAAACTGACTGTTTTGACAGCTGACAATTATCGAAAAGCCATCTAGCGTTAGAAAAAAGAAACGTCTAAGTAACACTTCAGCGCGCAAGAAGGGCCTGATTTGGGAATTATTACACAGAACAGACAGAGAGTTTAACGCAAATGGATTACTAGTAGATAATCTACGAAAATAAGTCAATTGTCCGGTACCTGGCCATAATCCCGTTGTGACTGACTGCAGGTGTGTCGCAGCAACTGAAGTGAACTAACCCGCCAGTGAAGCAGCAAAGAAGCACTGAAGCAGTGAAGCTGGATGAGCGTACGTCTTGAAAATAAGGATGGAGCAGAACGTTGGTGGAAGTCCCTCTTCTGTCATGGACAAACTCCAGCATTCAATTGCTCAAGGATGTCCGTGGGGATCTTGCATGCTATGTAAAAAAAATGAGTTGCAATGAAAATATAAAAATAAAAAAAGCATATTAATCTTTACATTTTCTAAGAAGCACATTGAAATGTTCATGATGAAAAACCGTAATAATGGAATTACAGCAGCCAACAGCATTACTCCTCGGGTGGGATAAATTTCCTGATGCCAAAGAAATGATCATGAAGTATTGCAGTAGCGTGGTGAAAGGTGATATTGATGCTTACCTTTATCATTTGGGTGATGATTTAGTAAGGCATTTGACGTAGTGTGGTTGGTGTGGTAGCAGTAGTGGGAAAATACCTTATCTCCTCACAGTTGTATTCCACTTTATGTGAACTTCAAACATTAGTTTTAGGCTTTTGACAGCATGATGGGTCAGCGCTAAAAGTCAACTTGTTGGAATGACTGACAGCATGCATCTAGAATTTGAAGAAATAAGTTGGTGCAGTATAAAAATAAAGAAAATAGGTCAAGATAAACCTACATTAGTTACGAAGTTCAATTTGGTATATGAAATCACAGGAATATAAGTATTAACTAGCTACAATTTGTTTCGCCTTTTCGACTCGTTTCACGGAGTAACAATAACAAGGGCGACACTAGCGACATCTAGTAATGAGTTTTGAATCTTTTTGTTCTTGTTGTTCCTATGTCATGAAACGAGACGAATTGCCGGAATTGGGCGAAACAAAACAAATTGTTGCTAATTATATTTATATTCCTGTGATTTAAAATACCAAATGGAACTTGGTATCTTATGTAGGTTTATCTTGACCTAGTTTCCTTATTTTTCTATTATACAAACTTATTTCTTCTAATTTTAGATGCATATTTCAATAGCTACTGTCAATCATTCCAACAAGTTGACTTAGTGCTCAGTCAATTACCATCTATTAGATCCTCATACTGTCAAAAGCCTAAAACTCCTGTTTGAAGCCCACATAAATTGGAATACAACTGTGAGGAGATAAGGTATTTTCCCACTACTGCTACCACACCAACCACACTACGTCAAATGCCTTACTAAATCATCACCCAAATGATAAAGGTAAGCATCAATATCACCTTTCACCACGCTACTGCAATACTTCATGATCATTTCTTTGGCATCAGGAAATTTATCCCACCCGAGGAGTAATGCTGTTGGCTGCTGTAATTCCATTATTACGGTTTTTCATCATGAACATTTCAATGTGCTTCTTAGAAAATGTAAAGATTAATATGCTTTTTTTATTTTTATATTTTCATTGCAACTCATTTTTTTTACAGAGCATGCAAGATCCCCACGGACATCCTTGAGCAATTGAATGCTGGAGTTTGTCCATGACAGAAGAGGGACTTCCACCAACGTTCTGCTCCATCCTTATTTTCAAGACGTACGCTCATCCAGCTTCACTGCTTCAGTGCTTCTTTGCTGCTTCACTGGCGGGTTAGTTCACTTCAGTTGCTGCGACACACCTGCAGTCAGTCACAACGGGATTATGGCCAGGTACCGGACAATTGACTTATTTTCGTAGATTATCTACTAGTAATCCATTTGCGTTAAACTCTCTGTCTGTTCTGTGTAATAATTCCCAAATCAGGCCCTTCTTGCGCGCTGAAGTGTTACTTAGACGTTTCTTTTTTCTAACGCTAGATGGCTTTTCGATAATTGTCAGCTGTCAAAACAGTCAGTTTCAGTAACTTTGCACATCTCTTTAAACATTTATTGGCAGATATTTTGTTGAAATATTTAGTGATAACTGACGATAACTATTCCCCCAACAAAGCTCACTTGTTAGATTTTTAATAATGTGTTTTTTTTTCTACTTCCGGTTTGCTCATTTCAGTCAGTAGTTCAGTAAATATTCATCTGACGTACAAAAGAATCACAAATTCGTGATCCTCGTCAAATTTGTGGTAAAGTTCATGTTTTGTTTTGTACGTTTTCGTACTTCCGGTTTCGAAAATTTTCCTGAACTATAGTTCAGGAAAATTCTCGATTTTGGCCAAATTTTGGATTTCGTTTAAATCACATCTAATCGACCCCAAATTTCATGGAGATCACGAATATGTGGTTTAATTTGACTACAGCTCAATGGTTGAGGCGCTGTGGTTACTTCCGGTATACTTCCGGAAAATTTTCAAAAAACTAGCAAGTGAGCTTTGTTCTGGTTACAGTTCTCAATATTGCAAGCTTGGTTTTAAGTTAAAAAAATTGCATTTTCAAATCTTTGAGCTAAAAAACCAGATTATTGTTTCTGATTAAATTTATAGGTATTAGATTATTGTATCTGTATTGTGTAACTTTTATTGGCATGTCACTTAATAAGAATTTGTTTTCTCTTTATTTAGGTAATGCAGCGGAAACGTCGAGAAGAGGGACACCAAAACGTCGCCGGTATCTCCAAAATGTCAGCGCGGATCATCATTTGTTGTTGGTAATGTTTGTGTTTGTTAACCCATTGTCTGCCACGCCTTTGTTCCCCCCTACCTCCTTAGCACGGGCTTCCTAGAGGCCTCCTAATAGCGTGCATTCCATCTTCCCCTGTCACCCCGGACTTGTCAGCAATGGCAAGTCCCACCTTGGTCATGGATCCTTCAGACATGGCGCGTAGAGAACAACCTACGGGTTGTATGGCGTGGCAGCCAACGGGTTAACTTAAGTGTATGTATGTATGTATGTGATTGTAAAATGTGGTGGAATTGTGGGTGGAGGTGGGACAATATAACACAATTCTTTTCTAAGTTTTTTTGTTCATTGGCTCTAAATTAATACCAAGTTTTGTTTAGGAATTGTATCAATATATTTTTCTCAACCTCAAAGTCTTTCATTTATGCAAAGTTCAGCCACTTTCCTATTAACTTTATTTGAAAAATCAACAGTTACAAGTTTCTTTCGTAACTTACCCTTTGGAACATCATCGTCAAAATACAAGACCATGTCCGTATGCAGAGTGACTAAGACAGTGGTCACTTCTAAAACATTAAACAAACAATTCAAAACCCGGCATACTGGCCTTGAAGATGTCCAACATAAATAAAAACATCCGTCGCAATGACGAAAGGCTTGAATTAAAGTCTTACAGAAGAATTACCCGCATGAAATTTTATTTTCTCATTTAATTTGAACAATTAATTTCCAGTGATCAATGACCAGATAACCTGCAAATATAAATAAAATTTTGGCTCTAGTAGTTAGGAATCCCCTTGTAGTAAGATCCGGAAGCGTAGTTTGTGGTGTAATATTCGGCTGCCTTGGTGTAGTACTTGGGAGTCTCAGTGTAGTACCTGGGAGCAGCGCAGGTTGTAGTGTAGTGAAACTGGACCCTCGGTTGAGTATTCCGGTTCAATGTAGTACTCCGCTGCCTTCGTGCTGTGCTACTCCGCTGCCTTCGTGCTGTGCTACTCCGCTGCCTTCGTGCTGTGCTACTCCGCTGCCTTCGTGCTGTGCTACTCCGCTGCCTTCGTGCTGTGCTACTCCGCTGCCTTCGTGCTGTGCTACTCCGCTGCCTTCGTGCTGTGCTACTCCGCTGCCTTCACGCTGTGCTACTCCGCTGCCTTCGTGCTGTGCTACTCCGCTGCCTTCGTGCTGTGCTACTCCGCTGCCTTCGTGCTGTGCTACTCCGCTGCCTTCACGCTGTGCTACTCCGCTGCCTTCACGCTGTGCTACTCCGCTGCCTTCACGCTGTGCTACTCCGCTGCCTTCACGCTGTGCTACTCCGCTGCCTTCGTGCTGTGCTACTCCGCTGCCTTCGTGCTGTGCTACTCCGCTGCCTTCGTGCTGTGCTACTCCGCTGCCTTCGTGCTGTGCTACTCCGCTGCCTTCGTGCTGTGCTACTCCGCTGCCTTCGTGCTGTGCTACTCCGCTGCCTTCGTGCTGTGCTACTCCGCTGCCTTCGTGCTGTGCTACTCCGCTGCCTTCGTGCTGTGCTACTCCGCTGCCTTCGTGCTGTGCTACTCCGCTGCCTTCCCGCTGTGCTACTCCGCTGCCTTCGTGCTGTGCTACTCCGCTGCCTTCGTGCTGTGCTACTCCGCTGCCTTCGTGCTGTGCTACTCCGCTGCCTTCGTGCTGTGCTACTCCGCTGCCTTCGTGCTGTGCTACTCCGCTGCCTTCGTGCTGTGCTACTCCGCTGCCTTCGTGCTGTGCTACTCCGCTGCCTTCGTGCTGTGCTACTCCGCTGCCTTCGTGCTGTGCTACTCCGCTGCCTTCGTGCTGTGCTACTCCGCTGCCTTCGTGCTGTGCTACTCCGCTGCCTTCGTGCTGTGCTACTCCGCTGCCTTCACGCTGTGCTACTCCGCTGCCTTCGTGCTGTGCTACTCCGCTGCCTTCGTGCTGTGCTACTCCGCTGCCTTCGTGCTGTGCTACTCCGCTGCCTTCGCGCTGTGCTACTCCGCTGCCTTCGTGCTGTACTACTCCGCTGCCTTCGTGCTGTAACTTTGGGCATAGTTATACTTTGATGCTTCGGTGTAGAAGTTCGGGGAATCATATGTTGCAGTGTGACACTCTAGGGTGTTGGTGGTGTAGCATCCGGTTATTGCGTATGTTGATGTGTAGTAAGACGCCGGCGTTGCGGTTTAGTATCCACCGTACTCGAAGACATCGGTACACCAGTGGTCCACCCAACCATCAAGGAGCACGAAGCCATGGTTAACTAGACAGAAAAAAATTTTAACATTAATTCTCAATTTTTAACTAGTAAATTAACAATCGAAAAATATGTAATGATTCACAACTCAATGAAAAAACAAAACAAAAAAAAAAAAAACATTTACCCATGTTTCCTAAGATGGAACAGCGTAGGTTGCTGTTTAATACTAAGGAGCCTCGATGAAACGTTGGCCTTGAATCCTTTAGTTTTCAATAATAACAGGCATAAAGAAAAAAAAACATATATAAATTGATACAAAACTATGTAACAGCAGAATAGTTACCCTTTGGGTGTAGTGTAATACTCGGTGTAGTATTTCGGTTCAATGTAGTACGAAGGAGCAGCTGCTGTGTTGTAAGCCTGGGCTAAGTAGTACTTCGCCGCCTAAGTTGTAGTTGTGTAGTTCGGGGCAGAGTAGTACTTGTGTGATTCGGTGTAGTACTCGACCGCTGTGGTATTGAAATAAGTTAGAGCCTCGGTGTAGTAGGCTGAGGAAGCATTCGTAGTCGTGTAGTACTTGGGGACCGCGGTGTAGTAGGCTGGGACAGAATACTCGGTGGTGTAGTACTTGGGAGCCTCGGTGATGTAGTACTCAGGCGCTTTGGTGATCAACTCGGGGCAGCGTAATTTGTAGCGTAACTATTGTTCCTTGGTGGTGTTGCACTTGAGGGCCTCGGCGTAGTTAGTAGATGATGCGTATCTAGACGTTGTTGTGTAGTAAGGCGGCGACGTGGTGTAGTATTCTTTCGCTGCTGTTGCTTGGTATCCACCATATCCAGGAGACATCGGTACACCCGTGGTCGACCCAACCATTAGCGATACAACACCAAACAGCAGCACGGCGCCTAGACAGTAAACGATTGGAACATTAATTATCGAATATAAACTCAAACTACACATATAAAGTTATAAACTGATAACAAGACAAAATTGATTCACGACTCGAAATAAAGATGAGTGTTCACCCAAAATTGTGAATTGGTTGTACAATGAAGAAGGCAGTTGGTGACAAATATTGCGATGCAGTTGTTGCTGTGTTGAAGATACTCACTCGACTGATCGCTGTCGACTTTTCTCTTGCCATTTATACGACTTTTTCTCACCCTGACCCCTCTCTTAAGCCTTACGGCTATTATACCTGCTTGATAATGAAGCAAACACTTCCCGTTCTCGCCCAACCTCTACATCACCGCATTGACAGTTTTACGTAATGGTCGGCCCATCTGCAGGTTGATGTTGCCGGGGATGGGTCTACACCAAACAATATCAAATTAATACCAAATGGTTATGGCTTAAAACGAATGCAATCACGATGTAGTACTCGGGCTCTTTGGTGATACATCTCGAAGCAGCATAAATTGTAGTGTAATACTTTGAAGCCTCGTTGGTGTAGTATTTGATCCGACGCCACAGTTTACTATACAATAAATAATTGGAACATAAATATGCGATAATAAAGACATAATTTTAAAAAAGGAGAGTTGATTCACAATTCTATGTAGAAAACTGAAAATTTACCCCTTTATACGATGAAAAGGCAGTTGGTGACAAATTGTGCACGGCAGTTGTTGTCGGGTCGGAAAAGCCTTTTTTTCTCCCCTTTAATGCAACTTGTAATACTCTAAAGCCTTGGTGGTGTAGTACATTGGAGCCTTGGTGGTGTAAGCTGGAACAGCATTGGTTGATGTTGAGTAATAAGACAGCAATGTTGTGCTTTGATATCAACCATACACTACACAGGGCCAGGAGACATCAGTACACCAGTGGTCGACCCAATCATCAATGATTCAACACCCAATGCAGCAGCACAACGCCATAGATTACTAGATAATTAATAATTTGAACATAAATATGCAACTATAACTGACTAAATAACAATAAAATTTGATACAAAAATACAAGTGACAGAATATTTACCAGAGATTGCGAACTAATTACATTGAAAAATGCAAGAGCGCTGCAGTTGTTACCGTGTCGGAGATCCTCACTCGACTGATTTTAATCGTCTCTTCTCTCTCCTTTTATAAGACTTTTTCTCACCCTGACCCACCTCTAAAGCCTTGCGGCTTTTGAACCTGCTTGATAATGATGTTACACGTGTCGTTCTCACCCAACCTCTCCGCCGTCACATGGCACGTTTTTCGTAATGATCTCTGTGACCTTCGAAAGTGAAGGAAATGCAAACTGGGCTTTCCTTCTTTAGGTTGATGTTGCTGGGGATGGGTCTACAAAAACCAAAATCAAACAAAAACCAAAATCAAACAAAAACCAAAATCAAACAAAAACCAAAATCAAAATGAAAACCAAATGGCTGAGCCTTGCGGCTTTTGTACCTGCTTGATAATGATGCAACACGTCCAGTTCTCACCCAACCTTTACACCACCGCATTGACAGTTTTACGTAATCTTCCTCGTGACCTTCAAGCGTTAAGGACATGCAAACTGGCCGGCCCGTCTGCAGGTTGAACTCTACAATGGTAATTGAAAAATAATTAATAAACACTGCATCAGTTGGAAAATGTTGAAAATATACCAAAATTTAACCTAAGATATTATAAAGTAACGCACATAGAGAAAAAATAGTTGAATTGATACGAAACCACGAAAAAAACGAAACATTTACGAACATTTACTCATCGTCGTCGGTAACTTTCTGTTCACTAGGCCTACGAGCCATATAAACGGAGTAAAGTAGAATTAAGCGGTTACTTAAATTTGTTAAGATGTAAGAGATTTCATAGTTTAAGGGTAAACAAGCTTACCCAATTACCAAAAAAAAGGGGTAAACGATGAAATTTCAATCACATAAAACCACATCTTAAGATTTTACGTAAAATTACATCAAAAGTAAACAAAGGAATCTACTCTCTGGTCTTCAATTATTTACAGCTTTCTTTTAAGGAAATTTATAAACACGTTTTAGTTTAAATAAATCGAAATAAATACATGAAACAAGCCTGACAACAATAGGACGAGTAGGACGCAGATCATCTTCTAGTTCTAGCGTACATAGAGTGACGCTACACAGTCTCAACATTTTCTTCGTCAACCAAAACAGCCGGCACGTCGGAAGTTTACGAAAAGAAAATTCAATTCGGAAAATTTGGGTTGAAATGGACTGTTTCTAGCAAAAATCTGGATCTGGTCAGGAACGTCCAGGTAAAATTTCGATTAAGGGTGATTTTGGCTTGGGATTTTTTTCTATTGACATACAAAACTGAATGGAAATTCAAAGAGGATCTCAAAAATCAGGTTCGTCTTGATACAAAATAAACAGTTACCGTGTTAGAGAAACATTTAGTAACCATCAGAAGTACAGAAAGAATGAATATATTAGGGAAATGATCGGATTTTTACAAATACGGAAAATGAGAAATGTTTATAAATTAATGAGACTTAATTATGTTACAAAAAACTTACTTTAAAACCTTGAGCTGAAGTTGTTTTCAGAAGGAAGCCGCAATGAAGCTTGATACGTACATACACTCTTAGTCTTGGAAAGCAGATACTTTTGTCACACTTAGACGCCTACCGATTTGTAGATCGCACATTTCCTTGGTTTGACTTCTCTGTTGCAACCGCGTTGAAAGTAATCAACGAACAACCACACTCTATGAGTTTACGACTTACAAGATACAATAGAATTCTGATGTTTTGACCGTTTTGACTTTTGCATTTGATGAGCATAGGCGAGCAGACGAACTTTCGTGGAAATTGAAGCAGCGTTGCCAATTTGCGCAACTCAACCGCCTAAAAAAGTTACGACTTAAGAATTCAAACTTCAAACTGATAAAGCAGTAAAAGCACACATAAGTCATGGGTGGAGAGATGGTTGCCAATGACACAGTTAAATTTCCCAAAGATAAGCGACCAATGGTATCCAGGCGGGAAATTTTAGTTGCTTTAGTAGGCTTCTATGTTCTATTGCTTCTGTTGATTTCGCCATTCCTCAACCGACAACTCCTTGGGAGCACGAAAACGAACGCACTTGTTTTGCACAACAAAAATATGGTTTCACAATAAAGTCTGAATTCCTCCGCACTCGCTTTTTAACTGATCGTAATCTTTGAAGTCCTGATGAACTAGTGTCACCAAATCTGTAAATTTAATTTCCCCACCCCGATTCCATTCCCGGGGAAGTTGGGAGAGTTTAGCAATATGCATTGCAGCTGTTTGTTGCAAGAACCGGATGGTCGTCTTCCAGTTCGAATATGTCAAGCTGATATGCCCTACGTGTTGTTTCACTTTTCAACCACGTTAAAGGGGTGGGACACCCGGGAATAAACCTGGTACTACGAATGTTCTTCCTAGACGAGTTGTCATTTGAAACTTGAAGGTCCTCCTCCTCCTCGTACTTTTTAAGTCTCTTAGCAAAAGAAACAAAATTGTGTATATTATCTTACTTGATTTTAGCTCGACGATTGTCCTCTCCAATCTTCATAACCCTTTGATTATAATTATTTCCCCCCTTTTATCCTTACTATACTAAAACAACACTTCGTTGGAAAAATTTTCGATGCTGCTGAAATTTTGATTAAGAAAGACTGATGTCGAATTTCTGAACAGTTGTGACTTTTAAAATACAAGGAACAGTATGTTAGAGATAATAAAATACGTGAATAAGGATAGAAATAAAGAAAATGTTTTTACCTCCACTAATTTGCAAACGAGGATTTTCTGAAGAACTGAAATAAAAAAGAAAGAATGCAATTCAAAAAAAAAAAACTCGACGAAATAATTTTGTTTTTAAATTATGATGTTTTCACGCGAAATTGCACATGCTCTTTAATACATTAAATGTGAAATTTAAATTTATCTGAAGGATATCAAGACTTTCAAAGATTACAGTTGGCTTCACATTTGCAGATACCTTCTCTTTCAGTTGAACAAATTCGAAGCCAAACATATGCTATTTATCAACGGACACAAACTCGGCAAAAACTCGAGAAAAAAATGAACACAACATATTTTATCAAAGAAAAGAATAGTTACTCTGAATCTTCCGATTCAGTTTTGGGCAGAAGTTCGGCCATTTGTTGGTTAGCACGGAGGCACAAATCAGGGTGATTTTTCATCAGTTCCATCCATTCGGGCTGGACGCAGAGCTTGCGAAAGTTTTTCACCAAGAACTTCATGGCTTTCTGAGAAAGTTCTTCGATTGAGTGAAAATGAGCCCAAACCATCATGTCAATAACGTTTTCAATGTTGAATTGAGTAAGTAACACGTCGACGCACTCATCCTTTAAAGCACCAACACCGTATTTATCAGCCAACTCGAAGAGTAGACGCGTGATGCTTTCCTCCGCTAATCTGGGAGCATTACCAGTGTACAGAAAGATGAGTAACTGTTTAAAGACAGCAATTTCGACGTCGACGATGGTTACTTTACGCGTTTTGGTCTCCAAGAAATCCGACTGAAACATTGCGGCAAATACAGGGCTGCCGGCGGACAGGATGACTATGTGAGCACCAACAGATTGCCCGTCGTTGAACTCGAACTGAACATCACATTGCTTTTGGTTGTGGAACATATCGGCTAGTCCGGTAATGACGTGTTTTTCCTTCACTTCGTTGGTCCCGAAATCCATCCATACAGCGATGTAGGGTTGTATGTTCGGGTTAGTAACTGCCACTTCCCAAATTCCTTCTTCATCTTCCAAAAGTGGCAGCTCATTGGTGGAACTGACATGGCTATCTAACCACACGTAGGTGGGGAACATAGCTGGCAGCATGTTGGATGGCACTGTTGATTTATTTAACTTTTGACGTTTGGACTGTGGTTGTTCTTGTTGAGATTGGGATGTTGATTCTTTTTCTTCCTTTTCAGAATCATTACCATCAGTACACAAGAGATCTTCAATTGTTATTTTGAAGTCGTAAGGTCTATTCTTGCTTGCAACTACTTGGAGTTCAAAATTGAGGTAGAATTCTCTACCCTTCTTCGATCCACACAGTTCAAATTCTTCTTGGTAGACATCTTCTTTTTTCCACATGCTGTTGTCTAACTCCCAGTAAATTCGAAACAAACCGAGACGTATTTCTTCAACCAATATAATGGGGGAATCGACGGACATTTTTATGTCTAGCAAGCAACAAGCCACGGTTTTAGAAACACAAGTGAATCAGAATGAAGTCACTAGAAAAATAAAACTTATAGTTTAGACTCCATCACGTAAAAACATTTCTTATCAATACACCACGAAATATGTTTTCAGAGAAATTTTACCTTATCTTTTTGGAATAAGTTAAATCGGATGTTGAAAAGTTTACTTGAGAATAGTAAGCAGACTAAATCCTTAATAAGATGATCTTTGAATGCTGTGCTGCATTGCTGTAGCCTGTAGGCCTGCGCCTGCCGTCTTGCCGCCTTTGGAAATAATATTACCACAAAATGCCACCAGGGGAACTCTTCAACCGCCAGTCCGCCAACCATTTCCGCATATTAGATTTTCTTTCGTTTACACGTCAGACGTCAGTTTTCTGTGGATAGCCGGTTGCTTAGGCTACCTTAAAAAGGATTCTTTTGACTTTTTCAGCTTAAGAAAAATTATAGAAAACCAGGGTTCTGAAAAATGTTTCATAAAGAATTTCGCGCAATCATTTTTCAAAATGTACTCATTTTGTGTGCGTCAGCAGTTCTCTGGAAACAAACTACGGTTACTGCTACCCAAGTAACACGTCCGCGAGGAGTTTCGTTAGCAAGTAAATATTTTAGTAAAAGTTTTAATTTGTATGGCTGACATTTTTTTCCTTTGCAGGAGCTTCTCTTTATAGCCCAGATGCTGATTTTACTTGCTTAGATGGCAGTGCAACATTCCCTTTTAGATATGTTAATGATGATTACTGTGACTGTCAGGTACATAACTTCAATATATTGTAAATGAAGTGTTTATAATCATTGTCTATTACAGGATGGTAGCGATGAACCAGGGACTTCTGCTTGCCCCAATGGCTCATTTTATTGTCGCAATTTAGGCCATGAAGCAATGATTGTTCCTTCTTCTCGGGTCAATGATGGGATCTGTGACTGTTGTGATGCTGCTGATGAATACCAGTCAGGTGCCAATTGTGTCAACACATGTAAAGAACTTGGTTCAGCAGCCCAGGAAGAAGCCCAAAGAAGGTATAATTCTTTTTGTTATTTGTAGAATGAGTCTATCTAGTGTTTTCTAAATTCATTTTGTTTCTACAGATATGAGTTGGAAAGTCAAGGCTATGCCATCAAGTTGGAGTACATTAATAAGGGAAGACAAGCTAAACTTTCTCAACAAGAGAGGAATATGGCTTTGAAAGCTGAACAAGTGGAGGCAGAAGCCCTGCGTGCTGAAAAGGAAAGGGAGAAACATGAAGCAGAAGAGCCTGAAAGGCAAGCCCTAGATAAATATCGTCAAATTGAACAAGAAGCTGTGAAAGAAAAGGAGGAAATTGAAAGATCCAAGCAAGAAACTGAGGCTTCCAAAGTAATGCCTTATCATATTTATATCCTAGTCTACCCTATTTTAATTACAGTTTTTTTTTCCTATAGGCATTTGATTGGCTAGACAGCAATCAAGATGGTAAGCTTCAAGTCGAGGAACTTCAAACCCACGTAGCGTTTGATCAGAATCAAGACGGCACAGTCACTGTTGATGAAGCCAAATTCTTTTTGCACAACGAAGAAGAAATGGAAAAAAGCGATTTCATCGCTACCGGCTGGCCTTTGATTAAACCCTTTGTCATGAAAGCTCAAGGCTTGGAAAACCCATCTCAACCTGATCAGCAAACTGGAGAAATCCCACTGCCTGATGACCATCAACAAGACGAATCTATGCCAGAAGTAAATCTACAGACTAAAGTTCTACTCAGTATTAAACTAACAGTAAAAATGTTGCACAGACTGAGGGAGAAGAAGAAGAAGACGAGGAACACGAAGAAGAAGCAGAACCGGTGAAACCTTCCCCTGTTACTCCTAATTCAGTGGAATATGATGCCGAGACACAAGAGCTTATCGAAGGTAACTAGCATGTTACAATATTAAATCAAAGTGTTAGTCTAAACATTACCTCTCTATTTTTCAAGCGGCCAATAAAGCCCGTAATTCCTATGATGAAGCTGATCGACGACTGAGAGACCTCGAGCGAGAAATCCGTCAGTTGGAAGAATCCAATTCCAAAGACTACGGCCCGAACGAAGAATACCAGCCGATGGACGGTCAGTGCTACGAGTACAGTGATAGGGAATACACTTACAAATTGTGCCCGTTCGATAACGGGAGTCAACGTCCCAAACATGGCGGCAGTGAGACTCGTCTAGGATCTTGGGATTCTTGGGATGGTCCCGCAGAAAACAAATACGGCGCCATGAAGTACGACAAAGGAGTTCAATGCTGGAACGGTCCCCAGCGGTCTCTCAAGGTTCACTTGTCTTGCGGAATGGAGAATCAACTCCTTTCCGTTTCCGAGCCTAACCGTTGTGAATACGAAATGAAATTCACGACGCCTGCTGCCTGTGGTGAACCCAAGAAACCCGACGATGGTGATTCGGAAATTCACGACGAGTTGTAAAGAGTTCTGAATTACTGTGCAAACAACTTTATTTGCTTTCCAAGCAACATTCCTTTTGCAATACACTTACAAATGAACTTACTTTTTTTTGTGTATAATATTTTTCATCTTATGTGTGTGTCAATTGCAGATTGTCCATGTACTTTCGTACGATTTCCATCGTGGCGTCACGACGTGCCGGGATGTCGTAAGTGGTTTGAATCTCATTGATAAATTTTGACATCGACTCGTTATCTTCCTCGAGCAAACGAAGTTTTTCATCGAAAACATGAAGGGTTACATGTGTCTCGTTCTTATCTAGTTCCACCTGGAAACAACCATTCAACTTACTTACTCGCTTCGCCCAATAGACTTAACTTGATTGTTTTGGTTACCTGTAGGTTATCGCACTGGACTTGTAGTTGATTAACCCGAGCTTGAATTTCGCTTTTCTTATCAGCTAAATCATCCTGTTCCAATAAGAGTCGGTTTCTTTTTTCTTCAGTTTCGTGTCTCAAGTCATCAACGCCAGTGAATTTGATGGAGTTTGTCTGTATGGTTTCCAGCTGATCTTTCAAAGTCTTTAATTCGCCTTGAATTTTATTCTCTAGGTCCTCCATCTAGTTCAATAATCCATACTCTAAATGACGCTCGTAAAACGTGGAAGGATGTGTTTTTACCTTTTGCAAATTGTTTTGCAATCGTTGGTATTCGATGGCGATGCCTTCAACTGTCGCACGAGATTTCTCCAATTCTCCTTCTTTCACCAGGTAGTCTTCCTTGGCCGTCGAGTATTCCGATATGCTACAGATAAGCCAAATTAGTCGTAAATAATAAATGGCAATTACAATGAAACTTTACCTCGGGACCAACTGCATTAGCGACTGCTGTTTGCCAACCTTATTCAAAGTTTGCATGATGAGAGTCTCGAGCTCTCTCAGACGGTCCATTTCACCGGCGTAATTGTCTTCCCACGAGTTCAAAAATTCGTCCATGACTTGCTCCCGTTTCCTCAAGTCTCGGTACTTTTGACCTCGTTCGCTCTGACTCTCTTCGTATGTCTTGAATGGAAAATTAAAAGTTAGTCGAAAAGAAAACTAAAGGAAAATTTAGAAAAATCTGACATACATTGTCAATTTCCTGGAGTTCATTTTGCAATCTTTCCGTCTCGCTCAAAAGTTCCTTGATTTGTTGCTCCATGGCTGCCACTTCGGCATTGTCACTCTTGACACTGGCCACCAGCTGGGCTCGTTCGCCTTCGGGGTCAAGACGTTTAGCGTCTTGTTCTTTCATTTGCTCGTGTTTGAATTCCAATTCGACTACAGTTTTGCGCAATCGAAACATTTCTTCTTTCGCCTGCAATTGGCAATTAAGGGATAAGTCATTAACAAGTTAAGAAATTTAAAGTCAAAACGAACTAACTGGAAACGGACGTAGTTCTTCTTCCAGTTTCCGAGCCCTAGTTTCCAGTGCACTCAATTGGGTGGTTGTATTCTCAACTTCTTTGGCCAGTATGTTCTGTTCAGTCCTCAGTTGAGAGTACTTTTCCTGCTCTCCTGGTGTTAAGGTCGTGATGAATTTCTCAGCTTCGTCGTTTTCCTAAATATAAGACACATTTCAGTTAAGATGACAAATGCTATTTAGTATACACTCAGGAACTCACCATTTGTATTTCTCTTTCTAACGCTGCAATCTTTTCTTTGACTGTTTTGACAACGTCGAAAAGGTCTTCGGCTTCGTGAGCTTCTCGTTCGTTCTGGACAAGTAACGATTGAAGTTCAATCTCCATTTGAGCGGCGTCGCTGCTGATGGCGATCTTCTCTTGGAGTAAATTCAAATCGGCAGCCTGACTCTGCAAATCTACCTCGTCACAATAGAACATGTTTCATTGGATGTTAAACAGAACAGCGAAAATAGGAAAATAATACCTGTAATTTCCGCCGCCATTTCTTTGACCCTCTTTTCCAAAGATGGTAGACTTTGCAATTCCTTGTTATTTTTCTCAATCCCTTTAGTGAGCTTGGCCATTTCGGCATTCACTTCCGTCATTTTGGCTCGCAAAACACCCAGATCTGAAAAGAGAAAGTTTGGTTAGCACAGTTTTCTTTTGATATTTAAATTTTGCTATTTATTACAATAAGACTTGTCTTGTATTTGCCTCTGTGGGAGACCTCTTGAAGCTGTTTTCAATCCTCCAAGTCCTTGCTGGGTTGTTGGTCGTTCAACAGCAGCTGCATTCTATTCAGAAATTTGAAATAATCATATAATGTGATCGTGTAAAATAAAGGGTAATCGTACGTAATTGTAAGCTGTAACTGCCCGCATTGCGTTAGCTCCTGATGCGGCAGTGCCGACGCGAGATCCTGGTCGGTTGACAGTTGAAATCCGCTGTGCAAATCCAGCTGACATAATTCCTGCGGCTGGTTTCTGTACTCCGTATTCATTCGCCTAAGTATTTGAAAAAAATTTTTGGTTAAATTCGTCAAACAGTTTCAAATATGTAAATAAATTACCATTCTCGTCAAGGGTCTAGATGATGAGTTAGTAATTCCGCCGTCTCCACCACCTTGACTGCTGTTGTTGCTCTCTGGTTGTTGCTGCTCCCAAAAGGAACTGGTATCGGAACTTCCACGTCGAGTTTGAGGTCTTTCCATGTCATAAATAAAAAAGCCTTTCGTGCGTCCGTGATTTCAATTCATTGTTCGCAGGCCACCAGACCACTAACAAATACACTCGACTGTTTGGTTCGCTTGAAACCCCCCGTTGTCATGGAGACAGTACTCCGCTCGAAACATGTCCAAAACACACGCAACCACCACCTATCGTTTTACCAGGGAAGCCTTTTTTATATGAATTTCATTACCACATCATTTTATTCACTTTGATGAATGATAAAGCCAATTACATAATATTATGATAACTAAACAGGTAGGCGGAGGAGGGGGGGGGGAATTCGACTTAAAATAATAAAGAAAAAAAAATTAAGTTATCTCTTTTCTGGTTCTCCTATTTTCTTGTTTTATGAGTAATCGATTTATGTTCCTTTTAGTATTGGTGCACCAATTCTTATTTATCCAGTCGCATCGAACGTCGCACAGACGAAGTTCGAGCTTTGATGACCGGATCTCGTTTCGGAAGATTTTTAGGCGGTGGTCGGGATGTGGGAGCGAAACGTAGCTCTTCTACACAATTATGAATAAATTAAGTTAATTAAATTAAAGGAATAATCAATTTAAAAAAAAAGCAAAACTTACCCGGACCTTCTTCTTCCTGTTTATTGGTGGTCTTTCTTTTCTTATTGCGAACCACCCTCTTGGGTTGGGCCGCTTTTTGGCTCGACTCTTCACCTTCGTCTCCCTCTCCTTCCTCAACTGGTTCTTCCTGAGACGGACCAGCTTGTTCTCCTTGGTCTGAGCTTTCTTCTGAACCATCTTCTCGACTTCGCTTGTTGCTGGAAGTCGCCGATTCCGCAGCTGCTGCAGCAGCGGCTTCTTCGGAAATGATGTCCAACTCGGAAGGTCGTACACTAGCACCTCGTCGCAGGTTGTAACGGCCGGACGACACGGACGACACGGACGAAGGTCGGCTGCGAGGTTTCTTCTGTTTCTTGACGCTGCTGCTATCACTTTGGAGAGACATTTCATCGTGACTAATGGACTCGTCCGAGTCCACTGGGGCAACAGAGAGATCCTGATATGACAATCCGGCTTGCATCTTGTGATGAAATTCTTCCGGTAGCTGGAATTCGGTTTCCTTCTCTTCTTCAACAGGGAACAAATTGAGGGCCACCGATTTTTGGGCGCTTCTCAGCAGCAACCCCTTGGCCGGCGTGTGTTTCCTCCGACTGGGTGTCAATTCCCGGCTGGTACTCTGTGGAGGCGGTTCTGACGTCCAACTATCCGTTGGCGAATTGTCTCTGGAAACATTGGACTTTCGACCGGATCGCCGCAAAGGTGAAGCCGTCGTCACATCGGGACCTCCAGGACCAGAACTGTGTCTGCGAATGCGTCCGGCAAGACCAGCTAAAAGTGCATCCGTTGAGGCCGTCGGTTCAGGAGTTCTATCGCGCAAGGCTGATATCCGGGCAGATCGTCGCATTGGAGTACCTGGCGCGCTACTCCTTCCGGAATAGGTACTGTCGGACGGGCTAACTTCGCAACTAGGCGGAGCCGATGATTGTTCGGCCAAACCTGAATACCTCTTGTTGGTAGACTTTTGCGGAGTAGTTTCGAGGGCAGCCATCGCTGTTGAGAAAGCTGCTTCCTCGTTGATAGGAGTGGGAGGAGCTTCGCTAATGGAAGTCGACAGACGGGTGGATCGACGTCGAGTTACAACTTGCGAAGAAACGCTGGGGACGGATGAACTGTTTCTCCTTGTTCTCTTCTTGGTTGTGGCGTCAAGAATATCTTCAAACGTCTGTGGTGGCTCAGAGGTGTAGCCTTCAGGCGAACGATCCCGATCTTCACGGTTATCGCTATCCCAGATGCTCCGTCTCGAGTTAAATGGAAGCAAAACTTGAGTAACGAGTTTTGACGACCTGGGTCGTCCTCTACCCCTTTTCGGGAGGGTCGGTACAGTCGTTTCTTCATCTTCGGAAGACAATGGCTGCAACTGTTCAAAAGTTCTGAGTGATCCGTCTTCCACCTTAGCTACCTCTAAAGTATCTAAATGTGCGTTTGATTCAGAAGGTTCTTCTGTGTTCATTTCGGCTGCCTCTTCTAATGTCTCTGCCTGAGGCTCTTGTGCTTCCTCCTCTTCACCAACAGCATCCAGCGTAGGACTTCTGCCCGATTTGATAAGGGCCGAGGCTACTGATTGGTCTAAGGATCGCTCCTCATCTATCGTCGATAGATGCAATCCTGTGGTGATGATGGTAGTGTTTGGGATGTAAGGAATTTCGACGCTCTCGTGGGCTTGTAAAATATCCCGCAGTTCCTCGTTTTCATCCGTCGTTGAACCTTCGGAACGGCTAGATTCTTCCGAATTTTCAGCTTCAATGCCACCCTCCTCCAGCTGTTCTTCATCAGATTCGTTGGGTTCCACTTTGGATTCAGGTACTTCTTCTTCTGTTTCCTCCTCAACGGGATTCTCACTGGGCTCTTTTTCCATTTCAACCGCAGGAGTTTGTTCCATTTCAACCGCAAGAGTTTGCTCCGTTTCAACCACAGGAGCTTGCTCCGTTTCACTTTCAGCCACATGATGAACCTGCTCTTGGATTTCTTCTTCCTCCTCCTCACTGGATGAAGCCTCACTATCCGTCAGATGAAGTCGACTCTGAATGGAAAAGAAACAAAACTGTTGAAAAAGTTCACAATATTGAAAATGCGATTAATACCTTAAAGACGCTACTCCGTTGGATGCGGAGTTTGCGCTGCCTTTCTTGCTCGGCAATTTCATCCGGGTTAAGTTGGCCACTTTGAGAATCGGAAGTAGGCGTCAATTCCGGTTCGATTACTTGATTTTCTTGTTGGTTTTCTTCTTCCTCTGGGGTAACCTGATTTTCACGTAGACTCTCTTCTTCCTCTGGGATGACTTGATTTTCATGTTGACTTTCTTCTTCCTCGTGGATTGTTTCATTTTCTGCGGGGCTATCTTCGGCGGATGACATGGAAAACCGACGGCGACGGGATGAGCGACGAGTCACATTGGACTTTGGCGTCTCTGTGAGTTGTAACTCAAAATTTTCCTCTTCCTCATCTTCTTGTTCTTCTTCATTCTTCTCGTCATCCGAGTCAACTTCCACGCAACTATCATCGTCTTCCGACGAAGAAGTCGCAGCAGCTCCTTCAGATACGGGACTTTGCGGTGAATCGACTAGATCTGCGCTGAGTTCTGCAGTCGGTTGTTCAACAGTAGCGGCTTCTGGCTGTTCTTCTTCATCTTCAATGACTTCAATGTCTTCCAAATCAGGTTCGACTTGGCTGTAGCCACTGATTTGCGCTGGATCTTGTTGAGTTTCCTCCTCCTCTTCTTCCTCTTCCATTTTGACTGGTTCTTGGTCGACAGGAGTTGCAGCCTCTTCTTCCTCATCGATAATACATTCCAAGTCCGGTTCAACTTGACTGTAGCCGCTGACGACAGGTTTACGAAGGGCAGCCATTTCTTGCTGGCGGAGCTCCTCGTCAGATTCAATGGTTGGTTTTTCTTCTTCTTCCTCCTCCTCTTCGGATGAAGAAGACGAAGACGAAGACATTGTGAATCGCTTCTTGTAAGTGGTGTTAGACATGGTAGTCTGCCCGGCCGATGAATATTTTAGGCTTCTCCCAGTTGCTTCAGATGAGGAAGATGAATCATCGAGTGTTTCGTTTTTGACCTGAGGCTCTTGTTCTTCGTCAGATCCTTCCATACTGTGAGAGTATTCGGAAACGTCGTCCTCTTCATTAGAGTCGATGGATGGGACAAAAGATTCTTCTTGCAAGTCATCTTCTTTAAGATCAGCTTCAGTCGCTTCCCGTTCGGGCTGATGATCTTCTTCAGGGGCATCGGGTACGGTATTCGATTCTTCGTCTTCTGGTTCAGAGATAAATTCCGTACGAGTTTCGGGAACGTTAGGAACATCCTCACAGACTTCTTGTTCATCGCTGTCAGATTGTACGTCGACTTCTTCAATTGACCTTTCGGCAATTGCAATAGGTTCATCCTCCTGGTCTCTCTCTTCTTCTTCTTCGACTTCCTCGTCATCTTTAACTTCTTCCTCTTCGACTTCTTCGTCATCTTGAACTTGTTCGACTTCTTCGTCATCTTGAACTTCTCCTACTTCTCTTTCAGCACCTTCGACTCCTTCATCCTCCTCCTCTTCTTCTTCTTGTTCCTCTTCCTCAATTTCTTCAGAATCTTCTTCCTCTTCTTCGTCTAAGTCTTCACCTTCTACTTGGCCAGTCGCTTCAGCACCAGCTGCTTCCTCGTCACTGCTGGAATCCAGGCAGACAATTTCGCTTTCATCACTATTAGACGATCCACTCGATTCCTGTTGCTGAGGTCTCGATTGCAGTGAGGGAATCGGAAGAGATGACGCAGGTTCTTTCTCGGCGACGGTGATGGGGTCCAAAGTCGTCAACGTCGTTGCTTCTACCCTCTCGAAGTCATCGTCCATCACGACAGTGTGAGACTCGAGAATAGTAAAGAGTTGAGCAGGTTGGATGGATGTAGCCTCTAAGTTCGTCAGTTCCATACCAACATCAGAATGTTCACCATCATCGACATAATCGACATCGTTTACATCATCGACAACATCATCGACAACATCTTCCTCTTCCAGGGCTACTGGAGCAAGGATCTCTTCTTGTGGATGGACGATTTCCTCAGGCACTTCCGCTTGAGCAACTTCCGGAAGAGAAGGTTGAGGAGGAAGAGGTTCGCTGTCTTCTTCGAAACTGAGGAATTGAGACTCTTCCGTCTGTAGATTGGAATGTGTCACTTCTGCTTGGACATCTTCTTCCATCACCACTTCCATGTCATCCTCCACTGCTTCCGGCGCAGAGGGGATTTCAGACATGTCTAATGCCAACGGGGGAGAGGCGATAACTTGTGATTGCGGTAGAGAGAAACGAAGATGTTTGGCCGACGCTGTCGAAATCTCCATTTCCGTCTCTGATTCCGACGGATCGGCATCGCTGATGGGGCGGCCGCCGGCGTCGAACGCTGAAAAGTTCATGAAGCGACGCATCTTATCTTTCAAAATGGACGAAGGTCGACTGCTATTGTTGCCATCTACTTCGGACACTGAAGAATGGAACGCCCTAGATCGGCGGATGGGCGGAGTTTGAAGAACAGACACAACTTCAGCATCTGTTTTGACAGCTGCAATGGCTTTGGGAAACAGAGAGAATCGTGGTCGTTTTCCTTGTTTCGGATGACTGATATCCGCATCCAGTTGGGCAACGGAAGTAATATCCATCGAGGAAGAGTCTGCGTTGGCTTTAGGAGACGGGAAACATAGCGACATGCCCAGGGTGATGTTGCGCTGTGCGGGTTGGACAATGTTGCACAAGAAAGGAGTCGTTTCCAGTTGGGTCTCATCCGGATACGATCCGGCCTCTGGCATGTCAAATTTGCGTTTCCTGGGTCTCAACGGAGTCTGAACCTCTTGGTGAAGTTTCTGTTCAATGAGCCAAGTGGCTCGGGACTGCTCAATCACCGTGCGGAAGAAATTTGACCCAGTCGACTGAATTTTAGAAGTGGCCGGTAAAACGGCGACGGAAAGCGGTCGCGGGAATTTCGAACCTCCGGAAGAAGTCGATGAAGATGTGGGTCGTGAATTTGCGATAGCGGCTAATTTGCAGGTGATGGGAGGTAAGGCGCCGATCAACGTCTGCATCAGCATTTCACGGCGATTGAAACGCTCCCTGGAAATGGCGTCGCGGGCCGGCCACATTTGGTTCAAACGTTGGCTGTAAGCGATGGCGTCGGGGTACTTGCACCGTTGGATGTAAAAGAGGAGCAGAGCTTCCTGGAGGTCGATATTCCTGCTCTGTTTCAAGAAATTCGTAACGTGATCCTCTTCTTCATCGGACAAAGGCAATGTCAGGAGGACGCTGATCTTTCGCATCTCCTGGCATCCGTTGAGGAGGTGCTGCATCAGTTCGACGCTGTTGCGCTGGTTCCTGTTGCGTCTGATGTAACTAAGGGCGTCGCTGATCAATCCGTTGGCGATGAGGATCGTTAGGTGGAGTTGAATGTCTTCTAATTCAGGACAGACTGGCTGGCGCAGAGTGGCGTATTTGAGAGCGTGACGACGCTTATCCTGGTAGAGAAACGAACGAAGGATGGCCCTCTGCTGCGCATTGGTGATGTCCATCGTGTGTACCAAAGGATCCAGCAACATGCTGAGAGCGTCGTCGAAGTTCTGGTGATCCAAATGCCAAAAAGCTTGCGTCACCTTGATCATGCTGGGCTTCAGCGAGTAGGTCGACGGGAACGTCACCAGGTGCTGCAAAATGTTACCGAAATTGGTACGGGGACCGTAAATCCACGTCAGATCCATAAACACGTACTGCACAAGTCGATGTTTCGTTACGTCATCCACATCCGGTCGCAAATAAGCCGAAAGCAGCGCGTACAGTGATGGAGGAGGATAAGTTTGAATTTCTTGTGGATTGACCGTTCCTCTTTCTTCCGCCCACAATGAAACGACGGATGAAGGGACCAGTTGTTCAATCAGCAACACTTCGGCTGCTTTGACAGAAGAGCTGAGACTTTCAATTTCCATCTTTCTGCTCCGGTAGAAATGCTCAAGTTTGCGGCGTGGGTAAGGCAGAGAGTTGGTGCACTCCTCGTCTTCAACGCTATCCTCGTCCACTTCCGGCAAGAGTCCACCATGAAGGAACCAGAGGACAGTCTCCAAATGCAAACTTAGTAGGTAAATAGCTCGTGATTTGTCGCGGAGTTTGTCATTGACACCGGAATTCAAGGCCCGGATGCGCTTGTCCATCACGTCGTAGAGGACTGCCAAATTGTTGAACTGATGCGTCACGTGATAGAGTTGAGTGTGCATCTGTCGCTCAATATCTTGGGTCGAATGGTCGAAAAGGATGTGGCAAAGGTTTTCTCGCAGCGATTTCAAGTTGACCACCTGCTGCCATGCCCATTTCTCCACAAAGTTCAAATTGGCTCCTTCGTCCTTGATGCAGGAAACCAAGAAAGATCTCGAGTTGTTCTCTAGACCAATGTTCAATAAAGCTTCCGTCATTTGGGTTGTGTGGGGCGCGACGGTCTCAGTAGGTGTCAGACCGGCCTTCATCGCCTAAAAGTAAAACAAAATCATGTTAGAAACTTACGACAGAAATTTAAAATTCAAAGTTGTATACCTGAACGTAGAAGCGGTGAGGGTGATTTAGAACTTGAGCACCTGCTTGTGATAACTTTTGGAGAAGGAACGACTGGATGCCCAAGAACAAAACAATTTCCGACTCTTGGGGACAGACGACAACGGCACGGAAACTCAGGGCCGATGGGTAAAAGAATCCTTCGGTGGGTGTGGTGGATGACCGATGAAAGATGGACAGCGTGGACGGTTGAATCCACACTTGTCGGACCGAACGAGCGCTCGCGGATGTTTGGGCCTGGTAGAATCCCATAAAAGGACACATTCGAGACGAATCGTCAAAGATCCATCGAGGAGGCATCTGGGCCTGGTACCATTGGTTCAGGTCAAAGATGGCCAAGTTCACTCCGCTTTTCCAGGTCATGGCGAAATAACAAAGGCCATGACCAGTGGTCGCTCTCGGATTGCCATGGCTACTTGACGAGGCAAGACTTTTGCATGTCAATAATTCGACATTCTCTTCATCGGAATCCTCGGGAAGCTGCAACAATCAAAGAAAAAATGATTATGGATTCAATGATTGATTACATTTGTTGACTTACGATCAAGGGTCCAAAGTTAAGATCCCATCTTAGCGTTATGTACTGCAGATCTTCATATAAAATACGTCCCTCAGAGACTACCTCTTTGATTACGTACGACAACGAGTAAAGCAGGGCGTAAGGGGCAGCATAAGCCTCGCAAGAATTCTGCGCTACGACAGTCAGGTAGCAAAAATGTCGTGGGTCATCTTCGGGCTCCAAAAACACGAAATCCAGAATTCTCCCTAGTTGCTCGCCATTACAACCTAGAAATTGAATCATGAGATAATTTGTATTCTTGAAAAGAATTTCATATTACATCTACCTTGAGCAAAGCCACTAAAATCTAATTCCAATGACTTTAGGCTAAACATTTGAAAAGCTCCTTGAGTATTATAACCAACACATAGGGTTTGATTCTGTGGTATGTATTTAACCACTGTTGCACTAATTTCTTCTTGTCGTACACTCAGCACTGCCTTAGATTCATGCATAGACTCTAGAACAAATTTACCAGCCCTAAAATGATAAAAAAAATTTGAAAAATATATTATAGTAAATATTTTTTTGGTGAATTTACCTGTACATGGAGTCATTAAGAGGAATGGCCAAAACCACTGGAGGTTTGAAAAATACTCGTTTTTGTAAAATGTCATCTGGTGTGACATAGTGAACAAAATTCAAATCTAGTAGATGGGTGCCAGCACAAAACTTGAAATGTTGATCAATGGCCAGTAACATAACATGACCCTCTTCTGTGCCCAGTGCAAATAGAAAGCAGTCAGATTTCAAAAATTGCTTGTAACTCGCATTTGGAATTTCCATGCTACAAATGCAAGTGACCTGTAAATTTAAAAAAAGAGGATTTATAAAAGAATTTGAATTAATTCTTAACTTAAACTATACCTTATGAGCAACACTCCAAGAATTTAAAATCATTGACGTGACATAATTGTAAAGAGCTACAGCACCAGAGCCAGTACTGGAACTCAAACCGACAAGGGCAAGATTTTCATTTGGAATTGATGCTACACAAGTGATTTCAAATTCTCGCCCTAGTGGACATTGGAAATGTCTACTCTGCACTCCGCTGTGTGTTGTTGACACAACATCGAGCCTGTCTCCACAGGCAAACCACGCCAAGTTGGACTCTGAAAACAGAAATAAGAATAATAGTTTTTGGGTTACGTCTGTTAGAAGACATTATCCTTACCAGTAATAGATCCATGAATAATATTTCGACATTCTTCATCTGCCGAGTTCACCAGTGAAGACGAGAATTTCACAGCAGACTTCACATCGACGGGCTCAATCCACTCCATATTCACGAATTAGTTTTTAAAGCCTTTCGATTGCATTCAAACTAGTTACGATTATAGTTTTGAAAACAAGAGAGTGCTCCTAGAATTTCCTTATTAAAATGCCGACGAATATGCCGGTTTAACTTGCGTTTCCCCACGTTTTGTGTACTGATTTTCACAAGGCGCCAAATCGCCAATGGCAAAAAGATGAACTTCTTGGGAGATTGAAAAATGTGGCTGCCCTAATGCCCAAAATGACTGTTCTGCTACTTCGCACTTGTTTTTGAATATTTAAAAAAATAAAAAAATGTTTTTTAAAATTGTAATAATAACTCGGCATCACAGATTCACAGCAAAAAAGGTAAAATAAGGATTAATTTTAACAGCTATTAAAAAATTCAAATAATAAGAATTTCTTATTTATTATAAATTTCTTATCATTCTTATCATTTTATTAATAAGAATTTCTTATTTGCATTTTTTCCCGTTTAACGGGAAAAACTATTGGCCGAGGAATAACCAAGTGGCTTAACAAGTAAATCATTACATTTGACATTTGAGTATAAACGATTAAAGAATACCGACGTTCACATTTTTCGGAATTGACAGGTTGTTGACAGGCTAGCGTTGCATGCAGAAGAAATGACGAACTACATTGACATTTTATTTGATTGTCGTTCACGGCACGCAATGACCAAGGGGGATTTTCCGCAACTTCAGAACCTCCTCGTTTATAATCCTTGAAACCATAAAAATTTGATTAATAAAACTTAAAAACATTATCATAACAATTCTCTTCAGGATGTTTCGTTTTCAATTCATTGTAAATCTAAAGATATAAAAGAGCAATAATTGAAAGAGAACATCAGATATTTTTTCTCAGATCAATTCGTATTTCTTATGCAAATAATATTTACCTTGAAGATTGCAGGGGCAATTTCTTGATTTGGCCAACTAATAAAATTCGTTTCTCCCCTTTTTGTTCCTTTAAAAGTCGTTACCTTTTCTCGGTACAAACGCGCAGCATAATGAAATGAATAAGTATCACCCTTTTTATCTATGGCTTAGAGGTTTGCACCGGCTCCGATCAGGTGTTCAATCAATTCATAGTTAAACAACTCCAAGACAATCATCAACGGTGTCTTTCCTTGGTAGTTTGGTGTATCAATTCCCCAAGGAAGTTTACCGTCTACGATTTTATCCAAGTAAGACACCATTAGCTTGGCGATCTAACGATACAAATTTGAATGCACATCATCAATCAATATTTATTCAAAAAGAACTTGAAACTGAATAAAACTTAACGAGAACAACTCACCTGACTATGTCCATAGCAGCAGGCCTCATTTAGCGGCGTCTGGCTACCACACTCTTCAAACTCCCCCGCCAATTTCATTCCCTCCGGAAAACTCAATAACAACTTTGTCGCTCTAAATTAAATTACCTGTCCATTTTACCACACTGACCGGATTTCATCTTCATGCGTCGTTGTCTGATTTTTTGTGACTCCTCCTCCCGTCTAATAATTCCCCCGAAGCGCAAAACGTGGCGAGTATAGTAATCTACATGAAATCGATACGTATAAAAGATCGAGTTCTTCTAGAAATATTTATGCAATCTCTTCAATGAACAAGATGAAAATAAGTCTAGTGAACTTCTCACTACCAAATCTACTTAATAGAATTGTAAGGGACTCTTTGGGAGAATACAGAAAAACCAATATGAGGGAAAAAGTTTTATGTGTATAATTAGGCCACATAATTAAACATTAAGATTTTTAATTAGAAGGTCAACTGTCATTTTCTGCATTACGTCTTCTTTTTCCTCTTGTTGCTTGTTGATGGAACATCCGATTCTGTGACAGTCGATTGTCTTCCTCTCTTGCTGGGCAAATGCTCTTCGTGAGCATTTCGGACTTTGAACGTAAATTTTTTCAGGAAAATAAATATATTACATTTTTGTTTTTGATTTTAGTAATACATTGCTCTTTTTGCTGCTCACCATTTCTTTCACTCCATCCAGCAGGTTGAGAATATTGCAATTGATTGCCGACGTTTTGCGACATCGAATTAAGTTGATCGGGAAAAAAATTAATAATTTCGTCGCCGTGCAAAAAGTCGTCGCCAACGAGTTTTTTAAATTCTGGAAAGGTAATATTTTGAGGACATCCTCCTTTTGCGACGAGGTAACAGATGACGGCAGCGTGGGGTGACAGGTTTTCACCAGGATGCTTCGTGTTTAATTCATTATACAGCTATTAAAGAAATAAAAGAGTAGTGGTATATTACAGATGTACATACATTTCCGTTATCAATTCATTTTCTATTGCATTAACTGATAACAATTATTTACCTTGAAGATTTCAGGGGAAGTTTCCTGATTTGGCCATTCGAGAGGCCGTTTCTTTTCTCGGTACAAACGCGCAGCGTAATGAAATGGAGCATCGCCCTTTTTATCTGTGGCATGGAGGTTTGCACCGGCCCCGATCAGGTGTTCAATCAATTCGTAGTTGAACTTCTCCACGACTCTCATCAACGGTGTCTTTCCTTGGTAGTTTGGTGTATCAATTCCCCACGGTTTCCCGTTTTCGTCTTTATCCACGTTAGACACTAACAGTTTGGCGATCTAGCGATAAACATAGCGAATGCAAGAGTTTGAAAACTAAATAAAAGAACTGAAAACTCACCTGATTATGACCTTCGTCGCATGCTATGAATAGCGGTGTCTTATCATAATAGTCACACTCACACGCCAATTTCTTTCCTTCCGGACAACTCAATAACAACTTAGCTGCTCTGAATTATTATTTTTAAAAATTTGAAAAGTAAATTTCAAACAGTGAACGATAGCAACATACGATAAAAAGGTTTTTCTTACTCAAAATTTTTATATTCTGCGGCCAAGTGAAGAAGATTTTTCCCCCAATGATCTTTTTCAATTATAATCAACCTGCCGGTGGCGCGGAACAAATTGAACAATTCCACAGATTGAACAGAAGACTCAACGGCCAATTCGAAGGCTGTGTCATCATAACGATCCTATAAATGAAAATCGTTAATTTGACTCGAAATAGATGATGGACCAAAAAGTAATGGCAGTTAATAATTACTTTAATAGCTAGATCACATCGCTCGTCTTCCAGCAATACTCGAACACATTCAACGTATCCTTTCATGGCTGCCAAGTGAAGCGGAGTTCTTTCTTTCCCATTGATTTCGTTAGATGAAGCCCCGTTTCCCAGCAACAGTCGCAATACTTCCGGATGATTTCTATTTTTGTAATATTAGAAAGGGGAAAAATAAAAGTATATCTTTTATACTGCCTAATGCCTATTTATGCAATAACAAAATCTCAATCGCAGTCCGATTTTAATTAAAATTCCGTAACATACCTGATAGCAGCGTGGTGAATGGGCATGCCTTTTTTGTGGGATTCAACGTCATCGTCGCTATCATCGTCACTATCATCGTCTGGTTCGCCACAATATTCGCAACCTTTTTCAACCTTCTCTTTACCTTCTTCATCAGCGATGTCCACCGACGCCTTATGCGTCAACAACAATTTGACCATCTCCACATTTCCCTTCTGGCAGGCGACGCTGAGCGCAGTCGAATTTCTTCCATTGTAACGACTTTGACAATTGATGATATCTGGATAAGTCTTCAGCAGGAATTGAACGGAGAGGATGGACCCTTTCTCTACCTCCGACAAGAGTAACTTGGCCAACTCTTTTCTAATTGATTTTCTAATAGAATCTACTTTTTCGACCACCGACACATCAACGAGTTTGTTTTCCAGTTGATCGACATCGACTGTTTTTATAACATTACCACCGGATGTAAAGAATTCCATATCCACCGTTTTCCCATCGAAATTTACTCGCTTAACGCGTCCAAAAACGCCCGCCATCTATTCATTTGTTTTTCAAAGAAAATGTAATGTAAATTAAAGTTGGATAGAAATAAAAACTGTGTCATACCACGTCTTGTACCATGACCATGCCATTTGAAGGTTTATCAATGACTTGCACCACGGCGCCAACTGGTAGCCACGGAGTTAATCTTCGAATTGCCTTTACGGGAAGCGAAAAACGCTTCGGATCATATAATTTGCTATTTTTATTTGCTAATACCACCTTCGCCGTGTTTTCTTTGTTGTCAATATCCTTAATTATCAAAATCTCATTAGCCACCTGAAATATAGAATTAAACATTAGGCGCCCCTTCCACCGATTGACACACATCGCATATTCAAAAGCAAAGTGCTTTACCTTTTTCATTTTGCCAGCGTTCCAGCCTATCCCGCAATCTACCGACATTTCCCTTAGGTCCTCTAGTCCAACCACAACTTTGACCCTGTCTCCAACGACGAGTGGAGGATCTGCGACGACTTCATTTGTTTTCTCGTTCACCCTCGGCTTTGAGATCTTGAGAACGGGTAGAGTGTCCGGCTGATATTGTCCGCCAACACCAGCCTTGGCCATTTTCAGATCCATTTTGCCACTAAAACCCACACGATAGGGGTAGGATTTATCCAATTCACACGGCCACTGGACCCAAATTTTGCCCGACGTCATCTCACGGCCGGTTGGTGTCGGCACCACTTTACCGATTGGTGGGTTTGCCTCTTTATCTTTCCATCCATCCTGAAATGAAAGAGAGAAAATTTTATTTCGGGATTGAATTAGTTTCATGGTATTATTTACTAACAAGAATTGCAGACTCACCTCGTCACCGTATTTCCAGTCGGCACCTCTTCTCACTAATGCACCAGGGAAAATTCCTTTTAATGGGATCCTTGGCTGGTCAGGATGCAAACGGACAACCATTCTGTGAATCAAATAAGAAAAGCAATTCGTAACAATTTAAGGTTGAATAGGATTAACATTATTCAAATCAAATCAATTCAAGAAAAATGACTACGTCACTTACGGATCAGATAATGGTCGATCGTAACGTTGGAAGATGACGTGAGTTTGTTCGCGTTTTCTATTTGTGAAGCAAAAAGTGCACAAATTGATTGGCATCGGACAATCGAAGCATTGCCAACTCAAACCGGCAATGTCTTTCTGGCCACACCCTCGACATTCGACACCAGGATGTTTCACCCCGACGGTTGAACTGTCCAAAACCTTGAAAGAAAAATACAAAAAGAAAATATTAAACTGGAAAAGTAAAACAATTAGAAGACAAAAGAGATTAATACACTAAAGGTGCAGAAAAACGGAACAAATAAATAATAATTATTAAGTCAATTTATGGTGAGATTGGTGACTGGACTTACGCGCAGATCGTAAGCGTCTTCGGCGCCGATGCGATAAATAAACTCCTGTCCTGAATCCCAACGCACCTTTACCCTCCTATCACAAAGATTCCATTCCAAAGATCCTTTTTGTTTTTTGTTTCATTGATGTGCATATTTACCCGGAATTTTGGATATTTTCAACAACAGTCCCGACGAATCCTTCACCACCGTCCTGTGTGTCCCATTCCCAGTTGGGACCTCGCACGACCCGCAGTCCCACCAGTTCATCTTTGGTGTAACCAATAGATCCCATTTTAATCGAATCGAGCCAATAACCTAGAGAGGTAGACGTTATTGTATTATTGACTAAAAAGTTAATAGTAGGCCTAATAGTAACAATGTTTACTAAAAATAAGTTATTGAAACCCTCTACAGTCTACACTTATTAATATGGAACATTAATGATAAAGTTTCAGTAAAAGATCCTGAAAACGTTAGGTTCGATGGTTAGCGTATATAAACGTACATCAAACACATGTTAGAATCAATCACGTACAGTTCATAGCAGCGACACAACGCCAGCGCAAATAAAAACTAATCAGAATAAATGAAGAAGAACTTCTCTGGAAGACAGATTAAAGGCGACATGTTGAATGTGAACATATACCAAACAACAGTGTAAATAGTTAGAGTAATACGGAAAAGCTTTTAACAACGCGCCTTGACAAGTTGGACCTCACGCTTTGCATCATCCCAATCTGTAACAATTGAATATTTTCGACGGTTCATTTTTTCACCATTTGCAACACAACCTCAAACAGTTCCGACAAATCCTTCACCACCGTCCTGTGTGTCCCATACTCCCATTCCCAGTTCCAACCTCGCACGACTCGCATCAGTCCCGCCAGTTAATCATTGGTGTAACCAACAGGTTTCGCCGCCGCCGATGACGAAAAGACTTGTTAAAAATTAAACTTCTAATCCTATAAAACTATGGCGGTTTGTTTAAACGAAGGACGCGGTAGCGGAATAGCTAACATCGGTAATGCAATATCAATTTAATACACACGCAAAAGTTGAGTAAAGTAATTGTAAACGTAATTTCAAATGAGTTAGGCCCACTCACAGTCTGTGCAGAGAAACAAGGCCAGCAGCGCAGAAAACTTATAGTCAGAATAACGCAGAACAACCGCTCTCGACGAAAAACCAGCAACGACTGCAGACAGAAGCCCGGAAGCCCCCTTCCACAGCCGAGTGGGCGCCAACTCAAAAAAGACAAACAAAAAAGACAAAAAAAGTGAAGGTTAGGTGACAAAAGAAATTTTTTAGGGGGGAGAGGGCAAAAATGGAAATAGCAAACGGGTATATAATAACCATAGCGGCAATAGACATAACTAATAAAATAGCAGACAAATGCATCAACAAAAAAGTAAACAAACCTTTGCGTTTAGCCAAGAAACTGGAAAAAAAAACATATTTCATTTGAAAATTCCTCATTCATCACACCCTTAGGTTTAAATTAATACGTTGGGTTAACTGCTTAATGTATTAAACAGAGAAATTTACATTTGAAACCCATATGCTTTGTTCCAACTAGGAGGCTACTGTGACTGTCTGTCAATGTCTACACGACTACAGACAGTCTAAGTGTCACAGATTACTGACAAATTATCCTGTGATTGTCCAGAGCATAAGTTGAAAAACAAAACAAAATTTGGATTTTCGTGTTTTCTGTAGGTCAATCAACACCAACATGGAAACCTGCAGTAAAACTTCGCAAGGACTTGGAGGAATCCTTTTCCCTTCCCACATTGATAATATGTCATGCCAATCTCGGAGCACACTTCACGAGTTCACACTTAATCAGAAGTTCAAAATAGGTAATCTCTATTTAGATAATCTAATAGACCACCAAACATATATTCTTATTGAAAATTTTTAGAAAAATCCAAAAGTTGTTGCAACACTTCCTTGCAATTCCTTCTTTGCAATGAACAGAAGATAACATTCACCTCTGTTGCTTTCAGTCTCACCATCGAATTTCTTTCACACAAGGAGGCACAACAAAAATTAGATAATGGGAGTAAGTTTTCTAGGTCCCATTAAGAGGTAAAGATTATTGAGATGTCTTAATCAAATTTCTCTCACTACTTCTCCTTCTTTT
The DNA here is from genome assembly GCF_021134715.1 of Daphnia pulex. NCBI lineage: Eukaryota > Metazoa > Arthropoda > Branchiopoda > Diplostraca > Daphniidae > Daphnia > Daphnia pulex. The sequence goes on along the minus strand of NC_060025.1, from coordinate 1,389,825 downwards.
GCTACTCGTTGTTGATGGAGTTTCCGATTCTATTTCGGTTGATTTTCTAACTCTCTTGCCCGTCGTTGTCAAGGCAATCGTCATCACTGGTCGCCGGGTTGGTGTTGGCTGCTGCATCTCCGGTTGGCGTCACTGTACCTGGAACATCTTCGTTCGGCATGGGTGGAAAAGAGTAAAAAGTGAACTGTTACCGTGGTTGCGGAATCTCCAGTCGCCACTCCGCTCTGAGAAGGCAACGGATCTCGAAGTGACGTCATCACTTGTAACTGGCTCGTTTCCGCTTTCAACTTGCATGCCATAGGATTTCGGGTTTGACCTCTGCCGATCCCAATGCCAATCAAATGTTTTTGCAGGTTTATCACCTAATTTTATTCACTGCTCACGATTTATTTCATTCATTTCAATAGGGTGAGACCAGTGGTGACAGGCTGACAGCCTTGACTGTTCAAGTTCTGAGTTCTATCGAATTAGGATCAGGATAAATTTTGGTTATTTACTCGTAGAGGAAGCTGTCGCCTATGAGTCGTTTTATGTCAGGAAACGTTAAATTTGGGGGAATTCCTCCTTTTGCGACGAGATAAGAGACAATGGTAGCGACGGAACACAGATTCTTGCCAGGATAGTTAATTTTCAGTCCATTGTAGAGCCGGTGAAGTGAAAGCGTAATTGAATGTTATAGACATCATTATCCTAGATAAACTCATATTCGGCTGTTGATCAAAAATATTTATCTTGAAAATAGCAGGGGAACTTTCCTGATTTGGCCATTTCGAAGGCCTTTACTTTTCGCTGAATAAATGCGCAGCATAATGAAATGGAGCATCACCCACCCTTATGGTCGATGGCTTGAAGGTTTGCACCGGCACCGACCAGAAAGTCAATCAATTCGTAGTTTAACTTCCCAACGCTACTCCTAATGGTGTTTTCCTTCGTTGTTTGCTGCATCAATACTCCACGGTTTCAAGTTTTCGTCTTTTTCCACATAAGACACCAACAGTTTGCTTGGCGATCTAGCGATTAAAATTTGAATGCAGGAGTCTGAAAACTGAAAAATAGAACCATTTTATACTAATCATTATTCAAATTATTATTCAAAAGGAGTCTCAAGAAAGGAGTCTTCAACTATACAGACACGAGACACCCAATGGCCCGATGGCCTTTTTAAAATACCGTTTGAACGGCCCTAGTATTTTGCGCGCAAGAAACAATCCGCGCAAAGTGGTCCGCGCAATTTGCGTCGATACGTCAACCTCAACCCGTTGCATTTCACCTCAGTTTGGTTTTTTTGTAGTTTCGTGGTTTTGTTTATCAGTTTTCTTTTCCCGTGCAAACTCGTTCACGTATCAGATTCAGTAGGAAGTAATTTGGGTTGGTGCATTACTTACTTTTGGGCTTTCACTACTAGCTGTCACCGATTTTTCGTCGTTTATTTAGTTAAACTGTAGATGATTTTATTCCATCATCACATCATAATTTACTAAATTACCTTGCAGGGCATGGCAGTTGGCAAGCTTTTGATGATTTGTTATTTTGGTTTTTAGGTGGGTTTTTCCTTTTTCACGTTATACATAAAAAAATATTTCAATTTCTTTTAATTGCCAGGGTTCTTCAAAACGGAATTCAGTTTAAGCAGTTTTCAGTATAAAGTCATCAATATTTCCCTCTTCTGTGCTGCATGCCAAAAAATAGCCTTACTCTTATGATGTCATCTCTATTTGAGTTGCCTGATGAAACTGTTGTGTTGGAGCATCAGATTGCTGGGCACAGGCATGAACACGGAAAGCTTTACACAGGTGCGAAAATACTCTATATTTATCCTACAATGTCTCACTAAATATGTTTTTGTTGTAAGGAATGTTGAAGCACATTGACGGATATGTTATGAAACCAGTCCAAAACAACCAAAGAGGGAAAACAGAAATAGAATTTTATGAGCAAGTATTTCAATCCTCTCATCCAGTCGTCTCTAAACTTAAGCAAATTGTCCCACACTTTTTTGGTCTGCATCAGTTTGTTACTGATACAGCTAGTAAGACTGTCTTAATTGTCAGTGTGCTATGAAAAATAGTTAAACAATAACTTTTCCTATTTTTTCAGCACATTACTTCATTAAGCTGGAAGACGTTGCTGCAGGAATGGCTAAACCGTGCATTGCAGACATAAAAATTGGGCGACAAACTTGGGATCCATATTCTTCCCCGGAGAAGCAACATGCAGAAAATGTGAAACAAATTTAACACATCCAATTTTTTAAAAATAATTAACTCATTTCTATTTGTGTTTATAGATGAAATATAGAGGCACCAAAGATCCACTGGGGTTTTGTATCCCTGGAATGTGTATCTATGATCTGGCATCTGATAAAGTACTAAAATTGGATAAACACTACGGGCGTAGTTTAAACTGTGATTCCGTAAGAGATGGTAACTTCATACCTTTTAAAAAAGAATATTTTGATAGAATTATGCTAATCATTTAAACACTAAGCTTTTTTACTATACTTCAACAGGTAACACATTACAACCAATTTATCTGTATAAATCTTTTGGTAAAATTTGTCTTTATTTTCTAGTACGCAGGTAATAGAAAGGAGACTATTGGCGGAGGTGTTGAACCAATTAAATGCTGTTCGTCTTTGGTTCGAAGAGCAACGCCACTATTTGTTTTACGCGACATCATTGCTTCTCGTCTATGATGCTGACTTGTTAAAAAAAGGGTCCAACATCTTGAACGTTCGAATTCGAATGATTGATTTTGCACACGTTTTCCCGGCTCACGATTCCCAAGACTCTAATTACCTGGAAGGGTTATACAAGTTAATTGAAATAATCAGTTCAATTCAGTAAATTTTTGAAACATGTTACAGGATTGCATCCAACAGAGATTATGCTGCCATCTATTGCTAGTAAGTGTACAGTTGTTGAGGCAGTTGGGCAGGTTTTTACACCTGTTGACTGTATTTTACTGCATTACTGTACTCTATTTTTACTATGTCATCTTTCTATAGATTTACTACCGTTCCAGCTCTGCCATTTCTAAGAACTATTGTCCGGAAGGGAAATGGATTGTTTTCCAACAAAGAAGAACCCCGACTGCCTTTTGATTGATTGTTTGTTGTCTTTCTTTTATCAAAAGTATTTTCTGAACAAAAGTTGTGGAAGCAACCAAATAAAATATACTGGAATTACTGCTTCAATTGAATTCAAAATTGTAATAATTCGTTTGTTGTTCTGTCCCACAGAGAGATTTTAACGGAACGTTTTTCCGCTTGATCAATTTACTTTCAATTCTTGTACGTGTGTGTAAATTTAGGTATCAGTGCCAGGCAGCGAAAATGGTATGTGATAGAAATAACTTTGTATTATCTTTCAGTTATGTTTCAGTATCAGTGTTTTGTTTGACAGTTTGTTAACCCCTGAATCGCTTACTTCTTGTTAGGAGACCCGGAGAACTGTGCCACACCCTTGCACAGGTAAACTTGAGAAGTCGTTGACCTGTGTGGTGCATGTGCGCATACTATTCCTGAACTGGGATCACATTCGTGTCTTTAGAATTGAATAACGTTGTACATTTGGACGTGCAACAATGACCTTGCAGGTAACAAAATTTATTTTTTAAAACTCATTCTCACCACTAAAATTTTTTTTTTAGTTAAAACAAATGTTCCGTAATAATTTCAAGGACAAGTAGAAATAATTCTCATATATACGCTTCGTCCAACAATGGCCCAAGTCCATAACCTTGAAACATTGTTCTGCTCTTCATATTAATTGAACTATTTTATTTTTATTGATTTTCTGAGACACAATTCGAAACTTTCACTGTCGAACTTGAACAATTTGAACACACTTGTCCTCAGCGACCAAAGCCCAAGAAATCTGTCGTCATTTATGTTATTCTAACTTAAAGTCAAGTGTTATAAATTTTATAAGGAAAATTCATACAGGTAATTATAGTCAAAACAAAGAGCGCTTGTTGACCTCGCTTTGTTAATCTGTTTGACTTTTTCAAGGTCAATCTATTTCTTCTAAAAGTTATTTCCCGTCAATATCCATTAACAAGAAAACCAACTACTTGCAGCTCACATTTACTTCGTCTTGACAACGAAGACATTTAGATAATTGATGCGCTTGAACTTTGTTGAACTCGGATTCTATTTACAGTGATATTGATTTTCAGGTAATTTTCACCTATAGTTAATTTAAATAAATTTTTTTTAAAAGTATTATTTGAAAATGTGCGTATTGGCATTGTCCAGCGATATCGCCGATGGAACGAAAATGGTAACAGCAACGCAGCAGCAGCAGCACGCATCCATCTTACACACACACGACCTTGTTGGTTGCAACAAAACACCGACTCTTGTATATTTCTTTTTTTTTTTCGGTGATGATCCAGTATACCAGGGGACGAGTTTCAAGATAGATGAAGGTACGTTGACCTGCCGAATGAATGTATTCTTCGGTTTGCACCTGAAGAAAAGGGAGAGCAGCAGCAGCAGCAGTGTTTTCGTCTGCTGATGGAGTTGGGTGATAAGGAGTGGGTTGACCTTCGTGTTCATCTCTCTCCGGCTACCTCCTCTTTGGTTATATTTATTTCGTGTTTCAAGAGCTGATGCATCTTTTTTGGTCATCTCAGGCTTTATTTTTGCGATTGTAATCCTAATGAGACAAAATATCCACTGGTTTAAAATATAATTGTCGGTTCTTTTAGCCAGTTCATTTTGAATTAAGATTGAATAACGTGCAACAGCAACAAAATCATTATTTGACATCTCATTTGAGGTGGTCAAAAGTGACTTGTGAAATCTAAATCGACACAAAGGTTGCCATACATACCTGTGGCTATAAATGTTGAGTTTTCGATATATATTTATTTCGTATTGTTATTGCCCTCCTGTAGTTCTAACACAGCGCAATTCGCCTTTGATTTTTTGAAAGACCTTGGGACATGACCAGTTCGCGAGGTACTCCCATACTTATCTTGGTTGAATGTTGGAAAACTACCCTCAGTTGGTGGCCAGACTCCACAGACAACGCACGCATCGGCTCAGCACATGCTGTGAACGAATCTTTTTTACTCGAATACATTGTTATTTCATCAAAATATATATCTTTTAACTATAAAGCTTTCTCGCGTCAAGCTTATCAATTCAGAATTGTGATTCCCTTTACTTCATTCACTGGGTGAACTACAGCTGATCTCTGTTTCAGGTAAGTCAGATTATGGAAATGTTATTAGGCTATTATTTGAGTTGATTTTGAAGCGTGATATCGATTAACTTAAAGCGTACAAAAAATTAAAATAAAGAATTTCTTAGAACAAGTCAAAATGCAAATGAAAGCAAATCTATTATTCTCAAGGTCGTATTCATTACAGTACTTGTAAAGACAGATTGACTATGTAACCTTCACTTTTTTCCGCCAAAAAGAATATAATCGCCAGTGTGTACAGCAGAAGAACTAACCAAATCGTGTAGGATCTAATCATCTATGTAAATTATTAATTTTAAATTTCGTAGAAACTGTGCACGTTTGTGGGATTATTAATCAACATAATGGTAGATTTGATTTTGGTTTTCTTCATTATTGGTGGCAACATTGTAGAATTATTACTTAATTAGCATATTCAATTTTATATTCGTCCTTCCAATGCGGTCTTGAGAATAATCAAAAAGCGATCAACATTTATTTGTCGAATTTTTACTTGCCCAAAATATTTCTTTTTTGTTATTCTTTACGGTCATTCCACTTGGAAACTGCGTACAGAAAACCAAGACTTGATGGCACAATCGCCAAATCAAATCGCGTTCTTCCCTTTTTTGTTTTTTTTTCAATTCGTTTTTCTTTTTCACGAACAGGTCCTTGAGGTAATAAAGTCACTGCATGTTTTAAAGAAGAGAAAAAAAAAGAGTTCCGCAAGCTAATGCTAATAGCCTCGCGTCAAGGTCTCGAAAGCCTGCGTAGTAGCCTAGGGCACAAAGAAGTTCTGTGATATTGGCATTGGCTACATCATCTTCAAGTTCTATTGAATATTCACGCAGTAAATCTCAAAGTTTTCGATTGTCCAAAGCTCGAATTACAGAAACATATCGATTCTGGTCGTCCAATGAAAACTGAAAATCATGATGTAATTAAGAAATACTGGCCTTCACTACGACAATCAGCGGAAAAATATAACTTGCGTTCTCATCGCAACAACATAATAAAATCTGTGTTTAACTAGCAATTTATTGATAGTTCGTTTATATTACTTTAGCTTTCGAATGTTCTTGACCCGATTTCTTTGAAAACTAGACTTTGTTGGTTTAACAATCGTTCGATGAGCAATTTTCATATCGAGCCTATTGTTATAAATGATCCATCCGGCCTTCTCCTTGTACGGTACGAAATTGCTTCCAGTCTTTGTCAACCGTTGCGCTGTTTTCATTTGTATAGGTTGTCTGACAGTGTAACTGAAAAACCGCACTGATTCGTTTCTTTATATATTTTAAAAGCACTATGCGCTAAAGGCTCTATGATATTAGGTGCGCCAAAGACCCTGTTTGCTTCTACTTGAAATGTAAATACTTAGAAGTTAAGTCACCTCGAATATTTGTGTGCGATTTACTTTTAATGCCGCCAGACTTGCCGTGAGCTCAATCAAGTTTCGGTCCAATTTAAAATCACGATCAAAGCTTTGATAGCGAAATCAAAACATTCAAAACCGTTGCTTAGTCGTTACGCCATCTAACGGTTAAAAAAGATATCTGTAGACTTAAGCAAGTTTTACCGCCAGATGTCGTGCCATCCCCTCGAGCTCTTTAGCGCCAAAGATTTCGAAATGATTTGATTTGCAGATGATTTGCTATTTTTTAAATCGCTCTAGAACATAGAAAAATTCAGCTTAGACATGAACTGTTTGATTAATATCTTCGCATTGAATTCGATCGACTAATAATGTTTCTTTTTGTTTCAGAATCGAATTACTTTGATCGAAATGGGGCTTCAGCTTTTAGTCGCCATAAGTTTTATCGCACTGACCAGTGGTAAGCATATTTCATTTTACCATTTCTTAACAAATTGTATGCGTGTTTTATACTGTCCAATAACCTAACCTAATTTCTAAAATATTAATCGAAACTTTTACAATTTCGTAGCATTGCCAACCTTGCGAGACAGCATTCGCCAACCCCTCCACGTTTTTGAAGGGGAGGACGCCCTACTGACATGTGTTGTGCGCAATCTTGAAACCAACACTTTATTATGGAAAAGAGAAGATAAGGAGCGCGGAGCTCCTCGTATTCTTACGGCTGGCGAGAACAGAGTCACTTCCGATTCACGTTTCGACATTCTCCACGACTCCGGTAACAAACTCACCGGTTCAAATCGCAATATTTAAATTGGCTTATCTATCTGACCTTTGTTCACATCTTTAGCTCCCAATGTTCCTGGAGGTGTAGCATCTGGTATGAATATAAATTATTTCTTGAGATTTATAATTTTTTCGCATTTTATAATTGTTTGCTTTCTTAAATTTAGGTGGGGACGTGTGGGTTTTGGTCATTAAAAATTCTCGACCAACTGATACTGGCACTTACATCTGTGAAATTAACAGTAATCCAATCCTCCGTTCGTATCATTCCGTTTTTGGTGAGTCGCTCATTGTTTTTTTAGTTTAAATTACGTTAAATTCAGATGCTAATCGTTGTGTCTATTTGGTGATAGTTGTTCCAAGCAATCTTCAACCGCCAACTGATTCGAAACCGGCCCCCAGCAATACAACAGGCGTAACCGATTCCACATCCAGCCAAATCATCGCTCACAACTACACAGAGTGTTGCATCAACTATAACGTCACTTCTGCCTGTATGGGCTTTTGTAATTTGAAAAATATTTTGGACGGCACAACTGGACAAGATCCGGAGCAGTGTGAGGCGGATTTCCCATCCATCGTCAAATGCATGGCTGGTAAGAGAAAAATCCTCTTAACCTACTACAGTGAAACTGCTGTGCCTGATCAGTTTGTAATTTCTTCATTTTGATTTAAAATCATGTTTCTTTTGTGATAGATGGTACGAATCACGTCCCTTGTTGCATTGAAGAAGGAGTACCAGATGTTTGCCAAGACATTTGTCGTGGCGAATACACAATCCCCACTGATGATATTCGAACACACGTCTCTTGCTCAGCTTACACGGAAAAAACTTTGGCTTGTATCGCCGAAGGAATAGGTAAAGCTACTACATTAAGTCTAGTTTGATCAGACATATCTAAATTATCGCTATCAAAATATTTTTCTTGAATTAATTGTTAATGCTATAATTTTTAATTTGCAGAGATTTTACCGAACGCTCCAGAATCCGTGTTGGTAGACATTCTGTCTGACAAGGCCTTGAAGATTTCATGGCAACGTCCTTTAAGGAACTACGACACCATTACTCATTACTATGTCAACATTTCTGCTTTGCCTGGTTTCGATTCGTTGGACACTAAACCAGGGTTTTTCGACGGTGTTGGAAAAGATTCCGCTGGCAAGGGACTCATTGGTTTGCGCAATGAACCTTTCTTCATGCAAATCAAGGTTTGTCCATTTTAAATTACTAGGCTTCAATCTAACTAATCTTTTAAATGTTCTCTTCAACTTTAGGTTCAAGCTGATCAAAACTCGACGACGGTTGACAACTTGAACTCGTTCACCATGTACGAAATCACGGTAAGTTATTTCACATTTATACTTTTACTTAACATTAGCACAGATTATAATACATCAACTACTGTTTTAGGTGACATCGTACAACAACCGCGGAAGCAGTTTGCCTTCACTAAAAGTTCGTTCACTAACCGAAACGGTCCAAAAGAATAAAACACCTGCATTGACGGCGCCATCCCTTCCTGATATTAAGGAATGCTGCACTAAAAAGGGTGTTTACCACAACAGGCATGTATTCCTCCTCAGAATAAAATCTAGCAATGAAAAAACAACCATAAATTATTCTTTTCATTCTGACAGATGTGTAGACAAATTTTGTGATCCAGTCCGTACGGCCGATGTGAGTCTGCCGGATCTAATGATTTGCGCTCCGTGGGCTAGTGACAGTTTCTCATGCTTGGCCAATGGAATCGACCACACGGCCTGTTGCAAGTCTCGTGGTTTACCAGAGCCTTGCATCCAACTGTGTACCGGAAATATTACGCGAGTGGATTATAATCAGTTCCGTTGCATCCAGTACATGAGCGAGCTCAGCAACTGCCTCCTACAAGGATACGGCGTCCTTCCAGGCCCACCAGCTGCCTTCCGGGTTACCAACATCAATCCGACATTCGCTATTTTACGATGGGAGATGCCCAAAATACTAGGCAAAACAGTAATGTCTTACAACATCCGTTATCGACCCACTTCTAGCGACGGCGAATACAAAACTATCAACAGCAAAGCTGTGCCTTACATTCTAGAAAACCTGATGGTTTCCAGTGAATACGAAGTCTATGTCAATGCCATCAACGAACACGGAATCGGCGAACCATCGACGAGAATTCTATTCCGCACTGCCGTCGGTCAAATGGAAGCTGCCTCATCGGAAATGGCTTACAACGTCAGCGCTTGTTGTAACACGGTTGGAATCAGCAGCAAATGTATGCCTCTGTGTGATTACAGCGCCAAACTGAGCGATTTGAGACAGCTGACTCAGACCTGCTCCAAAGAGTTTCCCAAGCTCCTGAGGTGCGGTGCCGGAGGACGTAATCACGTGAAATGTTGTGAACGACGAGGAATTCCACAACCTTGTCTTGGATTCTGCACTGGACATGTAACTGAAGAACTTATTGTCACAGCGGCCGCTTGTCTCCCGTACGTTGGCAATGTCATTCAATGTTTCGAAGAAGGTACGAATTTGAATTCTTTTTAATCATTTGATTCATTTTGGAAATAATTTTGAATTCAAATTAGGCACTGGATTGATACCTGGCCCTATTATTGAACTGCGTGCGACTGCCATCACGGACGACAGCGTGACACTAACTTGGCAGCCACCAGTTGATAGCAACGCCGAGCAATATGTAGTCCATTATTCCATGATTGACGAGTTAGCTTCAAAAGCTGCCAGCACTTCTTTTGAAATGGATCAACAACTTAATGTTACCAAGACTCAAGCAGTTATCACCAACTTACAGTCAAAGCAGCTTTACAATTTCTTTGTACTGGCTGTCAACGATCACGGCACTTCTCTCCCGTCGTCTGTAATAACAATCAACATCACTAAAGAAGGTTGACCCCCTTTTTATTATTCTCGCCAATTTAATGGACATATTATAACCCTTTTATTTGGATAGCTTTATCCAATGGAACTATTTCCGGCGTCCCATCAGCTCCGCAAGGAATTTCAGTCACTAGCCGAAGTGCCGATTACATCATAGTTTCATGGCAGCAACCCGCACTCGTTCACCCCACTGACCGTCTCACCTACAAGTACAACATATTTAATTTAACGCAATTTGAGACGTAAATGTCAGTACGATTTTCTTTATTATTTCACAGTTTCTACTATCGCAAAAGGGACGAAAAATCTTTCAACTCCTCACCCACAAAGATTACTTCGTACCGACTGGATAATTTGACGGCTAGTTCCCAGCATATCTTTTATGTTACTGCTTCAAATGAAAATGGCGAGAGCCGGCCGTCGGAAACTTTGATGGCTTGGACCGATCCGGCGTACGAAGCGGTGGTTGAAGTGCCCACTATCCATCCGATGAACATTGTGCTTGAAGGAGGCAGCATGACTGTCATTTGCGCCGCTATGGGCACGCCAATGCCCATCGTTTCACTTTACATTTCAGGGAAATTAATCAAACAGGAAAAAACTCGACACATGGTTGCTGTTTTATCCAATGTTAGCCGCTCAATGAATCATATTACCTGCTATGCAAATAACGGATACGGCCCATCTTCAGAGGCTTTCAAACGTATCATCATTGGCCGTAAGTAGCTCATACAGTTTTACGATGTGGCTAATGAAGTTAATTCAATTGGTTTCTCTTATTGATCGATTCTAGGTCGACCTAGTATTTCAGGTTCGCTTATTACAATGGCGACACTCGGTGATGACGTAACCCTCGAATGTGAAGTTGATGCTCATCCAACGCCAAAACTGAGTTTCAGCCGAGACTCCAGTGCCATGGACAAAATTGGCAACAGCAGCAAATACGACATCAGAATTCTTCGAGAGAGTCAAGTAAGTAATCACAGTTAGGTTAACAAAAAGGAGCTAAACGTTTCATTCCGTTACAGGAGCCTGACGCCAATTACATAATGCAGCTGACAATTAAGAATATGAACGCCTCCGACTCGGGAGTCTATTACTGCAATGCTCAAAACAATTTTGGAACTTTTGCTCAAGTTATGAAACTTCAAGCGCGTCAAAAAACCGTAAAATTTGCCATTTTTCTACTGGTTAAAAAGGATTTCAGTATTCATATTTGTTTCGTATAATCTCTAGGCGCCTTCGGTTATGAACGTGGCGAAATGCTGTGAAGAACAAAATGTCACTTCTACCTGCTTAGATGCTTGCACTCTATTTTTAGATATTGAGAGTGTCATTGATAGGCCTGAATGTATCGGTGATTTCCACAAACTGATGCGATGTGCAGCTGGTAAATATTAGAAAATTTCAAGTTTGAAGAAAGTTTAGGTTATAATTAATGGCATTCTTAACAGATGGCTCAGATCACCGTGGATGTTGTACTCAATGGGGTGTACCTCGTCGTTGTTTGGATTGGTGCAGAGGAGAAGCGGTGTCCAGCACTGAACTGTGCGCTCTCGCTTACACAAAGCCCATCATTTCGTGTTTCCACGAAGGAAAAGGTACATTAATCGGAAACAAAGGGATCTATTTGATTGAAAGCTAAAATTGATGGTGTTTATTGTTTGAAACATTTATAGAGCGTATTCCTGGACCACCACGTAACGTACGAATTGAACTTGAGAAAGATAACTCGATTAAAGTTCTGTGGGATGCCCCACTTAAGAATCCTGACACAGTCGAACTTTACAGGTAACTAATAACGAATTGTTTTTAATAAAGCTTCAACCAGGTCCAATTATTTCATTTTTCAAATCAAAAATAATCTTGGTATTTCTGTTATTCTCAACAGGGTTTTCTGGAGAATTCAGGGTGTGAAACAAACCGACAAGAACGATACTCGCCTGACCTGGCTAAACCTTGCCGGCTTAAAAGAAAACGTGCCTTACGAACTGGTCGTCAAAGCTGGAAACCGTGACGGAACTAGCACTCTGACGGAACCTCTTTCATTCACTCTAAGTGACAAATATATTATCTCAGCCAGCACTCATTCAAGTAACTTTTATTTTCGTAATTTTTGTAAGTTTTTCTCTCTAACCAAATAAATTGTCAATATTTCAGACAATCCGCACGTTGGAGTTGCCGTAGGAGTAGTGGTCGCACTGATCCTTATTATCTGCGCCGTGGTTGGCGCCGTGTATATTTTGCGGAAAAAGAACATTCTTGGTATCAAGCTTTCAGGATGCTCGCGTTTTGACAATCCTCCTTTCCGCGGAAGCAGTCAGCAACCCAACGATACGTTGCAAATTGTTCAGAATGAAGTCGTTAATGATACAAGTGAAGTGCCTAGCGCAGCTTGGAAGCAGGAGTCCCTTCAGGCAGCTCCTGCCACGGAAGTTGGTCCAACACTTTACGAAGAACTGCGATTGGGAACTGACGGCGCGGGATTCAAGAGGCTAAAATAATTGGTAACAAAACAAAAAAAATATCTGAAATTGGAATCTGTTTCGATGGATTGGGTTCAATGGGTTGGTGGAGTACATAAAAAGTCTTATTGTTTATTTATATCTTGTTAGTAAAACAACTTTGTCACTCAACAACTTTCCATCTTTGTCTAATTAAAAACATATTTACTGTATTTGTGTTAGTTTTACTTATTATTTTCAAATCAACGACGTTTTTTTTAATATGTTTTATTTTGCCGTTGGTATTTGCTAGTAATTCTGAAATCTGTGGAAATGCCCGGAAAATAGCCCTCTTCTTCTTAGTTAATTGTAAATAAACAAGTTTCTAAACAAGTGTGTTCTTTATTTATTTTGAGAAGAATTTTTACTTGCTGACGGCTAAATTTTAAACTTAAATGAAATTGCCTGATTTTGCCATTATAAAATAACGATTAACACCATTTTGAAAAACCCGCAATAATTATTCTTTATTGCCACCTAGTAGAGGAATTTTGAACTGCTCTATCGAATCATGCATGATTGCTTGTTGTCGTCTGGCTTATTTCCACGTGGCGAATTGTTAGACCGAACGGCGAACACCGAAGAAAAGAAATTTTTACATAAATATAACTGAGATTTCTTTGATCTTCTCATAATTATTTTATAGAATTTTGTTTTTAAGACTACATAAAATGGAAAGAATCTAGACAAACAGTAATTTATTGTCTAAGACTAAATTCTGTTGGTTTGGGGCACAAAGCTGCATAAAGCATAAAGAAAATTTTTAAAAAGTTTCTGTGTTAGAAACTGATGGCCTGTTGCAACTATTACCCTTTTCAATCACTAATATCTGCATGATAGAATCAATGTTTTCTTTGCACATGCAATGCTTCGTGTAAAGTTGAGCAATGAGCTATATCGTAATTATTGCAAAATTTTCTGTTTCCCTTAACTCTCACTAAATTTTTCACTTATTTTAACAGATTAGCAAGGGGCATTAAATATGAAATGGACACATGCATGGAAATATTTCAAAACAGGATGTTGACTATTGGGCTAACTATTGAAAGTCCTGAATGCTGAATATGTTTTATTCTAACTTTAAAGAGGTCACATTATTTTACTGCTCATCATCATTTTCATTACTTCACTGTGGAGCTTAAAGCTACCTTTGTTGTAGGTCTGAAGGTCTGAGTGCCATTTCTCATGTAGGAGAAGTGCACACTATCAACGATAGTTCAGTTTGCAAGAGGAAACTTTTGACTGAAATCTTCAAACCTTTTCTTCTTTCAAAAGAAATAAGTAAGCCTATTTATGAAATGCTTGAAATATTTGTTAGACCTAAATTCTTATTTACATTGTTTTTAAAGCTGCCACTCTTTCTACCACCAGCATGATGACCAGCACCAGCAGCACTTTGAGATTAAGACTCTATGAAGTTAAAAAACGACTTCAGCCCAAGTACCAATATTCACATTGGTATTAGGGTTAGTTAAAATTAGTAGTTGGAAGTTGAGGTAAACCAAGAAGAAGATGAAAAAGCCATCACATTCAAAATTTCTTTAAAACTTGTTTTTATATTTTCTTAATCATAGACCAGATGGAGAATCAGTTCTTGTGCAATTACAGTCGAGAATAAAGGGAAAAAAAAACAGATGATGCTAAATTTCCCCAGTTGACTGCCTATATTCAAGTCATCGCCAATCAGGAGCGACAACAAGGTGCAGTAACATCGGCCCGGAGAAGTGACCTTCAATTCAACAGCAGCTGCCAAATGGTCCTTGGATTACGAAGTTTTTCTTAGTTATTCTTCGTTCAAGATTAAAAATTCCGCGAGGTTCATGTAAAAGAATAAGTAATCACATGGAACCGTGGACACATTTCAAAAACAAAACAAAAATGTCTTAAATTCTTCTCTTTATTCAGATGCCAATATTGTCCACCCTTTCATTCGTAACGCCATTCGTGAAATTGTTGGAACATGACTGACTGTATTCTAGGTAATATTATTTGTGCAAATTTTTAAGCTAATAAAACTATCTTTATCTTTTGTGATAACAAATAAGCCAGTTAAGTATTATCTACATTATCTTCAAATAACCTAATTAGGTCAAAATTTTGGCATTAGATCCCCCCCCCTCTCAGCATGCATGAAGCAACATTTGAAATTAACACTTACACTTATTTAAATGAGTTGACTTGCATAAATGTGAGATGATGTTGTCAAGCCAGCGTCATCACAAGGATTAAAGGGGAGGAGAGACAAAAAAACTGTATCAAGGCTGTTCGCTACCAAACGATGTTGAGTTCAAATTGGGTCAATAAAGGTTACTCCCCCCTTCAATTGCTCCATTTTCATCTGACCTCGAATACTGAAAAATACCTCCAGGGGTTTTGCTGCGGGAAATCGGCGTGCCGATGGGCATTCCAGAGACCAAAAAATGCTCAGTAGTCCACGTATTCGCACGGTGTGCACTTGTCTCTAGTTTGCTGCTGTAG
Source organism: Daphnia pulex (assembly GCF_021134715.1). Taxonomy (NCBI): domain Eukaryota; kingdom Metazoa; phylum Arthropoda; class Branchiopoda; order Diplostraca; family Daphniidae; genus Daphnia; species Daphnia pulex. The sequence goes on along the minus strand of NC_060025.1, from coordinate 1,374,606 downwards.
TTTTGCATCTTCACGCATCACACCTTTGCACTTGGATTAATTTCGTTTTATGCAATGCCTACACAATTTGTCGTGGTTTCTCTGTAGTGTTTTGTGTCGTAGATTTTGTTTTACTATCTCATCACTATATCAGCACAATTGCATCTGCACTTTGTAGTGTTCGTAGATTGATTCACCTTATTTGTTGTCCACACCAGTAGCTACTTATAATTAGAGTAAGCCAATCTAATTAAGGTTAAAGTTAAGCATAAGTTAACGATATTGTAAGTTAAGCCGTTAAGCTAAGCTAAGGCTATTGTAGGTTAAGCTAAGTTAAGGTTTAAGTTCACGATAGAGTTAGTTGCCAATTTACTGTGGTAGCTCTGTGGTGTAGAAAATTCGTCTTTAGCAATCCCCAACCCTAACGTGTCAACTAATAACCTTTTTTCTTTCAGGAAATTGCAATTTAAATTCAATGTTTTAGCTGTATATATTCTATTTTTGCTTAATTGATTATGGTTTTAAAAAACTATAAAGTTTATCCATCATTTGTCGTTGATGTAATTAGGATCATGGACCGAAGAGGATCGCCGCCGCCACTACAAGATAGGACCCTGGCCCACGGGTCAAAGGTACATTTCATTTGATTTTAAATGCCTTCAACTTCTTTTATTAATGTTTTTGGATTTTCTTTAGACTGGAGAGGATCGCCGCCACCGCCGCCGCCGCCACCACCGGAGCCACTTCAAGATCGCCGCACGCTAGGACCTTCGCCAATGGATCTCAGGTATATTTTTTAATTCTAAGTGTCTAACCATACTTTTTTTATGTACTCTAGATGGGACCCAGGACCAAGGAGGATCGCCGCCGCCACTTCAAGATCGTCGCTTCAAGATAGGACCCTGGCCCACGGGTCGAAGGTACACCTTATTTGATTTTGAATGCCTTAGACTTCTTTTACTAATGTTTTTGGATTTTATTTAGACTGGAGAGGATCGCCGCCACCGCCGCCGCCGCCACCACCGGAGCCACTTCAAGATCGCCGCACGCTAGGACCTTCGCCAATGGATCTCAGGTATATTTTTAAATTCTAAGTGTCTAACCATACTTTTTTTATGTACTCTAGATGGGACCCAGGACCAAGGAGGATCGCCGCCGCCACTACAAGATCGTCGCTTCAAGATAGGACCCTGGCCCACGGGTCGAAGGTACATTTTATTTGATTTTGAATGCCTTAGACTTCTTTTACTAATGTTTTTGGATTTTATTTAGACTGGAGAGGATCGCCGCCACCGCCGCCGCCGCCACCACCGGAGCCACTTCAAGATCGCCGCACGCTAGGACCTTCGCCAATGGATCTCAGGTATATTTTTTAATTCTAAGTGTCTAACCATACTTTTTTTATGTACTCTAGATGGGACCCAGGACCAAGGAGGATCGCCGCCGCCACTACAAGATCGTCGCTTCAAGATAGGACCCTGGCCCACGGGTCGAAGGTACATTTTATTTGATTTTGAATGCCTTAGACTTCTTTTACTAATGTTTTTGGATTTTATTTAGACTGGAGAGGATCGCCGCCACCGCCGCCGCCGCCACCACCGGAGCCACTTCAAGATCGCCGCACGCTAGGACCTTCGCCAATGGATCTCAGGTATATTTTTTAATTCTAAGTGTCTAACCATACTTTTTTTATGTACTCTAGATGGGACCCAGGACCAAGGAGGATCGCCGCCGCCACTACAAGATCGTCGCTTCAAGATAGGACCCTGGCCCACGGGTCGAAGGTACATTTTATTTGATTTTGAATGCCTTAGACTTCTTTTACTAATGTTTTTGGATTTTATTTAGACTGGAGAGGATCGCCGCCACCGCCGCCGCCGCCACCACCGGAGCCACTTCAAGATCGCCGCACGCTAGGACCTTCGCCAATGGATCTCAGGTATATTTTTTAATTCTAAGTGTCTAACCATACTTTTTTTATGTACTCTAGATGGGACCCAGGACCAAGGAGGATCGCCGCCGCCACTACAAGATCGTCGCTTCAAGATAGGACCCTGGCCCACGGGTCGAAGGTACATTTTATTTGATTTTGAATGCCTTAGACTTCTTTTACTAATGTTTTTGGATTTTATTTAGACTGGAGAGGATCGCCGCCACCGCCGCCGCCGCCACTACCGGAGCCACTTCAAGATCGCCGCACGCTAGGACCTTCGCCAATGGATCTCAGGTATATTTTTTAATTCTAAGTGTCTAACCATACTTTTTTTATGTACTCTAGATGGGACCCAGGACCAAGGAGGATCGCCGCCGCCACTACAAGATCGTCGCTTCAAGATAGGACCCTGGCCCACGGGTCGAAGGTACATTTTATTTGATTTTGAATGCCTTAGACTTCTTTTACTAATGTTTTTGGATTTTATTTAGACTGGAGAGGATCGCCGCCACCGCCGCCGCCACCACCGGAGCCACTTCAAGATCGCCGCACGCTAGGACCTTCGCCAATGGATCTCAGGTATATTTTTTAATTCTAAGTGTCTAACCATACTTTTTTTATGTACTCTAGATGGGACCCAGGACCAAGGAGGATCGCCGCCGCCACTACAAGATCGTCGCTTCAAGATAGGACCCTGGCCCACGGGTCGAAGGTACATTTTATTTGATTTTGAATGCCTTAGACTTCTTTTACTAATGTTTTTGGATTTTATTTAGACTGGAGAGGATCGCCGCCACCGCCGCCGCCGCCACCACCGGAGCCACTTCAAGATCGCCGCACGCTAGGACCTTCGCCAATGGATCTCAGGTATATTTTTTAATTCTAAGTGTCTAACCATACTTTTTTTATGTACTCTAGATGGGACCCAGGACCAAGGAGGATCGCCGCCGCCACTTCAAGATCGTCGCTTCAAGATAGGACCCTGGCCCACGGGTCGAAGGTACACTTTATTTGATTTTGAATGCCTTAGACTTCTTTTACTAATGTTTTTGGATTTTATTTAGACTGGAGAGGATCGCCGCCACCGCCGCCGCCGCCACCACCGGAGCCACTTCAAGATCGCCGCACGCTAGGACCTTCGCCAATGGATCTCAGGTATATTTTTTAATTCTAAGTGTCTAACCATACTTTTTTTATGTACTCTAGATGGGACCCAGGACCAAGGAGGATCGCCGCCGCCACTTCAAGATCGTCGCTTCAAGATAGGACCCTGGCCCACGGGTCGAAGGTACATTTTATTTGATTTTGAATGCCTTAGACTTCTTTTACTAATGTTTTTGGATTTTATTTAGACTGGAGAGGATCGCCGCCACCGCCGCCGCCGCCACCACCGGAGCCACTTCAAGATCGCCGCACGCTAGGACCTTCGCCAATGGATCTCAGGTATATTTTTTAATTCTAAGTGTCTAACCATACTTTTTTTATGTACTCTAGATGGGACCCAGGACCAAGGAGGATCGCCGCCGCCACTACAAGATCGTCGCTTCAAGATAGGACCCTGGCCCACGGGTCGAAGGTACATTATATTTGATTTTGAATGCCTTAGACTTCTTTTACTAATGTTTTTGGATTTTATTTAGACTGGAGAGGATCGCCGCCACCGCCGCCGCCGCCACCACCGGAGCCACTTCAAGATCGCCGCACGCTAGGACCTTCGCCAATGGATCTCAGGTATATT